>NC_091977.1:181330166-182732666 GCF_044704955.1 Pristiophorus japonicus
CCCCCCCCTCCCCCAGTCTCTCCAATCTCTTCCCCCTCCCCCAGTCACTCAATCTCTTCCCCCCTTCACCCCAGTCTCTCAATCTCTTCCCCACTCCCCCAGTCTCTCAATCTCTTCCCCCTCCCCCAGTCTCTCAATCTCTTCCCCTCCCCAGTCTCTCAATCTCTTCCCCCCTCCCCAGTCTCTCAATCTCTTCCCCCCCTTCCCCAGTCTCTCAATCTCTTCCCCCTCCCCAGTCTCTCAATCTCTTCCCCCCTCCCCCAGTCTCTCAATCTCTTCCTCTCTTCCCCCCCGTCCCCCAGTCTCTCAATCTCTTCCCACTCCCCCAGTCTCTCAATCTCTTCCCCACTCCCCCAGTCTCTCAATCTCTTCCCCCCTTCCCCACTCTCTCAATCTCTTTCCCCCTCCCCAGTCTCTCAATCTCTTCCCCCCTCCCCAGTCTCTCAATCTCTTCCCCCCTCCCCCAAGTCTCTCAATCTCTTCCCCAGTCTCTCAATCTCTTCCCCCCTCCCCCAGTCTCTCAATCATCTCCCCTCTCTCTCCCCCCTCCCCCAGTCTCTCACCCCTCCCCTTTCCCGCCCATCCCCTCCCCCCAGTCCCTCCTTCCTCCCCCAGCCTCTCTCTTCCTCCCTCTCCCCCAGCCTCTCTCTCCTTCCCTCTCCGAGTCTCTCAATCGCTCTCTCTCTCCTCCTCCCCCTCCCCCACCGGCTCACCCTCTCTCTCCCCCCCCCTCCCCTCTCTCTCTCCCCCCACCCCCCCCTCTCTCCCCCCCCTCAGTCCCCCACTCTCTCCCAGCACCCACTCTCTCTCCCCCCCTCTCCCCACCACCCACACTCTCCCCCCCCTCCCCCACCACCCACACTCTCCCCACCCCCTCTCCCCACCACCCACACTCTCCCCCCCCTCTCCCACCACCCACACTCTCCCCCCCCTCTCCCCACCACCCACACTCTCCCCCCCCCTCTCCCCACCACCCACACTCTCCCCCCCCTCTCCCCACCACCCACACTCTCCCCCCCCTCACACTCTCTCCCCCCCCCTCTCCCCACCACCCACACTCTCCCCCCCCTCCCCACCACCCACACTCTCCCCCCCCTCTCCCCACCACCCCACACTCTCCCCCCCCTCTCCCCACCACCCACACTCTCCCCCCCCCTCTCCCCACCACCCACACTCTTCCCCCCCCTCTCCCCACCACCCACACTCTCCCCCCTCTCCCCACCACCCACTCTCTCCCCCCCCTCTCCCCACCACCCACTCTCTCCCCCCCTCTCTCCCCCCCCACCACCCACTCTCTCCCCACCACCCACTCTCCCCCCCCTCTCCCCACCACCCACTCTCCCCCCCCTCCCCACCACCCACTCTCCCCCCCCCTCTCCCCACCACCCACTCTCCCCACCACCCACTCTCTCCCCACCACCACTCTCCCCACCACCCACTCTCTCCCCCCTCTCCCCACCACCCACTCTCTCCCACCCCCTCTCCCCACCACCCACTCTCTCCCACCCCCTCTCCCCACCACCCACTCTCTCCCACCCCCTCTCCCCACCACCCACTCTCTCCCACCCCCTCTCCCCACCACCCACTCTCTCCCACCCCCTCTCCCCACCACCCACCTCTTCCCCCCCTCTCCCCACCACCCACCCACTCTCTCCCCCTCCCCCAACCTCTCCCCCTCCCCCAACCTCTCCCCCTCCCCCAACCTCTCTCCCTCCTCCCCACCCTCTCTCTCCCTCCTCCCCACCCTCTCTCTCCCTCCTCCCCACCCTCTCTCTCCCTCCTCCCCACCCTCTCTCTCCCTCCTCCCCACCCTCTCTCTCCCTCCTCCCCACCCTCTCTCTCCCTCCTCCCCACCCTCTCTCTCCCTCCTCCCCACCCTCTCTCTCCCTCCTCCCCACCCTCTCTCTCCCTCACCCTCTCGCCCACTCTCCCTCTCCCCCCAGCCTCTCTCTCCTTCCCTCTCCGAGTCTTTCATCTTTCCCTCCCTCCCCCAACCCCTCCCTCACTCACTCTCTCCCCCAACCCCTCCCTCACTCACTCTCTCCCCCAACCCTCCCTCACTCACTCTCTCCCCCAACCCCTCCCTCACTTACTCTCTCCCCAACCCCTCCCTCACTCACTCTCTCCCCCAACCCCTCCCTCACTCACTCACTGTCTCCCCCAACCCCTCACTCACTCTCTCCCCCAACCCCTCCCTCACTCTCTCCCCCAACCCCTCCCTCACTCACTCCCCCAACCCCTCCCTCACTCACTCCCCCAACCCCTCCCTCACTCCCCCCCCAACCCCTCCCTCACTCCCCCCCCAACCCCTCCCTCACTCCCCCCCCCAACCCCTCCCTCACCCCCTCCCTCACTCTCTCCCCCAACCCCTCCCTCCCTCACTCTCTCTCTCCCCCAACCCCTCCCTCACTCACTCTCTCCCCCAACCCCTCCCTCACTCACTCTCTCCCCCAACCCCTCCCTCACTCACTCTCTCCCCCAACCCCTCCCTCACTCACTCTCTCCCCCAACCCCTCCCTCACTCACTCTCTCCCCCAACCCCTCCCTCACTCACTCCCCCAACCCCTCCCTCACTCACTCACCCCCAACCCCTCCCTCACTCACTCACCCCAACCCCTCCCTCCCTCACTCACTCTCCCCCAACCCCTCCCTCACTCACTCCCCCCAACCCCTCCCTCACTCCCCCCAACCCCTCCCTCACTCCCACAACCCCTCCCTCACTCACTCTCTCCCACAACCCCTCCCTCCCTCACCCACAACTCCTCCCTCACTCACCCACAACCCCTCCCTCACTCTCTCCCCAACCCCTCACTCACTCTCTCCCCCAACCCCACTCACTCACTCCCCCAACCCCTCTCCTTCACCCCCTCCCACCCCGCTCACTCACCCTCCCTCCTCCACCCCACTCACTCCCTCTCTTGCTCTCCCTCCCTCTCACTCACTCCCCACCACTCCCTCTCTCTCCCTCCCCCACTCCGTCTCTCGCTGTCCTCCCCACCACCCAGTATCTCTCTTCCCCCAGTCTCTCCCACCGAAGGCCGCGAAAATGTTTTTGTCGTTAATTACAGCAATATTTTAGGCAAAACTCATGGGGATAATCCAAAAGCTGGAGAAGAAGCTCCAACACCACTGAACTCCACCAAGATCATGATTCCGCCGCACTTCCGGCTTGCTACTGTGTCGCACTGCGCATACGCAGAAGGACACAAAAAGAGATAACGCCCCCGTTCTCGGGGAGCGCTCCCTCCTCCCACGGTTGGTTTGAGCGAGTTTTAAACTGCTTCGCGTTCTAAGCCGTTAGAAATCCCAGTCGCTATTCCTCCCGCGAGATTTCCGCTCGCCCGCGCCCCAGAGTCGGCCGTCGATTGGCTGAGCGATAGGCCTGACCTCGGCAGCGGGTCGTTGGCGAAGAGTGTGATCGGAAAGCTGCCGGAAAGAGGAGCTATCGCCGGCCAGGTGGGTCTCTGCTCCCGGGGCTCAGAGAGACCCACACAATCGGTGTAAATGAGCGCTGCTACAGTGGGCGAGAGGAGCGGATGGTCGTGTAATCTAGCGGCCAAATGGCATTCGCTGCCTCGGGTTTAAGTGTGCGAGTCGCTCCGTGCGTCCCACTCAAACCCTTGGCTATAGGCGTGTGAAGGGTCTGAGCAGCTCCGGCCTCACCGGCTCCAGCTCTGGGTCCCGTCCACCTCAGCCGCTCAGCTTGGCAGCACTATTCTGCAGGCCATTTCAAACTATGTGTGCTTCTGTTCACTCTGCTGCTCCGGCCGTAGACGTGATGTTTCCTCTTCCCTTACCCCGCCCAATAAAGGTAAGCGATGATAAACAGGAGTTCCCCTTGCAGTGTGCCCCACCATTGGGTTTTATTGATGGACCCGATGAAGAAGACGGGCAGGTGTCAGCGGTTGCTCAGTTGGTCGTACCCTCAGCTCTGGAGTCACAAGAGACTTTAGCGCAAAAATCTAGGCTGCACTCCAGTGCAATACTGAAGGAGTGCTGTCTTTTGGATGAGCCATTAAACCGAGGCCCGTCTGCTCGCTCAGATGAACGTAAAAGATCCCATGGCACTATTTCGGAGAAGAGCGGGGGAGTTATCCCCAGTGCTCCGGGCAATATTTTTACATATCAATCAACATAACATAAAAGCAGATTATCTGGCCAATATCAGATTGCTGTTTGTGGGAGCTTGTTGTGTGCAAATTGGCTGCCTCATTTCCTACATTGCAACAGCGACTACACTTCAAAAAGTACTTAATTGGCTGTAAAGTGCTGGGATGTCTAGTAGTCATGAAAGGCACTATATAAATGCATGTCTTTTTTCATTCTCTCACTTTGGTTTTGGCCTTGTGGAATAACTGCCTGTCAGACCCTAATCCCATGTAGAGTCCATGATCAGGCGATTGAGTGCTACCATTGCTTCTGGTGTTTATAATTTGTAAATAACAGCTGTTACCCTGGTCGGTCTGCAGACTTAAATTGCTCTGCACAAATAGATACAAATGAGTATGATCTGATAGCCATTACAGCGACGTGGTTGTAAGGTGACCAGGACTGGAAACTAAATATTCAGGGGTATTTGACAATCCGGAAGGACAGACAGAAAGGAAAAGGAGATGGGTTAGCTCGATTGATAAAGGATGGAATCACTGCAATAGTGAGAAATTATATTGGCTCAAATGATCAGGATGTTGAAACAGTTTGGGTGGAGATAAGCAATAATAAGGGGGAAAAGTCACTGGTGGGTGTAGTCTATAGGCCCCCTAACAGTAGCAACTCTGTTGGTCAGAGTATTAACCAAGAAATAGTGGGGGCTTGTAAAAAGGGAATAGCAATAATCATGGGTGATTTTAACCTCCATATTGATTGGAAAAATCAAATTGGTCAGGGAGCCTTGAGGAAGAGTTCATAGTGCATAAGGGACAGGTTCCTTGAGCAGTATATAACGAAACCAACCAGGGGGCAGGCTATCTTAGATCTGGTCCTGTGTAATGAGACAGGATTAATAAGCAATCTCCTAGTAAAGGATCCCCTTGGAATGAGTGATCATAGCATGGTTGAATTTCAAATTCAGATGGAGGGTGAGAAAATTGGACCTCAAACCAGCGTACTAAGCTTAAATAAAAGAGACTACAAAGGTATGTGGGCAGAGTTGGCTAAAGTGGACTGGGAAAATAGATTAAAGTGTAGGACGGTTGATGAACACTGGTGTACATTTAAGGAGACATTTAACAACTCTCAAGAAAAATATATTCCAGTGAGGAGGAAAGGGTGTAAGAGAAAAGATAGCCATCTGTGGCTCACTAAAGAAATAAAGGACGGTATCCAATTAAAAACAAGGGCATACAAAGTGGCCAAAACTAGAGGGAGGACAGAAGATTGGGAAGCTTTTAAAAGCCAGCAAAGAATGACTAAAAAAATGATTTAAGAAAGGGAAGATAGAGTTTCTATAGGTATATAAAAAGGAAATGAGTGACTAAAGTAAATGTTCGTCCCTTAGCGGACGAGACCGGGGAATTAGTGATGGGGAACATGAAGATGGCAGAAACTCTGAACAAATATTTTGTATCAGCCTTATTGTAGAAGACACTAAAAATATCCCAACAGTGGATAGTCAAGGGGCTATAGAGGGGGAGGAACTAAGGAGGTGGTACTCAGTAAGATAGTGGGATTAAAGATGGATAAATCCCCAGAACCTGATGGCTTGCATCCTGGGTCTTGAGAGAAGTAGCGGCAGGGATAGTGGATGTATTGGTTGTAATTTACCAAAATTCTCTGGATTCTGGGGAGGTCCCAGCAGATTGGAAAACTGCAAATGTTACGCCCCTATTTAAAAAAGGAGGCAGACAAAATACAGGAAACTATAGACCAGTTAGCTTAACATCTGTGGTTGGGAAAATGTTGGAGTCCATTATTAAAGAAACAGTAGCAGGACATTTGGGAAAAACATAATTCAGTCAGACAGAGTCAGCATGGATTTATGAAGGGGAAGTCAGGTTTGACTAATTTTCTGGAATTCTTTGAGAATGTAATGAACAGGGTGGATAAAGGGGAACCAGTGGATGTGGTGCATTTGGACTTCCAGAGGGCATTTGACAAGGTGCCACATAAAAGGTTACTGCACAAGATAAAAGTTCACGAGGTTGGGGGTAATATATTAGCATGGATAGAGGATTGGCTAACTAACAGAAAACAGAGAGTCAGGATAAATGGTTCATTCTCTGGTTGGCAATCAGTAACTAGTGGGGTGCCGCAGGGATCAGTGCTGGGACCCCAACTATTTACAATCTATATTAACGACTTGGAAGAAGGGACTGAGTGTAACTTAGCCAAGTTTGCTGACGATACAAAGATGGGAGGAAAAGCAATGTGTGAGGAGGACACAAAAAATCTGCAAAAGGACATAGACAGGCTAAGTGAGTTGGCAAAAATTTGGCAGATGGAGTATAATGTTGGAAAGTGTGTGGTTATGCACTTTGGCAGAAAAAAAATTGAAGGGCAAGTTATTTAAATGGAGAAAAATTGCAAAGTGCTGCAGTACAGCGGAACCTGGGGGTCCTGGTGCATGAAACACAAAAGGTTAGTATGCAGGGTACAGCAAGTGATCAGGAAGGCCAATGGAATCTTGGCCTTTATTGCAAAGGGGATGGAGTATAAAAGCAGGGAAGTCTTGCTACAGTTATACAGGGTACTGGTGAGACCACACCTGGAATACTGCGTAGTCTTGGTTTACATATTTAAGAAAGGATATACTTGCTTTGGAGGCAGTTCAGAGAAGGTTCACTCGGTTGATTCCGGAGAAGAGGGAATTGACTCATGAGGAAAGGTTGAGTAGGTTGGGCCTCTACTCATTGGAATTCAGAAGAATGAGAGGTGATCTTATCGAAACGTATAAGATTATGAGGGGCCTTGACAAGGTGAATGCAGAGAGGATGTTTCCACTGATAGGGGAGACTAGAACTAGGGGGCATAATCTCAAAATAAAGGGTCGCGCATTTAAAACTGAGATGAGAAATTTATTCTCTGAGGGTTATAAATCTGTGGAATTCGCTGCCTCAGAGAGCTGTGGAAGCTGGGGCATTGAATAAATTTAAGACGGAGATAGACAGTTTCTTAACCGATAAGGGGATAAGGAGTTATGGGGAGCAGGCAGGGGGAGTGGACCTGAGTCCATGATCGGATCAGTCATGATCGTATTAAATTGTGGAGCAGGCTCAAGGGGCCATATGGCCTACTCCTGCACCTATTTCTTATGTTCTTATGCAACCATTTTTTTGTGCATTATGTTTTCAATCTAGAAAAGAGACCAGCCAGAAACACTACTAATTTTAGATTGCTACTTAAACTTTCTAAAAAAGAAAGATTTTGCATTTATATAGCAATTCACTGCCATCACTGTATTTAGAAATGCAGCTACTCTTGTAACATAGGCAAATGTGGCAGACTGAGATAAAAATGAGCCTAAAAAACCCAAGATCAATACATTTTGATCATATTGTTTGAGAGACAACTGTTAGTTAATACACTGGAAAAACTACTCTCCTCTACTTTAAATAGTGCCATGGGATCTTTTATGTTCACCTGAGAGTAGATGGGAACTATTGTCTCATCCATAACTGCACTTGAAATGGTGCAGCACTGCCTCAGTATTGCACTGAAATATCTTGAGATTTGGGGGTGATTTCAACTCTACCCACTAGTGGAAATACGGCATGTTGGGCATTTAAAATTATCCAGGTTACTCACCTGCCCTGCTGACGGTTCCTGATTTTATTCTGCTCAACTGAGTAAGTGGCAAGGACCAAGGGCATCAGCCCAAAGCTGGTGGAGTCCTTTTTTTACAGATGTATATCTGATCCAAATGAGGTAATCGAGACCCTACAACAATTTTAACATGGATGCCTGAGCAAGAAGGCACGTTGTGTTTTCTGGCAGGTAAAAACAGCAGGACAGCAGATAGGGGCCAGAATTTTAATTTTTAAAAATACTTTCTTTGTGGGGCCAGGAGGAGCAGGATAAGAAGAAAAGCTTAGGCCTCCCCTGCTGTGGACTTGCTCCCTTCCCAATTGTGAGACCCCCCCATGTAATGCCCTGGCAGCCAATCCCACCACTTGTCTGGTCGTGCTGGGTGGCCTCTGGGCCGTGTGATTTTCTGCTACTTCCTGCCAATTACAGGTGCGCAGTCGGTCGGTTGGATGTAAAGGATGTCTCCGTTAACCGGTCCAGGCCCGACTGCCTGCCTCTTCCGCAGCTACGTTCATGCCAGGGTTTCTCTGGAAATGGAGCACGCGGTGTCCATCGGTAAGCTCAGGGCCTTCCGCGAGAGGTGGGCACCGGAGGGACTGGAGTGCATCATCACCCCCGGCAACCAAATTTTAATTTGATTTTATGTTTTAAAATTTAATTTGTTTTAATTGCCGGGGTTTTTAGTGTCACCCTCCCCTTTTATAGGGGGCACTTGTAAAATATGGAATTTTAATGCCCTAAAAAAAAACACAAAAAATCCCTACAAAAAAACAAAAAAAAAAGAGGGCTGTTATAAGTGTCTGGAGTGTCCCCCAGATCGGGGGGCACTTGACCTCATGTTTATTTGTTTACTCTAAAAGAGTTATAAAGGATGTCTCCGTTAACCGGTCCAGGCCCGACTGCCTGCCTCTTCCGCAGCTACGTTCACGCCAGGGTTTTTCTGGAAATGGAGCACGCGGTGTCCATCGGTATGCTCAGGGCCTTCCGCGAGAGGTGGGCACCGGAGGGACTGGAGTGCATCATCACCCCCGGCAACCAAATTTTAATTTGAACTAAGTTTATTCTGAAATTTGTGGGTTCTAGTGTCCTTACAAAAAGGGGGCACTTGATTGAACGTTATGCTCAAAATAGTTGTAAAGAGGAGGCCTGAGAGTTAAAATATCCCAGGCCTCATTTCTGGAGCAGTGGGTGAGTTTCTAACTTGACTACTGCTTGCCTGCTGTAAACTGGCCCGGAGTTAAAATTGGGGTCTACATGTTCAAGTGTCTAGAGGATGGCTTGAGCCTTGACCATCTAACTCCCAGCCTATCCTGTCTGGGGAAAGAAATCAAGTCTGGGTTGGGCTTAAAATTGACTACTTCGGGAAAGTAAAGGTGGCTATGTACAATTCTAGTTGCCATACTGCAGCAAACATTTCCAGGTATTGAAAGCTATGCAGAAAGGGACAACCAAACTGATCCTTTGCTTGGTATCTGATTAGTTCGGTGTGGTTGGTGAACCTGGGATTATTTACTCTGGAGAAGAGAAGACTTAGGAGATATTAATCAAAACTGTCGGGAGAATAGATAAATTGGACCCCAATAATGTGTTTGAGATTTCCACAAACTCTAAACACAGCAGATACAGACTGAAGCTTAAAAGAGACAGTTTAGATTTAACTACTTTATGTAGAGGGTGGTGGATATGTGAAATGTATAGACCTTGGAGGCAGTAGAAGTAGAATGGAAACATTTAAGGGATATTTTGATCAAACTTTGAGGTTGAAGATTGGGACTATCCCAATGGATTATGAAGTCACATTTTTACTCCTGTGCTTCCCTGCATTCTTAACATGCTGTTTTTTTTATTAATTATTATCCATTACTTATATTCTTGAAGTTAATTTTTTTTATTCTTGAGATTTGTGACACTGGTAAGTCAGCATTTATTGTCCACCCCATGTTTCCCTGAGGGCATTTAGTGTCCACACAGTGTGTGACTGGAGTCACATGAAGGTCAAACTGGGTTGGGGTGGCAGGTGCCCTTCCTTGAAGAATATTAGTGAACCAGTTGAGTTTATATGATAATTTAATATCTGGTGCTGCTTCAATTTCATAACTTGCCACGGTAGGATCTGAACTCACAACTTCTGAGTTGCTAGTCCAACACCATATCACTACACTACTGTATCCATTATTTAACTTGAGTATATATTTGTTTGTATGAAACATGTTTTGCAACCATAAAAATCAAAGAATGGATTTGGCAGTCGAGTAAAAGAAATGTGAAAAATGAAATACCTGCTGGGGGACTGTTCTATAGTACTGTGTAGACGGAGCTTCACTCTGTATCTAACCCGTGCTGTACCTGCCCTGGAAGTGATTGATGGGAAAATGTAGAGGGAGCTTTACTCTGTATCTAACCCGTGCTGTAGGTGTCCTGGGGTGTTTGATGCACATTGTAGAGGGAGCTTTACTCTGTATCTAACCCGTGCTGTACCGTCCCTGGCCAAAAACCACCCTAAGTGAGGGAAGTGCATCCGGGAGGGCGCTGAGCACCTCGAGTCTCATCGCCAAGAGCATGCAGAAATCAAGCTCAGGCAGTGGAAAGGAGCATGCGGCAAACCAGTCCCACCTACCCTTTCCCTCAATGACTATCTGTCCCACCTGTAGCAGGGACTGTGGTTCTCGTATTGGACTGTACAGCCACCTAAGAACTCATGCTAAGAGTGGAAGCAAGTCTTCCTCGATTCCAAGGGACTGCCTATGAGGTATCCTGGGTGTGTTTGAATTGACAGTGTAGAGGGAACTTTACTCTATATCTAACCTGTGCTGTTCTGCCAGTGGAATGATGGATGGGACAGTGTAAAGGGAGCTTTACTCGGTATATAACCCATGCTGTACTTGACCTAGGGTTGTTTGGTGGGACAGTGTAGAATTGAGTTTTACTCTGTATCTAACCCATGCTGTACCTGCCCCGGGAGTCTTTGTTGGCAGCGGCAGGTCGGGGCCATAAAAGGAGCAGTGAGTGGCGGCCTATAGTAGCGTGGAGGCCCTGACCTGTGAGAGACCATCAGCAGCAGGTCGGGGCCATAAAAGGAGAGGCGAGCAGCAGCTTGGAACAACGTGGCAGACCCTGGAGCAGCATAGCGGCATACAATTACAAGGTACAATGTGAGCTGGTGCAGCAGGGCTACAGCAGCGAAGAGGGCGACTGGATTGGACGTCATCAAAGTCCAGGTTGGTGATTGGAGCAAGAACAGGTACAGCAGGAGCGGTGAAGTAGTGGCGAGAGATCGTGGAGCGATGTGATCAGGGCCCAGGAGAGGCGTGAATTTGGGGCCAAAAGAGGCGTGGGCCCAGGGGCAGCACGGGCCAGCCCACACTGCAATTGTGTGCGCACGAGGTCCGTGCAGCAGAGCTGGTCTCCAGTCTTGGTTAATCCGTGCTACTGGACCAAGACCTTGCTGTGTCAAGCCCTGGCCACCACATGTTTAAAAAATCCACGCACAGGCATCTTCCACCCTTCAGGATGTAGTTTGGGACCTGCATATTTGGTCCTTCATTAAACACTTCTGAACACATCCCTTTTTTGCGTGGAAGAAAGTCGTCCTCGATACGAGGGACTGCCTATGATGATGATGATGCAGTAATTGTATAGTAGTGCACTGCTAAGAATAGATTGGGATGAGTACTGTGTGGTCAGATGGAAAATCAAGCATTGTATAAAGATTAACGCTGGAGATAATGGTGAAAGAGTAGCAAGGAAAAGTGGCAGCTCTCCATAAAATATTACACAAGCTTTTATAAAAAAATGTTAACCTTGAAAGTAATGGCAGGCATATCACATGAAGTGTTGAATTAGATGTTGTTGGAAATGCCAGTAGGGGTTTGTCTGCTTCTCTCACTGGCAAATTCCTTCCCAGAGATGCAAATGATGTGCTTTATACTGTGTGAAAATGTTTTCAGTTTTTAAAGCAGCCCAAAACATTGTACTGTGTTTTATTTTGGATAACAGGAGTGAATAGCGAGTGATGTTCAAACATGTTTAACAACAGTACACAGAAGAAATGCTGGATTTTTCACACTGAGGAAAAATTGGAAAATATGAGAACTGAAGCCAATCAGAAATTTCAGTCCAAGGTTTTGGCATGTGGAAAGGTAAAATATTGTTTTGGTGTACTCTCAGAAATAATCAAAATGGGCAATTGAGACTCTGTTTTAAAAAAAAAAAATGCATTCCACTTCTTCAATTTTGTCAGCCTTGTGTTCCCTATTGGAAATTGAGCACTTCTAAAGTTTAGGGTGACTTTAGGTGGGATAGGCAATATTTTATTAATAGTCTTGGGGCTAGATTTTTCATTATTTTTGCATGCACAATGCCCACTTAATGTCCATTTTACCGCTGAGATGTGGTATAACGCCTAGATATCGCCCATTTAGCCACAAAATGGAAACTGATGGGCATTTTTCGGACACTTATCGCCAAGCGTTACTTTCGCCATGTACGTAACGGCAGGAAAAAATAATCCCGCTGTCCACTTTTTTTTGGGCGGAATCATCAGAATGGGCGAGACCAACGTCCATAATGTTGCCCAGCATTACTTTCGGCAAGTAATTAACGCCGAGATTCAATAATGCGGACCGCCCATTTTATTTTGTAGTAAAGATCACATTTGCCGACATTAACGCCTAGGAGATCACCTAGCATCACTTTCACCACCTCACACACATCTTGCCCACAATATAGTTTGCCTAAGGGGAACTGTTCTGAACTAATCACAGCGGCGTGGGTGCCATTTTTCAAATCTCAGGTCGCTTTATTGAAAAGGCTGCTTCAACTTCGGGGGAGTTTGGATTGACTCTCGAGTTCTTCTCCGGTGAAGTGACCACCTCAACAGACATTGTTTCAGACTCTCGATTGGGTTTTACTGTAGGTTTCTTTTAGTATGGAAATTATTGCTTCTGATCAATCGCTATTGTACTTTCATTGCAATGGGACCAGCCATTTCTCAGCCTGCATCGATTAATATGCAGATGCTGCAGAGTGCAATGGCACAACGTCTAATGCACATCATTATGTGCCTAATGTAAGACATGCCAGACTGAGGAGGAGGTCCAGACCATACACACCCCGCACTTACAGGGAGAAGAGGTCTTACCTCGACGTGTCCGAGCACACCTGCCTTCGGAGACTGCGCTTCCACAAGGTGGTGATCACTGAAATTTGAGAACTCATCAGGCCAGGTATGCAGCCTGCCATCAGGACATCATTGTCCGTCGAGATCAAGGTCACTGCAGCACTGTCTTTCTACGCATCCGGTTCCTTTCGGGCCTCTGCGGTTGAGATTTCCCCTGTGTCTCACCATACCACACATTGCTGCATTAGACAGGTCACGGAGGCCCTGTATGCGCGAAGGATGGACTTTATCAGCTTCCTCATGACCACGGAGGCTCAGACTGACACAGCTGGAGCATTCTACCGCATTGATAAGTTCCCCAGGATACAGGGTGCAATACAGTGTACTCACATCGCCATGCAGGCAGCTTCTCAGAACCCAAAGCTTTTTCGTACCAGAAAAGGATTTCTCTCCCTGAAGGTCCAGCTCGTTGTCTACCACAACCGGATAATTATTGCAGTGAATGCCAAATGTCCGGGCAGCTTCGATGAGGCTCACATCCTGCGTGAGAGCGCTGTCTCTGACATGTTTAAGAGTCAGCCACAAGAACAATGCTGGATGCTTGGTTACAACCGATATGGCCTGGCTGATGACCCCATGCGTGACACACACACCGAGGCAGAGAAGCGATACAACCAGAGCGACAGAGAGACACGCAATGTGGTCCAGAAAACAATTAGTGTGCTTAAGCAGCGCTTTAGATGCCTGGACCACTCAGGAGGGGAGCTACAATACAACCCTGAGCAAGTAGCTGAATTCATGGTCATGTGCTCCATGCTGCACAACCTGGCTATCAGGAGGGGCCAAGAATTATCAGAAGGGACTGATAGTCCACCTCAGGAGAGAGAGGAAGAGGAGGACGAGGGGCTGAATGCAGGCCTAGGGCCAGACAATCAGGCTGACTATGCAACCATGCCCACACCCCCCTCCAGACTGCAGGAAAGGGCCTGTAGTGGCTACATAAGCTGCAAGACTCTTGCATCAGGAGCTGATATCTGAACGATTTACCTGACAGTACGTTGCTGTGAGTGACAACGCTGACACACTGCTATGTGTGTGCAGCTCAGACATCAATGGTGGCCATCACCTTGGGGCCAGTTAAAGTTTAAGTTGATTCAAGTTGAGTTTTATTTAGCTCTTTTCATGTTAAGGAATCACCAGTGTGTAACGGTCTAGCTATCTGAGACAATGCGCAACAAGGTTATGTTGAATAAAAAAACATTTTGTACAACTATTGGTCTGAAATCATAAATATCACGGGCAAAAACGCCCCACCCCCACCTTTTCGACCATTGACATCAATCAAATGGTCAACATGTCCAGCAACACAGAACACAAATGCAAAACAGGAAGGTGGCCCCTCCTGCGCCCGCCCCCCCCCCCATACAATGCAACAAATTGCACACACCGAGATGACGATATAACGAAGTTCAGAGTAGAGCGCTTGTTTTGGGAGTCTCGTGTCAGGTATACGGATGATATGGCCCGCCTAACGGAGCTGATTGAGCGTGGTCAGTGCTTCGATGCTGGGGAATACATTAATACATTAATGGTGCTATATAAATGTAAGTTGTTGAAATACTTTGAAGGGTTGTCGTAGTTATCGTTCAAAAGTATAAGTGAACAAATTCACAGAAACCACTATCTTTTGTAGAATGCTTGGAATGAACAATTTCAAAAAGAGTAACCCCTTGCTTTATTTTAGCTTTTATTTTCATGTTGACAAACACTATCAAAGTTCTTGGGCTACAAGTAAAGCATATTAGCATTGTGATAAGGCTAACATTTGTCAACAATTCATTTATTGCATACCTATTGCAATTTGCACTTGTAATTGTGGAATAAAATGAAATTTATGTGCACTTCACACTAATAACCACCAATGTGCTATGTTATCAGTCATGAATGTGGCAAAGCAACTGTTTTCTTCCCTTCTCCATCAGAAATGTTGCTGTATGCTTCTTGTATTACTTTACTGCTAATGATACTTGTTTTGCCTTGCTTAATGCATCTTCAAAACAGTCTTTCACTGCTATCAGATTAATTTTGATTAAACTTGATGATTACAGCTTCTAAATCAAAAGTAAATAAAATAACAAAAGTATGTACCATTATCTGTTTGCTTACTATTGTCATTTTGCACTTGATTGTGAAATTCTTTGTTGGGATATTGAACTTTTGAAGCAAGGAGATGTAGGTTTGTGATGTTTTTCTACCCCTCAGTACTCTTGATTTCTTGCTCTCAGCCATGCCTCTGAGCTAATGCTGAGCAGAGGCAAGGTACTTTTTTTCATGCAAAAGTCATTCCAGGTCCAGGTTGCCCTGTCTTACTCTTGATAATGTCCTTCAACGATTATCAATGGAAGCCTGGGAGAGAGTCATTTTGTACCTTCTGACTTACGAATGGAAGTTTGTGTGGGGTAACTGAGAAGGAGTGAAAAAGTGAGCTTTTTACTTAAAGACTTCACTTAATTGTTCCAGGTCAGAAAACAGTATAAATGCTTTTGAAGCCGATTAGTCCAGTCTGTTTCTTCTTCCTGGGTAGCACCATAGCAATATTCTGTATTCAAATATCATGTATTGTTTTGGTTTCCAGTTACAGTCACTGCTAACACTGAGCACACTGCTTTTTTTTTCTCTTCCTTCCATCCCCTTCCTTCCTTCCTCCCCTCTTTTTTTATTTCCTTCTTCTCTTTTCCTTCTTTCTCTCTCTCTCTCCTTTCTCTTCGCTCTCCTTTCTCTTCGCTCGCGCGCTCCTCTCTCTCCTTCCTTCTAATTTCCTTATTTCCTTTCTAATTTCCTTTCTTTTCTTTTCTAATTTCCTTTCTTTTCTTTTCTAATTTCCTTCTTTATTTTTCTTCTCTTTCCTCTTTTCTCTCTCCTTCTTTTCTCTCTTTCCTTCTTCCCTTCTACTTTCTTGACTTTCTCTTTTCTCTTCTAATTTCCTTTATTTTCCTTCTCTTCCCTTTCTCTTTTCATTCTTCTTGATATGTCCTTATTATTCAGTATAGATGCATACGAGGCCCATAATTGAGAGAAGGTCACTCTGTGACCAGTTACCTTTATTACCAAGACCTCAAGTGATGAAGGTGGGTGGAGCTTCCCCTTTTATACCTGAAAGTCCAGGTTAGGAGTGTCTCCCACAAGTGCACCCCTTGTGGTCAATGTTCTCAAGGTGTACAACTAAGGTCAGCTTATACATGGGTTACAATGATAGTTGAATACATGACACTTCTCTTCTTTCTCTCTCTTCTCCTTCCTTCTTTTTTCTCCTTTTCTTTTCCTTTTCTCTTTTTTTCCCTTTTCTTCTCTTTTCCTTTCTATCCTCTCTCCTTTTCATCTTCTCCATCTCCTTTTCTTTTCATTCTTTTCTTTCTCTTATTTTCTTTTCTCCTTCCTTCTTTCTCTTTTTTTCTCCTTCCTTTTCTCTTTTTTTCCTTTATTTCCTTTTTTCCTTTTCTTTCTCTTTTGTCCCTTTTCTTTCTCTTTTGTCTTTCCTTTCTCTTCTTTCTCTCTTCTTTTTTACTTTCTCTTCTTACTCTTATTCCTTCTTTATTTTCCTTTTCCTTTTCTCTTTTTTTCTTTCCTCTCCTTTCTCTCTCCTTTCTCTTTCTCCTTTTCCTTTCTCTTTCTCCTTTTCCTTTCTCTTTCTCCTTTTCCTTTCTCTTTCTCCTTTTCCTTTCTCTTTCTCCTTTTCCTTTCTCCCTCCTTTTCCTTTCTTTTCTTTCACAATCCTCCTTGGTATAATGTTGAAGGAACAAAAACGTGAGACTTGTATATTAACTGAGAAACCATCTCTCCTCATTATTCTGGCACCTTGTGCACGCTGCTCCTGCTATTTCTGCTCCATAACCCAAAGCAGTAGTTGACATGGTACAGTGACAGGGCTTTAGTCACATGCACTAACTTTAGAAAATGGCGTGCACACAATACAGGTAAATGTACTTCATGTGTATATTTACTTGGAAAACATCTATCGCTGTTCAGCATAACATTTTGCAGTCTTTCTCTCATTAAATGAAATTAATTTATCAGACACAACACATCTTAGTGCAACTCCTAGGTTTTTGTCCAGTAGTTGCGAGCAGTACTTTGACTTTTATCAGAGTGATTGCTGAGAATTTTGACTTGCACCACATGACACATTAGTCCGGCCTCTGCTCTTCATCCAGAACTCTGTTGGATGCTGCATGCCCTTTGTCATGATGTTCCTGTTAGAGCTGCCTGTTATTTGCTGGGCTTGGTTTCTTTTCGCCTGGAGCGGTTATTCCGATTGGTCAAACTGAGCACAATGACAGCTCCCCTCTCCATTTCCATCCAATGTTGCTGGTGTTACCATGGTGCTGAAGTCGTGCGTTTTAATTTGTGTTGCCCACCATTTTGGCAGATAATCAATAAGTAGTAAACAAGGAAGTAAAGCACACACAATGACAAAAACCACTCTCTCAATCTGTTTTTCATATTACCATTTTACCAACAAATGCCCAAAGATGTTAAAGTACACATGCATATGCCATGCAGATGAGTATTAAGAAAACATGCACAACTACTATTTTTAAAAATTTACTAATCAAAATCGAATTGGCCACCTCTGGATTCCCAATTAGCCACATATGGCAATGGCTAACTTATTCGACAACACTGACCCGGTGGTCTTGATTCCCCTTTGTTGGATAGCTGCATGGTGGTGTGGCATGAGATGGCTGTCTGCTTCTGGTCTAATCTAAAATGATTGCTGTTACACTTAAGATATAAATATGTGTAAAACACTTCATAAAGTTCTGCACAAGTGTAGATCTGTGTGGTCTAGCCACAGAAATTGACCTCAAGATATTGAAGTAGAGTGTCTGGTTGTGGGATAGAAGTTTGCCTCATTGTCACTCAGTGGCAAGAATTGAGCATTACATTGGTCAGAACCTGAAGAAAATTCTTTGAAAAATGAGTGTCATGATTAAACAATCGAGAAATAATAAATATAAAATGATGGGGTTTTGAAAAACATCAGCATAGATTTGGCTAGAGTTCTCTCCCTCTATCCACTCCTCCTTCTTCTCTCTTTCTCTCTTTTTCTCCCCCCCCCCCCCCCACCCACCCATTGCAGAATGATTGAAGCTAAACATAGTAAAACCTCTTGCCATCTTTACTAAAGAGGGAAATATAACATGCATAGGTGTAGTATGTGCCATTTGTATGTTTTGATAATGCTTGCTTTGGTTTTCCTGAACAGCTTTCTCCAAATCACTCGCTATCTTTGCTGGAACCTCATGAAGAGGAGGTATTACGTAAATACTATGAAAAGCGACTCTTGGATTTCTGCTCTGCATTTAAACCTGCCATGCCCAAATCTGTGATGGTAAGAATACAGATATTGCATTGGCACAGAAATTGAGTGGTTTTATGATTTAATATTTGACTGTTTTTAACTGTCCATACAGCTTTTTTGTTTATATTTTCTACATTACAAAATAACACACTTGTTCAGGGACCTTTTTAAAATGATCCTGTTAACAAAAAGTACTAGAACAATGTTTTAAATAAAGTGACTGGGTGCAACATACGACAATTGAAAAAAAAAACTAACATTATATGGTGCTGTGAAAGATCAAAAGTAGGTTATCAAAAATATACTTGTACAAGGTTGTTTAAATGTATATAATGGATTTTGAGAACATTGTTTATATTTCTTTTGTTTAGGGTACAGCAAGTATGTATTTCAAGAGATTTTATTTGAATAACTCCTTAATGGAATATCATCCAAGGACTATTATGTGAGTTTTATTTGTCTATTTGTTGGCCGATTGGATTGCTGTTGCCACAGTTGGGTTGTACTAATTTTTCATGATGTGATAATTTTCTAAGAGCTGTTAATGCAGCCCCATCTTATTCCTATATTTCATCTGTGGCAAGATATTCTAACATTATCAAAATCTAACATTAATAAATTACTGAAGCTCTTCCCAGGTTACCAGTCATGGTCACTGTAGTTGACAGTATAGATATGCATTTTTTGGTTTTTATAAAAATAAATTGTAATGAATATTTAAAAAAATTAGCCTTGTGTTAACTCCTACTTTGTAATTTAATGTTTTTGCTGCTGTTCAGAACTGACCTTTTAATTTTGCGTGATGTGGGAGTTTCTGGGAATTGACTGTCCAGAACATGTACGTGTATTAAGAATAAAAACAGAAGTGTGTTAGGAAGTGTTTCTAGGTGGACTTGTTGGTGCTCAAGGTTGCAGAGCTTTGAAACAATTGGAGACACTCTCACTTTATGGAAGGAAGAGTAGTTCCTGGAGCATGTATTGGAGGTGTTACTTAACTCTGCAGCTAGAGAGCTATAGTGAGGAAGGGAAATAGGTGAGAATCTGTATTACAAAAAATTTAGACCCATCTTTTGTTTCTTTGCTTGTCCCATTACCACACCCCTTTTGCTTTGCACCATCATCCCTTTTGTAATTTAATCATGCCTGCCTTCCACCCTATCACAGACCTTCCCTTTTGTTCTTTTCTTTCCTCCCCTCCCCCCTTTTCCTGCCTCAGCACTTGCTTAAGATCTGTTACATCTCTAATTTTACCAATTCTGACATATAAATTTCGATGTTTCTCTCTTCACAGTCACTGCTGGACCTGCTGAGTACTTCCAGCATTTTCTGTTTTTATTTCAAAGTTTCAGCATCTGCAGTATTTTGCTCTTATCAGGAAATGGAAAGTGTTCAAATCGAATATATTCCAGTAAGGAGGGAGGGAGTTTGTCCAAGGCTCAAGGTCTATGGGTGAGAAGAGGAATTAGATAAAATTTGAAACTAAGAATTTAGTGCTTACAGGACAAGTAATTTTTTAAAAAAAGGCCAGGATAAATGTGAAGAATGTAGAAAAAACACAACAATGGACATGAGAGAGACTGAGGATTTATGAGAAAATTAGCAAGAAACATAAAGGAAATAAAAAAGGCTTTCTCTGGATATTAGACAGAAGACAGTAAAGATAGGGGTGGGGCTACAAAGAGATAAAGGAGAAAATGTTGATGGTTTTCACACACAAGGTGGATATTGGAATTGTAAAACCACCAGAGATGGGTGCAAAACAGTTAGTGGAAGTTACTATTTGAAGAGGAATAGAAACAGAAAAATAGGTGCAGGAGTAGGCCATTCGGCCCTTCGAGCCTGCACCGCCATTCGACGAGTTCATGGCCGAACATGCAACCTCAGCACCCCATTCCTGCTCCCCCGCCACCCCCCCCGATCCCCCCAGTAGCAAGGACCACATCCAACTCTTTCCCCCCCCCCCCCGGAACACACCCAGAGAACTGGCCTCAACAACCCTCCGTGGCAGAGAACTCCACAGGTCCACCACTCTCCGGGTGAAGAAGTCTTCCCCCCCCCCCCAATCTCGGTCCCAAAACGGCCTACCCCTTATCCTTAGACTGTGACCCTGGCTCCGGACCTCCCCAATACCGGGAACACTCCCCCCGCATCCAACCCGTCCAAACCCGCCAGAATCCCAAACGTCTCCACGAGATCCCCTCTCATTCCCCCGAACTCCAGTGAATACAAGCCCAGTCGATCCAGTCCTTCTTGATATGTCAGTCCCGCCATCCCGGGAATCAGTCCGGTGAACCCTTGCTGCACTCCCCCAACAGCAAGAATGTCCTTCCTCAAGTTAGGAGACCAAAACTGTACACAATACTCACCAAGGCCCCGCATAACTGTAATAACACCTCGCTGCCCCTGCACTCAAGTCCCCCCGCCATGAAGGCCAACATGCCACTTGCTTTCTTAATCGCCTGCTGTACCTGCATGCCAACCCCCAATGACTGATGCACCACAAAGTTACTAAAGAAGTTAATCAACCTTAAGTTAGACAAATCACCAGGACCTGAGAGAAGCTAGGGAAGAAATAGTGGACTTTGGCTGCGGTTGGAGTATTGTGTACAATTTTGGATATCTCGTTACAGGAAAGATGTAAAAGAAATGGAAAAGTTGCAACATCAGTTCATTAGGATGTTGCCAGTGATGAGGGGGTTACAGTTATAAAAAGAGAATTGAGAAGTTAGATTTTTTTTTACTGAGCAGAGAGGGTTAAAGGATGAATTGATTAAAATCTTCAAGTTTATGAAGGATTATGATGAGGTAAATAATCGATTGTTTCACTGGTCAGTGAGATGGTAATGAGATGGCACAAATTGAAGATAACCACAAAAGTGTCTATAGACAGAAGGTGATTATAATGTGTAATTCTCTACCATAAACTGTTGTTGAAGCAAAGTCCACAAACTATTTTAAAATAAATCTGATTATTGCTTGAAAAAGAGGAATAGTGCATCAGGAATGAGCAGGAAATGGGATTTAGGAGCAGGAAATGGCTCATGTGCAGAAAAGCACCAAGAACTGATGGGTCGAATGGTCTTTTGTGCTGTAATCTAATTCTATTTTGGAACCTTCCTTCATTAAAGCCTTTTTATTTTCATTTTGATTTTGATTTAGGTTGACAAGTGTATACTTAGCGTGTAAAGTGGATGAATTTAATGTCTCCAGTTCCCAGTTTGTTGCTAATCTGTGGGAGAGCCCTGCGGGTCAAGAGAAGGCACTGGAACAGATCCTTGAGTATGAACTGTTGCTTATTCAGCAGCTGAACTTTCATCTTATTATCCACAACCCATTTCGACCTTTTGAGGGCATTCTTATTGATCTAAAGGTACCATGCAAACAGTGACTGGATTTGTTTCATAATTCAGAATAGTCCTGAGTCTGTTGGAAGTTTGAAACACAGTCTGTTTATCATTGTACATAGAAAAGTCTTAAGTAGCGGCACAGCAACGTTATGTGCGTCCTAGTGCTCCAGTTTATTTCTGTTTGCAAGATTCAACTGTGTTCCAGTTTCATCAATTCTCACTGTGACCATAAGCTAGAAAAGTTCACAATACTACAGTGATAAGAGGAGGGGTGGGGATGATTAGAGACCAAAATGGAGACCTACGCATGTAGGCTGAGGTACTAAATGAATACTTTGCATCTGTCTTTACCAAGAAAGAAGATGCTGCCAAAGTCATAGTGAATATATTTAAGGCGAAGATAGACAGATTTGAGCTCTAAGGGAGTAAAGGGTTATGGGGAGTGGGCAGGGAAGTGAAGTTGAGCCATGATAGTGAATGGCGGAGCAGGCTCGAGGGGCCAAATGGCCTACTCCTGCTCCTATTTCTTAGGTTCTTATGAAATAGGCGAAACTGGATGGGATAAAAATTGATAGGAGGTACGAGAAAAACTGGCTGCATTTAAAGTAGATAAGTCACCAGGACCGGATGGGATGCATCCTAGGATGCTGAGGGAAGTAACGGTGGAAATTGCAGAGATACTGGCCATAAATCATCCAATCCTTCTTGGATATAGGGTTGGTGCCAGAGAACTGGAGAATTGCAAATGTTATACCTTTGTTCAAAAAAGGGTGTAAGAATAAACCCAACAACTACAGGCCAGTCTGTTTAACCTCAGTAGTGGGGAAACTTTTAGAAACGATAATCCGGGACAAAATTAAGTCATTTGGACAAGTGTAGATTAATTAAGGAAAGCCAGCATGGATTTGTTAAAGGCAAATCGTGTTTAACTAACTTGATTGAGTTTTTTGACAAGGTAACAGAACGGTTGATGTGTACATGGACTTCCAAAAGGCGTTTGATAAAGTGCCACATAATAGGCTTGCCAGCAAAGTTGAAGCTCATGCAACAAAAGGCACAATGGCAGCATGGATCCGAAATTGGCTGTGACAGGAAACAGAGTAATGGTGAATGGTTGTTTGTCGCACTGTCGGAAGATACACACTGGGATCCCCCAGGGGTCGGTACTAGGACCATTGCTTTTCTTGATATAGTGACTAGTGAGGAGGATAGTGATAGACTTCAAAAGGACATAGACAGGCTGGTGGAATGGGTGGACACGTGGCAGATGAAATTTAACCCAGAAAAGTGCAAAGTGATATATTTTGGTGAGAAGCAATATAAACTAAAGGGGGTTCATGAACACAGAGACTTGGGGGTAGATCTGCACAAATCGTTGAAGGTGGCAGGGCAGGTTGAGAAAGAGGTTAAAAAAGCATACGGTACCCTGGACATTTTATGTAGAGGCATAGATTTAAAAAGTAAGGAAGTTATGATGAACCTTTATAAAACACTGGTTTAGCCTCAACTGAAGTATTGTGTCCAGTTCTGGGCACCGCACTTTAGGAAGGTTGGGAAGGGTGCAGAAAAGATTTACAAGAATGGTTTCAGGGATGAGGGACTTCAATTATGTTGATAGACTAGAGAAGCTAGGGTTGTTCACCATAGAACAGAGAAGGTTGAGATGAGATTTAATAAAGGTGTTCAAAATCATGAGGGGTCTAGACAGAGTAGATAGATAAACTGTTCCGATTGGCAGAGGGGTCAAGAACCAGAAGACACAGATTTAAGGTTATTGGCAGAAGAACCAAAGGCGACACGAGGAAAAACCAGCGAGTGGTTAGGATCTGAAATGCACGGCCTGAAAGGGTGGTGGAGGCAGACTCAATCATGGCTTTCAAAAGGGAATTGGATAAGTACCTGAAAGGGAGTAAAAATAATTTGCGGGGGAGTGGGACTTGCTGAAGTGCTCTTGCAGAGAACCAGCACGGGCTCGACGGACCGAATTGCCTCCTTCTGCGCTGCAACCATTCTATGATTAAAAAGATACAATTTGGTTTCAGTTCTTAGATGATGGATAGCCTAAGTAACATAGGTGAAAGGGTAAGGAGTGAATAATGGTATTGAGGTTCTATTTACAGCTCCCATGATAACTCTAAACTTATGCAGTGAGTAGCTGAGCCATGCAGGAAGGTCCAAGTTTGATCCCCAGTTTGTGGTGACTAAACCAGGCATCAGTAGGGGCTCTACAAATGGCCCCAATATCCTGCATTAGAGAGAGGAAAATTTGGTCAGGGTTTCCACTCCCATTCAGTGTGTGTATGTATGTTAGGTGAGGACTAAACTAAGCTTATCTGACATTCCAGTGGATGAATAGCCAGCCAACAGTCACTGTCAAAGGTGTAACCTGGCTTTTGTCGAGAAATCGATTTATTCTAATTATGCTCCTTGTGGTAGATTTGGAATTAGTCCATGGTAAATACAATTGGGAATTCTCCATTGCATCGGATTGCCTAAAAGACCAATGCGCCCAGAAGGATTTCTACGGAGACGTGGGTCTCCTTCAGAGTTGCTACTATGGAGTGTTCTCGAATCTATTGAGCTTTTCTGGCATCCACTATGAAGGCAGGATGTAAAATAAGGTTGCTTTGGTGGGTGGCCAGGCCTCCATGTGTACTTGTAAGTTGTGGGGGCAGACCAGATTCCAAGCTCTTTATCTACAGAGTTGGGCCACCCTAAGTACTTCCTGCCATTGGGAAGACTGATCCCTCATTTGTGTATGTGGAGCTGCAGGCATTTTGGTTGTATTTGTGTTTTTGAGCTTATAAAGTGTTGGAATTGCTGGGCCAATATCCTGACTGGTAACATCTGAAATATCTAGAGAAGGTGGGTATGGAGTATTTTCATTTTTATGATGCTTCCCCTGGCATCTGCTCCGGTTAGTGTGTATAATGGCAGGGAAGCGGAAATATGTTATTGTTTGGGCTAGTTAGTTAAATCTTTAATACCGACGCAGAGTAAGATTATTAGCACTTTATTAACATTTAAAAGTCAATGTGGGTGAGACTACTTCCTTGAGGTAGTCTCTTGCCACTTGCCAAATCCAATGTGCTGTTAGTTCAGCAGCTCTGGACCCCAATTTACATTGCAGTTTTGGCATTGATACAATGCAAAAAATAAAACAACTCTGCAATAGACCACCAAACAGTAATTACAGACCACCGAGCAGTGGTCATAAGGTTGGGGACAGCATCAAACAAGAAATTAGGGATGCATGCAATAAAGGTACAGCAGTTATCATGGGTGACTTTAATCTACATATTGATTGGGCTAACCAAATGGTAGCAATGCAATGGAGGAGGATTTCCTGGAATGTATTAGGGATGGTTTTCTAGACCAATATGTCGAGGAACCAACCAGGGAGCTGGCCATCCTAGACTGGGTGATGTATAATGAGAAAGGACTAATTAGCAATCTTGTTGTGCGAGACCCCTTGGGGAAGAGTGACCATAACATGGTAGAATTCTTTATTAGGATGGAGAGTGACACAGTTAGAAACATAGAAACATAGAAAATAGGTGCAGGAGTAGGCCATTCGGCCCTTCGAGCCTGCACCGCCATTCAATGAGTTCATGGCTGAACATGCAACTTCAGTACCCCATTCCTGCTTTCTCACCATACCCCTTGATTCCCCTAGTAGTAAGGACTTCGTCTAACTCCTTTATAGAAAAACTTTAGTAGAAACTTAGATCCAATTTTTTCCTGAATTTAAATCCTCTAGCTGCCGTGGTGGGATTTGAACTCCTGTCTCTAGATCAGGTCTCTGGATTACAAGGCCAGTAACATAACCACTATGCTACCATTACATTTTAATTCAGAAACTAGGGTCCTGAACTTAAGGAAAAGTAACTTCGATGATTTGAGGCGTGAATTGGCTAGAATAGACTGGCAAATGATACTTAGAGTTGACGGTAGATAGGCAATGGCAAACATTTAAACATCACGTGGATGAACTTTAGCAATTGTACATCCCTGTCTGGAGTAAAAATAAAATGGGGAAGGTGGCTCAACCGTGGCTAACAAGGGAAATTAAGGATAGTGTTAAATCCAAGGAAGAGGCTTATAAATTCACCAGAAAAAGCAGCAAACCTGAGGACTGGGAGAAATTTAGAATTCAGCAGAGGAGGTCAAAGGGTTTAATTTAAAGGGGGAAAATAGAGTACGAGAAGAAGCTTGCCGGGAATATAAAAACTGACTGCAAAAGCTTCTATGGATATGTGAAGAGAAAAAGATTAGTGAAGACAAACGTAGGTCCCTTGCAGTCGGATTCAGGTGAATTTATAATGGGGAACAAAGAAATGGCAGACCAATTGAACAAATACTTTGGTTCTGTCTTCACGAAGGAATACACAAATAACCTTCCGAAAATACTAGGGGACCAAGGGTCTAGTGAGAAGGAGGAACTGAAGGATATCTTTATTAGGCGGGAAATTGTGTTAGGGAAATTGATGGGATTGAAGGCCGATAAATCCCCAGGGCCTGATAGTCTGCATCCCAGAGTACTTAAGGAAGTGGCCATAGAAATAGTGGATGCATTGGTGATCATTTTCCAACAGTCTATCGACTCTGGATCAGTTCCTATGGACTGGAGGGTAGCTAATGTAACACCACTTTTTAAAAAGGGAGGGAGAGAGTAAACGGGTAATTATAGACAGGTTAGCCTGATATCAGCGGTGGGGAAAATGTTGGAATCAATTATTAAGGATGAAATAGCAGCGCATTTGGAAAGCAGTGACAGGATCAGTCCAAGTCAGCATGGATTTATGAAGGGGAAGTCATGCTTGACAAATCTTCTGGAATTTTTTGAGGATGTAACTCGTAGAGTGGACAAGGGAGAACCAGTGGATGTGGTGTATTTGGACTTTCAAAAGGCTTTTGACAAGGTCCCACACAAGAGATTGGTGTGCAAAATCAAAGCACATGGTATTGGGGGTAATATACTGACGTGGATAGAGAACTGGTTGGCAGACAGGAAGCAGGGAGTCGGGATAAACGGGTCCTTTTCAGAATGGCAGGCAGTGACTAGTGGAGTGCCGCAGGGCTCAGTGCTGGGACCCCAGCTCTTTACAATATACATCAATGATTTAGATGAAGGAATTGGGTGTAATATCTCCAAGTTTGCAGATGACACTAAACTGGATGGCGGTGTGAGCTGTGAGAGGGACAAAAAGAGGCTGCAGGGCGACTTGGACAGGTTAGGTGAGTGGGCAAATGCATGGCAGATGCATTATAATGTGGATAAATGTGATGTTATCCACTTTGGTGGCAAAAACGCAAAGACAGAATGTTATCTGAATGGTGGCATTTTAGGAAAAGGGGAGGTGCAACAAGACCTGGGTGTCATGGTTCATCTGTCATTGAAAGTTGGCATACAGGTACAGCAGGCGGTAAAGAAGGCAAATGGTATGTTGGCCTTCTTAGCTAGGGGATTTGAGTATAGGAGCAGGGAGGTCTTACTGCAGTTGGACAGGGCCTTGGTGAGGCCTCACCTGGAATATTGTGTTCAGTTTTGGTTTCCTAATCTGAGGAAGGACATTCTTGCTATTGAGGGAGTGCAGCGAAGGTTTACGAGACTGATTCCCGGGATGGCTGGACTGACATATGAGGAGAGACTGGATCAACTGGACCTTTATACATTGGAGTTTAGAAGAATGAGAGGGGATCTCAGAGAAACGTACAAGATTTTGACGGGACGGGACAGGTTAGATTTGGGTAGATTGTTCCCGAAGTTGGGGAAGTCCAGAACCAGGGGACACAGTCTTAGGATAAGGGGTAGGCCATTTAGGACTGAGATGAGGAGAAACTTCTTCACTCAGAGAGTTGTTAACCTGTGGAATTCCCTGACGCAGAGAGTTGTTGATGCCAGTACATTGGATATATTCAAGAGGGAGTTAGATATGGCCCTTATGGCTAAGGGGATCAAGGGGTATGGAGAGAAAGCAGGAAAGGGGTACTGAGGGAATGATCAGCCATGATCTTATTGAATGGTGAAGCAGACTCGAAGAGCCAAATGGCCTACTCCTGCACCTATTTTCTATGTTTCTATGTCTATGTTTAATATAACTGGGTAAGTCCTTTAGCTGTCAGTTCTATTTCCTGATGTGAAGTAATATTTTACATTTGCCTTTATGTACTTATCTTTTATGAACTGCAATTTTTTTTAGTGCTTTCAAATAATTTTTTAAAATCTTTATGTACAACTGACCAACACAGTAGCAAGAATGCAACTGTTTTAAGCCGCGCCAATAGGATAACTAGCTCCTTTTGTGATTAGCGGAAGTTACTCCACCTGCTGGATACTATTGCTACTGCATCAAAGTATTTCATTCTGGAGGTTTTGCTGAAAGCATGATGGATGTGAAACTTGGTTTCCAACAAAAAAAAATCACACTTCTCCAAAACCTGTACTTTTTAGGATTTACTCACCGTTTAATATTCTGAGCTGACATTTTATTTTCTCTTGATAGTTGGGTTGTGTCTACCAATCAGATTTGTAAACTTGATCACTATTTCCAACCAGCACCTTTTCAGTTGCTAAGGTGCCATTGAATATAAATTGTTGCTTTATGTGGAGAAACTCTATGGGGAGGGGTGGGGGGAGTGGTTTGTGAGGAATGAAGAACTTTATCCTGTTACCCCCAATTCAGAATTAAATAACTTTGTCCTAATTGAGCAATTGCAAAGTTTCAAATTCCAAGTAATTCTGAATGTACTTTTAACTAAATAGCATAGTGAGGAGATGTGCTATCCTGACACAAATATGCTGTTGGTGGATTACTATCCAACAGAACATTGAAACAGCAGTTCTGTTTGAGAATGTAAATTCCACAGATCACTAATTTCATGATTATCATATTGCACAGGAAGGAATTCCTAATCAGAACCTTTTTTTTATCGCTAGTATTGACATGAATAGGGCAGAAAACTTAGTAAGAATGCTTCGTTATGGAAAATAGTAATATGCTAGAAGATATGAAAGTCTACTGCTTTTTATTAACCTTAATGCTCTAATAGAAAGTGTTTGACCATTCAATCTGTGCAGGTACTAGATTTTGTGTTGTCAACCTATCTAAAAGTTTCAGTGATCCATCTATTCATTGCATCCTGTTACTAATGTAGCCAAAGTATATTGGAAAAACTAATGAACCAAGGAATGTATTTTCACAAAATAGAATGGTTAGCTTTTAAGTTTCAGATCAAAAAAAGCAAGCTTTTGGTTTCATACAAGATGAAAAACAACTGTACTGGCGAGAAATGATAGTTGTGGAAATGCATTTTTCTGGACAATTATTGCCCTTTTCTACCTGTTTTAGGCTCGATACTCAGCATTGGAAAATCCAGAAGTTTTACGAAAAACAGCAGATGAGTTCCTGAGTCGAGAAACCACGACTGATGCTGGTCTTCTGTTTACACCATCACAGATAGCAATAACAGCCATCCATTTCAGTGCCTCCAGAGCAGGCATTAATATGGATAGGTACTGGTACCCTTTAAAATTTCAACTGTTTTATGGCTTTAACAAAATAGTTTTACTAGCTACAATGTTTATACATTTTTTGCAATCTTTTTTTCATTCTCTGTAGTGGATTCCATGCTATATTTTATCTTTTGAAAACTAACTTAAAACCAAGTTAAATAAGAACCAAAATGGAATTATAACTATTCAATGATTTGTTTTGTTTTAGAAACTAGCAATCTGAGATATTTAGGCTAAGACAAATGACTAAAAACTGCAAATAATCCAATGAGAACTGCAAACAGAAGTCCGTTGAGGATAAGTTAAAATGAGTACAGGTATTAGAAATAAGAGGAAAATAGGAAGTTGCATTATCTGACACACGGGATCCAAAAACCATAATCTGTTCTTGAAGAAGGTGTAGTGTTTAAGACCTGGGAGATTGTTGAGGTAAATAGGGTGGAAATATTATGGAGGAATTAGAAATGGCAGATGTGTTCAATTCTTTGTCATGAATGAAGATCAGATAAATTCTAGGTTCATTCCAAATGGCTTGAGAATTTATAATCTGTTGAGACGTTGGCAAAGCTTTAAAACACAGCTGTGTAGGACATCTACAGTAGATCAGATGTATCCTCGAATCTTAAAGGAAATGGGTTAGTTTCTGAGTGGCATTTTTATGAATTATTAACACTGGTGACTGTACCCAAGTAATACACGATTGTTCCTGTATTCCTTAGTCAGACTTGTGGAATTTATAGGCCATTTGTCTGACAATTGTAGTGAAATTGCCTGAGTGGATTTTATAAGGAACTGTTGATAACTTCTCAGAAGTATAGAAAGTGTAAGATATGGTCTGAAATTCTTTTAGGTAATCTGTTATTATCTACTACTGATGAGACATTTCGGCCCACTGTTGGCATACATGGGTGAAATTGTGTCCCTTTCATGTATTCAAGACCATTTTAACTACCTCTGATTAGTATGATCTTTATTTTGATTTTGTGTATGGTGCTTTAGTTACTTGATGGAATGCCTTATGTTAAAAGACAACAAAGAGTGCCTGTCAAAGCTGGCTGAAGCAATCAGATGTAAGTAATCTTGTACAGTTACTATGGCATATAGAATTTGTATTCCATGTAATGGTTGCAATTAAATCCAGATTAATTAGTTATGTAGTGTTGTAACAGCTTTTGCTTCCGTTCAAACCAGTTACGTCATATTTTAAAGTTCTTAATATAGTATTTGGAATGCTACAATACAGTCCTTCCATGTGTTATCATAGAATTAGCATGTTACAGCACAAAAACTAGCCACGTAGCACATCAAGTCTGCACTGCACTTAGCTGAATTGCAACCTCCATCTTGCTTTTCAAGAAAATGCCTAATTCCATTTTTAAGAATTTCTGGGCACTGCTTCAACAACAATTTATGGCAGAGAATTCCACATTTTTACCACTCTCTGTGTAAAGATTTTATTCTAACCTCTTTAATTCCTTTTTGTAATTATCTTAACTTTGTGCCCTATTATTCTTACTGACTATCACTATTTACCTTATAATTGTTCATAATCTTTAAAACCTCTCCAGTTACCCATTATCTTTCTCTTCTGTGGTGAAATAAGCCCCGACTTCTCAAGTCTGTCTTCAAAATAAAATTCCTTATCTCTGGTCTGCTTGTGAGTCTACACTGCACCTAATCCAGTGCTTTTATATGTTTCCTATAAATAGGCTGAATGCAAGAGAATCATACAGAAGGTGACTATTCAGCCCATCGTGTCTGTGCTAGCTCTTTGAAAGAGCTATCCAATTAGTCCCACTCCCTCTTCCCCCTCACCCCCCCCCCCCCTTTTCACCCATAGTCCAACATTTTTTTTCTTTTTCAAGTAATGTTTTACAATGAGGTTATTTGTTATTTGATTAAGTAATGGAGGGATTCGATGAGGGTAGTGTGTATATGGATTTTATCAAACACCTTTTGAAAGTGCCACAATAGATTTGTTAGAAAAATTGAAACCCATGGGAATAAAGTGACAGTGGCTGGTGGATACAAATTGTCTAAGGGATAGAAAGCGATTCGTATCCATGCAGTGGTGAACGGTTGTTTTTCAGACTGGAGGGATGTGTAAAGTGGTGGTCCCTAGAGGTTGCTATTGGAATCTCTGCTGTTTTTGATGTGTATTAATGACCTGGACTTGGGTATAAAAGGCACAATTTAAAGTTTGTAGTTGACGCAAAGCTCAGAAATGTAATAAACAGCATGGAGGATTTTAGCAGATTTCAGGAAGATACAGACAGACTGGTGAAATGGGTAGATACATGGCAGATGAAGTTTAATCCCGAGATTATGTGATACTTGACTTTGTAAATGGGGCATTAAATACAAAAACAAGGCAGTTATGCTAAACCTTTACAAATCTCTGGTTAGGCCTCAGCTGGAGTAGTGTCCAGTTCTGGGCCCCACACTTTAGGAAGGATGTCTCGACCTTGGAGAGGGTGTGAAAGAGATTTACCAGGATGATACCAGGCATGAGGGACTTCAGTTATGTGGAGAGACCAGAAAAGCTGGGATTGTTCTCCTTGGAGCACAGAAAGTTAAGGGAAGATTCAGTAGAGGTGTTCAAAATATGAGTGTTTTTGATAGAGTAAATAAGGAGAAACCATTTCCATTGGCAGGAGGATCAGTGACCAGAGGAGACAGATTTAAGGTAATTGGCAAAAGTACCAGAGGGGAGATGGAGAATTTTTATGCAATGAGTTATGATGATCTGGAATGCACTGCCTGAAAGGGCGGCGGCGGTAGATTCATTAATAGCTTTTAGAAGAGAATTAGATATATACTTGAAAGGAAAAAAAGAGGGATAAGGGGAAAGAGAAGGGCAGCTGGGATGAATTGAATAATTCTTTCAAAGAGCTGGCACAGGCACTGTGGGCTGAATGGCATCGTGTGTTGTATGCTTCAAAGTACATATCCAATTCCCCTTTGAAAGTTACTGTTGAATCTGCCTCCACCATCTTTTCAGGCAGTGCATTCCAGGTCATAACAATTCTAACTGCAGCCTAAAGAAAGACTGACTTGTAGTTATATAGCACCTTTCACGATCACCGGATGTCTCGAAGTGCTTTACAGCCAATGAAGTACGTTTGAAGTGTAGTCACTGTTGTAATGTGGGAAAACGTGGCAGCCAATCTGCGCACAGAAAGCTCCCACAAACAGCAATGTAATACTGACCATATAATCTGTTTTTGTTATGTTGATTGAGGGATAACTATTGGCCACGACACCAGGGATAACTCCTCTGCTCTCCTTCGAAATATTGCTATGGGATCTTTCACATGCACCGGAGAGAACAGATAGGACCTCGGTTTAACATCTCATCGGAAAGACGGCACCTCCGACAGTGCAGCACTCCCTCAGCACTGCACTGGAGTGTCAGTCTAGATTTATGTACCCAAGTCCCTGGAGTTAGACTTGAACCCACAACCTTCTGACTCAGATGAGAGTGTGCTATCCACTGAGCCATAGCTGACACTAATATATAACGCTAACTAATATAAAAATTCAACATTAAGTCCTGCTTTTGTATTCTGTCTCTAGACAGAAAGAGCAGACTTCTGTTAGTGCAATTGACAAGGCATAAAAATGACAATGTAGCTGCAAATCAATGTCCCTATATTCTACTCTGTTTCCTATTCTTTCCAAAATATATTATTTCTATTTTTCTACACTGAATACATCTGCTCATCTCACTAGAAGATCAAGATGTTGAATCAGTTTGAGTGGAGATAAGGAATGGGTGTAGTCTATAGGCCCCCCTAACAGGAGCTACACTGTCAGGCAGAGTACAAATCAAGAAATAATGGAGGCTTGTAAAAAAAGGAACGGCAATAATCATGGGCAATTTTAACCTTCATATTGATTGGACAAAGCAAATTGGCCAGGGTAGCCTCGGAGGAAGAGTTCATAGTGTATCTAGGATAGATTCCTTGAACAGTACGTTGCGGAACCAACCAGGGAGCAGGCTATCTTAGATCTGGTACTGTGTAATGAGGCAGGATTAATAAACGATCTTGTAAAGGATCCTCTAGGAATGAGTGACCATAGCATGGTTGAATTTCAAATTCAGTTGGAAGGTGAGAAAGTTAGATCTCAAACCAGTGTCCTAGGCTTAAATAAAGGAGACTACAAAGGTATGAAGGCAGAGTGGCTAAAGTGAATTGGGAAAATAGATTAAAGCATGGGCCGGTTGAAGGGAGGTGGCAGACATTTATGGAGCTATTTCATAAATCGCAACAAAAGAGTTGGACGGACTGTAAGACAAGGGATAACCATCCGTGGCTAACTAAGGAAATAAGGGATGGTGTCAAATTGAAAACGAGGGCAGACAATGTGGCCAAGACTAGTGGGAGGCCAGAGGATTGGGAAACTTACAAGCCAGCAAAGAACGACTTATAAAAATAATAGAGGGAAGATAGATTATGAAAGTAAACTGACACAAAATACAAAAACAAGAGTTTCTACAGGTGCATAAAATGGAAGAGTGGCTAAAGTAAATGTTGGTCCCTTAGAGGATGAGACTAGGGAATTAATAATGGGCAACAGGGAAATGGCAGAGACGTTGAACAAATATTTTGTATCGGTCTTCACGGTAGATGACACTAAAAACATCCCAATAGTGGATAGTCAAGGGGCTATAGGCAGGGAGGAACTTAATACAATCACTATCAGTAACGAAGTAATACTCGGTAAAATAATGGGACTAAAGGCAGACAAGTCCCCTGGACCTGATGCCTTACACCCTTGGGTCTTAAAAGAAGTGGCTGCAGAGATAGTGGATGCATTGGTTGTAAGCTACCAAAATTCCCTGGATTCTGGGGCGGTCCCAGCGGATTGGAAAACCGCAAATGTAACACCCCTATTTAAAAAAGGAGGCAGACAAAAAGCAGGAAACTATAGACCAGTTCGCCTAACATCTGTCGTTGGGAAAATGCTGGAGTCCATTATTAAGGAAGCAGTAGCAAGACATTTGGAAAAGCATAATTCAATCAAGCAGAGCCAGCATGGTTTTATGAAAGGGAAATCATGTTTGACAAATTTGCTGGAGTTCTTTGAAGATGTAACGAGCAGGGTGGATAAGGAGGATCCAGTGGATGTGGTGTATTTTGATTTCCAGAAGGCATTCGATAAGGCTACATAAAAGATTACTGCACAAGATAAAAAATAGGACCTCAAAAGTAGTAATCTAGGGATTGCTACCAGTGCCACGTGATAGTCAGAGTAGGAATCGCAGGATAGCGCAGATGAATACGTGGCTTGAGCAGTGGTGCAGCAGGGAGGGATTCAAATTCCTGGGGCATTGGGACCGGTCTGGGGGAGGTGGGACCAGTACAAACCGGACGGTCTGCACCTGGGCAGGACTGGAACCAATGTCCTAGGGGGAGTGTTTGCTAGTGCTGTTGGGGAGGATTTAAACTAATATGGCAGGGGATGGGAACCAATGCAGGGAGACAGAGGGAAACAAAAAGGAGGCAAAAGCAAAAGACAGAAAGGAGATGAGGAAAAGTGGAGGGTGGAGAAACCCAAGGCAAAGAACAAAAAGGGCCACTGTACAGCAAAATTCTAAAAGGACAAAGGGTGTTAAAAAAAACAAGCCTGAAGGCTTTGTGTCTTAATGCAAGGAGTATCCGCAATAAGGTGGATGAATTAATTGTGCAAATAGATGTTAATAAATATGATGTGATTGGGATTACGGAGACGTGGCTCCAGGATGATCAGGGCTGGGAACTCAACATTCAAGGGTATTCAACATTCAGGAAGGATAGAATAAAAGGAAAAGGAGGTGGGGTAGCATTGTTGGTTAAAGAGGAGATTAATGCAATAGTTAGGAAAGACATTAGCTTGGATGATGTGGAATCTATATGGGTAGAGCTGCAGAACACCAAAGGGCAAAAAACGTTAGTAGGAGTTGTGTACAGACCTCCAAACAGTAATAGGGATGTTGGGGAGGGCATCAAACAGGAAATTAGGGGTGCATGCAATAAAGGTGTAGCAGTTATAATGGGTGACTTTAATATGCACATAGATTGGGCTAGCCAAACTGGAAGCAATACAGTGGAGGAGGATTTCCTGGAGTGCATAAGGGATGGTTTTCTAGACCAATATGTTGAGGAACCAACTAGGGGGGAGGCCATCTTAGACTGGGTGTTGTGTAATGAGAGAGGATTAATTAGCAATCTCATTGTGCGAGGCCCCTTGGGGAAGAGTGACCATAATATGGTGGATTTCTGCATTAGGATGGAGAATGAAACAGTAAATTCAGAGACCATGGTCCAGAACTTAAAGAAGGGTAACTTTGAAGGTATGAGGCGTGAATTGGCTAGGATAGATTGGCGAATGATACTTAGGGGGTTGACTGTGGATGGGCAATGGCAGACATTTAGAGACCGCATGGATGAATTACAACAATTGTACATTCCTGTCTGGCGTAAAAATAAAAAAGGGAAGGTGGCTCAACCGTGGCTATCTTGGGAAATCAGGGATAGTATTAAAGCCAAGGAAGTGGCATACAAATTGGCCAGAAATAGCAGCGAACCTGGGGACTGGGAGAAATTTAGAACTCAGCAGAGGAGGACAAAGGGTTTGATTAGGGCAGGGAAAATGGAGTAAGAGAAGAAGCTTGCAGGGAACATTAAGGTGGATTGCAAAAGTTTCTATAGGTATGTAAAGAGAAAAAGGTTAGTAAAGACAAACGTAGGTCCCCTGCAGTCAGAATCAGGGGAAGTCATAATGGGGAACAAAGAAATGGCAGACCAATTGAACAAGTACTTTGGTTCGGTATTCACTAAGGAGGATACAAACAACCTTCCGGATATAAAAGGGGTCAGAGGGTCTAGTAAGGAGGGGGAACTGAGGGAAATCTTTATTAGTCGGGAAATTGTGTTGGGGAAATTGATGGGATTGAAGGCCGATAAATCCCCAGGGCCTGATGGACTGCATCCCAGAGTACTTAAGGAGGTGGCCTTGGAAATAGCGGATGCATTGACAGTCATTTTCCAACATTCCATTGACTCTGGATCAGTTCCTATGGAGTGGAGGGTAGCCAATGTAACCCCACTTTTTAAAAAAGGAGGGAGAGAGAAAACAGGGAATTATAGACCGGTCAGTCTGACCTCAGTAGTGGGTAAAATGATGGAATCAATTATTAAGGATGTCATAGCAGTGCATCTGGAAAATGGTGACATGATAGGTCCAAGTCAGCATGGATTTGTGAAAGGGAAATCATGCTTGACAAATCTTCTGTAATCTTTTGAGGATGTTTCCAGTAAAGTGGATGAAGGAGAACCAGTTGATGTGGTATATTTGGACTTTCAGAAGGCTTTCGACAAGGTCCCACACAAGAGATTAATGTGCAAAGTTAAAGCACATGGGATTGGGGGTAGTGTGCTGACGTGGATTGAGAACTGGTTGTCAGACAGGAAGCAAAGAGTAGGAGTAAACGGGTACTTTTCAGAATTGCAGGCAGTGACTAGTGGGGTGCCGCAAGGTTCTGTGCTGGGGCCCCAGCTGTTTACATTGTACATTAATGATTTAGACGAGGGGATTAAATGCAGTATCTCCAAATTTGCGGATGACACTAAGTTGGGTGGCAGTGTGAGCTGCGAGGAGGATGCTATTAGGCTGCAGAGTGACTTGGATAGGTTAGGTGAGTGGGCAAATGCATGGCAGATGAAGTATAATGTGGATAAATGTGAGGTTATCCACTTTGGTGGTAAAAACAGAGAGACGGACTATTATCTGAATGGTGACAGATTAGGAAAAGGGAAGGTGCAACGAGACCTGGGTGTCATGGTACATCAGTCATTGAAGGTTAGCATGCAGGTACAGCAGGCGGTTAAGAAAGCAAATGGCATGTTGGCCTTCATAGCGAGGGGATTTGAATACAGGGGCAGGGAGGTGTTGCTACAGTTATACAGGGCCTTGGTGAGGCCACACCTGGAGTATTGTGTACAGTTTTGGTCTCCTAACTTGAGGAAGGACATTCTTGCTATTGAGGGAGTGCAGCGAAGATTCACCAGACTGATTCCCGGGATGGCGGGACTGACCTATCAAAGACTGGATCAACTGGGCTTGTATTCACTGGAGTTCAGAAGAATGAGAGGGGACCTCATAGAAACGTTTAAAATTCTGACGGGTTTAGACAGGTTAGATGCAGGAAGAATGTTCCCAATGTTGGGGAAGTCCAGAACCAGAGGTCACAGTCTAAGGATAAGGGGTAAGCCATTTAGGACCGAGATGAGGAGAAACTTCTTCACCCAGAGAGTGGTGAACCTGTGGAATTCTCTACCACAGAAAGTAGTTGAGGCCAATTCACTAAATATATTCAAAAGGGAGTTAGATGAAGTCCTTACTACTCGGGGGATCAAGGGTTATGGCGAGAAAGCAGGAAGGGGGTACTGAAGTTGCATGTTCAGCCATGAACTCATTGAATGGCGGTGCAGGCTAGAAGGGCTGAATGGCCTGCTCCTGCACCTATTTTCTATGTTTCTATGTTTCACAGGGTTGGGAGTAATATATTGGCATGGATCGAGGATTGGCTAACTAACACAAAACAGAGAGTCGGGAAAAATGGGTCATTTTCTGGTTGGCAAACAGTAACTAGTGGGGTGCCGCAGGGATCGGTGCTGGGGCCTCAAGTATTTACAATCTATATTAATGACTTGGATGAAGGGACCGAGTGCAATGTAGCCAGTTTGCTGATAATACAAAGATGGGCGAGAATGCAAATTGTGAGGAGGACACAAAAAATCTGCAATGGGATATAGACAGGCTAAGTGGGTGGGCAAAAATTTGGTAGATGGAGTATAATGTGAGGTTATCCACTTTGGCAGAAAAAATAGAAAAGCAAATTATAATTTAAATGGAGAAAAATTGCAAAGTGCTGCAGGGGGTCCTTGTGCATGAAACACAAAAAGTTAGTATGCAGGTATAGGAAATAATCAGGAAGGCAAATTGAATGTTGGCCTTTATTGCAAGGGGGATAGAGTATAAAAGCAGAGAAGTCCTGCTACAACTGCAGAGTATTGATGAGGGCACACCTGGAGTACTGCGTAAAGTTATGGTCTCCGTATTTAAGGAAGGATATAATTGCATTGGAGGCTGTTCAGAGAAGGTTCACTATGTTGATTCCAGAGATGTGGGGGTTTGACTTATGAAGATAGGTTGAGTAGGTTGTGCCTATACTCATTGGAATTCAGAATGAGTGGTGATCTTATCGAAACATATAAGATAATGAGGGGGCCCAACAAGGTGGATGCAGAGACGATATTTCCACTCATAGGGGAAACTAAAACTAGGGGACATAGGGCCCAAATTGTGCCAGTACAGATTTCTGGCGCACTCACCAGAGGTGCGCCGCTTTTGTAGAACTCCAAGGACGCCAAAAATCTTCGGGCCGAGTTTGGCCGCTCCCCAGCGCCTCCTCGATGGTGGCGCAGCGTGGCAACTGGATTCGGGGGCAGAGCAAGGTCCTGGCACTGAAAACAGTGCCAGGACCTATGCACATGCGTGCTCGAGTGTGCGCGCATGTACAGTAGCTCCTCGCCCCCAGAATCTGAGTGTGTGCTACAGGCTGTGTGAGAGGGGCCGAAGCGTGCCGCCCCTATCCCTGGCCGAATGGGCTCCCTCATCGGCGGCCCATGGCCTTCCCGGTCCGTGTGATGGTAGGACTTCTATTTTTTATTTGTTATTGATTGATTGATTGCTCATTACTTTGGTCTTGGTGCTTTAAAAGGGTTTCTTTTATTTTTTATTAATTAATTGCTTATTACTTTTTGTGCTTTGTAAGTCTTGGTGCTAGGTGCAGGTCCTCTCAGCTTCCTTGTATTTTTTATTTGTTATTGAATGCTTATTTTTGTGCGTTGTTTAGTGCTTGGTGCTTTAAATGTACTTACCTGCGCTGATTTCTTAACTCTCCAAGGGTTTTCTGTGCGGGCCACAAGTGGCCACATACACTGGCCTAAGTTAGTTTGGAGCAACTATTAGCTGTCCAAACTGGCTTAAATGGCCAAAACAGGAGTAGGTGGTTGGTAACGTCCCCTTTTGGGGGAAAAAAAAAAGAAACAAATAAAAATCCTAACTAACTCACTTACACTGGCGCAAATTAAGTGTGCAGAATGAGGATTTTTAAGATACTCCAGAAAAATTAAGTTGCTCCAAAAAAAATAGAGCAACTCCTGTCCAAATTTGGGCCCATTGTCTCAGAATAAGGGACAAACTAAGATGAGGAGGAATTTCTTCTCTTCAGAGGGTTGTAATTCTATGGAATTCTCTACCCCAGAGAGTTGTGGAGGCTGCGTCATTGAATATATTTAAGGCGGAGATGGACAGCTTTTTGAGCAATAAGGGAGTAAAGGGTTATGGGGAGCAGGGAGGGAAGTGGAGCTGAGTCCATGATCAGCTGAGTCCATGATCAGATCAACCATGATCTTATTAAATGGCGGAGCAGGCTCAGGGGTCCAAATGGCCTACTCCTGCTCCTATTTCTTATGTTCTTAGCCTTTGTACATCCTTGTCACAATTTGGTGGAATCAGAACATCTTGCTTTCACCCATCCGGTCCCCCTCTGTTCCTGTCCAAATCATTTATGCATATAGTAAATAAGTGCATCCTTGTCACAATTTGGTGGAATCAGAACATCTTGCTTTCACCCATCCGGTCCCCCTCTGTTCCTGTCCAAATCATTTATGCATATAGTAAATAAGTGCAGCCCCAAAACAAACTCCTGTGGGAAACAACTCTTGAGAAACGTTTCTTTTACCCCGACCATTTGCTTGCTCCACTCCAACTGACACTATCAGTATGGCCACATTCCCATTAATTCCATGTGCCATTGTCTTTGCTACAAGTCTTTTTATATGGTGGCTGATCAAATATCAAATAAAGCGCGCGCACTACATTTATATGTCCTATTATTTTTATCTGATAGTTTAATTACATTTCTTTAAACCTTAGTCATGTCGTTTACTTTGTATTTTAGTGTTTGCTTTAGAAACTTGCGAATTACTTTTAATCTCAGCCTATGGTATGCTGATTAATACTGAGCAGGTATAAAGACCCTGGTGAAGAAATATGATCCTCCCAAACCCGAGGAAGTTAATCTTCTGAAACAGAAACTTGAACATTTTCACAGCTTGGACCTTGGTGTCAGTACAAGTTTGTAAGTATTATTGACAACTAGCAGAGACCCACAAAACATTTGCGGTCAAATTAGTATCTTTATTGCAACAGTACACCTTTAAATACAGGATTTCTAGTTATTCTTTCAGCAAAGACTTTACCGGAATCAAAACTTCTCGCTCTGGAAAAAGCTACATAAAGCTGTCCATGTGTAAAAACAGGTCGAGGAATATAGATACAAATTCTGCCCCCTCAACCCCCAGCCCAAGTTCCTGACTTACTCGACCCCTGCCCAAGTTCCTGAACTAATTCACTCCCCCTACACACACCCCTCCAACAACTTCACTGACCTACTTTCACCCCCCCGCCCCGCCCCCCCCAGGCATAGATATGGAGCATTGTGTGTGGGTCACGATTGTTAACCGGCTTATTGGGCTAACAAGTGAATAGTGAGTGCTGTGACTTACGGATTTTGTCGTCTTACCATCTGTTTCAAATTCTCACTCTGAAACCTCCCCCCCCCCCCCCCCCTCTTCCACCTTTAGACCTGAATCACGTTTTTCCGCTTTCACCACTGTGCTCTCCGTACTCTTTATCCCTCCCACCCACCGTGCTCCTGACCCCCCTCTCTCCCTCCGATTCCCCCCCTCTCTCCCTCCGATTCCCCCCCCTCTCTCCCTCCGATTCCCCCCCCTCTCTCCCTCCGATTCCCCCCCCTCTCTCCCTCCGATTCCCCCCCCTCTCTCCCTCCGATTCCCCCCCCTCTCTCCCTCCGATTCCCCCCCTCTCTCCCTCCGATTCCCCCCCTCTCTCCCTCCGATTCCCCCCCTCTCTCCCTCCGATTCCCCCCCTCTCTCCCTCCGATTCCCCCCCTCTCTCCCTCCGATTCCCCCCCTCTCTCCCTCCGATTCCCCCCCTCTCTCCCTCCGATTCCCCCCCTCTCTCCCTCCGATTCCCCCCCTCTCTCCCTCCGATTCCCCCCCTCTCTCCCTCCGATTCCCCCCCTCTCTCCCTCCGATTCCCCCCCTCTCTCCCTCCGATTCCCCCCCTCTCTCCCTCCGATTCCCCCCCTCTCTCCCTCCGATTCCCCCCCTCTCTCCCTCCGATTCCCCCCCTCTCTCCCTCCGATTCCCCCCCTCTCTCCCTCCGATTCCCCCCCTCTCTCCCTCCGATTCCCCCCCTCTCTCCCTCCGATTCCCCCCCTCTCTCCCTCCGATTCCCCCCCTCTCTCCCTCCGATTCCCCCCCTCTCTCCCTCCGATTCCCCCCCTCTCTCCCTCCGATTCCCCCCCTCTCTCCCTCCGATTCCCCCCCTCTCTCCCTCCGATTCCCCCCCTCTCTCCCTCCGATTCCCCCCCTCTCTCCCTCCGATTCCCCCCCTCTCTCCCTCCGATTCCCCCCCTCTCTCCCTCCGATTCCCCCCCTCTCTCCCTCCGATTCCCCCCCTCTCTCCCTCCGATTCCCCCCCTCTCTCCCTCCGATTCCCCCCCTCTCTCCCTCCGATTCCCCCCCTCTCTCCCTCCGATTCCCCCCCTCTCTCCCTCCGATTCCCCCCCTCTCTCCCTCCGATTCCCCCCCTCTCTCCCTCCGATTCCCCCCCTCTCTCCCTCCGATTCCCCCCCTCTCTCCCTCCGATTCCCCCCCTCTCTCCCTCCGATTCCCCCCCTCTCTCCCTCCGATTCCCCCCCTCTCTCCCTCCGATTCCCCCCCTCTCTCCCTCCGATTCCCCCCCTCTCTCCCTCCGATTCCCCCCCTCTCTCCCTCCGATTCCCCCCCTCTCTCCCTCCGATTCCCCCCCTCTCTCCCTCCGATTCCCCCCCTCTCTCCCTCCGATTCCCCCCCTCTCTCCCTCCGATTCCCCCCCTCTCTCCCTCCGATTCCCCCCCTCTCTCCCTCCGATTCCCCCCCTCTCTCCCTCCGATTCCCCCCCTCTCTCCCTCCGATTCCCCCCCTCTCTCCCTCCGATTCCCCCCCTCTCTCCCTCCGATTCCCCCCCTCTCTCCCTCCGATTCCCCCCCTCTCTCCCTCCGATTCCCCCCCTCTCTCCCTCCGATTCCCCCCCTCTCTCCCTCCGATTCCCCCCCTCTCTCCCTCTGTACCTACCCCTCTGATCTCTCTTTTCCCCCCCCCCCCGATCTTTAAATATATAAAATAATGCCATTGGCAACTTGACTTGGAATTGACACAATCAATTCCATTGGATTCTTAGAATTTAGGTACCTAGAACTTTTTTTTATACTTGCAGTGAGTTTTTAGTCTCTACTTATCTCTGAAGGAATTGTTGTGACTAATTCAAAATTAATCCTGGGCTAGATTTCTTTCCAGTGAGTTATAAAATGCTATTTTTGTTTAATGTTGCAATTTGGTGAAAGGTGTTGTCTGAATTCCATGGGGGTACAGTCAGTCTCCTGGCAAAACTCTGGCGCAGACCCAGTTACGTCTGGTCACTGCTGTTTCTGGGAGTTTCCTCAGTAAAGAGTGGGGGAGCTTCTAGCCCAGTGGTGGGTAAGTTAAGAACATAAGAAATAGGAGCTGGAGTAGGCCATTTGGCCCTTCAAGCCTGCTCCGCCAGTCAGTAAGGTCATGGCTGATCTACCTCAACTCTACCTTCCTGCACTATCCCCATAATTCCTTAATTACTTTAGTTTCCCAAAAATTATCAACCTCTGTCTTCAATGTCCTCAATGATTGGGCACCTACAGCTCTCCCGGCAGGGGGGGGGGGCGGGGTGGGGGCAGCGAACACCACAACACCAGTGCCTCGATGGGGCCAGCCGGCCCGAACAGCTCCTCGGCCGGACCCCGCCCGAACACCACCACCTCGACGGGACCCCCCCGACATTCCGAAATCCGGAAATACTCGAACCTGGGCTCAGGTGTTTCCAGATTCGTGACATCAGACAAACGATCGAAAGTCCAGAAAAGCCCAGTATCCGGAACGGCCTTGGTCCCGAGGGTTCCAGTTTCTCGACGCTGCACCTGTAGTTACATCTTAAAAAAAAACGAACAGAATTGTCAAACATGATTTCCCTTTCATAAAACCATGTTAACTCTGCCTAATCATTACAATTATCTAAGTGCTCTGTTACCATGTCCCGAGTAGGCAAAATGCTAGAATCTATTATTAATGTCAGGTTTACTGGCTGATAGTTTCCCATCTTTTTCTGTCCCTTCTTGACCCACTCTGTTCTGGAGCCTTGACATTTTCCTTTTGGTCGCCGTTCATTCTATCTGGCCTGCTGGACAGGACAGAAATAGAACATGAGGTGGAGCTTGGGCTGCACGTTAGTCTGAGTCGAGCCATGACTGCTCAGCTCAGTGACTTTTTTTAAACCGAAGCAAGAGACTGGCGCTGCATCGTTTCTCTGCCGGTCAGCCACAACAGATCACTGCACATACATGGGTGCATGTGCAAAGCTTCACTCCTCAGGCAGCGAGTTAAATAACAGCAAAAAGTGGACAGTTCCATCTGTGCTCTCCTCCTAAACTTAAATATATTAGTTTTTTTTTAAAACAACTGCCCCAGGGTCCAACAAACCCCTGCTCCCCAAAGACTCTCCTTAAAATGTTGCTTTGCACTAGGTTGTTATTGTACTGCATCTGGTGCGAGCTCAAAAGAGTATTTGATGACTTCCGGCAAGTGGTCTCTCCCCTCCTGATTTTAGACTGTTCAGGAATCAAATCAGGACCTGATTCCTGAGTTTATTGCTACGTCTCGTGTTGGTGGAACCATCTAAGCTTCAAACTCCATATCTTCTCTATCACAAGGACCATTTACTTCCAGATCTATAACATCTCCCACCTCCACTCCGACCTCACACCATCCTTATGTACCATTGTCACTTCCAAACCTGCATCTATTTTCCTTGCACTGAGCTGTAAAGTATCTTGGAAAATTCTTTACATTAAGGGTGCTATGTAATTTGAAGTTAAGATTGTCATGTAAAGTGTGGTAGATAAGGTAACATTTAATAGAAGGAAAGGCGCTTATCACATTCACTAGAGAATAAACTCATTTTGACTTCTGCCATCCCAGCATATTTGAGGTTAGCGAGTTCCATAAGAACATAAGAAATAGGACCAGGAGTAGGCTATTTGGTCCCTCGAGCCTGCTCCGCCATTCTATAAGATCATGGCTGATCTGATCTTGGCCTCAACTCCCATTTCCTAGTTGTTCCCCATAACCCTTGACTCCCCTGTCGTTCAAAAATCTTGTCCATCTCCACCTTAAATATATTCAGTTACCCAGCCTCCACAGCTGTCTGAGGTGGAGAATTCCAAAAATTCACGTCCCTCAGAGAAGAAATTCCTCATCCCCTGTTTTAAATGGGCAACCCCTTATTCTGAAACTGCCCCCTAGTTCTAGATTCCCCCATGAGGGGAAACATCCTCTCTGCATCTGCCTTGTCAACCTCCCTAGAAACTTGTATGTTTCAGTAAGATCACCTCTCATTCTTCTAAACTCCATTGAGTATAGGCCCAATCTTTCTTCATAAGTCAACCCCCTCATCTCCGGAATCAACCTCGTGAACCTTCTCTGAACTGTCTCCAATGCAAGTATATCCCTCCTTAAATAAGGATACCAAAACTGTACGCAGTACTCCAGGTGTGGTCTCAATAGCGCCCTATACAGTTGTAGTGAGAGTTCCCTACTTTTATACTCCATTCCCCTTGCAAGAAAGGCTAACATTCCATTTGCCTTCCTAATTACTTGCTGTACCTGCATGCTAACTTTGTTTCATGCACGAGGACCCCCAGATCCCTCTGTACTGCAGCATTTTGTAGTCTCTCTCCATTTAAATAATTTGCATTTTTATTCTTCCTACCAAAATGGATAACCTCAAATTTTCCCACATTATACTCCATCTGCCTAATTTTTTCCCATGCACAACCTATCTATATATCCCTTTGCAGATTCTTTTGTGTCCTCCTCAGAACTTGCTTTCCCACCTATCTTTGTATCAGCAAATTTGGCTACTGTACATTCGCTCCCTTCATCCAAGTCATTGATACTGTTTTAACTGTACTCTGTGCTCTAGATCTCCACGGGTAGAATCAGCACAAAATACCACATTTTGCAGGTGTTGGGGTAAAAAGAAGACTTCTCTTCAAAGTGGATTCCCTGAAATAAGGGATCGACACCCACCCGTATAGTGACCACGCAATCACTTAGATGAAACTTCGGTCACCCAATCTTTATTCAAGCATATATGTAGGGGAAGAGTTCCAATGAACCCTTCGAAATACAAGGGTTTCTACATGCACAGTTATGCAGTTTTTCGAGGTGTGCGACCCTCCTACAAAACTTCTATGACCACCGATTGGCCTACAGCTTATCAGTGGACCTTCATTGATTTGTAGACCCATATCAGACTGGCTGCTGAGTGGTTTCCCAATCTGTCATCTCCCATCACATGTCAACCTTCTGGAATGTGTTCTCCTACAGTGTCAACTTTGCCTCAGTTCCTCATGATGTGTTGGTGTACCTGGTTTCTTATCAGCCAATATTATCCCTTTCCCAAGAACTCCAGTCAAAACTCTCGTTCCCATGAGTGCAGGTGTTGCTACAATCTGTTTCCAGACAGCTTACTCTCTACTGTCCTTGGTAGGTGTTCTGTACTGAAGATGTAAGTTTTCATTTTCTCAGTCTGTATTAAAGTTCAACTCAGTTGATGGTTCATTTACCATCAAGCTTTGCTGCTTAGCCTTTCTCCAAAAATCCATTTTTTTAGCGAGCTTTATGTACATAAGCCAGTTTTACATACAATCTGTCAATAGGCGATATCACAATCCCTACCGTGAGGTGGAGGAACTCCCGACTCCTCACAACCTCCTAATACAGATAAGCCCTTTAATCTGGTCCATTTTATGTGTCAGATCAATTCACTACTTCAGTATCCACTTTGGTGACCATCTGTTTGTCTACTTCCACTTCCACTTTGAGATTCAAAGAGAAAACGATCTAGGTGTTTACACACATCACTGAAGGTCCATGGCCAATGCAGAAAAGCTTTAGGTCAAGCTAACAAGGTTGTATTAATAGAACCATTCAGTATAAATCAAAGGACACCATTTTGTCACTATGCAGGTTGCTGATTAGATCGCATCTCGAGTACTGCACCCAGATTTGGTCCTCCCACACGGTGGGTGGGTGATATAGTAGCCTTGGAAAAGGTGCAGATGAGTGCTACGAGAATGATCCCTAGCTTAAAGAACCTCAGCTACTTAGATAGGCTTAAGAACCTTGCACTATTTACTTTAGAGTAATGATTTGCAGGTGACCCGATGAGATCTATAAAATAAAGGGCTGGATGGCGTGCTATTGATAGATTATTCCAGTTTAACATATTAGGGACAAAAGTTTAAATTGTATAAGAGTAGGAACAGACTGGATCTTAGGTGGTTCTTATCCCAGAGAGTAGTGAGACTCGAATATGTTGCTGGCTGGTGTGATGATTCTCATCTTTGCATACCTTCAAGAGTTCTTGACTGGTCCAAATTTTCTGGGTTTTTTGTCTCCCAGGAGATTGTGATTACATGGCTGCGGGAGGGTGGGTAGGAAGTGCTCAGCCATGATTCTCCAGCCAGCATGAGATGTGGGGACAAGCTTGATGGACCAGCTGGTTTTTACCTGCCCATCAATTTTTACGATCGTAAGCTGACTCTGAAATTACAGTTTAGTTATGCTAAAATAATTATTGCATGACTTCATTGTTACAATTATGTTACATTTTGGTTGCAACTGGAGGAGAGTATTTCTGTACTTGTTCTCCACCCACACATTGCAGTATTCTGAGCCAGTGAATACGTGTGCATTCATTTATCCAACTCTTGTGTCGAAACAGAAAGAAGAGAAAAGGATATGAGGAAGATGGAACAATTTCCAAAAAAGCAAAAGTAGAAGAGGTTCGTAAGATTCTTTTGTAACACTGGCTTACATTGACATAGACGTGACACTAAAGAATATGCAAGAGTGTGAGATGTCAACAGCTTGTTTCCTGATTTTTGTATAAGGTTGTATTAATTAGGTCAGACAGCATCAACTGCAAGTCAAGTCAGGCTCGGCTAGTTCTTGGGATTGTAAAAAACCCCCATTCACACTGCATTGCTTGTCGACTGGCTTAAAAGGTGGATAGAAGGCACGCAATGATGGGAGGGTAGATTGTGAAAAATATCCTTCAGCTTCAGTCATTAGTCTCTATAGCTAACTGGAAAAGTCAGTACAGCACTGGTATTGTAAGATTGTGCTTTGTTGAAGAATGTTGACTGCAATCAACACAAATGTTAATTGGTATCTTGGTACCTGCCAATAATGCACTAGAGGTGGGGCTTACTGATTTTTTTTCATTCATTTCTGGGATGTGGGTGTCACAAGTAAGGCCAGCAGTTATTGCCCATCCACAATTGCCCTCGAGTAGGTGGCTTTTGAGCCGCCACCTTGAACAGTGCTGTTAGGGAGGGAGTTCCAGAATTTTGACCCAGCGACAAATACAGATCTACTCAATCGCTCATTAGCAATGGTGCATCACTTCAAGTGACCACCTCCTGATTGAAGTGCACACTGGCTGAAGGAAATAGTTAATCTGCTCATAATAGGGGCTCCATAATATCAGTTACAGTCAGTGTTATTGGGTGCTTAGACCATTGGCATGCTGAGCCCTTGCATGACCACAGCCACGTAATGGCATAAAAGCATGTTATTAAGACTCTGAAAAACCTGTCACCCATGCCAGGACTGTAAAATAAGTGCTGTTTTAGATCTGCTGGGCTATCAACATTCAGCAGTTTTGATGGTTCCGCTCTCCTACTACCTGTGTCAACTTACCAAATCCATTTGAAAGAGTATAAATTAGTTTATCTCCTCATCATTTGGAAAAACATGAGTACCTTTAGCTATTGAAATTATTTTGACTGAATTATTGGACCAATATTGGCCCACCTCTCTTTTCGGCACACTTAACAGAGATGCGGCGACTTTGTGGGCTGAAAAGGGTGCTGATAAAGAGGAGGAAGAGGAAGAGGAAGAGGAAGAGGAGGAGAAAAAAAAAAAAGAGGGCGGCAGGAGAGGGCAGAAAAAAAAGGGCGGCGGGAGGGGGCGAGATGGGGGGCGAGGAGAAGAGAAGAGATGGGGGGCGAGGAGAAGAGAAGAGATGGGGGGCGAGGAGAAGAGAAGAGATGGGGGGCGGGGGGGGAGAATTCCGTCCGAACTGCAAGGTGGGTTCGATCACCGACCCCATGGGGATAAGGTGGGGTTCCGATCCTTTGGGCGGTCCGATTCCCGACCTCTAGGGAAGATCTGATCCCTGGTGCTGTTCTGATCCTGGAGGGTCTGATCCCCGACCCCGGGAGGTAGGATTGTTTGTAAGGGGCGGGCTGATGGTGGGTGAGCTCAGGCGGCTGGGAGAACATAAGAATTACGAGCAGGATGTACTTCTATTTTTTATTTGGATATTTTGAAAAAATTATGTTTTATCTCTTTACTATTTTTTTAGTTTAATCTTCCATGAATGTTTCTGTTGTATAGTAAATTAACTTTGCAAAGTTTGTCATATGATGTCCTGTATAGCGGTTTGATCCTATTCACATTCTTTAGTCAAGTCATTAAGTTCTGTTGGCCTGCGATGTACCTACCTGCGCTGATTTCTTAACTCTCCAAGCATTTTCTGTGCGGCCACAAGTGGCCACATAAGCTGGCCTATGTTAGTTTGGAGCAACTATTAGCTGTCCAAAGTGGCCTAAATGGCTAAAACAGACATGGGTGGCAACGCCCCCTTTTGAAAAAAAACCCTAACTCACTTACATTGGTGCAAATTTAATGTGCGAAATGGGGATTTTTAAGATATTCCAGAAAAATCAAGTTGCTCGTTTTAAAAAAAAAACAGCAACTCCTGGGCAATTTTGAGCTATTTGTGGTCCTAAACACTGCTCCTACTGCTGTTGCTGAAATCCTTTATCCATGATTTTTTTTAACCTTAACCCAGGGTTTCCTTGCTGGCCTCCCATAAACTCCGCTATCTGCATTGTGTTTGTTACCAATCACCCCTATTCTCATTGACTTTCTGTCTCTCAATGGATTGAATTTAAAATCCTCATCTGCAAATTCCCCCGAGCTACCCCACCATATCTCTGCAACTGCCTTTAGCTGTGTATTCTGCACTTTCCAGTCTTGTGTATCTCCCTTCCTAAGTCCATTGATCATCGCTGCTATGATCATCTGTTCTTTATTTTATCTATATTCTATTTATATTCTGGTATCCCAAGGTGGTATTGTAAAATTATTTTGTGTCTTTGTAGGAGGAATGGAGTGATGATGATCTAGTTGATACAATGTAACCACTGCTTGACTTGCATTTGGAAACTATTCACGGAGGAGCAGCTGCTGTGTGGTTCTTTGAATCGGTGTTTATTCTGAGACATGACATTCAGAAACGAGTTTGAGTTAAACGAGTTGTGTGTTTTGAAAGAAGAGCCAGAAGATTAGTGATGTGAATAGCCAAGTGAGGCAGCAGACCACACTTCTGATGCAAAGGACATTTGATGGCCTTTATTTTTTACTTAAACCAAAACTAGAAAGTTCTGCAAATTTTTACTGATTGCATTGCTGAGCTGTTTGATTTGCCAATGTCTATGTAATGTGTGGTAGAATGTTTAAAGTGTTCTGTTTTCATTTCCAGTATTTGAAGTAAAATTTGCAATGTCTCCATGACTTAAATTGTCGTTTGTGATTCAATGCAAGGGATAATAAAAATTCTGATTTTATTCATGGCTCATAAGATATGAATAATGTTATTCATTATAAAATTGTTTACTGTGTATCCTGTAAATGTACCTACATTTTAAATGGTACTGGAGATAGTTTTTTAAAAGTTACTTTTCAGTATTATGGTTATGTGGAACCTATGCCTATGATTTTAGAGAAAATTAAGGCTAATAGTTTCATGTACTATTGCATTGCACATTTGTAGTCTTCAGGTAAAAGATTACTAGAGGTGTTAGTTCCATGGTAAAAGATAAATGTTTTTGTGTGTTAGTCACATGTAACTGAGGTTCTAATGTCTTGATAAACAGAAGAAAGCATGGGCAGTTTATGGCCCTTAAAACCTCAAAGCTCCAATCCATAGTCATGTTTTATTAATGAACTTTGAATGTGTCCATGATTGCTATCAGTTTTTACTTTACATAAACACAACTTGCATTATATAAGCTTCTTTTAACGTAGCAAAACGTCCCAAAGCACTGCACAGGACTGTTAGCAGACAACGGTTGACACTATCCACATGAGATATTAGGACAGGTGACCCTAAAGCTTGGTCAAAGAGTAGGTTTTAAGGGGTGTCTTAAAGTATGAGCGAGGAGGAGTGGTATAGGGAAGGAATTCCATAGTTTTGGGCTCCAGCAGCTGAAAGCATAACCGCCAATTGAGCAGTGAAGGAAATTGGGGGTGCTCGAGGCCAAAATTGGAGGAAGCCAGTATTGTAGGGCTTGAGGAGGTTACACAGCTAGGGAGGGGTGAGGCCTTGTGGGGGGGGGGGGGGGGGGGGGGGAAAGAATATGAGAATTTTAAATTCTAGGCATTGCTGGACCGGGAGGCAATGTAGGTCAGAGAGAATGGGATTTGATGAGAGTTAGGATATGGGCACCTTATGCATGTTATAACTTCTACTTTCACAGTTGAAAGTAAAATTTGTGAAATATAAAGTTGCAAAGTAAGAGTCTGGCATTTTAAAATATGTAGTTTGAAAAATATAAAGGAAGCAGAGTACTTTACTGGCAGTGCAAATCAGACACGTGGGGGTGGGTGGGAGAGAGAGTAGGAATATACTTTTTAGTGATAAGTCGTGTAGGTCGTATTTGGTAATAAAACCAGGTCTGAAATTGAAAGTCAACTTTGTATAAGTGTCATCTTTTGCCAAAGATGGTATGAAAGTATTAGTGATTCAGATATCAAGAAGTTCTGTTTAGCTTATTAAAGTTATTGCATACTGCTTTTTGGATAGTGCAGTAAATTTTAATACCGATCTATCATAGAAACATAGAAATTTACAGCGCAGAAGGTGGCCATTTCGGCCCATCGTGTCCGCGCTGGCCGACAAAGATCCACACAGCCCTTGGTCAGCAGCCCTAAAAGGTTACACATAAACCTATGAACAATGATGAAAAGGCAAAGAGCACCCAGCCCAACCAGTCCACCTCACACAACTGCGACACCTCCTATACTGAAACATTCTACACTCCACTCCCACCGGAGCCATGTGATCTCCTGGGAGAGGCAAAAACTAGATTAAAAACCCAGGCCAATTTAGGGAGAATAAATCTGGGAAAATTCCTCTCCGACCATCCAGGCGATCGAAACTAGTCCAGGAGATCATGCTGGCCGTATTCTATTCCCTGCAGTACTTACCATTATACCTGCACCGTCTAACAAAAGGTCATCCAGTCTAATCCCAATTACCAGCTCTAGGTCCGTAAACCTGCAGGTTACTGCTCTTTCAGTGCCCATCCAACCATCTTTTAAAAGTGGTGAGGGTTTCTGCATCCACCACTCTTCCAGGCAATGAGTTCCATGTTCCCACAATCCTCTGCATAAAGCAGCCCCCCCCCCCCCAAAATCCCCTCTAAACCTTCCACCAGCCACCTTAAAATTATGTCCCCTCATTATAGACCCTTACTATCCACTATGTCCAGGCCCCTCAATATTTTGTACACTTCAATGAAGTCTCCTCTCAACCTCCTCTGTTCCAATGAGAACAAATCCAGCCTATCCAATCTGTCCTCATAACTAAGATTCTCCAATCCAGGCAACATCTGAGTAAATCTCCTCTGCACCCTCTCCAGTGCAATCACGTCCTTTCTTATAATACGGCGACCAAAACGGCACGCAGTAATCCAGCTGTGGCCTAACCAAAGTATTATACAATTTAAGCATAACCTCCCTACTCTTATATTCTATGCCTCGGCCAATAAAGGCAAGCATTCCCTATGCCTTCTTAACCACCTTATCGACCTGCTACTTTCAGGGATCTGTGGACAAGCACTCCAAGGTCCCTTTGTTCATCTACACTATTAAGTGGCCAACTGCTTAATGTGTATACCCTTTCCTTATTAGCCCTTCCAAAGTGCATCACCTCACACTTCTCTGAATTAAATTCCATTTGCCACTGCTCTGCCTACCTGACCAGTAGATTGATATCCTCCTGCAGCCCATGACTTTCCTCTTCATTATCAACCACACAGCCAATTTTAATGTCTTCTTCAAACTTCTAATTATACTCCCTATATTCAAATCTAAATCATTGATATATATACTACAAAAAGCAAGGGACCCAGTACTGAGCCCTGCGGAACCCCACTGGAAATATCCTTCCAGTCACAAAAACATCCATCAATCATTACCCTTTGCTTCCTACCTCCAAGCCAATTTTGGATCCAGCTTGCCACTTTGCCCTGTATCCCATGGGCTTTAACCTTCATGACCAGTCTAGCATGTGGGACCATATTAAAAGCCTTGCTAAAGTCCATATATACTACATCGTGCGCACTACCCTCATCGACCCTCTTGGTTACCTCCTCAAAAAATCCAAGGGGCTGTAAAATTATTTTTCCCAGCCTTTTTCATTAAGAGCACATATTTGGCCTGAGCTGTCCAGATCTCCTTGAATGCCTCCCACTGTTCCGACACTGATTTACCCACAAGTAGCTGTTTCCAGTCCACTATGGCCAAATCACTCCTTCACTTAGCAAAATTAGCTTTACCCCAATTTGGAACTTTTATTCCAGGCCTATTCTTGTCCTTATCTATAACCAACTTGAATCTGACTGAATTATGGTCACGCACCCAAGTCCTCTCCCACTAATACCCCTTCAACCTGCCCAGCTTCATTCCCTAAAACTAAATCCAAGACCGCCCCCTCGCGTGTTGGGCTAGCTACATACTGACTAAAAAAGTTCTCAAGAATTCCGCACCCTCTATACCCTTCACACTATATTTGTCCCAATCAATAGTTAAAATCCCCTACTATTACAACCCTATCGTTTTTGGACTTCACAGCAATTTGCCTACATATTTGCTCCTCTATCTCCCTCCCACTGTTTGGGGGTCTATAATACACGCCCAGCAGTGTGATTGCCCTTTTTTTATTTTTCAATTCGACCTATATGGCCTCATTTGATGATCCCTCTAACATCATCCCTCCTCACCGCTGCAATAGTTCCTTCAATTAGTACCGCAACACCTCCCCGCCCCCCCACTCCCCTGCTTTTTACCCCCCTCTCTAGTCTAAATATCCTGTAGCCAGGAATAGTGATCTGCCAAACCTTCCCCTCTTTCAGCCATGTTTCTGTAATGGCTATGATGTTATACTCCCAAGTGTCTATCTGTGCTCTTAGCTCATCTGCCTTATTCGCTATACTTCTTGCATTAAAGTATATACCATTCAGCACAGGAAGACCTCCTTACTTACTACTTACTAAACCCTGCTTCCTCTGTCTTACAGATTTGCTTTCTAGATTCTTGCTATCCAATTTCTGCTTTACTTCCTTCCCTATTGAATTAGTTCTCCGGTTCCCATCCCCTTGCCAAGCTAGTTTAAACTCTCCCCAACAGCACCAGCAAAAATCCCCACGAGGATATTGGTCCTGGCGCTGTTGAGGTGCAACCCGCCTGATTTGTACAGAAGCGGTCCCAATGCCTCAAGAATTTAAAACCCTCCCCCCTCCACCAACTTTCCAGCCACGTGTTCATCCTCTCTATTCTTATACTCATTAGCACGTGGCACCAGTAGTCATCATCATCATAGGCAGTCCCTCGGAATTGAGCAAGACTTGCTTCCATTCTTAAAATGAGTTCTTATGTGGCTGAACAGTCCAATACGAGAACCACAGACTCTGTCACAGGTAGGACAGATAGTCGTTGAGGGAAGGGGTGGGTGGGACAGGTTTGCCGCATGCTCTTTCAACTATGGTGATGCGGCGTTCCGGCCTGCCGCTGTTGGGGTTGTCGATGAGGGTCCTGACGTTCCAGGTCCAGAACTTTATGGAGTGGAAGATGCCTGTGCGTGAGTTCTTTTAACGTGAGGTGGTCGTTGCACACCGGCTAAGCTGAGCAAGGTCTTGATCCAGTGGAAAGGGGGTCCAAGTCGACTGGAGATCAGGCATTGCTATATAGACCTAGTTGCCTACAGCGAGATATTGGCCGCAGGCTCGCTACTGGGTAGCGCCCTTGATGGTAGGTGGCCCGAGGCATAGAAACATAGAAAATAGGCCATTCGAGCCTGCACCGCCATTCAAAGAGTTCATAACTGAACATGCAACTTCAGTACCCCATTCCTGCTTTGGCGTGAGGCGTGAGTCCGGGGATCAGCAGAGACCTATAAAAGGCCGCGAGAGGCAGCGGGAGTTCGGGGATCAGTAGAGGACGATAAAAGGTGTACTTGTGCAGCTACAATGAGAAGGCAAAAAAGAAGTAGAAAGAAACAGAAAGGTGACGTCACAGCCTAGGGGGTAAGTGATTGGCGAGTAGTTTTTCTTTTTCTTTTTTATATTAGTCAGTAATTTTAACATTGTTGTTGCCAATTTAAGTGTATCTAAGGGTTAAGTCATGGCAGGAGAGCTCGGTCGGATGTTATGCTCCTCCTGTACCATGTGGGAACTTAGGGACACTTCCGGTGTTCCTGACGACTACGTGTGCGGGAAGTTATCTGCCTCGAGCTCCTGACGGTCCGCGTTGCGGAGTTAGAGCTGAGGGTGGATTCACTCTGGAGCATTCACGATGCTGAGAATGACGTGAGTTGGTCTTACCGCAGGAGAAGGGTCCACAGCCAGATAGGGAATGGAAGTCCAGCAGGAAGAGCAGTGCAAGGAAGATAGTGCAGGGGTCGCCTGTGGTCATCCCCCTGCAAAACAGATACACCGCTTTGAGTACTGTTGGGGGGGATGACTCATCAGGGGAGGGCAGCAGCAGCCAAGTTCATGGCACCGTGGCTGGCTCTGTTGCACAGAAGGGCAGAAAAAAGAGTGGGAGAGCGATAGTGATAGGGGATTCAATGGTGAGGGGAATAGATAGGCGTTTCTGCGGCCGCAACCGAGACTCCAGGATGGTATGTTGCCTCCCTGGTGCAAGGGTCAAGGATGTCTTGGAGCGGGTGCAGGACATTCTGAAAAGGGAGAGAGAACAGCCAGTTGTCGTGGTGCACATTGGTACCAACGACATAGGTTTAAAAAAAAAGGGATGAGGTCCTACGAAACAAATTTAAGGAGCTAGGAGCTAAATTAAAAAGTAGGACTTCAAAAGTAGTAATCTCGGGATTGCTACCAGTGCCACATGCTAGTCAGAGTAGGAATCGCAGGATAGCGCAGATAAATATGTGGCTTGAGCAGTGGTGCAGCAGGGAGGGATTCAAATTCCTGGGGCATTGGAACTGGTTCTGGGGGAGGTGGGACCAGTACAAACCGGACGGTCTGCACCAGGGCAGGACCGGAACCAATGTCCTAGGGGGAGTGTTTGCTAGTGCTGTTGGGGAGGAGTTAAACTAATATAGTAGGGGGATGGGAACCAATGCAGGGAGACAGAGGGAGACAAAAAGGAGGCAAAAGCAAAAGACAGAAAGGAGATGAGTAAAAGTGGAGGGCAGAGAAACCCAAGGCAAAGAACAAAAAGGGCCACTGTACAGCAAAATTCTAAAAGGACAAAGGGTGTTAAAAAAACAAGCCTGAAGGCTTTGTGTCTTAATGCAAGGAGTATCCGCAATAAGGTGGATGAATTAACTGTGCAAATAGATGTTAACAAATATGATGTGATTGGGATTACGGAGACGTGGCTCCAGGATGATCAGGGCTGGGAACTCAAACATCCAGGGGTATTCAACATTCAGGAAGGATTGAATAAAAGGAAAAGGAGGTGGGGTAGCATTGCTGGTTAAAGAGGAGATTAATGCAATAGTTAGGAAAGACATTAGCTTGGATGATGTGGAATCTATATGGGTAGAGCTGCAGAACACCAAAGGGCAAAAAATGTTAGTGGGAGTTGTGTACAGACCTCCAAACAGTAGTAGTGATGTTGGGGAGGGTATCAAACAGGAAATTAGGGGTGCATGCAATAAAGGTGCAGTGGTTATAATGGGTGACTTTAATATGCACATAGATTGGGCGAGCCAAACTGGAAGCAATACGGTGGAGGAGGATTTCCTGGAGTGCATAAGGGATGGTTTTCTCGACCAATATGTCGAGGAACCAACTCGGGGGGAGACCATCTTAGACTGGGTGTTGTGTAATGAGAGAGGATTAATTAGCAATCTCGTTGTGCGAGGCCCCTTGGGGAAGAGTGACCATAATATGGTGGAATTCTGCATTAGGATGGAGAATGAAACAGTTAATTCAGAGACCATGGTCCAGAACTTAAAGAAGGGTAACTTTGAAGGTATGAGGCGTGAATTGGCTAGGATAGATTGGCGAATGATACTTAAGGGGTTGACTGTGGATGGGCAATGGCAGACATTTAGAGACCGCATGGATGAACTACAACAATTGTACATTCCTGTCTGGCGTAAAAATAAAAAAGGGAAGGTGGCTCAACCATGGCTATCAAGGGAAATCAGGGATAGTATTAAAGCCAAGGAAGTGGCATACAAATTGGCCAGAAATAGCAGCGAACCCGGGGACTGGGAGAAATTTAGAACTCAGCAGAGGAGGACAAAGGGTTTGATTAGGGCAGGGAAAATGGAGTGTGAGAAGAAGCTTGCAGGGAACATTAAGGCGGATTGCAAAAGTTTCTATAGGTATGTAAAGAGAAAAAGGTTAGTAAAGACAAACGTAGGTCCCCTGCAGTCAGAATCAGGGGAAGTCATAATGGGGAACAAAGAAATGGCAGACCAATTGAACAAGTACTTTGGTTCGGTATTCACTAAGGAGGACACCAACAACCTTCCGGATATAAAAGGGGTCAGAGGGTCTAGTAAGGAGGAGGAACTGAGGGAAATCTTTATTAGTCGGGAAATTGTGTTGGGGAAATTGATGGGATTAAAGGCTGATAAATCTCCAGGGCCTGACGAACTGCATCCCAGAGTACTTAAGGTGGCCTTGGAAATAGCAGATGCATTGACAGTCATTTTCCAACATTCCATTGACTCTGGATCAGTTCCTATCGAGTGGAGGGTAGCCAATGTAACCCCACTTTTTAAAAAAGGGAGAGAGAAAACAGGGAATTATAGACCGGTCAGCCTGACATCGGTAGTGGGTAAAATGATGGAAACAATTATTAAGGATGTCATAGCAGTGTATTTGGAAAATGGTGACATGATAGGTCCAAGTCAGCATGGATTTGTGAAGGGGAAATCATGCTTGACAAACCTTCTGGAATTTTTTGAGGATGTTTCCAGTAAAGTGGACAAGGGAGAACCAGTTGATGTGGTATATTTGGACTTTCAGAAGGCTTTCGACAAGGTCCCACACAAGAGATTAATGTGCAAAGTTAAAGCACATGGGATTGGGGGTAGTGTGCTGACGTGGATTGAGAACTGATTGTCAGACAGGAAGCAAAGAGTAGGAGTAAATGGGTACTGTTCAGAATGGCAGGCAGTGACTAGTGGGGTACCGCAAGGTTCTGTGCTGGGGCCCCAGCTGTTTACATTCTACATTAATGATTTAGACGAGGGGATTAAATGTAGTATCTCCAAATTTGCAGATGACACTAAGTTGGGTGGCAGTGTGAGCTGCGAGGAGGATGCTATGAGGCTGCAGAGTGACTTGGATAGGTTAGGTGAGTGGGCAAATGCATGGCAGATGAAGTATAATGTGGATAAATGTGAGGTTATCCACTTTGGTGGTAAAAACAGAGAGACAGACTATTATCTGAATGGTGACAGATTAGGAAAAGGGGAGGTGCAACGAGACCTGGGTGTCATGGTACATCAGTCATTGAAGGTTGGCATGCAGGTACAGCAGGCGGTTAAGAAAGCAAATGGCATGTTGGCCTTCATAGCAAGGGGATTTGAGTACAGGGGCAGGGAGGTGTTGCTACAGTTGTACAAGGCCTTGGTGAGGCCACACCTGGAGTATTGTGTACAGTTTTGGTCTCCTAACTTGAGGAAGGACATTCTTGCTATTGAGGGAGTGCAGCGAAGATTCACCAGACTGATTCCCGGGATGGTGGGACTGACCTATCAAGAAAGACTGGATCAACTGGGCTTGTATTCACTGGAGTTCAGAAGAATGAGAGGGGACTTCATAGAAACGTTTAAAATTCTGACGGGTTTAGACAGGTTAGATGCAGGAAGAATGTTCCCGATGTTGGGGAAGTCCAGAACCAGGGGTCACAGTCTAAGGATAAGGGGTAAGCCATTTAGGACCGAGATGAGGAGAGACTTCTTCACCCAGAGAGTGGTGAACCTGTGGAATTCTCTACCACAGAAAGTAGTTGAGGCCAATTCACTAAATACATTCAAAAGGGAGTTAGATGAAGTCCTTACTACTCGGGGGATCAAGGGGTATGGCGAGAAAGCAGGAAGGGGGTACTGAAGTTGCATGTTCAGCCATGAACTCATTGAATGGCGGTGCAGGCTGGAGGGGCTGAATGGCCTACTCCTGCACCTGTTTTCTATGTTTCTCGCCATACCCCTTGATCCCCCGAGTAGTAAGGACTTCATCTAACTCCCTTTTGAATATATTTAGTGAATTGGCCTCAACAACTTTCTGAGGTAGAGAATTCCACAGGTTGACCACTCTCTGGGTGAAGAAGTTTCTCCTCATCTCGGTCCTAAATGGCTTACCCCTTATCCTTAGACTGTGACCCCTGGTTCTGGACTTCCCCAACATTGGGAACATTCTTCCTGCATCTAATCTGTCTAAACCCATCAGAATTTTAAACGTTTCTATGAGATCCCCTCTCATTCTTCTGAACTCCAGTGAATACAAGCCCAGTTGATCCAGTCTTTCTTGATGTCAGTCCCGCCATCCCGGGAATCAGTCTGGTGAACCTTCGCTGCACTCCCTCAATAGCAAGAATGTCCTTCCTCAAGTTAGGAGACCAAAACTGTACACAATACTCCAGGTGTGGCCTCACCAAGGCCCTGTACAACTGTAGCAACACCTCCCTGCCCCTGTACTCAAATCCCCTAGCTATGAAGGCCAACATGCCATTTGCTTTCTTAACCGCCTGCTGTACCTGCATGCCAACCTTCAATGACTGATGTACCATGACACCCAGGTCTCGTTGTACCTCCCCTTTTCCTAATCTGTCACCATTCAGATAATAGTCTGTCTCTCTATTTTTACCACCAAAGTGGATAACGTCACAATTATCCACATTATACTTCATCTGCCATGCATTTGCCCACTCACCTAACCTATCCAAGTCACTCTGCAGCTTCATAGCATCCTCCTCGCAGCTCACACTGCCACCCAACTTAGTGTCATCTGCAAATTTGGAGATACTACATTTAATCCCCTCATCTAAATCATTAATGGTTGGGGGTAGGTATTGGAAGGGTCAGTGACCCACTGCGGTTTAGAGTGGGAGGGTAGGGGGGGGGGTCACAGCCATGGGACTCACCACGTGTTGGAGGAGGAGAAGAGGCCAGGTCACCAGTGGGGAAGGAGAGGTCCAGTTGTCAAGTCTAGATCATTGATGTATATCATAAAAAGCAAGGGACCAAATACTGAGCCCTACGGAACCCCACTCCAGCCGCAAAAACACCCATTAACCATTACCCTTTGTTTTCTGCCTCTGAGCCAACTTGCTACTTTGCCCTGGATCCCATGGGCTTTTACTTTTGTGACCAGTCTGCCTTGTGGGACCTGATCAAAAGCTTTGCTAAAATCCATATACACTACATCATAAGCTTTGGCTTCTTCGACCCTCCTCGTTACCTCCTTGAAAAATTCAATCAAGTTAGTCAGACACTATCTTCCCTTAACAAATCTATGCTGACTGTCCTTGAATAATCCATGTCTTTCTAAATGAAGACTTATCCTGTCCTTCAGGATTTTCTCCAATAATTTTCCCACCATTGAGGTTAGCCTGACTGGCATGTAATTACTTGGTCTATCCCTTGCTCCCTTCTTAAACAAAGGTGCCTCTTCATGGGCTAAAACCTCCACTTTTGTGCTCCTCGTCCAAAAATGGACTTTATTTCCGGCATGGGCGTTAAAAAAGGGTTTTCAGATCGGCGGCTTCTCGCCCATTCTCAAAACACCTAGTTTACATTTTTGAAAATAGGCGTTACCGTGAGCAATATCAAATGTGCAGTAGCGTTAAATTTTTTTGACCTTCTGCCATAAAGTGTGGCCGTCCTTAGAAACAGCATGGTAACGCTCGATTCCCGCGATTCTGGAGGTCAAGGGTTACCATGACATGCGCAGAAGAGACAGAGAGAGAGGGAGCTCAGAGGGACTGAAGACGTGGTTGGGTGTGGTGTTGCTACTTTGGGAGGAAGGAGGAAGACTTGAGCTTCACAGCAAGTAGGCAAACAAAAAGTAGCTGTTACCAGCCACATATTTGACCGAATTTGCCCTATAATGGAGGGAGAAGATGAGGCATCATAGCACGCTGTGGAGAGAGCAGTGAGGTGGGAGAGGAGCACATTGGAGGCTGCAAAAGAGCCAGGAGGTTCTCGGACAAGGCAAATGCCTCCCTCCTGCAGAAGGTCGAATCACGCTGGGGTGATTTGACACAGGGAGGGCGTGGGAAGCCCACCCCAAAGGCCTACCAGAGGATATGGACCGAGATAGCAGAGGTGGTCTCGTCGGCGACCAATGACGAGCGTGAGGGCAACCAATGCCGCAAACGATAGAACAACCTTGTGGGATCTGCAAGGGTAAGTCTTACATTGATTTACATGTATTTATATATTTATATAATTTGATTTGTAACAGTCATGAGTGACTAGCAGCAGATGTGAGGTCTTGCGCTTTTACTGGGAATGTTGTACTCAAAGCCTGCGATCACGGTGTACGTCTTTAGGTAAAGAATGATAATAATCATATTAATCATGATCACATCTGTCGGTTATGTGTTGTATCAGTCTCTGTGACAGTACCTAGCAATGATATCACACAATGATCTCATGCCATGTCATCCTGTCACCTTTTACAGAAGAAGCTATCGACAATGAGGTCCATGCAGAGGCGAACGGGTGGGGGGCCACCAGTCCCCAGCGACATTACAAAGAAAGATGGAGGAGAGAGTGCTAGCACTTGTGGAGAAGCACCCCTGGACAGTCATGGATGCATCTGCAGACCCTGAAGTGATGTTATGTGAGTAAAGCTTACACCATTGCATGATGTAAAGTCAATAGATGCCACACCAACTCATATCCGATCATATATGATAGATGATTTCTAAAAGTGTCATAGAAATAATGCTGGCCTAATGAAAATCATCGCAATGCACAATGTGTTGATGGTCATGAAATGTGATGTCTGCGATGATTTTGAGAGCGATGGTGCTTTTGTCGTGCATATGCTGTGTGTAGTGCTGGACTGACCTGTCACCCTTGCACCCCCTTCTCATCGAACAAACTCATTTGTGTCTTGCAGCTCAGCCAGCAGCACGGCCCCAGGCAAGGCCACAGAGGCCAGAAGCGGGGCAGGAATTGGCGGACGATCCTACTACATCTGGTGCTGAGGAACTCCGATTGTCGCCTGTCAATCCGCTGGTTCTGTTCTCGACGGATGAGAGTGTGAACTTCGAAGAACCTGCATCGCCATGCTCCAGAACACATTCCACCCCAAGGCAATTTAGTCCGGTCATTCCCGCCTCCACTCTAGAGGTACTGGCCCCAAGCACCTTTCTATAGGGCACCCCATTTGTCCCCAGGACGGCACTGACCTCGTGGAGGCCTCGTGGACGCGGCAGGTCTGTTCCACGAGTGCGACATGACAGCGGAGAGATGGTACAGTTGGCCAGGAGGACTGCAGACAATGGTAACCAGCTCATTGAAGCTTTGGGGGGCATATCCCGACACCTGGCCACCATGACCGAGTATATTCCGCACATGGCGGAGTCCCTGGATGCGATAGCCAGGCACACTGCTGCCACAGGCCTCCCAGTGGTCCCAGACCGTGGCACTCCACCCTTAGGTTCTGCACTACTGGTGCCAACAACACGAGAGGAAGGACCAAGATCCTGCTTCTGCATCAGAGAATGTTGCCCCCTTGTCACCCTCCGCTCCCGTACTCGTCCCCCCAACACATCTGCCTTCATTCCCGCCTAAGGAGCTCCTCAGCCAGGTGCCGTGGAGCAAGAGGGGAAGAGGTAGAGGTGGGTAGAAGGAGATGGGGGGAGGAAAGTGAGGTGCATGTACACAGGTGATGGCTGTATGCAATTTGTTGCAATGTATGGGGGCTGGGGACCACGCTCCTGCTTTGCTTTTGTATTGTGTGTTGCTGGACATGTTGAACATGTGATTTACGTCAATGGTGGAAAAAGTGGGGTGTGTTATTGGCTGTGATACTTATGATTTCAAACCAATGTTGGTATTAAACTTTTGTTATTGAACATAACCTTGTTGTGCATTGTCTCAGATAGCAGGATCATTACAACACTGGTGATTGCTTACCATGAAAGGGTTAAATACAACTTATCAATCAATGTAAACTTTAACTGGCACCAAGGTGATGGGCACCATTGATGTCTGAGCTGTACACACACACAACAGTGTGTCAGCGTTGTCACTCACATCAGCGCTCTTTTAGTCAAATCTTTCCGATATCAGCTCCTCTCGTAAGAATGGGATTTAACAAATACCAGCCACACTGCTGGTGTTCGTTCCAGTTAGTTCCACTTTTTGTGGGCAGTTTTTTTGAGCGAGCGGTATGTGTGCGAGGTGGTGAAATTGAAGATGGGCGATCTCCAGTGTCGCTAGTTTGAGTAAATATGTTCTTTACAACAAAAAACAGTGGGCAGGCGTTAATATTGAATCTCGGCATTAATTCCGTGCGGAAAATAATGTTGGGCAATATTATGGGTGTTGAACTCGCCCATTCTGCTGATTCCGCCCAAAAAAAGTGGGCAGGCGGTAATATTTTTTCTCAACGTTAAGCTCATTAGGAAAATAACACTTAGTGATAAGTCTCTTGAAAAAGCCCGTCAGTTTCTATTTTGTGCCAGAATGGGTACTATATGGGCGTTATACGTCATTTCAGCGGTAAAATGGGCGTTAAGTGGGCGTTAAGCATGCAAAAAAAGTGGAGGTTCTAGCCCAATACCTCCTCTCTCACTATGTTTATTTCATCTAATATTTCATACTTCTCCTCCTCGATAGTAGTGTTGCATCACCTCTCTTTTTTGTGAAAACAGAAGCAAAGTGTTCATTATGAATCATACCAACATCGTCCACTTCCACACACAGATTACCCTCATGGTCTCTAATAGGCCCTACCTTTCTTTAGTTATCCCCCATTTATAAAACATCTTTAGGTTTTCCCTGGTTTTACTTGACTAGAATTTTTCATACTCTCTTTGCTTTCCTAATATCCTTTTTAATTTCACCCCTGGACTGTCTATACCCCTCTAGAGATTCTGCAGTATTTAGCCCTCGGTCGATCTGTCATAAGCCTCCCTTTTTTTTTTAATCCTACCCTGCATGTCCCTCGACATCCAGGGGGCTCTAGATTTGTTAGTCCCACCCTTTTTCTTTAAGGGCATATATTTGGCCTGAACCCGATGGATCTCCTCCTTGAATGCTTCCCACAGCCCGGACACTGATTTACCTTCAAGTAGCTGTTTCCAGTTCACTGTGGCTAAATCACCTCTCAGCTTAGCAAAATTGGCTTTTCCTCAATTCAGAGTTTTTAGTCCTGCTTTATCCTTGTCATTTCCCATTACTACCTTAAATCTAACTGAATTATGATCACTAGCACCTAAATGCACTCCTGTGGTTGGAGGCTCATTGCCGTCGAGATCGCCGGGGATCAGTTGGAGCAGCTGAGTCGGCCAGTGGGGAGCGAGAAGTGAGAGTCCAGTTGGAGGGCCTTGGCAGCAGGGAGGTTGATCTGGAAGGTATGTCTTGTTTGGGGGATCTGAGATGGGCAGTGAGCCCTTGCAACACGGGTTTTAGGAGGTAAGAAAATACTTTGATGGTCGAAGTGCACCCACTGTTAGGGCCAGAGGGGGCTTAAGCAGTTGGGGGGGGGGTGGGGGGTGCAAGATTGAAGGAGAGAGAGGTGAAGGATGGCAGCAGTTGGCCAGAGGAAGGTTTGTTCGGGGAGAGCATGATCTTTACGGTGCGACAACTGCAAGAGAAATGCAGGGAACTGCACCAGAAATGCAGGGAACTGCACCAACACTTGTACATGGCCTTCTTTGACCTTACAAAAGCCTTTGACACCGTTAACTGAGGGGGACTATGAAGCGTCCTCCACCATTTCGGCTGCCCCCAAAAGTTTGTCGCCATCCTCCGCCTGCTCCAATACGACATGCAAGCTGTGATCCTGACCAGTGGATCCACCAGAGACCCAATCCACATCCGGACCGGGGTCAAGCAGGGCTGCGTCATCGCTCTTCTCGATCTTCCTTGCTGCAATGCTCCATCTCACACTCAACAGGCTCCCCACTGGAGTGGAACTAAGCTATAGAACCGTGGGAACCTGTTCAACCTTCGTCGCCTCCAGACGAGATCCAAGACCGTCCCATCCTCTTGTCATCAAACTACAGTATGCGGATGATGCTTGCATCTGCTCACATTCAGAGGCTGAACTCCAAGCCATCGTCAACATCTTCACCAAGGCGTACGAAAGACGGGTCTTATACTAAACATCCATAAGACAAAGGTCCTCCACCAACCTGACCCCGCCACACAGCACTGCCGCCCTGGCCATCGAAATCCACGGTGCGGCCTTAGACAACGTGAATCACTTTCCATACCTTGGGAGCCTACTATCAGCAAGGGCAAACATCGACAACAAGGTCCAACACTGCCTCCAGTGCACCAACACAGCCTTCAGTTGCCTGAGGAAGAGAATGTTCGAAGACCAGGACCTCAAATCTGGCACCAAGCTTAGAGTCTACAGGGCTGTAGTGATACCCGCCCTCCTGTATGGCTCAGGGACATGGACCATGCACAGTAGACACCTCAAATCCCTGGAGAAATACCACCAACAATATCTCCACAAGATCCTGAAAATCCCCTGGGAGGATAGACGCACCAACATCAGTATTCTTGATCAGGCCAACATCCCCAGCATCAAAGCACTGACCACACTCGACCAGCTGGGCGGGCCACATCGTCCACATGCCCGACAAGACTCCCAAAGCAAGCACTCTACTCAGAACTTCGACACGGCAAGCGATCCCCAGGTAGGCAGAGGAAATGTTTCAAGACACCCTCAAAGGCTCCTCGATAAAATGCAACATCCCAACCGACACCTGGGAATCCCTGGTCAAAGACCGCCCTAAGTGGAGGAAGAGCATCCGGGAGGGCGCTGAGCACCTTGAGTCTCGTCGTCGAGAGCATGCAAAAAAACAAATGCAAGCAGCGGAAGGAGCGTGTGGCAAACCAGACTCCCCACCCACCCTTTTCTTCAACGACTGTCTGTCCCACCTGTGACTTAGACTGTAATTCCTGTATTGGACTGTAGAGTCATCTGAGAACTCATTTTTAGAGTGGAAGCAAGTCTTCCTCAATTTTGAGGGACCGCCTATGATGATGATGATGCACTCCCACTGATACCCCTTCCACCTGCCCAGCTTCATTCCCTAAAACAAAATCCAGAACCGCCTCTTCCCATGTTGGGCATGCTACATACTGGCTAAAAAAGTTCTCTTGAATGCATTTTAGGAATCCTGCACCCTCTATACCCTTCACATTAATGTCATCCCAGTTAATATTTGGATAGTTGAAATCACGTACTATTACTGCCCTATAGTTTTTGCACTGCAGAAATTTGCCTGCATCTTTGCTCTTCTATCTCCCTCACTATTTGGGGATCTATAGTACACTCCCAGCAGTGTGATCACCCCTTGTTTTTCAATTCGACCCATATGGTCTCGTCTGATGATCCCTCTAACATATCATCTCTCCTCACAGATGTAATAGTTTCTTTAATCAATACCCCGACCCCCCCCTCCCTTATCCCGTATGAAGATCCTGTAACCAGGAATGTTGATCTGCCATACCTGCCCCTCTTTTAACCATGTCTGTGTAATAGCTATATCATACTCGCAAGTGGCTACATGTGCTCTCAGCTCATCTGCCTTATTTGCTATACTCCGTGCATTGAAGTATATACCATTTAATACAGCCAGACCTCCTTGTTGACTACTCTCTAGCCCTTGTTTCCTCATTTCTTCAAATTCATTTTCTACATTTTTGCTTTCCAATTCCAGTCTTACTCCCCTCCCTACTGAATCTATTCTCAGGTTCCCATCCCCCATGTCAAGCTAGTTTAAACCCTCCCCAACAGCACTAGCAAACCCCCCCCCCCCTCCCCCACAAGGATATTGGTCCCAGCTCGGTTGAGGTGCAACCCGTCCAGCTTGTACAGGTCCCACCTCCCCCAGAAGCGGTCCCAATGCCTCAGGAATCTAAAGCCTTCCCTCCTGCACCATCTCTCCAACCACACATTCATCTGCTCTATCCTCCTATTTCTGTACTCACTAGGCTAGTCTAGGTTAGCATTTGAAGAATGGCTGGCTGCATCTGTGTAAACATACCCAACAAGAACCATCACCTTCAGGAAAGGGGAAAAAAAAAACAGGAAAAAGAGAGAAAAACACGAACTTGCAAAAGATACATGTATTTCCATCTTTTGAAGCGTTAAAATGCTCGAGACTTAACTTCTGCATAACCCGGAGATTACTACCTTTGAGGTCCTACCCTTTAATTTTCTTCCTAGCTCCCTGAATTCTTCCTGTAGGACCTCATCCCTCATTTTACCTACATTGTTGGTCCTGATATGGACCATGACCTCTAGCTGTTTACCCTCCCCCCAGGATGCCCTGCATCCGCTCTGTGACATCCTTGACCCTGGCATCAGGGAGGCACTAACCCATTCGGGAGTCACGTCTGCAGCCGCAGAAATGCCTGTCTGTTCCCCTAACTATAGAATCCCCTATCACTTGGGCTCTTTTGTTCTTCGTCCCTCCCCCCTGTGCAGCTGGGCCACCCATGGTACCTTGGAATTGGCTCTGGCTGCACTCCCCAGAGGCACCATCGTCCTTACCGATACTCAGTAGTGAATATTGGTTTGAAAGCGAGATGGACTCACAGGGAATCTACTGCGCTACCTGCCTAGCATGGTTACGACGTCTGTTGGTCACCCACTTCCCCTCTACCTGCATGCCTTTAAGCTGCAGGGTGACCATCTCCTGAAACGTGCTATCCATGTAGCTCTCAGCCTTGCGGATGCACCTTATTGACTCCACCCGCTGCTCCAGCTCTGAAACGCGGAGCTCGAGCAGTTGAAGCTGGAGACACCTCCTGCACACATAGAAACATAGAAAATAGGTGCAGTAGGCCATTCGGCCCTTTGAACCTGCACCGCCATTCAATGAGTTCATGGCTGAACATGCAACTTCAGTACCCCATTCCTGCTTTCTCGCCATACCCCTTGATCCCCCTAGTAGTAAGGATTACATCTAACTCCTTTTTGAATATATTTAGTGAATTGGCCTTAACATGGTTGTCTAGGCTGCGCGAAGCGTCCAGGACTTCCCACATGCCGCAGGATGTGCACTCCACGGGACTGAGCTGCGCTGCCATCCCTCTCGTTAGCCTTATCTAGTTTAAAATTTACTTAAAAAGAGAAAAGGAGCTGCTTACCAACTCACCTCACCGACCTCACAGGGCCTCCGAACTCCCAATCTCTGAACTCCCGCCTCGCCGACCTCACAGGACCTCTGAACTCCCACCTCGCCGACCTCCCGAATCGGCCAGCAGGGCCTCCGATTCTCCCGCTCTGGATCCCGACCTCTGACTCTCCCGCTCTTTGCAGACTCTGGGCTGTCTGTGCAGACCCCTCGGGGACGGAAGATACTCCAAATAGTAGCATCAGTTTCAGTGAACTAGAAATGCTAGGGACTGGCTTCAAGTTATACAGTGTGTATAGATAATAAAAATCTTATGTCTGTACATTTTCTGGCTGCATCACTTGACTAGTCATACCTTTAACTTTTCCTGTAAATTCCTACATCCACATTTATAATGGAAATTGCATACATCACACACTTTGCTCAATTTTCAGGTGACTGTGCAGCACCTTTGAGCTGCTAATGGCAACTGAGCTACCATCTATTTTTCCACAGATTTTTATCTTGAACATAAGGAAATAGGAGCACCTGGCCCCTCGAGCCTGCTCCGCCATTTTATAAGATCATGGCTGATCTGATCATGGACTCAGTTCCACTCCCCTGCCCACTCCCCATAACCTTTTATTCCCTTATCGCTCAAAAATCTGTATCTCCACCTTAAATATATTCAATGACCCAGCCTCCACAGCTCTCGGACAGAGAATTCCATAGATTTACTACCCCGAGAAGAAATTCCTCCTCATCTCAGTTTTAAATGGGCACCCCCTTATTCTGAGACTATGTTCCCTAGTTTTAGTTTCCCCTATGAGTGGAAATAACCCCTGATTATCTTATGTTTCGATAAGATCACCTCATTCTTCTGAACTCCCAGTGTGTATAGGACCAACCTACTGAACTTATCTTCATAAGTCAACCAACTCATCTCCGGAATCAACCTAGTGAACCTTCTCTGAACTGCCTCCAATGCAAGTATATCCTTCCTTAAATACGGAGACCAAAACTGTATGCAGTACTCCAGGAGTGGCTTCACCAATACCCTGTGCGGTTGTTGCAGGACTTCTCTGCTTTTATACTCTATCCCCCTTGCAATAAAGGCCAACATTCCATTTGCCTTCCTGATTACTTGCTGTACCTGCATACTAACTTTGTGTTTCGTGCTCAAGACCCCCCCAGGTCCCTCTGTACTGCAGCACTTTGCAATTTTTCTCCATTTAAATTATAATTTGCTTTTCTATTTTTTCTGCCAAAGTGGATAACCTCACATTATACTCCATCTGCCAAATTTTGCCCACTCACTTAGCCTGTCTATAATCCCTTTGCAGATTTTTTGTGTTCTCACAATTTGCTTTCCCACCCATCTTTATATCATCAGCAAACTTGGTCCCTTCATCCAAGTCATTAATATAGATTGTAAATTGTTGAGGACCGGCCCCCCACTAGTCACTGCCAACCAGAAAATGACCCATTTATTCCAACTTTCTGTTTTCTGTTAGTTAGCCAATCCTCTAGTTAGCTTTAAGCCAGTGTTTTCTAGTAGAAATCACAATTCAGGTAAATGTACTTTTGTATATTTACTCAGCAAACATCTACCACCATTCAGTACTGAAGTAAAGCACTCGCAACGATCAAAAAACATTTCCACTGTTTGCTTTTTATTTTTCCATTTTACCAAATGTACAAAAAGGTTAAAGTACACATGTAAACACCATGTGAATACGAATAAGAACTTGCATTTATATAGTACCTATTCTTAGCTGGAAATCCCAAAGTGCTTTGCAGCCAATAAAGTACTTTAAGTGCAGTCACTATTTTAATGTAGGAAACTTATTTGCACACAGCAAGGTCTTGCAAACAGTAATAATCAGATTGTTTGTAATGAAGGATAAATATTGGCCAGGACACCTGGGAGAACTCCCTGCTCTTTCAATAATGCCATGGAACTTTTTACATCCACTTGAGGGCAGTTTAGTAGCTCATCTGCAATACAGCACCTCAGAGTGTGCAGCAGTCCCTCAGCAAGCTGCTAGAGATCTGTGGTCTAAATTTTTTAACACTTGCACTTAAAATTCAGACAAGTCTGAAATTCAGGAATAGTGAGTACCCAAGGGGAAGGGAATTGGCACCCCCATTGCAGTCAGCAGCATCATAAATGGGGCCGAATTATATATAACAATCCCCATATCTCTACATAGAGCATCACCAATGCATTAAGAATTGATTTTTCTTGGGCAAATGCACAGGTGATCCACTAATAAAAATCTTGCACCTACATGCAGCTCAACTTTTTCTTATGTTCACAATAGAAAGTAAATGTAAACTTGTCCTGTTGTAATTACACTCCACCAGTAGTGGTGCGCACCTGCTTCATTACTGATCAAGTTTACATAGGCAGTTTCCAATATAAAATTATGGGTAGAATATATGACTTTAAAATGGCAATTGAACTATAGCTATGTGACGTGGTCCAGTTATTCTTGGATCTTGTCTTGCCACCTGATCATTAGTTATCACAGGCAGCTTAGGTGAAAGTCATTCAATTTTGTAATGCGGCATGAATAAGTTTCACAGGCATAAAGCAGGGTCGTCAAAATCGAGTCCTGTTTACTGAGCTTAGTCTGATGCCTCTTTTCAAATCTCTCCCTATCTCTAACCTCCTGCAGCCCTACAAACCTCCGATCTCTGCGCTGCTCCAATTCGACCCTCTTGTGGATCCTCTATTTTAATTGTTCCAGCATTGGCAGTCATCCCTTCAGCTTCCGAGGTCCCAAGGTCTGGAATTCCCTGCCTAAACACCTCTTTACCTCATCTTGCCTAATATCACCTTATGTGGCTCTTTGTCTAATTATGTTTGATAGCGCTCCTGTAAAGTGCCTTGGGACATTTTACCACATTAAAGGCACGATATAAATGAAAGATAAGAACATAAGAAATAGGAGCGGGAGTAGGCCACAAGGCCCGTCGAGCCTGCTCTGCCATCTAATACGATCATGGCTGATCCGATCATGGACTCAGGTCCACTTCCCTGCCCGTTCCCCATAACCCCTTATTCCCTTATCGGTTAAGAAACTGTCTATCTCGGTCTTAAATTTATTCAATGTCCCAGCTTCCACAGCTCTCTGAGGCAGCGAATTCCACAGATTTACAACCCTCAGAGAAAAAATTCCTCCTCATCTCAGTTTTAAATGGGCGGCCCCTTATTCTAAGATTATGCCCCCTAGTTCTAGTCTCCCCCATCAGTGGAAACATCCTCTGCATCCACCTTGTCAAGCCCCCTCATAATCTTATACGTTTTGATAAGATCACCTCTCATTCTTCTGAATCCCAATGAGTAGAGGCCCAACCTCCTCAACCTTTTCTCATAAGTCAACCCCCTCATCTCCGGAAGCAACCTAGTGAACCTTCTCTGAATTGCCTCCAAAGCAAGTATATCCTTTTGTAAATATGGAAACCAAAACTGCACGCAGTATTCCAGGTGTGGCCTCACCAATACCCTGTATAACTGTAGCAAGACTTCCCTGCTTTTATACTCCATCCCCTTTGCAATAAAAGCCAAGATTCCATTGGCCTTCCTAATCAGTTGCTGTACCTGCATACTAACTGTTGTGTATGGAGAAAGAATCAGACGGAACACTGTGAGCTCAAAGTAAAGTGTGACCGTAGTCTTTTATTGCAGGTCTCCAGAGTGCCTCTCCAACCTGTGAAGCCCCCTTAAATACCTGCGCTCCCAAGGGATTATGGGATCCCTTGGGACTCCAGGGGATGAGCCCTCTGGTGGCTGTACAGAGTAAATACAAGTCCACAAATATAACAACACTCCCCCCGCAAAGGCAGTAGTGTAACGATTTACAATGCGTGTTGATCTGGGGCCCTTCTTGCCCTGGTTGATCATCTCTGTGAAAGCTGGTGTTGTTGAATCATTTGTTGGGCCCTCGCTGGGCTGCTGTGCAGCTGGCCTTGCTGGGTTGCTTGGTGTGTTGGGTCCTGCAGGGCTGCTGTGGATGATGGGTTCTGCTTCGTGGTCAACCGTGGTGCCAGTTGCCACTGGTGTGTATGTTGGGGGATCAAAAAAGGTAGGGTCCAAGGTGGGTTGCTCAGAATAGTCCGTGAATCTGAGTTTGATTTGGTTCAAGTGTTTCCGGTGAATGAGTCCATGTGAAAGTTTGACCCGAAACACCCGGCTTCCCTCTTTAGCCACGACAATGGCGGGAAGCCAGTTGCGACCTTGTCCATAAGTTAATACAAATACAGGGTATTGACTTCAATCTCGCGTGACACATTTGCGCCATCATGGTATGCACTTTGTTGAAGCCGTCTGCTCTCTACCTGTTCATGTAGATTAGGGTGAACTAACGAGAGCCTTGTATTAAGTGCTCTTTTCTTTTCATGAGCAGTTCAGCAGGTGGGATCCCAGTGAGTGAGTGGGATCTCTTGGTAGCTAAGCAGGACTCGGGATAGGTGAGTCTGCAGTTACCCTCTTCAAGCCTTGCTTGATGGTTTGCACTGCTCTCTCTGCCTGACCATTGGACGCTGGTTTAAATGGGGCAGATGTGACATGTTTAATCCCGTTACGGGTCATGAATTCTTTGAACTCAGCACTGGTAAAACATGGCCTGTTGTCGCTCACCAGGACATCGGGTAAGCCGTGTGTGGCAAACATGGCCCGCAGGCTTTCAGTAGTGGCAGCGGACGTGTTAGCCGACAGTATCTCACAGTCAATCCATTTGGAGTACGCGTCTACAACCATAAGGAACATTTTACCAAGGAACGAGCCTGCATAGTCGATGTGTACCCTAGACCACGGTTTCGAGGGCCAAGACCATAAACTTAGTGGCGCCTCCCTGGGTACATTGCTTAACTGCGAGCATGTATTACATCTGTGAATCCAGGACTCCAAGTCCGCATCGATACCGGGCGACCACACGTGGGATCTGGCTATCGCTTTCATTATTACGATGCCTAGGTGAGTACTGTGGAGGTCATTGATGAAGGTGTCTCTGCCCTTCTTGGGGACCACTACTCGATTGCCCCACAGAAGGCAGTCTGCCTGTATAGACATTTCATCTTTGCGTGGTTGGAATGGCTTTATCTCTTCCTGCATTTCCACTGAGACACTGGACCAGCTCCTGTGAAGCACACAGCTTTTGACTCGAGATAATAAGGGGTCCTGGCTTGTCCAGGTTTTGATCTGCCGGGCAGTGACAGGTGATTGCTCACTCTCAAATGCTTCCATAACCGTGGCTAGATCTGCGGGCTGCGCCAGTTCCACCCCCGTGGTGGGCAATGGCAGCCTACTGAGAGCATCGGCGCAGTTTTCTGTGCCTGTCCTGTGGCGGATGACGTAGTTGTATGCGGACAACGTAAGCGCCCATCTCTGGATGCGGGCCAATGCATTGGTATTTATCCCTTTACTCTCAGAAAACAGGGATATAAGTGGCTTATGGTCAATTTCCAATTCGAATTTTAGCCCAAACAGGTATTGATGCATTTTCTTTACCCCATAGACACACGCTAATGCTTCTTTTTCAATCATGCTGTAGGCTCTCTCGGCCTTAGATAGACTCCCGGATGCATAAGCAACCGGTTGCAGTTTTCTGAAATCATTAGCTTGTTGCAATACATACCAGACACCATATGTCGACGCATCACATGCTAGTACCAAACGCTTACATGGATCATGCAACACAAGCAATTTGTTTTGAGCATAACAATTTCTCGCTTTTACAAAGGCATTTTCTTGGCTTTTACCCCAAACCCATTCAGCCCCTTTTCATAGTAAGACAGGTAGGGGTTCTAGCAGGGTGCTGAGACCCGGTAAGAAGTTACCGAAGTAGTTTAAGAGTCCCAGAAACGACCGCAGCTCCGTCACGTTCTGTGGCCTTGGTGCGTTCTCAATTGCTTCAATCTTCGCGTTGGTGGGCCAGATGCCATCCACCGCAATCCTCCTTCCCAAGAACTCCACTTCAGGCACCAGGAAAACCCATTTCGAGCATTTTAACCTGAGCCCCATGCGATTGAGTCAACTAAGAACCTCCTCCAGGTGTTGCAGGTGCTCGACTATGTTCCGACCTGTGACCAAGATGTCGTCCTGGAAGATCACGGTATGCGGGACCTACTTCAGTCAACTTTCCAAGTTTCTTTGGAATATCGCCGCCGCTGATCGGATTCCAAATGGGCATCTGTTATAAACAAAAAGATCCTTGTGCGTGTTGATGCAGGTGAGGGCCTTCGAGGATTCCTCCAGTTCTTGCGTCATGTAGGCTGAAGTCAGATCCAGCTTCGTGAACGTCTTGCCTCCCGCCAGCATTGCAAAAAGGTCGTCGGCCTTTGGTAGTGGGTATTGATGCTTCAGGGAGAAACGATTGATAGTTGCTTTGTAATTGCCACAGATTCTGATGATGCCGTCTCCCTTGAGGACTGGGACAATAGGACTGGCCCACTCGCTGAACTCGATCGGCGAAATGATGCCCTCTCTTTGCAGCCTGTCTAGCTCGATCTCTACCCTTTCTCTCATCATGTAAGGTACTGCTCTCGCCTTGTGATGGATGGGTCGCGCCCCCGGAATTAGATGGATCTGCACTTTTGCTCCTTGGAATTTCCCGATGCCTGGTTCGAACAGCGAAGGAAATTTGTTTAAGACCTGGGCACACAAAGTGTCGTCAGCAGGCGATAGCGCTCGGACGTCGTCCCAGTTCCAGCATATCTTTCCCAGCCAGCTCCTGCCGAGTAGCATGGGACCATTGCCCAGTACCACCCAGAGTGGTAGCTTGTGCACCGCTCCATCGTAGGAGACCTTTACGGTAGCACTGCCGATTACAGGAATCAGTTCTTTTGTGTAAGTTCCTAGTTTCATGTGAACTGGAGTTAAGACTGGCCTTGAGGCCTTGTTGCACCACAACCTTTCGAAAGTCTTTTTGCCCATGTTGGACTGGCTCGCGCCCGTGACCAGTTCCATTGACACCGGGAGTCCATTTAGTTCAACATTCAGCATTATCGGGGGACAATTCGTGGTGAATGTGTGCACCCCATGTACCTCTGCCTCCTCGATCTGAGGCCCTGGTTCATCGTGATCCACCGTGGATCTGTCCTCCTCTGCAACATGGTGGTTTGCAGGTTTAACAGGCTTAGCAGCTCGCCTGCACACTCGTTGGTGGTGTCCCATTGTTCCACAGCCCTTGCAAATGTACTCTTTGAATCAGCATGAATGGAAACGATGATCACCCCTGCAGCGCCAACAAGGTGTTAATGGTCTTGCATTCATCACCCTTGATGGTGGATTCAGTCATCTGTGGACGTGCAGCTGCAGGTATGCATGACCTGCCCTGTATGTTACAATTCAAAAACATCACTTTGTTCACAGTAATTGTAGCAGCACTTGTGTGCTGAGAGATTTGCTTTGTATTGTCACTGGTGGCAATGAGCACCTGGGCTATCGCTATGGCCTTACTCAAGATTGGGGTCTCTATAGTCAAACGTTTGTGAAGTATGGTTTCTTGGTCAATGACAAGTACGAAAAAGTCTGAACATGTGCTCCAAATGTCCTTCAAATTCGCAATGTCTTGCGTCTTAGCTCGGCGACATAACTCGCCACTTCCTGGCCTTCAGACAGTCTGTAGGTGTAGAATCGATACCTCGCCATCAGAATGCTTTCCTTCCGGTTCAAATGCTCTCGGACCAGTGTGCACAAATCGTCGTACGATTTCTCCATGGGTTCGCTGGAGTGAGCAGATTCTTCATGAGGCCATACGTTGATGCCCCACAGACAGTGAGGAGGATTGCCCTTCATTTGGCAGCACTCTCTTCCCCATCTAGCTCATTGGCCACGAAGTATTGATCGAGTCGCTGCACAAATGTTTCCCAATCATCTCCCTCTGAAAATTTCTCCAGGATGCCCACTGTTCTCTGCATCTTTGGGTTTGCTATCTGTATCTTGTCACCAGTTGTTGTGTATGGAGAAAGAGCCAGACTGAACACTGAGCGCTCAAAGTAAAGTGTGACCGTAGTCTTTTATTGCAGGTCTCCAGAATGCCTCTCCAACCTGTGAAGCCTCTTTAAATACCTGTGCTCCCAAGTGATTATGGGATCCCTTGGGACTCCAGGGGATGAGCCCTCTGGTGGCTAGAAAGAGTAAATACAAGTCCACATATATAACACTGACCTTTTGTTTTTCATGCACAAGTACCTCCAGGTCCTGCTGTACTGCTGCACTTTGCAATCTTTCTCCATTTAAATAACTTGCTCTTTGATTTTTTTCTGCCAAAGTGCATGACCTCACACTTTCCATTGCACTCCACCTGCCACATTTTTGCCCACTCGCTTAGCCTGTCTATGTCCTTTTGCAGATTTTGTGTGTCCTCCTCACACATTGCTTTTCCTTCCATCTTTGCATCGTCAGCAAGATGTTGTCCCAGAGCCAGTGTATGCCAAAAGCTAAGCTGACTGAGAAATCCACAGGATGCTTCTGCATCAATATGGACGTCTCTATCCCTTCAAAAAGAGTTACTGCAGATGTCATAGGGTTAATTTTTTACTATGTCACCTGAGCAGTAAATTGGCAAAGCGGATCACTCCCCTCTTTTACAACATCCGATTTCTGTTCCATTGAGTTCCTAGTTTATTCCTTCCTTTTTCTTGAACAAGAGTAACATTTGCCACCTTCAAATCTTTTTACACAAGTTATATTTCCAAAGACTTTTGGAAAATTATGGTTAGTACCTTCATTATCACCTTTCCTTCCTTGGTATTTTGGGATGCAAACAACCTGGGGTTGATGACTTTTCAATTTTTTGTTCCATTCACGTCTAATTCACTTTCACCTTCCTCCATAGAAAAAGTGAAATACTAATTCAGCATCCCCACCACTCCTTTACAGTAAAGGATAAAATGAAAGGTAGTTGCAATAAAAAAATAACCTCTTGCTCTTGCCAAGGTTTGGAGAATGGAGAAAGACAAGGGAGCAATCAATATGAAAAGTAAATTGAGGGGTATTAATGGCCAAACTACTTTTAGTCGATCTCAAGAGTTGTGGTCAGTGGTGATGTGCTCCATCATCATAGGCAGTCCCTCGAAATTGAGGAAGACTTGCTTCCACTCTAAAACTGAGTTCTCGGGTGGCTGTACAGTCCAATATGGGAATTAGTCTTGTAACAGGTGGGGCAGACAGTGCTTGAAGGAAAGGGTTGGTGGGGAGCCAGCTCCTTCCGCACGCTCCTTCCGCTGCCTGCACTGGATTTCTTCATGCTTTCGGTGACTAGACTCGAGGTGCTCAACACCCTCTCGGATGCTCCTCCTCCACTTTGGGCGGTCTTGCAGCAAGGAAGATCGAGAAGTGCGTTGGTGCGGTGACGTAGCCCTGCTTGAACGCGGTCCGGACGTGGATTGGGTCTGTTGAGATCCATTGGTCAGGATCACGGCTTGCATGTTGTCGAGAATGGTGACCAACTTTTGGGGGTAGCCGAAAGGGAGGACGCTCCATAGTCCCTCATAGTTGACAGTGTCAAAGGCCTGTGTGAGGTCAAAGGCGGCCATGTACAAGGGTTGGTGCTGTTCCCTGCATTATTCTTGTAGTTGTCGTGCGGTGAAGATCATGTCCGTTGTACACCCTTAGTGGATGGAATCCGCATCGTGACTCCGGGAAGAGCTCTTCAGCTGAAGAGGATTCTTGCGACGCCTTTCCCAGTGGCCAACAGGAGGGAGATTCCTCTGTGGTTGTCGCAGTTGGACTGGTCATCCTTTTTTGAAGATGGTCATGATTACGGCATCTCTGAGATCTCCTGGCACGCTCTTCTCCATTGCAGATGAGACGAGGTCATGCATTCGTGCCAATAGTGCTTCCCCACCATACTTTAGTGCCTCAAGCGGGAATTCCATCTGTTCCTGACGCCTTGTTGTTCTTGAGCTGACAGATGGCCTTTTCTACCTCGTGCAGTGCTGTAGTTTTGCCGAGATGGTGGCGGGTAGCATGTTGCGGGATGGAGTCGAGAACACTCATGTTGAAGGCAGAGTCTCGGTTAAGGAGATCTTCAAAGTGCTCCTTCCAGCAGGCCCGGACTGCGTCGGTGTCCTTAATGGGTGCCTCTCTGTTCTTGGGCAGCACTGGGGTGAGGTCTTGGGCCAAAGTTGGTGCTTACATTGTACCTAATGACATGCTCCCAGGTCACAGTAAGCTGATTTGATATATCTGGCTGAAAAGCAGCCCAGCTAAAGGGGCTGCTCAAAAATGCGATGGAGGTCTTGAGGACCTGAAGGCTAAAGGGTTTATATTGAGCTAATGTTCAACACATTTTGTTATCTCAGTGTCAGAAGCGCAGATCAAAAAATGTATTCTTCTTTGTTAGTCTTCATGCTGGCCAATCCAATACTTTGGCACTATTTTTGCTAGAGGCTCATCCCAGAAAAGGTGTAGAATGAGTTGGAATATTGGCACCAAATGTTATCTGAGGGAGAAGATCAAGTCACTTTGCAATATTAGGTAACAACATCTGTGGATCATGGTTGGATTATGAGAATCAATATTTGGCTCCGAAATTGGAGCCATACACTTCTGAAACAAAAACAATTTAATTAATGTCGTTCAGGGAAGGTGACTTGTCACGTGTAGCCGATTTAATCTACACATGCTTTCTGTCCCACACTATGAACTCTTAACTTCCGCTACAGTGGCCTAACAAGATACTCCGTTATAAACTGAGCTACAGAACAGAAGCAGACAAGAAATATCAAATTAATCTATTGAGAATAACCCAGGAATTAGATCATGACAAGACTCACGCAATCCTAGCCCAATCAACCTGCAAAGTCCTCCTCATTAAGATTTGGGGTCCTGTGTCCAACTTGGGGCAGATGACCCACAAACTAATCATGCAACACCCATACATATTTGTACAGCCATATCGATCAGCCAACATTAGGGATAGTATTAAGTCCAAGTAAGAGGCATATAAATTGGCCAAAAAAAAGCAGCAAACCTGAGGACTGGGAGAAATTTAGAATTCAGCAGAGGAAGACAAAGGGTTTAATTAGGAGGGGGAAAATAGAATGGAGAGTAAGCTTGCAGGGAACATAAAAAGTGACTGAAAAAGCTTCTACAGATACAGGGAGAAAAATATTAGTGAAGACAAATGTAGGTCCCTTACAGTCAGAATCAGGTGAATTTATAATGGGGAACAAATAAATGGCAGACCAATTGAACAAATACTTTGGTTCTGTCTTCACGAAGGAAGACACAAATAACCTTCCGGAAATACTAGGGGACCGAGGGTCTAGCGAGAAGGAGGAACTAAAGGAAACCCTTATTAGTCAGCAAATTGTGTTAGGAAAATTGATGTAATTGAAGGCCAATAAATTCCCAGGGCCTGATAGTCTGCATCCCAGAGTACTTAAGGAAGTGGCCCTAGAAATAGTGGATGCATTGGTGGTCATTTTCCAACATTCTATAGACTCTGGATCAGTTCCTATGGACTGGAGGGCAGCTAATGTAACCCCACTTTTTAAAAAAGGAGGGAGAGCAAACAGGGAATTATAGACCGGTCAGCCTGACATCGGTGGTGGGGAGAATGTTGGAATCAATTATTAAAGATGTAATAGCAGCGCATTTAGAAAGCAGTGACAGGATCGGTCCAAGTCAGCATGGGTTTATGAAAGGGAAATCATGCTTCACAAATCTAGAATTTTTTGAGGATGTAACTAGTAAAGTGGACAAGGGGGAGCCAGTGGATGCGGTGTATTTAGACTTTCAAAAGGCCTTTGACAAGGTTCCACACAAGAGATTAGTGTGCAAAATTAAAGCAGATGGTATATACTGACATCGATAGAGAGCTGGTTGGCAGACAGGAAGCAAAGAGTAGGAATAAATAGGTCCTTTTCAGAATGACAGGCAGTGACTAGTGATGTACCGCAAGGTTCAGTGCTGGGACCCCAGCTAGTTACAATATACATTAATGATTTAGACAAAGGAATTGAATGTAATATCTCCAAGTTTGCAGAAGACACTAAACTGGGCGGCAGTGAGAGCTGTGAGGAGCATGCCAAGAGGCTGCAGGGTGACTTGGACAGGTTAGGGGAATGGGCAAATACATGGCAGATGTGGTATAATGTCGATAAATGTGAGGTTATCCACTTTGGTGGTAGAAGCAGGACGGCAGATTATCTGAATGGTGACAGATTAGTAAAAGGGGAGGTGCAACGCGACCTGGGTGTCATAGTACATCAGTCATTGAAAGTTGGCATACAGATACAGCAGGCAGTGAAGCCGGCAAATGGCATGTTGGCCTTCATAGCGAGAGGATTTGAGTATAGGAGCAGGGAGGTCTTACTATAGTTGTACAGGGCCTTAGTGAGGCAACACCTTGAATATTGTGTACAGTTTTGGTCTCCTAATCTGAGGAAGGACATTCTTGCTATTGAGGGAGTGCAGCGAAGGTTCACCAGGCCAATTCCCGGGATGACAGGACTGACATATGAAGAAAGCCTAGTCGATCCAGTCTTATATTCAATGGAATTTAGAAGAATGAGAGGGGATCTCATCGAAACATATAAAATTCTGAAGGGATTGGACAGGTTATATGCAGGAAGAATGTTCTCGATGTTGGGGAAGTCCAGAACCAGGGATCACAGTCTAAGGATAAGGGGTAAGCCATTTAGGACCGAGATGAGGAGAAACTTCTTCACTCACTCAGAGAGTTGTTAGCCTGTGGAATTCTCTACCACAGAAAGCTGTTGAGGCCAGTTCGTTAGATATAATCAAAAGTGAGTTAGATGTGGCCCTTACGGCTAAAGGGATCAAGGGGTATGGAGAGAAAACAGGAATGGAGTACTGAAGTGCATGATCAGCCATGATCATATTAATGATGGTGCAGGCTCGAAGGGCCGAATGGCTTACACTCCTGCATCTATTTTCTATGTTTCTGGACTCCATCACCATCGTTGGGCACCTTCTTTCCCACGGGCAGGATAGCCGTACCTGAGGTGAAGGTACAAAAGTTATACATTTTAGCCTTGGGATCCCTCAACATCGATATCAAGATCAGTGTTGTTGAATCGTCAACATTCTCAGCAATCACTCTGGTGAAGTTAAAGACCGTTCATAACTGCTGGACAAAAACCTAGAAGCTGCACTTAGATGTGCTGTGTCTGAAATTCATGCCAGAATTGCAATTTTTGGTGAATGATGAAAAACTGTATGAAGTTTCGCAAAATAGTCAGATGTTAGCTAAGTAAATACATGTGCAAATACATTTACCTGTATTGTAAGGCTTTTTCTACTAAAATTAGTGCATATGGCAAAAACGGTGTTGGCAGTCACACCTGTGGCTTGTCAGCCATTTCTATTGAACAGCACTCCTCTAGACTACATGAAATCTCAAAGCTTCAGGTGAAACAAGGAAACCTCCTGTTCATTGCAAGCAACTACGTAGTTGAGTACATGGTACATAGCAAAGGCTATGGGCGCTAATATCCTAGCTTTAGTACTGAAGATCTGCACACCAGAATTATTCATCCCCCAGACAAGCTATAATACCAGTTCAGCTGTAATACTGCTAACTTCCGACTCCATGAAAAATTGCCCAGGTATATCTTATCCATAAAAAGGAAAAATCTAACAAGTCAATGGTGGTCAAAGGGAAAACCCTCCAGTGGCTGGAGTCATACATGACACAAAGATAGTAGTTATTGGAGGCCAATCATTGCAGCCCTAGGACTTTGCTGTAGGAGTTTCTAAGCCCAACATCTTCATCTGCTTAATCAATGATCTTCCATCAGGAGTGCAGTTGTTTGTTGACAAGTCTAATGTTCAGCAGCATTGGTAACTCCTCTGCTAATGAAACAGCCTGCACCAGGCTACAGTAGGTACTGGATAACGTGCAGATTTCAACTGACAAGTGGCAGGTGAACACCACACAAGTGGCAGATAATGTCGATCTCCAACAAGAAAATGTCAGACTTTGAATGGTACTGTTAACAGCCTGGGGATCATCATTCATCAGAAGCTTAACTGAACTTGTCATATTAACAACATAGCTACAAGAGGAGAATAAAGGCTGCAACAAGCAACTCACTTCCTGATCCCTCAAAGCCTCTCCATTAGCTGCAAGTGTAAGGCTTATCAGGAATGTGATAGAACACTTACCACTCACCACGATTCAGTTGCAACACAAGCTCATCATCATCCAGGACACGACAGTCCGCTTGATCAGCACCCCTACCATTGGACTCGATATTTACTACTGGTACACTGGTTGCAGTATGTACTGTCGTGGTGTTATCACTTACAAATTCCCCTCCAAATCATACAGAATCACATATCATCATTCCTTCATTGTCAGTAGATCAAAATCTTGGAAATTCCTGCACCATCAGCATGAGGACTGCAGCAATTGAAGGCCCACCACCTCCTTCACAGGACAACTTGGGATCGACAATAAATGTGCTCTTACCAGCACCACTCACAGGCCGAGAAATTAAAATTCTCCTCCTGTCCTGGCCTTGCCCAATCTTAGCTCTCTAACCTCCTTTACTCCTACAATCTCTCTGAATTCTTCATTCTAGCCTCTTGTGTTCCCCCTTCCTATACCCAATCATCAGCAGCTATGCCTTCAGCCTTCTAGGTTGTACTATCATTAATTTCCCATTAAATATCCCACCACCTTCAAGACCTTTTGATCAAGCTTTTGGTCACTCCTCCTTTATCTCGGTGTCTATTTTCTCTCATGCCTCTGAAGCGCTTTGACATTTTCAATAAAGGGATTACACACACACAACTTGTGAACATTTCCTGTGGGGATTTGTTAAAATGTCACTTAGCTGTTACACTTACCTGTAATACTTGTCACTCAACTAGGTGGCACTTCCATGGAAATTCATATTTAAAGAGCACTGAGCTGTAATGATTACCTGTCAGGCCACGGAGTCACTCACTATTTTATGAAAAAAATCCATGTTTTTCCTTATTAACTAAAATTTCTAATGTCTGAAATAAGGTTTTAAACAAAATAAAACCTTAAAGAAATACCCAAAGGCCTCAGCTTCTAAAAATATGGGCTTGGACTTGATATTTTTGTTCTCTGCTCTGACTGTTGGCTGAATGCAGATTGTGCATTCTGAGCATTTGCAGTGTACTCAATTTCCCAGGTGCATCAATTTCCCTGCTGGGATATTTATCCTTAGCTTCCAGCAATTGCTGCTCAGGATGATTTGAAGAAACCTAGAGGGAAAAATTCAAAAGTTTCATTCAGATGAAGTATATATTGACCTTTTTTTTTCAAAAAAAAAGGAGGGTGTTTATGAGTCGAGAGAAACATTTCAGACTACGGATTAGATACTAGTTGTAGCTTTTGTGTGTTGAATTTAAACAGAATGCATATAATTATCAGGTGAGTTTTGATGATTGTTACAAAATTTAAATCATTCTAATTACTGAATGAGAGCAGGGAGAGTGAGAGAAATAAAAGGGAAAAGACACAAAGAAAGAAAAAGGCAGAGAGGAAAAAAAGACCTGCACCCTAATTAGAATTTTGTTTTAAAATTGAAATACAGAGGCAAATGGATAGAAGGGGATGGAAACAGGCTGAGGGCAAAGGGGCCCCTGGAGTTACAATTTTATTGATTACGAATAGCAGGAAGGTGAAGAGGTAATGTGAGCGTAGTGTGTGGGAAGCATGAGTTATCGAGAAGTGGATGGGCAGGGAGCCACTGATGGCCATATTTTCTCTGCTCTTCACTGGACAATGCAGCCTTTAGCCATTTGCGGCTACTTCCTCTGCCACATCACCCACCCAACCAAAAAGGGAGAGAGATAACAGAAAATGGCAAAGAAAAGCAAAAAGGATAGGGAGAGAAATGAAGGAGAGAGAGATAGAGAGTGAGAGAAACAGTAATACAAAGAAAAGGAAGATAAACCATATTCTCCAACTTACTGTGTGCAGTGCCACGGGAAATCCATTAGTCTACTGTAAAAACCACAAAACCCAATAGCTTTACTTGCTTGGCTACATCAGAACCAAAAAGTTGAAATGGAAACCTTTCATGTCTATACACAGAATTAAATCTGAAAGCTAAATAATTATATTTACACATTTAATATCTATATTCACATCACGCAATTCATCATAATTTACTATTTTCCTTCCATGTAATGTTAAGACTGTTGTCTCTGAAGTCCAATTTCTTTAAAATAGATTGCTTGAATGGGTTTGAACTAATAGCGATTTCAACACTGCTCTTCATTTATTGAAACAAAAAGGCAAAGTAACAGGCTACTTTACAAAATGGTTTAATAAGTGCATGCATTTCCAATACAGTGATCAATAAATTTATTCAACTATTGAATTTGTTTACATTTGTAAACATTATACATACAAAGCTTTTGATTAAGTAACTTTAACAGAGAACTTTTTTCTCTTTGTTTTTGATGGAAGACTTAGCCAATCATACAGTGTAATTAAACTGTTCAAAATTAGTGGCACAACAAATGCTGTGATCTCTCTGCACATTCATTCTGTCACGCAATGAATGCTTCTGGCAGAATTCTTTTTTTTTTTAAAGAGTATAAAATAACCAGTCTTTAGCGAGGAATCTTGGTAGTTAAAGACATTTCCAAACTGTAAATATAACCCAAGATTAAAGATGTAAGCAATCTTAACCATAAAAGTAGTCAGTCAGAAATTACAGTATAAAATACTTTACAGCCCATACTCCAGTTATAACAAACAAAAGCAATTCAACTTGTTTCTTCATCTTGTCAGTTGACTGGCATTTCATACTGCATCTCTGGATAGATCCTAGGAACTTTGGCAACTTGAAATATTAAACACCTTAAATGTCATTACGTTTTGTGAAAGGTGACTGGTACATCAAGGCTCAGCGGCTAGTGATTTGTTCAGAGAAGAAAGTGCAAGAGGTGGCCTGCACAAATAGCTTACTAAGTTACTGGTGAAAATATCAACCAGCTGTTTTTGTGTTGCATAGTTCACACGATAGAGGGACTGTTGTACATAGGTGTTATTTCAGAAGTAACAAGAGAAAGTGAGATTGCAGTGAGTTACCCAATGATAACTTTGGGGCATGCTAATCCATGCAGAATTCTCTGGACAGGAAGGCTGCTACCTATTGGCTGCAGAATACTGGTTTCGTTTCTGCTGCAACAGTTCTGTAATGGCCAGAAGTTTTTTCAAAACATGCTGAAAAAGACAGACATCAGAAATGGCATCAGATAGTTACCAACATATTCTAGAAACTGTGCAACAGATTAAAGATGATACAATGTTAAGTTACTTATTGTAGGTACAGTCTCATTCCTTGAAGCCCAAGCATAAAATAAGAATTCCCTTAATGCCATGTGGATTGGGGAACAGGGGGAAAAACAACCTATCCATTAAAAATCATAGTCAAATGGTCCAATTTTAAAACAGAACTTAATTTCTCTGTAAATTGTAATACTAAAATAAGTCCCAATATATTGATTGATAACTAAGCTTCAAGATGTCGCATGAAAGTAGGAACTCTATAAAATATAATGACGCTCTCTGAGTTATTTCAGATCTAAAGATGAAGGGTTGGCTAGGAGGGAGTTTTATATGTGGAGTCTGAACTTTAATCAAAGAATGAGGACAGCTATACCTGAGCAAGCTCTAACCTTCTGGTAATTCCGGCCTCATGAGGAAGTAACAAAGTCATACGTTCCACAATACTAATTGGTTTAGTTTACAAAGGAAATAAATAACTAATTGGATCTGATGCCCTATTGACATATTAAGCAGATACCCTGTGCATCTTATTCACATGATACTTTCTTACAAAAGGAGAAACACAACTGATGGGCAAAATGGAAAAGGAGCAGCCCGGATAAAAAAGGATGGGATAAAGGCAGTAGAAAGGATCTTAGCTCCAAAAATCAAGTAGTAGAATCAGTTTGGGTGGAGCTAAGAAACAGCAAAGGGCAGAAAACATTGGTGGCAGTTGTTTATAGTCCCCCAAACAGTAGTGGTAATGTAGGGCACAGTATAAATCAGGAAATTAAAGGCGCATGTAACAAAGGTAATACAGTAATCAGGGGGACTTTAATCTACATATAGACATGGCAAACCAAATTTGCAGTAGTAGTGCGGAGGACGAGTTCATGGATAGTTTTCTAGATCAGTATGTTGAAGAACCAACTAGGGAACAGTCTATTTTAGATCTAGTATTGTGTAATGAGAAAGGGTTAATTAATAACCTTGTAGTAAAGGAACCTTTAGAGAAGAGTGACCATAATATGACAGAATTTTATGTAGTTTGAAAATGACTTGGTTAAATCCAAAACTAGGGTCTTAAATCTAAACAAAGCAAACCGCATAGTATGAGGGGCGAGTTGGCTAAGGTAGATTGGGAAACTACATTAAAAGGTATGGCGGTACACAAGCAATAGATAGCATTTAAAGAATTAATACATAATTTACGACAAATCTACATTCCTTTAAGGCACAAAAACCCCACAGGAAAAGTGGTCCAACCGTGGCTTACAAGAGAAATTGAAAATAGTATTAGATATAAGAAAGAGGCTTATAATGTTAAAGAGATTAGTAAGTCTGAGGATTGGGAGGATTTTAGAATTCAGCAAAGGAAGAGCAAGAAATTGATGAGAACGGGAAAATAGAATGTGAGATTAAACTAGAAAGACATAAAAACTGTAAAAGCTTCTATAGGAATGTAAAATGAGTTTTAAACGAGTTTCCAGCCACATATCCATGGCATAACTAAAACCACATTTTTCCACCTCTAACATTGCTCGCCTCTGCCCTGCCTCAGCTCCTCTGCTCCTGAAACCTTCATTCATGCCTTTGTTACCTCTAGACTTGACTACTCCAACTCACTTCTGGCCAGCCTTCCACATTCCACACTACGTAAACTTGAAGTCATCCAAAACTCAGCAGTCCGTGTACTAACCCGTACCAAGTCAAGATTACCCATCACCCCTGTTTTCTGACTTACATTGGCTCCCAGTTAAACAATGCCTCGATTTCAAAATTCTCATCCTTGTTTACAAATCACTCCATGGACATGACCCTCCCTATCTCTAATCTTTTTCAGCCTCACAATCTCACAAGATGTCTGCGTTCTTCAAATTCTGGCCTCTTGAACATCCCTTATTATAACTTCTCAATCATCGGTGGATGTGCCTTCAGCTGCCTGGGCCCCAAGCTCTGGAACTCCCTTCCTAAACCTCTAGGCTCTCTACCTCTCTTTCCTCCTTTAAGACGCTCGATCAAACAAGCTTTTGATCACCTGCCTTAATTTCTTCTGTGGCAAGGTGTCAAATTTATCTATTTGTCTGTAACACTGTTGTGAAGCACCTTGGGATGTTTTACTATGTTAAAGGTGTTATATAAATACAAGTTATTATTATTAAAAAGGAAAAGATTAGTGAAAGTAAATGAGAGTCCCTTACAGGCTGAGGCATGAGAAATTATAATGGGGAATAAGGAAATGGCAGAGAAATTAAATACTTCACAGATGATGATGCAAAAAACTTGCCAGAAATCGTGGAGAACCTGGGGTCTAGCAAGAATGAGGAACTGAAAGAAATTGGAATTAGTAAAAAAAAAAAAAGTACTGGAGAAATTAGTGGCAGTGAAAGCCAATAAATCCCCTGGACCTGATGGTTTACATCCTAGGGTTTTGAAATAGTGAATGCACTGGTTGTCATCTTCCAAAATTCCATAGATTCTAGAACGGTTCCTGCGGATTGGAAGATAGCAAATGTGACCCCGCTATTTAAGAAAAGAGGGAGAGAGAAAACGGGGAACCACAGACCAGTTAGCCTGACATTAGTAGTAGGGAAAATGCCAGAATCTATTATTAAGGACATGGTATCAGGACATTTAGAAAATAATAATAGGATTGGGCAGAGTCAACACGTATTTATGAAAGAGAAATCGTGTTTTTTTAAGGTTATAACTGGCGGAATCGATAAGGGGGAACCAGTGGATGTGGCGTTTTTGGATTTTCAGAAGGCATTTGATAAGGTGCCACACAAAAGGTTATTAAACAAAATTAGGGCTGATTAGATTGGGGGTAATATACTAGCATAGATTGAGGATTGGTTAATGAACAGAAAACAGAGAGTAGGAATAAACTGGTCATTTTCAGGTTGGCAGGCTGTAATTAGTGGGGTACCGCAAGGATCGGTGCTCAGGCCTCAGCTATTCACAATATATATATCAATGATTAGCATCAGGGGACCAAATGTAATATATCCAAGTTTGCTGATGCTGCAAAGCTAGGTGGGAATGCAAGTTGTGAGAAGGATGCAAAGAGGCTTCAAGGGGATATAGACAGGCTAAGTGAGTGGGCAAGAACATGGCAAATGGAATATACAGAAAATGGAATGTACAGAAAATAGAAAAGCAGAATTTTTTTTTAAATGGAGAGATTGGGTGTTGAGTCCCGAGTATCCTTGTACATGAATCACAAAGTTAATATGCAGGTACAGCAAACAATTAAGAAAGCAAATGGTATGTTGGCCTTTATTACAAGAGGATTTGAGTACAAGAGTAAAGACGTCTTTCTGCAATTATATAGGACCCTGGTGAGACCACACCTGTACAGTTTTGGTCTCCTTACCCAAGGAAGGATTATACTTACCATAGAGGGAGTGCAACAAAGGTTCACCAGACTGATTCCTGGGATGGGGGTATTGTCCTACGCGGAGAGATCGAGTAGACTAGGACTTTAGAGTTTTAGAAGAATGAGAGGTGATCTCATTCAAACATACAACATTCTTACAGGGCTTGACAGGGTAGATGCAGTGAAGATGTTTCCCCTTGCTAGGGAGTCTAGAACCAGGGGTCACAGTCTCAGAATAAGGCGTTGGCCATTTTAGACTGAGATGAGGAGAAATTTCTTCGCTCAGAGGGTGGTGAATTTTTGGGATTTTCTATCCCAGAAGGCTAGGGAGGCTCAGTTGTTGACAGAGATTGATAGATTTTTTGATATTAAGGAAATCAAGGGATATGGGAATAGTGCAGGTAAGTGGAGTTGAGGTGGAAGATCAGCCATGATCTTGCTCAAAGCAGAGCACGTCGAGGTGCCAAATAGCCTACTCCTACTCCTATTTCTTATGTTCTTATGGATAAACTTTGGCACAATGGTCTCAGAGATAAATGAATCAATTTGGGGTTTAAAAAACCCAAAACTGGTTTAGGATTAGAGTGCTGCCATTTGTCAAACAAAAGATGGTGGAGTTCACTATTCAGGCATGAAATTTACTGACTTTACTTGCTAATATGGAGTCAGTACAGTGATTGTTCTATATGGTTAACATGGTAATATTCCAGGAATTGGCTGAAACAATCTCACTAGCTGTTAAAAATTCAGTTCAAGTCCCATGTCAGAACAAACTGACAAAAGAGGAACACTATTCAGACCAGTTTAGAAATGCAGCATAAGCTGCTCCCCTCCCATTCTACCCACCAAAGGAGAGTGAAAAGCAGAGACATGTCCATTGATCATTCTTGGTAGAGAAACATCGAAAGATCATTGAAGTCAGCTTTAATTATAGATTTTAAAACACTGATTTATTCAGATGTTTTTCACATTTAAATTTGTGCATTAAAAAGTGGGAGCAAATGATTGAAAAAATAATGAACTTGAAAAAACCTGGGTAAATTTGGAGAATATCAGATTTTATTTGGAACATTACCAGAAGTCAAAACAATCAGATCTCTCTCTCATGCTGAACTGACCTAAAGACTTCACTCCCTTAACAGAATTTGGCACTGAAAATTATGACCCAAGATGCATACACATCACTTATGTATGTGCAGCATGTACATCATTAAAACTGCATGGGCCCAGGCTCCGTTCGTGTGTGTGCGTGTGTACTAGGCCCATGTAGCGAAACCTGATCTCCAATCATCTTGGATTCCTTGCCATTGGACCAAGACCTTGCTCTGCCAAGCCTGTGTGGTAGCAACGGCCAACCCACGTTAAAAGAAGTCACGCAGTCATCTTCCACACTTTAAAAATAAAGTTCGAGACCTGGAACGTCAGTATCCTCATGGACCACCCCAACAACGACAGACCGGAACGCCATACTGCTATCATTGTCCGGGAACTCAAGACGATTCGACATAGACATCGCCACCCTAAGCGAGATTCGGCAGGCAGTGGTCCTACCCCACTGAGGGCCAAGAGCGGAGAGGTACTCATCAAGGACAGAGAGGTTGTCAGTGCCCGCTGGAAGGAGCACTTCGAAGATCTCAACCAAGACTCTGTCTTCGATGGGAGTGTCTTCGACTCCATCCCGCTGCATGCTACCCGCCACCACCTCAGCACATCTCCAGGTTGATGTTGAAAAGGTCATTCGACAACTGAAGAACAAGGAGATCTCAGGAGCAGATGGAAAGCATGGCAGAGAAGCACTATTGGCGCAAATTCATGAACTCAGTTCTCTTATTTGGAAGGAGGAGAGCATACCGGGGGATCTCAGAGACGCTGTAATCGTGACCATTTTCAAGAAAGGTAACAAGTCGGATTGTGGTAATTACAGAGGAGTTTCCCTGCTGTCTGCCACAGGGAAAGTCATTGCAAGTATCCTCAATCGCCTTCTCCCAGTAGCTGAAGAGCTCCTTCCAGAGTCGCAATGTGGATTCTGCCCACTAAGGGGCACAATGGACATGATCTTCACCGCGTGTCAAATTCAAGAAAAATGGAGAGAGCAGCACCAGCCTCTGTACGTGGCCTTCTTTGACCTCACAAAGGCCTTCGACACTGTCAACCGAGAGGGATTATGGAGTATGCTCCTCAAATTCGGCTTCCCTCAAAAAGGTTAGTCATGATCCTCTGCCTGCTTCCACCACAGACCCAATACATGTGCGGGCCAGGGTTCAGTCACCTCCAGTCCAGATCCAAGGTCGTCCCGTCCTCTGTCATTGAATTACAGTATGCAGATGACGCTTACGTTTGCGTACACTCGGGAGATCGAACTCCAAACCATAGTTAACACCCTCACCGAAGCGTACGAGAGTATGGACCTTGCACTAAACATCCGTAAGACAAAGGTTCTCTACCAACCTGCCCCCGCCACAAAGTACTGCCCCCCGATTATCAAGTTCCATGACGAGGCCTTGGACCACGTGGACCTTTTTTCATTCCTCGGGAGCCTACCGTCAACAAGAGCAGACATCGATGACGACTGCCTTCAGTCGCCTGAGGAAGAGGGTGTTTGAAGACCAGGATCTCAAACCCGGCACCAAGCTCATGGTCTACAGAGCAGTAATGATACCCGTCCTGCTTCAGAGACATGGACAATGTACAACAGGCACCTCAAAGAACTGGAGAAGTACCACCAACGCTACCTCCGCAAGATCCTGCAAATCCATTGGGAGGATAGATGCACCAATGTCAGTGTTCTCGCTCAAGCCAACGCCCCAGCATTGACCACGCTCGATCAGCTCCAATGAACGGGCCACATCGTCCACATGCCCGATATTAGACTCCCAAAACAAGTGCTCTATTCAGAGCTCCGACATGGCAAGCGAGCCCCTGGTGGGCAGAGGAAACACTTCAAGGACACCCTCAAAGCCTCCTTGAAAAAGTGCAACATCCCCACTGACACCTGGGAATCCCTGGCCCAAGACTGCTCAAAATGGAGGAGAAGCATCCGGGAGCAAGTCATCCTCGACTCCAAGGGACTGCCTAAGAAGAAGCACGATGCGTACACGTATTGGGAGCCGCAAAGACTCCCAATTTGGGACCTTTCAGGCTTGAATTCGGGTGGAATCAGATTTTACTGATCCATCAACCTGAAAAATGCAGGAATTAATGGTAGAAATTGGTAAAATCTAATTTTGATTATCCCAAGGATAGGAATAGCCCTTGAAAGCAGAAAAAACCGCAGTCAAAGAATCCAAAAAATGGTCCGCATTATGCCATTCTTCATGCGCGAGTCCAGATAGCGATTTTAGGCAGTTTATTTGGTTGTGGAAGGCACTTCCAGCTGAAGTGCTTCATCCAACATCCTTAAATGTACACTTTCCAGGCATATGTATCAGATAACAATCATGAGTGGGGAACTGTGAATTTGTGTAGGCCAGAGGTTGAACATGGAGCCTCTGGTCTATATGGTTTATTAACCTACTGCACGATAACTTTATTCTAGCTTGCAATATTTTGGGGAGTATCTGTGATCAATTCATTTGGCTTAGATGAATTACCAGTTAACCTACAAGACCAGGGGGCTTCAACAATTATGCCTCAATTTGTATTAATTCAGTTCCCTAGCACCACTGATCACAACTCTTCCCACTCTTGCAACCAAAGATGCAAATCAGAATTCTTGGTATATTTCAATTTTAAAGAAGCATCTGGACAAAAACACAAGTTACCTGCTGGACTCCCCGCTCATTACTTAGCGTGCGAAGTTCATCCGAATGTGCTGCACAAACTTCATGCAAAGCTGCCAGGTCACGAGACAAGTCAGTCCTAAAGTGCTCTGTAGTGTCAGGAAGCTCTGGGACATTCTAAAGACAAAAATAAAATACCTCATTTAAGAAAAAACAGATACAGTAATTTGTTCTTTAAACAGAAATGGAATCCAAGCTAGTGCCAACATCAGTAGCGAGCCTTTCAAGAGTGCATCAGTTCTTTCCTAAGGAAAAGCTAATGAATATGTTGTGATGTCTGCATATTGATAGAAATAGATCCATTTAAAAGGGGACAAAATAATTCAGTGTGGAGCATCCTATAATCAGAAAATGAAGACAACTATACTATCAGGATTCTGTATTTTAGCTACAGTATTTATCATTTTTTGCATGCAGTTCAACCCTCACATACAATAGGAATAGATAGTGAATTAAACTAGGATGGTTTTGATATAGGTGATCCGAACTATGGTCTTTAACAAAGGAGAAAACTCACATCTTTGAAATATTAATCTAGTTTTTTTTTTAAAAAAGGGAAAAAATAATCTTGCAAATAGTTAAGATTATTAACACAAAGTGTGTGAGACAGATAAAACAATGAACACTACTTTTTCCTGGTGTGCTGACAACTGCTATCGATGAAAGAATTACAAGAAATAAGGTGAACTTGGAAAATATATGGCACAAGGAGAAATGTATAATCAATATGCATTAACGTTTCTAAAGGACAGTGTCCCCAAACCTCAGTTTGAATGATGGCCTATTCATTTGTATGAAGAAGTTGAACAAATTATAAAGAATCTTTGTAATTACCTACTGCAAATATGTTCTTTATTTTTTGAATGAACTTCAACTTTCATATACAAATTGGATATTGTAATCATTCCATGGGAAAAACATACTTGAGGACACCGTCCTCCTCAGAAATTGCAACCCTGCGGTCAAATAATCTTCCCCCACTTTGCTGGATGCATGAACTTATTCTTGACAGACACCTGAAGGAACAGCAAAAGGTAGTAACATATGTAGACTAGTTCCTAGCCACTACAAGTTAGAAAGAGAAAGAGAAAGGGGTGAGCTGGGAGGAAACGTTATATCTAGGAAATGAGCATAAACTAAATTAGGTAACTCAGAATTTGTGATCCTCATTCAATTCTTACATACAATATCAAAATCACTCCTTTATAAAAAAAATTAAGAGGATCTATATCTTCAAGCCAGCTTGAATTACAGTAATCCTGAAGTCTTCATCTTCCTATGCTGTTTAAGTCAACACAATAATGCTGAACTGAAAGCATGTTTCTGTTAGAGGTAAAATGAACAATTATGCAGAATGATTAAATCATTATTATGTAATTAATAAAACTTTAGCATTGTGATTTTTGAATTAAGTGAAATGTATAATGTTATTTTGACAAAACAATTGAATGAGGCTGGGGAACCGCCCTATCTTCATGCCAAACAAGATAGTAATACAAAGCAGGATAACAAGATCAGCAGGGAAAAAACAGATACAGGAACAAAGGCCAACAAATACAAGAAGTAGGCCATTCAACTGCTTGAGCCTGTTCTGCCATTTAATTTGATCATCTTCATCCAACCACAGGACCTCAGACTTCAAATTTAAACTTGCATGTAAATTTTGCCCGCTGAGCTTTTCTTCTCTTGGCCCCTTCTCTCCTGTCTCCTCCCCTTCCCATCACCCAGTCATGACACTTTTCACTTCTCAGGTACCAAATCCCTACCCCAAGTCATTCCTACTCCTCTGCCTTGCTACTCCTGACACATCCTAGGCTTGAAAAAGCCTATGGCTACCCTCTATGCCTCTCTTGGCATTCTCAAAGCACCCAACAAGGCACCTATTGTATCTGTCTCCTTACAGGCAGCAATCCCAACTACCTTTCTTGGTGACCATTCTACCCATTGCGCACACTGGGGACTAACCTTGTCAACATCCTTTTTGTCTGTTCACCCCACCCATCACTACCACCTTAGATTCTGCCAGCCACTCTATTCCATCCAGAATCTGTGCTCACTCAGGAACAATGCAATCTAAGACTCCATTATGGATAATTGCATCGACATCCTGGATTCAACATATGGGGGTAATACCTTGCCCAAAATTTAAATTTCCCTGTCCAGCTATACTTTGCACCATGGTGGGGGTGTCACCCTGATTACTAAATCACACCACAGTTTCTTCCCCAACTCCTCTGGTAACTTCGACATCTCAGAGAATCTACCCTACTCGCCTTTCCTCCAAAATGATGTAATTGGCATCACGGAAACATGGCTCCAGGGTGACCAAGGCTGGGAACTCAACATCCAGGGGTATTCAACATTTAGGTAGGATAGACAGAAAGGAAAAGGAGGTGGGGTGGCATTGCTGGTTAAAGAGGAAATTAATGCAATAGTAAGGAAGGACATTAGCTTGGATGATGTGGAATCTGTATGGGTGGAGCTATGGAATACTAAAGGGCAGAAAACACTAGTGGGAGTTGTGTACAGACCACCAAACAATAGTAATGAGGATGGGGACAGCATCAAACAAGAAATTAGGGATGCGTGCAATAAAGGTACAGCAGTTATCATGGGCGACTTTAATCTACATATTGACTAGGCTAACCAAACTGGTAGCAATGTGGTGGAGAAGGATTTCCTGGAGTGTATTAGAGATGGTTTTTTTAGACCAATATGTCGAGGAACCAACTAGAGGGCTGGCCATCCTAGACTGGGTGATGTGTAATGAGAAAGGACTAATTAACAATCTTGTTGTGCGAGGCCCCTTGGGGAAGAGTGACCATAATATGGTAGAATTCTTTATTAAGATGGAGAATGACACAGTTAATTCAGAGACGAGGGTCCTGAACTTGGGGAAAGGTAATTTCGATGGTATGAGACATGAATTGGTTAGAATAGACTGGCGAGTGATACTTAAAGGGTTGACGGTGGATAGGCAATGGCAAACATTTAAAGATCACATGGATGAACTTCAACAATTGTACATCCCTATCTGGAGTAAAAATAAAACGGGGAAGGTGGCTCAACCGTGGCTAACAAGGGAAATTAAGGAGTGTGTTAAATCCAAGGAAGATGCATATAAATTGGCCAGAAAAAGCAGCAAACCTGAGGACTGGGAGAAATTTGTAATACAGCAGAGGAGGACAAAAGGTTTAATTAGGAGGGAGAAAATAGAGTATGAGAGGAAGCTTGCTGGGAACATAAAAACTGACTGCAAAAGCTTCTATGGATATGTGAAGAGAAAAAGATTAGTGAAAACAAACATAGGTCCCTTGCAGTCAGATTCAGGTGAATTTATAATGGGGAACAAAGAAATGGCAGACCAGTTAAACAAATACTTTGGTTCTGTTTTCACGAAGGAAGACACAAATAACCTTCCGGAAATACTAGGGGACCGAGAGTCTCGTGAGGAGGAACTGAAGGATATCCTTATAAAGCGGGAAATTGTGTTAGGGAAATTGATGGGATTGAAGGCTGATAAATCACCGGGGCTTAATAGTCTGCATCCCAGAGTACTTAAGGAAGTGGCCATAGAAATAGTGGATGCATTGGTGATGATTTTCCAACAGTCTATCGACTCTGGATCAGTTCCTATGGACTGGAGGGTAGCTAATGTAACACCACTGTTTAAAAAAGGAGGGAGAGAGAAAACGGGTAATTATAGACCGGTTAGCCTGACATAAGTAGTGGGAAAAATGTTGGAATCAATTATTAAAGATGAAATAGCAGCGCATTTGGAAAGCAGTGACAGGATCGGTCCAAGTCAGCATGGATTTATGAAAGGGAAATCATGCTCGATAAATCTTCTAGAATTTTTTGAGGATGTAACTCGTAGAGTGGACAAGGGAGTATCAGTGGATGTGGCGTATTTGGACTTTCAAAAGACTTTTGACAAGGTCCCACACAAGAGATTGGTGTGCAAAATCAAAGCACATGCTATTGGGGGTAATGTACTGACGTGGATAGAGAACTGGTTGACAGACAGGAAGCAGAGAGTCGGGATAAACGGGTCCTTTTCAGAATGGCAGGCAGTGACTAGTGGAGTGCCGCAGGGCTCAGTGCTGGGACCCCACCTCTTTACAATATACATTAATGATTTAGATGAAGGAATTGAATGTAATATCTCCAGGTTTGCAGATGACACTAAACTGAGTGGCGGTGTGAGCTGTGAGGAGGACGTTAAAAGGCTGCAGGGTGACTTGGACAGGTTAGGTGAGTGGCAAATGCATGGCAGATGCAGTATAATGTGGATAAATGCACTTTGGGGACAAAAACACAAAGGCAGAATATTATCTGAATGGCGGCAGATTAGGAAAGGTGGAGGTGCAACAAGACCTGGGTGTCATGGTTCATCAGTCATTGAAAGTTGGCATACAGGTACAGCAGGCTGTGAAGGCAGCAAATGGTATGTTGGCCTTCATAGCTAGGGGATTTGAGTATAGGAGCAGGGAGGTCTTACTGCAGTTGTACAGGGCATGGTGAGGCCTCACCTGGAATATTGTGTTCAGTTTTGGTCTCCTAATCTGAGGAAGGACATTCTTGCTATTGAGGGAGTACAGCGAAGGTTCACCAGACTGATTCCTGGGATGGCGGGACTGACATATGAGAAGAGACTGGATCAACTGGACCTTTACACACTGGAGTTTAGAAGAATGAGAGGGGATCGCATAGAAACTTACAAGATTCTGACGGGACTGGACAGGTTAGATGCGGGAAGAATGTTCCCGATGTTGGGGAAGTCCAGAACCAGGGGACACAGTCTAAGGATAAGGGTAAGGCCATTTAGGACTGAGATGAGGAGAAACTTCCTCACTCAGAGAGTTGTTAACCTGTGGAATTCCCTACCGCAGAGATTTGTTGATGCCAGTACATTGGATATATTCAAGAGGGAGTTAGATATGGCCCTTATGGCTAAAGGGATCAAGGGGTATGGAGAGAAAGCAGGAAAGGGGTACTGAGGGAATGATCAGCCATGATCTTATTGAATGGTGGTGCAGGCTCGAAGGGCCGAATGGCCTACTCCTGCATCTATTTTCTATGTTTCTTTGCAAAATCCTTGTTTAACATTTCACCTTTCAAGCCCCACCCCGAGTTTCTTACTCAGATATCCTCATTCAGCCTCTAGATTGAAATTAGAGGAGTCACTCAATATCCAGTTCAGCATCTCTTTTTGCCTTCTCTTCTTGGAATTCACTACCCTCTTACCCTCCTTAAACCTATGCTTCCATATAAACTCCTCTACCCACATTCACAGCCACCGCTCTATCTGGTCAACTCTTGTGGCGTCTCTATTCCCATTGTCTCATGGCCACAAACACTTTCTTGCATCTGTCACCGCAAACATGCCCTACCCCTTTCCAACCTCATTTTCTTCTGTGTCCACTACTGGAATAAACTCTCCTTTATGTCACTTACATCTGTACTTTCAAACACCCAACTGCAGAGTCTTGTGTTCTTCATTTGCCACAATACTTCTGCAGCCGTCAGCCTGCTTAACCACCCTCTCACCTCCACCGTTGATGCCTTTGACACCAGGGATTAAGCTTTCCTATCCTCGACTTTCCCCCTGGTATGATCCCCTATCTTTCCCCCTCAAGTTCAAGGGGTCCAGACTTGAAGGTATTGGTTTAGCCATCTATCATGAGAATTGACTGAACCACATGATTTCTCAGGCCTCAAATCGCCTCTGCCTAAACCACGCACCACTCATGTATCATTCTACCAATAGCCTCCTTAAACCTCTCTCCTTTGCCACCTCCACCCTCTGCTCCAATAAGTGTGAGGAGCTCATGGATTTCTTTATCAAGATTGAGCCCTTCTGTTCAGTTGCCTCCCCCCTGCCCAATCAAGCCAAGCCTCCACCCAGGCTCCCGCCCCCCATCCTAGTCCTGAACCCACCCTTTGCTAGCATCTCTCCCATCATGCCCTCTTCGAGCTCAGCTTGTCCACAAGAACCACCTCCTGCTCACTTGATCCTATTCCCATTAAACTGATGACCCAACTTCTCTTCCGAGCCGCCATGCTAGCTGACATTTTAAATGGTTCCTTTTCTTCAGGTCCTGTCCTCTTCCCTTTCAAAACCACCACCATTCTTAAAAAAAATCCTCAACTCTTTCAAACCATCACAACCCCCAATATACCTTTTCTCTTCAAAGTCCTTGAACTTGTTATCGCCTCGCAAATTTCTGCTCACCTTGTCCGCAACTCCCTATTTGAACCTTTCCAAGTTGGGCTTATGCCCACCACAGCCATAACCAGTGTCATAAATAAATTCCAACTGTGGCCATGATGCATTATCCCTCCTTGTCCTCCATAATCATGCAGCATTTGATACAGTCGACCATCATCATCATAGGCAGTCCCTCGGAATCGAGGAAGACTTGCTTCCACTCCTAAAGTGAGTCCTTTGGTGGCTGAACAGTCGATTGCGAGAGTCACAGACCCCGTCATAGATGGGACAGACATTCGTCGGGGGAAGGGGGTGGTGGGATTGATTTGCCGCACGCTCCTTCTGCTGCCTGTGCCTGACCTCTTCACGCTCGTGGCATTGAGATTCGAAGGGCCCTCCCGGATGCACTTTCTCCACTTGGGGCGGTCTTTGGCCAGGGACTCCCAGGTGTCAGTGGTGATGTCGCACTTTACCAGGGAGGCTTTGAGGAGGTTCTTGAAACGTTTCCGCTGCCCACCTTTGGCTCGTTTGCCATGAAGGAGTTCCGCATAGAGCAATTGCTTAGGGAGCCACATGTCTGGCATGCAAACTATGTGGCCTGCCCAGTGAAGCTGATCGAGTGTGGTCAGTGCTTCAATGCTGGGGATGTTAGCCTGGGCGAGGACACTGATGTTGGTGCGCCTGTCCTCCCAGGGGATTTGCAAGATCTTGCGGAGACATCGTTGGTGATATTTCTCCAGTGACGAGGTGTCTTCTGTACATTGTCCATGCCTCTGATCCATACAGGAGGGTGGGTATTACTACAGCCCTGCAGACCATGCGCTTGGTGGTAGATTTGAGGGCCTGGTCTTCGAACACTCTTTTCCTCAGGTGGCTAAAGGCTGCACTGGTGCACCACACCACCTTTCTCCAATGCCTCTCAACTGTTGTCATTTCAGATGGACTGCCCTCGCATGGTTCCACTCCTGGCACCCTTTAAAAAGTGCTTCTCTTCCCACCTGTTAACGCTAGTGTCCCCGAAGGTTCCATCCTTAGCCACCTGCCCCCGCTTTCTTTTCCTCATCTACTTACTGCCCTTTGGCAACATCACCTGTAGATATGGGGGTCAGCTTCCCCAAGCAAGCTGATGACATGCAGCTCTATCTGTCCACCAGCTCGCTTGACCCCTCCACTGCCTGTTATCAGCCACCTTGTCCAACATCCACTCTTCAATGAACAGCAGTTTCTTCCAGTTAAAATCTGTGAAGGTGAAAGCCATAATCTTCAGCCCTCATCATAAATTTTGTACCTTTGCCCTTCCCTGGCTATTGCATCAGGTTGAACCAGACCAAAGCTGTGTGGAGCTTCTGACACCAGATGCACTCTATCACAAAGACTGCCTACTTCCACCTCCCTAACAGCATCAACTTCCAATTTGACCTCATCCCATCTGCTGCTGAAACTCACATCCATGCCTAGTCACCTCCAGACTCAACTGTCTCAATGCTCTTCTGGACAGCCTTCCACCCTCTATCCTCCATAAACTTAGTTACTCATATCTTATTCCACACCAAGTTCAGCTCACCCACCACCCCTGTTCTCACTGTCCTATGTTGGATTCACTCCCTCAATACCTCAAATTTAAAATTCTCAAACTTGTGTTTAAATCCCATAATGCTTTTCCATCTCCCTCTCCTCCTTAAAACCCACCTATTTGCGTAAGATTTGGTCACACCTCCTAATATCTCCTCCTTTGGCTTGGTATAAGTTTTTCTATGTTAAATGCACCATTATAAATGCAAGTTGCTATTGTGGACCTTATTCATCAACTAACTTCAGAATAAAATTTAACAAAGTCACAATAAAAAATATATGGTGCAGAAATCCCAACTGCTGTCTTTAAGAGGGTTAATTTTTGGCCAACGCTAGATGCACTTACCCCCAATTCATCTAAGAACATAATCATTCGTTGTTTGTTGCTCTTGATGAATGGATTTACACCTTCCATGTAGGGCTCCTATAACAAAATATAGATCGTTTCCCCTTAGATACTGAATATTACACTGTTTGCAGAACATTACATACTCAAGTTGTATACTCACATTTAATCTAAATTACCCGAATCAATTCTGCTTATAATGTTATCTGGTGACAACTTATTTGATAATCGGCAAATGAAACAAGAATCATAGAAAAATTAAGGCACAGAAGGAGGTCATTCAGCCCATCGTGTCCGCGCCGATCGAAAAAGAGCTACCCAGCCTAATTCCACCTTCCAGCACTAGGTCCGTAGCCTTGTAGGTCACAGTACTTTAAGTGCACATCCAAGTACTTTTTTAATGTGATGAGGGTTTCTGCCTCTACCACCCTTCAGGCAGTGAGTTCTAGACCCCCCCACCACCCTCTGGGTGAAATTTTTTTCCCTCATCTCCCCACTACTTTAAATCTATGCCTCCTGGCTATTGACCCCTCTGCTAAGGGAAATAGGTCCTTTCTATCCACTCTACCTAGGCCTCTCATAATTTAATACACCTCATTTAAATCCCCCCTCAGCCTCCTCTGTTCCAAAGAAAACAACCCCAGCCTATCCAATTTTTCCTCATAGCTAAAATTTTCTAGTCCTGGCAACAACCTCGTAAATCTCCTCTGTACACTCTCTAGTGCTTTCCTGTAATGTGGTAACCAGACCTGTACGCAGTACTCAATCTGTGGCCTAACTAGTGTTGTATACATTTCTAACATAACTTTCTGGCTCTTATATTCCACGCCTCAGCTAATCGACCTCAGTTAACCACCTTATCGACCTGTCCTGCTAACTTTAGGAATCTGTGGACATACGCTCCAAAGTCCCTCTGTTCCTCAACACTTCTCAGCATCCTACCATTTATTGTGTATTCCCTTGCCTTTTTGCTCTTCCCCAAATGCATTACCTCACACTTCTCCAGATTGAACTTCATTTTCCACTTTCTACCCAACTGACCAGCCCATTGATATCTTCCTGCAGTCTAAAGCTTTCCTCCTCACTGTCAAACACACAGCCAAGTTTTGTATCATCTGCAAACTTTTTTATCATGTCCCCTACATTTAAGTCTAAATCATTAATATATGCCTGTACTACAAAAAGCAAGGGGCAGAGTACTGAGCCCCATGGAAGAATCTGACATTACCATGGCAGATTGTTCCAAACATTTATCATTGACGTTTTAAAATTATATCTCAGTAATATAATAGTTCTGGTTCTGCATTCCTGACCTTTAGTCCACTGCTCTAGCTACATGTTCCAATCATTTTTTAAAAATTGTTTCTTTACACTGACGAGACATTGGAAATGACTCAGCCATCACACTTTCAGGTCCATTTCTACGTTTCCCACTGCCAATTCATGTGCCAGTTGTATAGCATGTTAAAAAATTAGTACATATTTTGCTACATCCTCTGTCTGTACTGCTTTCCCCCTGGAGTGCATTCCACTCAAATGCTGAGAGTTTTTTAGTGCCATTTTATTCTATTGTAGACCGGAAATGGAAAAGTTACTGGAATCGCATTGACACAGTTGTGATGTGAAAAATAAATTATTTTGATGTGATGACACTTTGATTTGAAACATTACCTACAAAACTGTAGAAAAACTAAGATGCAAAAAAGGTAACCAAAATAGATTTAGTCTGAACTTGTAGGATTCCATTTTTGAATACCTTAGCTCCAAATTCCACCAAATTTGCTAAGTTTTGAAGAGACTTTGCAACAAGAGTGAGAGTCCTTGCAGCTGTGGAGGAGGGAGGATCTAAAAAAAAGTGGGAAATAAGTTATTGTTGCAGTTGGCATTTTGTCATCACATATTTACAAAATATTGTCTGAGTTCTGCCAAAGTAATCAGTGATCATGCATTCAGAAATAATTTCTTAATTCACCTGCATCATCACAATAAAGCATTTCTATTCCATGTGAGCGGGATGGGGAAAAAGAGTGGAAGGAGAGGTTAGGGGAGGCAGGGAAGAGGTCCCGAGCGGAGGGAGAGGTGGGTAGAGAAGAACGGAAGGAGAGGGGGATGCATGGGGATAGAGAGAGTGGCGGGGGGAGGGGCGCAGGGGTGAAGAGAGATCAGCAGGGGGGCAAAGAGTGGACTGAGAGAGGGGCGTGCGGCTGGGGGGGGACAGGGGGCGGGCCGGGAGAAGGGTGGAAGAGAGGGGGACCCGGGAGTAGAGGGTGGTGGAGAAAGAGAGGGCGGAGAGGGTAGGGAGGGGCAGTTAAAGTAATCAACGATTACTTCAGAAATGGGGCAGGCGCTAGAGGCCAGAATTGGAGTAGCGCAGAGATCTGAGAGCTGTTTGGCTGGAGGACATTAGAGATCGGGAGGAACAAGGCCACGGAAGGATTTGAAATCAAGGATGAGAATTTTAAAATTGAGGCGCTGCCGGACTGGGAGCCAATGTAGGTCAGTTTTGGATGAGCTCACGTTTATGGGGAGAGGCGCCGCCGCTCAGGGGAGAATTGGAATAGTCGCTTCTAGAGGCAACAATGGCATGGATGGGGGTTTCAGTCAGTGAGCTGAGGCACGCCCAGAGATTGATGATGTTACAGAGGCGGAAGTAGGCGTTCTTGATGAGGTAGAGGATACGGGGTCAGAAGCTCAGCTCATGGTGAAATCTGTTGTGTAGTTTGGTTCAGACTCAGATAATGGCTGGAAACACACATGCCCAACAATTTATCCCCATTCTATTATAATCAATAAAAGTTGTAATTTTCTTTCCCCCCCCCATTCATTCCAAAACATACAAGAGATTCAAATCCCACCACTTTGATCAAAATATGGTAACTAAAAAGGGGAGCAAAAAAAAAAATCACATTTACTCTTACATTTTTCTAACATAATTAAATCCCTCTGCATCATAAGCTGATGAAGAGGATAGAAAACTAACTTGCTTCTGAATCATAGTCCATTAGTCCTTTATAACTGGCTGCAGAATCTGGAAGCTTCAGCCTGCACAGGATGAACCTGCATCCTTCTACTGTGGAATTGAAGCCATAATGGTATACCAAAGCACGACACCTATACCATTTCACTTCTCAACAGGTTTTTCTAGAATATATTCATAATAATTGTTGCTATCTTAATATAGACTGTGATAGTAACAGTGTAAAAGGGCAAATAGGGGGAGGAATTCCTGAAATGTGTACAAGAGAACTTTCTTTCCAGCACAACAAAGAAGGAAGCAGGGCTGGATCTTATTCTGGGGAATCAAGTGGGGTAAGTGGACCATGTTTCAGTGGGAGAGCATTTTGAGAACAGTGATCATATCATTAGGTTTAGAATAGTTATGGAAATGGATAAGGAACAATCAAGCATAAAAATACTTAACTGGAGGGCTAATTTCAGTGAGTTAAAAAGTAATCTTTCCCAGGTAGTTGGAATCAAACAATGGTAGGCAATAGTAATTAAACAATGGGAGGTCTTCAAAGAGGAGACGGTTCAGGTAGAGAAGAAACTTTCCCCATAAGGGGGAAATGAAGGGGATTCAAAGCTAAAGCTCTCTGGATGACTAAAAATAGAGATAAAAATAAAAAAGAAAAAGGAGACTGACAAAATAAAGTTCATAATACAGTGGAGAACCAAGCTGAATTTAGAGAGATCTATAAAAAGGGAGTAAGAGGGGCAAAAAGTGGGTATGAGAATAGATTTGCAGCTAACATAAACGGGAAGCAAAAGTCTTTTATAAACACAAATAGCAAAAGGGTAGTTAAAAGAGTGGAGCCAATTAGGGACCAAAAAAATCTTCTTGTGGAGGCAGAGTATGGCTGAGGTACTAAATTAATACTTTGCATCAGTTTTCACTAGAGAAGAGGATGCTGCCAATATAATAAAGGAGGAGGTAGTAGCAATATTGGATAAGATAAAAACAGATAGAGGTACTTAAAAGGTTATCAGTGTTCACAGTAGAAAAGTCATGTGGTCCAGATGGAATGCATGCTGGTTACTGAAAGAAGCAAGTATGGAAATTGTGGAGGTTCTGGCCACAATCTTTCAATCCTGCTTAGATATGGGGGCTGGAGGATTGCAAATGTTAACACACCTGTTCAAAAAATGGGAGGGGGATAAACCCAGCAATTATAAGCCAGCCAGCCTAATTTCAGTGGTGGGGAACGTTTAGAGACAATAATCTGGGACAAAATTAATTAGCACATGGAAAAGTATGGGCTACTAAATGAAAGTCAGCATGGATTTGTTAAAGAAAATTCATGATTGACTAACTTGACTGAGTTCTTTGATAAGTAATAGACATGGTTGATATTGTATAGGTGGACTTTCAAAAGGCATTTGATAAAGTATCACATACAGGTGGAGCGTCGAAATCCGGAAACCTCGGGACCGAGGCCGTTCTGGATTTTGGGTATTTCGGAGCGTCTTTCCGATGTCCCGAATCCAGAAATGACCGGGCTGAGGTTCGGGAATGTCCGGATTTCAGAACGTCTTTCTGACACCCCAAAACCGGAAATGTCTGGGCCGAGGTAAGGGCTGAGTGGGGGGGTCTGGCGGTCGAAGCGAGTCCGGTGTGGTTCAGGTCTCCCAACTGCAGCATTGAGCCGATATCGCACACAACCCTAAAACACCCCCCAGAAATACTCCAGGAACACAAAGTAGTGCAGCCAGAATGTCAGCAGCATCTTAACTGACACTTGTATGAAGCCTCCAAAAGTTAATTTATCAACCGGACTTTGTAACCGGACACTTTAGCAGGGGAAGGAGAGTCGTGCGGCCCAGCTGGGGAGGAGAGTCGTGCGGCCCAGCAAGGGTGGGGGGGGGGGGGTGGGGTGGGAAGAAAAGAGGGCGGCGGCGAGTCCGAATTTCAGAACATTTTCCGGATTCCAGACGACCCCGCCACGAATCGGCTCAGTGTCCGGAACTCCGGATTTCGGACGCGCAACCTGTAATAGACTTGCTAGCAAAATTAAAGCCCATGGAATTAAAGAGACACTGGCAGTGTGGATACAAAATTGGCTAAAGGACAGAAAACAGCAGTGGTGAACAGTTGTTTGTCCAGCCTGGAGGGAAGCATACAGTGGTGTTCCCCAGGGGGCGATATTAAGACCAGTTGCTCTTCAGGAGGACACAGACAGACTGGTGAAATGGACAGACACATGGCAGATGAAATTTAACAGAGAAGTGCAAACTGAAATGTTCTTATATTCCTACCAAAATGTAAGAAATAGGAGCAGGACTAGGCCATACGGCCCCTCGAGCCTGGTCTGTCATTCAATAAAATCATGGCTGATCCGATCATGGTCTCAGCTCCACTTCCCTGTCCACTCCCCATAACCCCTTATCCTTTAAGAAACTGTCTATTTCTGTCTTAAATTTATTCAATGTCCCAGCTTCCACAGCTCTGAGGCAGCGAATTCCACAGATTTACAACCCTCAGAGGACATTTCTCCTCATCTCTGTTTTAAATGGGCGGCCCCTTATTCTAAGATCATGCCCTCTAGTCTCCACCATCAGTGGCAACATCCTCTCTGCATCCACCTTGTCAAGCCCCCTCATAATCTTACACGTTTCATAAGATCACCTCTCATTCTTCTGAATTCCAATGAGTACAGGCCCAACCTAATCAACCTTTCCTCATAAGTCAACCCCTTTATCTCCAGAATCAACCTAGTGAATCTTCTCTGAACTGCCTCCAAAGAAAGTATATCCTTTCGTAAATATGGAAACCAAAAATGCACACAAGTATTCAGTTTGGCCTCACCAATACCCTGTACGGCTGTAGCAAGACTTCCCTGCTTTTATACTCCATCCCCTTTGCAATAAAGGCCAAGATTCCATTGGCCTTCCTGATCACTTGCTGTACCTGCATACTAACCTTTTGTGTTTCATGCACAAGTGCCCCCAGGTCCCACTGTACTGCAGCACTTTGCAATCTTTCTCCATTTAAATAATAACTTGCTCTGATTATTTCTGCCAAAGTGCATGACCTCACACTTTCCAACACTATACTCCATCTGCCAAATTTTTGCCCATTCACTTAGCCTGTCTATGTCCTTTTGCAGATTTTGTGTGTCCTCCTCACACATTGCTTTTCCTCCCATCTTTGTATCGTCAGCAAACTTGGCTACGTTACACTCTATCCCTTCTTCCAAGTCGTTAATATAGATTGTAAATAGTTGGGGCCCCAGCACTGATCCATGCAGCACCCTACTAGTTACTCGTTACCAACGATTGCCAACCAGAGAATGAATCATTTACCCTGACTCTCTGTTTTCCGTTAGCCAATCCTCTATCCATGCCAATATATTACCCCCAACCCAGTGAACTTTTATGTGGCACCTTGTCAAATACCTTCTGGAAGTCCAAATACACCACATCCACTGGTTCCCCTTTATCCATCCTGTTCGTTACATCCTCAAAGAATTCCAGCAAATTTGTCAAACATGACTTCCCCTTCATAAATCCATGCTGACTCTGCCTGACTGAATTTTTCTTTTCCAAATGTCCTGCCATTGCTTCTTTAATAAAGGACTCCAACATTTTCCCAACCACAGATGTTAGGCTAACTGGTCTATAGTTTCCTGCTTCTTGTCTGCCTCCTTTTTTTTTTATAAATAGGGGCTTTACATTTGCAGTTTTCCAATCTGCTGGGACCTCCCCAGAATCCAGGGAATTTTGGTAAATTACAACCAATGCATCCACAATCCCTGCCACTACTTCTCTTAAGACCCTAGGATGCAGGCCATCAGGTCATGGGGATTTATCTGCCTTTAGTCCCAGTTTCTTACTGAGTATCACCTCCTTAGTGATTGTGATAAGTTCCTCCCCCCCTATAGCCCCTTGACTATCCACTGTTGGAATATTGTTAGTGTCCTCTACCGTAAAGACTGATACAAAATATTTGTTCAGAGTTTCTGCCATCTCCATGTTCCCCATTACTAATTCCCCGGTCTCATCCTCTAAGGGACCAACATTTACTTTAGCCATTCTTTTCCTTTTTATATACCTATAGAAACTCTTGCTCTCGGTTTTTATATTTTGTGCTAGTTTACTTTCAGAGTCTATCTTCCCTTTCTTAATTTAAAAAAAAAGTCGTTCTTTGCTGGCTTTTAAAAGCTTCCCAGTCTTTTGTCCTCCTAGTTATGGCCACTTTGTATGCCTTTGTTTTTAAATTGGATACCGTCCTTTATTTCTTTAGTTAGCCTATGGCTATATTTTCTCTTATACCCTTTCCTCCTCACTGGAATATATTTTTCTTGAGAGTTGTGAAATATCTCTTTAAATGTACGCCACTGTTCATCAACCATCCTACACTTTAATCTATTTTCCCAGTCCACATTTAGCCAACTCTGCCCTCATATCTTCATAGTCTCCTTTATTTAAGCTTAGTACGCTGGTTAGAGATCCAACTTTCTCACCCTCCATCTGAATTTGAAATTCAATCATGCTATGATGAATGAGTAGATGCAATATAAACTAAATGACACAATTTTAAGGGGGTGCATATACACAAATCTTTAAAGGTGACAGGACAAGTTGAGAAGGCTACTAAGAAAGCATATGGGATCCTTGGCTTTACTAACAGAGGTACAGAGTACAAAAGCAAGGAAGTTCTGCTAAACTTCTATAAAACACTGGTTTGGACTATTTTATTGTGGAGTAGTGTGTTCAATTCTGGGCACCACACTTCAGGAAGGATGCCAAGACCTTAGAGAGGGTGTGGAAGAGATTTACTCGAATGGCTCCAGGGATGAGGGACTTCAGTTATGTAGATGGACTGGAGAAGTTGGGGTTCTTCTCCTTAGAGCATAGAAGGTTAAGGAGATTTGATAGGTGTTCAAAATCAACAGTTTTGATAGCATAAATAAGGATAAACTGTTTCCAGTGGCAGAAGGGTTGGTAACCCATCGACAGATTTCAAGTGATTGGTAAAAAGAACCAGAGGCGACATGCGGAAACGTGTTCTTATGCAGCTTGTTATGGTGATCTGGAATGCACTGCCTGAAGGCTTGATGGAAGCAGATTGAATAGTACCATGCAGAAGGGGATTGGATAAATACTTGAAATGTAAAAATGTACAGGGCTAAGAATAACGAGTAGGGGAGTGGAACTAACTGAATAGCTCTACTAAGGAGCCAGCACAGGCACGATGGGCCAAATGGCTTCCTTCTGCACTGCATGATACTATAATGCATTCAATTTAGCGAACAAAATACACATATTAATGAGAAAATATTTTCAACTTATTACTTAAAAAAAAATATATATATATACACACATATACATACATAAAGTAATGGATACATCATGCGTTAATCTTTTAAAGAAGGAATAGCCCAAACCTTTGAATGATACCTGGACTCCAACGGTTAAATGACAAGAGATTACACAAACTAGGGTTATATTCCCTGGAATTTAGAAGGTTAAGTGGTGATTTGATCTACGTTTTCAAGGTATTAAGGGCAACTGACAGGGTAGAGAGAGAGAGAGAAACTATTGCCACTGTTTGGGGAGTCTAGGACTAGGGAGCATACTCTAAAAATTAGAGCCGACCTTTCAAGAATGAAATTAGTAAACATTTCTGCACGCAAAGGCTGGTAGAAGTTTGGAACTCTTCCACAAATGGCAATTGATAATAGGTCAATTGTTAATTTTAAATCTGAGATTGATAGATTTTTGATAACCAATTGTATTAAGGGATATGGGGCAAGGGCGGGTATATGGAGTTAGGTCACAGATCAGCCATGCTCTCATTGAATCGCAAACAGAGTCGAGGGGTTAAATGGCCTACGCCTGTCCTTAAGTTCCTTTGTAGCTGTGGCCAGATACAAGTGTCAAAACCAGAGTGAGCCACATATGATGGGTAATAACACACACAGGCCTTCATAAATAAAAGGACAAGTCCATGTGCACTAAAATAAGGAAATAAAAATATCAATCGCCACCCCATACATGAAAAACAAAATCATTGCAAGCCTTCCCTATCTGCCCTCTTCTCCGTAGCCTGCTGCTTTCACTCATCTTTCCATTCATTCATTCTCTATCTTCTCTTTTCTGACCTCCTTTCTCTTTCCTGTTTATTTCACCTCTTCTAATTGTCTCTCTTTTGTCCCCACCCCCCCCTCACCTCCCCTCCCCCTAACACTCCCATTTTAGATCAACAGCACGTCTTTAGAAATTTTCTATTGTCTTCAAATATATAGACCCTCTTCCTGAAGAAGTTTCCTCAGGAATATAGGCAGAAGATATATGGCTGGGGCCACTAATATCCTAAATGAAGCTCTTTAAAGGTAGTTCCTTGATTGGTCAATCCTCTAGACTGGGTAATTTTAATTATCGTTTGCATATTAAATAGATTGACGGTGTTGAAGTTGGTTTTGTGTACAAGTGCAAAGGCAGAGGAAACTGGCAAGGGCTTTACGAGTTGGATCAAAGAAGCTCACACGGGCCAGTTCTTGGACATCATAGTTCTAAAGTATAAAGCAAAGCAAACTTTCACCGGGCACGACTCACCCAAAATGATACTGAACATCCGTGGATTGAGAATAGCTGGACAAATCAACCGCAAGAAAACAAACCCACTACAATGAGAAAAAGAAAAAATACCAAACATTACATACAATTCACCAAGTACACTGTTGTAGAGAAAAAATAATCCACATACACAACGAGCAACTAATGAAAGTACTTTTCTCTGAATACATATATGTAGCAACTTGAAAAAAATAATGAGTCAACATACTCTCATTTTTCATATTCCAGTTAAGCTTAATGTAGTGGGGTCTTGGAGGTAAAAATTGGGCTAAAAAAAATTAGCTTAGGAGTACTTGTTAGAAGAATATTGATGTGGAAGGCTTTAGTTATCAGTGTTAGATTAGCAAATTCAAAAGTACAATTCAAACAGGTTAAATTTGCCAATAATAGCAAACTGGGGGCAAGAGAGAAAAGCGTATTTGAACCCGATGAGGCATCCAAGGACCTACGAAATGAGTAGGCAAGATATGCAAGTGAATAGTGGCAGATGCAAGTTAACATGTACAGGTTTAAAGTATTGCACAGGGAGAAAAAAAATGGGTGGCATTGAATGGGGCTGAAATAGCTGAAGGTGAAGTTGAGATATCTTGGGTGTATTAATAAGTTTGCACTCATCACAAGGTATCTTCTGATGAATGCAGTTTCCTGGCATCAAACTAGCTTTTCTGATAATCCATTCCAGCTAGTGATCACCCTTGTAACATCTCTAAGGTCCTCTCAGAGATGTTTCTTCTGAAGAGTCCTAATTATTAAGTCATTCAGCAAAGCTCTTCTCTCTAATAATAGCAATCAACTTTGTTGCTATCCTCTATTGCCTCAAGGGCTTGCCAGTTTCAGCTTGGCCCAGTGGCAGCATTCATGTCTGAGTCCCACACAAGGACATGAGCATATAATCTAAATTGACACTTCAGTGCAGTACTGAAGAGATGCTGCATTGTTGGAGATCCTGTCTTTTACACAAGACATTAATCCAAGGCCCCATCTGCCTGTTCAAGTATAAAAGATCTCATGGCATATTCAGAGAGAAGTCCCTGTGTCCCAACAAACATTTAACCATGCATTTGCAGACTAAACAACTGGGACTACACTTCAAAACAATTAATTGGTTGCAAAATGCTGTGGGATATCCCAAGGACATGAAAGGCATTATATGAATGCAAGTTCTTTATTAATCTTGTAGTGAGCAGAACTGTATGCAATACTGCAGATGCAACCACCCATACTGCTTCGGCACAACTTCCAGGAAATTGAACTTAGCATCCTAGCAGCATGATTTATTAATGTCTGTGTTGAAACATGGCGAGTGCTGATTCAACTAATATCCCCGACTGTTGCAAACATGAAATGTCGCCATCCCTTTACTTGTCTGATACTTTAACCTAGAGAACTTCATACCATAATTTGTCCTGCAGGACTACTTTATACTCCTAGACAGCTTTGCGCTACTCACCGAGCCCTGAAGGACACAGTTGCCAGACTAGGCTTGCGGTAGGTGGAGAGAGAACCAACAGGAAGGAATAACCTTCTTGACTTAGTTCATCCTAATTTAACTGTCACATTTGCATCTGTCTATGACAGCAATGGTAAGAGTGATCAACGCACAGTCCTTGGAGACCAAATTCCAACTTCATACTGAGAACACCCTCTATTGTGTCAAGTGACACTACCGCTGTGCGAAGTGTGATAGATTAAGAGCAGGTCTCACAGTTCAAATATGGACCTCCATGAGAACAAATAGGAGTAGGCCATACGACCCCTCAAGCCTGCTCCACCATTCAATAAGACCGTGGATGATTTTCAAAACCAATTTCACTTTCCTGCCCTAGTCCCATACCTTGATTCCCTTAAGCAGCAGCAGAATTGTATACGACCACAACCTGTACCCTCATGACCTGGCATATTCCTCACTCATCCATCATCATCAGGCCAGATGACCAATCCCAGTTCAGAGAGCATAGAAGAGCACGCAGCACCAGTTGCACCTGAAAATGCAATGCTAATCTGGTGAAGCTACAATACAGAACTACATGCATGCTGAACAATTATAGACAGAACTAAGCGATCCCACAACCAACAGATCAGATCAAAGCTCTGCAACACTGCCACATTCAGTTGTGAATGGCTGTGGGCAACTATAGGAAGAGGAAGCTCTATGAACATCCCCATCGTCAATAATGGTAGAACCCAGCATGTGTGTGGAAAAGACAAGGCTGAAGCGTTTGCAAGCACCTTCAGTCAGAAGTGCCAAAATGAATGATTCTCCTTGGCCTACTTCTGAGGTCACCAACATCACAGATGCCAGTTTTCAGCCAATTCAGTTCACTCTATATGACATCAAAAAAAGCCGAGTGCATTGGGCACAGCAAAGGCACTGAGCCCCAACAATGTTCCAGCAATAGGGCTCAAAATTGGTCCCTGCAGATTTTTGGCACACTCATCGGAGTTGCGTCGCTGTTGTAGGATGAAAAATGTCCCCCGATTCTGGCCGCTGTGTTGCCTCTCCCGGGCTTGGCGCAGCTTGGCCAGTGGATTGGGGGCGGAGCAAGGGCTCTGCGCTGAAAACAGTGCCGGGACGTCTGCACGTGCACATTAGAGCGTGCGCACATGCACAGTCGCTCCTCGCCCCCAGCGCGTCCTGCAGCTTGTGTGGGAGGGGCCCGATGCTCGCCGCCTCTATCCCTGGCCGAGTAGTCTCACGTACCGGCCTGGCCCGCTGTGGAACGCACTGAGGCTGATCCCGAAGTGAAGATCCCTGGGACTGGAATCTGGACTTGCTGCGTCGCTGGGAGGATTCATTCAGAAGCAATCCCCATTCTAGATCTTCCCCTTTTGAAACACTGGCGCAAACTGAATGTGCAAAATAAGGATTTTTAAGATACTCCAGAAAAGTCAAGTTGCTCCAAAAAAAAAAAAAACGGAGCAACTCCTGGCCAATTTTGAGCCCATAGTGCTGATCACTTGTGCTCCAGAATTAGCCATGCCCCTAGCCAAGCTATTCCAGTAGCTCAACCGTGGCTAACAAGGGAAATTAGGGATAGTGTTAAATCCAAGGAAGAGGCATATAAATTGGCCAGAAAAAGCAGCAAACCTGAGGACTGGGAGAAACTTAGAATTCAGCAGAGGAGGACAAAGGGTCTAATTAGGAGGGGGAAAATAAAGTATGAGAGGAGGCTTGTAGGGAAGATAAAAACTGACCACAAAAGCTTCTATAGATATGTGAAGAGAAAAAGATTAGTGAAGACCAACATAGGTCCTTTGCAATCAGAATCAGGTGAATTTATAATGGAGAACAAAGAAATGGCAGATCAACTGAACAAATACTTTGGATCTGTCTTCACTAAGGAAGACACAAATATCCTTCCGGAAATACGAGGGGTTTGAGGGTCTAGCAAAAAGGAGGAACTGAAGGAAATCCTTATTAGTCAGAAAATTGTGTTAGGGAAATTGATGGGATTGAAGGCCCATCAAATTCCCAGGGCATGATAGGCTGCATCGCAGAGTACTTAAGGAAGTGGCCCTAGAAATAGTGGATGCATTGGCTCTGGATCAGTTCCTATGTAACACCACTGTATAAAAAAGGAGGCAGAGAGAAAACAGGGAATTATGGACCAGTTAGCCTGATATCGGTGGTGGGGAAAATGATGGAATCAATTATTAATGATGAAATAGCAGTGCATTTGGAAAGCAGTGACAGGATCAGTCCAAGTCAGCATGGATTTATGAAAGGGAAATCATGTTTGACAAATCTTCTGCAATTTTTTGAGGATGTAACTAGTAGAATGGACAAGGGAGAACCAGTGGATGTGGTCTATTTTGACCTTCAAAAGGCTTTTGACAAGGTCCCACACAAGAGATTGGTGTGCAAAATTAAAGCACATGGTATTGGGGGTAATGTACTGACATGGATAGAGAACTGGTTGGCAGACAGAAAACAGAGAGTCGGAATAAATGGGTCCTTTTCAGAATGGCAGGCAGTGACCAGTGGGGTGCCGCAGGGCTCAGTGCTGGGACACCAGCTCTTTACAATATACATCAATGATTTAGATAAAGGAATTGAATGTAATATCTCCAAGTTTGCAGATGACACGAAGCTGGGTGGCGGTGTGAGCTGTGAGGAGGATGCCAAGAGGCTGCAGGGTGACTTGGACAGGTTAGGTGAGTGGGCAAATGCATGGCAGATGCAGTAAATTGTGGATAAATCTGAGGTTATCCACTTTGGTGGCAAAAACAGGAAGGCAGATTATCTGAATGGTGACAGATTAGGAAAAGGGGAGGTGCAACGAGACCTGGGTGTCATGGTACATCAGTCATTGAAGTTTGGCATGCAGGTACAGCAGGCAGTGAAGGCGGCAAATGGCATGTTGGCCTTCATAGCTCGGGGATTTGAGTATTGGAGCAGGGAGGTCTTACTGCAGTTGTACAGAGTCTTGGTGAGGCCACAGCTGGAATATTGTGTTCAGTTTTGGTCTCCTAATCTGAGGAAGGACGTTCTTGCTATTGAGGGAGTACAGCGAAGGTTCATCAGATTGATTCCCGGGATGGCAGGACTGACATATGAGGAGAGACTGGATCAACTGGGCTTGTATCCACTGGAGTTTAGATGAATGAGAGGGGATCTCATAGAAACATATAAAATTCTGACGGGATTGGACAGGTTAGAGGCAGGAAGAATGTTCCTGTTGCTGGGGAGTTCCAGAATCAAGGGTCACAATCTAAGGTATGCCCTATAATAATACAAAAGCAAAGCCCAGGTATGTCCTGTCCACAAAAAAACCCAGAACAAATCCAACTTGGCCAATTACTACCTATGAGCTCACTCCCAATCGGCAGCAAAGTGATGAATGGAGTCATCAACAGTGCTATCAAGGGGCACTTATCCACAAATAATCTGCTCACCAATACTAAGTTTGGGTTCTGCCAGAACCACTTGGTTTCAGACCTCATTACAACTAGAGTCTAAAAATGAACACGAAAGCTAAATTCCAGAGGTGAGGTTTGCTAAATAGCCAGTTAATTAAAACTAGTTAAAACCGGTTCTTTGAACAGCTGACCAGTGGTGACTCATCTGAGACACAAGCAGTTTAAAACCAAGGGTTGGTACTGGTAGCCAGCAGTGCATCAACTCAGTGAAAAAACAAGAATTTGGTAAGTGGGAGAGTTTGGTGAAGTGGGGGCGGGAGGTGTTGCTTTGCCTTGTTTTTCCTAAATATTTCCGCAGAGCGGCGGCGCACCTGAGCGGGAGCAGACCAAGGCCCGAGAGTGGGGATAAAAGCCACAGCAGACGGCCAGTGTGATATCCTGGATTAGTTTCGATCGCCTGGTTGGGTCGGAGAGGAATTTTCCCAGATTTTTTCCCCAATTGGTTGGAGTTTTTCAATCTGTTTTTTTGCCTCTCCCAGGAGATCGCACGGCTCTGGGTGAGGAGAACTCTGCTGTGTGACATCACAGGCAAGGCAGGTGAGTGACTGGTAGTGACTGTGGGTTAAGTTTTAAATTAACATATAGCATATAATTAAATACTAAAAACGAACCTTTATTTGTTTAATTAATAAACTATATAGGGTAAATACTTGATTAATGCTAAACTAATTAATTAAATTAAATAATGGAATATGCGGGAGCTTCTGGATGTTTTGATCCAGGGCGACTACGTCTGTGGCTCGACGAACTTCGACTCAGAGTTGAGGAGCTGGAGTCCGAGCTACAGACATTGCGAGACATCAGGGAGGGAGAAAGTTACCTGGACCTTTTGCTCCAGGAGGTAGCCACACCCTCTAAATTAAATACTTTAGAATTGACACATGGTCAGGGACAGGAGGGTGTGGCTGGGAGTGAGGCAGGTAAGGGGATCCAGGAGGTAGTATTGCAGGAGCCTCAGTCCCTGCCGAGAGCGTGCATCCCAAAAGCTATGTTTCCTACCTGTTGCCAGGGTAAAGGACATCTCCTTCGGGCTGGAGAAGAACTTGGAGGGGAGGATCCAGTTGTCATGATACACGTAGGTACCAATGACATAGGTAGGCTTAAGAAAAAGGTTCTGCTGAGAGTTTGAACAGCTAGGGACTAAACTGAAAAGCAGAACCGCAAAGGTAGTAATCTCTGCATTATTACCTGAGCCACGAGAAAATTGGCATAGGGTCAATATAATCAGGGAGATGAATGCGTGGCTCAGAGGTTAGTGTGGGAGAAGTGGGTTTCGATTCGTGGGGCACTGGCACCAATACTCGAGAAAGAGAGAGCTGTTCTGTGGGGATGGACTACACCTGAACTATGCTAGGACCAGAGTTCCAGCGAACCGAATAACTAGGGAGGTAAACAGGGCTTTAAATAGAGAGGGGGGGGAGGGGGGGGGGGGGGGGGGGAGAAAGACGGTCACAATGGAGAGCAATCTAGAATGCTAAAGAGAAATGAAAAGGAAGCAATGCAGGAAAGTGATTGTGGTAAGGATAACCAGATTATGTCAGGAAGGGATAGAGCATACAAGCACAAGAGTGCACTAACAAATAGGGTCCAGGTAAGAAAAAATAGGGCTATAGTACATAAGAACATAAGAATTAGGAACAGAAGTAGGCCATCTAGCCCCTCGAGCCTGCTCCGCCACTCAACAAGATCATGGCTGATCTGGCCGTGGACTCAGCTCCACTTACCCGCCCGCTCCCCGTAACCCTTAATTCCCTTATTGGTTAAAAATCTATCTATCTGTGATTTGAAGACATTCAATGAGCTAGCCTCAACTGCTTCCCTGGGCAGAAAATTCCACAGATTCACAACCCTCTGGGAGAAGAAATTCCTTCTCAACTCTGTTTTAAATTGGCTCCCCCGTATTTTGAGGCTGTGCCCCCTAGTTCTAGTCTCCCCAACCAGTGGAAACAACCTCTCTGCCTCGATCTTGTCTATCCCTTTCATTATTTTAAATGTTTCGATAAGATCACCCCTCATCCTTCTGAACTCCAACGAGTAAAGACCCAAGTCTACTCAATCTATCATCATAAGGTAACCCCCTCATCTCCAGAATCAGTGAATCGTCTCTGTACCCCCTCCAAAGCTAGTATATCCTTCCTTAAGTAAGGTGACCAAAACTGCACGCAATACTCCAGGTGCGGCCTCACCAATACCCTGTACAGTTGCAGCAGGACCTCCCTGCTTTTGTACTCCATCCCTCTCGCAATGAAGGCCAACATTCCATTCACCTTCCTGATTACCTGCTGCACCTGCAAACTAACTTTTTGGGATTCATTCACAAGGACCCCCAGGTCCCTCTGCACCGCAGCATGTTGTAATTTCTCCCCATTCAAATAATATTCCCTTCTACTGTTTTTTATCCCCCCCCCCCCCCCCAAGGTGGATGACCTCACATTTTCTGACATTGTATTCCATCTGCCAAACCTTAGCCCATTCGCTTAACCTATCTAAATCTCTTTGCAGCCTCTGTGTCCTCTACACAACCCGCTTTCCCACTAATCTTTGTGTCATCTGCAAATTTTGTTACACTACAGTCTGTCCCCTCTTCCAGGTCATCTATGTATATTGTAAACAGTTGTGGTCCCAGCACCAATCCCTGTGGCACACCACTAACCACCGATTTCCAACCCGAAAAAGGACCCATTTATCCCTACTCTCTGCTTTCTGTTAGCGAGCCAATTCTCGATCCATGTTAATACATTTCCTCTGACTCCGCGTACCTTTATCTTCTGCAGTAACCTTTTGTGTGGCACCTTATCGAATGCCTTTTGGAAATCTAAATACACCTCTATCCATCATGCTCGTTATATCCTCAAAGAATTCCAGTAAATTAGTTAAACATGATTTCCCCTTCATGAATCCATGTTGCGTCTGCTTGATTGCACTATTCCTATCTAGATGTCCTGCTATTTCTTCCTTAATGATAGTTTCAAGCATTTTCCCCTACTACAGATGTTAAACTAACCGGCCTATAGTTACCTGCCTTTTGTCTGCACCCTTTTTTAAAGAGGCGTTACATTAGCTGCTTTCCAATCCGATGATACCTCCCCAGAGCCCAGAGAATTTTGGTGGATTATAACGAATGCATCTCCTATAACTTCCGTATTCTCTTTTAATACCCTGGGATGCATTTAATCAGGACCAGGGGACTGGTCTACCTTGAGATCCATTAGCCTGTCCAGCACTAACCCCCTAGTGATAGTGATTGTCTCAAGGTCCTCCCTTCCCACATTCCCGTGACCAGCAATTTTTGGCATGGTTTTGTGTCTTCCACTGTGAAGACTGAAGCAAAATAATTGTTTAAGGTCTCAGCCATTTCCACATTTCCCATTATTAAATTCCCCTTCTCATCTTCTAAGGGACCAACATTTACTTTAGTCACTCTTTTCCGTACAATATATGTCTAAAAAGACTAATTTAAAGCATTGTATCTGAATGCACGTAGCATCTGTAACAAGGTGGATAAATTAACAGCACAAATAGATGTAAACTGATACGATATAGTTGCAATTATGGAGGCATGGTTGCAGGGTGACCATGGTTGGGAACTGAATATCCAAGGATATTCGCTATTTAGGAAGGACAGGCAAAAAGGAAGCGAGTGGGTGGTGTGGCGCTGTTAGTAAAGGATGAAATCAGAGCAATAGTGAGACAGAATTTTGGCTCAGAAAATAAAGATGTAGAATCAGTCTGGGTGGAGCTAAGGGGCAGAAAACATCGGTGAGAGTTGTCTATAGGCCTCCAAACAGTAGTGGTAGTGTAGGGGACAGCATCAAACAGGAAATTAGAGATGCATGTAGCAAGGGTACTGCAGTAATCGTAGGTGACTTTCATCTACATAGACTGGCCAAACCAAATTAGTAATATTGAGGCAGATGAATTCCTGGAGTGTGGACAAGATGGTTTTTTAGACTAGTATGTTGAGGAGCCTACTAGGGAACAGGCTATCCTCGATTTGGGTATTGTGTAACGAGAAGGGGTTAATTAACAGTCTTGTTGTGCGGAGTCCTTTAGGGAAGAGTGACCATAGCATGATTGAATTCTTTATTAAGATGGAAAGTGAAGTAGTCCAATCCGAAACTAGGGTCCTAAATCTAAACCAAGGAAACTATGAAGGTATGAGGAATGAACTGATTAAGAACATAAGAATTAGGAACAGGAGTAGGCCATCTAGCCCCTCGAGCCTGCTCTGCCATTCAACAAGATCATGGCTGATCTGGCCGTGGACTCAGTTCCACTTACCCGCCCGCTCCCCGTAACCCTTAATTTAGGAAGATTCATTAAAAGGCATGACGGTGGATAGGCAATGACTAACATTTAAGGAACGAATGCATGAATTGCAACTGTTATACATTCCTTTCTGGCGTAAAAACACAAGGAAAAGTGATCCAACCATGGTTAACAAAAGAAATTAAGGATACTATTCAATCCAAAGAGGAGTTATACAAAGTTGCCAGAAAAAGTAGCAAGCTTGAGGATTGGGAACAGTTTAGATTTCAGCAAAAAAGGACCGAGATTGATTGAGAGGAAAAATAGAGTATGAGAGTAAACTTGCAATGAACATAAAAACAGACTTCAAAAGTTTCTGCAAGTACGTAAAAAGAAAAAGATTAGTGAAGACAAATAAGTCTTTTACAGACAGAAACAGGAGAATTTGTAATGGGGAACAAGGAAATGGCATTACAATTAAATACTTCGGTTCTGTTTTCACAGAAGAGGACCCAAATAACATCCCAGAAATGCAAGGGAACCAAGGTTCTAGTGAGGAAGAGGAATTAAAGGAAATGATTATTAGTAAGAAAATAGTTCTGAAGAAACTGAAGGCCGATTAAATCTCCAGGGCCTGATGATCTGCATCCTAGAGTACTAAGAGGTAGCCATGGAAATAGTGGATGCATTGGTTGTCATCTTCCAAAATTCTATAGATTATGGAACAGTTCCTGCAGATTGGAGGGTGGCAAATATAACACCACTATTTAAAAAAAGGGAGAGAAAACTGGGAAATACAGACCGATTAGCCTGACATCAGTGGTAGAGAAAATGCTCGAGTCTACTATAAAGGATGTGATAATGGCACACTTAGATAATATCAATGAGATTAAACAAAGTTAACACGGATTTATGAAAGGAAAATCATGTTTGATAAACCTACTGGAGTTTTTTTGAGGATGTAACTGATAGAATAGATAAGGGAGAACCTGTGGATGTAGATTATTTGGATTTTCAGAAGGCCTTTGATAAAAGTCCCACAAGAGGTTATTGTGCAAAATTAAAGCACATAGGATTAGGGGTAATGTACTGGCATAGATTGAAAATTGATTAACTGACAGGAAACAGAGAGTAGGAATAAACTGGTCTTTTTTGGGGTACGGGCAGTGACTAGTGGGGTACCACAGGGATCAGTGCTTGGGCCCCAGCTATTAACTAGATGGGATTGTGAGTTGTGGAGGAGGATACAAAGACGCTGCCAGGCGATTTAGATAGGTTGAATTAGTGGGCAAACACATGGCAGATGCAGTATAACATGGATAAATGTGAAGTTATCCACTTTGGTAGGACAAAGTAGTATTTAAATGGTGATGGCTTGGGAACTGTCGATGTACAGAGAGACCTGGGTGTCCTTGTACACCAGTCATTGGGCCCAAATTTGCCCAGGAGTTGCTCTGTTTTTTCTTTGGAACAATTTGATTTTTCTGGAGTATCTTAAAAATCCCCATTCTGCACATTTAATTTGCACCAGTGTAAGTAAGTTAGTTAAGGGTTTTTTTTCTAAAAGGGGGCATTACCAGCCATTTTGGCCATTTAAGCCAGTTTAGACAGCTAATAGCTGCTCCAAACTAACGTATGTCAGCGTATGTGGCCGCACAGAAAACCCTTGCGGAGAGTTAAGAACTCATCGCAGGTTAGTACATTCTAAAGCATCAAGACTTACAAAGCACAAAACGCAGTCAATAACAAATAGAAGGAAACGGAGAAGACCTGCACCGTAAGCACCAAGACTTAAAGTTTTAAGGAAAGATTTAAAGAAACTGCAAACGCACAATCTCAGTAGTTTAAACAACACAAGCAGCTACTTGCATGTACAGGGCTTTTTTCAGGTCACATTACTTTGCACATTGTGAAGCAGACCTGTAAAAATCACTTTTTTTACCTATACAAGGATCTCCCTAAAACAAATTAAGCCAAGCGATGTTTCCATTCTCTAAGTAATTGGCTCCAAAGGCTGTATGCCGAGATACTCCCAAAAGATGTGTAAAATAGAAACAACTTCCCCATATTTTTGCCAGAAACAAGTTAACACCACAGGTTTCCATCTGTTCAATAGCTCTCGGGCTGGTGCGGGAGACCCTTCGGCCACGAATAGGGGTGGCGAACATCGGGTTGTCCCTTTGGCCAGGGATAGGGGCGGCGAACATCGGGTCTCACTCACAGCCTCCAGGACGCGCTGGGAGGGCAAGGAGCTACTGCGCATGCGTGCAGACTCCACTGCACATGCGGACAGCTGCCGGCACTGTTTTCGGTGCCGGGCTCCGCCCCCCCCATTTCACTATATACGCCGCGCCAGGACCCGGGACACAGAGCGGCCAGAATCGGGAGTAAGTTTTTTGGCACTGTTTTGAGTGCACAAAGTCGCTGCATCTCAGGTGAGTGCACCGAAAAAGGGGGTTGGGGAAATTTGGGCCCATTGAAAGCAAACGTGCAGGTGCAGCAAGGAGTTAGGAAGGCAAATGGTAGGTTGGCCTTAGACCGCACCTGGAGTATTGTGTGCAGTTTTGGTCTCCTTACCCAAGAAAGCATATACTTGCCATAGAGGGAGTGCAGCGAAGGTTCACCAGACTGATTGCTGGGGTGGCAGGATTGTCGTATGAGGAGAGATTGGGTCGACTAGGCCTGTATTCACTAGAGTTTAGAAGAATGAGAGGGGATCTCATTGAATGTATAAAATTCTGACTGGGTTGGATAGAATGAATGTGGGGAGGATGTTTCCCCTGGCTGGGAAGTCTAGAACAAGGTCACAGTTACAGGATATGGGGTAAGAAATTTAGGACCGAGATTAGGACAATTTTTTTCACTGAGGGTGATGAACATGTGGAATTCTCTGCCACAGAAGGCTGTGGAGGCCAAGTCACTAAATATATTAAGAGGGAGATAGATAGATTTCTAGAAACAAAAGGCATCAAGGGGTATGGGGAAAAAGCGGGAATATGGAGTTGCGATAGAGGATCAGCCATGATCATATTGAATGGTGGTGCAGACTTGAAGGGCTTACTACTGCTTCTATTTTCTATGTTTCTATGAGGTGCAGGTGATAGCCCTTGACATCAAGGCAGCATTCCACCAAGTATGGCACCAAGGAGCTCTAGTAAAACTGAAGCAATTGGGGATCAGGGAGAAACTCTAGTGTCATATCTGGCACAAAGGAAGATGGTTGTTAGGATACCAAACAACTCAGCCCTTGGACACGGCTGCAGGAGTTACACTCAGAAGTGTTCTATGCTTAACTATCTTCAACTGCTTCATAATTGACCTTCCCTCCATCATAAGATTCATTGACTGCAAAGTGTTCAGCTCCATTCACAATTCCTCAGACAATGAAGCAGTTCATGCCCACATGCAGAACATAAGAAATAGGAGTAGGCCATTTGGCCCCTTGAGCCTGCTCCGCCATTTAATAAGATCATGGCTGATCTGATCTCGGATTCAGCTCCACTTCCCTGCCCGCTCCCCATATTGCTGTCTATCTCAGCCTTAAATATATTCAATGACCCAGCCTCCAAATCTCTCTGGGGCAGAGAATTCCACAGATTTACAACCCTCAGAAGAAATTCCTCCTCATCTCAATTTTAAATGAGCGGCCCCTTATTCTGAGATTATGTCCCCTAGTTCTAGATTCCCATGAGTAGAAATATCCTCACTACATCCACCTTGTCGAGCCCCTCATTCTTCTGAACTCCAATGAGTAAAAGCCCAACCTATCTTAAGTCAACCTCATCTCATCTCCAGAATCAACCAAGTGAACCTTCTCTGAACTGCCTCCAATGCAAGCATATCCTTTCTTAAATACAGAGACCAAAACTGTATGTAGTACTCTAGGTGTGGTCTCACCAATACCCTGTACAGTTGTAGCAGGACTTCTCAGCTTTTATACTCCATCCCTCTTGCAATAAAGGTCAACATTCCATCTGCCTTCCTGATTACTTGCTGTACCTGCATACTAACACAAGGACACCCAGGTCCCTCTGTACTGCAGCACTTTGCAATTTTTCTCCATTTAAAAAAATAATTTGCTTTTCTATTTTTTTTCTGCCAAAGTGGATAACCTCACATTTTCCCACATTACACTCCATCTGCCAACTTTTTGCCCACCCACTTAGTCTGTCTATGGGCTCAATTTTCTCCAATGCCGTTTTTCAACATATTGCCAGAGTTACGCCCGTTTTTCTTGGCCCCAACTACTCCAAAACAAAAGTAGCAAGTTTCCCCGTTCTATTTAAAAAATTTTTTTTTGCATCACATAGCCTGTCCTGTAGCCTGGGGGGGGGGGGGGGGCGGCACTGAAAACGATCCCGCCCCTTCTGTGCATGCGCAAAAAAAAAGACGTTTTTGACGTGATTCCTATGGGCGCGCAGGTCCAGTACAGCTCCCGATCTGCATTCGACCATTTTTTTTTAAAAAGCCAGAAAAATTGGAGCTGCAATACAAGATGCAACACGGCACAAGGACCAAGAATTTCTTACAGGATGAACTGGAGGCACTAGTTACTGTGATTGAGGGCAGATGGCACATAAAAGTTCCATCAAAAGAAATGAAGAAACGCTGGAACCAACTTGCACAAGATTACTGTGCAATGGTAACCACCCAGAGGTCAGGAGGCCAATGCAAAAAGTGGCAAGACCTTGGTCAAGTCGTTAAAGTAATATTTTCATTTATTCAATGGAATTGGAATTGTAAATATGACCATCTGTATGTCCCGCCCAGCAGAAAGACACACTCACTCTAAAAAGTTATATTTTCATCTTTGCAGAGGAAGGTGGCACACAACAAATGAGCAAGAACTCGAACAGGAGGCCCGGCAAATCTGCAGCCAGACACTTGGAAGAGAGGGTCGCTGCTTTGATGGGTCCTGCCTGGAGAAAAACAACCACCACTGCACAAGCTTGGGAGAGGGCATGTCCTGCAAATTCCACAGTCTAGCTTAGCTAAATGTTAAGTACTGCGTGGACTAGCCATGCTTCGGTTCATGGGGATGTCTGTCAGCTACGCTTCGGTTGATGCAATCATTCATCGCGGTCCTTCAAATGAGTCTGCTGCCTGTGCTGAGAGCCTACTCATGCCACCCAGCATGCCCCCTCCTCTGTTGCTAACCATTTGTCTGTTCTGTTATATTTTGCAGAACTTGACCAACCCTGACGATGCAGAAGATTCAGACGTGGATGAGCCTGAAGAGAACATCTTCCAATCCCACCTTCTAGACCAAGAGTATGGGGGTAAGGAAGAGGGGGAAGGGGAGGGGATGGATGAAGGCCCCGCTGTTGTACTCACTTTGGAGGAGGTGCAGCTGCGATCAATTGAGGTGCCAGCACCTTGAGTGTTGGTGGGACATTCCATGGTTTCCCCACTGTCCGAGGATTCCAGTGGGGTGCAGCGAGGCACACCCAGGGCCCCACCATCCAAGGCTGCGGGTCCCAGTGGGGTGCAGCGAGGCACACCCAGGGCCCCACCGTCCCAGGCTGCGGGTCCCAGTGGGATGCAGCAAGGCACAGCCAGGGCCCCACTGTCCGATGCTGTGGGTCCCAATGGGATGCAGAGAGTCACACCCAGGATGAGGAGGAGGAAAGCTCCATAGCGTTCAGGATCCAATAGATGTGGTTCAGATGATGGCAATGAGTGTAGAGAGCACTGACCTTACCCGATCACTCCTGGACACGATCAGTGGGGTAGGTGATGAGGTATCAGGACTATCTCGAAGTAACAACACTCTCTCTCTCTCTCTATCGAAATGGGAATGCTGTCTGGGAATGAGGGAATGTCTCAGTCAGCCAAAACAATGTTGGTGCACGAGGGAGCAAATGTTTCACGTAATTCAAACACTGTCACCGAACGTTAGGGAGGGAATGTTGCAGGTAGTTGACGCACTGTTGCTCAAAATGAGGGAGGGCATGTCACAGGTAGCTGAGACACTATCGGTGAAAATGAGGGAGGGAATGTTGCAGGTCGTGAGACACTCAGGGTATATGAGGGCGGAAATGTCAGAATTAGCTGCTGCAATAAGGGAACACCCCTCAGACCCCGCGCCCATTGACAGAATCAACTGCCACTCTCACTCCAATCCCCAGACCAAGCCGGGCCTTCCACATTACCGCCTGTCCCACCCCTCCACATCAAGAAGTGCGCATTACCAGAGATGTTCGAAAGAATAAGCTTGGTACCAACTCGATAAAACGCTGCGCCACTGCCTGCGGACAGGGGTGGAGTCACCAAGGCCAAGCGCAGTGGGCAGTCTTAGAATAAGGTGGAGGAGAGGTGGGTGCAGCCTTTCTTTGCTGCTGTTAGAACCGTTCTCAAATTAGGATGAACGCATCATGGGTGCTCCCAGAGTATCTTGCATCAACTGACATGTGATGCATGTCGTCACATGAGCTGCACATTAATGAAGTACATCTCGGAATCCTCCAAAAGGTGCTCGCAAAGCGAAATGGGTGCAATCAATGCAGCCCTGTACCTTTGGGAAGCCAGCAATCCTGGAGAAGCCCACAGCCCTTTCACGCATTGCCTGGGCGGTCATGGGGAACTTCATGCCATCATTCCTCCGGGCATATAGTGCAGCAGTCATCTGCCGAATGCAGATGTGTTGCATGTTGAGAAATGACACACACATCCCCAGTTGTAGCCTGGAACAATCGAGATCCATAGAATGTAAGTGCAACTGTAACTTTCACTTCAACTGACAAAGCAGTCCTGTTGATGCTTCTAGGTTGCAGGTCTGCTTTTACGAACACAGATCTCAGTTACAACTTACTACTTTGCAGAAATGCAGCCTTCTGACAAGTCTGCAGCACTCGGGTGCAGGTACAAACGCATGTCTCGATATACCCGACGTGGGTAAGGCCTCCTACTCTCATGCGGTGACGTCAAATGAATTGTCTCCTCTGCAGCACCATCATGCAGAAGGCTTGCAATAAGATATGGCATTGACAGTATTGCCCCCATGACTAAATTGTACCTTTGCAAGAAGCTCAAAACAGCAGGACAAGGTTCTTTGTTCTCTCTCCAAGGTCAAAGCCCTTGTATGTATATACCACACCCAGGTCTGAGCAGGCACAATGATTGGGAACACTCCCCCAGGCTTCATTTGATGCGTAGTGTAGGCTTCTCATGCCTTCCTTTCGCTTTCCACCACCCCGTGCTTCATTCGATGCGCGGTGTAGGGTTCGCATGCCTTCCAGAGTGTTCTCTCGCTCTCGCTCTCGCTCTCGCCCCAAGCTTCTTTTCAAGCCGAGCCCTGGGCCCATATGTCCGGGTGAGGGACCGATTCTGCCGACCGACACTCCGACCCTCGAGCCCGGTTTGGAGATGTTCGGTGGTGGTGTCTCAGTTTAAAAAAAAATGAAATCTTTAAGAATTCCATTAAACTTCAATTTCCTGTGTTTTAAGTTTTAAAAATTTATGTTTGATTATGGATATGTGTTCTTTACTCGCTCCAAAACTTCACATAAAAACAATGGCGTCTTTCTGCGCCTATTTTTTAATGTGCGCTGGTTTCTCTTAAGTGCCCAGAAGGTTTTCAGTGGTCACATACGCCGTCCAAGGAGAAATTTAAATTGGCCAAACTTCCATAAATATGAAAAACTGCCGCAGACATCAGGTTATGCCCCTATGACACACAAAAAAATCAAAAAATTGTAACCGAGTTATGCTTGTGCACAAAGTTTAGGGAAACTTGGTTTAAAAAAAAAAAAAATTGAGCCCAAAAAAACGGTGCAAACCACTGGGGAAAATTGAGCCCAAAATCCCTTTGCAGATTTTGTGTGTCCTCCTCACAATTTGCTTTCCCACCCATCTTTGTATCATAAGCAAACTTGGCTACATTACACTCGGTCCCTTCATCCAAATCATTAATATAGACTGTAAATAGTTGAGGACCCAGCACCGAACCCTGCGGCACCCCACTAGTCACTCTTTGCCAATTGGAAAATTATCCATTTATCCCGACTCTGTTTTCTGTTAGTTAGCGAATCCTCCATCCATGCTATTACCCCCAACCCCGTGAACTTTTACCTTGTGAATTTTATGTGGCACCTTAGCGAATGCCTTCTGGAAATCCAAATACACCACATCCACTGGTTCCCCTTTATCCACCCTGCTCGTTACATTCTCAAAGAACTCCAACAAATTTGTCAAACAGGATTTCCCTTTCATAAAACCATGACGACTCTGCTTGATTGAACTAAACTTTTCCAAATGTCTTGCTACTACTTCCTTAATAATGGACTCCAGCAATTTCCCCCCCAATGACTGATGTTAGACTAACCGGTCTGTAGTTTCCTGCTTTCTGTCTGTCTCCTTTTTTTAAACGGGTGTTATATTTGCAGTTTTTCAATCCAAATCCAAGGAATTTTGGTAAATTACAACCAATGCATCCACTATCTCTACAGCCACTTCTTTTAGACCCTAGGATGCAAGCCATCAGGTCCAGGGAACTTGTCCGCCTTTAGTCCCATTATTTTGCCAAGTACTACTTCATTAGTGATAGTGATTGTATTAAGTTCCTCCCTCCCTATAGCCCCTTGATTATCCACTAATGGGATGTTTTTAGTGTCTTCTACCGTGAAGACCGATACAAAATATTTGTCCAAAGTCTCTGCCATTTCCTTGTTCCCCATTATTAATTGCCCAGTCTTATCTTCCAAGGGACCTTTAGCCACTCTTTTCCTTTTCATATACCTGCAGATACTCTTACTATCTGTTTTTATATTTCGTGCTATATACTTTCATAATAAGAACATAAGAAATAGGAGCAGGAGTAGGCCATACGGCCCCTCGAGCCTGCTCTGCCATTTAATACGATCATGGATTCAGGTCCACTTCCCTGCCCGCTCTCTTATAACCCTTTACTCCCTTATCGTTTAAGAAACTGTCTATTTCTATCTTAAATTTATTCAATGTCCCAGCTTCCACAGCTCTCTAAGGCAGTGAATTCCACAGATCCACAACCCTCAAAAGAAATTTCTCCTCATCTCAGTTTTAAATGGGCGGCCCCTTACTCTAAGGTTATGCCTTCTAGTTCTAGTCTCCCCCATCAGTGGAAACATTCTCTCTGCATCCACCCAGTCAAGCCCCCTCATAATCTTATACGTTTTGATAAGATCACCTCTCATTCTTCTGAATTCCAATGAGTAGAGGCCCAACCTATTCAACCTTTCCTCATCTCCGGAATCAACTGTGTGAACCTTTGAACTGCCCCCAAAGCAAGCATATCCTTTTGTAAATATGGAAACCAAAACTGCACGCAGTATTCCAGGTGTGACATCACCAATACCCTGTACAACTGTAGCAAGGCTTCCCTGCTTTTATACTCCATCCCCTTTGCAATAAAAGCCAAGATTCCATTGGCCTTCCTGATCACTATTTTCCCTTTCCTTATTATTTTTTTTAGTTGTTCTTTGTTGGCTTTTAAACATTTCCCAATCTTCTGGCCTCCTACTAGTTTTGGCCACTTTGTATGCCGTTGTTTTCAATTTGATAGCCACGGATGGTTCTTCTTTCTCATTGGAATATATTTTTGTTGAGAGTTCTTAAATGTCAGCCACTGCTCATCAACCGTTCCACACTTCAATCTATTTTCCCAGTCCACTTTAGCCAACTCTCCCTTCATACCTTTGTAGTCTCCTTTATTTAAGCTTAGGGCACTGGTTTGAGATTCAACTTTCTCACCCTCCACCTGAATCTGAAAATCAACCATGCTATGGTCACTCATTCCAAGAGGATCCTTTACGAGGAGATTGTTTATTAATCCTGTCTCATTACACGGTATCAGATCTAAGATAACCTGCTCCCTGATTGGTTCTACAACATCCTGTTCAAGGAAACTAAATGCACTCGATGACCTCTTCCGCAAGGCTAGCTTGGCCAATTTGATTTGTCCAATCAATATGAAGGTTAAAAAGACCAGGGAAACATCTAGGTGTGGGCTGATGTGTACCACATTTGTAAGGCAATGACCTTTTCCAATAGGAGAGATCAGAACTACCTCCCCTTGACATACAATGGCAATACCAGTGCTGACGACTCCACCACCAACAACTTGCATTTATATAGCACCTTTAACATAGGAAAACCTCCCAAGGCACTTAACAGGGGTGTTATCAAACAAAATTTGACATTGAGCCATATATGGAGATATTAGGACAGATGTTTTAAGAAGCGTCTTAAAAGGAGGAAAGAGGTAGATAGGAGAGGTTTAAGGGAGGGAATTCCAGAGATTTGGGCCTAGGCAGCTGAAGGTACCGTCACCAATGGTGGAGCAATTAAAATCAGTATCATGAGGGCCACCATTTACCAGAAACTCAACTGAATCAGCCACATAAATGCTATGGCTTCTGTGTCAAGTGGCACGACTCCCAACTCTCCAAAGCTTTTCCACCAACAAGACACAAGTCAGGAGTGCGATGGAATACTCTCCACTTGCCTGGATGGATGCAGTTGCAACAAACTCAAGATGCATGTCACGATTCAGGACAAAGCAGTCCACTTGCTCTGCACCTCATCCACCAGCCTAAATATTCACCCCCTCCACCACCAACTTACCATGGCTGAAATGGGTACCATCTACTGAATGCACAGCAGCAACCCGCCAAGGCTGCTTTGGCAGCATGTCCCAAAACCATGACCTCCACCAACTAGAAGCACAAGGGCAACAGGTGCAAGGGAACACCATCACCTTCAAGCTCCTATTCAAGTCACACTCCATCTTTACTTGGACTTAAATAGCTGTGTCTTTATCACACCCAAGAATATTGTGGGAGCGCCTTCACCACACGGACTGAGACATCCACATTAAAAATAAGTTGAAACTAGCAAAAATATTAAGGCTGTTTAAAAAGATGTCCATAGTTAGGATACTAAATTATGAGCTTCAACGACTTTTTCTCAACGGTCTTAAAAAATGTACCCCAGATGCAACAGTACTTTTTTTTGAGGATATTTTGATGCCATTAACTTTGGAAAGGAAGTATTTAATAATCTTATCCAAACATAGCAATAAATAAAATATGACCCTACAGAGTTTTGTGGCTACGAAAGTCACAAGGCAATCAATTTTTTGACAGGTCTGTAAATGCTGTCTGGTGCAGTTAATATTCTGTAATTTAGTCTAAATTATTTTTCCAAACAAGGCACACATTATTGCTGCTAACATGCAACATGTCCAACCAAAAAAGAAGCAATGCCAAATAGCCATCTGAAAACGTAATTCACAAAATGTTTTACCTCACAACTCTAGTTTTCATTGTGTGATTTTTCGGCCATTTCTGCTGGACAGATTTTTGTAAACATCCATAAATATATCTTAAAGCCCTGTTGAAATATAATACATTGGAATATCAAAAAAACTCACTGGAAGAACTTCATGCAGTTCAAAAACCCTATTTAAAAATTTAAATGTGCAATTTTAAATTCTCTGAAGATTGGTGATGTATCACTTTGTTGCACATGGAAACTATGCAATTTCTTTTAGATGCTGAAATTGACAATCATAACATGAATGTTTCAACTATGAACAGAATACATTGCATCAAGCCACTGAATTCAAAATTTATCACACTCATATGGGGAGCTACACAACTTCATGTCTACGATCCTCATTATTCAATCCTCATTGAATATGATACAGAAATAATCCGAATATTGACTTCATTCTTCGAACAAAGGCGTACTTCAGGGGTCATCCTAGGCCCTCACACGGAGAATCACACAAAACAAATGTGCTTTTAAGATACATTTAACATCTAGAACATAACTTTTGTTACACTTTTCCTTTCCGTGTAGCATAAAAGCACTGTCCCTTCAGTTATTTTGCTTTATTCAGAAGCAGTGAATGAAAGGATCATGATATGGGGAATGAAGGTAATCCAATCACAGGTAATATTTTCTTCATTCTTGTATCTTTAACATACTTCAAGAGCATAACTCAGTTGTGAAATTCTGAAAGGTTAAGCCTGAAATATTAACAGATGCTGAGTGATCTGTGTGCTTTCAGAATTTTGTTTTTCCAACATACGTGGGTATAGGTGTGCCCTCAATAAATGCTTGGCTACCTTGTCCTGTACCTCCCCTCCATCTATTGCAGAGCCAACATAGCCAAGAAATTATCCAGTGTTACTATTTGTAGTTTGGCGGATCTATCTATTGGTTTCTGGTCCACTAAACTCCACATCTGAGGAGATTTCCTTCCACTATGGGATACTCAACATCTATTATTGAATTGATGTGGCCCAATCACGATCCCATACTGATGAATTAAAGAGTGGCCCAGCAGGAAAGATGCGGACAAATTTCCAATTAATAGACAACTCTGACGACATTTTCTCAATGGCATTTAATGTTCTGTTAATTACCCCAGGAGGTCTATGCCAATATGCTTTGCCATTACAAAGGATAGACCAAAATATGGTCTGACGATCAAACTTGGGATGCTGTTGACGAGCACTTTATCAGAGAATCTGACATATCCAATAGGGCTGTTGCCTATTATTAATGTAGGTGGTCAGATGTCGACCTCAGTTTGTCTCTTTTTTTTTGAACAAGAAAAATAGATCAGGTAGATGAGTTAAATGTGGGTGAACTCCCCAGGAATATTGACCATAATATGATAAGGATTAAGTTCCAAATAGAAAGGGGAAAAGTTAGTACAGAAACAATTCACCAAACTGCTATAGGGCAGATCAATGTTTCTTCTAATTTTTAATTCCTCTAATACAAGGTCCAAGAGGGTAGTGGTGGGTGGGGTGAGGAGGACAAAAAAGGAGACAGAGGTTAGCCTCCTGCGGACATGCAGCATCAAAAGGTTAACTAGAGGAGGATGGGCAGTTGTAAGGAGGTAACAATGGGTGCATTGATGGACCCTTTGGAGAATGCTGAGAGGGCACAGAGGATCGGCAGTTAACTTATTCAAGGGGACTCAAGCTTGGCATGGTGGCAAGAGTGGAAGAAAATGGTTATGCAAGTACAAGACTATTCTTAATGATAGCTGGTTATGATACAATTCAGCAACTGCAACACCAATGTCACAATCACTCGCCCCACATAATTTTTTGGGTTTTGCCTTACTTACCTAACTTCTCCCTCCCCTTTCTGGTTGGTGGGAGAAGCCAGACCTCTTGCATACTGCCCTATTCTTCAAGATCATGGGGCATTTGACAATTCGGAAGGACAGACAGAAAGGAAAAGGAGGTGGGGTAGCATTGTTAATAAAGGATGAGATCAGTGCAGTAGTGATATTGGTTCAGAAGATCACAATGTAGAATCAGTTTAGGTGGAGATAAGGAATAATAAAGGGAAAAAGTCGCTGCTGGGCGTAAGTCCCCTAACGTAGCTACACTGTTGGACGGAGTATAAATTAATAATGGAGGCTTGTAATAAAGGAACGGCAATAATCATGGGTGATTTTAATCTACATATTGATTGGACAAAGCAAATTGGCCAGGGTAGCCTTGAGGAAGAGCTTATAGAGTGCATCCGGGATAGTTTCCTTGAACAGTACGTTGCAGAACTAACCAGAGAGCAGGCTATCTTAGATCTAGTACTGTGTAATAAGGCAGGATTAATAAATGATCTCGTAATAAAAGAGCCTCCAGGAATGAGTGACCATAATATGGTTGAATTTCAAATTCAGTTGGAGGGTGAGAAAGTTGGTTCTAAACCAGGGTCCTAAGCTTAAATCATAGGCAGTCCCTCGGAATCAAGGAAGACTTGCTTCCACTCCCAAAGTGAGTTCTCTGATGGCTGAACAATCCAATATGAGAGCCACAGACCCTGTTACAGGTGGGACAGACATTAGTCGAGGGAAAGGGTCGGTGGGGCTGGTTTGCTGCACGCTCCTTCCACTGCCTGCGCTTGACCTCTTCACGCTCTTTGCGTTGAGACTCGAAGAGCTCAACGCCCTTCCGGATGCACTTTCTCCACCTCGGGCGGTCTTCGGCCAGGGTCTCCCAGGTATCAGTGGTGATGTCGCACTTTACCAGGGAGGCTTTGAGGGTGTCCTGGGAACGTTTCCACTGCTCACCTTTGGCTTGTTTACCATGAAGGAGCTCCGCATAAAGCATTTGCTTAGGGAGTCTCGTATCTGGCATGCGAACTATATGGCCTGCCCAATGAAGCAGATAGAGTGTGGTCAGTGCTTCAATACTGGGGATGTTAGCCTGGTCGAGGACACTGATGTTGGTGCGCCTGTCCTCCCAGGGGATTTGCAGGATCTCGCGGAGACATCGTTGGTGATATATCTCCAGCGACTTGAGGTGCCTTCTATACATCGTCCATGCCTCAGATCCATACAGGAGGGTGGGTATTACTACAGCCCTGTAGACCATGAGCTTGGTGGTAGATTTGAGGACCTGGTCTTCAAACACTCTTTTCCTCAGACGGCCGAAGGCTGCACTGGAGGCGATGTTGAATCTCCGCATCAATGTCTGCCTTTGTTGATAAGAGGCTCCCGAGATATGGGAAATGGTCCACGTTGTCGGGGGCCACGCTGTAAATAAGGAGACTACAAAGGTATGAGGGCAGAGTTGGCTAAAGTAGATTGGGAAAATGGACTAAAGAAGGGGACGGTTGATGAGCAGTGGCAAACATTTAAGGAGATAGTTTATAACTCGCAACAAAAATATATCCCAATGAGAAGGAAAGACTAAGAGAAGGGATAACCATCCGTGGCTAACTAAGGAAATAACAGAGGGTATCAAATTGAAAACAAAGGCATATAATGTGGCCAAGACTAGTGGGAGGCCAGAGGATTAGAACATTTTTAAAAGCCAGCAGAGAACGACTAAAAAAATGATTGAGAGGGAAGATAGATTATGAAAGTAAACTTAGCACAAAATATAAAAACAGATAGTAAGAATTTCTACAGGTACATAAAAAGTAAAAGAGTGGCTAAAGTAAATGTTGATCCCCTGGAGGATGAGACTTGGGAATTAATAATGGAGAACAGGGAAATGGCAGAGACATTGAACAAATATTTTGTGTCGGTCTTCACGGTAGAAGACACTAAAAACATCCCAATAGTGGATAATCAATGGGCTATAGGGAGGGAGGAACTTAACACAATCACTATCACTAATGAAGTAGTACTAGGTAAAATAATGGGACTAAAGGCAGACAAGTCCCCTGGACCTGATGGCTTACATCCTAGGGTCTTGAGAAGTGGCTGCAGATATAGTGGATGCATTGGTTGTAATCTACCAAAATTCCCTGGATTCTAGAGTGGTCCAAGCAGATTGGAAAGCTGCAAATGTAATGCCCCTATTTAAAAAAGGAGACAGATAAAAAGCAGTTAGCCTAACATCTGTCGTTGGAAAAATGCTCGGGGTCCAGGGGAGGCAAGAGTTCAGGGCCAGGGGCCCAGGGGCAGCATGGGCCAGCCCACACTGCGATAAGTGTGCGCACTAGGTCCGTGCAGCAGAGCTGGTCTCCAGTCGTCTTGGGTAATCCTTGCCACTGGATCAAGACTCTGTCAAGCCACCCTACGTTAAAAAAAATTCACGCACAGGCATCTTCCATCCTTCAGGATGTAGTTTGGGTCCTTCACTGAAACACCTGTGAACTCGTCCTCTTTTTGGAAGCAAGTCATCCTCGTTTTGAGCGACCGCCTATGATGATGATGATGATGATGATGTTGGAGTCCATTATTAAAAGAAGCAGTAGCAGGACAGTTGGAAAAGCATGATTCATTTAAGCAGAGTCAGCATTATGAAAGGGTAATCATGTTTGACAAATTTGCTGGAGTTCTTTGAGGATGTAACGAGCAGGATGAATAAGGGGAACCAATGGATGTGGTATATTTGGATTTCCAGAAGGCATTCGATAAGGTGCCATGCAAGAGGTTACTGCACAAGATAAAAGCTCACGGGGTTGGAGGTAATACATTAGCATGGATAGAGGATTGGTTTAACAACAGAAAACAGAGTCGGGATAAATGGATCATTTTCCGGCTGGCAAACAGTGACTAGTGGGGTGCCGCAGGAATTGGTGCTGGGTCCTCAGCTATTTACAATCAATATTAATGACTTGGATGAAGGGACCAAGCGTAATGTAGCCAAGTTTGCTGATGATACAAAGATGGGTGGGAAAGCAAATTGTGAGGAGGACACAAAAAATCTACAAAGGGATATAGACAGGCTAAGTGAGTAGGCAAACATTTGGCAGATGAAGTACAATGTGGGAAAATGTGAGGTTATCCACTTTGGCAGAAATAGTAGAAAAGCAAATTATAATTTAAATGGAGAAAAATTGCAAAGTGCTGCAGTACAGAGAGACCTGGGGGTCCTTGTGCATGAAACACAAAGCGTTTGTATACAGGTACAGCAACTAATCAGAAAGGCAAGTGGAATGTTGGCCTTTATTGCAAGGGGGATAGAGTATAAAAGCAGAGAATCCTGCTACAACTGTACAGGGTATTGGTGAGGCCACACCTGGAGTTCTGCATACAGTTTTAGTCTCCGTATTTAAGGAAAGATATACTTGCAGTGGAAGCTATTCAGAGAAGGTTCATTAGGTTGATTCCGGAGATGAGGAAGTTGACTTATGAAGACAGGTTTAGGTTGGGCCTATACACATTGGAGTTCAGAAGAATGAGAGGTGATCTTATCGAAACAGATAAGATAATGAGGGGGCTCGACAAGATGGATACAGAGAGGATATTTCCACTCATCGGGGAAACTAAAACTAGGGGACAGTGTTTTAGAATAAGGCGCCGCCCATTTAACACTGAAATGAGGAGGAATTTCTTCTCAGAGGGTTGTAAATCTATGGAATTCTCTGCTCCAGAGAGCTGTGGAGGCTGGGTCATTGAATATATTTAAGGAGGAGATAGACAGATTTTTGAGTAACAAGGGAGTAAAAGATTATGGGAGCAGGTAGGGAAGTGGAGCTGAGTCCATGATCAGATCATTCAAGTTCTTATTGAATGGCGGAGCAGGCCCGAGGGGCCGAATGGCGTAATCCTGCTCCTATTTCTTATGTTATCATTACAACAGTGTAATAGCAAATTTGAGATGTTTAACATTTTTTGTCAACAATATACAGCTACATATTGTGTTACTTACTGAGGCAGTTCTTCTGCAGCCATGAAAATCTTCTCCACCAATTCGGATAGGAGAGCCAGTAGGTGGGCCAAATTAGTGTTCACATCTTCATTTTTTTCAAGTTTGGAAGGATTTAGCTGTAAATCAGAGGCTTATTATATTATTTTTCGCAGTTCACGTGGCATAAATTGAAACAGACAATTTGTTGGGAAACAAGATGGTCTCTAAACAATGCATTAATGTTTATGTATGAAAAGAAATTAGAAAACAAAAATATAGCAAAATGTTTCTAGCAGTCACAAAACTATGTCAACAAATTATGATTGGATTCAGTGAAAACTGATTGATAGAGTATTCAAACGGGCTCATTTAGACAGACTGAAAATTCACAGACCCCCAAGTCAAGGCTGCTACATGCAGTTCGGCATGTTGCATTAACTCATCAATCAACTTGACATTTTCCGACCTTGGCTAGCGAGCCAATAAAACGTTAAAAGACTTTCAATTGAGCCAATGTCAAAGAAGGCGCGTTCTTTTCTGTAAATTGACCAGGCATAAATACAGCCATTTTGACCATGTGTCTCAGTAAGAACAAAGACCTGGCTTGAAGCCAAGCAGTTTGTTGCTCTCTGCCAAGATTAAAAAGTTAAAACTATCATCGGAGTTCGTATTTCATTGGAAATTAAGAGACTAACACTGATCCTTCAAATCCTTCCAATATTTTGTCCACGGGAAATATGACATGGTTATGGATTACTTGTATGTTTTGGATTAAATTCAAGTTTAAACAAGTTTGTTCTATTCCTCAATTATAGGGCTATAGTTAAGAGTCCAACTCCAATCCAGTATTGGTATTTTTGAAAATTAGATTTTACACAAAATGCTTCTGATGTACTGCCACAATCTGGTGGGTATTATGTCCATTGATTTTCAATTTCCAGCCATTAAAAGTAAAACCTAAAATAGACAATGAAGGTGAAAAGTGAAGTCCACATCTAACTCTGTATACTTCCAGTTCACTTTTAGGGTGCATAGTTTGCATCCAGCTTTCAGCCAGGCACTAATCTGTTTCACTGTCAGAGTTAAACCTTCAAGTATGTATGTATAAAATGACTGATTTTAAAGCATTGATTTTTTTAAATTACAAATGCATTGGTTATTCAGTGTATTCAAGTGCTGCACAGATTTGCTCCTTGGCCAGCCCTTGACCGTGGAAAGACAGATCTAATGTAATTTATGTTCAACTTAGGCAGTCTGTTTTTTTTGGCCATAGACCGGCGCTGCTGTAGCCGGCTGGTAGTTGGGACGGGATCTTTGTTACAGATGGTCGGCTCCTCTCCGAATAGCTGGCCCTGCGCTTTTCCACCTCACACTTCTGTTGCTGGCAGTTGCATTGCAAAAAAAAGTATTTTTTTCTTGTATTAGGATTTATTGGAACATTTGACAATAGATTTGGGAAATGTACATTCCCAAACACCAACATAAATGTGTGGGAGCCAGTGAAATATTAATTAAATTTGTACTTAATTAGGTCATTCTGTTCATCAGCAAATTTTACATAGCAAACAAAATCAGGAAAGCAACCATGAAACAGAAGAGTGCCATAGCTTCAGAGAGGACAAATCCAAAGATAGTTTGAGAAAAACTGCTGCTTTAGAGAAGGATTTCAGGTATAGCCAATAATAAGGCTACCAAAAATTGTTCCAATACCAGCACCAGAACTAGCCACTCCTACTATGGCAGCTCCAGCATTTGTATACCTCTCAACAGCAAAAGTGAGGACTGGTCACTTGCAGACAGTGCAAGGCTCAGTGGAACTGGGGGACATTTTCCAGACTGAGCTGGAAAATGGTCTACAAAGAGCTCCAGATCCATTGCGAGCCACTGCTGCAGCCGATATCACTTTAGCACAAGTGAACATCGCAATGGTGAAACATTCAAATCCGGACAGTCACCAGTTGAGACCGGCAAAAATCCACAGCAGCAGTCTTTTTCCCTCCCTCCTTCTCCTCTTCTTCTTCTTCCTGCAGCGCACAGCAGCTGCCACCACTGCATTCCTGCCCCATTTAGCGTGCCCCACCGCTCTGCACCGACTTGCTCTTGATCACCAATGGGTTTTTTCCTCCGCAGACCCCCTGGGAAGTCTCTACAGACCCCAGTTTGAGAACCACTGATCTAGGCACTCGCCGGTCACTTTTTACACGTGGTTTGATATTGAACTGCATTTATATCCCATATGATGTGAAATTGAAAGGAGTCAAGACTTCCTCCTCTAGGGAGTCTTGTACAGATTCTCCTCAAAGTCAAGTTGGGCCCCAACTCCAGATATACACTTCAACTTTTAGTGTTGATGTAAAATGGAAAATGCTACTTATTGATATTAAAATTGTAATATAAATGCACTCAAATATATTAGCCTAGCCCTTGCTACTGCAATCTTTATAATAGTCCAGTACCTTACCTCACATGACTGCTTACTCTCCATTATCTTTAGGATGGTTTCTTTCAGAGCATGATGAATGAATGGTGTTGCTGTTGATTTCATGTATTGTTCCATAAGTGTGCTTGCCAAGGTTGTGGCACGGAAGAGAGTGGTAGATTCATCTGAAGGAAAGTCACAAATAATATGTTAAAAATGTAGGTGTTGCCACTTTTTGCCAAATTCTAAACCTGTGAAGCAGAGAAGGCAGGACGAGTGTAGGATCCTGCGTTGAATTCATAGATATGCTTTTGCAAGATAAAATTTCAACAAACCCTCAAACTCACGAAGTTGATTTAAAAAAAACATTACTTTGCTAAAATGGATTGTTGACAGAAATTTCCAGCTTAACAAAAACAGCTTCCAATCATAAATCCAGCCCACTGTTGTTAAAGCATAGTAACTCCCAGCAATGTTAATATACAAGGCTGGCTGTCTAGAGATGTACTGAAAGTGACTCGGGCTAAAAACACACTATTGACAATTGGAGCCTGTTGATGGTACAAGATAGTGGCAGATGAGGAAAGCCATTCAGCCATTCTTAGTTCATTCCTCCATAAAGACCCCAAATTCCTCCATTGCAGCATCAAATTGAATTGTCTTCCCCTGGGTCTTGGGGACCAGAACTGGAAACTTTGATGACAATTTCCTCGGACTTGCATTCTGCTGTTTTAGTTACATTGTCCAATGTTCTATTAGCTTTGTTGATTGCTAGTCTACACTGGTTGGACCTATTGATTGCTAATTTTACAGACTCCTAGGTTCATTTCCATTTAATCTGTAGCTATTTAAATGCTATTTTATATACGCCAACCATTTTTCTTCTTGTATACAGTGCTATTTAACTGCCATTGTTCTGCCTATTTACATATTTTGTCCAATTCATTCTGCAATTTCTGGGGTGCCTCCTCAGATGCAACTACCCGACCTAGTTTGGTATCAGGTTTCTGAATTCAAGTTGTTACTGTAAATTTGAAATAATAGTCATCACAACACAGATTTGGCTCGAGATGATGCTCCTTGCGATGGATAATAATGTTCAACTCCTGGAAAATGGCAAGTAACAGCTAGACAGCTGCCCGAGTGGTCTCTCGATAGGAAACTCTCAAACAATTTGTTAAAGTATAGATAGATATGCAAACATCACATTGTCGTGTTCTTTTATTATAGATAAGCATTTCCTGAACATTCTGGGGTTGAGGAAAGAATGAAGGTAAGTAGGCTTGTCAGAAAGATAAATCCAAGACACTGGTCTGAAAGTGCCACGGTAAAAGCAGGTATTCTTCAAAATCTAATGCTAAACATAACATCCGAACGACCAGAGTTATGTTACCAGCTTGAGCAGTTTCACGTGAAGGAACCAATTCAGTATTGTTTAGATCACAAATGAGAAGGTATCCTCTTAACTTTTTGGGAACTAAAAAGTAACAAGAGCAGCTTTTTCTTGAGCTGATGCACTTGAATAATTACCACACACAAACCATCTAACTTGGTCACTATTGTCACCAACTGAGACACTGGACCACATTTCAAAAACACAGAATTTCCACTCAGAAATATAGATGGTATCCCTTTGCCGAAAGTCTTCTGAATCCCAGAACAAATGTCCCCTACATGGCTTTGGCCCGGGGTGGGGGGGGGGGGGGAGGGAAGAGGGAACAATTAAGCTGGACATGAGTTTAGTACCAACTGCTCTGCAAGACTTCTGTCCAACTCTCCACTTCAAGTCTCAATACAGCTGCCACAAAAAATTGTTAATGAGGAGCTATTACTGTGATGGAAGATTCTCCTTCTTTGTGGCAATTTAAGAATGGCCCACTGGTTCTGTTGGTGGCACTTGTAATCTTCCAGCAACTCCTCTACTTATCTATCAAAGATTTGCTAGCCATCGAAGGACATCTGTAAAAGCTGCTACTGCATTTCTAGAGGGAAGCCCGAAAAATGCAGCCAAGCAGATCAGCTCAAGATTCTACACACAAGAGACTGAAAGGACATTTGCTGCAACACTGTGCTCTGGAGGGGATCTTCAGCCAAGATCCCTGAAAGATCCATGTCAGTCGTTGATACAGCGTCATGCTGGGACACCTGCTCGGAAGAAAACCAAGCCTTGAAAATTAGGTGGTACAGGTGCAGCTTCCCAAATCTGGAACCCTCGGGACCGATACCGGTCCAAAATCTGGCAAAACACAAAATCCGGAACGCCTTTCTGACGTCACGAAATCAGAAATACCCGAGCCCAGGTTCGGGTATTTCTGGATTTCAGAACGTCAGAAAGAGGGAGGGAGTGCTCGCGAAGAACTGGTCGGGCGGGCCGGCCAGGCCAGGCCAGAGGTCGGGCGGGCCGGCCAGGCCAGGCCAGAGGTCGGGCGGGCCGGCCAGGCCAGAGGTCGGGCGGGCCGGCCAGGCCAGGCCAGAGGTCGGGCGGGCCGGCCAGGCCAGAGGTCGGGCGGGCCGGCCAGGCCAGAGGTCGGGCGGGCCGGCCAGGCCAGGCCAGAGGTCGGGCGGGCCGGCCAGGCCAGAGGTCGGGCGGGCCGGCCAGGCCAGAGGTCGGGCGGGCCGGCCAGGCCAGAGGTCGGGCAGGCCGGCCAGGCCAGAGGTCAGGCAGGCCGGCCAGGCCAGAGGTCGGACAGGCGGCCAGGCCAGGCCAGAGGTCGGGCAGGAGGCCAGGCCAGAGGTCGGGCAGGCGGCCAGGCCAGAGGTCAGGCAGCGGTGAGGCGCAGCAGTGACTACACTCCAAAAAGTACTTCATTGGCTGTAAAGTGCTTTGAGATGTCCGATGGTCGTGAAAGGCGCTATGTAAAGCCAAGTCTTTCTTTTAACGCTTGCACAGGACATGACTCAATGCAAGATTGTATACAGGTTGAGGAGTTCTGGAATCCGGACCGATTGGCGGCAGAGTCGTCCGGAATCCGGACGTCTCAAAGTGCTTTACAGCCAATGAAGTACTTTTCGGAGTGTAGTCACTGTTGTAATGTGGGAAACGCGGCAGCTAATTTGTGCATAAGCAAGCTCCCACAAACAGCATTGTGATAATGACCAGATAGTCTGTTTTTGTGTTATGTTGATTGAGGGATAAATATTGGCCAGGACACCGGGGATAACTCCCCTGCTCTTCTTCGAAATAGTGCCATGGGATCTTTTACATCCACTTGAGAGAACAGACGGGGCCTCTGTTTAACGTCTCATCCGAAAGACGGCACCTCCAACATTGCAGCACTCCCTCAGCACCCAAGGTCGAGATTGATCTTACCAATAGCATTTACTGTTCCAAGTTTGTAGCTCAGTTCAATGAAAGTCACAATGTGCACCTTCCATTATGTAAAAAGTGTGACCTTCACTCAGCTGAGAGCTGTGGAGCAGGAGCAGCAAGCTGGAACAGTAAAATTGTGATCTTTAAGATTTAGCCATTAAAAAAGTAGTTTAAAACTAAGTTTAAACTAAGCTATAAATTCAAACGTACTCAATTGAAAATACAACAGCAACTTGCATTTTTTTTTTTAAAAACAGCACACGTCATGTACAAGAAAATGTCTCAAAGTGCTTTACACTGACCAAATGAATGTACATAACAAATGTATTTAATCCGATAAGGAACCTATAATGAATAGATTAGTGATTTAGGTATAGTAGGCCTACCTTCCATGCTAATTTCTCTGTCATTTAGTATTCGTAGTAACAGTGACTCAAGCTTCTCATGCCGAAAAATTCTCAGTAGAATACTGGCCAATAATGTGCGATCCTGACCACACACATGGGATAAGGCATAAATCACATGGAATTCTTTCTGAAGAATAAGCTAAAAATGAAATATTTGAAGATGATAAATTGAACAGAATGCAACATACCTTTTAATATAAGCTTAATAAGAACACTAAGTTTATGTAGACTTTAAAATTCTGTGGAAACATGATGGAAGTTAATTAAGTTTGATGTGAAGGTCTGGTACTGGGAAGGATCCATAATACAAATTTGATGTCAGAAGCTAGCATTAACCAGAAGCTTCAGAATTGAAGTTCACCAAGCTAGACCTGATTAAGCTGTTTTTCCAAGAGGATAACAGTGATGCAGAAATACCAATTATTTACATTTCTTAAAGGACAGTGTCCCAGGTGATTCCTCCTCCCTTTGAAATAACTGTATTTCTATTTTTATGTGGTAATTGAGGGAATAAAGATATTTTTCTTGCCTTAGGAGTAGTGTGTACCTGGAATTGAAACCAAATCTCTTAACGGATATCCACATATGTACAATGCTGCAGTGGGCACTGGGGAGTGATCAACAGTGGGAACTCAGACTAATTCAATTCAGGAATTCTGGGTGTAATTGTAGTAGCCCTACCACCACTCCACTAAGATCAGCTAATTTAGTACAAGGCAGGGATCAAACCGGGAACTTTCTTGGTTTCTAGTTTTGAACAAGCTGCAATTTCCTCCAGCTAAACATTGGAAAGACCAAAACCATTGTCTTTGTCACCCGCCACAAAGTCTATACCCCGGCCATCGACTCCACCTCCCTACCCAAACACTGACTCAAGTTGAACCAGACTGTTCCTAACCTATTCAATCTTGAGTTCAACTTCCGACCACATATCCTCGCCATCACAATGACCATCTACTTCCATATAATCCACCTTCACTCCCGACTGCAGCTCATCTGCCACTGAAACATTCATCCAAGTCTTTGTCACTCCCAGACACAACCATTCCAAAGCTCTCCAGTCTGGCCTCCCATACACCATCCTTCGTAAACTACAGCTCACCCAAAACTGCACTGTCCTTATCATATCTTGCACTATGTCACGCATTACTTCAGTCCTTGCTAACCATCCCCCAGTGCTTCAAATTTAAACCCCTCACCCATATCTTTAAATCCCTCCATGGCTATGCCCCATCTAATCTCAAACCTCGAGCATTATACCCAAACCCCAAATGCGCTGTTCCACTGACTCTGGACTCTTGTGGTCCCCCCATCCTCCTTCATGTTATTGAAGGTTGTGCCTTAAGCCACCTAGGCACAACATTAGAATTCCCTCTCTAAACCTTTCCACCTCCCTCTCTTTTGGCTCAGTATCCAGTTTCTTCCTTCCTAGATGCATTTTGGGACTATTTCTACTTTAAAAGCACTGCAAAATTTTGTTGGTCTCACGGCATAGCTACTCAATGCACAAATTCATTTAAAATTAATTCAGACTAAATTTGGAAGGGGAACTGCTAATGCTTCATGGGATATGAAAGGAGCTGCTGATTAATGAGTATACTCATGTACAGAGCCTAGACAAAGTGTGCCTGGATGAATAAATTCATTCGTGGCATACTAATGGTTAAAATTATACTGCTAGTTAACCAAAATTTACTTCTAGTCAATCACCTGGGCACTTTTCTAGAATGCTCCTGCAATCTTAAACTAAATCCAGCAGCATCCAGTCACATAGGCAGAGAACAAGACAGAGAACAGAGCAAAACTAAATAATCGAGACTTTGTCAGGAGCTGTCATTATTTCTGGGTAAAACAGAAAAAAATAATTGATACAGGTGAGAAATAAAAAATTAAACAAAGGTACAGGAGCAGGCCATTCATTCTCTCGAGCTTGGGGTGGGGGGGGGGGGGGCGGGGTGGAGAAGAGAAGACCATCTGAGAGAAGGAAATTTAAAAGGGGCACACCAGACAGAACCAAAAAAAAGGAAAGTGGTGGAGGGGAAGACGATAGCGGACAAGGGGAGGAAAAGGAAAAGGGCAAGGAGAGGAGGACGACAGTTTTGCCTCAGCCTGGGTAGTGAGGGTTGTTTGAGTTGAATTTTGTTGCAATGGATGAGATAGGAGTTAATTTGGGCCTGAGTAATAGGTCATTATTTTTGTTTCAACGGGGATGAGGTTTTCTAACTTGCTTTTCTATTCACCGTTGGGCGTGTCCTTGGTTAACCAGTCATGCTCTGAGGAATCCAGGCATTATTTTGTTTAAAGTTTTGCAGATAGCAGGTTCGGTGCATTTAAATTTAAAGGGCCTTTTATTCAATTTCTTTTTTAAAAACTCTATTAGGTCAGCCCTCAGTCTTCTTTTTTCTACAGAAAAGTACTCCAGTATGTTTAGTTTATCGTGTTAGTTATAACCTCTCAGTTCTGGTACCATTCTTGTAAATCTTTTCTTTTTTTTTGCATCTTCTCCAGTGCCTCTATATTCTTTTTGTAATATGTAGAACAGAACTGTGCACAGTGCCAAGGTATTATACAATTAGTTTAGTCTGTTTGTTCAGGCCTTTTCATAGAACATTATGCCCGTGGTGCCACCTATAGGTACAAACGATTCCTTAGAAATGTTGTCAGTACACTTGATTATTAATATTTGATAGATGTTGATGGCCAATTCTTTGATTAAAAATTGCACAACACTATGAATACATAGAGCACTAAAAACAAAGAAATGCAATACCTCTTTGAACTCACTGTATTCCTCTTCCGGCATGATTTTTTCCAACGAATATCGTGCTCTTACACGTAGAGAACCAGGTTCAATTCCTTTTAGTGGAAAATGTGAACTGAGAGGGAACCATTCATCGATCAGCTGCCCTTTCTGTAACCTACTCAACTGACAGCGCATGAATACTGAAAAACAAAAGTTCATGTTAGTCCAGTTCAAATCTTTAATTTTCAACAGATTAATTCAAAACTGTTATCAATACAGAGGAAATATTTTGGCATCAAGTTCTGGATGTTCCATAACTTTCTTCAGCTGAACATAAGCAAGACTGAATCATCCGGTTTGCCATCCACCAAAAACTGAGCACCCTAGCCTTCAATTCTATCCCCCTCCCAGGTCTGTTTGCAAGCTGAGCTTCAAACTGAAGTATAATGTGGATAAATGTGAGGTTATCCACTTTGGTGGTAAAAACAGAGAGACAGACTATTATCTGAATGGTGACAGATTAGGAAAAGGGGAGGTGCAACGAGACCTGGGTGTCGTGGTACATCATTGAAGGTTGGCATGCAGGTGCAGCAGGCGGTTAAGAAAGCAAATGGCATGTTGGCCTTCATAGCGAGGGGATTTGAGTACAGGGGCAGGGAGGTGTTGCTACAGTTGTACAGGGCATTGGTGAGGCCACACCTGGAGTATTGTGTACAGTTTTGGTCTCCTAACCTGAGGAAGGACATTCTTGCTATTGAGGGAGTGCAGCGAAGGTTCACCAGACTGATTCCCGGGATGGCGGGACTGACCTATCAAGAAAGACTGGATCAACTGGGCTTGTATTCACTGGAATTCAGAAGAATGAGAGGGGACCTCATAGAAATATTTAAAATTCTGACGGGGTTAGACAGGTTAGATGCAGGAAGAATGTTCCCAATGTTGGGGAAGTCCAGAACCAGAGGTCACAGTCTAAGGATAAGGGGTAAGCCATTTAGGACCGAGATGCGGAGGAACTTCTTCACCCAGAGAGTGGTGAACCTGTGGAATTCTCTACCACAGAAAGTTGTTGAGGCCAATTCACTAAATATATTCAAAAAGGAGTTAGATGAGGTCCTTACTACTAGGGGGATCAAGGGGTATGGCGAGAAAGCAGGAATGGGGTACTGAAGTTGAATGTTCAGCCATGAACTCATTGAATGGCGGTGCAGGCTAGAAGGGCCGAATGGCCTACTCCTGCACCTATTTTCTATGTTTCCACATTCTAACTGTCAACAAGATCACCTATTTTCCGCAAATCACTTGACTGCAACACTAACATAACCTCATTGCCGCTGAAACTCTCAAATTTTTGTGGGGGTAGAAGAAAGATGACAGATTTGGGTATGGGAAAGAGTGCACATTGGTGAGTCAGAATGACAAAGAAAGAGAATGAGCAAAAAAGTACACATGAAGCAGAGCGCTGTGAGAGCACACACATGATTGCCTGAATGAGAGAGTAGGCACCAAAGATAGCATATGATTAATTTAGTGAGAAAAGAAAAAGAATAAATTGATGGACATGCAGAGGACAATGAGTGACTGAGCCAGCAAGCAAGCATGGGTGTGAGAGAATGATAGATCAAAACAAAATGACCATGAGAGTGAAAGAGAAGTAGACAAAAACAGAGGAGAAAGAAATTAATGTTAATGCAGTATTTCCTAAGTTCAACCCCTAACCTTGTCATCTTTCCAGACTTGGACTTGGCAAAAGATTGCAGCTCTACTTCTGAGCTCAATTTTGCATTCTCCAACTTTTTCAAAACTCTGTCACTCACCTTTGTCTACTACACATCTCTCTCTCCCCCCATTTGCTTCACAAACAATGGTCACCTTACTGAGCAGTTCTTCCGGTATCTTACCCTGCTTACAGGTCTCTTAAGTTATAGGACTGCTGGATCTTGGTACAAGCTAATATTTTATGTTGTGACAAAAAATGCACACTCAATCCAAGGACTGAATTTTTGGGTGAAAAGTAAACTTCTTCCACTCGCAGTCAAAAATACTTACAGATATCAGGATCCTTGCTTTTCTTTGTTCTGTTACTGAGACTTATCTCAAATCTGTTTATATCTGCTGAGAGATCACTAGGGAAATGAAGGTTTAAAGAATTTAAGAACTTTGCAAACTTAGCAAGTTTTACATCACATGCTTTATCTGTGCTATAAACAGCATGCACTTTTAAATTGTAGAAGCTACAGCATCATGCTATTTTAGGTAAAAATAAATCTTGGAATTCACTTAATAAAGCAGAATCGGAGAAGTCTAACTTTAAGTAAGCTAATGGAAATTTAGGAGTAATCCTTTTCACCCTCTGTGCTACCGTACAAAGAATTACTCACTTAACAAGCGGTTAGCATGCCCAAATTATAAGAACGCAGCTAGTTGCACTAGAAAATGCTCTGATAGGTTCTCCATAATCTGTGTGTTGATTGGTTCCCTTGGAGGATAAGCCACACCAAAAGTTTCTCTGGAATGTGTAATTGGAACTGCCCACCCAAGTTCTGAGTAATTTGAGCCAGAGAGCTTCCCCCCTCCCCCCGTCAGCCCAAGTTCAATCCTCCCGTCCCAGCCCCTGCCCCCGTCCTTACCCCCCACCCCACCATTGACGGGGCATTGTGTGTGGGTAACAGATTGTCAGGTATGAAATGAATAGTGAAAGTGTCGTGACTTCCGGATTTCATCCACACCAATGACGTCCCTCATCATACACGCACCGAGCTTTCCGAGGAATCGGGTGTGGGTGTAAAGGGGGTTGGAAGGTGGTGATCCGTCTTCCAGAGTTGTCGGCCTCCCTCCCTCCCTCCGCCCCAGGTCTCTGTCTCTCTCTCCCCCCTAGAGTCAGTCTCTCTCTCTCTCTTGCCCCCCCCCAGTCTCTCTTGCCTGCCCCTCCCACCCCCCCAATCAGTCTCTCTCTTGGCCCGGCCCCACCCCCCCCCCGAGAATCTCTCTCTTCCCCCGCCCCCTTTTTTTATGTTTTCTCTCCCAAGGCTGTGAAAATTTTCCAAATAATGCAAAAGCTAGAAATAGCTCCAGCTCCACGCGGCTGTCTGTCTTGCATCCCTACATCCGACTTCTGGCATCTTCATACGTCGCATTGCACATGCGTGACCGAATCGAGGGCCCATGCTCAAAAAGGGGGCGGAGTCCAATGCGCGCATGCGCAGGACACAGAAAAACCTAGTGCAAATAGTCACTCTGAAATTATAATGCCTGTTTCTGTACTGGAGGTCATTTCTGAAGGAAACAAAAGAACTGATAGACACTATGTGGACCAAGTTATTAGCTCAGGGACAGGCGAACATCGGAGGAGACAAGTGCAAGTAGAGGGAGATTCAATAATATGGGGACACATAGGCATGTCTGTGGTGGTGACTTTAGACTCCAGATAGTTCTGATGCCAGAGTGAAGGACATCAAGCAACATATGGATAGACTTTTGGGAGAGTTGGGTGAGCAGCAAATGGTGAGAATCGAGGAGGAAGAAAGTTAAAAGGAAAACATGAAGGTACGTATTCTCAGGAATACTAGTTGTGTAATGTGTTAAGCCATATAGGCAGAAAAAAGTTAGGCAGCTGAATGTACGTTTGGAAGAGTAATGTTTGAAGATCCAAATACACTACATCTACTGGTTCCCTATTATCTACCCTATTATAACCTCAAAAAACTCGACAGATTTGTTGAACACTATTCCCTTTTCATAACTCCATGTTGACTCTGCCCAATCACATTAGGATTTAAAAAAAAAAAAGTACCCTGTTACCACGTAATAGATTCTAGCATTTTCTCTACGACTGTTGTCAGGCTAACTGAACTGTTCTCCGTTTTCTGCCTCCCTCCTTTCTTGAATAAGTTGGGTTACAGTTGCGACCTTCCAATCATGTGGGGGAGCATTCTAAATTTTAGGGAATTCTGAAAGATCAAAACCATGCATCCAGTATCTCTGTAGCCACCTCTTCCAAATCCTTAGGATATAGGCCATCAAGTCCAGGGAATTTGTTGGTTCTCAGTCCCATTAATTTCTCCAGTACTCATCATCATCATAGGCGGTCCCTCGAAACGAGGATGACTTGCTTCCATGCCAAAAAAGGATAAGTTCGCAGGTGTTTCAATGAAGGACCCGAACTACATCCTCAAGGGTGGAAGATGCCTGTGTGTGGATTTTTTTTTAACGTGTGGTGGCCGTTGCACACCAGCCACCACACGGGCTTGACAGAGCTAGGTCTTGGTCCAGTGGCAAGGATTAACCAAGACGACTGGAGACCAGCTCTGCTGGACCTAGTGCGCACACATATCGTAGTGTGGGCTGGCCTATGCTGCCCCTGGGCCCCGAACTCACGCCTCCCCTGGGCCCCGATCACATCTCCCCAGAGTCTCTCGCCGCTCCTGCTGTATCTGCCCACGCTCCAATCACCGACCTGGACCTTAATGACGTCACTCTTCGCTGCCGTCGCCCTCCTGCACCAGCTCGCGCTGCTCCCTGGAGTAGTATGCCTCCACGCCGCTCCTTTTATGGCCCCGACCTGCTGCTGGTGTTCTCATGCAAGTCGGGGCCTCCACGACTATTTCTTTACCAATACTAATTTCTTCAAGTTCCTCATTCACACTAGATCATTGGTTCCCCACCTTCTCATGTTTTTTGTGTCTTCTACCGTAAAGACAGATGCAAAGTATTTGTTTAATGTCTCTGCCATTTAATGGAGAAGAGGTTCCGAAGGATGGTGAAAGAGGTAAAAATACAAGTGAAAAGGACACTGATGAATATGAATCAAGTTAGGTTTTTAAGTGATGCATAAAAATGCACACATTAGAAATAAACTTGGAGGAATTGGAAGTATTAATTGGAATTGAGGGATTGACTTTGATAGCCTTGAAGGAATCTTGGCTTGTGCCAGAGTAGAACTATGAACTAAGTATTCCCAGCTATAACATTTTCAGGCAAGAGAGAAAGAAATAAAAGGAGGGATGGCCTGATTAATTAAAAATACAATTACAGCCATAGAAAGGAAAGTTTTAAAATTGATGGTGGTGCTCAGAGTCTGTCTTGGTTAAGTCAAGAAATAATAAGGAATTACAAAGTTATAAAGTTTTCACAGTACAGAAACAGGCCATGCGACCCAACAGTTCATTCCGGTGTTTAAGCTCCACATGAGCCTCCTCCTACCCCATTTTATACAACCCCAACATATTCTATTTCTTTCTATCTCATGTGCTTATCTAACCTCCCCTTGAATGCATCTATGCTATTTCGCTGTGGTAGCAAGTTCCACATTCTAACCACTCTCTGGGTAAAGAAGTTTTTCCTGAATTCTCTATTGGATTTATTAGTGACATCTTATATGTATGGCCCCTAGTTCTGGTCTCACCCATAAGTGGAATCATCTTCTCTACATCTACCCCATCAAACTCTTTCGTAATCTTAAAGACCTTTTATCAGGTCACCCCTCGGCTCTTTTCTAGAGAAAACAGATCCAGTCTGTTGAATTTTTCCAATAGGTATAATCTCTCCGTTCTGGCATCATTCCAGTAAATCTTTTTTGCACTCTCACCACTGTCTCTATATCCTTTTTTTTTAATATGGAGACCAGAAATGTTCACAGTCCTCCAAGTGTGCTCTAACTAAGGTTCTATACAAGTTTAACATAGTTTCTCTGCTTTTTAATCCTATCCCTCTAGAAATGAACCCCAGTGATTTGTTTGCTTTTTTTTAATGGCCTTATTAACCTGTGTCACTACTTTTAGTATCTATATCCCAGATCCTCCTTCTCTATCCCATTGAGACACTTATTTTCCAAGGTGTATGTTGTCTTATTCTTCCTACCAAAATGTAATACCTCGCATTTAGCTATATTGAAGTTCATGAGCCAATTACACACCCATGCTGCAAGTATATTAATGTCTTCCTGTATTTTGTCATAGTACATCCCCTAATTTGGGGTCATCTGCAAATTTCGAAATTGTACTTCCGATTCCAAAGTCAAAATTGTTAATGTACGTTGTGAACAATAGTGGTCCCAGCACCGATCCTTGTGGAACACCACTTCCCACCATTTGCCAATCTGAGTAACTACCTTTAATCCCTGCTCTGCTTTCTGTTTTGTAGCCAGCTTGCTATCCATTCTGTTATTTGTCCCCTAACTCCACCTGTTCTGACCTCAATCATGAGTCTATAATATGGTAACTTATCGAAGGCTATTTGCAAATCTAAATGCATTGGGCCCAAGTTTCCACATGATTTGCACCTGATTTTTTAGGAGCAACTGGTGGAGAACGGACTATCTTAGAAATCGCAATTCTCCACATTTTTTTTTCTGCAGTTCTAGTCAGGTAGAACAGTTCTACTTTGGAACAGAATTTTTTCTTCAAAAGGGGGCGTGTCCGGCCACTGATGCCTGATTTCAAAGTTTCCACAGTGAAAACATACTCCAAACTAAAGTAGAATGGAGCAAGTGAAGATTTTTGTAGAATTGAAAAAACCTGTTCTACTCATTAAAAAAACAGGCGCAGGTTACAAATTAGGCGTCCAGAACGAGGTGGGGGGGGGGGGGGGGGGAAGAGAGAAGAGAAGGGAAGTCATTAAATTCTACAATCAATCCTTATTTATACTTCTACAAATATTATACAAATAAATCCAACCTGAATAAACATTTATAAGCAAAGAAAAGATTAAATAAACCATCTTCCTACCTATGTGAAAGTGCTTCAGCCATCGTTCGTTCCCGCGGGGGTGGGGAAGGAGACAGCCGTTTGTTGCCGCGGAGGGGAAGGAGACAGCCGTTTGTTGCCGCGGAGGGGAGGGAGGAGAAGGAGACAGCCGTTTGTTGCCGCGGAGGGAAGGGAGGGGGAAGGAGACAGCCGTTTGTTGCCGCGGAGGGGAGGGAAGGGAAGGAGACAGCCGTTTGTTGCCGCGGAGGGGAGGGAGGAGGAAGGAGACAGCCGTTTGTTACCGCGGAGGGGAGGGAGGGGGAAGGAGACAGCCGTTTGTTGCTGCGGAGGGGAGGGAAGGGAAGGAGACAGCCGTTTGTTGCCGCGGAGGGGAGGGAGGAGGAAGGAGACAGCCGTTTGTTGCCGCGGAGGGGAGGGAGGGGGAAGGAGACAGCCGTTTGTTGACGCGGAGGGGAGGGAGGGGAAGGAGACAGCCGTTTGTTGCCGTGGAGGGTGGGGAGGGGAAGGAGACAGTGAGAAGGGTAGCCTCAGTGCTGATGTGCTGATGGCAATGTGCTTTTATTAAAAAATGTTCAAAAATTAAACAGCTACAAAGAACTACAAAAATGGGCGAGTGCCAATGTTTTTTTCACACTGAGCATGCGCGAACGCTCCAACGCGCACGCGCAGCGTTGCCGGCAGGAAAAAAAACTAATTTAAATAGTACCCGCCCCCTCCCACTTACAAAATCAGCGCGAGTGTAGACTCCACCCCCCTGGGCGCCGCGCCAAACAGACAAGGAGCTGCAAAGCGCTCGAGAATAGCGCTTTGTTTTCTGGCGCCGTTTTAGGCGCGAAAAACGGGCGCCCAGCTCGGAGGGGCGCCCGTTTTTTATCCTGTGGAAACTTGGGCCCATTCTGTTACTTCTTCAAATATTTCAATAAGGTTGATCAAACATGACCTTCTCTTTTGGAATCCATGCTGACTACACTTTATTATATCTTCAGTTTCTAGGGGCACAAGTTTGCCCCCTCTGCTAGAACGGCGCACCTCCACGAGGTGCCCGGACTTTGTAGTACAGAAACGGCACCAATTTCTTACCTCCGTATTCTCCCCATTGGTTCTAGGCCTTTTGCCGCAGCGCATCGGAACGTGTGGTGGGCAGAGCTACAGCCCTGCGCCTAAAAGAATGCCGGCAGCTGCGCACATGCGCAGTGGAGTCTGCGCGCGTGCGCAGTAGTTCTTAGCTCTCCCAGCATGTTCTGGCTCCGGGCCGAAGGGACGACGCGAAGTTTGCCGCCCCTATCCCAGGCCACTGCCTTCCTGCGCTGAGGACTACAAGAGACAGGTTGGTGGGGAGGGGGAAAGAAGGGGAAGAGTTTTTTTTGGGGGGGAGGGGAGGGGAAGAGTTTTTTTTGGGGGGGGGGGAGGGAAAGAGTTTTTTTCGGGGGGGGGGGGTGAGAAGAGAGAGAAGAGTTTTTTTACGGGGGAAGGAGAAAAAGTATTTTTTTTGGGGGGGGTGGCGGGGATGAAGAGTTTTGATTGGGGGTGGTGGGGTGAAAAGAGTTTTGATCTGGCAGGGGGTGCTCCCACACCGGCTGGGGTGGGCCCACTATGGATCTCTCCCCCGTTAAGGTGCCATGTTCACCACCCACCACCCCCAGCCTGCCGCGTTGCGCCTTCGCCCTCCCTCCCCGCCACGTTCAGATGCCGCATTCTCCCTCCCCTATCCCAGGCCGAAGGGACCCCCGCACGGCCAGCCGCTGCCGAGTTTAGTTGAAGGGAGGATTTACTTCAGTACTTTTTGTTAATTTAATTATTTACTTCAGTTCTTTACTTTTTATTGAATGTTTATTACTTTGTGCTTTGTTTGGTGCTTGGTGGTGCTTTAAATGTAGTTATTTGCGCCAATTCCTTAACTCTAGGTAAGGTTTTTCTGTGCGGGGAGAAGTGCCAACATACGCTGGCCTAAGTTAGTTTGGAGCAACTATTTGCTGGCCAAACTCGCTTAAATGGCCAAAACAGGCGGTAGTGGCTGGGAACGCCCCTTTTGGAAAAAAAAGCAAAACTAAAAAAACCTAACTAACTCACTTACACTGGTGCAAATTAAATGGCCAGAATTGCAACTAAAAAGATACTCCAGAAAAATCAAGTTGCTCCAAAAAAAATCAGAGCAACTCCTGGGGAAATTTGGGCACTAGATGTTTTTCTGTTACACCTGTGATTAAAGATTTCATTATCTTTCCTACCAGACATTAATCTAATTGGTCTATAGTTGCTGGACTTGTTCCCTCTCCCCATTTAAATATAGGAATCACACTTGCCAGTACTCTGGCACTATTCCATTTTCTAATGAATTTTTATATATTTGCAATAGTGCCTCTGCTAACTCTTCCCAAACTTCTTTTATTATGCACAGGTGCAATCCATCCTTACCAGGAGTTTCAGCCTCTGAGTTTGATGATTAGTTTAGCAATTATCACAACGCCCCCCCCCACCCCGCCCCTTTCTATTTTAAATATCTTTATATCCTTTTTGAACTCTTCTAATGTCATGTCCACCATGTTAGTTTTTCTGGTATATACCAAGGCAAAGTAATTATTTAATATTTCTGCCATTTCGCTGTCATTACCTGTAAGTTTATCATGTGAATCCCTTAGTGACCCTATCCCTATCCTGATTTTTCGTGTGCTATTTGTGTCTGTAAAATACTTTACTATTTCTTTTTATATTGCTTGATAATTTAATTTTGTAGTTTCTCTTTGCCTTCCTAATTGTATTTTGACTTCTTTCCTTATTTTTTATTTTCATTCATTCATGGGATTCTGGTAATGCCAACATTTATTGCCCATCCCCAATTGCCCTTGAGTAGGCAGTGTTGTGCTGCCTTCTTGTACTGCTGCAGTCTGAGGTGAAGGTTCTCTCACAGTGCTGTTAGGGAGAGTTGCAGGATTTTGACCCAGCAACAATGAAGGAACGACGATATAAGTCCAAGTCAGGATGACTTGTGACTTGGAGGGGCACTTGCAGGTGGTGGCATTCCCATGTGCTTGCTACCTTTGTCCTTCTAGGTGGTAGAGGTTGTGGGAACTGTCAAAGAAGCGTTGGCGAGGTGCTGCAGTACATCTTGTAGATGGTACACATTGCAGCCTGTGGCAGAGGGAGTGAATGTTTAAGGTAGTGGATGGGGTGCGAATCAAGTGGGTTGCTTTGTCCTGAATGGTGTCGAGCTTAGAGTGTTGTTGGAGCTACACTTTCAGCCAGGCAAGTGGAGAGTATTCCATCACACTCCTGACTTGTGCCTTGTAGACAGTGGAAAGGCTTTAGTCACTTGCCAGAGAATACCCAGTCTCTGACCTGCTCTTGTAGCCACAGGGCCCAAAATTCAGTACCGTTGGAAAGCTGGTGCTTCCCCCACCTTTTTGTGGCCATTAGTGCCAAAATTTCTTCGTGGCTGGGCCACCCCATATTCAGTTCCAAAAGTGAACAAATGGCTTCCAGCGCTAATGAACCCTTCCAAAGTGGATTTTTCAGCAGTGTGGCTGTCTTAATTTGAGCTTTAACACCACTGAGAAATTCAGCATTTAGGTAAGGGTTTCTAATGAGCCAGCTGCTAAGGCCAGGGTTTGCAGCAAGGCCTTGAGGGGTGGGGGAAGAAGTTTGGAAGGATGGCTGGTGCAAGGAGAGCCAACAGGTTCACTGATATGGAGCTGGAGACACTGATGGACGGTGTGGAGGACAGACGAAGAATACTGTTTCCTGACGGGGGGAGCTTGGCAGACAGGCAGTACATAATGCATGGAGGGAAATATCAGGCACCTCCATATATGTGAGGACACACTCTCCCAGGAGGGAGCTGGCCAGTCTGTACCCAGCCCTTCCAGGGTGGTGATGGGTCGACGCCTCCTAGCTTTGGGGTGACAGGGATCCTTCTCCTCCTCCTCCTCAGGTGGTACTGCTGGCTCGACCTCCAGCGACTGTCTCATGATGGCCAGGTTGTGTAGCGTGCAGCAGACTATGACGATTATGGAGACCCGTTGAGGAGAGTACTGCAAGGTGCCACTAGAGCAGTGCAGGCACCGGAACCTGTGCTTAAGGATGGCTGTGCACTGTTCGATGATGCACCTGGTGGCACAATGAGTGTCATTGTATGCATGCTCTGGCATTGTCCTGGGGTTCCGCAGTGGAGTGAACAGCCAAGTGGACAGGGGATATCTCTTGTCCTCAAGCAGCCAACCACAATCCTGATTCAGGCTGGTGAAGACGGCGGGCACACTGGTCTGGTGCAGAATGAACGAATCATGGCTGCTGCCTCCCTTGCCCGCTGCCTGTCTGCACGGTGCTGACGGCGATGCCTTCTCCTGCATGCCATCCTAATTCTGACCAGGTGTTGCCCTCCCAACACTCCTCCCATCCTCATGGTGAACCCTGTTAAGCAGGTCTCTGCAGCCCACAGGACTCCACTAAAGAGTCAGACCTGAAAGTTGTACATGTCTGAAAACCTCTGAGCAGCACTCAGCAGGTTTAATGGAGCAAAAACAATTAAAACTATTTAAAAAGCAAAATACTGCGGATGATGGAATCTGACATAAATCACTAATAATTAATAAAACTATATGAAAACAAATACTGCAGTTGATGCAATCTGAAATAAAAACACTAAAGTAAAACTATTTTCCTACCAAACGCGGCAACACTCAGGCGCTGTTGCATTCGAATACCTCGCGGGAGCACTGCCTGAAGAACTCCTACCTTTTTGGAGCTGAAAATCCCTGTCCTGGCCGCTTTTTAGCGGCCCACAAGCTGCAGATCTCAATGCTGGAAATTTACCTTTACAGCGGCTTCACCCCGCCGTTTTCGATGGAAGTGAGAACTGCTCAACCCCCCCCCCAACAAGCTGAATATGGCTTGGGGAGGGAAAGTACCCAGCCGGCCAAACCTCGCGGTAGCCGTCCCTTTGGGGACCGTGAATTTCGGCCCCACAGTATTTATGTAGCTGGTCCAGTTAAGTTTCCTAACCTTTTGGTATTCCCGTTGTCATCCTCTCCTTTGTTGTCCAGAGATTACCTTTTCCTTTAGTTTCAATTTTGCGCTTATTTCGTTAGTTATCCATGGTGTGTCATCACTGGCTAGTTTGTTCTTGCCTTTTAGTGGGATATATTTCTCCTGGTCTCTACTGATCACCATTTTAAATGTTTCCCACTTTTCTATTTGTCAGTAAATGTTTCCAGTTTATTTTCCAGAGTTGAATTCTCATCACCTTAAAATCAGCTTTCCCCCCCAATTTATTACTTAGGTCTTGACTTATTAGGTCCTTCACAATATTTATCTTAAACCTTATGTTGTGATTGCTATTAGCTAGATGTTCCCCTCCACTGAATTCTCTTATCGGTTCTGGTTAATTTCCCATTATTAGATCCAGCAGTGCTCCCTCTCGTTGGATTTTTTTCACACAGGTACTGGGTAAGAAAGGAATCCTGCATAACATTCCCTCTAAGCTGCGCAGCTCTCTGCTGGTCCCCTGCAGTCCAGAACCGGCTTTTTCAAAGTTAAATTTGGTGAATGGGCCATGCAGCCCCTTAAAGGAGCCACGTACCCCAAAATATAGGGGGAACATTGGTCCTGCACAGACTGTAACAATGCCATTTTTTGGACACCTTTTGCTGCCTCTTCTTGCCAGTTCATTTGTGAGTAGTTAAAAGCTTCTGTGGTTATGATTCTATGTCCTTTACTCATTTTAAGTATTTCCTGCACCCCACAGCGGGGTGTGTCCTGCGTCGGCTTGTACGCCACTCAGTTCGTTTTTTTGCCTGCTTCTTCAGCTTCTTCTCGTCCTCCCGGCCAACGGTGGCAGCAGAGACCCTGCCTCTGTTGACCGTGGCGCTTACACATTTCTTCCTCCACCTCCTTTTTACTATTGGGCCCAATTTTCCCCAGGAGTTACTCAGTTGTTTTTGGGAGTAGGCTGCTTTTTCTGGCCGAACTTAAAAATCCCCAGTTTCCCCAATCAATTTGCACTAGCGTAACTCACTTAGTTATGTTTTATTTAGGTTTGTTTTTTTTCTCAAAAGGGGACATTACCAGCCACCTACGCCAGTTCTGGCCATTTAGGCAACATTGGCCAGCTAATAGTTACTCGATTTCTACTTAGGCCAGCGTATGTGGCCACTTGAGAAAACCCTTGTGGAGAGTTAAAGAAATCGGCGCAGGTAAGGAAATCGGCACAGTGAAGTGCAATAAATGCCCGGACAGCAGCAGCAGGAATGGTAAGAGAGAGGGTGGAGGGGAGGAAGAGAAGAGAGGGGATGAGGGGGAAGCCTTTGACCGGGAGGGAGGAGGCCACTTGGCTAGGGGCAGGAGAACTCAGAAATCGCACTGGCAGGCAGGCAGAAGTCACAGAACGCAAGCAGGAGAACTCTCAGAACTCACCAGCAGGCAGAACTCTCAGGTTACCATGGCACCCCGATCTTTTTGGCGCAGATCAAGGCTCTATCCCCCTCGGTTAGGCCACGACAAAATGGAGAGATATTAAGGGGAAACTTACACCATTTTTTTTGGCGTAGTTGGGCCACAAAAAAAAAAATCAGGTGTAACTCTTCAAGTACTCAAAAAAAAAAAATGCTTTGGGGAAAATTGAGCCCATTAAGTGGTCTGTTGTATACCCCCCATTAGTGAGATCGATCCCTTAATTCAATCCATATGGATTCTGTTTCTAATCTTCTATAAGTTATGTCCCTTTTTTCTACTGCCATTGTTATCTCTAATTAGTAGAGCGAGCCCACCTCTTTCTTCCTTCCCTATCCTTTCTGATTATGTTATAACCTGCAATATTTGGTTGCCAGTTATGTATCCATGTTTCAGTTACTCCTACTACATCTAGTTCAGTTTTATTTTGGATGCTGTTTACATTGCTGGACAGACACAGTTTAATTAGTATTTAGTAGTTGTTCCTTTCACTTCATTTTCTCTATCCACATCAATACATTACCCCCAATACCATGTTCTCAGGGAACAAACACAGTTATAAAAAAAAGAATGAAAATCCTTTATGGCTCCTTAACTTGGTCCAACCTTTACTCTCATCTCCCATTTCCTTTCTCGTCAGACTTAAATTAATTCCACCAGATCTCTGCCCCCTTCTTACTAGTTTAAAGTCCCTGTGACAGGATCGGTCCAAGTCAGCATGGATTTATGAAAGGGAAATCATGCTCGACAAATCTTCTAGAATTTTTTTTTTTGAGGATGTAACTAGTAGGGTGGACAAGGGAGAACCAGTGGATGTGGTGTATTTGGACTTTCAAAAGGCTTTTGACAAGGTCCCACACAAGAGATTGGTGTGCAAAATTAAAGCACATGGTATTGGGGACAATGTATTGACTTGGATAGAGAACTGGTTGGCAGACAGGAAGCAGAGAGTCGGGATAAACAGGTCCTTTTCAGAATGGCAGGCAGTGACGAGTGGGGTGCCGCAGGGCTCAGTGCTGAGACCCCAGCTATTTACAATATACATCAATGATTTAGATGAAGGAATTAAGTGTAATATCTCCAAATTTGCAGACGACACTAAGCTGGGTGGCGGTGTGAGTTGTGAGGAAGATGCAGGGTGACTTGGACAGGTTAGGTGAGTGGGCAAATGCATGGCAGATGCAGTTTAATGTGGATAAATGTGAGGTTATCCACTTTGGTGGCAAAAACATGAAGGCAGATTATCTGAATGGCGGCATATTAGGAAAAGGGGAGGTGCCACGAGACCTGGGTGTCATGGTACATCAGTCATTGAAAGTTGGCATGCAAGTACAGCAGGCGGTGAAGATGGCAAAGGGTATGTTGGCCTTCTTAGCTAGGGGATTTGAGTATAGGAGCAGGGAGGTCTTGCTGCAGTTGTACAGGGCCTTGGTGAGGCCTCACCTGGAATATTGTGTTCAGTTTTGGTCTCCTAATCTGAGGAAAGACGTTCTTGCTATTGAGGGAGTGCAGCAAAGGTTCACCAGACTGATTCCCGGGATGGCAGGACTGACACATGAGGAGAGACTGGATCGACTGGGCCTTTATTCACTGGAGTTTAGATGAATAAGAGGGGATCTCATAGAAACATATAAAATTCTGAAGGGACTGGACAAGTTAGATGCAGGAAGAATGTTCCCGATGTTGGGGAAGTCCAGAACCAGGAGTCGTCCAGAACCAGGAGTCACAGTCTAAGGATAAGGGGTAAGCCATTTAAGGACTGAGATGAGGAAAAACTTCTTCTCTGAGAGTTGGTAGCCTGTGGAATTCTCTTCCGCAGAGAGTTGTTGATGCCAGTTCGTTGGATATATTCAAGAGGGAGTTAGATATGGCCCTTACGGCTAAAGGGGTATGGAGAGAAAGCAGGAAAGGGGTACTGAGGTGAATGATCAGCCATGATCTTATTGAATGGTGGTGCAGGCTCAAAGGGCTGAATGGCCTACTCCTGCACCTATTTTCTATGTTTCTAACCAAATTTCTAGCCCTTGGTTCCTAACTTCTGATATTCCCTTAGCGGGATCTCCTCCCTCTTCTTCCCTATGTCACTGGTCCCAACATGGACCATGAAAACTGGATCTTCCCTCTCCCTTTCCAGTTGCTGAGAGATATTTTTTACCTTTGCACTAGGTAGGCAGCAGACCCTTCTGGACTCTGTGTCCTCTACAGTCGTGACTAAAAGAAGAAATAGGAGCAGGAGTTGGCCATTCGGCCCCGCGAGCCTGCTCCACCATTCAATAACACCATGGCTGATCTTTTATCTTAACTCCACTTTCCTGCACTCTCCCCATATCTCTTAATATCCCCAAATCTATCGATCTGTCTTGAATATACTCAACAATTGAGCCTCCACAGTCTTCTGGGATAGAGAATTCCAAAGAGTCACCACCTGAGTGAAGAAATTTCTTCTCATCTCAGTCCTAAATGGCCAACCCCTGGTTCTGAGACGGTGACCTCTGGCTCTAGACTCCCCAGCCAGAGGAAACATCCTTCCTGCAACTACCCAGTCAAGCTCTAAGAGTTTTGTATGTTTTAACGAGATCACCTCTCATTCTTCTAAACTCGAGAGAATTTAGGCCTACTCTACTTAATCTCTCCTCATAGAATAATCCCCCATTCCAGGAATCAGTCTGGTGAACCTTTGTTGCACTCCCTCTATGGCAAGTATATCCTTCCTTGGGTAAGGAGTCCAAAACTGTACACAATACTCCAGGTGTGGTCTCACCAGGGCCCTGTAGAATCGCAGGAAGCTGTCTTTACTCTTAGACTCAAATCTTCTTGTAATACAGGCCAACATACCATTTGCTTTCTTAATTGCTATCTATCCCCTTAATTATCAAATCGCCTATGAATACAATCCTTCTATTCTGCTCTCTACAAACTCCCACAAATTACAGTCCTGACACAATGTGTACTGCTATTTCTAGTTTTTATTTATTTAATTATTTTAGTTCTACAATTACTTGAGAGCTAGGTTATATTTAGATATTTGGATTTAGCTTGATTTCAGATTAATTTGTAGCTTATTAGCTTCTTTATTTTATTATGTCCTGAACTCTTATTTAATATTTACATCAGATTTTAATTTAATGAAAATTCAGAACCTTTAATGTTAGTATTCTCGATTTAGTTAATTAAAATTTTATCCCTCTAGATCAGGTTAAACATTAAACTTAAAATTTATTATATAATAAATGAAACATTTGATTTAGTTATAAAATAAACACTTAACTTAATTATTTGGGAGAGTATTTAACCATCGCTCCTTGACATTCAATGGCATTACTATTGTCAAATCCCCCACCATCAACATCCTGGGGGACACCACTGACCTGAAACTTAACTGGACCAGCCACATAAATACTGTGGCTACAAGAGCAGGTCAGAGGCTGGGTATTCTGCAGCGAGTGTCTCACCTCCTGATTCCCCAAGGCCTACCTGCCATCTACAAGGCACAAGTGAGGAGCGTGATGGAATACTTTCTACTTGCCTGGATGAGTGCAGCTCCAACAACTTAAGAAGCTTGACACTATCCAGGGCTCGCTTGATTGGCACCCCATCCATTCCCACTTAAATATTCACTCCCTCCACGACAGACGCAGTGTCACTGCAGTGTGTACCATCTATATAACTGCAGTGTGTACAATCTATAAGCAACTCGCCAAGGTTTCTTTGGCAGCACCTCCCAAACCTGCGACCTCTACCACCTAGAAGGACAAGGGCAGCAGGCGCATGGTAACACCATCACCTCCAAGTCACACACCCACCTTACTTGGAAATATATCGCTGTTCCTTAATTGTCGCTTGGTCAAAATCCTGGAACTCTCCCTTACAGCACTATGGGAGTACCTTCACCACGTGAACTGCAGCGGTTCAAGGAGGCGGCTCACCACCACCTTCTGAAGGACAATTAGGGATGGGCAATAAATTCTGGCCTTGCCAGCGACGCCCACATCCCAGGAACAAATATAAAATATAAATCAATCATTTAACATATTGAAAGTAGGAGGATGAGATTTGCAAGCAATTTACAGAGGTCTGTTGCAGCAACAGAGTTGTAATAATGTGGAACTTTAAATACCCTAAAGTAAACCGAGATAATACAACATGGGAAGGGGTTTGTAGAATGTATTTAGGACTGCCTGAAAGTTGATTCAGGGCAAATGGGTGCACAAGGTCCCCATCAGTCATCTGATTTACAAAGAAGAAACTTGTGGCCAGCAGTTGAAATTCCCTCCCTTTAAGTTGTAGCCTCACTCTTAGACTTGAGCACTTAATCTGGACTGACACTGCAGTGTAATACAGAGGCAATGGTGCATTATCTTTATTGCTATCCTTCTGAAGAGACATTAATGTTAAGTCCTGTGTATTTCAGGCGGAAGTAAATAATCCCAGATTACGATGTCGAGAGAAGCAGGGGGCTCTTGGTGCCGAGAAACATTCTTCTCAATTAAAACCAGTAAAATTGGCTGCCACATTTTCCTATAGTCATTGCACTTCAAAGTAATTATCTTTGAAAGCCTTCAAACATTTCCAAGACACAAGATTAGGCACGAAATCATTGCAAGTTTCATAAAATATTATTGAAGAGGTTTTATTCTGAAAGAAGGACTCACTCAAAAATGAATTCTTCTGTCCATACAGGATTCTGCCCTTCCCTGGCATGAGTTTTTGCTACTTGAACACTGTTTAGGTAGATGTTGCAGTAAGGGTGTGTGAAATATTTCACTGGGAGTTTGTGAGCTTCTTCCACATACAACACCAGACTACTGACCTGAGGAAGAAAAACACATTACTTTTATTACATGATAGAACATTTCACATGACAACATAGTCAAAGGATTTAATTACATCAACCGATTACTTTTATGGTGTAGCTTAATCACATACTATGACCAATAATTTTTGAAAATTTCACTATTTCTGTAGCAAAACTAACAAGTGTGATATAACCAATTGTGCTGCACCAGCAAGAGTTTTTTTTATAACTAATGCTTAGAGGCAAATTGATCTTTTATTGCTCTCCTCCTCTCACGCTGAGTAGGAGCTACGCTATTTTGTAAATAAAGGAATATTTATAATAATACAGAATGTATTATTCTAGTGGTATATCATTGGGTTAGTTAGGAATATAATAAATAAATGGATATAGAATTTGAAATCAAATAAATTAATTGAACAGCTAGATTATATTGTATGTAGGTTTTTATATAATTTTAAAGGTTTTTTTTTAAAAAAAGAGACTGTTTAAAATAAATGAGATCATGTAAAATCAGGGTCATTAACTTAAAGGGACTGATAAAAATGTGATGTGGTTTTAATTATGTAGCAGTCCAGGAATTGTACCCTTTTGGGGATGGAATTTCACCACACACACTCATACACTGGCTGCATTTCTCCCTCATTTCCTTCCCTTGTGTTTCAGTCTTGGATGAATTACAAATTTCTCCAGTTAAACATTGGGAAGACTAAAGCTATCTATCATCTTTGGCCCCCACCACAAACTCTGTTTTCTTGGCACCGGTTCCATCTCCCTTCCTGCCCACCCTCTCAAGTTGAACTAGAACATTCGTAACCTTGGTGTCTCATTTGATCTCGAGCTGAGCTTCCAACCCCATGTCCGCTCCATCACAAAGATCGCCGACTTCTACCTCCAACATTGCTCTCCTCCTCCCTGCCTTAGCCGAACTGTTGCTGAAAATCTCACTCATGCCTTTTTGTCACCTCCAGACTCGACTATTCCAATGCTTTGTGCCCAACATCCACAAAACTCATGCAAAAATCCACTGCTCAAATTCACCTTTTTCACCAATCACCTCTATCCTTGCTGACCTACAGCAACTTTTGATACCCCAACACCTTATGAACGTACAAAATTGACGGGCAGCAAAAGACCAGCTGGCCGAAGCATCATGACTAAATAAACAGGATGATGCCAGGAATGTGAAATTACAATTATGTGGCGAAACTTGAGCTTTTGGAACATTTCCACTGGAGCAGTGAAGACTAAAAGTAGATTTAACAAGATTTTTAAACTGTGAAGAGTTAAGAATATGGAGACAAAGGGTCATTAAATTAAAACAGTCACTAAGAGTGAGGAAAGAGTTTTGGAAAAATTTCTTTACAGATGGTTGTTGGAATTCTTTGCCATAGGGAATGTTTGAGTAAGAGATTATCGCATATTTTGAGGGAAAATATTTGAATCAACTACTGGCAGAGGAAAATACAAGGTGAGTACTGTACAGTGGGATTAGTTTTAGATTGCCCTTTCAAAAAGCCTCCACCTGTGCTGTAAATGATTTGTCTATTCAATTGACTCTCAACTGCTACCAAAGCCAACTTGCTTCCCTGATGTATTACCATACCCCAAACCACCTAAATGCTATCAAAGGCCAGCATCTCCATATCAACTACTAAATCCAAAACTGCCTCTCCCCATTACTCCTACACTCCAAATATCTAACCTCTAAACTATACAAGTTGCTGTGCACATCTCACTACATACCTTTGGCTTTAAAAAGTGAAGAGTTATATTTGTGTACACAGGTGAAGGAACATAAATAATTAAGGCCACTTGATTTCATGAAAAATTGGACAATATTGATCCACAGAATCATGCAATAAAATGGAACTTGACTTATTCAGTCACTGCAAATCAGCTGTACTCAATGCATTGTACATTACACAACCATTTCTATTGTTATAAAACAAAGTATCCTCAACTCACGAGTATGCCATTGAAAATCTATTCGTAAGTGTGTCGTTTAGCAATCAGTATGTCTGATTTCGACCATGCAATTTATCATAATATACTTCACTTACTCAGGTAAGCCTGTGAGGTGCAGCACATCAGAAAGCATACATTAATGGACATGCAGCACTTGCTAAAGTATAGCAGGCAAGAGGGATTCATTCTGGTATATTTCTTGTATCGATGCCAACAGCAATAGTATCAATAGCCCCTAGCAGCAAACATCTATCACAGTGGGTCAAACTAGGAAACATAGTCTACTACCTCCAGAAGCTGTGTTAAATATCACAGGGGCCGCCAGTCTTACTAATAATCAGAGTTCAATTAAGTTTTCGAGACCTAAAACTTGACAAGTATGTTATAGTTTATGCTATTTTAATTGTAAAAGGACAAACTTCCCATCAGTTTCTATGGTAGTTTGTTCGGTTAAGTAAATAGGGTAAACCATTTTCATTTGTGTATAAATTTGCAGTCAGCATATCCAACAATGAAACTAATGGGACAGTTTAACATCTCATTATTTGCCAATTATATTCTAATCAAAATATGATCCAGACTGTACCTATTTGTAGAGTCCCATGCATCATAAATTAACCTGTTGTGCCATGTAAATGGCAATATAAAATCTTTTTTCCTTTTACCTGTCGAAGGCGTTTGTTAGAGGTTGGTGGCAGAGGTTTCTTCAAGTTACTGCAAAATACTTGCAGACGCTTCATCCAATCCTACAAAAGCAAAAGCACTTACAGTAAATACAGGCAATATCTAGATAAAATCCACAATCATGCCTAACTTCATTATCAACTTTTATTCAACCTTTACAATGTATTATTCAGCCAAAAATCTATTATTTTTAACTTTATTCTTCATCTAAAGCTGAGAATCAGTTCAGTGCAGTACATGTTCCTTATTCGAGCACAGGAGGGCTGTATGCTCATCCAGGAAAGACCCAAGCTTGTGATTGCAGGAGGAAAGGGGATCAGTAGGAGTACCACCATAGGGTGAGGTGGGGACATGACGCAGTAAGCAGTTAGTGTTTTTAAAAAAAACAGGGACTGTTAAAGTAAAAGGTGGAAAGAGATGAAAGATGGCTCAACAGAGGGAGGGAAGCAGCAACAAAATGTGCATACGGATTTACAGAGTGGCACCTTTTCAGTGATGTACAACCCATATGTTAACTTATATGAGAGTTCAAGGCAGTTAGAGATGGAACTCGAGAACGGTGGCTGAAATAGTTTGAGGCTAACTTTGCAGTCAAGGTCCAAGGCTTCTTGGGCAGGCCAAGATCCAGACTCAGTGACTGAATGCACATTGGCTATGGTACTAGTTGGAAGTCTAATTTTCTTTCTAAATTTAGACTGCAAGATTTTCATTAGGGCTCTGGCTCTTAAATTTAAGAAATCCTGTCTGACGTGATTCCTTCAATCAAAGGACTAGAAATTCGGTAGGTTAGCACCTCCCGTTAGTGTCGGGGGGGGGGGGGGGAGGAGCTAACAGAGCACTAAGGGCTTTGCAACCGGACGCGGCGAATGCAACGACGCCCACGAACTTCAGTGCCAGTTTAGCGCTGGCGCTAACTTGTAGCGCCTGGGCCTCTAGCGCCTCGCAGATCGTGACATCAAAGTGCGCAGCGCCCAGTTATCGCCCCGGATGTAAAATTGACTCTCGCCCCCTACTGTATTGCCTTATGCCGACAGCGCCAGCAAGGCAAAAGGAGGCGTTGTGACCTCATCTCGCCGCTTGGGGAGCGGTAATTAAAGAGAATAGTTTTCAGCTAGTGCAACCTTTATTTACACCAGTCTGGTGCCTGCACAAAGTTTTTCATGTTTCACTGGTGGAAGATGTCAAAGCCCTCCATTTTGAGTGTGTGTTTTGGGCTGTAATGGTAGTTGCACAGGTCGCCTTGCAAAACAGAACTGCCAACATCTAGCTTGTGCAGCATCGTTGGCCCTTCCCTTTAAATGAGGAAAGCAGCCTCTCAGGCCGTTACCAATGTGCTCAAAATTGTTTAGCGCTCTGCCGCTACTGCCCCGCTCTCGGACTTTAGCGTTTTAAGAAAAGTGGTTCGCGCTTGATTTAGTGCTCCACTTCCCTCTTGGAATTCTAAAACTGATTAGCTTATCGTTGGAGGACAAAATGATTAGCTCCTGGCGCTACTTTTTCAAAAATTTAGCATCGTTTTTTTTTAGCCCAAATTGATTGGATTTCTAAATATGACCTCACTGTATAAGGGTTCTGTATTCACAATTGTGTATGTAACACAACGTTTTTCTTTTCTATCATGCAGCATTTTGGGTTCATTACCAATATTTATGTCCTCTGGCACCAGTTCAGTAAAGAGGGTTTGCCCCCCTCCTGCCCTCTACAGTTATGAATACTACACTGGTTCTTTTTTTTTTTAATAATCATTCATGGAATGTGGGCATCACTGGCAAGACCAGCATTTATTGCCCATTCCTAATTGCCCTCATCAAGGTCTTCTTGAGCCGCTGCATTCCATGTGGTGAAGGTGCTCTCACAGTACTGCTAGGGAGCCAGTTCCAGGATTTTGACCCAGCAACGATGAAGGAATGGCGATCTAATTCCAAGTCATGGTGGTATATGACTTGGGAGGGGAATGTCCCTAGGTGATAAAGGACATGGGCTTGGGAGGTGCTGACAAAGAAGCCTTGGTAATTGCTGCAGAGCATCTTGAAGATGGTACACACTGCGGACATGGTGCACCAGTGGTGGAGGAACTTAATGATTCAGGTAGTGGATGGGTTGCCAATCAAATGGATTGCTTTGTCCTGGATGGTAGAGCTTCTTGAGTGTTGTTGGAAAGTATTCCATCTCTCTCTTGACTTGTGCCTTGTAGATGGTGGAAAGGCTTTGGGGAGTCAGTTAAGTTTCTGGTCAATGGCCAAAGAAAATTAGGGATGGGCAATAAATGCTGGCCAAGCCAGCGACGCCTAGATCCCATGAATGACACTTGCCAGGATGTTGATGGTGGCCAATTTGATGATGGTAATGCCGTTGAATGTCAGAGGTGGTTGGACAGTCCCTTACTGGAGATAATCATTGCCTGGCATGAATGTTACTTGCCACTTCTCAGCCCAAGCCTAAATGTCGTCCAGGTCATGCTGCATGCGGGCACAGACTGCTTCATTATCTGAGTTGCGAATGGAACTGAACACTATGCAATCGTCAGCGAACATTCCCACTGCTGCCCTTATGATGGAGGGAAGGTCATTGATGAAGTAGCTGAAGATGGTTGGGCCTAGGACAGTGCCCTGAGGAACTCCTGCAGCAATGTCCCAGGGCAGAGATGATTGACCTCCAACAACCACAACCATCTTCCTTTGGGTTCGGTATGATTGCAGCCAGGAGTGTTTCCCCCAATTCCCATTGACTTCAATTTTACTGGGGCTCCTTGATACTAGTCAAATGCTGCCTTGATGTCTCACTCACTTCACCTCTGGAATTCAGCTCTTTTGTCCATGTTTGGACCAAGGCTGTAATGAGGACTGGAGCCAAGTGGGCTTGGCGGAAACCAAACCGAGCATTGATGGAGGTTATTGGTGAGTAAGTATCACTTAATAGCATCGTCGACGACATCTTCCATCACTTCACTGATGATTGAGAGTAGAATGATGGGAAGGCAATTGGCTGGATTGGACCTGACCTACTTTTTGTGGACGGGACATACCTGGGCAATTGTCGGGTAGATCCCAGTGTTGTAGCTATACTGGAACAGCTTGGCTAGAGGCGTAGGTAGTTCTGGAGCACAATTTTTCAGCACTACAGCTGGGATGTTGTCAGGGCTCATAGCCTTTGCTGTATCCAGTATGCTCAGCCGTTTCTTGATATCACGTGGAGTGAATTGAATTGGCTGAAAACTGGATCTGTGATGGTCGGGAGCTCAGGGAAAGGCTAAGATGGAACATCCACTTGGCACTTCAGACTGAAGTTGATTGCAAACGCTTTAGCCTCGTCTTTTGCACTCATGTGCTGAGCTCCGCCATCATTAAGGATGGGGATGTTCATGGAGCTTCCTCCGCCCATTATTTGTTTAATTGTCCAGCACCACTGGATGTGGCAGCACATCCAGTGGTGCTGGACAATTAAACAAATAATGGATGCTGAGCGTTGGTTATGGGATCGCTTAGCTGTGTCTATACCATGCTGCTTCTGCTGTTTAGCATGCAGCCACTGTGTTGCAGTTTCACCAGGTTGGCACCTCATTTTTAGGTATGCCTGGTGCTGCTCCTCCTCATTGAACCAGGGTTAGTCCCCTGGTTTGATGATAATGGTAGAGTGTGGGATATGCCAGACCATGAGATTGCAGATTGTGATGCACACAATTCTGCTGCTGCCGATGGCCCACAAGGCCTCATGGATGCCCAGTTTTGAGCTGCTATAACAGAGGCTCTCTTTGTATATGCAAATATACAATTCCTTAAAAGTGCGAGTGCATGTAAATAAAACATGATTGATAATATCTTTTTTATATATAAACAGGGTTATATAGTACAAAGCAAAGTAGTAATGATAGTACTACAGTTTTGAGTACCCCATTATAGAAAGGATATTAAAAGCCATAGAGTGTACAATGATATTCACCTGAATACCAGCCATTGAGTCCTCTGTTCCTCCTCACTGTATAGCATCTTTCCATTGAGTTTATACTCTTGCCTTTTTTTTTTGATTTTGCTTCCAAAATTCATTAACTCCCACTTCTCCACACTAAATTGCACCTGCAGCCCATTCTGCTAACCAGTCAATGGCCTCTTAAAGTTCTTTATGGTTCTCCTCGCTATTTGTCAAACCCCTACTTTTGTTATGTCATCAGCAAATTTCTATTTTGTGCTCCCCATGTCCAAGTCCAAATGATCTTTATATATAAAGAACTGGAGTGGACCTACCAATCCTTCGACAATTGAAGCATTAAATCGGCGCAGTCCCGGCCTGCAAGACTATCAGCAGGCCAGGGCCATTAGAGAGAGCAACGTGCGGTGGCATACCACTGCAGGGAGCAGCGCGTGCTGCTGCAAGAGGGCGATGGCCGATTGCAGCGTGGGCAGGTACAGCAGGAGTGGCAAGAGTTCATAGAGGGATGCGATCGGGGCCCAGGAGAGGCGAAAGTTCGGAGCCCAGAAGAGGCGAGGGTCCAGGGGCTGCACAGGTCAACCCACACTGCGATTGTGTGTGCACTAGGTCTGTGCAGCAGAGGTGGTCTCCAGTTGTCTTGGTTAATCCTCGTCACTGGACCAAGACCTAGCTCGGTCAAGCCCGTGTGGTGGCTGGGGTGCAACGGCCACCGCACGTTTAAAAAAAAAATCCACGCACAGGCATCTTCTACCCTTCAGGATGTAGTTCGGGATCCAGATTATTATTGAAACACCTGTGAACTCATCCGTGCTCAGCCTGGAAGCAAGTCATCCTTGTTTCGAGGGACTGCCTATGATGATGATGATGACCAGGCATGAGAAATATAGTTCTGAACAAACACTGGAGATACTAGGGCTATTTCCAAGAAAGCAGAGAAGGCTAAGAGGTCACTTAATAAAAGATGTGTTTTATTATGAAGGGTTTTGATCAGGTGATGAAGGAAGGGCTATTTTCTGTGTGTGGGGAATTAGTGAGGAGTGATCATCAAATTAAAAATGGTCACCGAAGAGAATATAGTTGCTATAGCATGAAATGCTTTACCACAAGGAATTGTTGTGTCTCTTTAGGGAAGGAAATCTGCTGCCCTTACCCGGTCTGGCCTATATGTGACTCCAGACCCATAGCAATATGGTTGACTCTTAACTCCCCTCTGAAATGGCCCAGCAAACCACTACAAAGTAGTATCTGGACTGCAGTGGTTCAAGAAAGTGGCTCACCACCCCCTTCTCAAGAGCAATTAGGGATGGACAATAAATGCTGGCCTTACCAGCGACACCCACATCCCCTGAACGAATAAAGAACAAAAAAATTGAGAATCCATTGTCTCTTTTAAAGGAAGATTAAATAAACATTTGAAACAATGAAAGATACAGGGGTATGGGGGTGGGAAAAGAGCACAAAGCAATGGGATTAATTTTGGATTGCTCCACAGCCACCACATACAAAATGGGCCAAATGGCCCCCATTAGTGCTGTAAATTTCCATCATTCTATTCTGGCTTATCATTCTTAGAACCACAGATTTATAGCAAGAGGCCACTCTTCTTTGCTCTTGAGGTTGATTATCTGTTTTTTCCTTCCCTCCAACCAATGTGTTCTCTTAATAACTTCTTGTTACTGTGGTATATTTTTACATCACAAACACACAGATTTTACAAGATGGCTCTAAACACAGGAGCTGATGCCATTATTGTATTTACAACAATGGCTGCATTACGATAATTGTCCACTAGGTGGATATATATATTAGAAACATAGAAATTTACAGGGCAGGAGGCCATTTCGGCCCATTGTGTCCGTGCCGGCCGACAGAGCCACACAGCCATCGGTCAGCAGCCCTGAAGGTTACATATAAACCTATGAACAATAAACAATGGCGGACAGGTAAAGAGAATCTGGCCCAACCTGTCCGCCCCATGTATCGCAACATTTTACACTCCACTTCACCCGGAGCCACGCGATCTCTTGGGAAAGGCAAAAAAAAGATAAAAATCCAGGCCAATTGGGGATAAAAATCTCCGACCCATCCAGGCGATCGAAACTAGTCAAGGAAATCACTCTGGCCATATTAGATTCCCTGAAGTACTTATCATCGCATCTGCGCCAACCAACAAGAGGTTATCCAGTCGAATCCCACTTACCAGCTCTAGGTCCGTAACCCTGCAGGTTATAGCATCTCAAGTGCCCATCCGAAGCACCTTTTAAATGTGGTGAGGGTATTTGCCATTACCACCTTTCCAGCCAGAGTGTTCCAGACTACCATAACCCTCTGCGTGAAGAAGCTTCTCCTCAAATCCCCTCTGAACCTTCCACCAACCACCTTAAAACTATGCCTCCTTGTAATTGACCCCTCCATCAAGGGAAATAGGCCCTTACTATCCACTATACCCAGGTCGCTCAAAATGTTATCCACCTTAATAAGGTCTCCCCTCAGCCTCCTCCGTTCCAAGGAGAACAAATCCAGCCTCTCCAATCTATCCTCATAGCTAAGATTCTCCATTCCAGGCAGCAACCTCGTAAATCTCCTTTATACCCTCTCCAGTGCAATCACGTCCTTCCTATAATACGGCGACCAGAACTGCCGCAGAATTCCAGCTGTGGCCTAGCCAGTATATTATACAATTTAAGCATAACCTCCCTGCTCTTGTATTCTGTGCCTTGGCCAATAAAGGCAAGCATTCCGTATGCCTTCTTATCCACCTGGTCTGACACTTTCAGGGATCTGTGGGCAAGCACTCCAAGGTCATTTTGTTCATCTACACTTCTAAGTGGCCTAACATTTAATGTGTATACCCTTTCATTATTAGCTCTCCCCAAATGCATTACCTCAAACTTCTCTGAATTAAATTCCATTTGCCACTGTTCTGCCCACCTGACGAGTAGATTGATATCCTCCTGCAGTCCATGACTTTCCTATTATCAACCACACAGCCAATTTTAGTGTCATCTTCTTAATCATACCCCCGATATTCAAATCTAGATCATTGATGTATAACCACAAAAAGCAAGGGACCCAGTACTGAGCCCTGCGGAACCCCACTGGAAATATCCTTCCAGTCACAAAAACATCCATCAACCATTACCCTTTGAACATAAGAACATAAGAAATAGGAACAGGTGTAGGCCATACGGCCCCTCGAGCCTGAGATTTGAGATAATTAAAATGCTAATTAGTAAACATAAGAACATAACATAAGAACCAGGCCATACGGCCCCTCGAGCCTACTCCGCCATCTAATACGATCATGGTTGATCCGATCATGGACTCAGCTCCACTTCCCCGCCCGCTCCCCATAACCCCTTATTCCCTTATCGTTTAAGAAACTGTCTATTTCTGTCTTACATTTATTCAATGTCCCAGCTTCCACAGCTCTCTGAGGCAGCGAATTCCACAGATTTACAACCCTAAGAAATTTCTCCTCATCTCTGTTCTAATGGGTGGCCCCTTATTCTAAGATCATGCCCTCTAAGTTCTAGTCTCCCCCATCAGTGGAAACATCCTATCGGCATCCGCCTTGTCAAGCCTCCTCATAATCTTATACGTTTCGATAAGATCAACTCTCATCCTTCTGAATTCCAATGAGTAGAGGCCCAACCTACTCAACCTTTCCTCATGAGTCAACTCCCTCATCCCCAGAATCAACCTAGTGAACCTTCTCTGAACTACCTCCAAAGCAAGTATATCCTTTCGTAAATATGGAAACCAAAACTGCATGCAGTATTCCAGGTGTGGCCTCACCAATACCTTATATAGCTGTAGCAAGACTTCCCTGCTTTTATACTCCATCCCCGTTGCAATAAAGGCCAAGATACCATTGGCCTTCCTGATCACTTGCCTTACCTGCATAATATCCTTTTGTGTTTCATGCACAAGTACCCTCAGGTCCTGCTGTACTGCAATTTTTCTCCATTTAACTAATAACTTGCTCTTTGTTTTTTTTCTGCTAAAATGCATGACCTCACACTTTCCAACATTATACTCAGTTTGACAAATTTTTGACCACTCACTCAGCCTTTCTATGTCCTTTTGCAGATTTTGTGTGTCCTCCTCGCACATTGCTTTTCCTCCCATCTTTGTATCATCAGCAAACTTGGCTACATTACACTCAGTTTCTTCTTTCAAGTCGTTAATATAGATTGTAAATAGTTGAGGTCCCAGCACTGATCCCTGCGGCACCCCACTAGTTACTGGTTGCCAACCAGAGAATGAACCATTTATCCCGACTCTCTGTTTTCTGTTAGTTAGCCAATCCTCTATCCATGCTTAATATATTACCCCCAACCCTGTGAACTTTTATTTTGTGCAGTAACCTTTGATGTGGCACCTTGTCAAATGCCTTCTGGAAGTCCAAATACACCACATCCACTGGTTTCCCTTTATCCACCCTGTTCGTTACATCCTCGAAGAACTCCAGCAAATTTGTCAAACATGACTTCCCCTTCATAAATCCATGCTGACTCTGCCTGACCGAATTTTGCTTTTCCAAATGTCCTGCTACTACTTATTTAATAATGGACTCCAACATTTTCCCAACCACAGATATTAGGCTAATTGGTCTATAGTTTCCTGCTTTTTGTCTGCCTCCTTTTTTAAATAGGGGCGTTACATTTGCAGTTTTCCAAACTGCTGGGACCTCCCCAAAATCCAGGGAATTTGGGTAACTTACAACCAAATCATCCACAATCCCTGCCGCTACTTCTCTTAAGATCCTAGGATGCAAGCCATCAGGTCCAGGGGATTTATCTGCCTTTAGTCCCGTTATCTTACTGAGTACCACCTCCTCAGTGATTGTTATTGTGTTCATTTCCTCCCTCCCTATAGCCCCTTGACTATCCACTGTTGGAATATTGTTAGTGTCCTCTACCGTAAAGACTGATACAACATAGTTTCTGCCATCTCCATGTTCCCCATTCCGGTCTCGTCCTCTAAATGTCCAACATTTACTTTAGCCACTCTTTTCCTTTTTATATACCTATAGAAACTCTTGCTATCTATTTTTATATTTTGTGCTAGTTTACTTTCATAGTCTATCTTCCCTTTCTTAATCATTTTTTTTTAGCCGTTCTTTGCTGGCTTTTAAAAGCTTCCCAGTCTTTTGTCCTCCCATTAGTTTTAGCCACTTTGTATGCCCTTGTTTTTAATTAGATACCGTCCTTAATTTCCTTAGTTAGCCACGGATGGCTATCTTTTCTCTTACACCCTTTGCTTCCTACCTCTAAGCCAATTTTGGATCCAACTTGCCACTTTGCCCTGGATCCCATGTGCTTTTACCTTCGTGACCAGTCTGCCATGTGGGACCTCATCAAAAGCTTTGCTGAAGTCCATATACACTACATTGTATGCATTGCACTACAGTCATCGACCCTCCTGGGTACCTCCTCGAAAAATTCAATCAAGTTAGTTAAACACGATCTTCCCTTAACAAATCCATGCTGACTGTCCCTGATTAATCCTTGCCTTTCTAAATGTAGATTTATCCTTCAGGACTTTTTCCAATAATTTTCCCACCACTGAGGTTAGGCTGACAGGCCTGTAATTACTCGGCCTATCCCTTTCTCCCTTCTTAAATATATTAGCAGTCCTCCAGTACCATGCCTGAATCCAAAGAGGACTGGAAAATGATGGTCAAGGCCTCTACTATTTCCTCTGTTGCTTCGCTCAACAACTTGGGATGCATTTCATCCGAGCCTGGGGACTTATCCACTTTCAAAGCTGCTAACCCCCTTAATATCTCCTCTCTCACTATGTTTATTTCATACAGAATTTCACACTCCAAATAGGTCCTACACCCTTTCTTTAGGTATCCTCTTGCTCTTAATATATTTATAGAACATCTTTGGGTTTTCCTTGATTTTACTTCCTAAGAATTTTTCATACTCTCTCTTAGCATTTCTAATATCCTTTTTATTTTCACCTCTGAACTTTCTATATTCCTCCAGAGATTGTACAATGTTTAGCCGTCGGTATATGATATAAGCTTCTCTTTTTTTGTTTATACTCCCCTGTAAGTCCCTAGACATCCAGGGTGCTCTAGAATTGTTTTTCCAACCCTTTTTCTTTAAGGGCACATGTCTGAACTGAGCCTTCCAGATCTCCTCCTTGAATGCCTCCCACTGTTCAGACACTGATTTACCTTCAAGTAGCTGTTTCCAATCTACCTCTCAACTTAGCAAAATTAATTTTTCCCCAAATTGGGACTTTTATTCCTGGTCTATCCTTGTCCTTATCCATAACTATCTTGAATCTGACTGAATTGTGGTAACTGGCACCCAAGTGTTCTCCCACTGATACCCCTTCCACCTGCCCAGCTTCATTACCCAAAACTAAATCCAGAACTGCCCTCTCCCATGTTGGGCTCGTTACATATTGACTAAAAAAAGTTCTCTTGAATGCATTTTAGGAATTCTGCACCCTCTATACCCTTCACACTATATTTATCCCAATCAATATTAGGATAGTTAAAATCCCCTATTACTGCCCTATGGTTTTTGGACTGCAAAGCAATTTGCCTATATATTTGCTCCTCTATCTCCCTCCCACTGTTTGGGGGTCTATAATACATGGCCAGCAGTGTAATTGCCCCTTTTTTATATTACACCTAGTAGAGCTATATATTAGTTATCGAGGTTTGTATTAGTTGTTGGTTTGTATTAGTTGTTGGTTTGCATATAAAAGGTTCCATCAACTGCTGTATATATGGTTAAACAAGATTTCCAAAACTGGCTTTTATAAAACCACCTTCTTGCATGCTGACCTGTTTTGTTCTTGTGCATTTACATTGACTTTTCTATTCTTGTTTCTCTCTTGCATTTCAAAAATAGCTCAACTCATGTGTAATTCTTGAACAATGGAACATAGCTAGACATTTAAATAAAAATGATAATTATTTGCAACAGCTTGTTGATGGGCATAAAACAAAAACACCCATCACCTTATTTGTCCACAATAAGAGCTTTGTAAAACAACCATTATGTAACTCAAATATGGTAGTCAGTTTTCTTTTTCTGTGAGCAGACAGCATACTGTAGGTTTGGTTAACACATTATAATAATCATTTAGTAACTTCCAGCATTTTACCTGTGCCTGTTCTGGAATGTCTGCTGCAAAGTAGAAGATGTAATGGTCTTCACTAAAGTGCTGTACTACTATTTGAAAACAGTTTTGCCTATAAAAAGGAAAATTACAGGAAACAAATTAATCCATGAAAGTACAGCACAATTAATCTCTGCTTAAGAAACCTCTACCAATCTATTCTTATGAAAACTGCAACTTTTAATATTCATGCACATTTAACAGCTCTCTAAAGCTGCAGTCTCCCACAGTTGCCACAATTCCTTTCTTCCTCTCTGACAAATAGGTGGGAGGTTAAAAATGCAAGAACATTTTTTTTTAAATATTGCCACATTATGAGACATATTTCAGATTTTCAAAAAAAGTTTGTGCACTCATTTTTCTGATCGCTATTTTAAGTTTCCTTGCTGAGAAAGCCATAGGAATCTGGGCAAATAGCAGAGTTCAGCAGTGTAAGACCGGAGTTCCAGAACCCGTACTGTTCTGGAATCCGGACACTGGGACGATTCATGGCGGGAGTTGTCCAGAAAATGTTCTGAAATCCGGACCCAGCCTCGGGCCACCGCCGACCTCTCCCCGCCTCGGGCTGCCGACGACCTCTCCCCTGCCTCGGGCCACCGACCTCCGACCCCCCCGCCTACCTACCTAGGCCCAGGCGTTTCCGGACTCGGGACATCGGAAAGACGTTCCGAAGTCCGGAAATGCACGAACCTGGGCTTGGGCATTTCCGGATTCAGGACATCACAAATACATTTCGAAGTACGGAAATACACAGAATCCAGAACGGCCTTGGTCCCGAGGCTTCCGGATTGTCGACGCTGTACCTGTACACACTTGAGGGCCACAGCCATTTACCCACACACACGAATTATGGTGTTGTAACACTACCATCGACAAGTGTAAGGGCAAGAAAGTTCATTTTTATTCGTTCCATGATGTGGGCGTCGCTGGCAAGGTCAGCATTTATTGACCATCCCTAATTGCACTTGAGAAGGTGGTGGTGAGCCGCCTTCTTAAACCGCTATAGCTGTTGTGGTGAAGCTACTCCCACATTGCTGTTAGGGAGGCAGTTCTAGGATTTTGACCCAGTGACAATGAAGGAACGGCAATATATTTCCATGTCAGGGTGGTGTGTAACCTGGAGGGAAACTTGCAGGCGACGGTGCTCCCATGCACCTGCTGCCCTTGTCCTTCTAGGTGGTAGAGGTCGTAGTTTTGGGAGGTGCTGTCGAAGAAGCCGTGGCGAGTTGCTGCTGTGCATCTTATAGATAGTACATACTGCCAGTGGTGGAGTGTGAATATTGAAGGTGATGAATGGGGTGCCAATCAAGCAGGATGCTTTGTCCTGGATGGTGTCGAGCTTCTTGAGTGTTGTTGGAGCTGCACTCATCCAAGGCAAGGGGAGAGTATTCCATCACACATCTGACTTGTGCCTTGTAGATGGTGGAAAGGCTTTGGGGAGTCATGAGGGGAGACACTCAATGCAGAATACCCAGTCTCTGACCCACTTTTGTTGCCAATATTGATGATGGAGGATTCAGCGATGGTAATGCTGTTGAATATCATGGGGAGGTGGTTAAACTCTCTCTTGTTGGAGATGGTCATTGCCTGGCATTTATGTTGCGCGAATGTAACTTGCCACTTATCAGTCCAAGCCTGATAAGTCATCCAAGTCTTGTTGCATGCGGGCACAGACGGTTTCATTTTCTGAGGAGTTGTGAATGGAACTGAATACTGCAATCATCAGCGAACATCCCTATTTCTAACCTTATGACGGAGGGAAGGTCATTGATGAAGCAGCTGAAGATGGTTGAGCCGAGGACATTGCCCTCAGGAACTCCTGCAGTGATGTCCTGGGACTGGGATGATCGACCTTCAACAACCACCTTCCTTTGTGCTAAGTATGACTCCAGCCAGTGGAGAGTTTTCTCCCTGAAAACTTCAGCCGATACTGCGGGAGAGAGGTCAAGATCATGCATACAATAGTGCATGGATTGCATGAACCATCACAATCAGTCGTTAGAGGAGCACTGAATATTAGAGGTTGAATCGGAATTTTACAGCATGGAAAGAGGCCATTATCCCATTTCCCCTTGAGCTGATTCTCAAACAGCTACCCACTTAGCCCATAGTCATGAATGGATCCAAGGTAATCGGTTAAAGTTCAAATGGAATCTACATGGAATGAATTGGAGTTTGAGGCAAGTGCTAAGAGATATGGTTGTGAAAATCAGCATGATGAACTCAAACTTCACACACAATAGCAGAGATATAAACATGTGTTTCCGACTATGGAATTCTCTCCTTGTCAATCATTGCCTGGGACACTGTTACTGGAATGCATTTTAAATAGTACTAATTTACAGTTGCAACAGCATGCATCAAGTTATGAGAAATCTACATTTCTGGTCGATATAGCATAATTACTCCAAATCTTTCTGTCCCTGACAACCATCGGGGTCAATCTAACATTGATTAAACTTGTCCTCATCAGTTGTCTCCAATGACATCCGACAACTCAGACATTATCCTGTAAAAATATATCCTTACTGAAATTAGAGTGAATTTAAGGGTGAATGATAAGCCATCTGATTTCTTTCCCCGAGTAAACTTTATTTTTATGGTAGGAGTATCTGCTGTAATCAATAGAGTATATTTAAATGCAGACTGTCTCCATTCTAGAACAAGGAGACATAGACAGAAGATTAAATGCAAGAGATTTAGTGTCGAGAGCAGAATAATGATGATATGGTTCTGCTAAATGAAGAGGGAGTGTGTTACAGTAGGAGATCTAGCTAGCAGTGACCACAACACAATTTGGTTTAGAATAATTATGGAAAGAGACTAGAAAATATTGAATATAAAAATGCTCAACTGGGGAAGAGCTATTTTCAATGATTTAAGAAGGGACCTAGCACAGGTAGATTGGCAACAGTGATTGCAGGGTAAACCACTAATGAAACAATGGATGGGCATTCAGTGAGGAGATAGTTCAGGTACAAACTAGGGATATTCCTTTGAAAGGAAAAGATAGAGGCCTAGAAATTTGAGACCGCTGGAAACGTGCCCCCACTGCAGGCCACAGTTAACGATCGCCAAAATTAATGGCGCTGGCAGCACTGGTATACACAGCAGTGCTAAATTCACTGTGCATGGCCGGTTTTTGTGGCGGTAGACTCAGCAGGGGGCCCAATGTAGCGTGGCTGTAGCATTATTGCAGCAAGATCAGCCTTCATTTAAAGCAGCAAGGCTGACATTTTAGAAAGCAGCGTGGTCCCTTAGAGAACGGCGTTCTAAAATTTAAAAAAAACATTTAAAAATAGGCAGTTTTTTTAGCCCTTACAGCTCAACTGCCTTCTGAATAAAAAATTCAAGTGAAAAAGAATTCCCAAATGGCAGTCTTCAGCTCTTAAAGCTGAATTGCTGAAACAACAGGAAAAGTTCTTCAGCACTAACACAAATGGCTCAACAAGCCAGGGAAGGTCACCCAGTGTCTCGCACACAGCACTCCAGCTTTGTGCACGGGGTCAACACTGCAAGAGTTTCCAGAAAATACTGGAACTACTCAGCAGGTCAGGCAGCATCGTGACCCGTGACGTGAATCCTGTTCTCTCATCATGGATGCTGCCTGACCTGCTGAGTATTTGCAGCATTTTATGTTTTCTTTCTCGGAGGGTTTCCTTTAACCATCTGAGGTTTTGCGAGCATCCAGCAGCACTTCCTGCACACTTTAAAAAACTTTTAACATCTATTGCACCAAGCCAACAAAATATTAAAAATGCAGTCCGAAAGCTTGAATACAAACTTAAGTGAAAGATGTATGTGTCCCATTAAAAACTGCCGACAGTGTCTGTCAGTCTGCTGCACACTCGCTTTTCAGAGCGAGTTTAGGACCCAGCACTAAACTTAGCGCAAAGGTCCAAGTTTGCAGAGCGTGGAGTGAAGTCGACAATGTACGCTGACTGACGTTACGCTCTCCATATTTGCATGTCCAGGGCCAACACTGATAACGACAGCTCTATGGCCCTCACCAGAATGGTGGCCGCCAAGTCCCGTGCCAGAGACGCTAGAGTAGCAGCCGCCTTTTTTTCCAGGATTCTGGCACAAACGGGTGGAGGTAAGTAGCCCAATTTTTCCCCCCAGAGCATCCAAATCTAATGCACCCTGGATGACAAAGGAAATAAAAAAGTTAGAATAAAACAGAAAAAGGAGACTTATGACAAATGTCAGGAGCAAGATTTAGTAATAACATAACCAGGAAGATTATGGAAAGTACAGAAGGGAAGGCAGAGAGAGATTATGAGAACAGATTAGCAGGCAACATTAAATAGAACTCAAAACATTTTATAAACATATAAAGTGTAAGAAAAAAGTTTGGTCTATTAAACACTCAAAGGGAAATCTTCATGCAGAGGCAGAGGGTATGGCTGAAATATTAAATGAGTACTTTGCATCTTCACAAGGGAAGCAGACGATGTGAAGGTTATACTAAAAGAGAAGAGCAAAGTTATGAACAGGATAACAGATCGAAAAGATGTACTAAAAAGGTTAGGAGTACTGAAAGTTGCTTAGTCACCTGGATGGAATGCATCCCAGGTTGCAGAAAGAAGCAAAGGTAGAAACAGCAGAGGCATTGGTCTGACAAACTTGACTGAATTCTTTGATGAGGTAACAAAAGGTTGATCAAGGTAGTGCAGTAGATGTATATAGGGACTTTCGGAAGGCATTCGACAAAGTGCCACACAGGAAGCTTATTAAGAAGATGGAAGCCCATGGAATTAAGGGGAAAGTGGCAGTATAGATACAGAATTGGCTCAGTGACAGAAAGCAGTGTAAAAGGTTAGAGAGTGGTTAAAAAGGTGGTGGTGGATGGATGTTTTTCAGACTGGGAGGTGGTTTGCAGTGGTGTTCCAAGGTCAGTTTTGGGTCCATTACTCTGTTGAATTTTTATAAATCACCTGTAGGGAGAAGCATTATGTTTTCAGATGATACAAAATTTGGCAACGTAGTAGATAGAGATGAGGATGGTCAGGATGACAGACAGAATGGTGAAATGGTCAGAAACATGGCAGATGGAGTTCAATGAGAAGTGGTGTAGTGATGCACTAATATGGAAAGACAGTATACTATAAATAGTATGATTTTGAAAAAAGTGTTGATGAGCAGAGAGACCTTGGTGTACATATACACAATTCCTTAAAGGTAGCAGGGCAAGTTGATAAGGTAAGTAAAAAGCATATGGGTTATTTGGGTTTATAAACAGAGGAATAGAGTATAAAAGCAAAGATCATGCTAGAACTTTATAAGCCACTGGTTAGGCCTCAGCTGGAGTATTGTGGACAATTCTGGGCACCAGATTTCAGGAAAGATGTAAAGGCTTCAGAAAGGGTAGAGGAGGTTTACTAGAATGTTACCAGGAATTAGTTATGAGGGGAGGCTGGAAAAGTTAGGATTGTTCTCCTTGGAACAGAGAAGGTTAAGAGGTGATGTAATAGAGGTTTTCAAGATGATGAGACATTTTGATAGAGTAGAGAGAGAAAAACTATTCCCTCTGGTGAGTGGGTGAACAACCAGAGGTCATAGATTTAAAATCATTGGCAAAAGATCTAGACGGAGATGTTTTCACTCGGAGTTGTCGGGTCTGGAACAGTCTAGCTGAAAAGGACCAACACAGGCAGATGGGCCGAGTGGCCTCTTTCTGTGCTGTAAGTTTCTCTGGGGTCAAGTTTCAGCCTGAGTTGCTCCTATTTTTTTGGAGCAACTAGTTTAGAATGGAGTATCTTAGAAATTGCAATTTTCGGCATTTAAGTTGCTCCAGTTCTCGTGAGTTAGAACAGTTTCATTTTAGAACAGATTTTTTTTTCCAAAAGGGGCGTGTGCGGCCACTTACGCTTGTTTTGCAAGTTTAGGCAGCGAAAACTTACTCCATTCCAAGTTAGTTTGGAGTAAGTGTAGATTTTTGTACGCTCAGAAAAACTTTGCCTACACTTATAAATCAGGCGCATGGAACGAAAGATGGGGGAGGGGGTGGTGTTTACAAATATTAAACATTTCACTTTTACAAATAAAGAGCCATCATCAATAATAAATGATAAATAAATCAATAAATAAACCAATAAATCAATCCAAATGAATGAAAAAATAAAAATTTAAAAAATGAAAAATCACTCAATAAATAAAAAAATATTTCTACTCACCTACTGCAGCACCAGGGAGAAGGGGGGGGGGCGGAGAAAAGATGGGGGTCAGGGGGAGAGAAGAGAGGAAGATTGGGGGGGGGGGAGGAGGAGAAGAGAAGTTGGGGGGGGGGAAGAGAAGAGAAGAAGATGGGGGGGGGGGGAAGAGAAGAAGATGGGGGGGGGGGAGAAGAGAAGAAGATTGGGGAGGGAGAAGGGAAGATGATGGGTGGGGGGGAGGGAAGGAAGAGAAGATGATGGGTGGGGGGGAGGGAAGGAAGAGAAGATGATGGGTGGGGGGGAGGGAGGGAAGAGAAGATGATGGGTGGGAGGGAGGGAAGGAAGAGAAGATGATGGGTGGGGGGGAGGGAAGAGAAGATGATGGGTGGGAGGGAGGGAAGAGAAGATGATGGGTGGGGGGGGGAGGGAGGGAAGAGAAGATGATGGGTGGGGGGGGGGGAGGGAGGGAAGAGAAGATGATGGGTGGAGGGGAGGGAGGGAAGAGAAGATGATGGGTGGGGGGGGGAGGGAGGGAAGAGAAGATGATGGGTGGGAGGGAGGGAAGAGAAGATGATGGGTGGGAGGGAGGGAAGAGAAGAGAAGATGATGGGTGGGAGGGAGGGAAGAGAAGAGAAGATGATGGGTGGGGGGGGGAGGGAGGGAAGAGAAGATGATGGGTGGAGGGGAGGGAGGGAAGAGAAGATGATGGGTGGGGGGGAGGGAGGGAAGAGAAGATGATGGGTGGGGGGGGAGGGAGGGAAGAGAAGATGATGGGTGGGGGGGGAGGGAGGGAAGAGAAGATGATGGGTGGGGGGGGGGGGAGGGAGGGAAGAGAAGATGATGGGTGGGGGGGGGAGGGAGGGAAGAGAAGATGATGGGTGGGGGGGGAGGGAGGGAAGAGAAGATGATGGGTGGGGGGGAGGGAGGGAAGAGAAGATGATGGGTGGGAGGGAGGGAAGAGAAGATGATGGGTGGGAGGGAGGGAAGAGAAGATGATGGGTGGGAGGGAGGGAAGAGAAGATGATGGGTGGGAGGGAGGGAGGGAAGAGAAGATGATGGGTGGGGGTGGAGGGAGGGAAGAGAAGATGATGGGTGGGTGGGGGGGGGGGGGAGGGAAGAGAAGATGATGGGGGGGGGGGGGAAGAGAAGAGAAGAAGAATGGGGGGGGGGGGGAAGAGAAGAGAAGAAGATGGGGAGGCGGGTGGTGGAGAAGACGACGACAATGCCGGGCCCCGCCGAGGACTTCGGGCGGGGCCCGCAAGCAGCCGGTGCCGGGCTGCCGCCGACGCTTCGGGCGGGTCCCGCCCCCAGCGAGAGGCCGGGCGGGTGGGCCCTGCCGACGAGGTATGATGCGCAGGCCACTCGGCCGGGGATAGGAACGGCGTCCCTTCGGCCTGGGATAGGGTCGTCGCCCCGGAGACAGGAACTACAGTGCACGCACGCAGCTGCCGGCACTGTTTTTGGCGCAGGGCTGTAGCTCCGCCCCTAGCAGCTCCTGCTGCGCAGCGCCGAGGTGGAAATGGGCCTACAGCCATCTGAGAATCGCGAGGTAAGTATTTGGCGCAATTTTTGTTCTATAAATTAGGCGGGCCTCTCCGATGTGTGCCATTCGAGCGGGCGGCCAAAACTTGACCCCTCTGATTCTATGAAAATAAACTTTTTTTGATATATGGTTGTGAAGCTGTGCACTGCACTACCAGAGTTAATGATTGAAGAAGCAGGAAGTTAAAAATTACTTCCAGTGCTACACCCTGGTGAACACAAGAATAATAGAATAAGACAGATTAATGCGTGGCTGGAGAAGTGACGCAGGAAGGGCTTCAGATTCCTGGGGCATTGGGACCAGTTCTGAGGCAGAAGGGATCTGTTCAGAGCTGGGACCGATGCCCCTGCAAGGATGTTAGCTAGTGCTATGGGAAGGGTTTAAACTAATTTGGCAGGGAGATCGGCATCAGGATGAAACATTAGCGATTTTAAAGGGGAGCAGAACAGACGCACCTGGAGGTGTATGTATACAAATCTTCGATGGTGGCAGGACAAATTAAGATGACTTAAAAGCAGAATGGCACCAGGGATGAGGGACTTCAGTTATGTGGAAAGACTGGAGAAGTTGGAGTTGTTCTACTTAGAGCAGAAGGTTAAGAGGAGATTTAATAAAGATGTTCAAAACCATGAACAGTTTTGCTAGAGGAAATAAGGAGAAACTGTTTCCAGTGGCAGAAGCGTAACAAGAGGACACAAATTTAAGGCCATTGGCATATGATCTAGAGGTGACACGAAGAAACATTTTTTCACGCAGCGAGTTACGATGATCTGGAATGCACTGCCCTGAAAGTGTGGTGGAAGCAGATTCAACAGTAATTTTCAAAATTGGATAAATGCTTGAAGGGAAAAAGTATACAGGGCTATGGGTTATGAGAAGGGGCGTGGGACTAATTGGATAGCTCTGGCAAAGGCACGATGGGGCTAATGGCCTCCTTTTGTGCTGCATCGAATATGATATTATGACACGAAGAGACGATTCAACATTTAAGCTGAGGTTAGATAGATGCTTTGAAGGAAAGTAGCAAACAAGGAAATAGCAATAGAGTTGAAAGAAAAAAAGACTTCCATTTATATAGCGCCTTTCACTACCACCAGACGTCGCAAAGCGTTTTGCAGCCAATGAAGTACATTTGGAGTGTTGTAATGTGGGAAACACGGGAGCCAATTTGCCGACAGCAAGCTCCCACACACAGCAAAGTGATCATGACCAGATGATCTATTTTCTTTTGACCGAGAGATAAATATTGGCCAGGACATCAGGGATAATTCCCCTGCTCTTATTCGAAGTAGTGCCATGGGTTCTTTTACATCCACCCGAGAGCAGACGGGGCTTCGGTTTAAACTCTCATCCGAAAGACGGCACCCAAGTGTAGCGCTCCCTCAGAACTGCACTGGAGTGTCATGCTCAAGTCCCTGGAGTGGGACTTGAACCCACAACCTTCTGACACAGAGGCAAGTGTGTTACTCACAGCCACAGCTGACACTGCTCCACATGACCAGCAGTCCCAATCATATATGACAGTTGTCACATAGAATTAGGACTGCTGGTCATGGAGGATAAATATTAAAATGGACTGGTTAAGCTGCATGGCCTATTTCTGTGTCGTAATTCCATGAATCGCACAGTCTTGGTACCTCCTCAGCACTTCCCAGCAGGACACAGTACAATATTTCTCGTCTCCATATAGTAAATCAAAGAATAAAATTTAAAATAAAAGAATGCTAACCATCTTTCTTGCCAAGTATTAACGAAAAATGTTAGGAAAGGATAAAAATGTAGTCATTATAAAGGATCAATTTTCAAAACAAATGCCTTCGAACAACATCTGTGATCTTTCAAACCTGTATTCTGCATTTATGCAGCATTTGAATACTGGTACATTAATTATTTTGGCTACTCTCACTATTAGTTCCCATATAATCTTAAAAATGAGTGTCAAAAAGTCACATTTTTGATGAAAAGTCTGGGTAATTTTGGTAAAAGAGTTTGCAAAATATTCTTTACAAGCACACAATAAGCAAATAAGGCACTTTTATGAAGAAAAGCACTTAAAACACTGCAAATTCATCAACAGATAGCAAAGTTAGGTAACAAAAATCTCAGTTTTGCAAGCATGTTTAGTGACAACTTATAAATTGATTAATTTACTATTTTAAGGGTTCAAAGTAGATTGCCAGCAAACCGAAGGAAGTTCCTGTTTTCTTGGCTAACTGTTTTTCAGTTCACGTACTGGCATCAAAATAAACATTACCTTAAATAATGCCATTCAATATGAGGCACAGTTTTAATACTGCAATATTAATCACAGGTTAGGAGAAATTGGTTTTCTCAGGATTGCTGAGGCATGGAATGCTTTGCCACAAGCAGTGGTTGAGGCATCATTCAAGGGAAAAATTGATAAATATTTGAAGCAGGGAAACCAAGAAAGAACAGGGTGTGGGATTTAGTTTTGGATCGTTCTAGCAAGAACTGACACAAATCAGGTGATCTCTTTCTGTCCCGTAAACTTCTATGGTATTGTATATACACACCAATAAAAACAATTTTAAACTATAAATAAATTTAAAACTTTAATAAAAACAGGAAATAGTTACTGACAACTTCCACATTTTAACACCTGGATGAGTAAACTTATCTAGAGCGCTGGAATATTTGAAACAAATCTTTTAGTTTTCAATATTTTGTATTTTTGTACATCAAGATTCAAAATAAAAATATTTAATTCTTAAGCTACAGATAGGTGCCCAATGAATCAGTCATTTTCTGCATCCTATGTATAGTAACTTTTTTTTGTCTCTCAAAAGGAGGAATACAACCATTGGGGAAAGAATACTTTTCCCTCCATCAGCATCAACCTTTCCAAGTCATGTAGTTTTTGCACAGTAAAGCTTTTTCCACTCTGTTCCAACAGTGTCTCTTAAACCTGCCTCAGAAGTGCACTAACTACTAAATACGCATTTTCACTTCTCATACTAAACAACTTAATATACATAACATTAGAAGATAAGAATTAGGAACAGGAGTAGGCCATCTAGTCCCTCGAGCCTGCTCCGCCATTCAACAAGATCATGGCTGATCTGGCCGTGGACTCAGCTCCACTTACCCGCCCGCTCCCCATAACCCTTAATTCCCTTATTGGTTAAAAATTTATCTATCTGTGACTTGAACACATTCAATGAGCTAGCCTCAACTGCTTCCTTGGGCAGAGAATTCCACAGATTCACAACCCTCTGGGAGAAGAAATTCCTTCTCAACTCGGTTTTAAATTGGCTCCCCCATATTTTAAGGCTGTGCCCCCTAGTTCTAGTCTCCCCGACCAGTGGAAACAACCACTCTGCCTCTATCTTGTCTATCCCTTTCATTATTTTAAATGTTTCGATAAGATCACCCCTCATCCTTCTGAACTCCAACGAGTAAAGACCCAGTCTACTCAATCTATCATCATAAGGTAACCCCCTCATCACCGGAATCAGCCTAGTGAATCGTCTCTGTACCCCCTCCAAAGCTAGTATATCCTTTCTTAAGGTGACCAAAACTGCACGCAGTACTCCAGGTGTGGCCTCACCAATACCCTATACAGTTGCAGAAGGACCTCCCTGCTTTTGTACTCCATCCCTCTAGCAATGAAGGCCAATATTCCATTCGCCTTCCTGATTACCTGTTGCACCTGCAAACTAACTTTTTGGGATTCATGCACAAGGACCCCCAGGTTCCTCTGCACCGCAGCATGTTGTAATTTCTCCCCATTCAAATAATATTCCCTTCTACTGTTTTTTTTCCCCCCCAAGGTGGATGACCTCACACTTTCCGACATTGTATTCCATCTGCCAAACCTTAGCCCATTCGCTTAACCTATCTAAATCTCTTTGCAGCCTCTCTGTGTCCTTCACACAACCCGCTTTCCCACTAATCTTTGTGTCATCTGCAAATTTTGTTACACTACACTCTGTCCCCTCTTCCAGGTCATCTATGTATATTGTAAACAGTTGTGGTCCCAGCACCGATCCCTGTGGCACACCACTAACCACCGATTTCCAACCCGAAAAGGACCCATTTATCCCGACTCTCTGCTTTCTGTTCGCCAGCCAATTCTCTATCCATGCTAATACATTTCCGCTGACTCCGCGTACCTTTATCTTCTGCAGTAACCTTTTGTATGGCACCTTATCGAATGCCTTTTGGAAATCTAAATACACCACATCCATCGGTACACCTCTATCCACCATGCTAGTTATATCCTCAAAGAATTCCAGTAAATTAGTTAAACATGATTTCCCCTTCATTAATCCATGCTGCATCTGCTTGATTGCACTATTCCTATCTAGATGTCCCGCTATTTCTTCCTTAATGATAGTTTCAAGCATTTTCCCCACTACATGTTAAACTAACCGGCCTATAGTTACCTGCCTTTTGTCTGCCCCCTTTTTTTTTTAAAAAAACAGGAGGCGTTACATTAGCTGCTTTCCAATCCGCTGGTACCTCCCCAGAGTCCAGAGAATTTTGGTAGATTATAAAGAATGCATCTGCTATAACTTCCACCATCTCTTAATACCCTGGGATGCATTTCATCAGGACCAGGGGACTTGTCTACCTTGAGTCCCGTTAGCCTGTCCAGCACTACCCCCCCTAGTGATAGTGATTGTCTCAAGGTCCTCCCTTCCCACATTCCTGTGACCAGCAATTTCTGGCATGATTTCTGTGTCTTCCACTGTGAAGACCGAAACAAAATAATTGTTTAAGGTCTCAGCCATTTCCACATTTCCCATTATTAAATCCCCCTTCTCATTTTCTAAGGGACCAACATTTACTTTAGTCGCTCTTTTCCGTTTTATATATCTGTAAAAGCTTTTACTATCCGTTTTTATATTTTGCGCAAGTTTACCTTCGTAATCTATCTTTCCTTTCTTTATTGCTTTCTTAGTCATTCTTTGCTGTCGTTTAACATTTTCCCAATCTTCTAGTTTCCCACTAACCTTGGCCACCTTATACACATTGGTTTTTAATTTGATACTCTCCTTTATTTCCTTGGTTATTCCTTCTCTTACCGCCCTTTTTCACTGGAATATATTTTTGTTGAGCACTATGAAAGAGCTCCTTAAAAGTCCTCCACTGTTCCTCAATTGTGCCACCGTTTAGTCTGTTTCCAGTCTACTTTAGCCAACTCTGCCCTCATCTCACTGTAGTCCCCTTTGTTTAAGCATAGTACACTTGTTTGAGACACTACTTCCTCACCCTCAATCTGTATTACAAATTCAACCATACTGTGATCACTCATTCCGAGAGGATCGTTTACTAGATCATCGTTTATTATTCCTGTCTCATTACACAGGACCAGATCTAAGATAGCTTGCTTCCTTGTAGGTTCTGTAACATACTGTTCTAAGAAAAAATCCCGTATGCATTCTATGAATTCCTCCTCCAGGCTACCCCGTGCGATTTGATTTGACCAAATCGATATGTAGGTTAAAATCCCCCATGATTACTGCCGTTCCTTTTTCACATGCCTCCATTATTCCCTTGATTATTGTCCGCCCCACCGTGAAGTTATTATTTGGGGGCCTATAAACTACGCCCACCAGTGACTTTTTCCCCTTACTATCTCTAATCTCCACCCACAATGATTCAACATTTTGTTCATGAGAGCCAATATCGTCTCTCACAACTGCCCTGATATCATCCTTTATTAACAGAGCTAGCCCACCTCCTTTCCCTTCTTGTCTATCTTTCCAAATTGTTAGATACCCCTGTATGTTTAATTCCCAGTCTTGGCCACCCTGCAACCACGTTTCTGTAATGGCCACCAAATCATACCCATTTGTAACTCATTTACTTTATTTCGAATGCTGCGTGCGTTTAGGTAGAGTGTTTTAATACTAGTTTTTCAACCATGATTTTTAGTTTTGAACCCTCCTGCAGCCCCTTTATATTCATACATATTGTCCCTTCCTATCACCTTGTGGTTTACACTTACCCCAGTGCTACTCTGCTCTGTTGCCTCCTGTCTTTTGCATTCTTTCTTGGGGTCCTGTTCATCTGAGCTCTCACCCACTCTAACCAGCTCAATGGTTCAAATGAGTTTGCCAATTTACTATCTACCTGCATTGACTGCAAGCTATTTTATATTGCAAGTCCACAAGCATTAGAAATTCAGACTGCCAAAACATAATTCACAAAGGATCCCTAGAGCCCACAGAAGGAGAGAGATTTCAATCTCACTGTTTTGGACTGGATTCAAGCTGGGTTCCCAGAAGTGAAAGGATAGTGCGCGAATCAAACATTACCAGAAGCTCATGGAATGATTCAATATGTGCAATTCACTATTTACGAGGGTTACACTGATGGCTATTTTGAGTGGAAGTGTGGTGAGGGCAGGTGTCCTTAACGGAATTTTAGAAAATGAGCAAATGAATCCTGACTAATAGAGAAATTCTGTGGAAATGAAAATTGGAGATTTGTGAATTCAATGGAACTGAAAAAAAAAATCTGCACTTACCTATTGCTTCTATTTATAATTTAAAATCTAATTAAGCCCTCAACTTACTGAAGACACAAATAAGTGTAGCTAGCTTCTAGATCACACAATATTGAAAGTAACAATGCCTGATGAATAAAATTCAGTTTTCCAGATTGCCACCGTTATTGTGATGACCAAACTATCAATACACTGAATGTTTAGACAGTTATTAGTATGCTTGCTTTGGTAATAAACTGTAAAGTGTTGAGAGGAAATATATTCTCAAGTTTTGTTAATGTGCAGACTGGTCATGTGAATAGGTGTCACGATGCTCTTTTTAAATGGACCCTGATGAAGGAAAGACATATTTTGTTCAAAATTTTAAAAAGTTATAACAAACTCATTACAATTGCAAATAAGTAATATAAAATGCATACCCATGATAATTAGATTGGGGAGGGGAAAAGAAAAGGGAACATTAGAAATTCCTTGCATAAAGGACTTTAAAATGTCTTAAAATACTTATTACAAAAAGCTAGCACTTAAGTTCAAGTGTATAAATATCTTCACCTGCCAAACAGACTGTCATGAACTCCATATACAGTACAAACGCTGAGGTCTATTAATCCTTTTGGTTTTGTGGCTCTCTTTTCACTTTCAAAATAGATTAGCTGGGAGTCATTCCCCTCCAAAATGAAGTACAAGTTTTTCCATCGTTTACCTTTGCCTGAAACAAATAACAAATCCAAGATTTGTGCGTCACAATATAAAAGAAAAGGACATTCCAAAAGCAGAGTTCAACATTTATTCTGCTATCAAAATATAGTTGTGTCTCATCACTATTCTGGCAACAGTGAGATCAATTTCAGTTTTATTAAGTTGAGAGTTGCACGGTGCAGAGATGTGCCTGGAAGCTAGGGCGTCTTCCAGCTTGTGAAGGGAAATGTCAGAGTGAGCCAAGTACATTCGACTGTTCCCTTACACCTTTTAGCAGCTAGCTACAGGGGAAAGCTTAGGAGCATACCACACCATCACCCATTTAGCTGCAGAGGAGGGTAATTTTACTCAAATTCCCTCACTAAAAAGTACAATTAAAAAAAAAAAATAGTTTTTATTCATTCCTGGGATGTGGGCATTGCTGGCAAGGCCAGATTTTATTGCCCATCCTCAATTACCCTAGAGAAGGTAATGGTGAGCCACCTTCTTGAACCGCTGCAGTCCGCATGGTGAAGGTATTCCCACAGTGCTGTTAGGAAGTTCCAGGATTTTTACCCAGCGACGATGAAGGGAAAGGCGATATATTTCCAAATCAGAATGGTGTGTGACTTAAAGGTGATGGTGTTCCCATATGCCTGCTGCCCATGGTCTTCTAGGTGGTAGAGGTCGCGGGTTTGGGAGATGCTGTCAAAATAAATAAATAATTTGCAGTTGAGGAACAATATTGAAATTTGCAACAAAATCAATTTGGGGGGGGGGGGGGTAGGATACACTGTGTTAGGCTTTTGAAAGACTACAGGAGGACACGGATGAATTGGTTCAAATTATTGGACAATTCAAAAAATAAATTGTGTAAAAAATGATTGCGTTATCAAGAATAGACTGTAATAGATAGTGGAAGCAAGAAGGAGGAAATGGAATGCACTTAAATAGTAAGATTTTAAAATAAATAGAGGAACAGAGGAATTTTGATGTGCAGGTCTATCAAATCATTAAATTGTGGCAGCAAAAGTAGAAAAGGCTAACTAAATGTTCAGTTTAATATCGAGAATACAAAAGCAAGGAGGAAATGCTAAACTCATACAAGACCTTGGGCTGCAGTTAAGTACTGTATAGTTTTGGGAAAGATATAAAAGCAATAGAGAAGATACAGCACAAAATCACTAGGATGTTACCAAGGATTATGGATAACAATTATGAAGAGACACTTGAGAAGTCAGGATTTTTTTCCCCCACAAGAGCAAAGAAGATCAAGAGGTGACCTGAGAGAGGGCATTGATATTTTGATGGTTTAACAATAAATAGTAATAGCTTGTTTATAGGGATTACCAAGACTGTAACAAAGCAGCACAAATTTTAGATCATAAAAATAATTAAAGGGAAAAAAATTATTTTCACAGAGTGGTTATAATGAAGAATTAACTAGCACAAGCCATTGCTGAAGCAGATTACATAATTTATTTTAAAGAAAGGAATAGGCTGCTTAAAAAATAAACAGTAAGGGCCAAGGTGAGCAAGACCAAGCGGCACAGCGCACAGGCGATGGGTCCCATTACTTGTTTCTGTGATGCAACATGCTAATATATCCATTTTCTTTTAAAATGGAAAACATCACAGGTTTTGTGTAGGTTATAGAATGAATTTAGTGATGTAGATTGTTGACTGTTAAGGCCCTGACCTAAGTGTAGAGAAGGGTGGCCAAATGAAACCTAGGGTTCTTGTTATTGGGGTAGGCTCTAAGAATTGAGGGCCATTTCCCTTAGACATGTGCTTAGAGGGATTTGATTGAAGTTTTTTAAACTATAAAGGGATTAAATTCTGTCAAATTGGATAGGTTACACGTGATCAATAGGCAGTTGAGAGAGATGGTAGGAAATATTTTTTTAGAGGCAGTTCCTTCAAACCAATTATAAAAGCATGTGTCAAGTATAGATTCCTTAAAAAGGGAGCTGGGCAAGTTTAGCGAGAGAAGCATATTCCAGTTATGATATATATTATAGTTTAGCTTGGATTAGAAAGATTTACAAATTACTATGGTTTCCTGGAGTCTTTGCTAGATTATCTTGAGTCAAACAGAAATGTCCCCATGTTTTTCTCAAATGGGCCTCAACTTCACCCACCCCACCTTTTTTCAGTCTCTCCCAGGAGATTGTGATTAAGGAGTAGGTCAATGCTTCACCATGTCTAGATAGGGCAGGCTTGATGGACCAATGTTCTTTTCCTGTCATTTTTGTACGTGTTCTGTACATACAGTCAGTTAGCTATACCCCAAGGTAAAACAAGGGGCTAAAACAGTAAGATACTGACTCTCTCAACCCCTCCATGGTCTCTAAATTTCAGACTGCTTGAAATTTCTTCTGAGGGTTGTAAATCTGTGGAATTCACTGCCTCAGAGAGCTGTGGAAGCTGGGGCATTGAATAAATTTAAGACAGAAATAGACAGTTTCTTAAACGATAAGGGAATAAGGGGTTATGGGGAGCAGGTGGAGACACGACTCTGGATCAGTTCCTATGGACTGGAGGGTTGCTAATGTAACACCACTTTTTAAAAAAGGAGGGAGAGAAAACGGGTAATTATAGACCGGTTAGCCTGACATCGGCGGTGGGGAAAATGTTGGAATCAATCATTAAGGATGAAATAGCAGCGCATTTGGAGAGCAGTGATAAGATTGGTCCAAGTCAGCATGGATTTATGAAAGGGAAATCATGCTTGACAAATTTTCTGGAATTTTTTTGAGGATGTAACTAGTAGAGTGGACAAAGAAGAACCAGTGGATGTGGTGTATTTGGACTTTCAAAAGGCTTTTGACAAGATCCCACACAGGAGATTGGTGTGCAAAATCAAATCACATGATATTGGGGGTAATGTACTGACGTGGATTGAGAACTGGTTGGCAGTCAGGAAGCAGGGAGTCGGGATTAACAGGTCCTTTTCAGAATGGCAGGCAGTGACTAGTGGAGTGCCACAGGGCTCAGTGCTGGGGCCCCAGCTCTTTACAATATATATTAATGATTTAGATGATGGAATTGTGTGTAATATCTCCAAGTTTGCAAATGACACTAAATTTGATGGGGTGTGAGCTGTGAGGAGGACACTAAGAGGCTGCAGGGTGACTTGGACAGGTTAGGCGAGTGGGCAAATACATGGCAGATGCAGTATAATGTGGATAAATGTGAGGTTATCCACTTTGGGGGCAAAAACACGAAGGCAGAATATCTGAATGGCGGCAGATTAGGAAAAGGGGAGGTGCAGCGAGACCTGGGTGCCATGGTTCATCAGTCATTGAAAGTTGGCATGCAGGTACAGCAGGCGGTGAAGGCGACAAATGGTATGTTGGCCTTCATAGCAAGGGGATTTGAGTATAGGAGCAGGGAAGTCTTGCTGCAGTTGTACAGGGTCTTGGTGAGGCCCCACCTGGAATATTGTGTTAGTTTTGGTCTCCTAATCTGAGGAAGGACGTTCTTGCTATTGACGGAGTGCAGTGGAGGCTCACCAGACTGATTCCAGGGATGACTGGACTGACATATGAGGAGAGACTGGATCAACTGGGCCTTTATATACTGGAGTTTAGAAGGATGAGAGGGGATCTCAGAAACATATAAGATTCTGACTGGACTGCACAGGCTAGATGTGGGAAGAATGTTTCCGATGTTGGGGAAGTCCAGAACCAGGGGACACAGTCTTAGGATAAGGGGCAGGCCATTTAGGACTGAGATGAGGAGAAACTTCTTCACTCAGTTGTTAACCTGTGGAATTCCCTGCTGCAGAGAGTTGTTGATGCCAGTTCATTGGATATATTCAAGAGGGAGTTAGATATGGCCCTTACGGCTAAAGGGATCAAAGGGTATGGAGAGAAAGCAGGAAAGGGATACTGAAGGAATGATCAGCCATGATCTTATTGAATGGTGGTGGCAGGCTCGAAGGGCCAAATGGCCTACTCCTGCACCTATTTTCTATATTTCTATGTTAAGTGGAGCTGAGTCCATGATCAGATCAGCCATGATATTGAATGGCGGAGCAGGCTCGAGGGGCCGTATGGCCTACTCCTGTTCCTATTTCTTATGTTCTTATGTTTGTCCGAAATGCAGTACTGGATGAACAGAAATGTCCTCCAACTAAATATTAGGAAGACCGAAGCCACCGTCTTCGGTCTCCCCCACAAACTCCGTTCCCCAGCCACTGACTCCATTCCTCTCCCTGGCAAATATCTGAGGCTGAACCAGACTGTTTGCAACCTTGGTGTCATATCTTACCCAGAGATAAGTTTCCAATCACATATCCATTACCAAGACCGCCTATTTCCATCGCCCAACTCCATCCCTGCCTCAGCTCATCTGCTGCTAAAACCCTCATCCATGCCTTTTGTTACCTCTAGACTTGACTTTTCCAATGCACTCCTGGCTGGTCTCCCACGTTCTGCCCTCTGTAAACTTGGGGTTATTCAAAACTCTACTGCCAGAGTCCTAACTTGTACCAAGTCCCGTTCATCCATCACCCCTATGTTCGCTGACCTACATTGGCTCCCGTTAAGCAACGTCTCTATTTTAAAATTCTCATCCTTATTTTCAAATCCCTCCATGGCTTCATCCCTCCATATCTCGACTCTCCAGCCCCATAACCCTCAGATATCTGCCTTCCTTTAATTCTGGCCTCTTATCCCCGATTTCCTTCACACCATCATTGATGGCCATGACTTCAGCTGCCACGGCCTTAAGCGCTGGAATTCTCTCTCTCCTCCTCGCCCCCTCCCCAAAATCTCTTCGCCTCTATCTCTCTTTCCTCCTTTAAGATGCTCCTTAAAACCTACCTCTTTGATCAAGCTTTTGGTCATTAGGTCTAACATTTCCTTATGTGGCTCAGTGCAACGCTCCTTGGGTCTGTTTACTACATTAAAGGTGCCATATCAATACAAGCTGTTGTTGTATTTATGAATTCAATGACAGAAAACAATTTATTTCAGCAGTATCTTCATAAAAGAACAGGAATTTTGTAACAGAATGTTTGTTGAGTTTGACATCCCCTCACACAATCTCTTGAAATTATATTTTCTTACTCTTTTTCCAGAGGTAGCCATCCTTCACTATATTCTTATAAAGTGCATCCTTCGGCTTGCGCCGGATTGTATTGTATATTTCTCTACCATCAACAGAATCATCGAGTACTTGCTCTTGACGCTTAAAAAAAATTAAAATATTTCATTAGTTGCATCATTCCACTGCCAAATATTTTACAAATTACAAACTTAGAACTGCAAAAAAACAAACATAAAATTATGCAATGCCAACCCTAAAATCTTAATGTTGAAGTACACAGGTCCATGGCTATTAAATGACCACCAGTTCAACTCTAAATATTCTACAAAAGTTACTAATACTAGATAACAACTGGTCTTGATCACTGACAGTCCACAATTCTAATGCAACACTAACAGAAACTGAGATTCATATCCAAGACGTAGCAGCACTGCTTTGTCCTGTAGATATAAAAATTGAATCAGGAAACCTGCTGGTTGCCTTTTAAACCTAATTTTGATCGCGTCAAGCTCATGCAAAGAAAGGTGAAAAGATATAATTCACAATTAGAACTGTCAAACAGAGGGGAGATTAAAAGAGAGGTATATAACTGGGTCTTATAGTCTAGATTTCTTTGATTTCTTGCTCACTGTACCGCTATACAGACTGGAAGCAATAAAATAAATGTTTGGGTTATCAGTCCTACAGTCATCAGGTCACAATTTAAGAATTACTGTGCCTCCAATACTTTCATTGTTTACAAGTGCGGGTGAAGAACCAAGTATTCCTTACTGTACTTAATCTGCGTAGTTACAATCGCTACTGTTTAGTGTTACTTAATATATAGGAATTGGCAGTTTTAAAGCCTGAAATATGATCTTGACTGTTTATCTCTCTGAAATTGTTTGTAGAAATTATGAATTAGAGGTAATCCATATTTTTCCAGTTTACATATGGACAGTAAATGATATTTAATGGCCCAGAATTTGGGGTTGTAATGATGGCGAAACAGTCAGCGTTCACCATCATTACACTGTGAAACGGACAGCAACTTCTGCGCAAATCTACACATGCGCAATTAAACGTGGAAATCCAGAAGTTGTCGTCAGTAATTGCCTGCTCCTCCACAGGTTGTAATCCCTGCAGGCGGCAATCAATTGAAATCACTGAAATGACAAGAACTTCAGCTTTGACGCTCTAATATCGCTGCTAAAAGCCTTATTCAATGAGGTGTCATAACTATTGCTGAACAACTGTTCCAGCCCTAAAAACTCATTTCGTATTTGTGGAATGTCATTTTTTCCATTATAATAAAAACTGCCAGGCTTTTAATATAGATTATATATATTTGTTTTAAGTTTCTTCTATTTCAACTTCTATCTTAATCACATGTGTATGTCCCAATCTTTATTTTTACCTCAGTTACATTTATTAAACTGAAGGATAATCAGAGGAGATTTACAAGAATGTTGCCTGGACTGGAAAATTTTGGCTATGAGGAAAGATTGGAGATGCTGGGTCTGTTTTCTATGGAACAAAGGAGGCTGAGGGGAGACCTGATTGAGGTGTATAAAATTATGAGGGGCCTGGATAGAGTGGATAGGAAGGACCTGTTTCCTTTAACAGGAGTCAACAACCAGGGGGCATAGATTTAAAGTAATTGGAGGGTGGTATAGAGGAGATAAGGGGGGGAAATTTCTTTACCTAGAGGGTGGTGGGGTCGGGAACTCACTGCCTGAAAGGGCGGTAGAGGCAGAAAGCCTCACCATATTTAAAAAATACTTGGATGTGCATTTAAATTGCCGTAACCTACAGGGCTACAGACCAAGAGCTAGAAAGTGGGATTTGGCTGGATAGTTCTTGGTCGGCCGGCGCAGACACGATGGGCCAAAATGGCCTACTTCCGTGCTGTAAATTTTTATGATTCTATGATTCTATGATTCTAATCAGTGCATTCTACTTCCTGGTTGAGAATTCTTCGATGTTACTGGCTGCTCAGCCAGCTTGATGACATTACTGTTACTGGACATCCGCTAGACTTGATGCCAAAATCAAATTAACATCGGGAAAGGTGAAGTCGACACCACAGATCACTAGATCTTTGCGGACAGCTTTCTTAGAGGTCAGTGGCAGGCACCATTACTTCGCCACTGACTGCAAAATCCAGGCCAATTGTTTGCCTCGGCACACTACATGCTATGTTCGGGAGTATGGACTCATCTATGGATACTAATTTTTGCATCAAGCACGAGTTGAAAGCATCACGAGGGGTGCATGAATTGCAAAAATTAAGTCTTCCCTCAAAGCTCTAACAAAAACAAATTTCCTATCTTGATGGGTGCCTATCACATTGAGGATATGCTCTTCCTCTAGAGAAATTGTACAATGTGTACCTGGATTTTGTCTAATTGCTCCATTTTTACATATACCAGGCTCTGAAATCTGTGGATTGAAATCTACTAGTGTACATATTTTATATTCTCAGCAAAATATTAAAAGAGTACCAAAATTATGTAAACAGGATTAAAAAACAATTAGATGTAACAGAAACCACTCTTACAAAACGGAATCAACATACATCACTCCATCTTCAAAGTTTAGCCTATACACATTTAAAACGGGCCTGGTGGTAAGGCCAGCGATAAAATGTATAGATTAAAAAATAGTTTTAACAAGATCATGTGACTCATTTTATAAGGCAGTTTCATTGGTTTTGTACAGATCTTAACTCACCAGCAAGGGGACAGGGTCTTTGAGGTAATAGCCTTCAACAATCTGCTCCTTCCTATAGTGCTCAATGATTTCCTCTATACTGTAATAAAAAGTGTACATATTTTTAAACGGATAGTCAAAATCACTTGAGAATACCAAAAACTATTTTTGGTTGCTATTACTTTTTGAACTTAATAGACATTAAATTGTCTATATTTCGAGCTCACCTGACTAATAGACTGAATACATGCATCCTCAATTACCGGCATGCAAGTTCAACTTATTATGGGGAACAATGCAAAACAGTTCACAAATAACTCCTCACATTTAAACTGTATTCCAATTCATATTGTTTCTCTTTAGGATTCTGAAACAAGATACTATGGGGCCGAAATTGCCCCACGCTGGGTTTGGGACGCATAATTTGAATTAAGTGAAAAGTTTGTATGTTTGTAATTTCAGCACTTTGTTTCCCAAATTAGAGAGCTGCATTGTTGCAGTGCTAAATGGCCTCCGCATGGCGCTGGAGGGGCAGTGTTGGAAATGTTCACCTAATTTCAAGCGAGTCTCATTCAGTCATAACAAGTCATCTGGTCATTGGGCTCCTTAAAGGGGATGCCATGCAGGTTTGTTCTGCTGATTCTTGTTCTTCACAGTTGAGTAGTTGCTTAGTGAGGGCCATCATGGCAGCTGGGAGAGGCAGCACAAGGGCCACTCGGTTCTCAAGACGCCAAATTGGAGATACTGGTGGGGCAGTGGAGAACAGGAGGCGCATCCTTTTCCCTCCAACGGGGAGGTCCGCTCCACAGCTTCTCAGAGCTATCTGGGCAGAAGTGGCTGCCAAGGTGTCGAGCACCTCCATCCTTGACCGCACACCCACACTGTGTCACAAGAAGTTCTGCCACCTTACTCGTCTGGTCACAGTGAGTACATGTTCCTCCAACTCTAACCTATGAACCGGTGAGCCTCTGTCTGTTCCCACAATTCTTACAAGGCAGCCTCTGTGCAGACATAGCAAAGCATTTAATGCAGGATGTGTGTCATCTCAGTTATTGGCTCATTTGATGCTTTGCTTCGAATCATAGCTGCTTAAGCTGCCCATGCATTTACTTCACACACATAAGTGCACTGTTACTCACCAAGCTTCCTTTCTTTTGCAGGCCAAGATGACACACAACAGACTGCAGCAGCAAACAGGAGGGGGGGGGGGGGGGGAACCTGAACTGCACCAACTCAGAGTTGGAGGAGCGAGTATTTCGCCTTATGGGCCTGCAGGTTGCCATCCCCGTGGCAGTGGGGAATCGCCGAGCCCGCTGGGTCCAACATTGGTAAGTGAAAGCCTTCCTCTCATCCCACCTTCCATTTAAAGCAGGCGGCCTCATAATTTAGCAACTCCACATTCTGACCACCTTTTTTCCTGCATGACTGCCCCTCTTCCCTCACCTTGTGCCATTTGTTTTTAGACACTGCCCCACCCACGGCCCAGCCTGTGCCCGAGCCCCCCTCCCCCAATCCTGTCTGCAGGAAGAAAAAATGGGGGAGGAGGACGACAACGATCCAAGCACAGTGTCACTGCTTCTCACAGTCACTGCCACTCCATCATTGCAACTATCCACGGCGGTCACCCAGCCAGCCCAAACTGCCGCCGTTCAGCCGGAGGTACTTCAGTCTGTAGCCTGGTCTTCCAGGCCCAGAGCTGGTCGAGGGCATCCGAGGAGGCCATCTGTAGTCTCTGGCCCAAAAACACAGCAGCTTTCACCAGCCACGCTGCAGCCACAGAGGCACACTGCAGCGTAGTAGTAGGGTAGCTTCACGTAAAAGGGAATGTAAGGAGATGCACATGGGTGAATGATATACGTTAGTGATGTTGTACTTTTCACACAAATTTTGATTCTCTTCTTTACTGTTTGGTGTTGTATCTCATTTAATTTTTGGCCATGTGGTATGGAAGGAAGGGCTCATTAATGTGTTTATGGGGAGGCACAAAGGAAGCTGTAAGTGGCGAGAACCTTATTGGAACTGAGACTTTATGAGACGGTCTCGGACCTCCCTTACAGTATCGAGACACTGCGGGCACATCCTGCCTGCCAGCTGTGCCTCCTCCTGCAGCTCCCCCACCTCCTCCTCCTGAGGCGCAACAGAGATGTCTTCGGCCAATGGCTGTACCCTCATGATTGCCAGGTTGTGAAGCATGCAGCAGACAACGAATAGGGACACCCGGTCAGGCGAGTACTGCAGGACTCCTCCTGAGCGATCAAGGCAGCAGAACCGTTGCTTCAGCACTCCGATGGTCTGCTCAATGATGCTCCTGACTGACATTCTAAGAGTGCTGGGCAGGAGTGGTGGGGAGTCATATGCCAGGTGCATAGCGGGTAACCCTGGTCTCTGCATTAGGTGGTTGGAACAGAGCTGGTGCACTGGTCTGGCACAGGATGAAGGCACGTGGCTACTGCCAGGATAGTGTGCATGAACAGTCATTATTGTGCGTGTGGTCGCACACCAACTGCACATCGAGTGAGTTGCATCCATTTCAGTTTCGATAGATCTCAGGATTGCGGTGCGGAAACCTCAAGGCGGTTTATGTGCAGTCTATGGCACCATGGGGAAGCACGCCAGCCTGACAAAGCCAGTTGACCGGCTCCAGCTGCTTCTGTCTCGTCATAGAAAACAAGATGTATTCCATCATCCTCCTGTACAGGCTATCTGTGACGTCACGAATGGAACAATGGTCAGCAAACTGGGAGATGTTAAGAGATGGCTACTGTGGCTCTCTAGAACGATCCACTGGCATAGGAATTGAGGGCAACGGTGATCTTCACTGCTTCACCCTTGTTTGTGGCTTAAGGTCTGGCTGCAGCAGATGGCACAGCTCCATCACCACGTCTTTGGTAAATCGCAGCCTTCGGACACACTGCTCCTCAGTGAAGTGAATGTCGGAAAACTGTTGGCGAAACACCGTGTACATATAGCCTTCTGTTGGCACGTCTGTGCAAGCAAATTCCTCTGTCCACATCCTCATGAACCTCTTCATGTTGGTCCTGCTGCTGTGCCTCTGCCTGCTGCTCTTTGTTCCCCTCGCCTCTCCCTGTACCTTTCCATCTGCTGGTGTCTGTCCCTCTCCCTCATCCTCGGTGCATGGGCTTCTCCATGGGCCTTTGCCAGTGCCTCTTCCAGCGAGTGCCTTTCTCTTTCCCTCTCCCGATGCCTCTGCCTGGCTAAATGTGGTGCCATTGCCTTCTGCGAACCATCCTCCGATTGTCACTGCCAGCACTGAGCCCATGAGTGGCAAAGAGTGTTGTCGTCCCCAACTGGACCTGATGAGAGCAGGGGAGCAATGGAAGCCAAAGTAAACTGAAGGCCAGCAATCAATGATGGCAGTGGCACATGCAAAAAAAACAAAATGACTGCAACCTGGAGGAAAATTTGGCCGACAAAAAAATATATTCAACAGCACGCCTTTAAATATTGCTGGCAAAAGCAAAAGCGTTAGGTAGAAGAGCGCGGGACAATTTAATCTTCCAGGGCAGTCACGAGGTGATGTGCACGGTCATCACCGTACGCAGGAGCGTCGTCAGAGCATGGTGCAAAGCCGTAGCGCCATCAGCGAAGAGATGGGCAAATCTGCGCGGGTCAATGTGGCTACCATGCCCGCGCGCTAACTCATTATCGCTCCATTAGCAACAGGTGGAGGCGCTAACTGGCACTACACAAAGGGGCAATTTTGGCCCCTACTTCTCTCAAAGATCTCAAGCTGGTATTGTGTAAGCAAGATATTACCATACGAAACTACTTTCATGGAGTCTTGGTTGTAATGCCTAAATCTTAGAGTACCAGATTGAAGTATCTACTATGATCAACTATATAGCAGGGAAAAAAAATTATAGTAATGCAAACCCCACTGTCTCATAAATCATGAGAAATCATGTTGGTATTTTTGGTTTATAAACCTCATTAGTGGCTTTATTTCATCTCTAACAAGTCACAGCTCTTTATAAAAAATATATTACTGCATCTGAAAATGCTTTACAAATTTGTCAAAAATACCACCCGTTATCACCTCTCTTCGCGACTTATGGTAAATCTTCATTAAAAGTCGCTTTAGAGAGAGGGAGAGAGAGAGAGGGAGGGAGGGGGGGGGGGAAGAGAGAGAGAGAGAGAGAGAGAGAGAGAGAGAGAGAGAGAGAGAGAGAGAGAGAGAGAGAGAGAGAGAGTGAAGGGTGAAGGGAGAGAAGCGAGGGAGGACGAGGAGAGAGAGGCAGGCAGGGAGGGAGGGACGGCAGGAATGGCCGTGGGGAGGGAGGGGCAGCGAGGGACAAAAAAAAAATCAGCTTGCCACCTCAGGTAACCTAGCCAGGCAGCAGCATACCTTGCTGAAGTTGATAGTGAAGTTGTCTTATTGGCAATAGCATACCATTATTGGGCATCTGACCACAAATGTTAATCTGTGCATGCAGACATTTGGTCTGTCAACATTTCAGGATAGTATTCAAATGTCAAGGTAAAGCTTCAATCAGACAAACAAACAAAACTGATGGGCAGGAATAGACCAGCTGGTCCATCAAGCCCATCAAGCCTACCCTCAAAGGCTCTTTGCTCTTGCATATTTTAAATCAGTGGTTCTCAAACCTTTTTGGTTGGAGGACCAGTTTACAAATCGATTAGTAATCATGGACCACCATCAGAATTATAGTATACAATAATCATATGAAAGTGCTGCATGTAAAGAGTGTTTTAATAAATTTTGAAGGAAACAGGTATTTACATATCAGTGAGATGGGTGTGCCTGCGCCTCTTATTGCAGAGTCTGTCTACCCTTCGTGATGTTTGACAATTTATTTAAAGCTGCGCCTGCGGTTTATGTTCCTACTTGATACATTAATTGTAAGTACCAGCTTAAAAACTAGTGCTCATCTACGAATATTAATTACAAACTTTAAAAAATATAAATATCATTTGAAATTAGCCAAAGCCTCAATTTTAATTCAATGCTAAAGAGCTAAAGAAGTGAAATTAAAAAGAACTCAAGACAAAAAAAGAAACCACTCAAAACCATACTGGTGATTGGGATCATCTGCTTCACACCTGTCTGCCGACAACATCATCAAACAAGCTTGTTCTTTTCGTGATCAGGGCGCTCCAGCAGGTCAGGAACAAGTCCTTGCAATTCCAGCTCTCAGCCAGTCCACACCCGGCCATCTCCAACCAGTGAGACGGGAACCCGAACTCTCCCCTCCCCTCCCCCAAAAAGCAACCGGGCAAGCTGACAGGCCCCAAGTGTCCAAAATCCCCTCCCGCCACACCACAACTTTGCCAGAACTTTCCAGCCCATAAATCAGTGCCGCAGCGTTAACGGGATTTCGGCTTGATTCAGCCCAGCGGTGATTTCAACTCGCCGACATCAATAATCCAAGATTATCTGACACAACTGGTTCGGGAAAAGTTTGCACAGTGAATATAAACCTTCCAGTAGACAGCACAAAGCCAGCAGGAGACTTGTGGTGAACAATGGCGACTTGCCTGTGGTTGAACTTTAAAACTTACTGACTCATAGAATAATACAGCACTGGAGGCCGCCATTTGGACCATCGAGTGCGCGCTGGCTCTTTCGAAGAGCAATCCAGTTAGTCGTCGTCCCCCATGCTCTTTCTCCATACTCCCACAATTTTTTCTCCTTCAAGTATTTATCCAATTCCTTTTGGAAGGCTACTGTTGAATCTGTATCCACCACCTAATCAGGCAGTGCTTTCTGCATCCTAACCATTCGTTTTGTAAACAAGTTTTTCCTCATGTCACCTCTGATTCTTCTGCCGATCACCTTAAATCATTGCCTTCAATCTTAAATTGAAGTCTTTAGAGAGTCCACATTTATTATACAAGGTGGACAGACCGCCCTGTAAGGATAACAGTGGAGAGGAAAGGAAAGTGTGTTTTCGGTATAAAGTACTTTTCCCATTTAGATAATTCAAAATGGTAATTAAAGCTCTTTTTAACCCAAGAAAAATGTAATGTCCTCACAGATAAAGACCAGCCACAGTGAATCTGAAAGCAGCTGCTCAAATGAGACAAATTAATAAGGATTTCTCAAGAAACCCAGTGGAAGGAAGAACGTTCTGTCTCCTCCTACATCACACTATCGGCAATTGTGCCACTAAGTGAATTACTTGGTAGGTCTGGTGAATGTAAGAAAAAATATGTACTACCATTCCCATGCACTGTAAACAAAACGTTTCTATTTTTCAGTCACCCTTCACCACATTACCAGCCAGCCAACCTCCCCTCTCCTTCCACAGAAACCAGTGAGTTCATTGGAAGGAACTGAAGTGTGAACACTCTGCTCCCGCCTCCTCCCCAATCCTCATTGAAAAATTGCAGACTGTAAAAATGAACCAGTGATCTTCTCCAACAAATAATTAGTGAATGATTCACGGACCCCCTGGAACATCTCCGCAGACCCATGGACCACTGTTTTAGTGTTGGTGCCAGAGATAGAGCTGCTTTTGGCTGAAGCCCCATGATCATATTTGATCTGGATCACTTTTAGAAATCAGGATGGCTGCTTTAAGTGGTATTGAATTTGGAGGCAGTAGAAACGTAAATTGTCCAGGTAGTATTAAGATTTTAAGACATCCTGGCCAGCGCAAACAGCAATTGATGACAACACAGCAGCTGAACTTGAAGGTTGAGCTGTTTTGTGATTTGATGCTAAAGGAAGTTACATTGGGCCTAAAACCTTCAAACTACTGTCTTCTCTCTGGTCTCTCAAAACTATTGTGGAACATTTGTTATGGGGCAAACTTGTAATCCATCCCTACTGAGGCTCTGACTGGGGGGGGGGTAGGGGAATGCTTTAGGAAGTGAAATTCTTTAGTGTCACTGCATTTAGACAAACTGATCTTGGATATTCTAGAAGAATTCTTTTCCAGCACTGAGTCGATTGCCTGTCTGGTGTCTAGAACAAGTTTCTACACCTTGAGGGACCAGAGGGAGGAATAAAAAACTATTAACCAATAAATGGTGATAATTTCTCTGGTGTAGGAAAGAATGGAATACATCTACTGCCTGAACAGGAAATAGAACTTGAAAGGCTTGTCTTCGATCACAGCTGTAACACAGAAAAGTGGGGAATAATTATGTGATTGAACAAAGCCTGAAACTTCAAAAAGGATGGCATACAGCGGATTTCCCTATCGGAATTGATTTTTTGAAATAAATTGTACCAGGAAATGTGCAAATGGAAAGGAATGCGGTATTCAAGATGGTAGTCAATTTGAACTTCCAATGTCAAAGCTTGTGGGAACAAGTGAACTCCAATTGTGATAATCCTACTGACGTGGATATTTTAAGCCGCTGAAGTTAACACTAACATTTTACTATTCCTGAGTATCATGAATTTGAATTCCTGCATCGACCACTTCGTGAAAATTGTACCAGAAAATAAAGGTCAATTTGTTTGGGAAACATACTGTACAATCAACTCCGAGTTGCCATTTAGAATAAGCACTAATGCAAACCACTAGTTAAATGGATCTGGAAAAAATTATAGAACAGGTTTTAAGTAAATGCAGAAGCAGGGAAAGTGGGGAGGGGAGGAAAGAACAAAAAGGTCAGTGATGAGGTGGAAAGCAGGAGAGATTAAATGACAAAAGATATGATAGTACAAAGCTTTTTCCAGTTCTGATAAAAGATCATCAGGTAAGTCAGGGGATATGGTTTATCTCTTACATTTGTTGGTATGTTCATAGTGTTCGCTGCCTGCCTCGGTTTTCTTGTTGCTTGTGCATTACATTCTTGATTTGTTGTTTTTGTCTTTGTGCTCTTTTATTTGTTTTATCTACTTTTGTTTGTTTTTGCTTTTGGGTAGGAAGTGGTAGGTAGCATTTATGGAAATGGAGCTGTTGAGGGCTACAAGTTGGAAGAAGCCATTTGATGAGGGTATGGAAATGAGGTTGTGCTGGTCGTGCAGCGTAGGATAGAACGGACTGGGGAGTAAGTGTAAAGTATGTTATTTGTACTCCATATAACCATTATTAATTAGCCAACTTTAATTTTTACATAATGGCATCTACAGAGAAAGAGAAAAGACCAAAGAGGAAAGTGCATCAAGCTTCAAGAGTTAATATTGTGCGACCTTCATCATCTGGCCTTGTGATCTAGACCGGCACCATCTGTAACAAGGACTGTCACTCAAGAATTGGACTCTTTAGACACTCACAATGCTGCAGTGTGGCAAGTAGCTGAATTGCTTTGGCACGTGCACTATCGTCTGTCGAGATGGCCGGTTGCCACATCAACTATAATTTTCAGTTACATCTAAACTTAATTTGCAAAACTGCATAAATAAAATTGGTTACCTGTTGTAATATCGGCCACCCATCATAAACTGATTGTTCGATGTTGGAGATATTTTAAATCGTTGTATATTTTCATTTGTCCGAAAATAAAGTGAGTAGTCACCCGGTGTGTTATCTGATGGTCTAACAAGAAATCCACATATTTGGCCCACTAAAGCAAAAAGAAGAAAATGCAGATTAATGATTCTATTTAATATCTTTAATGCAAGCAAGTTTGAAATTGTGTTTATTGGAAGTAGTTGGATTGGATGTAATTGTCCCCTAGCTTGCATTCTAGGGTCTTAAAAGAAGTGGCTGCAGAGATAGAGGATGCATTGGTTGTAATCTACCAAAATTCTCTGGATTCTGGAGCAGCAGATTGAAAAAAATCACAAATGCAATGTCCCTATTTAAAAAAAAAGGAGGCTGACAGAAAGCAGGAAACTATAGATCAGTTAGCCCAACATGTGTCATTGGGAAAATGCTGGAGTCCATTATTAAGGAAACAGGAGCAGGACATTTGGAAAAGCATGATTCAATCAGGCAGTCAACGTGATTTTATGAAAGGAAAATCATGTTTGACAAATTTGCTGGAGTTCTTTGAGAATGTAACGAGCAGGGTGGGATAAAGGGGAACCAGTAGATGTAATGTATTTGGATTTACAGAAGGCATACGATAAGGTGCCACATAAAAGGTTACTGCACAAGATAAAAGCTCACGGGGTTGGGGGTAATATTTTAGCATGGATAGAGGAGTGGCTAACTAACAGAAAACAGAGAGTAGGGATAAAATGGGTCATTTTCCGGTTGGCAAACAGTGACTAGTGGGGTGCCGCAGGGATCGGTGCCGGGGCCTCAACTATTTACAATCTATATCAATGACTTGGATGAAGGGACCGAGTGTAATGTAACCAAGTTTGTTGATGATATAAAGATGGGTGGGAGAGCAAATTGTGAGGAGGACACAAGAAATCTGCAAAGGGATATAGACAGGCTAAGTGAGTGGGCAAAAATTTGGCAGATGGATTACAATGTGGGAAAATGTGAGGTTATCCACTGTCAGAAAAAAAAATAGAAAAGCAAATTATAATTTAAATGGAGAAAAATTGCAAGTGCAGAAAAACTATCACATCCCATTCCTACCACCACTTTAATTCCATCGCGACACCTACCTTGTTCCCGTGCTACCTGCTCATCCCTCATATCTTCCTCTCCTCCTCGTAATCTGCTGTCACTCACTTTAACCCTCTATCTACTTCACACACCCCGCCCATGGTTATTAAAGAGGCAAGAAGCTCTATCAACCCCATTTCCTTCCTCCACTTTCTCTTTCTGTTGCTGTTAAATAAACTTTGTTTGCTTTCAAATTACAACTTATGTGTGTGTGATGTTTTTAAAAAGGATGAGGAAAATCACTGTCCAGATGTCTCTTAATTTTTGTCTCACTGTCTCAACAGTCAATTAGAATTCTTACATTTTCTGTCATTAAGGCACAGGTGACAGTTGTTTCCAGTTTGCTTCAAAATTCAACTTAATTTGAAAATTCTCTCAGCTACACAATAAATTTAATATATAACAATACCCACAACCTTTAAGTTTTGTGTGCCTATATTTAGAACATTTGCTTTTACAAATTACATTATTGCACATTAATTGTGAATTGCTCATACCTTTATGTAAAACCAATATTTGTCAGTCATGGAAAACACAATCAAATATTAACAAAATGATGTCCTTTGACAGAATGGACAAATGCACAAATTATCAAATATGTATTGTAAGCACAGAATTACATTTTCACATAGATCAATACCTGTCATTAGCAGATTATACGCTTCTTGCTTTGATATCTTCCCATGAAACCAGCTGGAGAAAAAAAAATGAAATTATAAAATGGGTTTAAAAACATCATTTTTGCTTCAACAGTATTACCTACACAAGCAGCATTCTGAGTTAACACTGCATTATGTCAAATCATGCCTGGAAGAGTGTACTATAAAGGTGAACAGTGTGAGATATTCACTCTGGTATTCCTCACAGGTATTTTGGAAAGTTAAGATGTGGAAGCAGCAGCACATGTGTTCCTCACATATGCTAACAATTCATGCGAGATTGCTCCAGTCACTATCGAAGAAGTCAGTCAGGCCAAATCTCTATCAAGCAGATGACAGACTAGTGGATGCAGACTCTGCCATCTGCATCCTCTAGTATCTGACTATCTAAGTTCCAAGACCTGGATTTTCTCCACAGCTTAGGAAAACAATACTACAGGCTCCACTGAACTCTGAAATTGCGGACCATGACAAGCACAAGAAACATTTAACAATCATACATCTCCCAACTATTGCCCAGTGCATTGAATGTTTGATTGCCTACCACAAGTGGTTGTCCACATTTTTCCAAAGAAGTTCAAACTCCACATAGATTTGGAGGCACCAGGGAAAGCTGAAATCCTCTGCACATAAGGAAACCAGCCCTTGGGAACCATTTAAGTTGTTATCTTCTCCCACTAAACCGTATACAAGGCCTTCGTCGGACAACATTTAGTTGTTTCATTCAAGGAGAGATGAAATTAAATCACAAGCAATTATTATTTAAAATCGAACATCGCAAAAAAGCAATTGAAAAGAAAGAGACTAGAGTGCTTTGTATGTGGAGACTGAACTGCTTTCATACAATGAGTAACCTATGGTAGGCAAGCAATTCCTTTTTTTCCATCTTTTTTAGTCAGTTGAATGTCTGCCACATACTAACATCTATCATGTTTGAGTCTCCAATTCAAACAACTGAGAAAACTACATCCAACTGTAGTGTTACCATTTGCCAATATGAAGTGCACATTTTCTCCTGACTTGCCCATATACAAAAAGTTTATATTTGCAGAGTTGGGGCTCAGAGACAACATGTATGCAAAGGGGTACTGCTGGAGTTTAACCAGCTAAGATCACAGAGCTTACCACAACAGATGATTGATAAACTTCCCATTCGTTCTCCCTTTAGGCCTTTGACTTGCAAAGTTATCTGGAGCACAGTGGGAAGGATATCAATACACAGGTCTATGCACCAAATTTTATTGGCGAGGCAAGCAGGCTAGTTAATCATTAATAGTGCCCTTGAGTACTGTGAACCTATCTGGCTCAGGGATGTGATTGCCAAGTCTACCACGGAGGGCTGGTTTGGTTCTGAACATCCACTGCCAGGTGTGTCATCTTGGAACCCACCCCAACCCAAAGACGACAGTCACTAGTTGGCCACTAAACAACTGACAAGCATAAGCTTCAGCCCTCAGTACTAGGAGCTGTTCACTATGAACACGATGAGTAGCCAATACCAAACAAATGAATACATTCCCACTATCTCCTTAACCACAGCATGAACATATACCATACGCTACTGAATAGTGGTTCCACCAGTTGGAGGTGTAGATCTTCAGTAGCAGTTGCTTGCCTCTCTGCAACCACATAATGGTAGGCATGAAGCCCTCAATATTTAGGCACATTCTGTTCATGTATCCAGAATGAGAAAAGGCCATCAGGCCTATACGTGTTTACCTCTATACTTCAGCAAATCCAACCCAATAAACCAATCCTCTCTTCCCCCACCTCCTGGGAGAGCAATTAAAAAAAGACCTATAACCAATTCAGAAGCCCAATGTCAAAACTTGCTCTCTGACCCTTCCCCATGGATGACGAGTCAAATCTCAGGAAGCCCTAAATACATATCCGACATCCAGGTAATGCCTTCCAGCAGCTGTAATCCAAAGTTTCAGTTTCTTCATCAGCTAAATGAGATATATCTGTCTTCAACACATTACTACCTACACAGGGCTGGTGCGTCCTGATCCAATGCAAAAGTTTATCTCATCACCAGTTACTTAATCCAGGTCCTCACATGAAGGGATGGCCAAAAAGACATGGCTGTTGAGAGATTGTCTCCCCCCTCCAGAGTACTCATTGATAGAATGAACTGTTAAAGATAACTGACAGAGGGAGATGAAGAGATTTTTGTTAACGTGAGTTGTTACAATCTGGTACTCACTGCCTGAAAGGGTGGTGAAAGCAGATACAATAGTAAATTTCAAAAGGAAATTGTATATACATTTGAAAGGAAACACTTGCTGGTCTATGAGAAAGAGCTTGGGAATAGGACTAATTTGATAGTTCTTTCACAGGCACGATGGGCCGAATAGCCTCCTTCTGTGCTGTATGATTCTATAATTATGCCAAAATAGTTCAGAAACCGGCTGTAGGATTCAAGACACAAGTGTCAATGGGGCCGAAATTGCCCTCTGCCCAAAACGGAGCGCACCTACCGCTTTTTGGCGGGCATTACCGCCCCAATGGATGGGGCGGTCATTAGAGTGAAATTCAGCGGGGTGGTGTTGGTGGCAGGAATAGGCTCTTTGCAGCGATGTGGGGGTGGCCTGACAGATTAGGCCGAGAAATTCAGCTGATTTCCATTGACTGATGAGGCAACTGCTCCCTGACCTTATTAAAAGGACAGGTTTTGCAGCTACGCCCTGAGCATTGAGTTTGTCTTTAGTGCTTCTGACGGAATGGCTAATGCAAGAGCTTTGAGGAGGGCCATCCGCTTCTCCGATGTTGAAATTGAAATCCTCATCCAAGCTGTGAAGGGAAGGAGGCACGTACTGTATCCGAACACAGGAAGACCCATTCATGCCGTCTTTGTGAATGTGTGGCAAGAGATAGCTGTTGAGGTGTCGGGAGCTCAATTCATGACCGCACCTTCACCCAAAGCCGCAAAAGGTTTAACGACATCATTCAAATGATGAAAGTGAGTACATGTTTCCCCAAATCCTGACCTTCCATCTCTGAACCTCTCCTTCATCTATGCTTATTACCCACCTTCACTATATAGTCACTGCAGCACCATTTGATTGCTGAGGCATCTATATTTAGGTGTGTATACTCACAATGGAGGGTCCCTTTCATGAGAGAGTTACATCTGCATATTATGGTCCAACACTTCGACTAATTGCCGAAGCTTCATGATACTGCTACTCAGCAACCCTTCTTTGCTTTGCAGGCCAAGGTCTCCCACAATCCTTTGGAGCAACAGAGGACTAGTGGGGGCGAGGCCGATATCCAGCCGCTCACGGGTATCGAGGAGAGGGTGCAGCAGCTAGTGGGCCCAAATGTTGCCTTCCCTGTGGCCGCCGGCAGTGTGGATCCCGCTGGGGGCAGCATCGATAAGTGAAGGCCTTCCTTTAATGCCATCTCTCCCTGAAAGTCCAACACCTACCAGTCAATTGGTCATAATTGAGTGCAGGTTGCTTGCTGGATAGTGCAATGCCCTACCTCACCCTCATGGAACCCTTATGCCATTTATGACTGCAGATAATACCCGGAGTCAGACCAACACCCTTGAGCCAAGTGAGAGCCAGAGCGGGACCGACATCCTTGAGCAGAGTGCGAGCCAAAGTGAGACAGACACCCTTGAGCTGAGTGTGATCCAGGGTCAGGCCGATCTCAAGCCGAGTGCAGACAATGGCAGCATGTCCGATGAGGGTCATGAAGAGTGGGACACTGCTGCATGAACCGCGTCACTGCTTCCGACACTCGCACCTGCCAGCTCAGATACTGGGAGTATGCGTTCGTTGTAGTTAGATTTAGAAAAGAGGTCTGCACTGGGCGATGCACCGGGGCCTAGTGGGCTGCAGCATGGTGAAGGGTAAAGGGAACCTCGGGTGGCAGCTCTCCGGGGTGTGGGGGGGGGGGGGGCGTTGGGGGCCGAGTTTCCATGCGACTTCTGCTGCAAAGGACTCAAACGAGCCCCTCGATGTGGCGGCTTTTGAAACAAGAGTGAAGCCATACATTCGCAGATGTTGGGGGCAATGGCAAGGGTGCAGGAGAGCCTGTCCCAAGTGGTCAGGAGCATGGAGGGTTCTGCCTCCCAGTGCCAGTGTGCAGACGATGATAGACTCCCAGAGTGATCGTGCGGATCCAGATGTGGTGATGCGTGTCGTGGACGATGTGGCAGCTGCCATTATAGCACAGGCAGAAGGGAACCAACATCTCAGCTGTATTGGGGAGGATGGCCGCTGACCTGGAAGCTCAGAATGCTCTCATGCACTCTGAGCAACAGGCCACAGAGCGTCTTACTGCTGTTGTATCTGGTGGCATCGAGACTGTCTGCTCTCATGCAGTCTCAGCTGGATGCCACACGAGCTCTGACTGCTGCCATTGCAACTGGGTCCACCACAGTCCACTGCGGACCTTCCAGTGTCGTGCCACCCCACTGTCTTGTGCTCTAGCAGATTCCCGGGGTAGTAGCGCCGGGTCATCAGACCAGGATCCTGATGTGGTCTCCCACGATCACAGCTGTCCGGAACAGAGACCTCCCACTCCGCCATTGCTACCAATCATGGTTTCGCCCCAGTCAATTCCGACTGATGGCACAGAGGAGGATGTGGCCCAGACTGCAGCTGGCCCTTCCAGGGCCAGAGCTGGTCGAGGGCACCCTAGAAGGATATCTATAACTTCTACACCTGAAACACAACAGCCTTCCCAGAGCCATGATGCAGCCACAGGGGACACACTGCAGCGTAGTTGCAGAATAGGTAGGCACAAGAGGAGTTACAAGAAATGCACAAGGGTGAGAATTGATAATATGGATGTATTTTTGCACCATTATTTCTTGTGTAATAAATCTTTATTTTGGGTCTGAATATCTGTGCATTTCACTGTGGCGAATGATGTGCGAAAGGGCTCATTGTGCATCTCCATGGGCAAACCAATGAAGGCTAAAGTGCAGATGAACTCAGCAGAAACGAGCAGCAATGAGACGGTTTAGCACTTCCCTTGCAGGGTCCGGATGGCGACGCCGCTTTCCTGCGGTGGCCGACGACCCGCATCCTAGTCCTTCTCCTGTGCCTCCTCCTTGGGTGGTACTGCTGCCTTGTCTGCCAATGACTGTGCCCTCATGATTTCCAGGTTGTAAAGCATGCAGCAGACAATCACAAATAAGGACACCCGCTCAGGCGAGTACTTCAGCACTCCTCCAGAGTGATCCAGGCATCGTAGCCTCCGTCTAAGGATTCCGATGGTCTGCTCAATGATGCACCTGGTAACTGAATGACAGTCACTGCAGGATTGCTGTACAGCAGTCCTGGGGTGGCGAAGGGGAGTCAGCAGCCAAGTGCAGAGTGGGTAGCCCTCATCTCCAAGGAGCCAGCCGCAATCTTGGTTTGGGGCAGCAAATTCACCTGGCACGCCGACATGCCGCAGGATGAAAGCATCATGGCTGCTGCCAGGATGCTGGGCATCAACTGCCATGATTTTACTGTTGTGGTCGCACACCAGCTGGACATTGAGGGAGTGGAACCCCTTGTAGTTACGGAAGACCTCAGGATTGTTCTGTGGCGTCCTCAATGAGATATGGGTGCAGTCTAAAGCACCTTGAATCCTGGGGAAGTCTGCAATCCTGACTAATGTTGTCTGCCACTCCAACTGCTTCTCCCTGCTCATAAGAAAGGATATGTAGTCTCTCCTCCCCTTATAGAGAGCATCTGTCACCTGACGGATGGAGCTATGTGCAGCAAACTCTGAAATGTTCAATATGTCTGCTGTTGCAATTTGAAAAGATCCAGTTGCAAAGAAATTCAGGGCGATGACGACCTTTGATGCGACTGACAGAGCTGTCCTCAATCTTATTTGAGGTTGCAGATCTGGCTGCAGGAGATTGCACAGCTCCGACTCCCAAGATACTGTCATTAGTGAGGTCCATGTACAAGAACTGCTGTCTTGGACCCTTTGACGATAGGGCCTTCTGCCACCACGTCTAGGTAGGCGTCTTCCTCTGACAGCTGCCCGATTGCCTGCTCCCTCCTGCTGATGTTGCTCCTCACAGTCTGCAGCCTGGTCCTGGCAAGAATCGACCTCCTGTGCATGCTGCCTCTCCACCTGGGCCACTATGTGGTGCTGGGGGGTCTGCTTACCTGACCCTCTTCCTAATGGCAGGCCCTTCCCGAGTTCCTTCATGGCGCACCTCTCTGGGTTCTGCTGCCGCCATCCCCATGGCCTTCTGCATCTTCCTCACTCACGTGAGCTGCGTCCCTTGCCTGCTGCCTCTCCAACCATTGGAGCCAGCGCCGCCTTCTCCTGCGTGCCTCCCTGTCGTGCATAATATGTAGGAGGCATTCCGCTGCCAGCACTGACCCTCTTTAGTAAACCTCTTCAAGCACAACCTCCTCAATCAGCGCTCTCTGTTGCTGAGAATGAAGAGGCTGGCCCATTATTCCTCAAATCCGGTGTCAACAACACAACTCTAATGCTTTTAACCGTCCAAAATAATCTGGCCGACAAGAATGGTGGGAGCCGTACTGCACCTTTAAATGCCGCTGGCAATACGCAGTGTGTACCGACTCAAAAACCTGTCGTTGGCACCGACAAGCCGATTGACAGGCAATTTCCCTTCCGGGGCAAGTCTGAGGCGGTGCGCGCTTTGATGACGTCGTTACCGATGCATACACAGGAACGGAGCAGGTACCTACACTGCTGGAAATATCCATGAGGGCACTGCCGCGAGCGTCGGTCACTCCTCGCTGACTGGGTGCTCGCTCCGCCGCTTTCAGGTGGCCATGGCTCTTATTGAAAGGGGCAATTTCGACCCCAAAGTGAAGATGGAACACTGCAGTACCAAAACATTTGTTACCCTGAGCTACTGGAACAAGATAATGCAAGGTATTGCTACCTTGTAGACATCAGAGAGAAATCCTATGCATGTTGGCATGCGAGTTTGTCACAACACAAGTAAGTTCTAGCTTTTTCCGGTGATTTGTCCCCATCAACAAATAGCTCAAGGAGGTAGGTGCTTTATTAATCAGTTCAGTGAATGGATTTAACCCAAGTATTCGTCCCCTGAAAAAAAACAACTAGCTGGTTTCAAAAATCTTCTTGCTTCCAAGTCCAAAGCTGAAACTCTGTATTCCATTGGATTAGTTGTGCTCTCAGCACTGAACACAAGCCTTTAAGATTAAGGCATTCCTAGATGCAAAGGAGACATGTTGTGAGGCTGATTTTCACATGAGCCACATTGTCAACTGTTGATTGTATGGGTCACCATTCCATTGATGGTTGTATGGGTCACCATGTCATTGATAACTTTCCATCGACATCCTGTCTGTATAGAATCCAAAAGGCTACATGATAAGAGAATAAGGTTTCCCATACCCAGTAGGGAGTTAAATTGCTGCTTTGCTTTAACCAAATCTCATGAATGATCCTAGGAAATAAAAATAATGAGGGCAGCTATAGTGGGATCCTAACAATTCAGATTCTGAACAATCTATCTAGGGACACTGCACCGTGGTCTGCATATCTTTAATAAAACATCAGCAACCACAAAGTCTCTGTTTGTAATCATACTTAGCAAAGTGAATCTGAATCACCTTGTGGTGAATATCCAGTTGTGAGTCCAAACTTGTCTCTGCTCATATATCCATCCTGTATCAAGGTGAATGTTGAGTTACAAAGTGAGAATGTTGTTGCTCTAATGTTTCAATTTGCACTTAAATACTATTTTAATGAAATCACTGCTCTGAAGAGAATTCTTTGACAGTCATCAATATGTGAGACTTCATGTCAGAATTACAAAAGTCCAAAGTACTTCAACACAAAAGTGCTTTCTGTTACATTTAAAAGGATTCATTTTGGAGCAATACATAAATACATCCCAGCTGCCCAGGCTAGACCTGAACCTAGGCCACAGAAGTTAAAGAATAGCGTACTAACTCAATTAACCACGATCATTCTTAAAATGGAATTTAGTTTTTTTTTAATATAAATGAAGCAATTTGTATTGCTGTTCCCATTAATGAGTAAAGTATCTTAACTTTACTCCTGTGACAACTTATTGTATAGGTACTGCAACGGAATTAAAAAAAACATCTTACATTTTTCCTTCGTGTGGATCTTCTTCACGGTCCTGTAAAATAATCCAGATTGGATATCCAAACAAAATTAATAAAAACTGAACATAAAACAGGAATGCAATTTGTATCTGGTGCAATCGAGTAATAAAAGTTCCACACATTCATATAATGAAGTTGTACTTTACACAAGACATTCAGTGTTTCTTTATAACATTGCCTCAGTTTGATGATCACAGGACAAATTATAAAAATTGTCATCCTGACTCAATTGGTAGCACTCTAGCCTAATCAGGGGCTACTTCCTAATGAAAGAGGAAAAGAAGATTCCTCAAAGGTTGAAGGCTAGCACCTCTGAGGTCTTGAGGAATGGTTCAACTACTGATGCAAGAACATCTAGAGCATACATTGGGCCATCTGGTATTGAAAGCATCAAACAATTCATCTTGCAAACTTTTCTTTGCTCTGGCCACACTCGAGCTCCATTATTAAAAGAACCATCAAATTGAGTACTTCCTCAGGTTGAACCTGCAGACAAGACTGCAAAGATGTCTCCCTAAGATTACTATCACCATCTAAAAACACAGAAGTGAATTGGGTCAAATCTCTCAACATTAGCTTCTGCGCCTCAGGGGGAGGCAGATGACGTGCCGGTGTATATCCTGGGAGTAGAAGCTATGAGGATCTGGACATGCTCAGGAGTTGCAGGAAGTATCATCAAAGGTGCCTCTGTTAAGATGAGCAAGTAAGCAGACTTCTAGTACAAGACCCACTGACCTCCCAACATCCTGGAGCTCACTCTTGGAGAAATTGGCTGCTGAATGCAGGCATGAGACTGCATAAGGTAGTGCCCAAAACTAGGGTGCCAATGGAACAACCTACCTGAGAATTTTGGTGTCAATCAGTCTCCAATGGCAGATCATGGAGGAAAGGTTTTGACTTCACTGACAGGTGTTGAGTGACTACGGTTGCGGCAATGTATTCAGCAACTGCTCCTCAAAAGATGACTTACACTAGGTAATGCTGGATCACCAGTGGCAAAGTCATAGTGGCATTTGTAGATGTGTGGGACAAACCTAAACTATGTATTTAGACTTTTCCCCTAATGTCATCTTAAAGAATATGAAGCCATTCCTACCTGATTCATCCATAAAAGCCACGGCAGATGGCACAGGAATCAGCGTTATGATGGATAGGCAACAATTACATCAGTTGTGACACTTACTGGTGAGCACTTCACACTGTGCTTACATTTAATGTCAGTACTCAAGATGAAAACTGACCACCCCTTTCAATACCAACTATTTGGGACCTGCCAGTGGTGTAAGGCATATTCTCTTCTTAGACTATACCTCTGTACCAGGGCTTATCTCTTATTATGCAGATGGGAGCCCGTGTTGTGAAGGTGCATCCATAATGCTGTTAGATAGGGAGTTCCAGTTAGTGGCTTGATACACCCAAGTGGCTTGCTGGGACACTTCTAAGTTAGGAGACAACATATAGGCTAGGCCAGGTTAGGTTAGCAGGTTTCCCTTTCCTAAAGGGCAACAGTAAACCAGTTGGATTTATATGACAGTCTGACAGCTTCATGGTCACTTATACTGATACTACTTTTTTTACTTCCAGATTTTATTTTAAATGGAATTCAAAGACTCAAACTGCCATGGTGGGATTGGAACTCACTTTTTCTGAATTATTAGTCAAGGCCTCTGGATTATTAATTCAATTATTATAACCACTCTTGTTGCATCTTAAAAACTGATTCTTTGAAGAAAAGCACCACCTCAAAATGGCTTCTGCCACTGCATGCTGGAAAAATGGCTGTTTTTCTGGCATTGCTGGAAGCATAACAGAAAAAAAAAGCCTAAATGTTGTATTACGAGCTGACATAACCTCTGAGGAAAACAATGACCCAAGCAATCGAAACCTCACAATACATTGGGGATGGAGGGGGGGGGGGTGCGGGGCAAGGAGGGTGGTGAAGGGGGCCAATTAATCAACATGAAAATCTATTCAGAACAACAATCTTCGATGTGCTCATCAACACCCTGCCAAGGTAATTTTAGACGGGCCTTTGTAGACGTTTTAATATTACTAGCTGTCCATTGTTTAATAATTGCCTTAATCTCGCAGAGTGGTTTCTCAATGACCAAGATTACAGATCAAAGTCTGAGTAGTATAAGGTTTGGACATTTCTGATTCTATAGTTATGATTTTGACTGAATTGCAATGGACGCAGAGGAAAGATGTGACGTCTAAGACAGGAACACCTATGTAATTCTGCATACAGTTTAAGCTAATTGGGTGCTAGTTTCAAGAAATATGAGAAATGTTCATATAAAGGCTTTAATGCTATATATACACACATAATGACTTCCCTGCTGAATGGTGGACAAGATTTCCTAATCTACGACAACAAGCAGGAATGCACTAAATAATGAAGAAAATGTGAAACCGCTGGGTTAACAACCTCAAGTTGTAAGTCCCATCATTAACTGCATAATGTAAATGTGATCTATCAGCTCATTGAAAACTGCAAACATATGTTCCTGCTATAATAGTTCTCTACACATGGGATTTATTTATGTATAGCATTAAAGCCTTTATATGAAAAATTCTCATCTTATTTCTTGCAACTTGAAATCAACTTTTACCAATGTTTCTAGAGGGCAATGCCCCAGAATTTCTATACATATCTGGAATGTAACACTTCTTAATTACCCCAAAACAGTTAAGAAAAGCTCACATACTTAAGGGAAACTAACTTTACAAAATTGCTCAAATGGCCATTTCTCAAGATTTCTCATTTTTATATATTATTCAGATAATGAAAATTCCCAACATTTTCAGGTAAGCATTTTTGGTATACATCGTGTGAATAAATAAGAAATTGGAAACTTTAGAATGATTTAATTTCAGCTACTCACCACTTCCTCCACTAGGTCCTCTACAATGAGGCCTTGCTCATCAGTTCGCAGGTTGGTCACCCACATCCATCCATCCTCCAGTTCATTGTGAACAATAAACATATCCCCCTTCAGAAAACTATGAAAACAAAACAATACCCGTGTTGAAACCACAGCAACTAAATTGATACTCCGATTAAAATAACTGTTCGTACCTTAGAATCAAAACAAACAAAATCTTATGCAAAATAGACAAAGTATCTTGCCCATCCTTCAGTTCACTCCTGTTGCCGATTCAATTCTTCAAGGTAATTTTCTCTCACTTGATATCAGCCTCGTGCAAGTGGTTAACCACAGCACATTTCATCAACAAATCCCCTGGACTCGACGGCCTACATCCTAGAGTTCTAGGAGGTGGCTGCAGAGATAGTGGCTGCATTGGCTGTGATCTTCCAAAATTCCCGAGATTCTAGAATGGTCCCAGCAAATTGGAAGATAGCAAATATAACCCCACTAGTCAAGAAAGGAGGGAAAGAAAACAGGGAACTATTGGCCAGTTAGCCTGACATCAGTCGTCTGGAAAATGCTGGAATCCATCATCAAGGAAATGGTAACAGTCAAATTATAATTATGATTAGGCAGAGTCAATATGGTTTCAGGAAAGGGAAATCATGTTTAACAAATGTATTACATTTTTTGAGGATGTAACTAGCAGGGTACATAAGGGGAATCAGTGGTAGTATGTATTTGGATTTCCAAAAGGCATTCCATAGTGTGTCACATATAAGGTTGCTACGCAAGATAAGGGCTCATGGGGCTTGGGGGCAATATATTAGTATGGATAGAGGATTGGTTATTGGACAGAAAACAGAGTAGGGATAAATGGGGCATTTTCCAGTTGTGAGGCTGAAACTAGTGTGGTGCTGCAAGGATCAGTGCTTGGGCCTCAGCTATTTACAATCTATATTAATGATTTAGATGAAGGAACAGTGTGCAATGTATCCAAGTTTGCTGACGATACAAAGCTAGGTGGGAAAGTAAGTGGTGAGAAGGACACAAAGAGCATTCAAAGGGATATAGACAGGTTAAGTGAGTGGGCAATAAGGTGGCTGATGAGTATAATGTGGGGAATTGAGAGGTTATTTAATTTGGTAGAAAGAATAGAAAAACAGAAAAATTTTTAAATGGTGAGAAACTAGTGGTGTTCAGAGTGATTTTGGTGTCCTCGTACAGGAAAAACAGAAAGTTAGCATGCAGGTACAGCAAGCAATTAGGAAGGCAAATGTCATGTTGGCCTTTATAAAGGTCATCCAAAACTCAGCTGCCTGCGTCCTAACTTGCACCAAGTTCCGTTCACCTATCACCCAGTGCTCGCTAACATTGGCTCCCGGTTAAGCAATGCATAGATTTCAAAATTCTCTTCCTTGTTTTCAAATCCTTCCATGGCCTCACCCCTCCCTATCTCTGTAACTTCCTCCAGCACCTCCCCACCCCCCCGACCCTCTAATTCTGCCTTCTTGAGCATCCCTGATTATAATCGCTCAACCAATGATGGCTGTGCCTTCTGTTGCCTAGGGCCTAAGCTCTGGAATTCCCTGCCTAAACCACTCTTGCCTATCTTTCCTCCTTTATGACGCTCCTTAAAACCTACTTCTTTGACCAAGCTTTTGGTCATCTGCACAATTTCTCCTATATAGCTTGGTGTCAAAATTGTCTTATAATACTCCTGTGAAGCATTGTGGGATGTTTTACTATGTTAAAGGCACCATATAAATAAAAGTTGTTGTTGTTTATTGCAAGGGGATTGGAGTACAAAAGGAAGTCTTGCTACAATTGTACAGGGCTTTGGAGACACCACTCCTGGAGTACTGTACACAGTTTTGGTCTCCTTATCTGAGGAAGGACATGCTTGCCTTAGAGGCAATGCAACAAAGGTTCACTAGATTGATCCCTGAGATGAGAGGGTTGTACAATGGAGGAGAGATTGAGTAGACTAAGCCTATACTCTCTGGAGTTTAGAAGAATGAGAGATGATCTCATTGAAACATGTAGTGTTCTGAAGCAGATTGACAGGGTAGATGCTGACAGGTTGTTTCCCCTGGCTGGAGTGTCTAGAACTAGGGGACATAGTCTCAGGATAAGGGGTTGGCCATTTAAGACTGAGATGGAGAAATTTCTTCACTCAGAAGGTTGCAAATCTTTGGAATTCTCTACCCCAAAGGGCTGTGGATGAGAGTCGTTGAGTATATTCAAGGCTAAGCGAGATAGATGTTTGGATTCTTGGGGAATCAAGGGATATAGGGATCTGGGGATCGATACGGAAGAAGGAGTTGAGGTTAAAGATCAGCCATGATCTTACTGAATGGTGGAGCAGGCTTGAAGGGCTGTACGGCCTACTCCTGCTCCAAACTCTTATGTCCACACCCTAATTATTGAAAATGTTGTAAAGACAAGAGAGCCTATTATTGTGGTTCTCTGCCACAATATATGGATTGAATCCTTTCATACAACACTTAAAAATTCAATGACTGGCATCTTGAATTACAGACAAGTAGGAGCATTAAGTCCTCTCAAAAGATAAAACATAAAAAATCATCATCATCATCGGCGGTCCCTCGAATGAGGATGACTTGCTTCCACACTAAAAGGGATGAGTTCACAGATATTTCAATGAAGGACCAGATATTCCAGTCCTGAACTCTAGGGGTGGAAGATGCCTGTGCGTGGATTTTTTTTAACGTGTGTGGACCGTTGCACACCAGCCACCACACGGGCTTGACAGAGCTAGGCCTTTATCCAGTGGCAAGGGTTTACCAGAACGACTGGAGACCTGCTCAGCTGCACGGACCTAGTGCGCACACATATCGCAGTGTGGGCTGGCCCCTGCTGCCCCTGGGCTCTTCTGGGCCCCGTACCCTCATTTGCCGCACCTCCGTCGAGATCTCTCACCGCTCCGCCACAAAACATTCACCGCATCTCCGTCACGATCTCTCACCGCTCCTCTGCCACAAAACATTCGCCGCACCTCCGTCATGAACTCTCACCGCACCTCCTCACCAAACATTTGCCGCACCTCTGCCACAATCACTCGCCGAATATCAGCCACAATATCTTATTGCTCCTCCGCCTCAATCACTATATACCTCTGCCACGATCTCTCGCTGCTCATCCGACCCGACCTTCCCGCTCCTCCGCTATACCTGGGCCTTGCCGATGTTCCTGCCCACGCTCCACACGGCGACTTGGGTTTTGATTACGTCATCCAGTCGCCCTCCTGGAAGCCGTCGCACATTGTAGCAGCTCGCGCTGGAAGCTGCAGTGGTATGCTCTTTTATCCTCCCGACCTGCAATGGTGCCCTCTCGCAGGTCAGGGTGGCCCACGATGAAACATCGAAAACATAAAATAGGCTAATGGGAACAGCAGTATGGAGTGCCCACTTGACAGCAGTGAAAATAACTGACTGGTTATCCCAGATTAATTTTTAGAGTCTCGGAAGGGGAGATCACGTAAGCAATATCAATACTGAAACATCTTAAACAAACGGAAGAGGTGGGTCATTTAGAATTATTTATATGACCAAGAGGGGATGGATATAGTGAAAATGCTAAATTAATATCTTGCTTTCCTCACCGCAATGGAGAAGGATGATATAATACCAGAGGTCCAGGGACGACTAGATATTAATCTTGAGCATTAATTTACAGGAATCAGTAAAAACAGAAAAATTGGAATAGTGAAAACAATGGCTCTGAAGTCCAACAAATCCCTAGGCCACATGGTTTTTAAAATCAAGATCATGAAAAATAGTCAATAACTGGGATTGCATTAGTTAGAATCTTTGAAGAAATTGGGGATAAGTTATAATCTTCCAAACTCATTGGATTCAAGAAATATTTCAGAGGATGGAAAGCAGCAACTATTAAATTTTTTTTAATGCACCTTTACTCACAAAAGGAGGAAGAAGCACATCAAATGCAGGCAAAAGTCCAGTAATCTGCAAGGAGAACTGGATGCATAGAGAGTTAGACATTAGCCTGTTGTTTCTGGGACCCATGTTTAATTCCAGCCCAAAGTCAAGGAGTGAAACTGTCCACTGCTGGCTGGCTGTAATGGTATCGTGTGAAGTGGGATTGGGCGGTCTCAGTCCAGTTTTTATTTGCATAAACCTATAGCACAAAACTGCTCCTAATTCAGCACTAATTTGCAGTCACTAAGTCAGGCCTAAGGATGTTTGTTGTAGGAGACTGAACAAATGCAATACTAGTAGAGAAAAGGGCTGAGGCACATTGTTAGGCTGGAGTGGAGGGAATTGTGCTCTTCATTTACCTGTACTATAATAATCAGACTGTTTGCTGATGCTGGGTGACGGAAATAGAATTTGTTGCATTCCTCAACAGTGGCTTCCCTTACTATGACAAACTTAAAAGAAAAAAAAAGAATCTATCATCAGGGACAGAGCAAGTCCTCCAGTCAAACATGGGAAATACTGAACACACTGTCTTCAGCTCCTGCCACCAATTCCATCTCCCTTCCCGGCCACCGTCTCAAATTGAACCAGATTGTTTGCAATTTCAGCATTCTATTTGACCCTAAGCTGAGCTTCCAACACCATATCCTGCCCATCACAGGATACTTCACTTTAACTTCTGTAACACTGTGCATATTACCCCTGCCTCAGCTCATCTGGGACCAAAACACACATTGCTGGCTTTGTCACCTCCATACTTAATTACTCAGATGTTCAACCTCTCATTCTCCACCCCCCATAAACTTCATCTCATCCGAACTCTGATGGTATCCTATCCGACACCAAGACCTGCTCACCAGTCACCCCTGTGCTCACTAATCTACAATGGCTCTATGTTTTCCCAATGCCTTACATTTAAAATCATCATCCTTCTGTTCAAATCCCTTCATGGTCTCATCCCTCCCTGCCTCTGCTACCTTCGCAAGACCTACAATCCTGTGAGAACAGTGCATTCCTCCAAATCTGGGCTCTTGAGCATCAACTACACCCATCTCCTCACCATTGGCAGTTGTGCCTTTAACCATCTAAACCTGAAGCTCTGGAATTCCCTCCAGTTGTTTAAGTCATTAAAAGATAGCCTACAAGTGTCAAAAGTGATATAAAAGACTAATATAAACTGTAATACATCACAAGAGGTATAGAATATGAAAGCAAGGGAGCATTACTGCAATTATACAGAGCGCTGGATAGACCTCAAGGGGAATGTTGTGGTCCATTTTGGACAGTCATCAGAAGGATGTGTTGGCCTTGGAGAAAGTCCAATGACGTTTTGGATGAGAGGCTGGATTGCCCATAACTGAAATTTTGATTATATTTCCTTAAAAAGTGAGGAGATTACAGGCGATCTGATCAAAATGTTTACAATAATGAAGAGAATAGATAGGCAATTGCCCTTACTTCTAGTAGAAAAATCTAGAAAGAGGGTGCATAACCTCAGAATTCAAACTAAGCCAGTAGTCGGTCTAGTACCAGGATTTCTGACTATGCCGCGACAGGTGGACCTTGATACGATACATTAAAAATGGTTATTAAGCATTGTGGGAAAGCTCAGCATGTTCATTATTTTTTACTTAGCATTTCGTACCAGCCTGGTTTCGTCAAGTGTTTTCTGGGTCCACCTTCGGAGTGATTGAAAAAGCACACATGCAAGAGACATAAATACCCAGTCCAGAACACAAGAGGGTGCTATTGTTACATCCCCATGTTATGTTTTCACACAAGTAGATAAAAGGGAGGGAGAGTCAATTCCCATAAAAGAAAGACGGTCAGACCACATATGAGAGGAACCCAAGTAGTATCTATGCCGGACCCGAATTTGAGACACTGGTTTTAAAAAAATGCTTTCATAGATTATGCCAATGTGAAGCACAGTGCCCTAGAAGGCCACTGATGCAAAATCAATTTAAGCATTTAAAAATATACTTATTTGGGAAGTAAGGATCTTAGATAATAAAAAAATGGGAGGAAAATGACAGTGAGAATATAGAACTGGTACAGCTAATAAAGGTGGAACTGGCTCAATGAGGCAAGTGGCCCACTATCATTTTGATGCTTTGATTTTCTTCCACCAACTTGCATTTATATAATAGCTTTGATGAAGAAAAGCATCCCAAGATGTTTCACAGAGGTGTAAGGAAGAAATTAGAAGCGGTGACCAAAGCTTAGTCAAAGAAGTGAGGTTTAAGGAGGGTCTTAAAGGAGTTGGAGAGGCAGGACGATTTACAAGGCTTCTTCGACAGCACCTCACGAACCCTCTACTACCTAGAAGGACAAGGGCAGCAGACGCACAAGATCACTACCACCTCCAAGAACCCCTCTAAGTCATACACCATCCTGACTTGGAAATATATCCCCCTTTATTCATGGTATTCATGTCTCTTGCATGTGTGTTTTTTCAATCACTCCGAAGGTGGACCCAGAAAACACTTGACAAAACGAGGCTGGTATGAAATGCTAAGTAAAAAATAAGTGTGAGCTTGACTTGGTAATAGTACACTTGAGACAGAAGGTTATGGGTTCAAACCCCACTGCAGGACTTGAGAACTTAATCTACACTTCTATGCAGTACTGAGGGTGTGCTGCATAATCAGAGGTGTCACCTTTTGAAAAAAAGACATTAAACCAAGGCCCACCTTGTTCAGATAGACAGAAAATCTCTCACACCATGATGTGCACAAATTAGCTGCCACATTTACAAAATAACAATAACTAACTACACTTCAAAAGGTAACTCTAGCTGCGAAGCAATTTGGGATGTTGAGGACATGGAAGGCGGGATATTAATACAAGTTTGTTCTTCCTTCGGGAAGCAATCCCAGACAATAGGATCAAGTTGACTGAAGGGAGAAGGGTACTCAAGAGGCCATAATTGGAGGAATGGAGATTTCAGGGATGGGAAGAGGAGGTTACAGTGCTGGATTAAGACACAGAAATAAGAACGGGCGAGCCAATGCAGAGATTTAAAAACAAGGATGAAAATTTTAGATCTGAGGCATTGGGGGAACTGGGAGCCAATGTGGATCACATTTGATGTGGTTGAGCCAGGTCTAGGAGTGGATGGCTAAGCCAGTTTTGCATCAGATTTGCTGAATTGTGCACTCCTTGGGCTTGAGACAGCAAAGTAACATTCGCGCCACATAAGTGCCAGGCAATGACTATCTCCAACAAGAGAGCATCTATCCACCGCCCCTTGACATTCAACGGCATTATCACCAAAACCCTCACCATCAACATCCTGTGGATAACCACTGACCAGAAACTTAATTGGACCAGCCACATAAATTCTGTGGCTACAAGAGCAGGTCAGAAGCTGGGTATTCTGCAGCAAGTGTCTCACCCCCTGACTCCCCAAAGCCTTTCCACCATCTACAAGGCACAATCAATGTGATGGAATACTCTCCACTTGCCTGGATGAATGCAGCTCCAAAAACACTCAAGAAGCTCAATGTCATCCAGGACAAAGTAGCCCGCTTGATTGGCATCTCATCCACCACTTTAAACATTCACTCCCTCCAGCACTGGGGCACCGTGGCTGCAGTGTGTACCATCTACAAGATGCACTGCAGCAACTCGCCAAAGCTTCTTCGACAGCACCTCACAAACCCTCTACTACCTAGAAGGACAAAGGGCAGCAGGCACATGAGAACATCACCACCTCCAAGTACCCCTTTAAGTCATACACCATCCTGACTTGGAAATATATCACCGTTCCTTCATCGTCGCTGGGTCGAAATCCTGGAACTCCTTCCCTAACAGCACTGTGGGAGTACCTTCATCATACTGACTGCAGCAATTCAAGAAGGTAGATCATCACCACCTTCTCAAGTGCAATTAGGGATGGGCCTTGCCAGCGACATCCACATCCCAGGAATGAATAAAAATAAAGATGGGAGGTCACACAGGGAATGACAGGGATGGGAGGCAGTGAATGTTTTGCTAGGGACAAAGAGTGGTTCAGCAAATCAACAGTTGCAGGACAGATCACAGCAAATGGAGGGTCAAAGGCTAGGCAGTTGGGAGCGACTTGAGGAAGTTTCTTCCAGTGTGACGCAGAAGGAAGTGGAGTTAAAAGAGGGTAGAGACTGTAGATTACCTTTCCTGCTGTAAACTTGGATTTACTCCAATATGCAGAGGATAGTAGTATGACTATCTTAGTATGGGCACTGTTCTGAGGTTATGGTTATGACACACCTTTGGGAGATCTGGCATAAGCGTGTACAGGTTGAACCTCTTTTATCCGGCACCCTCGGACCGGGCCTGTGCCGGATAAGGGATTTTGCCGGACGAGGGGTGGTCACGAATAATTGGATGGTACAGGTACTGAGCAAGGGGCTATCGGGGCTAGCTGGCTTGGGGCTGGGAGTGCGGCAGAGAGATTGTGGGGGATAGGGGGGGTGGTGGATCGCGGGGTTAGGCCAGCGATTTGCAGGAGTCGGCAGCGAGGAAGCATTTCAATTTGTTCATGTTGGAATTCCGTGCATGTGCTACCCGGTGGCCGGGAATGGTGCCAGATAAGGGAGGTTCAACCTGAACTACCTGGTCTGGGAGCATTTAATATTGCACTTGATGCTCCAGATGTTAAGTACAAGAATTCAGCAAAAATATTTTAAAAAAGGAAATGAAAATATTTGTTCATCTGGGTAAAACAAATTTATTTCAAAGACTTACCTAATTTCATCTGTGTCTGGCACTTTGGTGTATGGCAAGATGGCTCGAACTCTCCTCCTGTCCTCAACAGGCTATAATTTTGGATAGGAAAAACAATTCGTAAATAATTTTTACAAAAGAAATTCATATCAAAATAGAATTTAAACATACTGCTTTAAATTATTCAGTTTCGTACATGGAGTACATGATTGATTAATAAGATAACACATCCCACTTTATTTACCATGGGCTACAATTTCCCCTGGGATCACTGCCGCCGATTCTTAGCAGCATTCCGGCAGTTGCGTCTTTTCAACCGCCGGAATACCGCTGCTGCGCGCTCCTGTGATTTTCAGTGGTGGCGATGCATTGCGGTAGCGGGCTGGAGCGGGCGGTGGCGAAGGGCCGAAAAGTCAGCGATCTGAAGGCAAGCAGCACCCCTGGAAAACGCATGTGCAGGCATTCTCCCGCGATTTCGGGGTCAAAGGAGACCCTGTATGCGCAGAGAACATAGAGTGCTGGACATTTTGAAAGTGCAGAGGTGGGTTAATTTGAGGGAGAGGAGCTGTTGAATAAGATCTGTGTATAAAGTGATTTTGAAACATAGAAACATAGAAAATAGTAGTTGGCGGCCATTCGGCCCTTCAAGTCTGCACTGGCATTCAATATGGTCATGGCCGATCCTCTATCTCAACATATTCCCGCTTTTTCCCCATACCCCTTGATGCCTTTTGTTTCTAAAAATCTATCTACCTCCCTCTTAAATATATTCAGTGACTTGGCCTTCACAGCCTTCTGTGGTAGAGAATTCCACAGGTTCACCACCCTCTGAGTGAAAACATATCTCCTCGTCTCGGTCCTAAATTTCCTACCCTGTAACCTGAGACCCCTTGTTCTAGACTTCTCAGCCAGGGGAAACATCCTCCCAACATCCAGTCTATCCAACCCAAGGGGGCGGGCAGCGAGAGAGAGACAGAGACAGAGACAGAGAGAGAGAGAGAGAGAGAGAGAGAGAGAGAGAGAGACAGTGTGGGGAGAGAGACTGGATGGAGAGAGAGAGAGAGAGAGAGAGACTGTGTGGAGAGAGAGAGAGAGAGACTGGGTGAAGAGAGAGAGAGAGAGAGAGAGAGAGGGAGAGACTGGGTGAAGAGAGAGAGAGAGAGAGAGAGAGAGAGAGAGAGAGAGAGAGAGAGAGAGAGACTGGGTGAGAGAGAGAGAGAGAGAGAGAGAGAGAGAGAGAGAGAGAGAGAGAGAGAGAGAGAGAGAGAGATATAATATATATATATGAATGAGAGAGAGAGAGAGAGAGAGAGAGAGAGAGAGAGAGAGAGAGAGAGAGAGAGAGAGCGAACTCAGGAAAGACTGATCACATTCTTCCAACCCCTACAAGGGACATCATTGGAGTGGATGATATCCAGCAGTGATGACAGTGTCACTATTCACTTCATACCCAATAAACCTGAACCTGTTAACAATCCATACACAATGCCCCATCTATTAGGACCTGGTGGGGGGTGGGGGGCAGAAAAGAGGATGCACTTGTGCTTGGGTAAGGCACTTCGGCTGGGGGGGGAGGCATGCACTTGGACTGGGGTAAGGCACTTTGGCTGGCCCTTGCTTTCTCCTGGCGCTTCAGGAAGTCAAAGTGGATCAAGTTACAATTTGCAAAGTCAGTGCGATCTTGGGATGGGCGGTTCCAGTCACACATTCCAAGGTGAAACTTCAGGGTGTGGCTTATCCTCCAATGGGACCAATCAGAAATAATGGGTGGAGCCTATTGGACATTTTTGCAGTACAAATAAGCATGTCCATTTTTTATTACCCATCATCGATCTCATTGTATTAGTCCTCTTTATTTTCACATGTTCATCATGGAACACTTGCATGCTAAGAGAACTTAAAAATGGTGCACTCGTTGACGAAAAGAATGGGGACCATTAATTAGGGATATATATATATCCCCAATATATATTTAAATATAATGTGTGTATGTGTGTTCCATATTAATAGCTGTGAAATTAGTTGACATTTTTTGTCACTTTTGCAAAAAAAATAATTAGCCGGCAATAGGATGAAGCTCTGCAAAACGGGCCTTGAGGATTGCGCTGCAGCCCTGACGGGGTCGTATGATCGCACTGCCACGTGTGTTGGTGTCGAACTAGTTCTCAGGGCAAGTCTGAATAATCCCTGGGCTGTACTGAGGTCATGTAATTCAATCTTATGGCAATATAATGTAGAATGTAATGCAATGCTGGGAGCACGAAATGTTGTTAGTTTGACATGATTTTTTGGTTGATCACTCTGCCACTTGGAAAGCAACTGTCTGGGACTCAAGTTTTGTTATGTCCTGCAGTTTCGGTCTACTTTGCTTATGATAGTTTCATGTAATGATTCTCGTTAATATATGTTTGTTCTCAACATAAGCCTGCGCAAAGTGAATTGCTCTCGTGTTACCTCTGACCCCTCCCCTGTCGCCAACCATTAATGTTATGTTTTTACAATTGTAGAGGTGGAGCTGCCCCTCCCAGAGAGGAGTCATTGGAGGGAATGAAGAGATGGTGGTGGAAGAGTCGAAGCTGCAGGAGCAGGAGGAAAACACTCCTCAAAATTGTGTCACGGTGGTGGTGCAGGAGGGAGGGGTGGCGGGACTTCAAGGGTCCTTTCTACCTGCGGCCACCGGTTCGTCGTCGGAATCCAACTTTCCTGGATTCCGGCCTGAGGAAGCAGGACCAAGCAGCATGCAGCGGCGCACATCGACCCCCATGCTGAATCCACGCCGGCTGATCCAGCTAGGTGGGAATGTTGAGAGACAGGCAGATGCGAGCCTGGACATAGTGGGACTGTCCAGGATGAGCATCGACTTGAGTCGAGAGCGCCTCCAGGCCACTGCTGGGTTGTCCACAAACATCGCAGCTTTAGTAGCCCGTCAATCGGAGGACACGGATTGCTGCGGTGAGAGAGAATACCCAGATTGTCAATGCCAATGCTATGCGGCAATCAACAGCCGTGGGATTATGGCATTGCACCCAAAGGCGACATACCACCAATGGTGACAGCACCTGATCGTCGGGAGGAACTAGTTTCTTCAGACTTTGAAGATGGGTCCTCAGCACCCCCATCTTCTCTAGAGCCCCCACACATAGCGTTACCATGGTCACCCTCATGTCAGCAGTCACGCTCGAGGGGTTCTGCTGCTGCACGACGTATTGGTCCCAACGTGGGCAGGGCCAGGGGTAGGAATAGTGGGAGGAGAAGGAGTGGGGTCAGGTCCAAGGATCGGGGGGGGGGGGGGGTGGGATTGGGGAGGAAAGGTGGCCGCAGGTAGAATCGTGGGAGGGTGCAGGAGTGGTTTGATTGTTGTTTATACTGTTGTTGTTAATGTTTTGTTTTGTAAAATTTTAAATCATAAGAATTATATTATTTACTACATTGTTAAAGTTTAATAGAAATTACAACTTTTATTTAAAACATTTATTCAACTAAACCATTCTTGTACTGTTTCTCACTCACTTTTGGGAAGAGGAACTATGACAACTTTTAGGAAACACTACATTAAATGTGTGATTGCCAGTGTCGCTCTTAACTGTACTGTTTAGGTCTTACTGTTTGCCACATCTTAAGTTTTTAATGCATCTATTAGAAACTAACCCAGCAGTGGGGGAAAAACATCCAAAATACAACAGAAAATGTGGAAAAACGCAATAGTCAATGAGAAAATATAGTTTATCATGCTTTGGATGTGTCCCCTTCACTGGAACTAAAAACTGAAAAATAAAGTTAAAAATTATTTTTCTTTCATAAGGTGATCATCTGCAGATTGTCATTTGTTAATTCTGCAGTGATTTAACAATTAGTTAAGGCTTCAACTCGTTTCCAATAACTCCCCCCACCCACCAATGCTCAAATAGCCCATCAACACTGACTATCTAGGCTTACATATCAGAATGTCCTCTTGGCTGAGGCAGTAGATGGTTCACTGTACCCGCGGGGTCATATGCCAGCAAGATTCAACATTTCCAGAACATAATTGGGGGGGGGGGGGGGGGGGGGAAGTGCATGGTAATAACTCATCTTTATTAGAGGTAGATTTTAAAAATGGAATAAAATTTAGTCAGTTGAACCCCTGCAAATTCGGGGGAAATATTTTGAAGCAATAGAATTTTACTGATTGAGACACCGATGTTTTCTAAATTGAGAGTGAATGGCAAGAGTTGAGAACCCTGCAAAAGCAAGGGAGGGTTTCTGTAAGATTTCAGGGTAATAATACATGTTTGAAAGCACTGCAAAATAAAACAAGAAACAGAAAACAATTTGAAGAAGCCTGAAATTTAAACCTCAGTTGCAATATTTTCAATGAGGCCTTGCTGACTGATTATCGTTTGTTTCTCATCAAATGTTCCCGTTTCTTCTTATCCTCCTTCAATATACATTGGGAGTGAAAGAGAAACTAAAAATGCAGCTATTTCCCCAGAGAAAAAAAAACAAAATGGAGGCATAACTCTGGGCCCAAGTAAGGTAAGTAGCTAAAAAAAAAAGGGCGGTTTCGATCCAGAGCGATAACAGGCAGTAAAGACAACATTTTTGCGGAAAGTTGCGCTGTAGGGGAATTTTGATCGATTTTTGGGTGGGAAACATGGACAGGCGATGTGCAGCAATGCCGGAGGCAATCATAGGCAGAAATTACCGCCGGCGATAATCGGGAGTAAAATTGGCGGCAATTTGCCTTTTTGGCAAAAATGGCCAGTAACTGGCCGATCCCAGGGGAAATTCTAGCCCCATGTCTCCTAAATCATAAAAGTGCAAATGGCAGAGGCAGAGCTAGAGGTGTCAAATTGTTTCTAAACAGACACAAAACACATCGAATTCAATCAATTTGAATTGACATCTCATCGCAATGAACATCTTTCACTCGCATGACTGATTACTAATTAGTGTCTTAGAAATCATGGAATTGAAAAATTCAGTGGAAGGACATGAACGGACACACCATCAAGACCAATTGAAGTACACCAAAATTTAAGTACACGGCAACAAAATTAATTACATAATGTCATTATGCATCAAACAAATTGGTATTTAAGGCAACAAATTACAATTTTCTTAAGTGTCAGTTGTCAGTCTATTTCAGAGGGGCACTATACTGAGCACATTACTGAAATTATTCTAAAAGTTTTGCTTGAAAAAGGAGGAATATTGACGGCTATAGGAAACATGCAGTAGAGTGGAATTAAATTCGGTGGATGTGGAGAAAAATAGCAGCGCATATTGATGACCTATTTCTGTAACATGTGACTTAACATTTTAGGATTCCATGAAATAAAGATATCTTGTACACAAAAACAGGGTACACAATGGTGGCGCGTTGATTTTCAAGCAAGTTTAAAATATAGATTAATTGCCTTGTAGGGTTATCTTTATTGATCTTGTATAGGTCCCTTCCATCCTCTGATGGTTTTACTTGAACAGCCACATCTCAAAACAAGAAAAAAATATACCTTTGAGACATGCGGTGCCATGGCAACAGGACTTGAATCACCAAGTGATAACCTCTTCAATTTCTACAAACAGACATTCTCACTCCTCTTACCTGATCCATGAAAAAACAGGAAGACAGAGATACCAAGCTTCACAAAGAAAAGGTAGGATCAGACAACGCCCACTGTCTAAGGCTGAAAACCCAACAATGTATTTAATCTTTTACTACATAGGATATACGACACAGAAACAGGCCATTCGGCCCAAACAGTCCATGTCCCACTCGAGTTTCCTCTCTTCTTTCCTCATCTAAATCTATCAGCATAACCCTTTATTCCCTTCTCCCTCATGCTTGTCTAGCCTCCCCTTAAATGCATCTATACTATTCACTTCAACCACTCCCTGTGGTAGTGAGTTCCACATTCTCACCTCTCTTTGTTCAGTGATGAAAACTGAGAGAAAAAGAGGAAAAGATCTGGGGAATGGAGTCCCTTGAATAGCAGCTGGAACTCTATATAGCTAGGAGGTTTTTCTCCAATTGAGAAACTGGGATGAAAGTCCAAAACCCAAATTTCTGAGGTTGAAATGAGTAGCTAAATCAGGAAATATCAATTAGGTGTTGCCAAGCTTGGATTTTACAAGTTTGTAAGCGAATGAAGCCTGAAGGAGTCAAGAGTTTCAAGGTCCTGGGAATTTCAACACCGTGGAATTGCAGCAAACAGATGGAGCATATAGGGCAACATATTTGTAACTTAAAAATAAATTTGGAGGAGCACTGATGATAAAAGATGCAACAAAGGTTGTAGAAAAACTGAGGTCAGTGGATTGTTGTGGGAGACGGGTCACATATCAGACAAGCATTTTCGTATATCCAGTTCATGACCACAAAGGGCATTAGAAGATCCTCCACAGATACAGTCGTAGTATTCAGGTTTGAACAAACAGAGGTAGTAGTTGTTGAGGAGAAAATATTAGTTTGGTATAAAGAGGAAAGCCAACTTGTTGAAGGTAGCAGGAAAAGTGGAGATGTGAGAATTCATTTGAAATGTAGGTTGAGTCATAGAGGAGAGCTAATGTCTTTTGCAAGTCCAACCAGAAGCAATTAAGAAATTCTGAAAAACTTGTAGAAACCAGATTTTCATTGCCCCAAAGGGCATGCTGGAGACTAACATGTAGGAATTCAGCTTTTGCAATGCGAGAAGAGGTTGTATACAATGAGGGCATGTGATCTTAAGGTTGTTGATGAATGTAGAGAGGCATTATCAGCAGAGTTGATAGCCTTGGGTGAAAAATAGAAATAGTCACCAATACAGAGAACAACTAGAGGGAGAACCCCAAGTTGATGGAATGAGACAGCTGATGAGGCAACAATTCAGATGATAGGATTTGAAAGGAAACTAAATAAACACAATCCTAACTCTAGTAGCAAACCATGTGGGGGTGAGTGCATTGCATAGCTCCAATAGCCTTTCTATAAAGCCACTTCATTACCCTAAAGCCAAATTAAACAAGGTCATTCCACTACCTGGCTTTTGTTAACTTCGGCTTCTGAGAAAAATTATCAAGGGCTGTTTTCTACGAAACAAACTTAAAGTTACAAGAATGGGTAACGTAAAGGAAAGGCATTAGATTCCTGGATTCATTACCTAAAATGAGAATCATGATGGATCACCATAAAATGGCAATAACTGCAACATGTACACTAATAAAACTTGGCTTCAACTCCTAAAGCTAGCTTTTATGAATTCCCACCTGCCATAGACACTTGCTTGAGTTCAGTGGTGTCAGTTGCCCCTTTAAGCAGTCTTTCATGAGAGTTGATGCTCACTATATCTACTTATACAATAGCATAACCTGGAGATGGCATCTCCTTATGATCTGGAGCAGACACTTGTGCCTTTTGCTCGTGGGTTTCGTCAATCTCTCCAAATATGGATCATATTATCACTAGATGAGGTGCAGTTTGGTTTGAATCTAAACTGCTTTATTCCACAGTAATGTAAAACATACAAAGCAATAGGTATGAACAGTTACTTAGTTCAATCGATATAAACGTATGTGCAAGTAATGATACTAAATAAAGAACATGCAGCACTACTCCGTTTAAATGATAGCCGCCGAGTATGACTAACCGGCTTTTGAACTTATCAGGTGACAGATGAGACAGACGCAAACAATGGGAATGAAAAGGGCAGCGATAAAAATAAATTTCAACTTGCCACCAGGGCTCTGCAACCCTTTTGCTGCTCTACTACCATACAAGCCTTTTCTATGATACTATCATGGAGACCCCTCAACTTCCATTGGCAGTCTTCCCAATTCTCATGAAGGGTTACACCAAAAGATGTCTCCGCTCCACTGATGCTGACTGATCTACAATATGGTTCCAGCAATTTCTGTTTTTTTGTTTCTAAACTTGTGGGTTTTATTCAGAAAATTTGTGCATTTTAAAACAATTTACTTTGCTTAGTTTTTGTGCAGTAAATCTGCCACTGGACACTTGGCTGTCTCACCAGAATGTTCACCTTCCTAGGTGAGACAGGTGACATTAAGTGGCAGTTAACTGTCTTGTAGTAATAGGTAATCAATATTTGTTATACCAATACCTGATGGTCTGAATTAGAATGGTGTTAGTTGATGCCAATCTTCCAATTCCCACTGATCTTCAACTCATTAATGCCCAGATGGCACACACTGCTTATTTACCTGCTAAATAGAACTGAGAACCAAGAAGCCAATTGGTTAAGGTGATCAATGAGATTGTGATCCCCAAGAATTTTACACCATGCACACTTCAGTAACCGGTGAAACAAAAAACTGCAGATGCTTTAAATCTGAAACAGAGAAAATGCTGGAAACACTCAGCAAATCAGGGAGCACCTGTAAAGAAAGGAAAACATTAATGTTTCAGACATAGCCCTTTCATCATGCTATCAGACTCAAGTCCCCCACAGGCCTGTCATGCTCCTGGACTTCAACATAGTTTCCAATCCAACTCCAGCACCAGATTGCTACTCCCTCCAAGTCCCCTGCGCACACCTTCCCACACACTAACTTCAGACCCCAGCTCTCCCCAACTCCTGTCAGTCAGAGATAGATATACTGTAGAGAGAGAAACAAAGACAAAGAAGAAAGTAAAGAAAATTCAATAAGTCTCCAACAATAATGAAACTCTGAAGGAATGAGACTCCACACTTGTAAAAGTTAATTTTTCAGTGCCAGAGAGGATGTTTGGTGGTAATTAAGAATTATCACGTCGTTAAAAATTTACTTACACTGCAATGGACAAGCCCCAACTTTTTCTTGCAAGTTTAGTGAGTATCTATCATGCAAGTACAGCAGCTTCACGTCATTCCATGTATTTCAATGTCGCATCTCTCGGCGAGATACTGGTACAGTGTTGCTTCTGGAGCAGCACGGCAACCTGGTCAGCAGCTTGCAGATTTCCAAGTATAACTGCACATGTGCAGTTACTGGGAGTTTTGTCCGATTTACATTTTAACAATGGTGAGCGCCATTAGCCTCACCAATATTTCTACAGCAAAATGCGTCCTAATATTAAAAAAGGTAAGTTCAAAAAGAAACTCTACATGTATATTGATCTTATAAGTTAATACCCAATACTCTCCAACCTCTCAGCACCAGAGGACTAAGTTGTATGTTGTCACCATTTGGGATCACCATTACAGAAAATCTCCTCTAACACAATTCCTTTCCATTGCTGCATAGTTCTGTTGAATCTGGGTTGAAAAATTGAGACAGACGAGAAAGAGAAAGGGGTGGAAGAGAGCGAGAGAGCAAACAGGGGGTAAAAGAGAGCCCGCGCACACCTGCAACAAAGAGGAGGAGGAAAGTGAGCAAGGTTCAGTGTAACGATAGTCTTTTATCACCCTGCTTTTCATTTGTTATATTAGTATTTACATAGGTAAAACATTAACATTTCTAAATTATAATTTATACACTGACCTCTGGAGGTGCTACTGGAAACAGAAGCTTCTCTCCTTTTAGTAAGCAGGACACATGACTGTAGTAACCAATTAGATCTGAAAGCGAGGAAAATCGTCGTCCACCAATATAATAATCACCACACATCGCAATGATCCTAGAATGGCCACAACAATGTATTCTGAGTTATAAGGTTATAAAGCTTTTTTAATAATTTCATTCATGTAATTGGCAAATGTAACTATGCTGTCCAATTCGCCTAATTTAATAAGTGTGTTAAGACAGTATGCCTGGCATCGACAAAAGCTAATAGCAGTCGTGGAACAGGTAGAGTGGCCTTTAACAGAACCATTAGATTTCCTCCCCGAGATAGTTGCAAGGAAATTAAACGTTTGGACATTTCAGTTGATTAAGCAAGTTGGACTCCCATTCCTCAGTCTCCAAGCTACAGTACAAGCCTTTGCTTCAAGATATCTAAAGTGCCTTTAAGAGAGGCAAAAAGGCTGATGACAAAATGCAGCAATTTCAACTTTCTACAGCGGCACAAAAATTCTGAAACTGCTATTCACAGACCTCCTCGATCCACCTGAAAAGCACCTGGTGGCATATGTCCACCATCGAATTATATACGGAGTCAATATGCACTAAATGGTAAGTGATCTACCAATTAGAAGTTCCTAACTTAAGGTGATCCAAGACAGAGACATTACAATTAATGCTACAGAGCCACATATTGCACCCTAAGGAGCCAACACTGACACTGGTTCACATCCCAAGTTTAATGAAAAATACCGTGCAACATTAGCCAAAGAATAAAAAAATGTAGAAGTTTACATAACAAGGAGCTCCCCGATTCTGTGGATAAACACTTTAGTTGGTGTGGCACTGAAGGAGACCTACAAAATAAAAATAAATTTGCATCTTCACTTGTGTTACCTGACCGCCTTCACAAATGAAGTACCCTGTATTGCATTCAACAACTTCCTCTTCAGCATACTTTATTTCTTTGTTCAAGTGCTTTGTTTTAAGTGCCATGCCAAATTATTACATAAGAACCGGTAGGATGTTACAACTTCGATAAAAATTATGGGTCAATTAAAAATAAACAATTTCAAATAATTAACCTTCTCAAAACTGGTGAAAATAAGAACTAATCTAACAAACAGGTCCTTGACCTCTTAGAGGGTGGGGATAAGCAGGCGCTGCTGACTTTAAAAAAAAAAGAGATTCCCCTAAATCTGGGCAGTGTGCAAATAATAAAGAAATATGTTAATTTCATGAAGCTTGGCAATACATTACTTTCCACCCTGTTAAGGAACAGCAGCACTCCAGCCAAATTATTTATAATTGGCATTTTCAAGAAAGTATGTTCAAATCGCCCCGCCTGTCTGTCCGCATTCGTCCCCTCCCCCCCCCCCCCACCCGCATTAAATATCACTAGATGCAAAATGTTAAGTTTATCACCTGAAATGATTGACCACGCCTGTTTTACTTAGAAACGAAAGCACAAATGAACCCGGTCTTCGATCACTCTCTCTGATGAGATAGCTTCCGGATCGGCCTGCCTGACAAAGCCGCTCTTCAGCAATTGTACGATCCAATTTTCCATGATACCACCTGAAAAAGTAAAATGAGTAACGCATTTATACTGCACCACAAACTACAGGCAACAAAATTATTAGTATGTCAGCTCAAAATGTAAGTAACAGTTGAAGATTTTTGTTTAAGAATAAATTTGAAGCCTTCTATGATCAGGAAAACACATAACTTGCGACACGATGCATTTCAGTGCAGATTTTTTTTTCCATTTCATTTTGGGTGTAACAGATGTTTCTTCCTATGATAGGTTTATAACCCAACACAGATGTCACTGGAATATCACACTGGACATGAACAAAGTACAGGTATGGTAATTGCTTCTGCATGTGCTCATCACTACAGAAAATCTGATATACTTTTACATAACCCATCCGTCCTCCAGGGTTAAACCGATCAGTTTCTTTCAAAGACATTAATCTTCCACATAAAATACGACTAAACAGGAAAATTAATTTGCAACATATCTTCAATAGCTCTAATCCACATTAGATTGGGAAGCTAAACTTCTAACATTTCATTCTTCAACTTCCACACACAAAGTACACAAAAAATAATACACAAACTGCTTGGACTGGCTTTTTAGGCTTTCGGGGTTAAACGGTACATTAAATTTACCGTTTTCGCCATGCTACCATTTTTAGCCCGAACTTTCTGCCTTTACGGGGCGCATCAGTAAGGGAGGCGTTGCACAAGCATTCATGGTGCAAACCACGAGTTTCGGCAACTTAAGTCCGGGGCCGGGAGTGCTGCAGGAGAGGCCTTGGGGGGGGGGGGGGGGGGGGGGGGGGGGAAAAGGAGGAAAAAAAAAATTCCCCAAAACATTTACAAGATCCTTATCTATCGAGTCGCTGCAAAAAAATTATAATAAATAAAAACTTTAACTTACCTTTTTGCAGATTTTTATACTTACTGCTGCTGGCAGGGCTGCACAGACATGTTTGACCTGTCGCTATTCTGGGTGCAGCGTACGGGTCGAGAGAGAGTGCTGAAACTCAGATGCAAACGCAATCCGCGTCGTTGCACGTCGGCGCATCTCTCCCAGGTGGTACTTGGAAGCGCTGCCGGAAACAGGTAACATAGGAACAGGTACCAGAGGATCTTGCCCGGGCTTTCAGCGGGGAGGGTCAAATCGTGACGAAAACCCGGTTGCAAACCTCACGAAAATCCAGCCCCTTGACTTACTTCTTTGAGAAAGTGACAACCCCAAGTAGATTGTGGCAAGCCCTATATTGTAGTGTACCTCAAGGTTTGATAAAGTTCGACACAAAAGGCGATTAAACTTAAAGCTGTGCGGATTTAGCATAAAACCTGTGAATGGGTAGAAAACGAGTGCATATTACAACAACAACTTGTATTTATATAGCACCTTTAATGTAGTGAAACATCCCAAGGTGCTTCACAGAAGTATTATAAGACAAAAAAATTGACACCGAGCCGCACAAGTAGAAATTAGCGCAGGAGAGAGAGGAGAGGAGAGATGAGATTTAGAGGAGTTCCAGAGCTTAGGGCCTTGGCAACAGAAGGCACGGCCACCAACGGTTGAGTGATTATAATCAGGGATGCTTGAGAGGGCAGAATTAGAGGAGCGCACACATCTCGGGGAGTTGCGGAGCTAGAGGGAATTATAGATGTAGGAAGGGGCGAGGCCATGAGGGGATTTGAAAATAAGGATGAGAATTTTGAAATCAAGGCATTGCTTAACTGGAAGGAAGCCAAAGTAGGTCAGCGAGCACAGGGGTGATGGAGGCTAGAATACAGGAGGACAGCCAGGAGCGTGTTGAAAGAGTCAAGTCTAGAGGTAACAAAGGCATGGATGAGGGTTTCAGCAACGGATGAGCTGAGGCAAGGGCATAGAAACATAGAAACAAAGAAAATAGGTGCAGGAGTAGGCCATTCTGCCTTTCGAGCCTGCATCACCATTCAATAAAATCATGGTTGATCATTCACCTCAGTACCCCTTTCCTGCTTTCTCTCCATACCCTTTGATCCCTTTAGCCGTAAGGGCCATATCGAACTCCCTCTTGAATATATCCTATGAACTTGCATCAACAACTCTCTGCGGGAGGGAATTCCACAGGTTAACAACTCTGAGTGAAGAAGTCATCCTCATCTCAGTCCTAAATGGCTTACCCCTTATCCTTAAGACTGTGTCCGCTGGTTCTGGACTTCCCCAACATCGGGAATCTTCTTCCTGCATCTAACCTGTCCAGTCCAGTCAGAATTTTGTACGTTTCTATGAGATCCCCTCTCATCCTTCTAAACTCCAGTGAATACAGGCCCAGTCAATCCAGTCTCTCCTCATATGTCAGTCCTGCCATCCCGGGAATCAGTCTGGTGAACCTTTGCTGCACTCCCTCAATAGCAAGAATGTCCTTCCTCAGATTAGGAGACCAAAACTGTACACAATATTCCAGGTGAGGCCTCTCCATGCCCTGTACAACTGCAGTAAGACCTCTCTGCTCCTATACTCAAATCCCCTAGCTATGAAGGCCAACATACCATTTGCCTTCTTCACCGTCTACTGTACCTGCATGCCAACTTTGAATGACTGATGTACCATGACACCCAGGTCTCGTTGCACCTCCCCTTTTCCTAATCTGCTGCCATTCAGATAATATTCTGTCTTCATGTTTTTGCCACCAAAGTGGATAACCTCACATTTATCCACATTATACTGCATCTGCCATGCATTTGCGCACTCACCTAACCTGTCCAAGTCACCCTTGCAGCCTCTTAACGTCCTCCTCACAGCTCACACCGCCACCCAGCTTAGTGGCATCTGCAAACTTGGAGATATTACATTCAATTCCTTCATCTAAATCATGAATGTATAATGTAAATAGCTGGGGTCCCAGCATTGAGCCCTGCGGCACCCCACTAGTCACTGCCTGCCATTCTGAAAAAGACCCGTTTATCCCAACTCTCTGCTTCCTGTCTGCCAACCAGTTCTCTATCCACGTCAGTACATTACCCCCAATACCATGTGCTTTAATTTTGCACACCAATCTCTTGTGTGGGACCTTGTCAAAAGCCTTTTGAAAGTCCAAATACACCATATTCACTGGTTATCCCTTGTCCACTCTAGAAGTTACATCCTCAAAAAAATTGCAGAAGATTTGTCAAGCATGATTTCCCTTTCATAAATCCATGCTGACTTGGACCGAACCGGTTACTGCTTTCCAAATGTGCTGCTATTTCATCTTTAATAATTGATTCCAACATTTTCCTCACTACTGATGTCAGGCTAACCGGTCTATAATTCCCCATTTTCTCTCTCCCTCCTTTTTTAAAAAGTGGTGTTACATTAGCTACCCTCCAGTCCATAGAAACAGATCCAGAGTCTATAGAATGTTAGAAAATGATCACCAATGCATCCACTATTTCTAGGGCCACTTCCTTAAGTACTCTGGGATGCAGACTATCAGGCCCTGGGGATTTATCAGCCTTCAATTTCCCTGACACAATTTCCCACCGAATGAAGATTTCCTTCCGTTCCTCCTTCTCACGAGACCCTCGGTCCCCTAGTATTTCTGGAAGGTTATTTGTGTCTTCCTTCGTGAAGACAGAACCAAAGTATTTGTTCAACTGGTCTGCCATTTCTTTGCTCCCCATTATAAATTCACCTGAATCTGACTGCAAGGGACCTACGTTTGTCTTCACCAATCTTTTTCTCTTCACATATCTGTAGAAGCTTTTGCAGTCAGTTGTTATGTTCCCAGCAAGCTTCCTCTCATACTCTATTTTCCCCCTCCTAATTAAACCCTTTGTCCTCCTCTGAATTCTAAATTTCTCCCAATCCTCAGGTTTGCTGCTTTTTCTGGCCAATTTATATGCCTCTTCCTTGGATTTAACACTATCCTTAATTTCCCTTCTTAGCCACGGTTGAGCCACCTTCCCCGTTTTATTTTTACTCCAGACAGGGATGTACAATTGTTGAAGTTCATCCATGTGATCTTTAAATGTTTGCCATTGCCTATCCACCATCAACCCTTTAAGTATCATTCACCAGTCTATTCTAGCCAATTCACGTCTCATACCATCGAAGTTACCTTTCCTTAAGTTCAGGACCCAAGTCTCTGAATTAACTGTGTCACTCTCCATCTTAATAAAGAATTCTACCATATTATGGTCACTCTTCCCCAAGGGGCCTTGCACAAGATTGCTTATTAGCCCTTTCTCATTAGACAACACCTAGTCTAGGATGGCCAGCCCTCTAGTTGGTTCCTCGACATACTGGTCTAGAAAACCATCCCTAATACACTCCAGGAAATCCTCCTCCACCGTATTGCTACCAGTTTGGTTAGCCCAATCTATATGTAGATTAAAGTTGCCCATGATAACTGCTGTATCTTTATTGCACGCATCCCTAATTTCTTGTTTGATGCTGTCCCCAAACTCACTACTACTATTTGGTGGTCTGTACACAACTCCCACTAGCGTTTTCTGCCCTTTGGTATTCCGCATCGCCACCCATACCGATTCCACATCATCCAAGCTAATGTCCTTCCTTACAATTGCGTTAATTTCCTCTTTAACCAGCAACACTACCCCACCTCCTTTTCCTTTCTGTCTATCCTTCCCGAATGTTGAATTCCCAGCCTTGGTCACCTGGAGCCATGTCTCTGTGATGCCAATTATATCATATTCGTTAATTGCTGCCTATGCAGTTAATTCGTCCACCTTATTACGAATACTGCTCGCACTGAGGCACAGAGCCTTCAGGCTCGTCTTTTCAAACACACTTTGCCCCTTTAGAATTTTCCTGCAATGTGGCCCTTTTTGATTTTTACCTTGGGTTTCTCTACCCTCCATTTTTACTTTTCTTCTTTCTATCTTTTGACCTGCCCCCATTCTACTTCCCTCTGTCTCCCTGCATAGGTTCCCATCCCCCTGCCATATTAGTTTAACCCCTCCCCAACAACACTAGCAAACACTCCCCCTAGGACATCAGTTCTGGTCCTGCCCAGGTGCAGACCGTCTGGTTTGTACTGGTCCCACCTCCCCCAGAACCGATTCCAATGTTCCAGGAATTTGAATGCCTCCCTTCAATGCAGGGAGACAGAGGGAGACAAAAGGGAGGCAGAGGCAGGAGACGGAGGGGAGATGGGGGGGGGGGGGGGTGGGGGGCGGAGAGGCCCGGGGCGGGGAACAGGAAGGGCCACTGTGCGGCAGAATTCTAAAAGGACAAAGGGTGTTAAAAAAACAAGCCTGAAGGCTTTGTGTCTTAATGCAAGGAGTATCCGCAATAAGGTGGATGAATTAACTGTGCAAATAGATGTTAACAAATATGATGTGATTGGGATTACGGAGACGTGGCTCCAGGATGATCAGGGCTGGGAACTCAAACATCCAGGGGTATTCAACATTCAGGAAGGATTGAATAAAAGGAAAAGGAGGTGGGGTAGCATTGCTGGTTAAAGAGGAGATTAATGCAATAGTTAGGAAAGACATTAAGCTTGGATGATGTGGAATCTATATGGGTAGAGCTGCAGAACACCAAAGGGCAAAAAACGTTAGTGGGAGTTGTGTACAGACCTCCAAACAGTAGTAGTGATGTTGGGGAGGGCATCAAACAGGAAATTAGGGGTGCATGCAATAAAGGTGCAGCAGTTATAATGGGTGACTTTAATATGCACATAGATTGGGCTAGTCAAATTGGAAGCAATACGGTGGAGGAGGATTTCCTGGAGTGCATAAGGGATGGTTTTCTAGACCAATATGTCGAGGAACCAACTAGGGGGGGAGGCCATCTTAGACTGGGTGTTGTGTAATGAGAGAGGACTAATTAGCAATCTCATTGTGCGAGGCCCCTTGGGGAAGAGTGACCATAATATGGTGGAATTCTGCATTAGGATGGAGAATGATACAGTTAATTCAGAGACCATGGTCCAGAACTTAAAGAAGGGTAACTTTGAAGGTATGAGGCGTGAATTGGCTAGGATAGATTGGCGAATGATACTTAAGGGGTTGACTGTGGATGGGCAATGGCAGACATTTAGAGACCGCATGGATGAATTACAACAATTGTACATTCCTGTCTGGCGTAAAAATAAAAAAGGGAAGGTGGCTCAACCGTGGCTATCTAGGGAAATCAGGGATAGCATTAAAGCCAAGGAAGTGGCATACAAATTGGCCAGAAATAGCAGCGAACCTGGGGACTGGGAGAAATTTAGAACTCAGCAGAGGAGGACAAAGGGTTTGATTAGGGCAGGGAAAATGGAGTACGAGAAGAAACTTGCAGGGAACATTAAGGCAGATTGCAAAAGTTTCTATAGATATGTAAAGAGAAAAAGGTTAGTAAAGACAAACGTAGGTCCCCTGCAGTCAGAATCAGGGGAAAGTCATAACGGGGAACAAAGAAATGGCAGACCAATTGAACAAGTACTTTGGTTCAGTATTCACTAAGGAGGACACAAACAACCTTAAAGGGGTCAGAGGGTCTAGTAGGGAGGAGGAACTGAGGGAAATCTTTATTAGACAGGAAATTGTGTTGGGGAAATTGATGGGATTGAAGGCCGATAAATCCCCAGGGCCTGATGGACTGCATCCCAGAGTACTTAAGGAGGTGGCCTTGGAAATAGCGGGTGCATTGACAGTCATTTTCCAACATTCCATTGACTCTGGATCAGTTCCTGTCGAGTAGAGGGTAGCCAATGTAACCCAACTTTTTAAAAAAGGAGGGAGAGAAAACAGGGAATTATAGACCGGTCAGCCTGACCTCAGTAGTGGGTAAAATGATGGAATCAATTATTAAGGATGTCATAGCAGTGCATTTGGAAAATGGTGACATGATAGGTCCAAGTCAGCATGGATTTGTGAAGGGGAAATCATGCTCGACAAATCTTCTGGAATTTTTTGAGGATGTTTCCAGTAAAGTGGACAAAGGAGAACCAGTTGATGTGGTATATTTAGACTTTCAGAAGGCTTTCGACAAGGTCCCACACAAGAGATTAATGTGCAAAGTTAAAGCACATGGGATTGGGGGTAGTGTGCTGACGTGGATTGAGAACTGGTTGTCAGACAGGAAGCAAAGAGTAGGAGTAAATGGGTACTTTTCAGAATGGCAGGCAGTGACTAGTGGGGTACCGCAAGGTTCTGTGCTGGGGCCCCAGCTGTTTACATTGTACATTAATGATTTAGACGAGGGGATTAAATGTAGTATCTCCAAATTTGCGGATGACACTAAGTTGGGTGGCAGTGTGAGCTGCGAGGAGGATGCTATGAGGCTGCAGAGTGACTTGGATAGGTTAGGTGAGTGGGCAAATGCATGGCAGATGAAGTATAATGTGGATAAGTGTGAGGTTATCCACTTTGGTGATAAAAACAGAGAGACAGACTATTATCTGAATGGTGACAGATTAGGAAAAGGGAAGGTGCAACGAGATCTGGGTGTCATGGTACATCAGTCATTGAAGGTTGGCATGCAGGTACAGCAGGCAGTTAAGAAAGCAAATGGCATAGAAACATAGAAAATAGGTGCAGGAGTAGGCCATTCGGCCCTTCTAGCCTGCACCGCCATTCAATGAGTTCATGGCTGAACATTCAACTTCAGTACCCCATTCCTGCTTTCTCGCCATACCCCTTTTTTTTTTCTCAGCATCGTGGATGCTCCAGAGTGAATCCACCTTCAGCTCCAACTCCGCAACGCGGACCGTCAGTAGCCGGAGGTGGACACACTTCCCGCACATGTAGTCGTCAGGGACACTGGTGTTGTCCCCGTGTTCCCACATGGTACAGGAGGAGCATATCACGTGACCGAGCTGTCCTGCCATGACTTAACCCTTAGATACACTTAAATTGCCGACAACAATGTTAAAAGTTACTGACTAATAAAGAAAAAGAAAAACTACTCACCAATCAGCAGCCAATCACTTACCACGTTGGCTGTGACGTCACCTTTTGATTTCTTTCTACTTCTTTTTTGACTTCTCAGCTGGAGCTGCACCGGTACACCTCTCTCGACTCCCGCCTCTCTCGAAGCTCCCCGGACTGCTGAGCCTTTTATAGGCCGCTGCCTCTCTCGACTCCCGCCTCTCTCGACGCTCCCCGGACTGCTGAGCCTTTTATAGGCCGCTGCCTCTCTCGACTCCCGCCTCTCTCGACTCTCCCCGGACTGCTGAGCCTTTTATAGGCCGCTGCCTCTCTCGACTCCCTCCTCTCTCGACGCTCCCCGGACTGCTGAGCCTTTTATAGGCCGCTGCCTCTCTCGACTCCCACCTCTCTCGACTCTCCCCGGACTGCTGAGCCTTTTATAGGCCGCTGCCTCTCTCGACTCCCACCTCTCTCGACGCTCCCCGGACTGCTGAGTCTTTTATAGGCCGCTGCCTCTCTCGACTCTCCCCGGACTGCTGAGACTTTTATAGGCCGCTGCCTCTCTCGACGCTCCCCGGACTGCTGAGTCTTTTATAGGCCGCTGCCTCTCTCGACGCTCCCGGACTGCTGAGCCTTTTATAGGCCGCTGCCTCTCTCGACTCCCGCCTCTCTCGACGCTCCCCGGACTGCTGAGCCTTTTATAGGCCGCTGCCTCTCTCGACTCCCGCCTCTCTCGACGCTCCCCGGACTGCTGAGCCTTTTATAGGCCGCTGCCTCTCTCGACTCCCGCCTCTCTCGACGCTCCCCGGACTGCTGAGCCTTTTATAGGCCGCTGCCTCTCTCGACTCCCGCCTCTCTCGACTCTCCCCGGACTGCTGAGCCTTTTATAGGCCGCTGCCTCTCTCGACTCCCGCCTCTCTCGACGCTCCCCGGACTGCTGAGCCTTTTATAGGCCGCTGCCTCTCTCGACTCCCACCTCTCTCGACGCTCCCCGGACTGCTGAGTCTTTTATAGGCCGCTGCCTCTCTCGACTCTCCCCGGACTGCTGAGACTTTTATAGGCCGCTGCCTCTCTCGACGCTCCCCGGACTGCTGAGTCTTTTATAGGCCGCTGCCTCTCTCGACGCTCCCGGACTGCTGAGCCTTTTATAGGCCGCTGCCTCTCTCGACTCCCGCCTCTCTCGACGCTCCCCGGACTGCTGAGCCTTTTATAGGCCGCTGCCTCTCTCGACGCTCCCCGGACTGCTGAGTCTTTTATAGGCCGCTGCCTCTCTCGACGCTCCCGGACTGCTGAGCCTTTTATAGGCCGCTGCCTCTCTCGACTCCCGCCTCTCTCGACGCTCCCCGGACTGCTGAGCCTTTTATAGGCCGCTGCCTCTCTCGACTCCCGCCTCTCTCGACTCTCCCCGGACTGCTGAGCCTTTTATAGGCCGCTGCCTCTCTCGACTCCCTCCTCTCTCGACGCTCCCCGGACTGCTGAGCCTTTTATAGGCCGCTGCCTCTCTCGACTCTCCCCGGACTGCTGAGACTTTTATAGGCCGCTGCCTCTCTCGACGCTCCCCGGACTGCTGAGTCTTTTATAGGCCGCTGCCTCTCTCGACGCTCCCGGACTGCTGAGCCTTTTATAGGCCGCTGCCTCTCTCGACTCCCACCTCTCTCGACGCTCCCCGGACTGCTGAGTCTTTTATAGGCCGCTGCCTCTCTCGACTCCCGCCTCTCTCGACGCTCCCCGGACTGCTGAGCCTTTTATAGGTATGTTGGCCTTCATAGCGAGGGGATTTGAGTACAGGGGCAGGGAGGTGTTGCTACAGTTGTACAGGGCCTTGGTGAGGCCACACCTGGAGTATTGTGTACAATTTTGGTCTCCTAACTTGAGGAAGGACATTCTTGCTATTGAGGGAGTGCAGCGAAGATTCACCAGACTGATTCCCGGGATGGTGGGACTGACCTATCAAGAAAGACTGGATCAACTGGGCTTGTATTCACTGGAGTTCAGAAGAATGAGAGGGGACCTCATAGAAAAGTTTAAAATTCTGACGGGTTTAGACAGGTTAGATGCAGGAAGAATGTTCCCAATGTTGGGGAAGTCCAGAACCAGGGGTCACAGTCTAAGGATAAGGGGTAAGCCATCTAGGACCGAGATGAGGAGAGACTTCTTCACCCAGAGAGTGGTGAACCTGTGGAATTCTCTGCCACAGAAAGTGGTTGGGGCCAATTCACTAAATATATTCAAAAGGGAGTTAGATGAAGTCCTTACTACTCGGGGGATCAAGGGGTATGGCGAGAAAGCAGGAAGGGGGTACTGAAGTTTCATGTTCAGCCATGAACTCATTGAATGGCGGTGCAGGCTAGAAGGGCTGAATGGCCTGCTCCTGCACCTATTTTCTATGTTTCTGCACCACTCCCCAAGCCACGTATTCATCTGAGCTATCCTGCGATTCCTGCTCTGACTAGCATGTGGCACTGGTAGCAATCCTGAGATTATTACCTTTTAGGTCCTACCCACAGCAGATTGCTCCGACCACAATTTTTTTTAACCAAAGTACCTGGTGGTCCAGGAGGAACAAACACTTCCGGTCCAAGGCTTAGATGCGGAGCCAAGCACAGAGGCCCACGAGGAACATAAGCGTAACCTGGGATCACGTGGGCCTGGACCACCAATCAACATTGATAATAATGGTGAGTTCCGTTTGTATGAGTTCCCATTACTATCAATAATACACCCCAAAACACAAACAGCTCAAATAAAAAAAACACTTCACATATTTAAAATTGATATTGAATTGAATTAAGGATGCGTTTTTGTACGAATTGAATTGCAGCCATTTCTGATTGCTCTCCATTATCATATGACCCATTGCTGATTGGTCCCCTTGGAGGATAAGCCACACCCTCAAGTTTCTCTGGAATGCATAAATGGAACCACCCAGCCTAACTCTGCACATTGTAACATGATCCATTTGGATTTCAGAAGTCAGAAAGGACACATCCCTCCCCCAGCCAAAGTCCCTTACCGCAGTACAAGAGCTGCCTCCCGCAGCCAAAGTCCCTTCTTACCCCAGCGCAAGTGCATCCCTCCCCAAGCCAAAGTCCCTTACCCCACTCCCCACCATAGATGGGGCATTGTGTGTGGATTGTTAACAGGTTTATTGGGTACGAAGTGAATCGTGAGTGCCGTGACTTCTAGATTTCATCCATTCCAACGATGTCCCTTACGCACCGAGCTTTCCGAGAAATCAGGTGTGGATGTAAAGGGAGTTGGAAGAATGTGATCTGTCTTCCGAGTTCCCTCTCTTCCGCCCCCCCCCCACAATGTCCCTCTCTCCATCCCCCAAGCCAGGCTCTCTCTCTCCTCTTCTCCTCCTCCCCCCCCTCTTCCCCCCCGAAACGCAACAGGTCAATGCACAGTACCAGGGGTCTGAGTTATAAGAGAAGACGACTGGAGGAGCTTGGGCTCTTCAGCCCAGAAAGGAGGCTCCCAAGACTGTTAGGGGTGTAGAAAAAGACAAAATGGAATATTAGTGTAAATTAAACTAAGGGATATGAACTCAAATCAATAAAAAATGAATTTAAATTTTAGTATGAATATCAGGAAATCTTTTACACAGAGTAATCAATGTGTTGAATAAACTTCAACATAGAGTTGTGGATGCAAAAACATTTGACTCATTTAAGAAACAACTAAATGTTTCAGCTGGGGGGGGGGGGGGGGCGTGGGGAGGCAGGGGGAAGAGAGAGAGAGGAAGATTAAGATCACTCCAGATTGGCGAATTACGATGGAGCGAATGGCTTTCCTAATCCATTATCGATTGTGCAAATCACAAGAAAACCATAAAACTTTAGCGAAAAATAGTATGCTACTAAATGTTAACCATGGAGGAACTAAAGTAAATGGTGTGTAGTCAGAGAACTATTTCCAGTGGAAGAAAAATAACTGAGGTACCTTGTGTTTAAATCCCTCCATATTTCTATAAACCCCTCCCTCCCCCCCCAATATTACAACCCCACTCCAATTCAGATTTTCTTAGTCATCCTCTCCTAATATTCCCTTTGTCTTGGAGTCTCTGATGTGCCTTTCGAGAATTTTCTACGCGGAAAAGGCTAAATATAAATGCAAGTTGCTCTCGTTACAGAATTACATCTCACTTGCATCAAAAGCTGCGGTAAATTATGCCACACTAGGACAATACCTGACTTTTACCTCAATCTCAATATGGAGCCTGAAGAAGTAGAACATGCTGCGTAATTTCACAATTTACACCCTTGTCCTATTAATTTCTCCAGTACTATTTTTTTTTTACTAATACTAATTTCTTTCAGTTTCTCAGGCTCACTAGAACCCACTATTTCCAGGAAATTTTTTGCATCTTCTTCCGAAGACAGACACAAAGTATTTGTTTAATTTCTCTGCCAGTTCTTTATTCTCCATTATAACGTCTCCTGTCTCAGCCTGTAAGGGACCCACATTTACTTCCAATAATCTTTTCCGTTTTACATACCTATAGAAGCTTTTACAGTCTATTTTTATGTCTCTCGCTAGTTTACTCTCCTATTCTATTTTCCCTTTCTTTATCAATTTCTTAGTCCTCCATTGCTGAATTCTAAAATCCTCCCAATCCTCAGACTTACTGATCTTTTTGGCAACATTATAAGCCTCTTCCTTTGATCAAATAATATCTTTAACTTCTCTTCTTGGCCACGGTTGGAACACTTTTCCTGTGGGATTTTTGTGCCTTAAAAAGGAATGTATATTTGTTATAAATTATGTATTCTTTAAATGCTAGCTCTCGCTGGTCTACCATCATACTTTTTAGTGTAGTTTCGCAATCTACCTTAGCCAACTCACTCCTCATACCTATGTAGTTTGTTTTGTTTAAATTTAAGTGCCAAGTTTCAGATTTAAATCACTTTCAAGCTTGATATAAAATTCTATCATGTTCCTCATATTGCCTTTGGTTCTTGTGTCAATCACCTTAATTCTGTGCCGTCTGGTTCTCGTCCTTCCCGCCAATGGGAACAGTTTCTCTATCTAAATCACACGGTTGCGGTGCCGCTAACGACTCCCTTTAAATTCTGCAAGAGTTTAGCAGTGGCGGTAACCGGTAGCAGTCCGCTCTACTGCGCCGGAGCAAAAGTTCACGAGCGTCACCTGAAGCTGCGCCAAGCGATGACAGCGACAGCTTCAGAGAACGTGTACTGTACTGCAGGGGAGGTGGTGTGCGCAGAAGAAACGGCCGACTTGCGTGTCGCGGCCCGTTGCATCCTTCAATGCAGGGTCCGTACCGCGTTCTGGCAACCCCGCACTCCGCTCCCCGGTGGCCCAGGTAGGGACCCGCAGAGTCTGCAGCTTGGCCCTCCTCTTTAGCAATGCTACTCATCTGAGCGCGTAGCGCTATGCCCTTCTCCCTGCGCTTCCTCTCGCCCCACAGTGGAAGTGGAGCACGTTATTTTGTGTTCCATTTCCTCGCGGGGGCAATAACCCCAATATCGCGAACGGGGCGGGACTTCCGCGCTTGATGTAGGAAGTCCCGCCTCGCGGCTATTACCGCCCCCAAATGGGGCGCTTCACAATTTCCCCCTACCACAAGATGTCTTACTGCAAGTATAGAGGGCCCTGGTTTGACAGCACCTGGAGTATCGTGTACAGTTTTGGTCTCCTTACCTAAGGAAGGATATACTTGCCATCGAGGGAGTGCAATGAAGGTTCACCAGACTGATTCCTGGGATGTGCTATGAGGAGAGATTGAGTAGATTAGACCTATATTCTCTGGAGTTCAGAAGAATGCGAGGTGATCTTATTGAAACATTCAAAATTCTTACAAGGCTTGACAGGGTAGATGCAAAGAGGATGTTTCTCCTGGCTGGGGAGTCTAGAACCAGGGGTCACAGTCTCAGAATAAGGGGTCGACCATTTAGGACGGAGATGAGGAGAAATGTCTTCACTCAGAGGGTGGTGAATCTTTGGAATTCTCTACCCCAGAGGGCTGTGGAGGCTCAGTTGTTGAGTATATTAAGACAGAGATCGATAGATTTTTGGATATTAAGGGAATCAAGGGATATGGGGATAGTGCAGGAAAGTGGAGTTGAGGTAGATCAGCTATGATCTTATTGAATGGTGGAGCAGGCTTGAGGGGCCGAATTGCCTACTCATTTTCTTATGTTCTAATGCTCTAAAAACTTTTTATGCAGTGAGTGGTTAAGATCTGGAATGCACTGCCTGAGAGGGTGATGGAGGCAGATTCAATTGTGGCTTTCAAAAGAGAATTGGAGAAGTACCTTCTGGCCAGTTCCTCATCGTTCATTGGGGAGTTAGAATAGAGCTTGTGGAGGAATTTTCTCAGCCCCACTTGGGTTGATCAGGATAGTTTGTGTATGCCATGTGCAACTATGCTAAATCTGTGATTATGTGCAAGTATGTAGGGAGTCACGGAACAATCTTTTCCATCCTTCTGTTGGACTTAAAATCTGTTTAAATACCTTGAAATTACAATCCACTCGAATTGCAGTTATTTCAGATGGAAATTTGTTCTGGTCTATGTTTCAGAATCAGCATCTAGAAATTCTGGTGCGAAGAGAATAAACTATTTAAAAGTAGAGATTGCAGTGAACTAAAAGGGCAAGGTTCATCCAATGTTCTACAAATATGAGCCACTGCACCGGCCAGGCAATTTCATTGAAGCTACAAGCAACCTGCGTGATAGACGAGAGACTTCAAATGCAAGGGCTCAATCAACAGAGAAAAAAAAAATCAAGCTTGGCAATGTCTTGAATAAGGGTCTCTCTCCTTTGCTCGTTTTGTTCCAGATGCTAAGCCTCATGCTACAGGACCACTTCTGCTCTACTGAAAAGTCACCAAGAAAATCCCCTCAGGCATCACCACCTCCTGTCCTATTAATGCCACGAAGAGAATATCAGAGACCAACTATGTATTAAGGTCCAGTCAGTTCTTTGCTCTCCAAGTAGTCAACTAATTATCCAGTGAGGCTCAACTGCTTGTGTACATCAAATATGCAGCAAATTGATAAATAGCTAATTTCCTTTTCTGTAAATTGCTTCCAAATCACACAACGGTAGCAACCTTTCAGTGTCGCCATAAGCTCATTACCCAAATGAATCTTGCCTAATGTCAGTGTATTAGAGTTGGCATAAAGAGTTCTCCTCCCTTTGCTTGTGTCCTCAATCCCTCCTAATCTTCATCTATAGGCTATCTCCTGCCAACTTTATTTATAAAAAATAGGGTCAATACCCATCTGTATGCCAATGGTATTTAGTTTTACCTTTTAATTCCTACAATTATTGCTGCAATGTCTCAATTGCTTATCCAACATCAAGTCACAAATGAGCCAGAAACTTCTGCAGCTTAACACTGGAAGACCAAAGCCATACCGCTTCCTGAAACAAATTCTGCACCCACATTTCATCCACTTACCTGGCTGCTCACTCAGACTGAACATGGCAACGTGCACACTGAACCCCGAGCTAAACTTCAACACCCATATCTTGTCAATTATGAAGATCGCAGGAAATGCACGTTTGAGAATAATTGACCTATGCAAACCCAATTCTATTAAATGGCATCACAGTATAACAAACTATTAAAAGCCGGTCTCAATATACAAGAAATATTTCTATTACTTTAATGTAATTTGTATATTGAATAGAACTATACTAGAAGTGCATCCGTTCTTTGTTAACACATTCCATTGGTCAATGAACCAATCAAAAATACTGGATACATTCAACATTCATTCACTGACCAATTTGTAAGAGCAGAATTATAAAAAGACACTCTAAATTCATGTATGGTTCAGTAGCACCATCAAGACAAAAGTGGTTATTTATAGATTTTTAACATCTGTGTTTATGCTCAATGGGCATAGAGCAATACGCATCAATAAATCAGCAGCACGGCTTCTAAAGCACTATTCAACGCTTTCATACTGGTAGAATTCTAATTTTCACCAAAATGTACTCCCAATCAATTTAAAATACACTACTTGCACAGAACTATGGCATTGTATTTTTCTGGAAGTTACTGCAAAATCCAATTTTCAAGATTTATTTAAAAAATAAGATTCATTGCAGCAAGTGTTGATACTGGCATTTCAGCTCTCCCAAACATGCAACAGTAAAAAAAAAGCAAGATACTGATAATCTTAATGGGTCAATACTAATTAACTGTAATGTTATATGAAAAGGAACTACAGAGCCCCATTAGGAAAGCTCATAAAAAAAATGCAGCATTTAGATTTCAAGTAATAGAAAAACAGATTTAGCTAAAGCTAGTTAGATAAACAAACTATTTTATAACAGGTTTTTTTTTTGAAAGCTCTGATATTCCATTGGATAGCAAAGCACTTTAAAATGAAAACCAACAGCCTGGGTTGAAATCCCACGTAGCATTCAATTAGCAATGTTCATCAATTTACTAATTAATCATTACATAATCACATAAATTAGGAATACCCCAACATTATTGGATACCAGTTATTCTGTGCTATATATTATAGTAAATGAAAAAATATGAAAATTTCTTATAGCTCTCCAATACAGAAACACCAAATAATTACTTATCATCCCAACTCATTATATAGGCATTGACCAGTTGCAAAGTATTTCTATACTATAATACCTGCAATATGAATTTCCAAAACAAAGTATAGCTTCTAACCAAAACAGGACTAACCACTACACTGTGCAATTTAACATTTGTTTACATGATTACAAAATCCCAATTTTATTCCAAAATACTATCCTACCAAAAACAAATGCTACGTTCATTACCTACCTCATCTGGTGCAACAACTAAGCACTGAATTTGCGATTGTACAAGGTGGCTAACTGGAAGACACACAGCGGTTCACATGTTGGTAAAGCAGCTTTGTTAAAGCATCTCAGAAGGCAGACTGTCAGAATTTATTAGCATCAATATGTAGTAGACATGCACTGAAGTAGTGCACACCACACAATTTTTTTAAAATCCCTATTGGCATACCTATGGCAAAACAACCAATTTCAAACCTGTTTGCTGAAAACTTTAAAATAAATTTCTACAGAAAATTAATGAGTTCCATTTTGAAGCTGCTGATGCCTTCACTTTTAAAAAATATTAAAATTCATAACTCACTAAATATGAAAGTCTAGCTAAATTTATACTATATAGCTTTTCCTTAATTGCTTCTTTATAAATATTATAGAACGGCAATGCATTTTTGGAGTGTATCAAATTCCATAATGCATAATTCATTTAAATGAAAGAAAAATGAAGACTGAATCTTTAAACAATTAAACTATGTCTTCAAGCATTATAGTACTTTTATAGTCAGAAATTCTAGGCTACTGTTGCAGTAAGTACACTCTAAATATTGGTATATGAATAACTTAAATAAGCATGTAAAAATTAAAAAGCAGCTCATTTAAAGTTGGCAAGAGCAGAAAATAAAAGTGCAGCTATAAATAATGATGTCTTAACAATATACAAAAATGCCAACTTATCCCTCAACTAAACTAAAAGGAAGAGGCCAAATTCCTGGAAATTATACATCAGGAAATGCTCAAATTCACATACATGGATTGGGCCAAGTGAGCTCAAATAAATGGCACATTTTTAAAGCAACATCCAACCATTCTATATGAAATTCTGTAAGTTGAGCTCACATTTCATTGTAATCTCACTAAGTACAGTTCCTACAATATCCATTAATTCTGTAAGTGGCACTTTCAATAGGTATAGCACAATCTAGTCACCAGGTTCCTCTAAATTGCTCAAAAATGACCTGAATTTTATTTTTTCATCTACCAGTTTTTTCTTCCATCAACTGAAATTTCTAACACCCAAAATAAGAGCTGAAACAAGATTTTAAAATAACTACATATTTCCTAACAGGATTAAAATTACACACTGAACTGTTTTTGTCTTCTAATACCATGCTTAATTTTTTTTATTTGGCTGGAGTAATGACCAAGCTGAATTTGGATTGTGGAAACTGAGCATGTGCTGTGTGCCCAATTTCCCAGGATGCATCAGTACTGTCAGCCGTACTAATCAAGTAGAAATTTTTCAATAGCTTCGTGATAAAATGTATATTGATTGCTTTTCTTTTGAAAGAAAATGGTTTGAGAGAAATAAGTCAGTGTTCTAAATACAAAGCAATTGTAGCTTTAATGCTAAATGCATTAAGCCGACAACAAGAGCACGTAAGCGACGGAGTGGATTGGGGAAAGAGAGGAGAGCGTGTGCTAGAACAAAGACATACACAAAAAGACAAATAATGAAAAAGGCAAACAGTTTCTGTCTTCATTTTAATTGATTTTTGAAAGCAGTGGATGAAGGGTTAGGGTTGAGGCGAGTGACAGCAGAGCAAAGGGGTAGACTGGGTAGTGATAACATAGGAGTAATGATGAGATTGACAGAGTGGAAGTAGGTGACCAACAGCAACACAAAGGCTTACCATGTGCAATAGCACAGGAGATTGGCTAGTAATATATTAAAATCTGTCAGTGGGTCAGCACATTCCCTGCAATACCTATTGCACCTGTAACTGGCACTGTGATAGGGCTTTCAATGTAGTGTTATTAACATTCATAACATCTCGGTGCTAGTTCAATAAGCAAGTGTTCTTATAGAATAATAGAATGGTTACAGCACAGAATGATGCCATTCAGCCTGTCGGGCCTGTGCCAGCCCCTCTGCAAGAGCACTTCAGCTAGTCTCACTCCCCCATCCTTTCCCCATAGCCCTGCATTATTTTTTCCTTCAGGTACTTATCCAATTCCTTTTTGAAAGCCACAATTCAATCTGCCTCCACCAGCCTTTCAGGCAGTGAATTCAAGATCCTAATCACTCACTGCGTAAAAAAAAAAATTTCCTCATGTCATCTTTGGTTCTTTTGCCAATCACCTTAAATCTGGTTCTCGACCCTTCTGCCAATGGGAACAGTTTCTCTATCTACTGTGTCTAGACCCCTCATGATTTTGAACACCTATCAAATCTCCTCTCAATCTTCTCTGCTCTAAGAACAGCCAACTTCTCCAGTTTATCCACGCAACTGAAGTCCCTCAAACATTTAAAACAAAAATGAGAACTCAATGATGTTCTAAAAATTTACCCGTTAGTAATTCTTCCAATTAATTAGAACAGAATCTCTATTTTCTTGTAAAATCTGTTTCCCTCCACTTCCCCACCCAAAATTATTTTTCCTACCATCCCCCAAGGCAAGTTTCCTCCACTCCTACCCTCTCTTGCTCCCTTCCCTTCAACATCCTCCTTGGTCCAATTATTCCACCCTCCTCTAAATCTGCTTGACTGAAAGATAGCACAATCTTAGCACGCCACGTGTGAAGCCACAGGAGGAGATCGAGTAGTGGTACTAAAAAGGCTCCAAAAGCTGAGCAGTAGCCATTTGAGGTAAGTAAACAATTTTTTTTTTTAAAAACTAGTGTACATTAAACCTAAAAGAAAAACTAAAAGCAACAAAATAAACTGGCCAAGCACTTCTGCATTTAATAAAAGAAACCAGGTATAGGGAGCGGCATTATAAAGTTTGCGAGTGATACAAAACTTGGCAAAGCAGTAGATAGTGATGGGATATATGCTTCAGGATGCCATACACTATGGAGAAAAAGGCAGAAGCATGGCAGATGGAGTTCAATGTGGAAGTGTGAAGCAATACATGGCTCCAGTTGGGGTAGAGTGTAAAATGTTGCGATGCATGGGATATCGCAGTTGTGTGGGGCAGACTGGTTGTGCTGGATGCTCTTTACCTTTCCGCCATTGTTCATTGGTTTATAAAGAACCCTTCAGGGCTGCTGACCGAGGGCTGTGTGGCTCTTTTTCGGCCCGCACAGACTCGATGGGCCGAAATAGCCTCATTCTGTGTCGTAGATTTCTATGTTGCTATGCACTTTGGGTGGATCAATATGGAAAGGCAGAATACTATGAATGGCACGATTTTGAAAAATGTAGATAAGCAGAGACCCCTTGGTGTCTACATTCATACAAATCCTTAAAGCTGGCAGGGTAAGTTGATAAAGGTGGCTACAAAAGCATATAGGGGTTACTTGAGTTTATAAAGAGAGGAATAACAAGTACAACGTCCGAAATCCGGAATCCTCAGGACTGAGTCCTTTCTGGTTTTAGGGTTTTTCCAGAATTCAGGCAAGAAAATCAAGTCTGAAATCCGGAATCCTCAACCGAATCCATGCCGGGTTTTGGCCTCAAAAAGGTCCGGTTTTCAGACAATAATTCTGGATTCCGGACCACTCCATCAGCTATGAGTAAAATGCCCGGTTTTTGGAGTTCGGGATTCGGGGCGTTGCACCTGTAAAAGCAAAGAGATCATGCTAGAACTTTACTGGTGAGGCCTTAGTTGGAGTATCGTGGACAATTTTGGGCACCAGACTTCAGCAAAGATGTAAAGGCCTTAGAAAAGGTACAGGAGAGGTTTACCAGGAATATGCGATTTCAGTCATGGAGCGGTTGGAAAAGTTAGGACTGTTCTCCTTAGAACAGAAAAGGTTAAGAGGAGACCGAAAAGAGGTCTTAAAGATGATGAAAGGTTTTGAGAGAGAAAAGAATTATTCCCTATGGCATGTGGTTCAATAATTAGAGGTCATAGATTCAAAATCATTGGCAAAAGTTCTAGAGGGGAGATGAGGAAAATGTTTTTTTTCCCCTCATTCAGTTGTCAGGATCTGTATGCTCTACCTGAAAAGGTGGTAGAAGCGAATTCCATAAATAATTTTAAAAAGGAGTTGGTTGGACAGGTACTTGAGGGTGAGAAACTTACAGGGTTACGGACAAAATGAGGGGATGTGGGACTAAGCATGACTGCTCTTTCAAAGAGCCAGCATATGCACAATGGGTCAAATGGCCTCTTTCTGTGCTGTTAGTTTCTATGGGCTCAATTTTTCCCAGTATTTGCACCGTTTTTTTGCAGAAGGCTTTTTCTGGCCTAACTTAAAAATCCCCAGTTTGCATTAGCGTAACTCAGTAAGTTACGTTTTTTTTAGGTAAGTTTTTTTTACTCAAAAGGAGGTGTTACCAGCCACCTACACCAATTCTGGCCATTTAGGCAACTTTGGCCAGCTAATAGTTACTCCATTTCTACTTAGGCCAGCGTATGTGGCCTCTCGAGAAAACCTTTGGAGAGTTAAAGAAATCGGTGCAGGTAAGTACATCAGAGGCCATTCGGCCTGGGCTAGGGGCAGGAAGCAGAGCGGACCTGGACCGGCATGAAATCAAGGGCCACAAAGCAGCGGAGGAGGGTACTCACCACAGCTGACCAGGAAGGCACCTCACTTGGGAGCTCTACTGCGCATGTGCGGCCATTTCAGCAACGTCAAGAATATGTCAGTGTTTTCCCCCGCGCATGCGCAGAAGGCCCGGCTCCTTTTTCCAGTGCAGACCGCAGGCTCCAGCCCCCGAGGCGACTGACCACGCTGCGCGGCTGCAGATTAAGAGGCCAAACATTGGGGAAACTTCAGAGATTTTTTTCTGGAGCATCTATTTGCCTAATTAAGCGGCGCAACTCAGGCAATACGCCAGAAAACGGGCTCGGGGAAAATTGAGCCCTATGAATTACCTTTTGCAAAATCCGATCCTCTCACCAGCCAAACAAAGTATAGGCAGGGAAGATTTAAAAGCAAAACAGTCTGTCAGACCATATCAACATCATAAGATGTTGAGTGGCTCTTTTTATTAGATATTCTGAAATATCATCACAATTCATGAATTTGTTGAGGTCTTCTCTGGCAGTTTAAATCATAAAGCCTCCAAGGAATCAGATGTTTTAAATTCTTAAAGCAGCTCTTCAACTTTCAGACAGTGACAACCAAATTTTCTTGTCTAGTAGTAAAGACAACTTTTATCCTCAATAAGCCTCAGACTTGAGCAGGCACCTTCCTAAATAATACATGTGTGATTCGTGGATTGAAAATAGCATAGGGTTGAACTACAAGTTACTTGCTTACTTCAAAAGTAAAGCTTCAAATTCTAGAAACACAAAGATTGATCAAGATGTGTGTTTTTATTCTCACTTTAAAAAAATACAACTAAAATGTAACTGGGGCACTTTACCTAACATTTTCCAATAGAAGGATGCATTTTATCCAGCAATTTGAGTTATTTTAATGTACACAATATAGGTTACTGTGAACTGAAACAGCTTATTGCTCGAGTATTTATACAAGAGTTCCAATTCCAAAATAACATGACGAGCAATGTTAGGATGCCAGTAGGTCAGCATGGTCTGAGCACCAAATAGAGTTTCAGCAATTTAAAATTTTGATTATAGAGTACACTGCACACCAGCATGCTAGTGCAACAGAGATACAGTTCTATTAAGTTTTCAATGTCAACATGCAAATGTCACCAGATGTAATGCACTCCTAAATCAAAAATGCAGAAAGGCACAAGATGAAGGCAAGTCTAGTTGAAACCAAATGAAATGTTGAAGTTAGCTGGATTGCCATGTTGACTTACCGTCAAAAATTCTACCATGGAACTCACTAGTTCAATGCCGGGCAAAATACAGTTCGCCAATACATTCAATACGACCCGCAAAGGCCTGACTTAGAGGCCGAACATCCGTCCCAGGTAAGTCAGGAGGCGACAGGGGAGTCTATCAATTGGCTTAAAGACAGAAAGCTAAGATACGGAGACTGGTGGCTGAGGTGGAGAGAAGGCGGCCGGGAGTCATGGATTGGGTCATGGCACCCTGGGCGAGGGCCTTTAATTGACGGCAGCGCGGCCCCTAAACCGGTGAGTGCAGCAGCATAGAGGGTGCTGACCCATCCTCCCAGCCCAGGCTCAACCCCCAATGATGGGGTGACTGATGGTTGATACCTATGAACCAGTTATTAACTACCACCTGGCTAATTAATGCAAAACTGACGTCAATCAAAAATTCAGTCAGGCAGAGTCATCATGGATTTATGAAGGGGAAGTCATGTTTGACAAATTTGCTGGAATTCTTTGAGGATGTAACGAACAGGGTGGATAAAGGGGAACCAGTGGATGTGGTGTATTTGGACTTCCAGAAGGCATTTGACAAAGTGCCACATAAAAGGTTATTGCACAAGATAAAAGTTCACAGGGTCAGGGCTAATATATTAAGCATGGATAGAGGATTGGCTACGAAGCAGAAAAGAGAGTCGGGATAAATAGTTCATTCTCGGGTTGACAATCAGTGATTAGTGGGGTGCCGCAGGGGTCAGTGCTGTGACCCCAACTATTTACAATCTATATTAATGACTTGGAAGAAGGGACTGAGTGTAACTTAGCCAAGTTTGCGGACAATACAAAGATGGGAGGAAAAGCAATGTGTGAGGAGGACATTAAAAAAAATCTACAAAAGGACACAGACAAGCTAAGTGAATGGGCAAAAATTTGGCAGATGGAGTATAATGTTGGAAAGTGTGAGGTCATGCACTTTGGCAGAAAGAATTAAAGAGCAAGTTATTATTAAAATGGAGAAAAATTGCAAAGTGATGCAGTACAGCAGGACCTGGGGTACTTGTGCATGAAACACAAAAGGTTAGTATGCAGGTACAGCAAGTGATCAGGAAGGCCAATGGAATCTTGGCCTTTATTGCAAAGGGGATGGAGTATAAAAGCAAGGAAGTCTTGCTACAGTTATACAGGGTATTGGTGAGGCCACGCCTGGACTCCTGCGTACAGTTCTGGTTTCCATATTTACGAAAGGACATACTTGCTTTGGGAGGCAGTTCAGAGAAGGTTCACTCGGTTGATTTTGGAGATGAGGGGGTTGACTTATGAAGAAAGGTTGAGTAGGTTGGGCCTCTACTCATTGGAATTCAGAAGAATGAGAGGTGATCTTATCAAAACATATAAGATTATGAGGGGGCTTAACAAGGTGGATGCAGAGAGGATGTTTTCACTGAGGGGGACACTAGAACTAGGGGGCATAATCTTAGAATAAGGGGCCGCCCATTTAAAACTGAGGAGGAATTTCTTCTCTGAGGGTTGTAAATCTGTGGAATTCGCTGCCTCAGAGAGCTGTGGAAGCTGGGTCATTGAATAAATTTGAGAGAGAGATAGACAGTTTCATAACCGATAAGGGGATCAGGGGTTATGGGGAGCGGGCGGGGAAGTTCAGCTGAGTCCATGATCGGATCAGTCATGTTCGTATTAAATTCGGAGTAGGCTTGAGGGGCCATATGGCCTGGTTCTCATGTTATGTTCTTATGTTTACTAATTAGCATTTTAATTATCTCAAATGTATTTATTTAACACTGATTATTTATATTAACTGATAATTAGTAAATTAGTTAACAGATTTATTCAGGTTAATGGAACATTGGTATGTGGCCCTCAACAGCTCAAATAATTGCCCACCCCTGCAGTCGATTGATACTATAGTAGGATTTTCAATTAGTAATTTAAAACTCTAGGTATGTTTATGCTATTTGCTCCAAGCAATCTAGATTTGCACCATTTAACAAGGCAAATGGGATTTTAATCACTTGCACCAGAAAACTTGGCTTCCAATTGGCACTATAAACAAATTATTAATAATTAAAAAGGTGCCTCATCTCCTTTCAGAATTAACTTCAAAAAGATCTGATGCAACAGGGGTAAGAATTGACAGAGGTTTCTCTTGCATCAAGTCTAGGAATCTGACCTGTACTCGTAACGTCACCCCCATTCCCTCCTCCATACATGGGAGCAGTTTTAGATGAACTTAGGCTTTATAGATAACGGAGACACAAATATTTGGCACAATAGAGGAAACAACTTCTTGGTAGAAACAGCTTTAGCAATCGAATAAATGTGGAAGTTCCATTCAAAGTCAAAGGAACAAGAACCAATCACTACCTCAGCACATGCATCTATAGCCCCAACATGCATCTTGACATCAGAGATCGTCTGCCTTCACTAGCTCCATTTCAAGACAGGCAGTCATACTGTTGTACCAAATGTTGCAGGATAATCTATAAAAGAGACAGATCTTCCTGTGGAAGTGAGGGTTACTCCAGCATGAAACATCTTCTGAGCAACCCTGAGAAAACCGGAGGTACTTAACAGGCAAAAAAAAGTTAGGCAGTCCCAAATCATATAAACCTGTAAGAACTACATAATTGTGACAGTTTAAATCATAAGCTAGACAGTGACCGACTAAAGAGTATACACCAACAACACAAAATTGACACCAAGAAGGATGGGTTGGGTGGGACTGGTGTGTTATGGATACATATCATTTGAAGAATGAAATCCCCAAACGATTTAAAAAATATTTTTTTCTATTCTCCCTGCCAAAGTGAATAACCTCACAAAAAAACAGAGGGGAGATAAACAGGTCATTTTCCAGTTGGCAGGCTGTAACTAATGGGGCGCTGCAAGGATCAGTGCTTGGGCCTCTGCCATTTACAATACATATTAATGACTTCCATGAAGGGACCGAGTGCAATGTATCAAAGTTTGCTGACGATACAAAACTAGGTGCGAAGGTAAGCTGTGAGGAGGACACAAAGAACCTGCAAAGGGATAGTGACAGGTTAAATGAGTGGACAATAAGATAGCAGATGGAGTCAAATGTGCGGAAATGAGGTTATTCACTTTGGTAGGAAGAATAGAAAAACAGAATATTTTTTTAAAGTGATGAGAAATTATTTAATGTTGGTGTTCAGATAGATTTAGGTGACCTCGTACAACAAACACAGGAACACATTGTCCGCATGCCCGACATGGGATTCACAAAGTAAGGACTCTACTCGGAACTCCCACACGGCAAGCAAGCCCAAGGTGGGCAGAGGAAAAGTTTCAAGGACACCCTCAAAGCCTCCTTGATAAAGTGCAACATCCCGACTGGTACCTGGGAATTCCTGGCCCAAAACCGCCCTAAGTGGAGGAAGAGTATACGGGAGGGCATTGAGCACCTCTAGTCTCGTCGCCAAGAGCATGCAGAAATCAAACGTAGACAGCGGAAGGAACGTGCGGCAAACCAGACTCCCCACCCACCCTTTCCTTCAACCACTGTCTGTCCCACCTGTGACAGAGACTGTAATTCTCGTATTGGACTGTACAGTCACCTGAGAACTCACTGTTAGAGTGGAAGCAAGTCTACCTCGATTTCGAGGGACTACCTATGATGATATGAGCAAGCAATTAGGAAGGTAAATAGCACGTTGACCTTTATTGCAAGGTTGGAATACAAGAGTAAGGAACTCTTACTACAAGTGTACAGGGCTTTGGTGAGACCACAGTTTTGGTCTCCTTATCTGAGAAAGGGCACACATAGGGGGCATAGTCTCAGTATAAGAGATCAGCCATTGTATACAGAGATGAGGAGAAATGCCTTCACTCAGGGTTGTGAATCTTTGGAATTCTCTACCTGAAAAGGCTGTGGATGTCAAGTCATTGAGTATATTCAAGGCTCAGATAGATAGATTTTTGGACTCTTGGGGAATCAAGGGTTATGGGGGAAATCGGGCAGGAACGTGGAGTTAAGGTTGAAGTTCAGCCATGATCTTTTTGAATGGCTTTGCAGGCTCCAAGGGCTGTATGGCCTATGCCTGCTCCTAATTCTTGCGTTATGCTCTTATGAAAAGTGCTTTGGAAGTTTTCTGCATTAAAAGCATTCTATTAAGTGCAAGTTGTTGCTACTGGATGCAAAGCAGAGATAGCAAGGGTTCATAAAGAAATAGGTGGTGAAGTGCCTGTGTCAAATTTTCAATGTAGTCTTAAGATGTCTTCTTTTGGAAGAAAGACTATATGTACAATACTTAATCTCACTTGTTCATGAAGCTTACATTTGGACAATCCCAGCATATGACCCTTTCTATACTCCAGATTACTTTGAAAAGTGGTCTTCCACATGGATGCTCTACATTATGTTTAGCCACTCTTGTATATATTAGCTCATAATTTGCCATGAAAATAACAGCAAGGCCAATAGCCCTCACCGTTATTTATGCACAAATGGTATAGCAACTTCAGGTGAGGGGCAGATTAGTGGTTAAATGTGAATAGCCAAAAGTTACTGAGTTGTGTTGCTCCACCAAAAACTTTGCAAAGTTAGCAAAAGCAGCAATTCGCTATTTGATTCACTATTGAAATGCATTGAATGGCACTGTATTTGCAAGGTAGGTTCAAACTAAACTTGCCACAGAAAGTTAAGTCTCGTCCATTTCAGTCTAAGTACTCTTTAACGATGTCATGTGTTAATTATTGCCAATCTGTGTCACTGAAAATTAATTATAATCGTGGATTCTCATTCCTTCAGGTTTTAATTGGAGATTTTTTAAGATGTCAAATTTTAAGTATTTTTTTCAGACTTTTCCTTTCTGCCTTTTTTTCCTTTCTCAATCTAATCTTTCTTTCCCTCTCAATTTCGCTTTCCGTACCTGATTTGGCATTGAATGCACCCATTCTAATTTACACTTCCTTCTCAGTCCTTGCGCTGTTAATTTCATAATCCTTCAATTTGATTGGTTAAGGAGATACACAGTTGTTTGCCATGTTCACTCAGATCGCAGATGCCCGGAGTCCCTCGCTGTGACATTATCCGCTCACACTTTCAGCAACTTTCCACACAAAAATTTTGAAAACCTACATGTGCAAGGGCAAGTCTAACTAACGGCAGACACTGTTAGATGCTCTGCCATAGCAAATTATGGTCCTTTTTTCCCCCCAGTACACAAGCATCACGATCATTTCAAGTACACAAGCATCACAGTCATTTCACAACAGTCACTTTGTTGAAGTTCAGACAGCTGATTTCATGTGTGCAAAATAATTTGGCAGTGGTCTGCATGCTGGGTTTAATCCCTGGCATTACTCTAGCTATGCCATGTAGAAGCTATGTGAAATGCCTGTAAACCAACTTTGGGTTCTGTCGTCATTGTGATATTGGACTGGCAACCCAGAGGTCAGAGTTCAATCCCACCATAGTAAATTGCAAACAAGACACTCAGCTGTAAAAAAAAGTTTTGTAATCATATTTTAAGCCAGCCCAAAGTCATCTTCTGAGGACAACTAGTGATTGTGTTTGGGATGAGATTGCTGAAGAGGCCACATTTATTACCAATTTTTTTTTTTAATTAACTGCTTTTATTGACCACTTGTTGCATCCAGAAAAAACACCAAACTTGCCACGAGAATATTAAATGGGCAATTTCCAGAGAAAAAAGTTATTTTCTTAAATCAAAAAAGTGAGATATAACATAAAATAAATCTACATTTATTAGACTGGTATTACATAAGCTGAAACTAGGTTATGGCCTATTGCTTTAACAACATTTTTTTCCTGTGAATTCGAAACACAGCTATAACATTTTCTCTTCCATTTCTTCGTATAAAACAATTAAGGAGCAAAAATATATCAGTCTTGTCTATAGAATGTACTTCATGATATGCCCTCAAGTTTTACCAGACCAGCAACCCACACCCTCAAAATGCTATCAGACCTCACTACCCTACCACATCACAGGCCCACCCTTCTCCTATTTCCAACGTGCCTCTTCTTCTCTTCAGACTTCACTTTACTGATCCCACAGCACAAGACCGCATTTTCACCACATTCGAACATCCTCTTCACAACTCTGCACCTGACCTCCCACATCCTACTTTTCCTCTTAGCCAGTGCCTGCTCCAGAACCCCAAGACCCACTGAACATGGAACAAGATCACAAAACAAGGATATCAAGCTCCAGAGACACAGATCAGGTGACAAGAGAAAATGTCAGATTGATAGGGAGACACATAGCTGTGGCTCAGTTGGCAGCACTCACCAGAGTCAGAATGTTGTGGGTTCAAGTCCTACTCCAGAGACTTGAGCACATAATCCAGGCTGACACTCCAGTGAATGAGGCTGTGCTGCACGAGTGGAGCTACTGTCTTTCAGAGGAGACTTTAAACCAAGCCCCCCCCCATCTGCCTTCTCAGGTGGATGCAAAAGATTGCATGCACTATTCAAAGAGCAGGGGAGTTCTTCCCAAAGTCCTGGCCAATATTTATCCCTCAATCAACATCAATAAAACACATTATCTGGTGACTGGTCAGTTTCTTATTTCTGTTTGTGGGAGCTTGCTGTGCCACGTTTCCTACATTGCAATAGTGACATCACTTCAAAAGTATTTAATTGAGAAGTTCAATGGGTGTCCTGAGGTTATGAAAGGTGCTAAATAAATGCAATAAAAACATTATAACAAAAGCAGCATAAAGAGAATTAAACATTTTCAGGGTGCAAACAATGAAAGATGAATTAAAAATAGCTAAGATATTCTAAAATGATTACTTCCTGGAAGTACTCACTAGACAAGACATTAGCACCATTGCAGCAAGTTGTGAAATTTGTATGTACAACATACATTTTTATACTATCCGAGATAAACAAAAATAAAGACACCACATACTGTCTCACTAAACACAAGCTCCTAAATTCCAATGGTTCTGTTAGGTAGAAAGGCTGGAGATCTATTTGAGCAGGGAATGCAGTTGGTATTTGGGATAGAAATCTATTGAATCTAAGATCCACCAGAAGAGCAGGAGGAAGACGCAGCTACCCTAGGAAGAGGGCAGTCATGCAAAAGAATGGTTTGGAAATGGATGTCATAATTTATCCCAAGTTCTTTCCACCCTAGAAGCCATCAATTTAAAATATACCATTATAAAACAGGGGTAACTTAGATCAGCACTTCAGCATTCTACAAGATTTTTTTAGTATTTCATTATACTATTAGATAGAAAGTCCGAATGTTACATTGCAATGGTTTCTTTTGGCAATTTTTTGTTCTTTATTTTTCAGCCTCCTAGCTTCATTTGGGAATCTCCCTCAAGAATGTTTTCTTTATGCAATTACCCTGAAGTATAAGAGCTTCTACAGGTACATAAAAACAAATGTTGTCCCTTAGAGGATGAGACTGGGGAATTAATAATGGGAAACAGGGAAATGGCAGAGACCTTGAACAAATATTTTGCATCGGTCTTCGCAGTAGAAGATCATCAAGGGGCTATTGCGGGGGGGGAGGAACTTAAAACAATCACTAAAGAAGTACTAGGCAAACTTATGGGACTAAAGGTGGACAAGACCCCTGGACCTGATGGCCTGCATTCTAGGGTCTTAAAAGAAGTGGCTGCAGAGACTGTGGATGCATTGGTTGTAATCTACCAAAATTCCCTGGATTCTGGAGAGGTCCCAGCGGATTGGAAATCGGCAAATGTAATGCCCCCATTTAAGAAAGGAGGGAGACAGAAAGCAGGAAACTATAGACCCAGCTGAGGCGCTAAAGTATGGCGGAGAGGCGCTGTTGGCGCGGATACATGACCTCATCTGAAAGGAGGAGAGCATGCCAGGAGATCTGAGAGGCAGTGATCGTGACCATCTTTAAGAAAGGGGACAAGTCGACTGCGACAATTACAGGGGAATCTCCCTGCTATCAGCCACTGGGAAAGTTGTCGCTAAAGTTCTTCTCAACCGTTTTCTCCCTGTGGCCGAGGAGCTCCTCCCGGAGTCACAGTGCGGATTTCGTCCCCTACGGGGCATAACGGACATGATCTTTGCAGCGCAACAGTTGCAGGAAAAATGCAGGGAGCAGTGCCAGCCCTTTTTCGACCTTACAAAGGCCTTTGACACTGTCAACCGCGAGGGTCTATGGAGCGTCGTCCTCCTCCGTTTCGGATGCCCCCAAAAGTTTGTCAACATCCTTCGCCTGCTCCACGACAACATGCAGGCCGTGATCCTTACCAATGGATCCATTACAGACCCAATCCATGTCCAGACCAAGGTCAAACAGGGCTGCGTCATCGCCCCAAACCTCTTCTCAATCTTCCTTGCTGCCATATGCTCCACCTCACAGTCAACAAGCTCCCCGCTGGAGTGGAACTAAACTACAGAACCAGTGGGAAGCTGTTCAAACTTCGCCGTCTCCAGGCCAGGTCCAAGACCACCCCAACCTCTGTCGTTGAGCTACAGAAACATAGAAAAATAGGTGCAGGAGTAGGCCATTCAGCCCTTCGAGCCTGCACCGCCATTCAACATGATCATGGCTGATCATTCCTTCAGTAGCCCTTTCCTGTTTTCTCTCCATAATCCTTGATCCCCTTAACCGTAAGAGCCATATCTAACTCCCTCTTGAATATATCCAGTGAACTGGCATCAACGACTCTCTGCGGCAGGGAATTCCACAGGTTAACAACTCAGTGAAGAAGTTTCTCCTTATCTCAGTCCTAAATGGCCTACCCCTTATCCTAAAACTACGTCCCCTGGTTCTGGACTTCCCCAACATCGGGAACATTCTTCCCGCATCTAACCTGTCCAGTCCAGTCAGAATCTTATACGTTTCTATGAGATCCCCTCTCATCCTTCTAAACTCCAGTGAATAAAGGCCCAGTTGATCCAGTCTCTCCTATGACAGCCCAGCCATCCCTGGAATCAGTCTGGTGAACCTTCGCTGCACTCCCTCAACAGCAAGAACGTCCTTCCTCAGACTAGGAGACCAAAACTGAACACAATATTCCAGGTGAGGCCTCACTAAGGCCCTGTACAACTGCAGTAAGACATCCCTGCTTCTATATTCAAATCCCCTAGCTATGAAGGCCAACATACCATTTGCCTTCTTTACCATCTGCTGTATCTGCATGCCCACTTTCAGTGACTGATGAACCATGACACTCAGGTCTCGTTGAACCTCCCCTTTTCCTAGTCTGCCGCCATTCAGATATATTCTGCCTTCGTGTTTTTGCCCTCAAAGTGGATAACCTCACATTTATCCACATTATACTGCACCTGCCATGCATTTGCCCACTCAACTAGCCTATCCAAGTCACCCTGCAGCCTCTTGGCGTCCTCCTCACAACTCACACCACCCAGTTTAGTGTCATCTGCAAACTTGGAGATATTACACTCTATTCCTTCATCCAAATCGTTAATGTATATTGTAAAGATCTGAGGTCCCAGCACTGAGCCCTGCAGCACCCCACTAGTCACTGCCTGCCATTCTGAAAAGGACCAGTTTATCCCGACTCTCTGCTTCCTATCTGCCAACCAGTTCCCTATCCACATTACCCCCAATAGCATGTGCTTTGATTTTGCACAACAATCTCTTGTGCGGGACCTTGTCAAAAGCCTTCTGAAAGTCCAAATACACCATATCCACTGGTTTTCCCTTGTGCACTCTGCTAGTTATATGCTCAAAAAATTCCAGAAGATTCGTCAAGCATGATTTCCCTTTCATAAATCCATGCTGACTTGATCCGATCCTGTCACCACTTTCCAAATGCGCTGCTATTTCGTCCTTCATGATCGATTCCAACATTTTCCCCACTACTGATGTCAAGCTAACCGGTCTATAATTTTCTCTTTCCCTCCTTTTTTAAACAGTGGTGTTACATTAGTTACCCTCCAGTCCATGGGAACTGATCCAGAGTCGATAGACTGTTGGAAAATGATCACCAATGCATCCACTATTTCTAGGGCCACTTCCTTGAGCACTCTGGGATGCAGACTCTCAGGTCCTGGGGATTTATCGGTCTTCAATCCCATCAATTTCCCCAACACAATTTCCCGCCTAATAAGGATATCCTTCAGTTCTTCCTTCTCACTAGACCCACTGTCCCCTAGTACCTTTGGAAGGTTATTTGTATCTTCCTTCGTGAAGACTGAACCGAAGTATTGGTTCAATTGGTCTGCCATTTCTTGTTCCCCATTATAATTTCACCTGAGTCCGACTGCAAGGGATCTACGTTTGTCTTCACTAATCTTTTTCTCTTCACATATTTATAGAAGCTTTTGCAGTCAGTTTTTACATTCCCTGCAAGCTTCCTCTCGTACTCTATTTTCCCCCTCTTAATTAAATCCTTAGTCCTCCTCTGTTGAATTCTAAATTTCTCCCAGTCCTCAGCTTTGTTGCTTTTTCTAGCCAGTTTATATGCCTCTTCCTTGGCTTTAACACTATCCTTAATTTCCTTTGTTAGCCATGGTTGAGCCACCTTCCCAGTTTTATTTTTACCCCAGACAAGGATGTACATTTGCTGAAGTTCATCCATGTGATCTTTAAATGTTTGCCATTGCTTATCCACCGTCAACCCTTTTAGTATCATTTGCCAGTCTATTCTAGCCAATTCACACCTCATACCGTCGAAGTTACCTTTCCTTAAGTTCAGGACCCTAGTCTCCGAATTAACTTTGTCACTTTCCATCTTAATAAGGAATTCTACCATATTATGGTCACTTTTCCCCCCCAAGGGGCCTCGCACAACAAGATTGCTAATTAGTCCTTCTCATTACACAATACCCAGTCTAGGATGGCCAGCTCCCTGGTTGGTTCCTTGACATATTGGTCGAGAAAACCATCCCTAATACACTCCAGGAAATCCTCCTCCATCGCATTGCTACCAGTTAGGTTAGCCCAATCAATATGTAGATTAAAGTCGTCCATGATTACTGCTGTACCTTTATTGCACACATCCCTTATTTCTTGTTTGATGCTGTCCCCAACCTCACTACTACTATTTGGTGGTCTATACACAACACCCACTGGTGTTTTCTGCCCTTTGGAATTCCGCAGCTCCAACCATACCGATTCCACATCATCCAGGCTATTGTCCTTCCTTACAATTGCATTGATTTCCTCTTTAACCAGCAACGCCAGCCCACCTCCTTTTCCTTTCGGTCTATCCTTCCTAAATGCTGAATACCCTTGGATGTTGAGTTCCCAGCCTTGATCCCCCTGGAGCCATGTCTCTGTGATGACAATCACATCGTATCCGTTAACTGCTATCTGCGCAGTTAATTCATCCACCTTATTCAGAGTACTCCTCGCATTGAGGCACAGAGCCTTCAGGCTTGTTTTTTTTTTTAAAACACACTTTGCCCCTTTGGAATTTTGCTGTAATGTGGCCCTTTGTTTTTTGCCTTGGGTTTCTCTGCCCTCCACTTTTATTATTCTCCTTTCTATATTTTGCTTCTGCCTCCTTTTTATTTCCCTCTGTCTCCCTGCATAGGTTCCCATCCCTCTGCCATATGAGTTTAACTCCTCCACAACAGCACTAGCAAACACTCTCCCCTAGGATATTGGTTCCGGTCCTGCCCAGGTGCAGACCGTCCGGTTTGTACTGGTCCCTCCTCACCCAGCACCGATTCCAATGTCCCAGGAATTTGAATCCCTCCCTTCTGCACCACTGTTCAAGCCACGTATTCATCTGAGCTATCCTGCAATTCCTACTCTGACTAGCACGTGGCACTGGTAGCAATCCTGAGATTACTATTTTTGAGGTCCTACATTTTAAATTTAGCTCCTAGCTCCCTAAATTCACCTTGTATGACCTCATCCCGTTTTTTACCTATGTCATTGGTACCTATATGCATCACGACAACGGGCTATTCACCCTCCCTTTTCAGAATGTCCTGCATCCGCTCAGAGACATCCTTGACCCTTGCACCAGGGAGGCAACATACCATCCTGGAGTCTCGGTTGCGGCCGCTGAAACGCCTATCTATTCCCTTTACAAATCGAATCCCCTATCACTATCGCTCTCCCACTCTTTTTCCTGCCCTCTTGTGCAGCAGAGCCAGCCATGGTGCCATGAACTTGGCTGCTGCTGCTCCCCCCTGATTAGTTATCCCCCTCAACAGTACTCAAAGCGGTGTATCTGTTTTGCAAGGGGATGACCGGAGGGGATCCCTGCACTATCTTCCTTGCACTGCTCTTCCTGTTGGTCTTCCATTCCCCATCTGGCTGTGTACCCTTTACCTGCGGTAAGACCAATTCGCTAAACGTGCCATTCACAGCATCGTGCATGCTCCAGAGTGAATCCACCCGCAGCCCCAGTTCCACAATGTGGCTCGTCAGGAGCTGGAGGCGGATACACTTCTCGTACACGTAGTCGCCAGAGACACCGGAGGCGTCCCTGATTTCCCACAGAGTACAGGAGGAGCATAAGTGTCCGAGTTCTCCTGCCATGACTTAACCCCAGATTAACTTAATTTGGCAACAACAATGCTAAATCTTACTCACTGATATAGAAAAGAAAAAAGAAAAACTACTTACCAATCACCAGCCAATCACTTACCCCCTTGGCTGTGACGTCACCTTTCTATTTCTTTTTGCCTTCTCCCTGTAGTTGCACCAGCTGGCCTCTCGCCGACCCCGGACTCACGCCTCAGCGACGCACCTCTCGACTGCTGAACTCGCGGCCTTTATAGGCCTCTCGCCGACCCCGGACTCACACCTCAGTACGTGGACGACGCCTGCGTCTGCGTACATTCTGAGGCTGAATTCCAGGATATAGTCGACGTATTTACTGAGGCATATGAAAGCATGGGCCTTAAGCTAAACATCCGTAAGACAAAGGTCCTCCCACCAGCCTGTTTTTATGAAAGGGAAATCACGTTTGACAAATTTGCTGGAGTTCTTTGAGGATGTAACAAGCAGGGTGGATAAAGGGGAACCAGTAGATGTCATATATTTGGATTTCCAGAAGGCATTCGATAAAGTGCCACATAAAAGGTTACTATATAAGAGAAGAGCTCACGGGGTTGGGGGTAATACATTAACATGGATAGAGGATTGGCTAACAGAAAACAGAGTCAGGATAAATGGGTCATTCACAGGTTGTCAAACTGTAACTCGTGGGGTGCCACAGGGATCAGCACTGGGGCCTCAACTATTTACAATCTATATTAATGACTTGGATGAAGGGACCGAGTGCAATGTAGCCAAATTTGCTGATGATACAAAAATAGGTGGGAAAGCAAGTTGTGAGGACAACGCAAATAATCTGCAATGGGATATAGATAGGCTAAGTGAGTGGGCAAAAATTTGGCAGATGGAAGATAATGTAAGGTTATCCACTTTGGTAGGAAAAATAAAAAAGCAAATTATTATTTAAATGGGGAGAGATTACAAAATGCTGAGGTAGAGGGATCTGGGGGTCCTTGTACATGAAACACAAAGTTAGCATGCAGGTACAGAAACTAATTGGGAAGGCAAATGGAATTTTGGCCTTTATTGCAAGGGGGATGGAGTATAAAAGTAGAGAAGTTCTGCTACAACTGTACAGGCCATTGGTGAGACCACACCTGGAGTACTACATACAGTTTTGGTCTCCTTATTTAAGGAGGGATGTACTTGCATTGGAGACAGTTCTGAGAAGCTTCACGAGGTTGATTCACGAGATCAAGAGGTTGTCTTTTGAAGAAAGGTTGAGCAGGTTGTGCCTATATTCATTTAAAAGAATGAGAGGTGATCTTATTGAAACATATGATTATGATATGAGGGGGCTTGACAAGGTAGATGCAGAGAGGGTGTTTCCCCGTGTGGGAGAATCTAGAACTGGGGGCATAATTTCAGAATAAGGGGTCAGCCATTTAAAACAGAAATGAGGAGGAATTTCTTCTCTGAGGGTCGTAAATATTTTGTAATTCTCTACCCAGAGAGTGTAGAGGCTGGGTCTTTGTATATATTTAAGGTGGAGATAGACAGATTTTTGAATGATAAGGGAGTCAAGAGTTATGGGGAGTGAGCAGGGAAGTGGAGTTGGGGCCAAGATCAGATCAGCTAAGATTTTATTGAATGGCGGAGCAGGCTCAAGGAGCCAAATGGCTTACTCCTGCTCCTATTTCTTTTGTTATGTTCTTATATGTAAGGCTGCATTATGGGCAAGATGCAAAAACACTTAAAGATACTGAGCAAAGAGCTCTCTGGTGCTGCTGTCTGAAGACGGACAAGGGAATAAATGTTAAATTTGTCTTTTACTAGTTTGAAGATAGACATTCAGAAGTGTTTGTTCACACAAAGTGATCAATACATGGAATGGACTTCCAGGTAGAGCAGTGAAGGCAAAAACTCGACTCGTTTAAGAACCAACTGAATGCTATAGTGGGGGGGGGGGGGGGGGGGGGAAGAGAATATTACTGGATGGATGCACTAAAATAGGTTGAATGACCTCACTCAGTCATTTGCAAAGGACAAAGGGCTCAAAACCAATAAAGCCCCAAGAATAAAAAATGATATATACCAACAGATTAAAAAACAAGCTGATTTTGTCACCTATTTTGAAAACAGATGACAAAAAGATACTCATAACTGTAAACCCATTAGATTTGCAGTAATAACTGATGATTTTTGTCCTTGCACCTTGAAGAAGTGACTTGAAATGTTCTACAGTACTATGTTAAAGGCACAATATAAATTGTTGCTGTTGAAACTAATTTAAATGAAAATACTTCATTATGTGATTTCAGAAGTGGAAGGTTTGATAAATGCTGGCATACAAGATTAAGGCAGTAGATATCCCAAGTAAAACTTGGATGTGTATAGGAAACTGGCAGAAAAACAGAACAAACAGGTAGCAGTTTTCCCAGGACAGCTTCATTCAGGCTGGGGAGATGCACCAAGTCGGATACCTCAGCTCCCCAAAGCTTATATCTACACAAGAAACCGAGAGGATAATTTTAACTTATTGCCTGGCAAAAAACAGATGATAGCAAATCAGCAACCCATTTTACACCATGCTGGATTTTTTGCCAGTGGAATCGACTGTGAGAAAAGATGTTTGGTATCAGTTGTAGTAAACCATTAGGCCTTTCCTTGTATGGTGGGACATCCAGACATCCTGAGCAGTTAAAGGATTCACACATCTTTGTATACAGATGCTTCCAATGAAATATCTGGGAGCGCCCTTGAACAGGATTGGACAACAAGCAAGCCAACAGTCTGCCAGAGTGCTATAATTCTCATGTAAATGGCCTATCAAGTCCCTGCTGAACCCCATCAGGAAAGGTGTCTCCCTTCACACGTATGATCTACCAAAATCTAGGGAAACACTCAATAGGAGGGCTGTTCTTTGTCAAACTAATGGAAACTGACCAATTACTGTTTGACATATCCATCCAGTTATTGGTCACTATTAGTCATGGCAATGCAGATATTTCAGATAATGTTATGCCTGGCATAATCAGCAGTTTTCAGAGGTCTTCAAAATAGCACGAGAAGAGGATGACCAAAAACTGGCAACAAAATTACAGATCACTTGCCACAAGCATTATTGGGAGGTGAAGTCTGAACAACCCAAAGTAAAGCAAATTGTCCAACACCACAGCAGTCAACTTATTTTAAAATGGAAGTTACACATCTTGCACTTAAGCCAGTGGGATAGCCTTAACTCTGCAGCTTATCAGTGATACAATGAATACAGACTTGCACAAAACTAAATTTGCTACGCTATACCGTAATCTTTAACATTGAATGTGGTTGTTATACCATTTTAATGCAAAACATAGCTAATGCTGTGATAGTCGAATGAACTTGAACTACTGTTTGGCATGAGTTTAGGTTTTTCCGATTAATATTTAATATAAATTGCTTTCCTGTAATCTTAATACTTAACCATTAGGTGGTATTAATTGTAGTGTTAATTAATGCATCTATATCCAAATGGCACTTTAAAGATAAACATGGACAACAACTCGCATTTTTATTGTGCTTTAAAGTAGCAAACATTCCAAGACGCTTAACAAGAGCGTCATCAATAAAAACAACACAAGCAAAGGTGTATTTATTGTCAATCTCTAGTTGGGCTGAGAACATAATGCTCGGCTTTCTCCTTTAATTGCTGTAGATCTTATGATGATGATGCTCCCATAATGTGTCAGGTAGGGAATTTTAGGACTTTGCCCGAGTGATGAAGGAACAGCAGTTTATATCCAAGTCAGGATTGTTTGTGATTTGGAGGGGAATTTGCAAGTGGTGTTGCTTCTCAGTGGAGAAGCACTGAGGGATCAGAAGATGAGCCACTTGTCAGAGTAGCCAGTCTCTGCCCTGCTCTTATATCAGTGTTGTGACTGATCCAGTTAAGCTTCGAGTCAAATGGTGAACGTCAGGACGTTGATGGTGGTGGCCTCAGCAATGGTGGTAGCTTGAAAGTCAAGCAGAGGTGTTTAGACCTTCTCTTGTTGGAGATGGTCAGTATTGGACATTTAGATATCATGACAGTTACCTGCCATTGGTCAGCTCCTGTTGTAGGCTGGTAGGGGTTGCTTCATTATAAGAGTTGTGAATGAAGCTAAAAACTGTAGAATAGTCAGTGAATAGCCACACTCCTAATGTCATTACAGAGGGAAGGTCACCAATGCATTAGTTGAACATAGTTGGGTTGAGTACACTACCCTGATGAACCACTGCAGTGATGTCCTGGGGCCATTATCCTGTGTATATCAAGCCACTGGAGGGTTTTCCAATTAACCTGTTTTGCTAGGGCTCTTTAGTGCCATATTTGATCAAAAGCTGCCCTTATGTCAAGGGCAGTTACTCTCACCTCTCCTATGGCATTCAAGTCATGTCTATATCTATAGCAAGACTGTGACAAGGTCAGGAGCAGAGGAGTTATGTCAGATCCTGAACTGAGCAGAGAAGCGGGTTATTCACGAGTATGTGTCGCATGATAATACTATTGATTACTTCTTCTACCACTTTGATGATTGATTGGAAGTTGATAGGACAGTAATTGGCCTGATTAGATTTGTCCTGCTTTTTGTGGTCAAGACATATCTTGGCAATTCTCCACATTGTTGAGTAACTGCCAGTGTCATAGCTGCATTGGAATAGCTTGGCTAGGAGGCTGGCTGGTTCTGGGACAGAGATATTCAGCACTACAGCCAAGATGTTATCAGTGTCGAATATACCTAGCTGTGTCATCACGCTGAGTGAAACAAATTGGCTGGATGTTGGCATCCATGATGTTAGGAAACAAGAGGCAGAGTAGAATTACCTACTTGCCATTTTTGACTCCTATCTGCAAACATTTCAGTGTTGTCTCTTGCACTCGCATGATTGGGAATGGAGTTCAACCTTCCATGAATGGTCAGCACCATTCTTCATTGGATGTGGCAGGGCTACAGAGCATTACTCTGTTGTGAGGCCACTTAAATCAGTTTAAAACCTGATGTTTTTGGTTTTTGGGTATACGGGTAGCCCTGTTTTGCAGTTTGTTGGTGCCTCATTCTAAGGCGCTGCCCTGGCATATCCTTCTACATTCACTGTTGAACCAATATTTTTCTGCGGTCCTGCTGTGAATGATTTGGGTTGGTTCACAATCATCATAATTTCAACTGGTACGTGGAACAGTCTAAAGGCCAGCGAACTTGGGCATCTTATAAACCCTAGGCATGAATGGTAGATCCATCCCAAATGGGGGACCCATTCATTGGACACTCGTTACTATAGATTACATATTGGAATTTCAGGTGTAGGATGCAATACTTGCCTTTATTGTCCATCTCTAGTTGGGCTGAGAACATAATGCTCGGCTTTTTCCTATAATTGCTGTAGATCTTATGATGATGTTCCCATAATGTGTCAGGTAGGGAATTTTAGGACTTTGCTCGAGTGATGAAGGAACAGCAGTTTATATCCAAGTCAGGATTGTTTGTGATTTGGAGGGGAATTTGCAGGTGGTGTTGCTTCTCAGTGGAGAAGCACTGAGGGATCAGAAGATGAGCCACTTGTCAGAGTAGCCAGTCTCTGCCCTGCTCTTATATCCAGTGTTATGACTGATCCAGTTATGCTTCTAGTCAAATGGTGAACGTCAGGACGTTGATGGTGGTGGCCTCAGGTTTTCATTTAGCTTGGGCTGTCTCTTTAATGCCACTGCTTTAAAATGGACCAGAAGTTGAAATTTGATCCCCCACCAGTTTAACTAATCCCTGTAGGGAGGGGCTGGATTGAGTCGGTAGTCAAGAATTTAAGAAAAGAAAGAACTGGCAGTAATGTAGCACCATTCACATCCTTGTGTTAGTAAGCCTATACCGATGAGTCTCACTAAAACTCATGCAGGTTTTGCAGCTAACGATCAGGTATTGGAGAAAAAAAATTGATTTAACCAATGGTCATGTTTATCTCTGGAACAGGCACACTAATTGTTTCCTCATCTCCCTCTGCTTTGTGGCACTTTTAAAATTTCTGGTAGAATATCAAATAGCCATTCTGCCTCTTCCTGCAGATTGATCGTATCTCACTGCTTAACTTGTTTTGAATGGGCAAATAGAGGGCAACTGGGCCAATCTACATCCATGTCCACCTGCAACTCAAGTATGCAAATGATTTGGGCTCGATATATACAACATCCCAACCCCAAAACAACTAGCCTCTTTCGCTTCAAGGAATATTTTTATATATAACATTTATATTACAACATATCATGTGTCTGAATGTGACTGGAGACGTCCTGAAAGATCTATTACATTCATGTTGTACATCAGTTTTGTAGCCAAATTTGGACACGAGAGACACAGTTTATGTACTGTATGTACTTGGTTTATATCTATGCTCTTGTTCTTAGTGTGAAAGTTCAAGGGGAACATGGAGATGACAGAAATTAACAAATATTTTCTATCAGTCTTTATGGTAGAGACACATACAATATCCCAATAGTGGATAGTCAAGGGGTTATTGGGGGGGGGGGGGGGGGAGGGAGAGAGAGGAAAGAGAGGGGAAGGAGGAGGGGAACTTAATCTCCAAGGAGGTGGTACTCAGTAAGATATTGGGACTAGTGGATGCATTGGTTGTAATTTACCAAAATTCCCTGGATTCTGGTGAGGTCCCAGCAGATTGGAAAACTGCAAATGTAATGCCCCTATTTAAAAAAGGAGGCAAACAAAATGCAAGAAACAATAGACCATTTAGCCCAACATCTATGGTTGGGAAAATGTTATGAGTCCATTATTAAAGAAGCAGTAGTAGGACATTCGGAAAAACATAATTCAGTCAGGCACAGTTGGCATGGATTTATGAAGGGGAAGTCATGTTTGACAAATTTGCTGCAATTTTTTGAGGATGTAACGAACAAGGTGGATAAAGGGGAACCAGTGGATGTGATGTATTTGGACTTGCAGAAGGCATTTGACAAGGTGCCACATAAAAAGGTTCAAGATAAAAGTTCACGGGGTTGGGGGTAATATATTAGCATGGATAGAGGATTGTCTGACAAACAGAAAACAGAGTTGGGATAAATGGTTCATTCTCTGGTTGGCAATCAGTAACATAGAAAATAGGTGCAGGAATGGGCCATTCGGCCCTTCGAGCCTGCACCACTATTCAATGAATTCATGGCTGAACATGCAACTTCAGTACCCCATTCCTGCTTTCTCGCCATACCCCTTGATCCCCCGAGTAGCAAGGACGACATCTAACTCCTTTTTGAATATATTTAGTGAATTGGCCTCAACAGCTTTCTGTGGTAGAGAATTCCACAGGTTCACCACTCTCCGGGTGAAGAACTTTCTCCTCATCTCAGTCCTAAATGGCTTGCCCCTTATCCTTAGACTGTGACCCCTGGTTCTGGACTTCCCCAACATTGGGAACATTTTTCCTGCATCTAACCTGTCTAAACCAGTCAGAATTTTAAACATTTCTATGAGATCCCTTCTTATTCTTCTGAACTCCAGTGAATACAAGCCCAGTTGATCCAGTCTTTGATATGTCAGTTCCGCCATCCCGGGAATCAGTCTGTTGAACCTTCGCTGCACTCCCTCAATAGCAAGAATGTCCTTCCTCAAGTTAGGAGACCAAAACTGTATACAATACTCCAGGTGTGGCCTCACCAAGGCCCTGTACAACTGTAGTAACACCTCCCTGCCCCTGTACTCAAATCCCCTCACTATGAAGGCCAACATGCCTTTTGCCTTCTGAACCGCCTGCTGTACCTGCATACCAACCTTCAATGACTGATGTACCATGACACCCAGGTCTCGTTGCACCTCCCCTTTTCCTAATCTGTCACCATTCAGATAATAGTCTGTCTCTCTGCTTTTGTCGCAGGTAAAGAAAGGCCTGATGTCCTGCAAGATGAATTTAGGATATTGAAACAAGTTTAGGAGTAGGACTTTACAGGTGGTAATCTGAGGAGTACTTCCTCAGCCATGTGCTACAATAGGAAAGGATAGGAAGATGAGAGAAATCAATTCATGGATAAAGGTGTGGTGTTAGGAAGAAGGATTCCAATTGTTGGGCACTGGCTCCAGCTCTGGGACAGATGGGAGCTATTCCACAGGGGTAGGCTAGAACTAAACAGGGAAGGTGCTTATGTACTGGCAAAATAGTTAAAGAGGCAACTGACAACATATTTAAACTCGGAAGGAGGGGAGGTCGGGAAAATAAAATCAACTAGGATCAGCTAATATTAAATGGAGTAATAGAATAAAGATAGTTTTCATGTATAAAACAATTTAGCAAGACGAATATGGAGTAGAGGAATAAAACAAAATGGATTTGTTATAAATGGGGAAACTGAGGTAAAGGCAGCTTAGACAAAAAAAAAATCATGTTAAAATTAGTGTAAAAAAATAGGTCTGCATGCATGTCTTGCAATGCACGGAGTGTGGGAAATAAGCTGGGTGAACTAGCAGCAATTATTTTACAGGATGCTTTAGGCTTAGTAGTAACAACAACCTGACTGCAAACTGAACAAGAATGGAAAATATTTGGTACATAGTCAGGAGAGTCATAAAAATGAAGGAGGCAGATTGGCAATATTGGTAAAAGAGGGGAGCACATATTGTAGAGGGGATTGATGTAGACAAGGGGTATAGACAGAGCAATATGGTTGGAGCTTAAAGATAAAAAAGGACATGTTACATTTGTCAGGGTGTATTACAGATTCCAAACTGTGGCATTGAAATTGAATAAGAAATCTGCAGTCAGATTGGAGAGATAATTAGGAATAGCACAATGATTGTTCTGAGAGGTTTTAATTATCTGCTTATTGATTGGGACAGAGAGGAAGTAAGTGGAGAAAAGGGAATGCAATTCCTAAAGTGTGTACAGGGCTCCTTCCTCAAGCAGTGTTCTAGAAGCCTATAGGATGCAGGTGTTGCTACATCTGATTATGAGTAATGAAATAGATCAGGTAGATGAACTAAATGTGGGTGAGCACCTTGAGAGTGGTGACCACAATATAAGGTTTAAGATCCTACTAGAAAGGCTTATCTTTAGCAATGTTATGGCTAAAATGATCTTGTATAAAACAAAAAATTCTGGTACAAGACCTCATTCAGAATATTGTGTCCGGTTTCGGAGGTCCCCTCCCATGCTAGGTAATATAGAGGCCCTGAAAAAGATTCAGAGGAGGCGACTAGATTGATACATAGTTTAAAGGCCTTAATTATCATGATAGGCTTAGAGAGCTGGGTCTATTTGCTTAGAAAAGCATAGACTTAATGGAGATTTGATTGAACTATTTAAAATAATGAAGGGATTAGACTGTGTCTGTGCGGATAGACTATTTGAATTAGATAGGTTAGATAGAATGAAGGGACATGCATATAAGTTACAAAAGCCTAGAACTGTATTAGGTGTCAGGAGGTTTTTCTTTTCATAGGTCATCGACCTTGGGAACGAGTTTTTGGTTGATGCAGTGAGTGCAGATTTGCTGTGATAATTCAAAAGGGAGCTGGATGAGATCATAGAAATTTATGGCACAGAAGGAGGCCATTCGTCCCATTGTGTTTGTGCCAGCCGAAAGAAAGACTATCGAACCTCATCCCACTTTCCAGCTCTTGATCCGTAGCCTTGTAGTTCAAGTGCATATCCAAGTACTTCTTAAAGGTGATGAGGGTTTCTGCCCCTACCACCCTTTCAGGCAGTGAGTACCAGACCCCAACTCTGAGTGAAAAATGTCTCCTCAACTCCCCTCTAATCCTTCCACCAATTAGTTTAAATCTATGTCCCCTGGTTATTGACCTCTCTGCTAAGGGAAATAGATCCTTCCTATCCACTCTCTCTAGGCCCCTCATAATTTTATACACCTCAATTAAACCTCCCCTTAGCCTGCTCTCCTCCAAAGAAAACAACCCCAGCCTATCCAATCTTTCCTCCTAGCTAAAATTCATCAGTCCTGGCAACATCCTCGTAAATATCCCCTGGACCCTCTGCATTGCAATCACATATTTCCTGTAATGTGGTAACTCGAACTGTGTGCAGTACTCTAGCTGTGGCCTAACTCGTGCTTTATACAGTTCTAGCATAACCTCCCTACTCCTATACTCTATGCATCGGTTAATAAAGGAAAGCATCCTGTATGCCTTCTTAACCATCTTATCTACCTGTCATAGAAACGTAAAACATAGAAACATAGAAAATAGGTGCAGGAGCAGGCCATTCAGCCCTTCTAGCCTGCACCGCCATTCAATGAGTTCATGGCTGAACATGAAATTTCAGTACCCCCTTCCTGCTTTCTCGCCATACCCCTTGATCCCCCGAGTAGTAAGGACTTCATCTAACTCCCTTTTGAATATATTTAGTGAATTGGCCCCAACCACTTTCTGTGGTAGAGAATTCCACAGGTTCACCACTCTCTGGGTGAAGAAGTCTCTCCTCATCTCGGTCCTAAATGGCTTACCCCTTATCCTTAGACTGTGACCCCTGGTTCTGGACTTCCCCAACATTGGGAACATTCTTCCTGCATCTAACCTGTCTAAACCCGTCAGAATTTTAAACGTTTCTATGAGGTCCCCTCTCATTCTTCTGAACTCCAGTGAATACAAACCCAGTTGATCCAGTCTTTCTTGATAGGTCAGTCCCACCATCCCGGGAATCAGTCTGGTGAATCTTCGCTGCACTCCCTCAATAGCAAGAATGTCCTTCCTCAAGTTAGGGGACCAAAATTATACACAATACTCCAGGTGTGGCCTCACCAAGGCCCTGTACAACTGTAGCAACACCTCCCTGCCCCTGTACTCAAATCCCCTCGCTATGAAGGCCAACATGCCATTTGCTTTCTTAACCGCCTGCTGTACCTGCATGCCAACCTTCAATGACTGATGTACCATGACACCCAGATCTCGTTGCACCTTCCCTTTTCCTAATCTGTCACCATTCAGATAATAGTCTGTGTCTCTGTTTTTACCACCAAAGTGGATAACCTCACATTTATCCACATTATACTTCATCTGCCATGCATTTGCCCACTCACCAAGTCACTCTGCAGCCTCATAGTATCCTCCTCGCAGCTCACACTGCCACCCAACTTAGTGTCATCCGCAAATTTGGAGATACTACATTTAATCCCCTCGTCTAAATCATTAACGTACAATGTAAACAGCTGGGGCCCCAGCACAGAACCTTGCGGTACCCCACTAGTCACTGCCTGCCATTCTGAAAAGTACACATTTACTCCTACTCTTTGCTTCCTGTCTGACAACCAGTTCTCAATCCATGTCAGCACACTACCCCCAATCCCATGTGCTTTAACTTTGCACATTAATCTCTTGTGTGGGACCTTGTCGAAAGCCTTCTGAAAGTCCAAATATACCACATCAACTGGTTCTCCCTTGTCCACTCTACTGGAAGCATCCTCAAAAAATTCCAGAAGATTTGTCAAGCATGATTTCCCCTTCACAAATCCATGCTGACTTGGACCTATCATGTCACCTCTTTCCAAATGCGCTGCTATGACATCCTTAATAATTGATTCCATCATTTTATCCACTACCGATTGTCAGGCTGACCAGTCTATAATTCCCTGTTTTCTCGCTCTCCCTCCTTTTTTAAAAAGTGAGGTTACATTGGCTACCCTCCACTCCATAGGAGCTGATCCAGAGTCTATGGAATGTTGGAAAATGACTGTCAATGCATCCGCTATTTCCAAGGCCACCTCCTTAAGTACTCTGGGATGCAAACCATCAGACCCTGGGGATTTATCGGCCTTCAATCCCATCAATTTCCCCAACACAATTTCCCGACTAATAAGGATTTCCCTCAGTTCCTCCTTCTTACTAGACCCTCTGACCCCTTTTATATCCGGAAGGTTGTTTGTGTCCTCCTTAGTGAATACCGAACCAAAGTACTTGTTCAATTGGTCTGCCGTTCTTTTGTTTCCCGTTATGACTTCAGGGGACCTAAGTTTGTCTTTACTAACCTTTTTCTCTTTACATATCTATTGAAGCTTTTGCAGTCTGTCTTAATGTTCCCTGCAAGCTTCCTCTCGTACTCTATTTTCCCTGCCCTAATCAAACCCTGTCATCTTCTGTTGAGTTCTAAATTTCTCCCAGTCCCTGGGTTCGCTGCTATTTCTGGCCAATTTGTATGCCACTTCCTTGGCTTTAATACTATCCCTGATTTCCCTTGATAGCCACGGTTGAGCCACCTTCCCTTTTTTATTTTTACGCCAGACAGGGATGTACAATTGTTGTGGTTCATCCATGCAGTCTCTAAATGTCTGCCATTGCCCATCCACTGTCAACCCCTTAAGCATCATTCGCCAATCTATCCCAGCCAATTCACGCCTCAAAACTTCAAAGTTACCCTTCTTTAAGTTCTGGACCATGGTCTCTGAATTAACTGTTTCCTCCTCCATCCTAATGTAAAATTCGACCATATTATGGTCACTCTTCCCCAAGGGGCCTCGCAAAACGAGATTGCTAATTAATCCTCTCTCATTACTCAACATCCAGTCTAAGATGGCCTCCTCCCTAGTTGGTTCCTCGACATAATGGTCTAGAAAACCATCCTTTATGCACTCCAGGAAATCCTCCTCCACCGTATTGTTTCCAGTTTGGTTAGCCCAATCGATATGCATATTAAAGTCACCCATGATAACTGCTGCACCTTTATTACATGCACCCCTAATTTCCTGTTTGATGCCCTCCCCAACATCACTACTACTGTTTGGAGGTCTGTACACAACTCCCACTATCGTTTTCTGCCCTTTGGTATTCCGTAGCTCCACCCATACCGATTCCACATCATCCAAGCTAATGTCTTTCCTTACAATTGCATTAATTTCCTCTTTAACCAGCAACGCCACCTCACCTCACCTCCTTTTCCTTTCTGTCTATCTTTCCTAAATGTTGAATACCCTTGGATGTTGAGTTCCCAGCCTTGGTCACACTGGAGCCATGTCTCTGTGATGCCAACCACATCGTATCCGTTAACTGCTATCTGCACAGTTAATTCGTCCACCTTATTCCGAATACTCCTCGCATTGAGGCACAGAGCCTTCAGGCTTGCCTTTTTAATACACTTTGACCCTTTAGAATTTTGCTGTAAAGTGGCCCTTTTTATTTTTTGCTTTGGGTTTCTCTGCCCTCCACCTTTACTCATCTCCTTTCTGTCTTTTGCTTCTGTCTCCATTTTGCTTCCCTCTGTCTCCCTGCATTGGATCCCATCGCCCTGCCATATTAGTTTAACTCCTCCCCTACAGCATTAGCAAACACTCCCCCCCTAGGATATTGGTTCCGGTCCTGCCTAGGTGCAGACCGTCTGGTTTGTACTGGTCCCACCTCCCCCAGAACCGGTTCCAATGCCCCAGGAATTTGAATCCCTCCCTGCTGCACCACTGCTCAAGCCACGTATTCATCTGAGCTATCCTGCGATTCCTACTCTGACTAGCACGTGGCACTGGTAGCAATCCCGAGATTACTACTTTTCATAATAAAATCTTACAACACAGGAGGCCATTCGGCCCATCGTGTCTGTTCTGGCTCTTTGAAAGAGGAGGTCCTACTTTTTAAATTTAGCTCCTAGCTCTTTAAATTCGTCTCTTAGGACCTTATCCCGTTTTTTTTACCTATATCGTTGCTACCAATGTGCACCACAACTGGCTGTTCACCCTCCCTTTTCAGAATGTCCTGCACCCGCTCCAAGACATCCTTGACTCTTGCACCAGGGAGGCAACATACCATCCTGGAGTCTCGGTTGTGGCTGCAGAAACGCCTATCTATTCCCCTTACAATCGAATCCCCTTTCACTATAGCTCTCCCACTCTTTTTCCTGCTCTCCTGTGCAGCAGAGCCAGCCACGGTGCCATGAACCTGGCTGCTGCTGCTCTCCCCTGATGAATCATCCCCCTCAACAGTACCAAAATGAGTGGGATGCCACAGGGATCAGTGCTGGGACCCCAGCTATTTACAATCTATATTAACGACTTGGAAGAGGGGACAGAGTGTAACATAGCCAAATTTGCTGATGATACAAAGATGGGAGGAAAGGGAGGAAAAGCAGTGTGTGAGGAGGACACAAAAAATCTGCAAAAGGACATTAGCAGGCTAAGTGAGTGGGCAAAAATTTGGCAGATGGAGTATAATGTTGGAAAGTGTGAGTTCATGCACTTTGGCAGAAAAAAAATCAAAGAGCAAGTTATTATTTAAATGGAGAAAAATTGCACAGTGCTGCAGTACAGCGGGACCTGGGGGTACTTGTGCAAGAAACACAAAAGGATAGTATGCAGGTACAGCAAGTGATCACGAAGGCCAATGGAATCTTGGCCTTTATTGCAAAGGGGATGGAGTATAAAAGCAGGGAAGTCTTGCTACAGTTATACAGGGTATTGGTGAGGCCACACGTGGAATACTGCGTAAAGTTTTGGTTTCCATATTTACGAAAGGATATACTTGCTTTGGAGGCAATTCAGAGAAGGTTCACTAGGTTGATTCCGGGGATGAGGGGGTTGGCTTATGGAGGAAAGGTCGAGTAGGTTGGGCCTCTACTCATTGGAATTCAGAAGAATGAGAGGTGATCTTATTGAAATGTATAAGATTATGAGGGGGCTTGACAAGGTGGATGCAGAGAGGATGTTTCCACTGATAGGGAAAACTAGAACTAGGGGAGACTAGAACTAGGGGGCATAATCTTAGAATAAGGGGCCGCCTATTTAAAAATGAGATGAGGAGGAATTTCTTCTGAGGGTTGTAAATCTGCGGAATTCGCTGCCTCAGAGATCTGTGGAAGCCAGGACATTGAATAAATTTAAGACAGAGATAGACAGTTTCTTAACGGATAAGGGATTAAGGGGTTATGGGGAGCGGGCAGGGAAGTGGACCTGAGTCCATGATCGGATCAGCCATGATCGTATTAAATGGTGGAGCAGGCTCGAGGGGCCGTATGGCCTACTCCTATTTCTTATGTTCTTATGACTATGCCAAGGTACTGATTTCTACTTCCAACACACACAGGTTTAAAAAAAAACTTATGTACAAAAACACTTACCAACTTGTCTAAGTCTCATTATTGTTCTCAAACCTGTAAACCTAATAGCATGAGACTGACGCACTTTGTTGTTAAGTCCATTTTATAAAATTAAACAAAACAATGCAGATAGTCCCTTAGCTAAAGCTTTCCTCAAGCTTATAGCAAATTCAAAATCAGCCTGCACCGAGTTGCCACATAAGAGCCCAGAGTTGAAAGGAACAATGAAAACCCAAAACTACTTAAAGATAATTAAATATTTTAAAATTGAGAAAGTAAAAGAAACCAAGACTACTTATCCTTCCTGTAAAAATGCTTCTGAAAGTCAGGAAATTACAGAACATATTTTCTAAAGATGGGATATAAAAAGTGCTATTGTACTATATAGTATTAGGCAGTCCCTTGTATCGAGGATGACACGCTTCCACACCAAAAATAGATAAAAGTTCACAGGTGTTTCAACGAGGGACCCGATATTCAAGGTCCCGAACTACATACTTAAGGGTGGAAGATGCCTGTACATGGATTCTTTTAACATGGTGTGGCCGTTGCACACCAGCCACTACACGGGCTTGACAGAGCTAGGTCTTGATCCAGCGACAAGGGTTAACCAAGACGACTGGAGACCAAGCTCTGCTGCATTGATCTAGTGCGCACAAATGCTTCTGCTATCCACAGATCGCAGTGTGGGCTGACCCGTGCTGTCCCTGGGCCTCGATCAAAAATGGAGCAGTCAGTAACAGGACATCAATTAGTCTCTTATCTTGGAGACATCAAATATCAATACACTGTTATTTGAAATATCAAAATATTAAACTCCAGGCTAGTGCTGGGGCTAAACATCATGCATGCCAAGGTCATGTGTTGTGTAATCCCAATAATAATGATGCAAATTTAAGGGGCATATTAAAAGGACATGATTTGGTAGTACCAATCAAGCTTGGATAAATTCCTAAAGAAGAATATCAGCATGAAGAAGTTGGAACAAGATTTTCATGGAACATGGAGATGATGATATGTATAGGGATTCAGTCATTCTACTGCAAGAGAACCGGAGATTGACAACACAGTATGTGAAGGAAAAGTGGAATCAACAGCAAAAGAGTGGATGAAATTGGATGATAAATGGGGTCACTGATATGAAGAAATAATGCAAAGGTGACAGAGCCCTGGTTGGGGGGGGGGGGGGGGGGGTGGGGGGGATGAATCATTATCTATAGCACAGTTAGAACTATGAGAAGAAAATAGATTACTACTAGTATGAACATTGGCATTTTAATTCTCCACCCCACTCCCTCTCTGACCACAGCCTCCTACACTGTTCTAATGAAGTTCAACGGAAGCACGAGGAACAGTGCCATATCTTTCGATGAGGTACTTTACAGTCTTCTGGACTCATTGAGTTCAACAACTTCAGATCATAACCACTGATCCCATTTTTTTTTTTTGGACAGCAGCTGTTGGTAATCATTCTGCCGTTGTCAATTCATCATCGGCAGTCCCTTGGAATCAAGAAAAACTTGCTTCCACTCCTGAAATGAGTTCTTTTGTGGCTGAACAGTCCAAGTGAGAGCCACAGACTGTCACAGGTGGGACAAAGGGGTGGGAGGGACTGATTTGCCAGAGTGTAGTCAGTGCTTCAACGCTGGGGATGTTAGCCTGGACGAGGACGCTGATGTTGGTGCGCCTGTCCTCCCAGGGGATTTGTAAGCTCTTTCTGCTGCCTGCGCTAGATTTCTGCACGCTCTCGGGATTGAGACTCTAGGTGCTCAGCGCCCTCCCGGATGCACTCGCTCCACTTAGGGCGGTTTTTGGCCAAGGAATCCCAGGTGTCAGTGGGGATGTCGCACTTTATCGGGGGGGGGGGGGGGGGGGGCTTTGAGGGTGTCCTTGTAACGTTTCCGCCGCCCACCTTTGGCTCGTTTGCCGTGAAGGAGCTCCGCGTAGAGCACTTGTTTTGGGAGTCTCGTGTCTGGAATGTGAACTATGTGGCCTGTCCGGCTGAGCTGAGAGAGTGTAGTCAGTGCTTCAACGCTGGGGATGTTAGCCTGGACGAGGATGCTGATGTTGATGTTGGTGCACTTGTCCTCCCAGGGGATTTGTAAGATCTTGCAGAGACATCGTTGGTGATATTTCTCCAGCGACTTGAGGTGTCTACTGTACATGGTTCATGTCTCAGCTACACAGGAGGGCGGGCATTACTACAGCTCTGTAGACCATGAGCTTGGTGGCAGTTTTGAGGGCCTGGTCTTGGAACACTCTTTTCCTCGGGCGGCCAAAGGCTGCACTGGCGCATAGGAGGCGGTGTTGGATCTTGTCGTTGTTCATAGGAGGCTCCCAAGATATGGGAGTGTCCAGGGCCACTTCGAGGATCTTGATGACGGGAGGCGGGGGGGGGGTCAGTGCTGTGCAGCGAGGACAGGCTGGTGGAGGACCTTTGTCTTAGGGATGTTTATCACAAGGCCCATGCTTTTCGTATGCCTCAGTAAATACGTCGACTATGTCCTGGAGTTCAGCCTCTATGTGCACAGATGCAGGCATCGCCCATGTACTGCAGCTTGACGACAGAGGTTCAGGTCGTCTTGGACCTGGCCTGGAGACGGTGCAGGTTGAACAGGTTCCCACTGCTTCTGTAGTTTAGTTCCACTCCAGCGGGGAGCTTGTTGACTGTGAGGTGGAGCATGGCAGCAAGAAAGATTGAGAAGAGGGTTGGAGCGATGACGCAGCCCTGTTTGACCCCGGTCCGGATGTGGATTGGGTCTGTGATGGATCCGTTGGTAAGGATCACAGCCTGCATGATGGTGATGAACTTTTAGGGGCATCCGAAATGGAGCAGGATGCTCCATAGACCCTTGCGGTTGAGTGTCAAAGGCCTTTGTGAGGTTGAAGGCGGCCATGTACAAGGGCTGGCGCTGTTCCTTGCACTTTTTCCTGTAGCGGACGTGCTGCAAAAATCATGTCCGTTGTGCCCCGTAGAGGACGAAATCCGCACTGTGACTCGGCCATGGGAAGACGACGGTTGAGGAGGACTCTAGCAACGACTTTCCCAATGGTTGATAGCAGGGAGATTCCTCTGTAGTTGCCGCAGTTGGACTTGTCCCCTTTTTTTTTTAAAAAAAGATGGTCACGATTACTGCATCCGAGATCCTCCGGCATGCTCTCCTCCCTCCAGATGAGAGAGATGAGGTTGTGTATTTGTGCCAGCAGTGCCTCTTCGCCACATTTCAATGCCTCATCAGCAGGGATCCCATCCGTACCCGTAGCCTTGTTGTTTTTAAGTTGTTTTATGACTTTTTCTACCTCATGCAGATTTGGAGTCTTAGAGGGGGTGGCGGGGAGCATGCTGCGGGATGGAGTCGAGAACACTCGAATCAAAGGCAGAGTCTCTACTGAGGAGATCTTCGAAGTGCTCCTTCCAGCGAGCCCCGACTGCCTTGGTCTCCTTGATGAGCGTTTCCCCGTTTTTGGCCAGCAGTGGGGTGGGGCCTTGGGTGTTTGGCCCGTAGGTGGCCTTGACTTCGATGAAGAATCCTCACACATCATGAATGTTGGCCAGCTGCTGTAACTCCCGTGCTTTCTCCATCCACCACCTGTTCTTTAGGTCCCGTTTTTTTTTGCTGGACCTCAGCCTTGAGCCGTCTATAATGCTGCTTCCGCGTGGGTTGTTGTTTAAGGCTCAGAAATGCCCTGCGCTTGCAATCTATTAGCTCTTGGATCTCCTGATCATGCTCATCAAACCAGTTCTGGTGTTTCCTGGTTGAGTGACCGAGTGTCGCTTTGCAGGCACTGGTTATGGAGGCCTGGAGAGCAGACCAAGTGCTGTGGGCATTCTGCGTCTCGGGGTCATCAAGGCACGCCAGGTTAGCTGAGGCGCTGACTGTATAGGGCCCTCTTAGCGGAGCCCTCAAGAGCTCCTGTATTGACTTTTTTGAGGCACTGCTTCTGATGCCCCCTCCGCTTTGGGGCTATGTTGATGTCGATAATGGATCGGATTAGGAGGTGGTCCGTCCAGCAGTTGTCTGCGGCTCCTGTCATGGCGCGGGTGATGCGCACATCCTTGCGATGCCGGGCTCGGACGATGACATAGTCGAGCAGGTGCCGGTGTTTGGAGCGAGGGTGTTGCCACGATGCCTTGTATTTGTCCCTCTAGCGGAACAAGGTGTTGGTGATAAGCTCGTGTTCTAGACATTTTGTCAGGAGTAGTGTACCGCTGGAGTTGGCTTTTCCTACCCCCTCTCTGCCAATCACACCACCCCAGAGGTCTGTGTCCTTGCCAACCCTGGCATTGAAGTCACCGAGGAGGATCAGTTAGTCGCCCGCGAGGATGCAGGATAGGGATTTTGAGGTTGGAGTAAAAACCCTCTTTGGCCTCATCAGTTGCATCGAGTGTTGGGGCATACGCACTGATGATTGTGGCGCACTGGTTCCGGGATAGGGTGAGTCGAACAGTCATGAGGCATTTGTTAGCCCTGCAGGCGGAGTCTTTGAGGCGGTCAACCAGCTCATTTTTGATGACTAAGCCGACTCCGTGGAGGCGACGTTCTTCCTCTGGTTTCCCTTTCCAGAAGGTGGTGTAACCTCCACCTTGTTCTTTGAGCTGGCCTTCCCCTGCCCGCCGGGTCTCGCTTAGGGCAGCGATGCCGATATCAAAACGTCCAAGTTCCCGGGCAACTGTGGCAGCGTGGCGTTCCGGCCTGTCACTGTTGGGGTGGTCCATGAGGTGGTCCTGACATTCCAGGTCCCAAACTTCAGGTTACCGGAGTGGAAGATGCCTGTACGTGAGTTCTTTTAACGTGGGGTAGTCGTTGCACACTGTCTACCACATGGGTCTAGCTGAGCAAGGTCTTAATCCAGTGGCAAGGGGGTCCAAGACAACTGGAGACCAGGCACTGCTATATGGGCCTAGTTGTCTACGGCGAGATGTTGGCTGCAGGCTAGGCGGTCAGAGGCCTGGTTGGGGGCAGCCACGGTACTCACCACGTATTGGAGAAAAGACCAGGTCGCCAGTGAGGAAAGAGAGCTCCAGTCATCGCTGAAGGAGATGGGGAGGCCAGTCGCTGACGTGGCTGGGGGGGGGGGGGGGGGGGGGCGGTGACACCCGGTCGTCGTTGAAGAGGAGGTCGTCAGTCACCATGGAAGGTCCAGCCATTGTCGAGGAGGCCCAGACTCCACTCCATCGCGGAGGAGAGGCCCATCTGCCGTCGCTGGAGGTATTCTGATCACTGCTTGGGGGGAGGGGGGGGGGGGGGGGCGATAGTCAAGTCCGGGTCGAGGACGCCGCCTCCGGAGGTCGGCAGGGATCCAGTCACCATTGCCAATGGGTGATGTGGTGGGAAGCCCGAGGCAGGCCCGAATGGCCTGAACTCGTGGGACTCACCGGAGGTTGTCAATTACAGCTCCTCTGGACCCATCTTTTGTTTCTTTCCTTGTCCTATTACCACCCCTTTTTTTGCCTCGCACCATCATCCCTTTTGTAATTTAATCACTCCTGCCTTCCACCCAATTCCAGACCTACTTTTTCCCTGCCTCTGTAATTGCTTAAAACCTGTGACATCTCTAACTTTTTCCAGTTCTGATGAAAAGTCATAGATCTGAAATGTTAACTGTTTCTCGTTGCAGATGCTGCATGACCTGCTGAGTATTTCCAGCATTTTCTGTTTATATTTCAGATTTCCTGCATCCACAGTATTTTGCTTTTCTATGAACATAGCTCAGCTGGGATACCAGATAGGAACATAGGAACAGTCGATCAAGTACACCTTCTACCATCCTGGCAGTCGCATACAACAATAATGGAGATGACGACTAATCATGGCAAATCGATCTCTTATCAATTACAACAGACTCAGATGGGGTGTGATGAAAAGCTTTGGGAACATCCCACCTGTTTCTCTCAAACATACTATTTATCATCATATTGTCTCTGATTACTTTAATACTGTATTCCAAAATATTATGTCCTGAATGAAATCCACCTAATTTGTATTTAAATAAATCAATACTTCCTGCTTCCACTGCCTCCCTAGGGAGCCTGTTTCATAGATTTACCACTCTCACCAAAATGATATTTCCACAGATTAGTTTTAAATTTACCCCTTCAAGCGCATGCCATTTCTACTCCTTTTACAACTCAAGAGGTGGGCAGACGTAACAGCAGTGTTCCCATGAATTATCACAGCAGGTTGATCTTCACATTCAAATCTACATTGGGATGCATCACGGTTTTTTATTTTTAAAATCGGATGAGTGTCAGACACATATGGAAACTCATCACCTGCCAAGAAATCAACACAAGCAGATTTTTTTTGTCTGATATGGAGCACACACATTCGCCGCACAAGTAAATGCCCCATTTACCCAAGTCCAGAGAGATTATGGAACATGTTGGCAAGACCCATATATTGGTAACTGCTGATAGCCCAGAGGGGTACAGCTCAGGTTTAAGCAGATAAAAATCACACTGTATACTAGCATAGACCATCAATAAGCTTACCTTTGCTTATCCAGCAAGGGCATCGTTATGTAGGATTGTAGGTACAGGAGGCGGCCATTCAGCCTAGAGCCTGTTCTGCAATTCATTACATCACAGCCGATCTGTATCTCAACTCAATCTACGTGCCTTGGTTCCGTAACCCTCAATACCCTTGTCTAACAAAAATCTAGCAATCTCAGTTTTGAAATTTTCACTTTCTGGGGAGAGAATTCCAGATTTCCACTCCCATGTGAAGTGCTTCCTGAGATCAACCCTAAACAAGCTAGCTCTAATTTTAAGGTTTTAACCCCCTTGTTCAGGGCTCCCCAACCAGAAGAAAGAGTTATTCTCTATCTATCCTATTAACTCCTTTAATCACCTTAAAACACCTCAATTCGGTCACCCCTTGATCTTCTATACACAGCATAAGAAATAAGAACAGGAGTAGACGATTCGGCTTCGTGAGCCTGCTCCGCCATTGAATATCATGGCTGATCATCTACCTCAACTCCACTTTCCTGCACTATCCCCATATCCCTCGATTCCCTTAATATCCAAAAATCTATCGATCTGTCTTGAATATACTCGCTGAGTGAGCCTCCACAGCCCTCTGGGGTAGAGAATTCCAAAAATTCACCACCCTCTGAGTGAAGACATTTCTCCCAGTGGCCAACACCTTATTCCGAGACCGTGACCCCTGGTTCTAGACTCCCCAGCCAGGGAAAATATCCTCCCTGCGTCTACCCTATAAGAATTTTGTAAGTTTCAATGTGATCACCTCTCATTCTTCTAAACTCTACAGAATATAGGCCTAGTCTACTCAATCTCTCCGCATAGGGCAATTCCCCCATCCCAGGAATCAGTCTAGTGAACCTTCGTTGCACTCCCTCTATGGCAATTATATCCTTCCTTAGATAAGGAGACCAAAACTGTACACAATACTCCAGGTGTGGTCTCACCAGGGCCCTATATAATTGCAGTCTTTACTCTTGTACTCAAATCCTCTTGCAATAAAAGCCAACATACCATTTGCTTTCTTAATTGCTTGCTGTACCTGCATGTTAACTTTCAGTGATTCATGTGCAAGGACACCCAGGTCCTCTGAACACCAACATTTTCCAATCTCTCACCACTTAAATACTCTGCTTTTCTATTTTTCCTACCAAAGTGGAAACTTCACATTTCTCCACATTATGGGCCCAAATTTGGCCTTCCGGTTTTTTCGGCACACTTACCCGAGGTGCGCCGATTTTCTCCTCAAAACGGCACCGAAAATATATCGCCGTATTCTCCCCGCTGCGGACTGTCCTAGTGCTTGGCGTGTCAATCACAGTGGGGGGCGGAGCTAGGGCCCTGCGCCGAAGAGTGCCGGAAGCTGTCCACATGCGCAGTAGCTCCTCCCATGATGATGATGATGATGCAGCATGCCTGCAGCGTGGGACCCAACGCATCCCGCCCCTATCCTGGGCCGAGTGGCCTGCTGCACAGGCCAGCCGCTGCCTTCCCATCTCCGGGAGAGAGAGTGATGATTCGTCTTTGTCAGTTATGAAGAAAGTCGTGAAAGACTCACGGATAGTTTCAGTCCTATTCTCAGTGGAGATGAGCTTACAGTATAAAGTGAGGTCATCTATCCTAAATAGAGCTAACTGCCAGACTCATTTAGAAACTATCAGGACTGCAATGAAACCTGCACTGCAATGAAATCTGCTTGAAGATGTAGTTGAGGTGCATTGTTGGGACAATTATAGAGTTGATAGAGTGATACTTGGCCTGGAAGTGCTTGATGTTGTCACTAGACGTAAAAGGTAAAATGTGGACTAGCTAATGCAAAAGCAGAGCAAACCTCGGTGAAGGTGTGAATTGCCTTTGGATCATCCCAGCCCGCAACGTATAGCCCTCCTGCCAGCCCCCCTTTAAGTTCCCTCCTGCAGCCTCCTTCTGCGAGCCCAGCCTGCTGCTTCTTGCGTGTGTGGCCAGTTCACTGCTCTGCCGCCCAGGCTTTCCGCCAACCGCACCTATCCCTGACCGAGTATGAAGGTAGGACTTAAGTTTTATTTTTTATTCATTATGATGGTTTTTATGCTTCATGAATGTTGTTAAGGTGTTTAGTGCTTTGCAAGGTCCTTTGTGCTTCCCTTCCCCTTCCCGCCCGCCCCCGCCATCTCTGGCTATTTGTGCTGATTTCTTAACTCTCCACAAGGGTTTTCTGTGCAGCCACAAATGCTGACAAGTTAGTTTGGAGCAACTATTAGCTGTCCAAACTGGCTTAAATGGCCAAAACAGGAGTAGGTGGCTGGTAACACCCCCTTTTGAACAAAACGAAACACTAAAAAAAATCTTAACTAACTCACTTACACTGGCGCAAATTGAAATGTGCAGAATGGAAATTTTTAAGATACTCCAGAAAAATCAAGTTGCTCCAAAAAAAAAACGGAGCAACTCCTGGGCAAATTTGGGACCAATATTCCATCTGCCATGTCCTTTCCCACTCACTTAGCCCGTCTATCCTTCTCTGTTTTGTGTCCATTAACCAATCCTCAATCCATGCTAGTATGTTACTCCCAATCCCATGAGCCCCAATTTTGTTTAATAGCCTCTTGCATGGTACCTTATTAAATGCCTTCTGAAAATCAAAATACACCACATCCACTGGTTTCCCCCCCCCCTTAACTATTCTGCTCGTTACAACCTCAAAAAACACAATTTCCCTTTCATAAATCCGTGTTGACTCTGCCCAATCCTATTATTTTCTAAGTGCCCAGTTACCTTAATAATAGATTCTAGCATTTTCCCTACTACTGATGTCAGGCTAACTAGTCTGTACATCCGTTTTCTTGCTCCCTCCTCCCTTAAACAGTGGTGTTACATTTGCTACCTCCAATCTGCAGGAACCATTCTAGAATCTATGGAATTTTGCTAGATGACAACTAATGCATCCACTATCTCTATAACCACCTCTATCAAGACCCTAGGATCAGGTCCAGGGGATTTATCAGCTTTTAGTCCTAATAATTTCTCCAGTACTATTTTTTTTACTAATACTAATTTCTTTCAGTTCTTCATTCTCACTAGACCCACATTTAAGAATAGCACCGTTTTTTGGCATTATTTGCGAACAGCTAATTTATGCCGAAGTAGCGGCAAAGGCCTACGTTTCACCAAAAGTTTTTAATTTTGGCGTAGCGTTAAAATACCACCGCTTTTAAGGATGGAGCTAAAATTTTTTCCGCCTTAAAAATAATGCTCGTTCCGCGCAAAAAAAATCATCCATTCTGTGCATGCCCAACACTTGAAGTATATACTTGAGGCTCTTTAAAAGTTAAATTCCATCTGCATGTGCACAGCTTTGGTAATGATGTGGTGCATGCAGCTAAGTTCACTCAGACTATTTTTTTCTATCAATGTACTACAAACAAGGTATAAAAATCAACTATTTGTGCTTGTTAAAGTGTTCTAAATGCAAGAGTTTATACACTGCTGTGGTTTGTAACCAAATTAAATAGGGTAAATAGGGTTATAGCTTAAGGTGGTTTAGGAAGTTGGAGCAGCAAAGTTTGAAACCATTGAACAGTACATGTTTGAACAATCTCAGTGAATGCAGTCACACTGCTGCAGAGAGGCAACAAGAGGAGGCACTCAGAACACCTGATGGTTAGCCAAGAGCTTATTGACCTAGAGCATAAAGAAGGGAAACCAAGAGTAAAGCCAGGGAACTGCAGAAAAGAATAGATTAAAAAAATTCCCACTGACCCTATTATGGATGGCAGAGATTTCAGCCACCACTAAACTGTTCACGTCCCATCTCCACTACTCACCGGGCTAGGCATGAAGGCACACAGGGTCGGCGCGCCGGCCAGCAAGATCGCTCCCTCAACTGGATACATGAGCTTGGCGCTCGGCTCCCAACTTCGGCCCTTTCCGCCCCGGGTCAAGTACCTCTCCTCTCACTCTTATCACATTAACTGTTACCGCTGTCAAATTCTTCACCTTTGTTGTTACCAGTGTAGTACAGTGTGTCCAGGACTGCAATGTGGACAGTTTGTACATAGCAGAGTTGAGCTTTTACAAGCCACCCAACTTTTATCAAACTGCAACTGTCAGTTATAATGCACAGGATTGTCATTCAACAGAGAGGCCGTACAATTTGAGTTTCAATTCCAATAGGAGTGCAGACATTTTTGGCCAACATGGAATTGCAAACTCAAATCAAATCTCCTAAACTTTGCCTCATTCCATGGACGTTTATGTTCATATATTCATATAGAATGTTCCCAATATTGAGGAAGTCCAGAACCAGGGGCCACAGTTTAAGGATAAGGGGTAAGCCATTTAGACCGAGATGAGGAGAAACTTCTTCACCCAGAGAGTGGTGAACCTGTGGAATTCTCTACCACAGAAAGTTGTTGAGGCCAATTCACTAAATATATTCAAAAAGGAGTTAGATGTCGTCCTTACTACTAGGGGGATCAAGGGGTATGGCAAGAAAGCAGGAATGGGGTACTGAAGTTGCAGGTTCAGCCATGAACTCATCGAGCCTGCACCGCCATTTCAAAGGGCTGAATGGCCTACTCCTGCACCTATTTTCTATGTTTCTATTATCTGTTCTGCCTTCATATCAAGACTGCCCCAAGGAAATACCAATACAGGCACTGCAGCTTGTACAAGGTGTTCAATCCCCTTAAACAATGATTTTTCAAAAGCACGAGTTTGTTCAGTACATTTCTGCAGAAGCTCCGTTTCCCAAGATGGTGCCGTTAGCACAGATTTCAATGGGACTCGACCAGGTAAGACAAGCCTTTTCAAATCGGTATTTAGCACTGTCCTTAAAAATGTCCTCATTGGCAAAACTCTCAAAAACATCGTCATCATTGGTTTTGATGACGAGCGACGTCACAAACTGTTATCCAAAAAAAAAACGGCCCTTTTTTTTTCAATAAAAAGGACTATTATACCACTGGCGAAACTAGCAAAATGGCCTTAAATTTATTTAACTCCAAAAAACTTTCAGCTCCATTTTCGATCGTTACGGTGGCGAATTTCTAGCCCTTGGTTCTCCACTATTTCCGGGAGGTTTATTGCGTCTTCTTCCATGAAGACAGACATGAAGAGAATACAAGCCTAGTCTATGCAACCTGTCCTCATAAGTTAACCCTTTTATCCCAATTTCATTCTGGTAAATCTGTGCGGCATCTCATCCAAGAACAATTTGGCCTTCCTGAGATATAGTACATAGAACTGAATGCTGTACTCCAAGTTGGGTCGAACCAGAGTTTTATATAACTGTAACATAACTTAGACGCCTTTGTATTTCAAACCCCTCGTGATAAAGACCAACATTCCATTCGCCTTTTTAATTATTTTTTTATATCTGCATATTATTTGTGAATTCTTATTTTAATTAATGGTTATATTTTTGATACTTTTTAATTCATGATTTTATCATATATCTAAAATAGAGACACAGTAACAGATAAGTATGTAGCACAGGTATTGTACATCAAGGAATAAAATGCAACAGCCAATGCAACAGGGTATTCACATACAACATGTACAGGATGAAAAGGGTAAAATAAGAGTGGATGAAACATCTGGCTATTCATTCTGTAAAACAGGGACATAGTGGTGAACAACAAGAATGTGTGTCTTTAATTTAAGTCTTGGAAGGGTAGGAGGGGTATTCTTTGGACTGGGAGCACTGGAAGTTGTGTGTTAGCAATGTAGAAAAGGTAAAGAAGGGTGCTCAATTCTGCCAACAATAGGCTCGGCCCAAACTGCGGTCCCTAACCACCGACTCCATCCCGCTCCCTAGCATCAATCTGAGGGTGAAGAAGACTGTTCGCAACCTAGGTGTCAATTTGTTTCCAGCTACATATCCGCAGCATAACTAAAACCGCCTTTTTCCACCTCCGTAACATTGCCCGCCTCTGTCCCTGCCTCAGCTCTTCTGCTGCTGAAACCCTCATTCATGCCTTGGTTACCTTTAGACTTGACTACTACAACTCACTCCTGGCTGGCCTCCCACATTCTACACTACGTAAACTTGAGGTCATCCAAAACTCAGCAGTGTCCTAACTCACACCAAGTCACGATCACCCATCACCCCTGTGCTTTTTGACCTACATTGGCTAAACAACACCTCGATTTCAAAATTCTCATCCTTGTTTACAAGATCGCTCCATGGCCTTGCCCCTCTGTCTCTAAACTTTTTCATTCTCACAACCCCACAAGATGTCTGCGCTCCTCAAATTCTGCCCTCTTGAACATCTCTCATTATAACTGCTCAACCATCGGTGGCCATGCCTTCAGCTGTTTGGGCCCTAAGCTCTGGAACTCCCTCCCTAACCTCTCCGCTTCTCTACATTCTTTAAAGACGCTCCTTAAAACCTACCTCTTTAACCAAGCTTTTGGTCATCTGCCTTAATTTCTTCTTTTGTAGCTCAGTGTCAAAGTTATCGGTTTTGTTTTGTAACACTGCTGTGAAGCACCTTGGGATGATTTACTATGTTAAAGGCTCTATATAAATAAAAGTTATTATTATTATTGAGGGCATTTCTCTGTGTCCCTTCATGGCCATGCCCACATCCATCTCTAACCTTCTACAACCTGCAATCCCCTTCCTACATTAAAACAGTGTTATATAAATACAAGTTGTTTAGTAAGTGCGGAGAGAGGAGGATCCTAGGGGTAAAAACAGTGGTTAGGGAATTTTGCAGTGCTGCTAATAAAAGGCATTTTAGCCTGGGTTCATAGTTGTATAGGAACAAAGGGCAAGAATTTCCACTTCATTTTCGTCAGGAAATCAACCGGCGAAAATTTCCACTTCATTTTTTTTTTAAAAAAGAATTCCACTGGCATTTTCAAAATATCGCTGGGGAATGCATCACCCACATGCACCATCAAAAAAAACTGCTAAATGCCCACGAAAAGCAGCCCGAGCTGGGCGGTAGGTAAGTAGCCCTGCAAAGAAAGGCAAATTAAAGTTTTTTTTATAATTCTTTTCAAATTATTTTACAGCGATTAAGTTAAAAAGGTTCTTGAGACGGTTTTCTGATATTTTATTTTTGTTTCGTGGAAAAATAGTTGTGTGTTTACCCCCCCTCCCTAAGCCCAGCTGCAGTCTCGGTCTAAACTTGAGTAATTACCGTCCATCTTGGTTAAGAATCAGCCAATTTGCCCAGGATCACATTTAACCACCGAGAATCTACATGCAAGATCCATTTTCTCGCTGGGCGGTATTTTTTCCCCTTTTTTTTTAAAAATGCAATTTTTCGCCGGCGGCATTTGAAGAATCATAGCAATCTTTTTGGGCGACAATCCGGCGATGGTGGGTTTTAGGGAAATTCTAGCCCATAGAAACAGGAGGCGGCCATTCAGCCCCTCGATCATTCAATCAGATTGTGGCTAATCTGTACTTCAACTATTTACCAGTCTTCGATCCATTTAACTATAGACCCCAGTCTTGACAGTTTCAGTTGACGCAGCATCCACAGTCTTTTGGGAGAATGAGTTCCAGTTTCTACTACCTCTTGTTTGAAAAACTGCTTTCTAATTTCTCTCCTGAATAACCGAGCTCTAATTTTAAGGTTGTGCCCCCTTGTTCTGGATTCTCCCACCAGTGGAAATAGTTTCTCTGTATCTCATCTATTGAATCCCTCAACCTTCTAGACTTAAGGGAATACAGGTACAAAAAATGTTTATGCAATCTGTCCGCATAATTTAACCCTCTATGCCCTGGTAATTCTGCACTGTACCACTCCAATGGCCAATATATCTTGGGTTCGATGCCTGAAACTGAACACAGTACTTCAGATAGGGTCTGACTAAGGCTCTGTATAATGAAGCATCACTCCCTCCTCTTTATATGCCAAATGCCTTGAAGTAAAGGCCAACATTCCATTATACTTTTTCAACCTGTGCACTAGGACGCCTAAATCCCAACGCTTCTCCACAGTTCCTAGCAACGTTCCCCCTCATTTTGGAGGTGCTAGGCAGCCCCTTTATGGGACTGCGCAAACCATTCAAAACACTGAGCATGCACGTTTTTTTTTAAATATTGAAATGTCAGCTGCACGGGTTCCCTGCAGCGCTGCGTAGCTTAGAGGGAACATTGGTTCCTGGTCTCTCGCCATAAAGAAAAACCACACATTTCTCCATCTACCAGTCTTGCCCACTCACTTAATCTATCTTAACTCCCTTTGTAAAATCCTGCTCCCATCTACATAACTTACCATATGTTCTAATTTAGTGCCACCTGCAAACTTGGATATACAATTCTCTATTCCTTCATCAAAGGTCATTTGAAAGATATGGTGAAAAGCGGAGGCCCGAATACAGATCTCTAGGGAGCACATCACATCCCACCAATCAATTCCCCTTATCCCTACCTCCCACCAATTACCAACCCATGTCACAAGGCTTTTTTTTTTTTAATTCTTTCACGGGATGTGGGCATCACACATCCCTAATTGCCTTCGAAAAAGGTGGTGTTGAACCGCCTTCTTGAAGCTCTGCAATCCGTGTGGTGAAGATACATAAATACAAGTTGTTGTTGAACTCAATTTTAAAACAAATACATTCAAGGGATGTGGGCGTCATTGGCAAGGCCAGCATTTATTGGACTTGGAGGGGGCAGTGCTCCAATGCACCTGCTGCCCATGTCCTTTTAGGTGGTAACGGTTGTGGGTTTGGGAGGTGCTGTCGAAGAAGCCTTGGCAAGTTACTGTAGTGCATCTTGTAGATGGTACACATTGCAGACATGGGCGACAGTGGTGGAGGGAGTGAATGTTTAAGGTGGTGGATTGGATGCCAATCAAGTGGGCTGCTTGGTCCTGGATGGTGTCGAGCTTCTTGAGTGTTGTTAGAGCTGCACTCATCCAGGCAAGTGGACAGTATTCCATCACACTCCTGACTTGTAGATGGTGCAAAGGCTTTGGGGAGTCACTAGCTACAGAATACCAATCCTCTGACCTGCTCGTGTAGTTATAGCATGTGTGTGGCTGGTCCAGTTAAATTTCTGACCAATGGTGAGCCCCAGGATGATGATGGGGGATTAGAGGATGGTAATTCCACAAAATCAAGAGGTAGTGGTTAGACTCTCGCTTGCTGGAGATGGCCATGGCCTGGCACTTGTGCGATATCAATATTACTTGCCACTTATCAGCCCAAGCCTGAATGTTGTCAAGGTCTTGCTGCATGGGGGAAAAGGACTGCTTCATTATCTGAGAAGTTGTGAATGGAGCTGAATACCATGCAATCAGCGACTATCCCCACTTCTAACCTTATGATGGAGGGAAGGTCATTGGTGAAGCAGCTGAAGATGGTCGGGCCTAGGACACTGTTCTGAGCAACTCCTACACCGATGTCCTGGGGCTGGGATGATGGACTCCAACAACCACAACCATGTTCTTATGTGCTAGGTATGACTCCAGCCAGTGGAGAGTTTTCCCCCTGATTTGAGATTTACTAGGGGCCCTTTGATGCCACACAATGCTGCCTTGATGTCAAGTGCAGTCACTCTCACCTCTGAAATTCAGCTCGTGTCAATTTTTGGACCAAGGGTGTAGTGAGGTCTGGAGTGGAGTGGTCCTGGCGGAATTCAACCTGAGCATCGGTGAGCAGGTGAGTAAGTGCTGCTTGATAGCACTGTCGACAACACCTTTCATCACTTATACAAAAGTAAAATACTGTGGATGCTTGAAATCTGAAATAAAAACAGAAAATGCTGGAAATACTCAGGTCTGGCAGCATCTGTGGAGAGAGAAACAGAGTTAACATTTCAGGTCAGTGACAGTCATGCCCTGAAACGCTAACTCTGTTTCTCTCTCCACAGGTGCTGCCTGACCTGCTGACCTTCCATCACTTTGCTGATGAACGAGAGTAGACTGATGGACCGGTAATTGGTCGGATTGGATTTGTCATGCTTTTTGTGGACAAGACATACCTAGGTAGTTTTCCGCTTTGTCGGGTAGATGCCATTGTTGTAGCTGTACTGGAAAAGCTTGCTTGAGGTGCAGCTAATTCTGGAACATGTCTTGTCTATGTGGTGAAGGTACTCCCACAGTGCTGTTAAGGAAGGAGTTCCAGGATTTTGGCGCAGCGACAATGAAGGAATGGCGATATGTTTCCAAGTCAGGATGGTTTGTAACTTGATGGGGAACTTACAGGTGGCGGTGCTCCCATGCACCTGCTGCCCTTATCGCTTTAGGTGGTGGAGGTTGTAGGTTTGGGAGGTGCTGTCAAAGAAGCCTTGGTGAGTTGCTGCAGTGCATCTTGTAGATGGTACACACTGCAGCCACAGTGCTGGAGGGAGTGAATGTTTAAGGTGGTGGGGATGGGGTGCCAATCAAGCGGGCTTTGTCCTGGATGGTGTTGAGCTTCTGGAGTGCTGTTGGCGCCAACCTGTTGAAGCTGCAAAACAGGACTACATGCATGCTCAACAGCAGAAGCAGCATGCTATAGACAAAGCCAAGCAATCCCTCAACCAACTGATCAGTTCAAAGCTCTGTAGTCCTGCCACTTCCTGTCGTGAATGGTGGTGAACAATTAAACGGGAGGCAGAGACTCCATGAACATCCCCATCTTCAATGATGGCGAAGCCCAGCACGAGAGTGCAAAAGACAAGGCTGAAACATTTGCAACTATCTTCAGCCAGAACCTGCAGGTCCACACCATCACAGAAGCCAGTCATCAGCCAATTCGATTCCATGTGATAAAGACTGGATACAGCAAAGGCTGCTGGCTCCAAAAAACATCTGGGATGTAGTACTAAAGACTTGTGCTCCAGAACTAGCCATGCCTCTAGCCAGTACAGCTACAAAACACATCTACCTGGCAATGCAGAAAACTACATAGGTATGTCCTGTCCACAAAATGGGCAAATTTAATCCGGCCAATTACAGCCCCATCAGTCTACTCCCAATCATCAGCAAAGAGATGGAAGATTTGTCGACAGTGCTTTCAAGCGGTACTTACTCACCAATAGCCTGCTCGGGTTGCAACAGGGCCACTCAACTCCAGACCTCATTACAGCCTTATTCCAAACATGGACAAAAGAGCCGAATTCCAGAGGTGAGGCGAGAGTGACTGCCCTTGACATCAAGGCATCATTTCACCAAGTGCGCATCAAGGAGCCCTAGTAAAATTGAAATCAATGAAAATTAGGGGCAAAACTTTCCACTGGGTACAGTCATATCTAACACAAAGGAAGGTGGTTGTGGTTGTTGGAGACCAATCATCTCAGCCCCAAAGCATCGCTGCAGAAGTTCCTCAGGGCGGTGTCCTAGGCCCATCCATCTCCAACTGCTTCATCAATGACCTTCCCTCCATCATATAAAAAGGTCAGAAGTGGGGATGTTCGCAACTCCTCAGATAATGAAGCAGTCCGTGCCCGCATGTAGTAGACCTGGACAACAATCAGGCTTGGGCTGATAATTGGCAAGTAACATTGACTCCACACAAGTGTCAGGCAATGACTATCTCCATCAAGAGAAAGTCTTACCACCTCCCCTTGATATTATTAAGAACATAAGAAATAGGAGCCGGAGTAGGCTATGTTGCCCCTCGAGCCTGCTCCGCCATTCAATAAGACTGATCTGATCCTGGCCTCAACTCCACTTCCCTGCCCGCTCCCCATAACCCTTGACTCATTTATCATTCCAAAATCTGTCTATCTCCATCTTAAATATATTCAATGACCCAGCCTCCACAGCTCTTGGGTAGAGAATTCCAAAGATTCACGACTGTCCAAGAAGAAATTCCTCCTTATTTCTGTTTAAAAGGGCGACCCCTTATTCTGAAACTATGCCTCCTAGTTCTAGATTGCCCCATGAGGGGAAACATCCTCTCTGCATCTACCCTGTCAAGCCCCCTCAGAATCTTAAGCGTTTCAATAAGATCACCTCTCATTCTTCTAAACGCCAATGGGTATAGGCCCAACTTTTCTTCATAGGGCAACCCCTTCACCTCAGGAATCAATCTCGTGAACCTTCTCAGAACTGCCTCCAATGCAAGTTTATCTTTCCTTAAATAAGGAGACCAAAACTGTACGCAGTACTCCAGATGTGGTCTTGTCAACGCCTTGTACAGTTGGAGCAGGACTTCCCTACTTTCATAGTCCATCCCCCTTGCATTAAATGCCAACATTCAATTTGCCTTCCTAATTACTTGTTGTACCTAAATGCTAACTTTTTGCATTTTGTGTACAAGAACCCCCAGATCCCTCTGTACTACAGCATTTTGTAATCGCATCCTATTTAAATAATAATTTGCTGTTTTATTTTTCCTACCAAAGTGGATAACCTCACATTTTCCCACATAGTCCATCTGCCAAATTTTTGCCCACTCACTTAGCCTATCTATATCCCTTTGTAGATTATTTGCGTTCTCCTCACAACTTGCTTTCCCACCTATCTTTGTATCATCAGCAAACTTGGCTATATTACAATTTATATTAATGAAGGGACTGAGTGTAAACAGTTGAGACCCCAGCATCAATCCCTGTGGCATCCCACTAGTTACAGTTTGCAAACCTGAAAATGACCCATTTAGAACACAAGAACATAAGAAATAGGAACAGGAGTAGGCCATACGGCCCCTCGAGCCTGCTCCGCCATTCAATAAGATCATGGCTGATCTGATCATGGACTCAGCTCCACTTCCCTGCCTGCTCCCCATAACCCCTTATTGTTTAAGAAACTGTCTATTTCTGTCTTAAATTTATTCAATGTCCCAGCTTCCACAGCTCTGAGGCAGCGAATGCCACAGATTTACAACCCTCCGAGAGAAGAAATTTCTCCTCATCTCTGTTTTAAATGGACGGCCCCTTAATCTAAGATCGTGCCCTCTAGTTCTAGTTTCCCCCATCAGTGGAAACATTCTCTCTGCATCCACCTTGTCAAGCCCCCTCATAATTTTATACATTTCGATAAGATCACCTCTCATTCTTCTGAATTCCAATGAGTAGAGGCCCAACCTACTCAACCTTTCCTCATAAGTCAACCCCCTCATCCCCGGAATCAACCTAGTGAACCTTCTCTGAACTGCCTCCAAAGCAAGTATATCCTTTCGTAAATATGGAAGCCAAAACTGCATGCAGTATTCCTTCCAGGTGTGGACTCACCAATACCTTATATAGCTGTAGCAAGACTTCCCTGCTTTTATACTCCATCCCCTTTGCAATAAAGGCCAAGATACCATTGGCCTTCCTGATCACTTGCTGTACCTGCATACTATCCTTTTGTGTTTCATGCACACGTACCCCCAGGTCTCGCTGTACTGCAGCACTTTGCAATCTGATTTTTTTCTGCCAAAGTGCATGACCTCACACTTTCCAACATTATACTCCATCTGCCAAATTTTTGCCCACTTAGCCTGTCTATGTCCTTTTGCAGATTTTGTGTCCTCCTCACACATTGCTTTTCCTACCATTTTTGTATCAGCAAACTTGGCTACGTTACACTCAGTCCCTTCTTCCAAGTCGTTAATATAGATTGTAAATAATTGGGGTCCCAGCACCGATCCCTGCAGCACCCCACTAGTTACTGGTTGCCAACTCGGTTTTCTGTTCGCCAATCCTCTATCCACACTAATATATTACCCCCAACCCAGTGAGCTCTTACCTTGTGCAGTAACCTTTTGTGTTGCACCTTATCGAATGCTTTCTGGAAATCTAAATACACGACATCAACTAGTTCCCCTTTATCCACTTTGCTCGTTACATCCTCAATCGAATTACCATTGTCGAATCCCCCACCATCAACATCCTGGGGGTCACCATTGGCCTGAAACTTAAACTGGACCAGCCACATAAATGCTATGGCTACAAGAGCAGATCAGAGCATTCTGCGGCAAGTGACTCACCAAGCCTTTCCACCTCCTACAAGGCACATCAGAAGTGTGATGGAATACTCTCCATTTTTTTTAGATGAGTGTAGCTCCAACAACACAAGAAGCTCTACACCATCCAGGACAAAGCAGCCCACTTGATTGGCATACAATCTACCACCTTAAACATTCACTCCCTCCACCACCGTCGCTCCTTGTCTGCAATGTGTACCATCTAAAAGATGCACTACAAAATTCACCGAGGCTTCTTCAACAGCACCTTCTAAACACACAACCTCAATCACCTAAAGGGACATGGGCAAGAGGCACATGGGAATACCATCACCTCAAAGTTACCCTCCAAGTTACAGAGCACCCTGACATGGAAATATATCGCAGTTCATTCATTGTCACGGAGTAAAAATCCAAGAACTCCCTACCCAACAATACAGAGTACCATCACCATCCGTCATGAACACGGCTCTACCACCTTCGAGGGCAATTAGGGATGTGCAATAAATACCGGCCTTGTCAGCAACACCCACATCCCTTGAATGTATTTAAAAAATTGAATTAAACAACTTGTATTTATGTAGCACCTTTAACGTAGTAACAAAGGTCCAAAGGCACTTCACAGGAGCATTACAAAACAAAATTTAACACCGTGCCACATGAGGAGATATTAGGGCACATGACCAAAAGCTTAAAGAGGCAAGTTTTAAGGGGCATCTTAAAAGGAGGAGAGTGAGGTACGGAGGTGGAGGGGTTTAGGGAGGAAATTCCAGAACTTAGGGCCTCGACAGGTAAAAGGCCACCAATGGTAGAGCGATTTAAAAATCGGGGATGCACAAGAGGGCAGAATTAGAGGAGCGCAGATATCTCAGAGGGTTGTAGGGGTGGAGGGATTTGAAAACCAGCATGAGAATTGTAAAAAAAAAAACCACGAGGTATTGCTTAACTGGGAGTCAATGTAGATCAGTGAGCACAGGGGTGATGGGTGAATGGGACGTGGTGCACGTTAGAACATGGACAGCAGAGTTTTGGATGACCTCAAATTTACAAAGGGTAGAACATGGGAGGCCAGCCAGGAGTGTGTTGCCATAGTCAAGTTTAGAGGTAACAAAGGTATGGCTGAGGGTTTCAGCAATAGATGAGCTGAGGCAAGGGTGGAGTCGGGTGATATTCCGGAGGTGGAAGTAGACGGTCTTGGTGATGGCGTGGATATATGGTCAAAAGCACATTTCCAGGTCAAATATGAAACCAAAGTTGCAAACAGTCTGGTTCAGCCTCACACAGTTGCCAGGAAGAGGGATGGAGTCAGTGGCTAGGGAATGGAATTTGTGGTGGGGACCAAAGATAATAGCTTTGGTCTTCGATACTTAAGAGGAAATTTCTGCACATCTAATACCGGATCTCAGACAAGCAGTCTGACAATTTAGAGACAGTGGCGGGGTCCTGAGAGGTGGTGGTGGTGAGATAGAGCTGGGTGTCGTCAGCGTACATGTGGAAACTGATACTGTATTTTCAGATGACGTCGTCAAGGGGCAGCATGCAGCTGAGAAGTAGAAGGGGGCCAACGATGGATCCTTGGGGAACATTTAGAGGCAACGGTGCAGGAGCGGGAAGAGAAGCCACTGCAGGTGATTCTCTGGCTACGATAAGATATACAAGAATGGAACCAGGTGAATGCAGCTGGACGACACTGGAGAGGCGTTGGAGGAGGATGGCGTGGTCGACTGTGTCAAAGGCTGCAAACAGGTAGAGAAGGAGGAGGAGGGATAGTTTACCTTTGTCAGTCACATAGGATGTAATTTGTGACTTTGATAAGAGCCGTTTTGGTACCGTGGCAGGGGTGGAATCCTGATTGGAGGGATTCAAGCAAGGAGTTCTGAGAAAGATGAACACAGATTTGGGAAGAGACAACGCGTTCAAACGTGAAAGAAAAGGGAGGTTGGCAATGGGGCAACAGTTTGCAGGGAATGAGGGGGTCAAGAGTTGTTTTGTTTTTTTTGAGAAGGGTGATATAATAGCAGATTTGAAGGCGAGGGCGACAGCACCCGAGGAGAGGGAACCATTAATAGTATCGGCTAACGTGGGAGCCGGGAAGGGAAGTTTGGTGATCGGCAGTTTGATGGGAATAGGGTCAAGGGAACAGGAAGTGGTCTCATGGACAAGGTGAGCTTGCAGAGAGCACGAGGTAAAGATCGGAGAGGAACTGGAGAAATATGCAACTTCAGGGCTAGGACAGGGGGGAATCTTAGAGGAAGTATGGCCCGGTGGGCTAGGGGAAGGAAGGGAAGTGGCAGAGGCGGCTGATCGGATGGTCTCAATCTTATTGACAAAGAAGCCCAGGAGCTCCTTGCACTTGTTATTGGAGGGGAGGGCTGAGAAGACAGGGGTGAGGGGTTTAAGGCAGTTTGCAGTAGAGAAAAGCCAAAATGATTCTGGAATAGTGAGCAGTTTTGGCAGATGAGCACAGGAACTGATAGTGCTGTGTGTGATCCAGCCAGATCTGGCGGTGAATGGCTAAACCAGTTGTCTGCCATATCCATTCATGTTTGCATCCCTTGGACTTAAGGGAGCAGAGATGAGGGCCATAGCTGGGGGAAAGCTGCTAGGACGAGAGAGAGTAATGGTTTTAATGAAGACTAAAGGTGGATGCGAGGGTGTGGTTAAGCAGATCGGTAACTGCAGCAATGTCATTGTGAATGGAGGGCCAAAGGCTGGACAGTTGGAATTTTGAAAGTGCAGTTGTAAGTGAATTGGGAGGAATATTTTTCCCCAGGGACGAACACAGGAGGGAGTTGGGTTGGGAGCAATGTTCCCTCTAATTTTGTTTTGGGCCAAGCGGTCCATTCAAAAATCCATGTTTCTCAGTTTTGGCATTTAAAAGCTGATGAGCCAGCTGCGCGGGAACTCCAGACCGCTGCGCAGCTTAAAAGGAACATTGGGTGGGAGCAGGAAGGGGATGTGGGTAAAGAGTGATACAAGGACATGATCAGTGATGGCCTTATCTGTGATTGATACGATGGGAGTAAAGAGGCCACATGAGATGACATGGTCGAGGGGGTGGCCGTGAACATGGGTTGGGGAGTTTACATGGAAGAAGAGATTAAGGTAGGATAGGAGGGCAGTGAATTCAGAGAAGAGAAAGCATGATGAATTGAGATGGAGGTTGAAATCACTGAGGAAGAGAAAGTAGTGAAGATATGAGAGAAAATGTTTGTGGTACTTGAGTGAGCGGTATAGAACGAGGCTTTTAAATGAGACGAGAGAGGGTGAAACAAAGCGAGATTGCTCAAAAAGGAGGAAAAGTGCCAGAGGAGTAAGGGGACAAACCAAGGTGTGATATGGTGATAAGAGCCACACCGCCACCACGATGGCAGGGCAGGGAGGCTTCATTTAGAGGGAAGGTGTCATCACTCTTCAGCCAGGTTTCCGTCAAGGCTATGATATCGATGCAATCATCCACAATAAGCTCATGGATGGCAAGGGCCTTGTACAGAAGTGAACGGACATCCTGGGGGGAGATGCGGAGAGGGGCGGTGACAGCTGATCCGCTGGCAGAGTGCATACGATACCAATGGGAGGAGAGAGTTGGATGGGGAGGATATTGGCAAAATTAGCCCCCAGCATGTGCGCTATGAAGGTCAGCGAAAACGAGAGAGGGGAGGGGATTTGGGAGTTCATAGTACCCAAGCGGGGAGAAATGAAAGGAAGCATGACGACAGGAGAGAAATGTAGTAAACAAAAGGGAGGGGAAAAGTGATTGGCTCAAGTCCGGAGTGGCAGCCAAAATGCATACATGAATGGGCGCAGGGAAAACTCAAGTTAGAGGGGCCTGGTCACGTAGCAATTATTAGGATACATATATCGTGGTAGTAACAGAATAGATAGGCAACAATAGGAGCAAGTCCAGAGTTAAAGTCAGAGGTCCCGTGGTGTGATAAAGTTTACATAGGTAGGGTGGAGTCAGCATGGAGCATCGACGAATAGTTGTCCAAGTTTGGAGACAGATGTTGATGTGTTCATAATAAAGGATAAAACTGAGTACTGTGTACAATGAGCAAGTGAGACCTTAGCTCCTTTAATGAGACTCCAGAGTGCAGGTACCTTGTCAGTGGCCTGCTTATATACCGTGCTCCCAAGAGATGATGGGATCCCTTGGGACTCCAACAGGTAGGCCCTCTGGTGGTAATGTAATACAGGTTACAAGGGGTTAAATACATAACATCACTCCCCCGTAAAGTCAATAGTACACTTATTTACAAGGTGAGACAATCTGGGGCTTGTCGCTCCCTTGCTGATCGTCTCGGTACAAATGCAGGTGTGGGTGAGTTGGTTAGTTCTTCACTGGGCTGCTGGGGATGGTGAGTTCGGCTTCGTGGTCAACCATGTCAGTTGCCACTTGTGTGTGTGTGTGTTGGAGGGTCAAAGTTGGTGGTGTCTTCTTCAGGTTGTTCGTAGCTGTTGGTGAACCACAACTTGATTTGGTCCAAATGTTTTCTGCATGTTAATACATTGGCTAATTTGACCTGAAACACCCTACTCCCCTCTTTGGCTATGACCGTGCCAGCGAGCCATTTGGGACCATGTCCATAATTAAGTACAAACACAGGGTCCTTGACCTCAATATCGCATGACAAATTTGTGCAGTCATGGTACACACTTTGTTGATGCCGCTTGCCCTCCACACGATCATGGAGATCAGGGTGGACAAGAAAGAGCCTTATTTTGAGCGTCCTTTTCAAGAGCAGCTCGGCTGGGGGAACCTCGGTAAGTGAGTGGGTTCAGGTGCGGTAGCTGAGTAGCACTCGGGATAGCTGGGTCTACAGGGAGCCTTCAGACATGCTTTTCAAGCTTTGCTTGATGGTCTGAACTGCCCGTTCTGCCTGGCCGTTGGATGCGGGCTTGAACGGGGCAGATGTGACGTGCTTGATCCCATTGCGGGTCATGAATTCTTTGAATCAGCACTGATGAAACACGGCCTATTGTCGCTGACTAGGACATCGGACAGGCCTTCAACGGCAAACATGCTCGTAAGCTTTCAATAGTGGCCGTGCTTAGACATTATTGCACATTCAATCCATTTTGAGTAAGCATTCACAACAACCACGAACATTTTGCCTGGAAACGGGCCCGCATAGTCCACGTGGATCCTCGACCATGGTTTGGAGGGCCACGACCACAAACTTAGCTGAGCAATGCACCCAGAGAGGCACCGCTAAGAGCAAGTGTTGCACTGACTCTAAATCTGAGTCGATGCCAAGCCACCACACATGGGATCTAGATATGGCTTTCATCATTACAATGCCTGGGTGGGTGCTGTGCAGTTCACAAAATGAACGTATGTGTCTTTCTTGGGCAAGACCACACGATTGCCCCACAACAGGCAGTCCGCCTGCAAGGACATTTCGTCTTTGCGCCTGTGGAACGGCTTAATTGCCTCCTGCATCTCCGCTGGGATGCTGGACCAGCTTCCATGGAAGACAGTTTTTTTTAAAACCAAGGACAGTAAAGTATCCTGGCTGGTCCAGGTCCTGATCTGGCAGGCTGTAACGGGGGACTTTTCATTCTCAAATGCCTCCATGACCATGAGCAAGTCCGTAGGCTGTGCCATTTCCACCCCGGTGGTGGGCAATGGCAGCCAATTAAGAGCATCAGTGCAGTTCTCGGTGCCCGGTCTGTGGCAGATTACATAGTTGTATGCCGACAGCATGAGCGCCCATCTTTGGATGCGGGCAGAGGCACTGGTGTTAATCTCTTTGCTCTCAGAACAGCGATATGAGCAGCTTGTGGTCAGTTTCAAGCTCAAACTTGAGGCCAAATAAGTACTGGTGCATTTTCCTTACCCCGCAAATGCACGCCAGAGCCTCTTTTTCAATCATGCTGTAGGCCCTTTCGGCCATGGACAAACTCCTGGACGCATAAGCGACCGGTTGCAAAATCCCTATTTCGTTAGCCTGTTGTAACACACACCCGACCCCGTATGCCGATGCATCGCAAGCTAGCACAAATAGTTTACACGGGTTATACAGGACAAGTAGTTTGTTAGAACAGATTCCTGGCTTTTTTTAAAGGCAGCCTCTTGTGAATTCCCCCATACCCAGTTGCCTCCCTTGCGCATGCAAGGGTGCTGGCAGAGTGCTTAACCCAGGTCGGAAATTAACAAAATAGTTAAGGAGTCACAGGAATGACCCCAGCTCCGTCACGTTCTGTGGTCTCGGCGCGTTCTTGATGGCCTCTGTCTTGGCGTCGGTGGGTCTGATGCCGTCTGCTGCGATTCTTCTTCCCAAGAACTCGACCTCCTGCGCCAGGAAAACACACTTTGAGCTTTTCAACCTGAGTCCCATGCGATCCAACTGACTAAGAACCTCTTCCAGATTCTTCAAGTGCTCAATGGTGTCCCGACCTGTAACCGGTATGTCGTCCTGAAAAACCACAGTGCGAGGAACCGACTTTAGCAGGCTCCCCATGTTCCGTTGGAAGATTGCCGCAGCCGACTGAATCCCAAACAGGCATCTGTTATAGATGAAAGACCTTTGTGCATGTTGATGCAGGTATTTCTAGATTCCTCCAGCTCCTGCGTCAGGTAGGCCGAGGTCAGGTCCAGCTTGGTGAGCGTCTTCCCTCCAGCCAGGGTCGCAAATAGGTACTGGTCCTGTAGCAAAAAAACGGTTAATCGTTTCTTTATAGTCCCCACAAATTCTGACTGCGCCGTCCTCTTTAAAGTACCGGGACAATCGGACTGGCCCACTCGTTGAATTCCACCAGCGCAATGATGCCTTCTCATTGCAGCCTGTCCAGCTCAATTTCCACTTTCTCATGCATCATGTACGGTACCACCCATGCCTTGTGGTGGATGGGTCGTGTACCGGGAACCAAATGGATCTGCACTTTCGCCCCCGAGATGCTTCCAATGCCTGGCTCGAACAACGATGGAAACCTGCTCAGAACCTGGACACATGAAGCGTCGTCGACGGACGAGAGCGCTCGTATGTCGTCCCAGTTCCAACGGAATTTTCCCAGTCAGTTTCTGCCAAAGTGGGGCCATCCCCTGGCACAATCCACAGCGGGAGTTTGTATACTGCTCCATCATAGAAGACTTTGACTTCTGCACTGCCAATTACAGGGATTAGTTCCTTGGTGCAAGTCCTTAGTTTGGTGTGAATGGGGCCGAGCTTGGGCCTGTGTGCCTTGTTGCCCCACAGCCTGTCAAAGGCCTTTTTACTCATTATGGACTGACTTGCACCCGTGTCCAGTTCCATAGATACTGGAATTCCGTTGACTTCAACTTTCAATATTATTGGTGGACATTTCGTGGTGAATGTGTGTAGCCCATACACTTCTGCCTCCTCGGTCCGAGTTTCCAATTCAGCCTGATCCACAGTGGATCTATCTTCCTCTGCAACATGGTGGTTTGCAGCTCGCCTGCACATTCACTGGAGGTGTCCCATTGTTCTGCAACTGTTGCACACAGTGCTTGAAGCGGTACCGATGGGGCCAATGATCACCTCCACAGCGCCAACAAGGTGTTAACTGCCTCGCATTAACGATTGATGGTGGACTCCGAGACAACTGAGGTCGAGCAGCAGCAGCCGGCATGTACGTTCTGCCATGTATATTCCTGCTCGTAAACGACGTTACTTTGTGCACAGTACTGGCCGAAATTTCTTTAATCTGCGAGATGTGTTTGGTGGTCGCTGGTGGACATAAATGCCTGGGCTATTGTTGCGGCTTTACTTAGATTCTGAGTTTCAACAGTCAACAGTTTGCAAAAGATTACTTCATGGCCAATGCCCAGTACAAAAAAGTCTCCCCGCATTTGATCTAGGAACCCTTCAAATTCGCAACGTCCTGCGAGGCGCCTTAGTTCAGCGACATACTCGTCACTTCCTGGCTCTCCGACATTGACACACATAGAACCGATATCTTACCATCAAAGCGCTTTCCTTAGGATTTAGGTGCTCCCGGACCAGCGTACACAATTCTTCACAGGATTTAGCTGTTGGATTTACCGGAGATTCTTCATAAGGCCATAGGTTGTTGCCCCATACAATTAGGAGGATTGCCCTTCGTTTGGCAGCGTTCTCATCCCCTTCCAGCTCATTGGCCAAAGTAATGGTCGAGTCTCTCCACAAAGGCCTCCCAATCGGCCCCTTCTGAGAACTTCTCCAGGATACCAACTGTTCTTTGCATTTTTGCGCGGTTGTTCGTTACCTCGTCGCCAATTGATGTGTTCATAACAAAGGATGAAACTGAGTACTGTGTACAACGAGCAAGTGCGACCTTAACTCCTTTAATGAGACTCCAGAGTGCAGGTACTTCGTGGGTGGCCTGCTTATATACCATGCTCCCTTGGGACTCCAACAGGTAGGCCCTCTGGTGGTAGTGTTGCAAGGGGTTAAATACATAACAGGTGTAGCGGGCGAGTGAAATAAAAATAGATCAATGCAGATTTAGCATTGGCATGGGTAAAGATCGATGGAGAGACTCCTGTATTAAACTTATGCATTGGATGTAAAAACACAAATACCACAGATGATTTTTGTGCAGGAACCAAAATACAAATTCATACTGAATAAGGGTTAGCAGTTTTACAAATATGGGGTTCATTACACTGGCCGTGTGCACCTGGAGAATTGATAACCACGAATCACAAACCACACACTTCCTTGTATCATCTGCACGATTATAACCCAGAACGCTCACTAACTCCCAACAGCCTGCTCTGACAGCAATACAGAGCTGCACTTTCCTGAGCAAATCTATTCATGTGTTTAAATAAAGACAGCGCGTTTGGAAATTTTGCAAACGTGCTGCCTTTATTTAAACACCGTCCATTTCAAGTGTGTAAGCAACCCACCACTGAAAAGTACAAGTTAAACGTACCAGCCCCGCTCCACCACAGCTACTCGTTCAATTGAAGCGACTCTCAAGGCAGATTTAAAGTCATAATTTAAGCAAAATCACTTAACAGTAAACAATAAAATGTACGGGATACACATGATACACGACCAAAAAAGGCAAATAAATACTTTCAGGTGATCCCGGTTTCCTCCCAACAGTTACATTGCACACTTCTGATATCCGTTACCAACTTCCAGCACAATTTACAGGATTTAGGATCCTGGATTGTCGCAACATCTTCAGCACCAAACAAGTTAAATAGAGATTGCTCAGAAAGGAGGCAATTTTGAAATTCTCAGATAGTTACACATCAATCTGCATGGGGCAAATAAAAACAAGAAAACGAGTTCCCGGGTCTGACTGAGCTGTGAATCACACTCCTGTTGTTGCCAACAAGCAGCATTTTGCACCGTGTTCTTTCAATTAGTTTAGTGTTGACAACTGCTGGGATCCAGGTGCAATGGCAGGGCCGCGGTTCTTTGTTCTCGGTAGCCCTCCCCCGCCCCCCGGTGCCCACACAAGCCCCTGAGCGTCTCTTGCTTGTTACTCACTGGTTGGTCGGAGGTGCCATCAGCGGGATCTCCACTTCTTCCTCTTCGAATTCATGGCCGTCGAAAGAATCCACTTCGTCCGGGGGCAAGGGAAGGCCAGGGGCGCCGGCCACAGAAGCAGCGGGGCCCGCCACCGGAACAGGGTCGGAGAGGGGAGAGGCCGGGGCCGGAGAGCAGGAGTCCAGAGCCGGGAGCGAGCCCAATTCGGAGACTTTTTGCGGCGGAGACTGGAAAACAACCGTCTCTCCATCTCCGCCTGGAGCCACCGCCACAGTCACAGCCGCCACCAGCAGGCATTCATTCCCCACTTCCGCCGCCATCATGGTCACAACACACACACACACACACACACCGGGGGGGGGGCGGGGAGAAGAGACAAACTTTTTTATATTAGATATAAAAAAACATGCGACGGGGTGGGGAAAGGTGGAATCGCAACTTCAATGAAAGAGCACGAGAAGAGAGTTCATGACTTCATCTGTCTTCCTTCCGCCAGTCAGTCAGTGGTCCGCCCGCCAGGGGCGGGGAGCTCGCTCTCTCTCCGGCTCCGCGGGAAGGGGAGCCCGCCGCAAGGCCGCTCACTCAGGGAGAAGGTGATGGGGGAGCCCGCCGCTCGCTCACTCACTCACTCCGGGAGAAGGGGGTGGGGGAGCCCGCCGCTCACTCACTCACTCACTCCGGGAGAAGGGGGTGGGGGAGCCCGCTCGCTCACTCACTCACTCCGGGAGAAGGGGGTGGGGGAGCCCGCCGCTCACTCACTCACTCACTCACTCCGGGAGAAGGGGGTGGGGGAGCCCGCTCGCTCACTCACTCACTCCGGGAGAAGGGGGAGCCCGCTCGCTCACTCACTCCGGGAGAAGGGGATGGAGGAGCCCGCCGCTCGCTCGCTCGCTCACTCACTCACTCACTCACTCCGGGAGAAGGGGGTGGGGGAGCCCGCTCACTCACTCACTCCGGGAGAAGGGGATGGAGGAGCCCGCCGCTCGCTCGCTCACTCACTCCGGGAGAAGGGGGTGGGGGAGCTCGCTGCTCACTCACTCCGGGAGAAGGGGGTGGGGGAGCCCGCCGCTCACTCACTCACTCACTCCGGGAGAAGGGGGTGGGGGAGCTCGCTGCTCACTCACTCCGGGAGAAGGGGATGGAGGAGCTCGCTCACTCACTCACTCACTCCGGGAGAAGGGGGTGGGGGAGCCCGCTCACTCACTCACTCCGGGAGAAGGGAGAGCCCGCTCGCTCACTCACTCCGGGAGAAGGGAGAGCCCGCTCGCTCACTCACTCCGGGAGAAGGGGATGGAGGAGCCCGCCGCTCGCTCACTCACTCCGGGAGAAGGGGGTGGGGGAGCCCGCCGCTCACTCACTGCGGGCTCCGGCCGCTCAGAAACTCGAGCGCCAGCACAAGCTCGCGCTGCGGCCGTTGGTTGCAGTGTCGCCGGCTCGCGCCCCTGGGTCGCTTCCCGCCCCACCGCCTGTCACTCACAACACCGGCGCGCGCAGCGAAGTCAGTCTTTTCTTTCTCTCCAGCTGTCTGTTTCTTGCGCAACTTTACTTGCATCCGAAGAGGTGGGCACCGGAGGGACTGGAGTGCATCATCACGCCCGGCAACCAAATTTTAATTTGATTTTACGTTTTAAAGTTAATTTGTTTTAATTGCCGGTGCTTTTAGTGTCCCCTTCCCTTTTATAGGGGGCACTGGGGAAAAATTGTGATTTTAGTGCCCAAAAAAAAAAACCAAAAAAAGAAAAACACAAAAAAAAAACAAAAAAAGGGGGGGAAAAAAAGGGCCTTGTAAATGTCTGGAGTGTCACCCAGGTTGGGTGGCACCGTTATTGTTTTATGTTTTCACAGGTAGACTCTAAAAGAGTTACTTGCATCCGAAAAAAAAACACAAAAAAGGGGGGAAAAAAAAATGGGCCTTGTAAATGTCTGGAGTGTCACCCAGGTCGGGTGGCACAGTTTAATGTTTATGTTTTCGCAGGTAGACTCTAAAAGAGTTACTTGCATCCGACTCAGGCTCGGGGAATCGACTGCACTCCCGAGCAATTATTGGAACGATGCGCTCTGCGATCCCGCGACACCTAAGGCTATAAAAATCAGGATGAGTAGCTGTACGCGAGAAAGAGCTCATCGTTCATAAAGAAAGACTTGGTTTTATATAGCTCCTCTTTTTTTAAAATTTCAAAATATACTTTATTCATAAAAAAATCTGTACAGTACATTCAAAGGCATTTCAATACTTTTAGCTGCGGTCAGCAATCCCATACAATATTATTTGGGTGCTGACGGCAGTTCCGTTCGTCTCACGATGTCTCAAAGCGCTTTACAGCCAATGAAGTACTTCTAGAGTGTAGTCACTGTTGTAGTATATGCTATTTTGATGCATATTATTTTAGACAAATTAAGACAGCTCCGATTGTTTCAATGAGTTGTCATCTGTTTCACTGATGGCCGTAAATCTCACGTATGGCACTTCCTCGATGCCGACAGCCTAGTTTAAGATGTCTAAACTTTCGCAACTTCCATAAATATATCAAACCTCAACATCCTCAATTATTTTTATCATTTTTTTAAAATTCTGATCTTGCATAGTAACCTGCAAACCTGCTGAAAGTATGAAAATATGTTTAAAAATACGTAGGAATTACTATTATACTGTGGTCTCCCTTATTTGGGAATCATGTTTATTGATTTTGACTTTAAAGAATTACAACATGGAAACAGGCTACCGGTCCGTGTTGACATTTACCGACGGAGCAAATACTTCTAATCACATGTACAAACATGCCAAACTGATGGCCAGGTTATCAGCTAATCTACCAAGCCTGTCCCATTCAGTTATGTTGCAACTAAATAAAGACTTGGTATTTCTATAGCGCCTTTCGTGGTCTCAGGCCATCCCAAAGCGCTTTACAGCCAATGGTACTTTTAAAGTAACACAGCAACCAATTTGAGCACAACAAGCTTAGATAAACAACAATGAAATAATGACCAGACATCAGATAATCTGTTTTAGGTTTTGTTTTAGGGGTACATATTGGCTAGGAAGCCAGGCAGATCTCTTCTCTTTTTCAAAAAATGCTATGTTTTTTTTTAGGCCGACCTAAGAGGGCAGACGTGGCCTTGGTTTAATGCCTCACCCGAAAGACAGCACCTCCAAACTACAGCACTCCCTCAAAACTGCACTGGAGTGTCAGTCTAGATTATGTGCTCAAATCTCTGGAGTATGACTCAGAGGCGAGAATGTTGCCAACTGAGCCTCCGCTGTCTTCCTTTCAATCTGTCATCTCAGTTGTTTCTTGTCACCTGATCTGTATCTCTGTGGGGCTTGATTTCCTTGTTCCGTGATCAATTAATGGGTCTTGGGAGTTCTGGAGAAGGCAGTGGTTAAGTGGAGAAGCAGGATGTGAGAAGTCAGAAAGAAAGTTGTGGATATGGATTTAGGAGCAGGACCATGGCGAGGGTATGAGCATGTGGGAAAACAGGGAGATGAATTGTGGAATCTGGGAGGGGATCCTGGTAGACGGGGCCACAGTTTAGCATCTCATTGGATAGACAGCCCCTCAGTACTGCACTGAAGTGTCAGCCTAAATTACATGCTCATGTCTCTGGAATGGGGCTTGAATCCAAGACCCACTGACTCAGAAAATAGATTGCTACCGTTGAGCCATAGCTGACACACACCTCGCTGACCCTGGAGATGATCAAAATAAGTTCCAGGAGACCACAATGACCACAAGGTACATCACACAATACCCAACTTATCTTTTGTATGCAGCGCCATTAACCTTATCAAGGGTTGGAAAATTATGGTCAGAGCCTCTGCTATTACCTCCCTTGCTTCTCTTAACAGCCTGGGATATATTTCATCCAGGCCTGGCGACTTACTTTCAAAGATGCTAAACCCTTAATGTTTCCTCTCTCACTATGTTTATCTCATCTAATATTTCACACTCCTCTTCAACTACAATGTCTGCATTGTCCCTCTCATTTGTGAAGAAAATGCAAAGTATTCATTAAGAACCATTCCCATGTCTTCCACCTCCACACACAGGCTACCTTTATGGTCTCTACATGGATTTTAGCAAGGCTTTAGACAAGGTCCCACATGCCAGACTGGTCAGAAAAGTAAAAGTCCATGGGATCCAAGGCAAAGTGGCAAGTTGGATCCACAATTGGTTCAGTGGCAGGAAGCAAACGGTAATGGTCGACGGGTATTCTTCTGACTGGAAGGCTGTTTCCAGTGGAGTTCCGTAGGGCTCAATACTCGGTCCCTTGCTTTTTGTGGCATATATCAATGATTTCGACTTCAATGTGGGGAGCATGATAAGTTTGCTGATGATACAAAACTTGGCCATGTGGTTGATAGGAAGATAGCTGATAAAGTTATCAATGGACTGCTCAAATGGGCAGAAAAGTAGCAAATGGAATTCAATCCAGAGAAGTGTGAAGTAATGCATTTGGGGAGGGCTAACAAGGCAAGGGAATATGCAATAAATGGTAGTATACTCAGAAATGTAGAGGAACAGAGGGACCTTGGAGTACATGTCAACAGATCTCTGAAGGTAGCAGGACAGATATGTAAAGAGAAAAAGGTTAGTAAAGACAAACGTAGGTCCCCTGCAGTCAGATTCAGGGGAAGTCATAACGGGGAACAAAGAAATGGCAGACCAATTGAACAAGTACTTTGGTTCAGTATTCACTAAGGAGGACACAAACAACCTTCCGGATATAAAGGGGGTCAGAGGGTCTAGTAGGGAGGAGGAACTGAGGGAAATCTTTATTAGTCGGGAAATTGTGTTGGGGAAATTGATGGGATTGAAGGCCGATAAATCCCCAGGGCCTGATGGACTGCATCCCAGAGTACTTAAGGAGGTGGCCTTGGAAATAGCAGATGCATTGACAGTCATTTTCCAACATTCCATTGACTCTGGATCAGTTCCTATCGAGTGGAGGGTAGCCAATGTAACCCCACTTTTTAAAAAAGGAGGGAGAGAGAAAACGGAATTATAGACCTCAGTAGTGAGTAAAATGATGGAATCAATTATTAAGGATGTCATAGCAGCGCATTTGGAAAATGGTGACATGATAGGTCCAAGTCAGCATGGATTTGTGAAGGGGAAATCATGTTTGACAAATCTTCTGGAATTTTTTGAGGATGTTTCCAGTAAAGTGGACAAAGGAGAACCAGTTGATGTGGTATATTTGGACTTTCAGAAGGCTTTCGACAAGGTCCCACACAAGAGATTAATGTGCAAAGTTAAAGCACATGGGATTGGGGGTAGTGTGCTGACGTGGATTGAGAACTGGTTGTCAGACAAGGAGCAAAGAGTAGGAGAAAATGGGTACTTTTCAGAATGGCAGGCAGTGACTAGTGGGGTACCGCAAGGTTCTGTGCTGGGGCCCCAGCTGTTTACATTGTACATTAATGATTTAGACGAGGGGATTAAATGTAGTATCTCCAAATTTGCGGATGACACTAAGTTGGGTGGCAGTGTGAGCTGCGAGAAGGATACTATGAGGCTGCAGAGTGACTTGGTGAATGGGCAAATGCATGGCAGATGAAGTATAATGTGGATAAATGTGAGGTTATCCACTTTGGTGGTAAAAACAGAGAGACAGACTATTATCTGAATGGTGACAGATTAGGAAAAGGGAAGGTGCAACGAGATCTGGGTGTCATGGTACATCAGTCATTGAAGGTTGGCATGCAGGTACAGCAGGCGGTTAAGAAAGCAAATGGCATGTTGGCCTTCATAGCGAGGGGATTTGAGTACAGGGGCAGGGAGGTGTTGCTACAGTTGTACAGGGCCTTGGTGAGGCCACACCTGGAGTATTGTGTACAATTTTGGTCTCCTAACTTGAGGAAGGACATTCTTGCTATTGAGGGAGTGCAGCGAAGATTCACCAGACTGATTCCTGGGATGGTGGGACTGACCTATCAAGAAAGACTGGATCAACTGGGCTTGTATTCACTGGAGTTCAGAAGAATGAGAGGGGACCTCATAGAAACATTTAAAATTCTGACGGGTTTAGACAGGTTAGATGCAGGAAGAATGTTCCCAATGTTGGGGAAGTCCAGAACCAGGGGTCACAGTCTAAGGATAAGGGGTAAGCCATTTAGGACCGAGATGAGGAGAGACTTCTTCACCCAGAGAGTGGTGAACCTGTGGAATTCTCTGCCACAGAAAGTGGTTGGGGCCAATTCACTAAATATATTCAAAAGGGAGTTAGATGAAGTCCTTACTACTCGGGGGATCAAGGGGTATGGCGAGAAAGCAGGAAGGGGGTACTGAAGTTTCATGTTCAGCCATGAACTCATTGAATGGCGGTGCAGGCTAGAAGGGCTGAATGGCCTGCTCCTGCACCTATTTTCTATGTTTCTATGTTTTACGTTTCTATGACAGGTAGATAAGATGGTTAAGAAGGCGTACAGGATGCTTTCCTTTATTAACCGATGCATAGAGTATAGGAGTAGGGAGGTTATGCTAGAACTGTATAAAGCACGAGTTAGGCCACAGCTAGAGTACTGCACACAGTTCGAGTTACCACATTACAGGGAATATGTGATTGCAATGCAGAGGGTCCAGGGGATATTTACGAGGATGTTGCCAGGACTGATGAATTTTAGCTAGGAGGAAAGATTGGATAGGCTGGGGTTGTTTTCTTTGGAGGAGAGCAGGCTAAGGGGAGATTTAATTGAGGTGTATAAAATTATGAGGGGCCTAGATAGAGTGGATAGGAAGGATCTATTTCCCTTAGCAGAGAGGTCAATAACCAGGGGGCATAGATTTAAACTAATTGGTGGAAGGATTAGAGGGGAGTTGAGGAGACATTTTTCACTCAGAGTTGGGGTCTGGTACTCACTGCCTGAAAGGATGGTAGGGGCAGAAACCCTCATCACCTTTAAGAAGTACTTGGATATGCACTTGAACTGCTGTAACCTACAAGGCTACGGATCAAGAGCTGGAAAGTGGGATGAGGTTCGATAGTCTTTCTTTCGGCTGGCACAAACACAATGGGACGAATGGCCTCCTTCTGTGCCATAAATTTCTATGATCTCATCCAGCTCCCTTTTGAATTATCACAGCAAATCTGCACTCACTGCATCAACCAAAAACTCGTTCCAAAGGTCGATGACCTATGAAAAGAAAAACCTCCTGACACCTAATACAGTTCTAGGCTTATGTAACTTATATGCATGTCCCTTCATTCTATCTAACCTATCTAATTCAAATAGTCTATCCGCACAGACACAGTCTAATCCCTTCATTATTTTAAATAGTTCAATCAAATCTCCATTAAGTCTATGCTTTTCTAAGCAAATAGACCTAGCTCTCTAAGCCTATCATGATAATTAAGGCCTTTAAACTATGTATCAATCTAGTCGCCTCCTCTGAATCTTTTTCAGGGCCTCTATATTACCTAGCATGGGAGGGGACCTCCGAAACCGGACACAATATTCTGAATGAGGTCTTGTACCAGAATTTTTTGTTTTATACAAGATCATTTTAGCCATAACATTGCTAAAGATAAGCCTTTCTAGTAGGATCTTAAACCTTATATTGTGGTCACCACTCTCAAGGTGCTCACCCACATTTAGTTCATCTACCTGATCTATTTCATTACTCATAATCAGATGTAGCAACACCTGCATCCTATAGGCTTCTAGAACACTGCTTGAGGAAGGAGCCCTGTACACACTTTAGGAATTGCATTCCCTTTTCTCCACTTACTTCCTCTCTGTCCCAATCAATAAGCAGATAATTAAAACCTCTCAGAACAATCATTGTGCTATTCCTAATTATCTCTCCAATCTGACTGCAGATTTCTTATTCAATTTCAATGCCACAGTTTGGAATCTGTAATACACCCTGACAAATGTAACATGTCCTTTTTTATCTTTAAGCTCCAACCATATTGCTCTGTCTATACCCCTTGTCTACATCAATCCCCTCTACAATATGTGCTCCCCTCTTTTACCAATATTGCCAATCTGCCTCCTTCATTTTTATGACTCTCCTGACTATGTACCAAATATTTTCCATTCTTGTTCAGTTTGCAGTCAGGTTGTTGTTACTACTAAGCCTAAAGCATCCTGTAAAATAATTGCTGCTAGTTCACCCAGCTTATTTCCCACACTCCGTGCATTGCAAGACATGCATGTAGACCTATTTTTTTACACTAATTTTAACATGATTTTTTTTTTGTCTAAGCTGCCTTTACCTCAGTTTCCCCATTTATAACAAATCCATTTTGTTTTATTCCTCTACTCCATATTCGTCTTGCTAAATTGTTTTATACATGAAAACTATCTTTATTCTATTACTCCATTTAATATTAGCTGATCCTAGTTGATTTTATTTTCCCGACCTCCCCTCCTTCCGAGTTTAAATATGTTGTCACTTGCCTCTTTAACTATTTTGCCAGTACATAAACACCTTCCCTGTTTAGTTCTAGCCTACCCCTGTGGAATAGCTCCCATCTGTCCCAGAGCTGGAGCCAGTGCCCAACAATTGGAATCCTTCTTCCTAACACCACACCTTTATCCATGAATTGATTTCTCTCATCTTCCTATCCTTTCCTATTGTAGCACATGGCTGAGGAAGTACTCCTCAGATTACCACCTGTAAAGTCCTACTCCTAAACTTGTTTCAATATCCTAAATTCATCTTGCAGGACATCAGGCCTTTCTTTACCTGCGACATTGGCTCCCTCATGGACCCCTTGCATCCTTTCCAGTCTATTTGATATATCCTTTACCTTAGCACCTGAGAGGCAACAAAGCCTGTTGGTGTGTACTGCTAAAGATTGTGTCAGCCCCTTTAACTATTGAATGCAGTATCACTACTGCATTTCTAGCTGTGCTGCTAATCGCTCCCCTTGAGATATCTCTTGTTTGTTGGTGCCATTGATATTTATTCTTGCCAAGCGGCCTCATTTTCTATTTGAGAGCGTATCCTGTTCTGGGCACTCCTGTTCCAACATTTCCTTACTCTCATTCACTGCCCCTCGGATAGTCATCCATCTTTCCTCATCCACTGCCTACATAATAGAATCATAGAATAGTACAGCACAGACGGAGGCCATTTGACCCATCAAGTCTGCACTGGCTCTTTCGAAGAGCAATCCAGTCAGTTTCACTCCCCTGCTCGTTCCCCATATCCCTGCAATTTTATTAGAAACATAGAAACATCGAAAATAGGTGCAGGAGTAGGCCATTCGGCCCTTCGAGCCTGCACCACCATTCAATATGATCATGGCTGATCATTCACCTCAGTACCCCTTTCCCACTTTCTCTCCATACCCCTTGATCCCTTTAGCCGTAAGGGCTATATCTAACTCCCTCTTGAATATATCCAATGAACTGGCATCAATAACTTTCTGCGGTAGGGAATTCCACAGGTTAATAACTCTCTGAGTGAAGAAATTCCTCCTCATCTCAGTCCTAAATGGCCTACCCCTTATTCTAAGACTGTGTCCCCTGGTTCTGGACTTCCCCAACATCGGGAACATTCGTCCCGCATCTAACCTGTCCCATACCATCAGAATCTTATACGTTTCTATGAGATCCCCTCTCATCCTTCGAAACTCCAGTGTATAAAGGCCCAGTTGATCCAGTCTCTCCTCATATGTCAGTCCAGCCATCCCTGGAATCAGTCTGGTAAACCTTCGCTGCACTCCCTCAATAGCAAGAACATCCTTCCTCAGATTAGGAGACCAAAACTGAACACAATATTCCAGGTGAGGCTTCACCAAGGCCCTGTACAATTGCAGTAAGGCCTCCCTGCTCCTATACTCAAATCCCCTAGCTATGAAGGCCAACTAGTGGACATAAATGCCTGTGCTATCGCAATGGCCTTACTGAGGGTCGGTGTCTCTCCAGTCAAAAGTTTTCATAGGATGGTCTCGTGGCCAATGCCCAGTAGAAAAAAATTTCTGAGCATTTGCTCCAGGTAGCCATCAAACTCACATTGTCCTGCAAGTCGCCTTAGCTTGGCAACGTAGCTCACCACTTCCTGATCTTCAGATTCTCCTTAAAGTATTTATCCAATTTCCCTTTGAAGGCTACTATTGAATCTGTATGCACCACACTATCAGGCAGTGTATTACAAATCCTAACCACTCATTGCGAAAAGCCAATCACCTTAAATCGCTGCTGTTGTGTATCTGTAAAGCATGCACTCTCATGTTCTGCCACCAGGGAGTGCATCCCCTGAAGTCCCAAGGGATTGCAGCATCCCTTAGGAGCACTGTATATAAGCCAGCCCCTAAGGCCTGTTCCTCACTCTGGAGTGTCTTAATAAAGACTGAGGTCACTGTTACTTTAACCACTCTGAGTGCAGTCTCATCTGTCTTAGGAACACAATAACTGGCAACGAGTATATGAATCCAATGCAAAGATGCAGCAAACTGTGGGCATCCTGGAGAAGTTCTCGGAGGGTGAGGACTGGGAAGCCTATGTCAAACGGCTATGTCATGTATTCAACCAGCATTGTAATCCATGTATAAACTGACCTAAGTTGTACACCGTGAGAACACTGACCACTAGGTGGGAGGCACTCCTAACCTGGACTTTCAGGTATAAAAGGGGAAGCTCCACCCACCTTCATCACTTGAGTGCTAAGGAATAAAGGACAGGTCACAGACTGACCTTCTCTCAAGCATGGGCCTCGTGTGCATTTATACTGTGTAGTAAGGACGTATCAATGGCGACAAGAAACTGGGATTTAAACCACGCGAGCATGGCCACTAGCAGAACAGACGAGAGGTACTGTGTTAAGGAATGGTTGGGACAGAGATTCAACATTGTTAAAGCAGCACACAGTTCTCCAGGCAGACAAGGGCAGTCAGGCATGCCCCAACATGTAGTCGAACCCAGAGGGGGGAGTTCGACAGAGACAATGGCAAGCTGAACAGTGATTCATGCCATTGCAAGGGACAATGCGGCCAGTAATGGGGCCATCAACACCTGTTAATGGTGCAATCAAGGACAATAACAGGGGCAGTCAGGGACGATCGACTGGCAAGGGACCTTTTGTTTCAAACCGCAACTCATGCTGGAGGCGTGAAGGCATATATTCAGCCGGAGTTTGCAGAGATGAGCAAAATACCTGCAGAAATTGCAGAAATGGACACTGGGGGAAATCGCTGGAAGCTGAAGTTCAGCGAGTTCATGTGGAGCACGTATACAGTTCATAGACCAGGACGCCACCGATAATGATGAAAGTGCTCCTCAATGGCATCCCAGTATCAATGGAGTTAGACACGGGTGCCAGCCAGTTCCTGATGGGTATCAAACAGTTCGAAAAGTTGTGGGCATCCAAGGCCAGGAGGCCAAAATTATCGCCGATTGACGCACAGCTACGGACTTACACAAAGCAGATCATTCCGGTGCGAGGCAGCGCCACGGTAGTCATGACCCACAAAGATTCGGAGAACAGGTTGCCACTCTGGATTGTCCCAGGGGATGGTCCCGCACTACTGGGGAGGAGCTGGCTTGCTGTCATGAACTGGAAATGGGGCGATGTCAATGCAATTTCCTCTGTGGAGCGAGTATCATGCTCACAGGTCCTGGACAAATTTGACTCATTATTTCAACCCGGCATTGGCACTTTCATGGGGGCCAAGGTAGTGATTCACATAAACCCGGACGCCAGACCAGTACACCACAAGGCCAGAGCGGTGCCGTACGTGATGCGGGAAAAGATAGAAGGCGAATTAGACCGCCTGTTGAGGGAAGGCATCATCTCGCCAGTCGAATTCAGTGACTGGGCGAGCCCGATTGTGCCGGTGCTCAAGGCGGATGGGTCGGTCAGGATATGTGGCGATTACAAGGCCACCATCAATCGGGTGTCATTCCAAGACCAGTACCCGCTAGCGAGAGCGGAGGACCTCTTTGCGACGCTATCCGGTGGCAAACTTTTTTCAAAATTGGACCTGACCTCAGCTTACATGACCCAGGAGCTGGCGAGTGAGTCGAAGAAGCTGACCACCATCACGACACACAAGGGGTTGTTTGAGTATAACAGATGTCCGTTCGGGATTCGCTCGGCTGCCGCGATCTTCCAACGAAATATGGAAAGCCTCCTCAAGTCGATTCCAGGGACGGTGGTTTTTCAGGATGACATCCTCATTACGGGTTACGATACTGAAGGACACCTCCACAACCTGGAGGAGGTGCTACGCAGACTGGACCGGGTAGGTCTGCGACTGAAAAAGGCGAAGTGCATCTTCCTAGCTCCAGAGGTAGAATTCCTGGGGATGAGGGTAGCAGCAGACGGGATCAGCCCTACTGCGTCCAAGACGGAAGCGATCCAGAGAGCACCCAGACCCCGTAACACGACGGAGCTGCGTTCGTTCCTGGGGCTCCTGAACTATTTTGGTAACTTTCTTCCCAAATTGAGCACGCTGCTAGAGCCGCTACACGTGCTCCTTCGCAAAGTTCGCGAATGGGTCTGGGGGGACAGCCAGGAAAGGGCTTTTAATAGAGCACGCAATTTGTTATGTTCCAACAATCTGTTAACGCTATATGACTCATGTAAGAAACTTGTGTTAACGTGCGATGCGTCGTCCTATGGTGTCGGGTGTGTGTTGCAGCATGTCAATGCCAAGGGTCAGTTATAGCCGGTAGCTTATGCCTCCAGGAGTCTGTCCCAGGCAGAAAGGGGCTACGGGATGGTAGAAAAGGAGGCGCTCACATGTGTATATGCGGTAAAGAAAATGCACCAGTACCTGTTTGGCAGGAAATTTGAGCTGGAGACAGATCACAAACCCCTAACGTCCCTTTTGGCCGACAACAAGGCCATAAATGCAAACGCATCGGCCCGCATACAGAAGTGGGCACTCACGTTAGCTGCCTGTGACTACATAATTCGGCACCGAAAACTGCGCCGATGCACTCAGCAGGCTCCCACTAGCCACCACTGAGGGGACTACCGAGCATGGTGCTGAGATGGTCATGGCTGTTGAAGCTTTCGGAAGCGAAGGCTCACCCGTGACAACCCGTCAGATTAAAGTCTGGACAAATAGAGACCCGCTATTGTCTCTCGTCAAGAAATGTGTCCTGAATGGGGACTGGGCAGCCACGTACAGGGCATGCCCTGAGAAATTTAAACCATTTCACAGGCGCAAGGATGAACTCTCGATTCAGGCCGATTGCCTACTGTGGGGAAACCACGTAGTCATGCCCCAGATGGGCAGAGAGGTGTTCATCAGAGAACTCCACAATGGGCACCCGGGCATTGTCACGATGAAGGCAATTGCCAGGTCACACGTTTGGTGGCCAGGGATAGACGCAGATCTGGAACTTTGTGTTCACAGGTGCAACACGTGTGTCCAGCTGGGCCATGCGCCCAGGGAAGCCCCCCTTAGCCCCTGGCCATGGCCCGCCAAGCCTTGGTCACGCATCCATGTGGACTATGCAGGTCCTTTCATCGGGAAAATGTTTTTGGTTGTAGTAGACGCCTACTCCAAATGGATCGAGTGTGACATTTTAAATTCAAGCACATCCTCTGCCACGGTAGAAAGTCTAAGGGCAATGTTCGGCCCCCACGGTCTACCAGACATCTTGGTCAGCGACAATGGCCCGTGCTTCACAAGCACTGAATTCCAGGATTTCATGGCAGGCAATGGAATTAACCATGTTCGAACGGCACCGTTCAAGCCGGCCTCAAACGGCCAGGCAGAACGAGCAGTGCAGATAATCAAACAGGGGATGCTCAGATTCCAAGGGGGTTCCCTACAAACCCGCTTATCACGCCTCCTGTTGGCCTATAGATCCCCACCACACTCGCTCACAGGGGTTCCACCCGCAGATCTATTAATGAAAAGGACGCTCAAAACCCGATTATCCCTTATACACCCCACCATGAAAGAAATTGTCGAGAGCAGGCTCCAGTCACAATATCACTACCATGACAGGAATGCGAGGGCGCGATGTATTGATGTAAATGATCCTGTTTTTGTCCTCAACTACGCTGCAGGGCCCAAATGGCTCGCAGGCACTGTGGTTGCCAAAGAGGGAAATAGGATTCTGGTAGTTAAACTTACCATTGGACAAATCTGCCGCAAACATGTGGATCAAACAAAAAGGAGGTTCAGCAACCCCATAGAAGAAGCAGAGGAAGAACACGATATAGAGTTCACTCCACCACAGGGGACCGAACACCGGAACCAAAGGGAGGAGAGCCCAGTCACTGTGGGCAGTCCGGACAGGCCTGAGGCACTGCAAACAGCAGACACTCAGGCCAGCGCCCAACAACCGGAGCCCCAACTCAGGCGCTCTAGAAGGGAGCGTAAACCACCAGAGAGACTCAACCTGTCATCCCAATAAGACTTTGGGGGGGGGAGGTGATGTCATGTATTCAACCAGCATTGTAACCCATGTATAAACTGACCTAAGTTGTGCACCGTGAGAACACTGACCACTAGGTGGGAGACACTCCGAACCTGGACCTTCAGGTATAAAAAGGGAAGCTCCACCCACCTTCATCACTTGAGTGCTAAGGAATAAAGGACAGGTCACAGACTGACCTTCTCTCAAGCATGGGCCTCGTGTGCATTTATACTGTGTAGTAAGGACATATCAGGCTAGACCAGTACTTTGTAGCAAACGAGCTGGATGGAGAAGGAAGCGCTGTAAAAAGGAGAACGATCCTCCTCACGGTCTGCGGGGCACCGACCGACAGCCTCATGAAGAATCTTCTGGCTCTGGTGAAACCCACAGATAAGTCGTATGAGGAGCTGTGTACACTGGTTCGGGAGCATCTTAACCCGAGGGAGAGCGTGCTGATGGCGAGGTATTGGTTCTACACGTGCCAGCGATCTGAAGATCAGGAAGTGGCACGACCCATTCACCACAAAGCGTGAGTGGTACCTCACATGATGAGGGAGAGAGTGGAAATCGAGCTGGACAGGCTGCAACGTGAGGGCATCATCTCCCCAGTGGAATTCAGCGAGTGGGCCAGCCCAATTGTTCCAGTACTCAAAAGTAATAGCACGGTCAGGATTTGCGGCGATTGTAAAGTAACTATTAATCGTTTCTCACAACAGGACCAATACCCGCTATCGAAGGCAGACGACCTATTTGTGACGCTGACAGGAGGCAAGACGTTCATCAAGCTTGATCTGACTTCGGCCTACATGACCCAGGAGCTGGAGGAGTCTTCGAAGGGCCTCACCTGCATCAACACGCACAAGGGACTATTCATCTACAACAGATGCCCGTTTGGAATTCGGTCGGCTGCAGCGATCTTCTAGAGCAACATGGAGAGCCTACTCAAGTCGGCACCATGCACGGTGGTTTTTCAGGACGACATATTGGTCACGGGTCGGGACACTGTCGAGCACCTACAAAACCTGGAGGAGGTCCTCCAGCGACTGGATTGCATAGGGCTGCGGCTGAAGAGGTCGAAATGCATCTTCATGGCAACCGAAGTGGAGTTTTTGGGGAGAAAGATCGCAGCGGACGGCATTCGGCCCACAGGCGCCAAGACAGAGGCTATAAGGAATGCGCCCAGGCCACAGAACGTCACGGAGCTGCAGTCATTCCTGGGACTCCTCAACTATTTTGGTAACTTCCTACCGGGGTTAAGCACCCTCTTAGAGCCCCTACATGTGTTATTGCGTAAAGGTGAGAACTGGGTATGGGGAAAAAACAAGTAATTGCTTTTGAGAAAGCCAGAAACATTTTATGCTTCAACAAGCTGCTTGTAATGTATAATCCGTGTAAAAGACTTGTGCTAGCATGTGATACATCGTCGTACGGAGTTAATATTGCGGGGAAGTTGCAACCTGTCGCCTATGCCTCCAGGAGCTTGTCTAAGGCCGAGAGGGCCAACAGCATGATTGAGAAAGAGGCATTAGCGTGTGTGTTCGGGGTAAAGAAAATGCATCAGCACCTGTTTGGTCTCAAATTTGAGCTGGAAACTGATCACAAGCCCCTCATATCCCTGTTCGCTGAAAACAAGGGGATAAATACTAATGCCTCAGCCCACATACAAAGGTGGGCACTCGCGCTATCAGCGTATAACTATACCATCCGCTACAGGCCAGGCACCGAGAACTGTGCGGATGCTCTCAGTCGGCTACCATTGCCCACCACGGGGGTGGAAATGGCGCAGCCTGCAAACTTGTTGATGGTGGCGCAGCCCGCAGACTTATTGATGGTCATGAAAGCGTTTGAAAATGATAAATCACCTGTCACAGCCCGCCAGATTAGGACTTGGACCAGCCAAGATCCTCTGCTGTCCCTAGCAAAAAAACTGTGTACTGCATGGGAGCTGGGCCAGCATCCCCGTTGAAATGCAAGAGCCAATCAAGCCATTCCAGCGGCGAAAGGACGAGCTGTCCATTCAGGCAGACTGCCTGTTGTGGGGTAACCGCGTAGTGCTACCCGAAAAGGGCAGGGAGACGTTCATCTCGGATCTCCACAGCACACACCCGACTATACTAATGGTGAAAGCAATAGCCAGATCCCACGTGTGGTGCCCGGTATCAACTCTGACTTAGAGTCCTGTGTACGGCAATGCAGCTTGTGTGCTCAGTTGAGCAACGCGCCCAGAGAGGCACCACTAAGTTTGTGGTCCTGGCCCTCCAGACCATGGTCAAGGATCCATGTCGACTATGCGGGCCCATTTCTCGGTAAAATGTTCCTGGTGGTGGTGGATGCTTTTTCAAAATGGATTGAATGTGAAATAATGTCGGGAAGCACCGCCGCCGCCACGATTGAAAGCCTGAGGGCCATGTTTGCTGCCCATGGCCTGCCTGACATACTGGTCAGTGACAACGGGCCATGTTTCACCTGTGCCGAATTTAAAGAATTCATGACCCGCAATGGGATCAAACATGTCACCTCGGCCCCGTTTAAACCAGCCTCCAATGGGCAGGCAGAGCTAGCAGTACAAACAATCAAACAGAGCCTTAAACGAGTCACAGAAGGCTCACTCCAAACCCGCCGACATAAGAACATAAGAATTAGGAACAGGAGTAGGCCATCTAGCCCCTCGAGCCTGCTCCGCCATTCAACAAGATCATGGCTGATCTGGCCGTGGACTCAGCTCCACTTACCCGCCAGCTCCCCATAACCCTTAATTCTCTTATTGATTAAAAATTTATCTATCTGTGACTTGAATACATTCAATGAGATAGCCTCAACTGCTTCCTTGGGCAGAGAATTCCACAGATTCACAACCCTCTGGGAGAAGAAATTCCTTCTCAACTCGGTTTTAAATTGGCTCCCCCGTATTTTGAGGCTGTGCCCCCTAGTTCTAGTCTCCCCTACCAGTGGAAACAACCTCTCTGCCTCTATCTTGTCTATCCCTTTCATTATTTTAAATGTTTCTATAAGATCATCCCTCATTCTTCTGAACTCCAACGAGTAAAGACCCAGTCTACTCAATCTATCATCATAAGGTAACCCCCTCATCTCCGGAATCAGCCTAGTGAATCATCTCTGTACCCGCTCCAGAGCCAGTATATCTTTCCTTAAGTAAGTTGACCAAAACTGCACGCAGTACTCCAGGTGCGGCGTCACCAATACCCTATACAGTTGCAGCAGGACCTCCCTGCTTTTGTACTCCATCCCTCTCGCAATGAAGGCCAACATTCCATTCGCCTTCCTGATTAACTGCTGCACCTGCAAACTAACTTTTGGGGATTCAAGCACAAGGACCTGCCGTCCGGACACGCCATGGTGTACCATCTTGCCGTCCGGAGGAGGCGGGGGTCCCCGATGGAGGGCACTCTACGCAGGGGTCCTCCCACTATTTGTCGGGGACTTGGCCTGGAGGGTGGTGCACGGAGCAGTGCCGTGCAATAAATTTTTAAGCCGGTTCACGAGCTCCCAGGCCGCCTGCAATTTCTGCGGCCTGGAAGAGTCCGTGTTCCATGTTTTTATTGAGTGCACGAGGTTGCAGCCCCTGTTTTGTTATCTAAAGGGGCTGCTCCTGAAATTCTGGCTGCACTTCAGTCCCACTCTCCTGATCTTCGGGCACCCTGTGCGGAGGGGAGCGGGTAGGTCCGAGGGCCTCCTCGTAGGACTGCTCCTGGGCACGGCCAAGGGTGCCATCAGCCGGTCCAGGCAGCGGGCGATCGAGGGGGTCGTTCAACCTGACTGCCTGCCTCTCTTCCGCGCGTACATCCGCGCCAGGGTGTCCTTGGAGATGGAGCACGCGGTGTCCACCGGTACGCTCGAGGCCTTCCGCGAGAGGTGGGCACCGGAGGGACTGGAGTGCATCATCACGCCCGGCAACCAAATTTTAATTTGATTTTATGTTTTTTAAGTTAATTTGTTTTAATTGCCGGTGCTTTTAGTGTCCCCCTCTCCTTTATAGGGGGCACTTGGAGAAAAAGTATGTTTTTGTGCCCAAAAAAAAAGTAAAAGGGCCTGTAAATGTTTGGTGTTTCCCCCAGATCGGGGGGGCACGGTTTAATGTTTTTTGTTTACTCCCAAAAAGAGTTTCAAGCACAAGGACCCCCAGGTCCCTCTGCACCTCAGCATGTTGTAATTTCTCCCCATTCAAATAGTATTCCCTTTTTTTGTTTTTTTTCCCCAAGGTGGATGACCTCACACTTTCCGACATTGTATTCCATCTGCCAAACCTTAGCCCATTCGCTTAACCTATCCAAATCTCTTTGCAGCCTCTCTGTGTCCTCTCCACAACCCGCTTTTCCACTAATCTTTGTGTCATCTGCAAATTTTGTTACACTACACTCTGTCCCCTCTTCCAGGTCATCTATGTATATTGTAAACAGTTGTGGTCCCAGCACCGATCCCTGTGGCACACCACTAACCACCGATTTTCAACCCGAAAAGGACCCATTTATCCCGACTCTCTGCTTTCTGTTCACCAGCCAATTCTCTATCCATGCTAATACATTTCTTCTGACTCCACGTACCTCTATCTTCTGCAGTAACCTTTTGTGTGGCACCTTATCGAATGCCTTTTGGAAACCTAAATACACCACATCCATCGGTATACCTCTATCCACCATGCTCGTTATATCCTCAAAGAATTCCAGTAAATTAGTTAAACATGATTTCCCCTTCATGAATCCATGCTGCGTCTGCTTGATTGCACTATTCCTATCGAGATGTCCCGCTATTTCTTCCTTAATGATAGTTTCAAGCATTTTCCCCACTACAGATGTTAAACTAACCGGCCTATAGTTACTTGCCTTTTTTAAACTGCTCAGCTACTGCACGAGACCCCACTCGCTCACAGGGGTGCCCCCGGCTGAGCTACTCATGAAAAGAACACTTAAAACCAGACTCTCGCTGGTTCACCCCAACCTACATGATCAGGTAGAAAGCAGGCGGTAGCAACAAAATGTAAATGACGGTCGCGCCACTGTGTCACGGGAAATTGATCTGAATGACCCTGTGTATGTGCTAAACTATGGACATGGTCCCAAGTGGATCGCGGGCACGGTGATAGCTAAAGAAGGGAGTAGGGTGTTTGTAGTGAAACTAGACAATGGACAAATTTGCAGAAAGCACCTGGACCAAACGAGGCTGCAGTTCACAGACTGCCCTGAACAACCCACAGCAGACACCACCTTTTTCGAGCCCACAACACACACCCAAAGGAACAACGACACCACCCCGGACTAGGAAATCGAACCCATCACGCCCAACAGCCCAGCAAGGCCAGGATCACCCAGCAGCCCTGCAGGGCCAACAACACGCCAGCCCAGCGAGGGCACAGCCAACACACCAGAACAGACATTTGTACCGAGGTGGTCCACCAGGGAAAGAAAGGCTCCCGACCGCCTCACCTTGTAAATAGTTTTCACTTTGACTTTGGGGGGGAGTGATGTTGTGGATCTGTAAAGCATGCACTCCCATGTTCCGCCACCAGGGAGTGCATCCCCTGAAGTCCCAAGGGATCCCAGCATCCCTTGGGAGCACTGTATATGAGCCAGCCCCTAAGGCCTGTTCCTCACTCTGGAGTGTCTTAATAAAGACTGAGGTCACTGTTACTTTAACCTCCCTGTGTGCAGTCTCATCTGTGTTAGGAACACAATAGGTGCCCTCTGGATATCGACCTTTCAGCCATTGGAAACAGTTTCTTTTTTTACTCTAAACCTTTCATGATTTTAAATACATGCCACAGTGACACTTCTTATAACTGGAAACAGTACCTGATTTATATGGTCCATACAATTAAACTCACTCATTCGTCTTGCTATTTCATTTGCTGTTTTCACAAACTAATGAAAAATATCCCAATTTTTTTGCTAGTTTAATTGATTTTGCAAAAAGAATGTATTTGGAGGCAACTAGATCTTCAAACTGGGTTTGTGGACCAAGGGATGTGCAACGGCAATTGTCTGTCTAGGCCAGCGTGCCACAAGCACAGCATTCTGCAAATTTGTTATTCTATATTTTCTCTGCATTAGCTTAGTAGTACATTATTTCTATTGCTGTATACTAATAAACAATTACTGCAATTCCAGCACTCTTTTCCTTTGTGTAGCTAACGCTATGTTTTGATAGTTGGAACTTATATGTCCTTACTATACAGTATATATGCACAAGAGACCCATACTTGAGAGAAGATCACTCTGTGACCTGTTACCTTTATTACCAAGACCTCAAGAGACAGACGGTGAGTTGAGCTTCCCCTTTTATACCGGAAAGTCCAGGTTAGGAGTGTCTCCCACAAGTTCGCTCCCTGTGGTCAGTGTTCTCAACATGTACAATTTAGGTCAGCTTATACATGGGTTACAATGACAGTTGAATACATGATAGGAACATGGGTACTTGGAAGTCTATCAATATTTGCAGTGATACCTGGGAATGTGCCAGTATTTGCAACAGTACTCCACACAGAACAGTTTGAAATGGGAGATCCTAGCATATAAGCTCTTCAGTCGGGCAAAATTCCCAGTATCTATAGCTTTGGGCTAACTAAACTATGTGCCTTCAGAATTTTCTTTACAAAGGCTATCAAATCTTCCCAAGAGCCCTTTAGGCGGCTGAGTCGCTGACGTTAGCGTAACAGAATTCCTTCTGTGTTATCCAACAAATTGAAATACTCTTATCTTCATCAGTTTCAATCTGTTCTTGAGTATTTTTATTTACCAACAATAATTAGAATTGAGGGAATGGTTAAGGTAAAATGTTTTAATTTATTAAAGATGATCAAATATTTAAATAAATGTAAATTATTCATTTTAGGTCTGTTACCTCTAGAATCCCCCAAGGATCTATCCATGGCCCCCTCCTCTTCCTCATCTGCATGCTGCCTTTTGGTACACTGATGACATCCACCTGTACCACTCCACCACCTTCTTCAAATTCCCCCAATGTGTCTGTTTTGTCAAACTGCTTGGCTGACATCCATTCTTGAAAGAGCTTCAATATCATCCAGTTAAACACTATGGATATCAAAGCAGCACTTGCTTCCACTCTAAAAGTGAGTTCTCAGGTGACTGAACAGTCCAATATGGGAATTACAGTCTCTGTCACAGGTGGGACAGTCATTGAAGGAAAGGGTGGGTGGGGAGTCTGGTTTGCCGCACGCTCCTTCCGCTGCCTGTGCTTGTTTTCTGCATGCTCTCGGCGATGCGACTCGAGGTGCTCAGCGCCCTCCCGGATGCACTTTCTCCACTTAGGGTGGTCTTTGGCCAGGCACTCCCAGGTGTCGATGGGGATGTTGCACTTTATCAAGGAGGTTTTGAGGGTGTCTTTGAAATGTTTCCTCTGCCCACCTGGGGCTCGCTTGCCGTGTAGGAGTTGTGAGTAAAGTGCTTGCTTTGGGAGTCTTGTGTCGGGCATGCGAACAATATGGCCCGCCCAACAGAGCTGGTCGAGCGTGGTCAGTGCTTCGATGTTGGCCTGATCGAGAACACTGACGTTGGTGCGTCTGTCCTCCCAGGGGATTTGCAGGATCTTGCGGAGACATCGTTGATGATATTTCTCCAGCGATTTGAGGTGTCTACTGTATATGGTCCACATCTCTGAGCTATACAGGAGGGCAGGTATCACTGCAGCCCTGTAGACCTTGAGCTTGGTGCCAGATTTGAGGGCCTGATCTTCGAACACTCTCTTCCTCAGGCGACCAAAGGCTGCCCTGGCGCAAGGAGGCAGTGTTGAACCTTGTCATCGATGTCTGCCCTTGTTGATAATAGGCTCCTGAGATATGGAAAGTGGTCCACGTCCAGGGCCATGCCATGGATCTTGATGACTGGGGGGCAGTGCTGTGTGGCGGGGTCAGGTTGGTGGAGGACCTTACGGATGTTTAGTGTCAGGCCCATGCTTTCGTACGCCTCGGTGAATATGTTGACGATGACCTGGAGTTCAGCCTCTGAATGTGCGCAGACGCAAACGTCGTCTGCGTATTGTAGTTCGACGACAGAGGATGGGACGGTCTTGGATCTAGGCAATGAAGCTTGAACAGGTTCCCACTGGTTCTATAGTTTAGTGCCACTCCAGCGGGGAGCTTGTTGAGCGTGAGGTGGAGCATTGCAGCGAGGAAGATCGAGAAGAGGGTTGGCACAATGACGCAGCCCTGCTTGACTCCGGTCCGGACGTGGATTGGGTCTGTGGTGGATCCATTGGTCAGGATCATGCCTTGCATGTCGGCGTGGAGCAGGCGGAGGATGGCGACTAACTTTTGGGGGCAGCCGAAACGGAGTAGGTTGCTCCATAGTCCCTCGCGGTTAACAGTGTCAAAAGCCTTTGTAAGGTCAAAGAAGGCCATGTACAAGGGTTGGTGCTGTTCCCTGCATTCCTCTTGCAATTGTCGTGCCGTAAAGATCATGTCCGTTGTACCCCATAGTGGATGGAATCCACACTGTGACTCCGGGAGGAGCTCCTCAGCCACAGGGAGAAGACGGTTGAGGAGGATTCTAGCGATGATTTTCCCAGTGGTCGACAACAGGGAGATTCCTCTGTTGTCGCCGCAGTTGGACTTGTTCCCTTTGTTGTGTATGGAGAAAGAGTCAGACTGAACACTGTGAGCTCAAAGTAAAGTGCGACCTTAGTCTTTTATTGCAGGTCTCCAGAGTGCCTCTCCAACCTGTGAAGCCTCCTTAAATACCTGTGCTCCCAAGGGATTATGGGATTCCTTGGGACTCCAGGGTATGAACCCTCTAGTGGCTGTACAGAGTAAATACAAGTATACATATATAACACCCTTTTTTAAAGATGGTCACCATTACTGCATCTCTGAGATCTCCCGGCATGCTCTCCTCCTTCCATCGTTTGGACAAAGTGGGACTCAGACTGAAACACTCGAAGTGCATCTTCATGGACCAGAGGTCGAATTCCTGGGGCGGAAAATTGCTGCTGATGGCGCGAAAACTAAGGCCATCAAGAATGCACCCAAGCCGCAGAATGTGACGGAGCTGCGTTCGTTCCTGGGTTTACTCAACTGCTTCGGTAACTTCCTACCTAAATTGAGCACCTTATTAAAACCACTGCACATGCTGCTAAGAAAAGGCGACAACTGGGTGTGGGGTGCTGTATATGTTCTGAATTATGGTCAGGGTCCCAAGTGGATTGCTGATATTGTCATGGCCATGGAGGGCAACAGAGTATTTATTGTCAAGCTCAAAAATGGGCAAACATGCAGGAAACATATGGATCAGACAAAGCTGCGCCATACAGACGAACCGGAACAGTCGGAGAAAGAGACAATCAACGACCAACCAACCTACCACCAGTCATCAGAGGACTCAATGGTCATCAGTGAATTGGGACTTTCAATCACTGATATGTTCAATGAAAATGGACTTTCAATCCCTGACATAGCCATTGCCACTACCACCAGGTCAGTCACAACAGACTTTGAACACTCATCCAAGGCTGGCGTTGAACTGAGACGGTCAACCTGGGAGCGTAAAACACTGGACCATCTCAATTTGTAAAAGACTGTGTTAATATCTCAGAGGGGAGTATTGTCATGTATATACTTTTGGGATCAGTAGCCACTAGATGGCGCCACTGTTGGAGGCCATTGGGTTGCAGGCACGTGTGTGCAGTCCAAGTATAAAAAGTCAGCCATTTTGTATATTAGTCTTTTTGGACCTTAATAAAGCAGAGCCAAGGTCATACCTCTTGGAGTTAAACAGTACTCAGTCTAACAGTTATTGCATACACAACAATATCTAACTGTGCTTTTCATCCTCAGGTTTGTCATCACTGCTACTGCTTATTTCCAGTAGAGCATTAGAGCCTTTCACTACAATTGAATCTCACAGATTGTATTGACATCTCCTTATAGCAAGATAAAATGCAGACTACATTACATTATATTAGAACAAGGGAGATAAAATAAACACAATTGGTGCTTTTTGTTACTTTAATTCTGTACTTCATTGCTTTATCAATTATTCCTTCATGTAATGAGATTGAGCACAGTTATCAAAATCAACAAAGCTGTTGTGTATGTATATACCCTGTACACTCAATGTACAGTTACATAAGACCAATGAATGTATCTCTACACTGTATACAATATGCCTGTACCACCAGAGGTTGCAACAGGTGGAGACCTAGAGATCACCTGTACACCGCAGGTAACCAGGTATAAAAGGGAGCCCACCTTACTGTAACCTCATTCAGGAGCTGCAATAAATGGACTCAGGTCACAACAGTTCAAGTGCAGTATCTTGCCTCATGGAGTCATTACTAGAGTTCCTGCAAACACGCCAATTGGCGACGAGATTACTAATTCCACGCGTAAAATGGCTAACCTTGGCAACTTTCAACAATTCATTGATGGGGAGGATTGGGATGTCTTTGTGGAAAGGCTAGAACACTACTTCATCGTGAACGACCTGGCTGGAAACGCATCGACCTCGCTGGCTGATAAGCACAGAGCTATCCTGCTCAGCAGTTGTGGGCCCACTGTTCATGGCCTTGTCAAGGACGACAACAAAAACGTTCGCGGAGCTCGTAACCCTGATACAGGAACAGCTTAAGCCAAAAGAGAGCATCCTAACAGCCAGACACCGGTTCTACACACACCAGCGGCCCGAAGGCCAAGAAATCACAAAATATGCTATAGACATGAGACGATTGGCTGCACCATGTGATTTTGGCGACCACCTCACCGAAGCATCTTTGTTATTGGAATCGGCCACGAAGGCCTCCTCCACAGGCTGCTCTCTGCTGACACCATCGTCACCCTGCAGAAAGCAATTAACGTGAGCCAAGCGTTCATGGCCTCGGCCTGCGATTCCAGAAGGATGATGACTCAACCCCAGGTCTCCAACATGGCAAGTACAGTGAACCGAATGGCGCCTTTCAGAGGCAAGACAGTGACCCCGAGCTTCGCAACCCTGAGTCCGCTGCAGGGGGCCAACCGGCTAGCCCCATGCTGGCGCTGCGGAGGAAATCACAGGGCCCACCAATGCAGATACAGAGACTATACTTGCAAGGGCTGTAACACTAAAGGTCATCTACAGCGAATGTGTAAAAGAAATTTTACTTCCCGAGTCACTGAAGAGTTGGCCAATCACCCGGGCTCTAGCGCTGATGAAGACGAAGAGAGAGTCCAGGAGGCAGCTCAGCCCCAGGAAAAGGTGTAAGGAGTGTTTACCTGCTCCACCGAGAGTTCCCCGTTGAAGATTGAAGTTGAAATCAACGGTGTTCCAGTCTCGATGGAGGTCGACACAGGGGGCGAGCCAATCGCTGATGAACCAGGTGGCCTTCGAGAAACTCTGGGACAACCCTATCGAACAACCTAAAATGCTACCAATCCAGGCGAAGCTGCTCACCTGCACAAACGACACCATCCCAGTCGTTGGCAGCATGGACGTCCAGGTGTCCTACGGCGGTGCGATGCACAAGCTACCTTTTTGGATCGTTGCTGGTGATGGTGCAATGTTGCTAGAAAGAAGTTGGATGAAGCAAATCCAAATCTGGGAAAGCATCCAGGCCCCGGCGAACGACGTCCTAGGCGGCCCCAAATTTCAATCCATCGCAGCAAGGGCAATCTCCTGTTTGAAGCGCCCAGGTCCAGCGGGCTACCCAATCATGTAGCCTGTGCCTCTGGGATCAAGGTGATGCCCCAGGGAGTGTGGTCACACACAATGGGAGCTTACCCACTACATGGCTAGCGATAAGTGGATGGCACAGGCACCACTACTGGCACCCTGCCCCAGATCAGCCCTACCCTTCTGGCCACCAGGGCCAGCACCGGGAGCAAGAGGCCAGCACCCTCCAGCCCTCCCGCTGGGATCTGGGATGACCAGGCTCCCACTGCCGTTGAAGGGCAGCAGGGAGACCCTGCAGCCCTCAAAGGAGGACACGGAGGCCACACGTTCCTGTGGCTCTGCCCACCACTAGGCAACGACAAGGGCCCTGGGACCCAGCCAAGGGAGCGATCCGAGCCCACCAGCTGGCAGGGGGTGCAGCGCCGCCATCAGACAACCGGGACACAATCCAGTCACTCTGGAACTAGTGTCCTCACCCACCTGCACCTACACCCCAGGGGCAAGACTGTAATAACACATATGTACCTTACCTGTAATATGTACTTGTTCCACTACTGCTAAACCCAAACAGTCATGTAACCGATCCTATTTTTTTGCACATGCATGTAAATGTCGAGCCACACAAATGGTCTATGTATGGAGGGGGGGGGGGGAGGTGCGGGGCAGGGGGAGGGAAATGGGGGTATGTAGCCATGGACACATGGATCACACCCAGAACCCACTCAAACCCCCACTTCAACCTCCAACCGTCCACAGCTGACCATTTCCCAATGTTGTGGCAATAAGGACTTGGGGGTCCACAGGGAGAGAGCCATTCCCAAGCACAAACAAAGTGCAAGGGCTTTGGGCACTCAAGTCGAGGGCCAGAGCACCCAATGCAAAGGCCAGTGGCACAAGACTTAGGGGGAGTGATGTTGTGTATGTACATACCCTGTACACTCAATGTACAATTACATAAGACCAATGAATGTATCTTTACAATGTATACAATATGCCTGTACCACCAGAGGGTGCAACAGGTGGAGACCTGTACACCGCAGGTAACCAGATATAAAAGGGAGCCCACCTTACCGTAACCTCATTCAGGAGCTGCAATAAATGGACTAAGGTCACCACAGTTCAAGTGCCTTGCCTTGTGGAGTCATTACTAGAGTTCCTCCAACACGACAGTTGGAACTGGTGCTCTCCACCCTCTCTCCTGTGACAGTTGGAACCGGTGTTCTCCACTCTCACATCCTGCGACAGTTGGAACTGGTGTTCTCCACTCTCCCGTCCTGTGACAGTTGGAACTGGTGCTCTTCACTCTCTCGTCCTGTGACAGTTGGAACTGGTGTTCTCCACTCTCTCTCCTGTGACAGTTGGAACTGGTGCTCTCCACTCTCACATCCTGCGACAGTTGGAACTGGTGTTCTCCACTCTCCCGTCCTGTGACAGTTGGAACTGGTGCTCTCCACTCTCCCGTCCTGTGACAGTTGGAACTGGTGCTCTTCACTCTCTCGTCCTGTGACAGTTTGAACTGGTGCTCTCCACTCTCTCGTCCTGTGACAGTTGGAACTGGTGCTCTTCACTCTCTCGTCCTGTGACAGTTGGAACTGGTGCTCTCCACTCTCTCTCCTGTGACAGTTGGAACTGGTGCTCTCCACTCTCTCTCCTGTGACAGTTTGAACTGATGCTCTCCACTCTCTCTCCTGTGACAGTTGGAACTGGTGCTCTCCACTCTCTCTCCTGTGACAGTTTGAACTGATGCTCTCCACTCTCTCTTCTGTGACAGTTTGAACTGATGCTCTCCACTCTCTCTCCTGTGACCGTTTGAACTGATGCTCTCCACTCTCTCTCCTGTGACAGTTTGAACTGATGCTCTCCACTCTCTCTCCTGTGACAGTTTGAACTGGTGCTCTCCACTCTCTCTCCTGTGACAGTTTGAACTGGTGCTCTCCATTCTCACGTCCTGCGACAGTTGGAACTGGTGCTCTCCACTCTCACGTCCTGCGACAGATGGAACTGGTGCTCTCCACTCTTTCTCCTGTGACAGTTTGAACTGGTGCTCTCCACTCTCTCTCCTGCGACAGTTGGAACTGGTGTTCTCCACTCTCCCGTCCTTATATATATCAGTAATTAACTTTTAGCATTATTGTTGCCAATTTAAGTGTATCTAAGGGTTAAGTCATGGCAGGAGAGCTCGGACACGTGTTATGATCCTCCTGTATTATGTGGGAAGTCAGGAACACTTCCGGTGTCCCTGACGACTACGTGTGTGGGAAGTGTGTCCGCCTGCAACTCCTGATGGACCGCATTGCGGCACTGGAGCTGCAGGTGGATTCACTTTGGAGCATGCACGATGCTGAGAATGACGTGAATAGCACGTTTAGTGAGTTGGTCTTACCGCAGGTAAAGGATACACAGCCAGATGGGGAATGGAAGACCAACAGGAAGAGCAGTGCAGGGAAGGTAGTGCAGGAGTCCCCTGCAGTCATCCCCTGCAAAACAGATACACCGCTTTGGGTATTGTTGAGGGGGATGACTCATCAGGGGAGAGCAGCAGCAGCCAAGTTCATGGCACCGTGGCTGGCTCTGCTGCACAGGAGGGCAGGAAAAAGAGTGGGAGAGCGATAGTAATAGGGGATTCAATTGTAAGGGGAATAGATAGGCGCTTCTGCGGCCGCAACTGAGACTCCAGGATGGTATGTTGCCTCCCTGGTGAAAGAGTCAAGGATGTCTCGGAGCGGGTGCAGGACATTCTGAAAAGGGAGGATGAACAGCCAGTTGTCGTGATGCATATAGGTACCAACGATATAGGTAAAAAATGGGATGAGATCTTACGAGACGAATTTAGGGAGTTAGGAGTTAAATTAAAAAGTAGGACCTCAAAAGTAGTAATCTCAGGATTGCTACCAGTACCACGTGCTAGTCAGAGTAGGAATTGCAGGAGGCTCCAGGGTGACCAAGGCTGGGAACTCAACATCCAAGGGTATTCAGCATTTAGGAAGGATAGCTCAGATGAATACGTGGCTTGAGAAATGGTGCAGAAGGGAGGGATTCAAATTCCTGGGACATTGAAACCGATTCTGGGGAAGGTGGGACCAGTACAAACTGGACGGTTTGCACCTGGGCAGGATCGGAACCAATGTCCTAGGGGGAGTGTTTGCTAGTGCTGTTGGGGAGGAGTTAAACTAATATGGCAGGGGGATGGGAACCTATGCAGGGAGACAGAGGGAAATAGAAGGGGGGCAGAAGCAAAAGATAGAAAGGAGAATAGTAAATGTGGAGGGCAGAGAAACCCAAGGCAAAAAGCAAAAAGGGCCACATTACAGCAAGATTCAAAAGGGGCAAAGTGTGTTAAAAAGACAAGCCTGAAGGCTCTGTGCCTCAATGCGAGGAGTATTCGGAATAAGGTGGATGAATTAACTGCGCGGATAGCAGTTAACGGATACGATGTGATTGGTATCACGGAGACATGGCTCCAGGGTGACCAAGGCTGGGAACTCAACATCCAAGGGTATTCAGCATTTAGGAAGGATAGACAGAAAGGAAAAAGAGGCGGGGTGGCGTTGCTGGTTAAAGAGGAAATCAATGCAATTGTAAGGAAGGACATTAGCCTGGATGATGTGGAATCGGTATGGGTGGAGCTGCAGAAAATGCGAGTGGGAGTTGTGTATAGACCACCAAATAGTAATAGTGAGGTTGGGGACAGCATCAAACAAGAAATAAGGGATGTGTGCAATAAAGGTACAGCAGTAATCATGGGCGACTTTAATCTACATATAGATTGGGCTAACCTAACTGGTAGCAATGCGATGGAGGAGGATTTCCTGGAGTGTATTAGGGATGGTTTTCTCGACCAATATGTCGAGGAACCAACCAGGGAGCTGGCCATCCTAGACTGGGTATTGTGTAATGAGAAGGGACTAATTAGCAATCTTGTTGTGCAAGGCCCCTTGGGGAAAAGTGACCATAATATGGTAGAATTCCTTATTAAGATGGAGAGTGACAAAGTTAATTCGGAAACTAGGGTCCTGAACTTAAGGAAAGGTAACTTCGACGGTATGAGGCGTGAATTGACTGGAATAGACTGGCAGAGGATACTTAAAGGGTTGATAGTGGATAAGCAATGGCAAACATTTAAAAATCACATTGATGAACTTCAGCAATTGTACATCCCTGTCTGCAGTAAAAATAAAACTGGGAAGGTGGCTCAACCATGGCTAACAAGGGAAATTAAGGAAACTGTTAAAACCAAGGAAGAGGCATATAAATTGGCTGGAAAAAGCAGCAAACCTGAGGACTGGGAGAAATTTAAAATTCAACAGAGGAGGACAAAGGGTTTAATTAAGAAGGGGAAAATAAGTACGAGAGGAAGCTTGCAGGGAACATAAAAACTGACTGCAAAAGCTTCTATAAATATGTGAAGAGAAAAAGATGAGTAAAGACAAACGTAGGTCCCTTGCAGTCGGACTCAGGTGAAATTATAATGGGGAACAAAGAAATGGCAGACCAATTGAACCAATACTTCGGTTCAGTCTTCATAAAGGAAGATACAAATAACCTTCCGAAGGTACTAGGGGACAGTGGGTCTAGTGAGAAGGAGGAACTGAAGGATATCCTTATTAGGCGGGAAATTGTGTGAGGGAAATTGATGGGATTGAAGACCGATAAATCCCTGGGGCCTGAGAGTCTGCATCCCAGAGTGCTCAAGGAAGTGGCCCTAGAAATAGTGGATGCATTGGTGATCATTTTCCAACAGTCTATCGACTCTGGATCAGTTCCCATGGACTGGAGGGTAGCTAATGTAACGCCACTTTTTAAAAAAGGAGGGAGAGAGAAAGCGGGTAATTATAGACCAGTTAGCCTGACATCAATAATGGGGAAAATGTTGGAATCAATCATTAAGAATGAAATAGCAGCCCATTTGGAAAGCAGTGACAGGATCGGACCCGAGTCAGTGTGGATTTATGAAAGGGAAATCATGCTTGACGAATCTTCTGGAATTTTTTGAGGATGTAACTAGTAGAGTAGACAAGGGAAAACCAGTGGATGTGGTGTATTTGGACTTTCAAAAGGCTTTTGACAAGGTCCCGCACAAGAGATTGGTGTACAAAATCAAAGCGCATGGTATTGGGGGTAATGTACTGACATGGATAGAGAACTGGTTGACAGACAGGAAGCAGAGAGTTGGGATAAACAGGTCCTTTTCAGAATGGCAGGCAGTTACTAGTGGGGTGCTGCGGGGCTCAGTGCTGGGACCCCTGCTCTTTACAATCTACATTAACGATTTGGATGAAGGAATAGAGTGTAATATCTCCAAGTTTGCGGATGACACTAAACTGGGTGGCGGTGTGAGCTGTGAGGAGGACGCTAAAAGGCTGCAGGGTGACTTGGACAGATTAGGTGAGTGGGCAACTACATGGCAGATGCAGTATAATGTGGATAAATGTGAGGTTATCCATTTTGGGGGCAAAAACACGAAGGCAGAATATTATCTGAATGGCGGAAGACTAGAAAAAGGGGAGGTGCAACGAGACCTGGGTGTCATGGTTCATCAGTCACTGAAAGTGGGCACGCAGGTACAGCAGGCGGTAAAGAAGGCAAATGGTATGTTGGCTTTCATAGCTAGGGGATTTGAATATAGGAGCAGGGAGGTCTTACTGCAGTTGTACAGGGCCTTAGTGAGGCCTCACCTGGAATATTGTGTTCAGTTTTGGTCTCCTAGTCTGAGGAAGGACTTTCTTGCTATTGAGGGAGTGCAGCAAATGTTCACCAGACTGATTCCAGGGATGGCTGGGCTGTCATATGAGGAGAGACTGGATCAACTGGGCCTTTATTCACTGGCGTTTGGAAGGATGAGAGGGGATCTCATAGAAACATATAAGATTCTGACGGGACTGGACAAGTTAGATGCGGGAAGAATGTTCTTGATGTTGGGGAAGTCCAGAACCAGCGACATAGTCTTAGGATAAGGGGCAGGCCATTTAGGACTGAGATGAGGAGAAACTTCTTCACTCAGAGAGTTGTTGACCTGTGGAATTCCCTGCCGCAGAGAGTTGTTGATGTCAGTTCATTGGATATATTCAAGATGGAGTTAGATATGGCCCTTACGGTTAAGGGGATCAAGGGGTATGGAGAGAAAGCAGGAAAGGGGTACTGAGGGAATGATCAGCATGATCTTATTGAATGGCGGTGCAGGCTTGAAGGGCCGAATGGCCTATTCCTGCACTTATTTTCTATGTTTCTATGTCTCTATGACAACAGCAACCTAATCAAATTCAGAAGCTAAGCTGTTTTCAGCGCATATTAGCTCTATTTCCAACATTGTCATCTCCTTTGGGAAATTAGAGGGAAAAATCCTTGGGGCCGAAATTGTCCACCGCCCGAAACGAATCGCACCTACCTCTTTCCAATTGTTCCGTCCGCCCCAATGCATGGGGCAGCCAAACTGGGGAAATTCAGCACTTCGTGCTTTTTTTTGGAGCGGGGCAGTGGCCTCATTATCGGGGCGGAAGTGAGGTCGGGTCGGAGTAGCCACTACTAGCGGGGCAGAAGTGGGTGCAGGTTGTAGTGGCTGTGGTACAAGTCATCAGCGCCACGCTGGCGCATGACAACATCCCTCCCCTTCAGTTAAAGGGGAATGCCTCTGCGAATTCTACAGCCACTTTAGTGGCAAGTAGTGGGCCACCAGAGAGGGTTTAACCAGGCCAGCAGCCTGGCACCCAAGAGGGGGTGCTAGACTACCTGTTGGCGGCCCGGCTGAACCCACGGCTATAATTGGCGGCCGACAAATAAAAATAAGTTGGAGTCGCTGGCAGCGCCACCTCCCCTTTCAGAATGGCCATGTCGCCAAGCCACAGAAAGGGTACCGACATCAAAAGCTGCCAGTGGCACTGATCGGCAGCAGCACCTATCCTGTGGGGCAATTTTTGAAAAGGGTAATTTCCTGCAGGGCAATTTTGGGAAGGGGTCGCCGCTGGTCGGTATGAGATTGGCACGTGCATGCCACGGCAGGAAAACGGGCAGAGCGGTCCCCCACACCGCTCTGAAACTGAAGGAGGACAATGTTCAAAATGGCGGCCCCTCCGTGGCGACTCGACGGCCAGTCCACACCAACCCGTGGCTGGCACTTTCAGGCTTTCAGGTGTTAATCAACAACCAGTTTTTCTATTTGCTTTTTATGTTCCAATTAGATTACCATATACATTTATTTTTCTGTCTTATAGTCTGAATCATTGCATTATAAATTTCCTATCACATCTAAGGCAGACACCCCAGTGGCACCATAAATGGCCTTCGGACTCTCCCAAAATATTAATTTCAGGTCAAGTGTATTATGAACGACTCCCAAATCTAGCAGAAAAGGGGACAGGACCCAACATATGCTGGGGCAACCCCTAAAGGAGAGGGGGGAGGAGAGGGGGGGAGAGAGGGGAGAGGGGGTGGGGAGAGGAGGGGGGGAGGAGGGGGGAGAGGAGAGGGGGGGTAGAGGAGGAAGGCAGAGGAGAGGAGAGGGGCGAGGAGAGGGGGGAGGGGAGAGGATAGGGGAGGGGGGAAGAGGAGAGGGGGGGGGTAGGGGAGGGGGGAGGGGAGAGGAGAGGAGGAGGAGGGGGGGGTGGAGAGGAGAGGGCAGGGGGGAGAGGGCCAAATTACTTAATTTTCACTCAGCACCTGATTCAGGGCCAGAAAATGAATGGGTAGAAAAATGGTGTGTGAAATTTAATATGTGTGATTTACCGCACATTGGGAAAAATATAAATGGGTGATATCTGGTTCGGAATAATGTAGAAATAGCGATAACCAAGGTTGTAAAGACTTCTGGGGAAGTGAATACACTTAACATGTAACATGTCAATTAATTCATTCTGAGCAGACTGTACCTTGAGTAAAGTGTTGTGTTTTGGTCATCAATACACAAGGGAAACGTTCAAGCCTTGGAGCCTATGCAAAGGCTGATTCCAAGCTTCAGAAGATTGAGCTGAGAGAAGACTAGAGCAATTGGGGCTTTTTTGAAAGAAGCTGACCAAGAGGAATCTTTATAAAGGTATATATTAAATTGTATTGAAAAGATAAAGGTAAATCTGGAGTGCTGCTTCAAGGTAAGCTATTCCACTGGAATAACAGGCATAAGTTCAAACTGGTGATAGATGAAGTTAGACCTGATGTCAGGAAGGATTTCTTCAGCAGAAGAGCAATTAATATTTAAAAAATAGCTTTCCAGATAGGGTACTGGAAGTGGAAACCGTAGACATATTCACGAGCCAATTGGTTTCTGTGAGGGAGTGCTGTAGATGTTCCTTTCTGGACAGGTGAGCTAAGATGGACTTCATGATCTTCCGCATTTTCTGATGCTGTTGTTGGAATATGCAGCATTCATCGCTGGGTAGTAAAAAAAAGGACTTGCTAGCTGCTGCAAAACTGATCGAAAATTCCCCCACAGGAGTTGGTGGAGAGAATTGAGAACAGAAACAAAGAAGATTCTGGTTATCTGATAATTGATCCTTTTTGGATAAAGGAGGATTAATCAAGTACCTGCTCTAAGTTTATAGAATAACAATTAAGTCGATGATGTAGGACTTGTATTTTTTACAAAACTACTGGAGATAAATATAAACTCATCATCATCATCAGGGAACATTAAGATGGACTGCAAAAGTTTCTATAGATATGTAAAGAGAAAAAGGTTAGTAAAGACAAACGTAGGTCCCCTGCAGTCAGAATCAGGGGAAGTCATAACGGGGAACAAAGAAATGGCGGACCAATTGAACAAGTACTTTGGTTCGGTATTCACTAAGAAGGATACAAACAACCCTCCGGATATAAAAGGGGTCAGAGGGTCTAGTAAGGAGGAGGAACTGAGGGAAATCCTTATTAGTCGGGAAATTGTGTTGGGGAAATTGATGGGATTGAAGGCCGATAAATCCCCAGGGCCTGATGGACTGCATCCCAGAGTACTTAAGGAGGTGGCCTTGGAAATAGCAGATGCATTGACAGTCATTTTCCAACATTCCATAGACTCTGGATCAGTACCTATGGAGTGGAGGGTAGCCAATGTAACCCCACTTTTTAAAAAAGGAGGGAGAGAGAAAACAGGGAATTATAGACCGGTCAGCCTGACATCGGTAGTGGGTAAAATGATGGAATCAATTATTAAGGATGTCATAGCAGCGCATTTGGAAAGAGGTGACATGATAGGTCCAAGCCAGCATGGATTTATGAAAGGGAAATCATGCTTGACAAGTCTTCTGGAATTTTTTGAGGATGTTTCCAGTAGAGTGGACAAGGGAGAACCTGTTGATGTGGTGTATTTGGACTTTAAGAAGGCTTTCGACAAGGTCCCACACAAGAGATTAATGTGCAAAGTTAAAGCACATGGGATTGGGGGTAGTGTGCTGACGTGGATTGAGAACTGGTTGGCAGACAGGAAGCAAAGAGTAGGAGTAAATGGGGACTTTTCAGAATGGCAGGCAGTGACTAGTGGGGTACCGCAAGATTCTGTGCTGGGGCCCCAGCTGTTTACATTGTACATTAATGATTTAGACGAGGGGATTAAATATAGTATCTCCAAATTTGCGGATGACCACTAAGTTGGATGGCAGTGTGAGCTGCGAGGAGGATGTTATGAGGCTGCAGAGTGACATGGATAGGTTAGGTGAGTGGGCAAATGAATGGCAGATGAAGTATAATGTGGATAAATGTGAGGTTATCTACTTTGGTGGTAAAAGCAGGGAGACAGACTATTATCTGAATGGTGACAGATTAGGAAAAAGGGAGGTGCAACGAGACCTGGGTGTCATGGTACATCAGTCATTGAAGGTTGGCATGCAGGTACAGCAGGCGGTTAAGAAAGCAAATGGCATGTTGGCCTTCATAGCGAGGGGATTTGAGTACAGGGGCAGGGAGGTGTTATTACAGTTGTACAAGGCCTTGGTGAGGCCACACCTGGAGTATTGTAAACAGTTTTGGTCTCCTAACTTGAGGAAGGACATTCTTGCTATTGAGGGGGTGCAGCGAAGGTTCACCAGACTGATTCCCGGGATGGCGGGACTGACATATCAAGAAAGACTGGATCAACTGGGCTTGTATTCACTGGAGTTCAGAAGAATGAGAGGGGATCACATAGAAATGTTTAAAATTCTGATGGGTTTAGACAGGTTAGATGCAGGAAGAATGTTCCCAATATTGGGGAAGTCCAGAACCAGGGGTCACAGTCTAAGGATAAGGGGTAAGCCATTTAGGACCGAGATGAGGAGAAACTGCTTCACCCAGAGAGTGGTGAACCTGTGGAATTCTCTACCACAGAAAGTTTTTGAGGCCAATTCACTAAATATATTCAAAAAGGAGTTAGATGTAGTCCTTACTACTGGAGGGATCAAGGGGTATGGCGAGAAAGCAGGAATGGGGTACTGAGGTTGCATGTTCAGCCATGTACTCATTGAATGGCGGTGTAGGCTCGAAGGGCCGAATGGCCTACACCTGCACATATTTTCTATGTTTCTATGTTTCTATGTTTCCTGCACCTATTTTCTATGTTTCTATGTTTCTATCATCATAGGCAGTCCCTCGAAAACGAGGAAGACTTGCTTCCACTATAAAAGTGAGTTCTCAGATGGCTGTACAGTCCAATGTGGGAATTACAGTCTCTGTCACAGGTGGGACAGACAGTGGTTGAAGGAAAGGGTGGGTGGGGAGTCTGGTTTGCCGCACGTTCCTTCCGCTGCCTGCACTTGGTTTCTGCATGCTCTCGGCGACGAGACTCGAGGTGCTTAGCACCCTCCCGGATGCTCTTCCTCCATTTTGGGCGGTCTTGGGCCAGGGATTCCCAGGTGCCTGTGGGGATGTTGCACTTTATCAAGGAGGCTTTGAGGGTGTCCTTGAAACATTTCCTCTGCCCACCTGGGGCTCGTTTGCTGTGTAGGAGTTCTGAGTAGAGCGCTTGCTTCGGGAGTCTCATGTCAGGCATGCGGACGATGGGGCCCGCCCAACGGAGCTGGTCGCGCATGGTAAGTGCTTCGATGCTGGGGATGTTGGCCTGAGCGAGAGTACTTCTCCAGCACTTTGAGATGTCTGCTATATATGCACCTCGTGTCTCGTCGCCGAGAGCATGCAGAAACAAACCGCAGACAGCAGGCGGAGCGTGCGGCAAACAGACTCCCAACCCACCCTTTCATAAGAATATAAGAACATAAGAAATAGGAACAGGAGTAGGCCATACGGCCCCTCGAGCCCGCTCTGCCATTCAATAAGATCATGGCTGATCTGATCATGGACTCAGCTCCACTTCCCTGCCCGCTCCCCATAACCCCTTATCCCCTTATCATTTAAGAAACTGTCTATTTCTGTCTTAAATTTATTCACTGTCACAGCTTCCACAGCTCCCTGAGGCAGCGAATTCCACAGATTTACAACCCACTGAGAGAAGAAATTTCTCCTCATCTCTGTTTTAAATGGGCGGCCCCTTATTCTAAGATCATGCCCTCTAGTTCTCGTCTCCCCCATCAGTGAAAACATCCTCTCTGCATCCACCTTGTCAAGCCCCCTCATAATCTTTCTGTTTCGATAAGATCACCTCTCATTTAAACCACTGTCTGCCCCACCTAATTCTAAACTAAAGAAGTCATGAGTAAAACTCAATTTAAGAATAATTTGATGATGCTTGGTCATTGATGCATGGAACAGATGACCACCAATTTCAGTAACTGCAAACAGAGTCGAAACATTCAAAAAAAATTGGATAATAGAACACACAGCACATTTGGCCCAACCAGTCCATGCAGTGCACAAATCGGACATCAATCCCTGATTAAATAGAATGTAGGAATGGGGACTTATGAGTAGGTGAAAAATTATTTGTTCCTGTCAAATTGGGCCATGAATCTGAATCTGCATGAAAAAGTGAGCTGGATGGGATAAGTGGTCTTTTTTCATGCTTGTGTTTTTATTTACACTAGTTTTCATAAAAAGTAAATTTTTCCCACTAATATCACAATGCATTTTAATAAAATGTCAGAAAAGTGCATATTCTATTGTCAACAGCTTTATTTTAGTAATATAAGTAATTACAAAAACATTAATGACATTTGCAATTTAAAAATAATTTGAAATACATTGAGGAAACAATGGCCTCGATATTAACCCCCCCCATGATGGGCGGGAGAAGATGGGGGGTTGGCGGGGGGGAGTTGGAGTAAAAAAAATTTAAAACGGGAAGCGCGTCCGCAACCTATTGTGTACACACCCATGGTCACTTTTACAGCGGTGGGTAGCGTGTTAGGCAAGTGCCCTGCCCGCGAGAAGCGGACTACTTCATTATATTTAAATCAGGCTCCAACAGTGCAATTGAGAGCCTAATTTAAATTGAACTAGTTTCCCAGGGCTCAGGAAACCAGGCAGTGAAATAGAGGTGAAAGCTCCCAGCTCCAGAAGGTAAGTGCCTTTTACAGCACTCCTTGTAGGTCAGGAAGAGCAGGATTGCTCCTCTGTCCGCTCAAGGGAGTCTTTGCCATCCCCCCTGCTGATCGTGGCCTCTGCATCCCTGGTCTGGCTGGATTCCCCCTGCCCCCCGCCGCACCCTCTCCCTCTCCCTGTAAATATTGGGCCCAATGTGGCTATCATTATTAGAGATGTACAGAGTATATAGCCTTTGTATCGTTAACTAGTCAGGGGGTAGTATTTAATTTAACCCCTCTGTTGAGTAAGGGAACAAACCACCCATGAGCGACATGTTCATGAGTACATTTCCGACTTTTCTTACATGTGTGAATAAATTATGCAGTCCAAAACAGAGCATGTCCCATTGCATTGCATGTTCATGAAGTCATTGTGAAAATTTTCACACGGGTCTTCCATGTATCCTTTCTTTTTTTAAGCAACTAACAGCTTGGTGAACACCTCAAGAGAATTCTTTAATATATACAACTGTACAGGGTATTGGTGAGGCCACACCTGGAGGACTGCGTACAGTTTTGGTCTCCGTATTTAAGGAAGGGTATTCTTGCATTGGAGGCTGCTCAGAGAAGGTTGACTAGTTTGATTCCGGAAATGAGGAGGCCGACTACTGAAGATAGGTTGAGTAGGTTGGGCCTAAACTCATTGGAGTTCAGTAGAATGAGAGGTGATCTTATCAAAACATAAGATAATGAGGGGGCTCGACAAGGTGGATGCAGAGAGGATATTTCCACTCATAGGGGAAACTAAAGCTAGAGGACATAGTCTCAGAATAAGGGGCCACCCATTTAAAACTGAGAAGAGAAGGAATTTCTTCTCTCAGAGGGTTGTAAATCTATGGAATTCTCTGCCCCAGAGAGCTATGGAGGCTGGGTTATTGAATATATTTAAGGCGGAGATAGATAGATTTTTGAGCCATAAGGGAATAAAGGTATTGTGTCCTTAGATGCTCTAACATTGACTCCACGATGAGGTGTGTTGTACTCTACTCCTGCTCCTATTTCTTATACTCTTATGTTCTTATTTATACAAGATCTCCACTAGCACTTTGTGTGTACGCATAAAACATTAATTCATAGTTGAAATTAAAATATCAAACTTTGTAAAAAGAAAGAGAATTTGAGAGATAGAGAGAGAAAGGAGCGAAAAGAGTGAGAGATGGAGAACAAAAGAGAGAAAGAGAGGAAAAGGGAAAGAGAGAAAGAGAGTGTGAGAGGGGTGGTGTGAATACTATTGGTAATGCCACGATTCAACAACAACAACAACTTGTATTTATATAGCGCGAAACATCGCAAGGTGCTTCACAGGAGCGTTATTGTTAAGTATCGAATAACTCCACGAGGCTAAGTACGGTGAGCTAGTTCAGGCATGACACTCCAGTTTATTTATTCTCAAAGTGAAGATCCAACATGGCTGCCAACATTATATACACAGCTTGCACATGTTTTCCAGTGACCATTAGGACTCTGACAGTCGCGCCCTCCGGTGGCAGGTAAAACCCAGTTAACATACATAACATCATTCCCCCCAAAGTCCTTGGTACAGGTTGTATTTACAAGTTGAGACGGTCCAGGGCCTTCCGTTCCCTGGTTGATCTTCTCAGTTTGAAGCCAAGCTTGGGTGAGTTAGTAGGACCATTGCTACATTGCGGAGCAGTCGGTCTGACAGGACTGTCGGGGATGGTCGGTTCATCTTCGTGAATGAACCAAGGGTCAACTGATGGTTGAATGTGTGTTGGTTGGTCAATGATGATGTCATCTTCAATTTGTTCTGGGTTGTCTGTGAATCGCAGTTTGGTTTGGTCGATGTGCCTCTTGCACGTTTGGCCATTTAACAGTTTGACTACAAACATCCTGTTCCCCTCCTTGGCCAAAACAGTGCCAACAATCCACTTTGGATCATGACCATAATTTAGGACAAACACAGGGTCATGAACAGCAATGCCATGTGATATGGCCGCAAGATCGTGGTACCATTGCTGCCGGTGCCTTCTGGTTTTAACATGATCGTTGAGATCCGGGTGTACAAGGGAGAGCCTGGTTTTGAGGCCTCTCTTCATTAACAGCTCAGTAGGAGGGACCCCGGTGAGCGAGTGGGGTCTCGTCCGGTAACTGAGCAGAATTCGGGACAAGCGAATAGGGAGCCGTGAGTCACGCATTTTAGGCTCTGCTTAATGGTTTGGACAGCCCGCTCCACTTGATCGTTAGACGCGGGTTTGAAAGGGGCAGACCTGACATGCTTGATGCCATTACGGGTCATAAACTCGTGGAACTCCGAACTGGTGAAACACGGTCCGTTGTCACTGACACGGATGCCGGGCAGGCAATGGGTGGCGAACATGGCCCAGAGGCTTTCAATAGTGGCTGTGGACGTGCTGGATGACATGATTACGCATTCAATCCATATGCAGTAAGCATCCACTACCACTGAAAACATTTTGCCGAGAAAGGGGCCGGCAAAGTCTATGTGGATCCTTGACCACGATTTGGATGGCCATGACCACAGACTCAGTGGAGTCTCCACAGGTGCGTTACTCAGTTGCATGCAAGTGTTGCACTGATGCTCGCATGACTCTAAGTCCGAGTCAATGCCGAGCCACCAAACGCGAGACCTGGCAATGGCCTTCATCATGACAATGCCTGGGTGGGTACTGTGTAAATCTCACACAAAAGTTTCCCTACCTTTTTTTGGCATAACAACACGATTACTCCATAACAGACAATCAGACTGAATAGACAATTCATCTTTGTGGCGGCTATAAGGCTTAATTTCATCCTGTATTTCCCTGGGAATGGCAGACCAATTTCCATTTTGGACATACCTTTTTATGCGTGACAGTACAGAATTCTGGCTGGTCCAGGTCCTAATTTGGCGAGCCGTGACAGGTGACCTCTTGCTCTCGAAGACATCCATGACCAGCAGCAAGTCTGCGAGCTATGGCATTTCCACCCTGGTTGTGGGCAATGGTAGCCGGCTAAGCGCATCAACAAAGTTTTCAGTGCCTGGTCTGTGGCGAATAACTTAATCATAAGCGGATAATGTCAGTGCCCATCTTTGGATGCGGGACGAGGCATTGGTGTTTATACCTTTGCTCTCAGAAAACAATGAAATGAGCGGCTTGTGGTCTGTTTCAAGCTCAAACTGAAGCCCAAACAGTTATTGGTGCATTTTCCTAACCCCATATACGCATATTAAAGCCTCTTTCTCTACCATACTATAGGCTCTTTCAGCCTTAGACAGACTTCTGGATACATATGCAACTGGTTGGAGTTTGCCTGATACATTGGCTTGCTGGAGCACACAACTGACCCCATATGATGAGGCGTCGCAGGCCAGCACTAACCGCTTACATGGGTCATAGTGTACCAGTAATTTATTGGAAGATAGCAGGTTCCTGGCCTTCTCAAAGGCTCTATCTTGAGATTTGCCCCAAGCCCAGTCGTTAGCCTTTCTCAGCAACATGTGCAAGGGCTCTAGCAATGTGTTCAAATAGGTAGAAAGTTCCCGAAATAGTTGAGAAGACCCAGGAACGAACGCAGCTCCGTCACACTCTGGGGTCTGGGTGCATTCTTGATGGCCTCTGTCTTCGAGTCCATGGGCCTGATGCCGTCTGCTGCAATCTTTCTCCTCAGGAATTCGACTTCTGGTGCCATAAAAACGCACCTGGAGCGTTTTAGCCTGAGTCCCACTGTCCAGACGAACCTCTTCCAGGTTGTGCAGATGTTCAGTGGTGTCGCGACCGGTGATCAGGATGTCATCTTGGAACACGACGGTTCTCGGGATGGACTTCAGCAAATTCTCCATGTTTCTCTGAAATATGGCTGCCACCGAGCGAATTCCGAAAGGGTATCTGTGGTATATAAACAGTCCTTTGTGCGTGTTGATGCACGTCAGTTTTTTCAAAGATTCGACCAGCTCCTGTGTCATGTAAGCGGAGGTCAGGTCAGGTCCAATTTGGTGAAAGGCTCCCCCCCCCCGCTAGCATTGCAAACAGGTCGTCAGCTTTGGGTAATGAGTACTGATCCTGTATCGAGACTCGGTTGATCATTACCTTGTAGTCACTGCAGATCCTGACCGTGCCATCACTTTTCAACACCGGGACAATTGGACTGGCCCATTTGCTGAACTCGACTTGTGATATGATTCCTTCCCGTTGAAATCTGTCCAGTTCGATCTCTCCCTCATCATGTACGGAATTGCCTGAGCCTTGTGATGGATGGGTCTTGCATCCGGACCTAGGTGGATCTGCACCTTGGCTCCCGTGAAGTTGCCGATGCCTGGTTCGAACAATGAGGGAAACTTGCTCAACCTGCCGAACAGCATTGGGCCATTGTCTGGAATGATCCACAATGATAAATCATACGATATCTTTACTGCTGCGCTGCCAATGACTGGTATGAGCTCTTTGGTATAGGTACGCAGCTTCGCATTGATTAGGCTCAGTTTGGGTCTTTTTGCCTTAGTGTCCCACAGCTTTTCGAAAGCCCTCTGGCTCATTATTGACTGACTCGCACCTGTGTCCAATTCCATGGATAATGGAACCCCATTTAATTTAACTTCCAGCATTATCGGAGGACTTTTGGTAAAAGAATTTACCCCATGCACTTCTTTGTCCTGTACCTCGGGTTGAGTTGCCTGTGCCGCTTGATCCACGCTGGATCGATCATCCTCAGCCACGTGGTGTGTCGCAGCACACTTACTCCATTGCGGACACATTCGCTGAAGGTGCCCCATTGTTGCACAGCCTTTGCACACGTATTGCTTGAATCGGCATTGATGGACCCGATGATAGCCCCCGCAATGCTAACAAGTCGAGATGTGATTCACCCCCGATGGCGAACTTTGAGCAGTTACAGGTCATACGAACGCGGATGAGTAGGCCCTGCCATGTGCAGCTCTGCCTGCCGATGATATTATTTTATGCACAGTACTTGCCGATGAGTTTCAATGCTGGGAAGATATCTGTTTGGAGTTTTTGTCCGTGGACATGCATGCCTGGGCGATCGTGATGGCCCTGCTCAGGTCTAGAGATTCAGCAGCCAGCAGCTTTTGAAGGATGACCTCGTGGCCAATGCCAAGCAAGAAAAAGTCCCCCAGCATTTCCTCCACCGCAGCTCCAAAGTTGCACGGCCCAGCGAGATGTCTCAGGTCGGCGACAAATTCCGCCACGTCCTGGCCCTCGGAGCGATTGTGCGTATAGAAACGATACCTCACCATGATGATGCTTTCCTTTGGTTTAAAGTGGTTTCGAACCAGCATACACAATTCATCGTAAGTCTTATCCGTTGGTTGAGTCGGTGAGAGTAGATTCTTGATAAGGCCATAAAATCTTTGACCCACAAACGGTGAGGAGAACCGCCCTATGCTTAATTGCATTATTGGTTCCTTCCAATCCGTTGGCTATGAAGTACTGGTCGAGGCGATCAGTGAAATCCTCCCAGTCTTCCCCTTCCATGAATCTCTCTAAAATTCCAACAGACATGGTTGCGTGAAAATTCTTATTTTTAACTCATTGCCAATTGTTAAGTATCGAATAACTCCACGAGGCTAAGTACGGTGAGCTAGTTCAGGCATGACCTTACTCCAGTTTATTTATTCTCAAAGTGAGGATTCAACATGGCTGCCAACTTTATATACACAGCTTGCACATGTCTGCCAGTGACCATTAGGACTCTGACAGTCGCGCTCTCCGGCGGCAGGTAAAACCCAGTTAACATACATAACAGTTATAAAACAAAATTTGACACCAAGCTACATAAGGAGATGTTAGGGCAGATGATGAAAAGCTTGGTTAAAGAGGTAGGTTTTAAAGAGAAAAGAGGTAGAGAGCAATGTTCCCTTTAAGTTGTGCAGCTGCATGGCCGCGCAGTGCTCTAGGGGTCCCGTGTGGCCGGTGAGACAACTTTAAATTGGAAAAAAAGTGCATTTTGAATGGTTTGTGCTGCTCGTTAAAGGGGCCACGTGGTCCCAAAAAAATTACAAGGTCAGTAGAGAGACCGAGAGGTTTAGGGAGGGAATTTCAGAGATTAGGGCCTTGGAAGCTGAAAGCATGGCCACCAATGGTGGAGCTATTGAAATCGGGGATGCTGAAGCGGCCAGAATTAGAGGAGCACTGTGCGGAGGGTTGTGGGGCTGGAGGAGATTACAGAGATAGGGAGGGGTGAGGCCATGGAGAGATTTGAAAACAAGGACAAGAGTTTTAAAATTGGGGCATTACTTAACTGGGAGCCAATGTAGGTCAGTGAGCACAGGGGTGATGGGTAATTGGGATTTGGTGCGAGTTAGGACATGGGCAGCTGAGTTTTTGATGATCTTAAGTTTACAGAAGATAGAATATGGGAGACCAGCCAGGAGTGCATTGGAATAGTCAAGACTAGAGGTAACAAAGGATGAGTATTTCAGCAGGATATGAACTGGGGCAGGGACGGAATCGGGCGATGCTCCAGAGGTGGAAATAGGCAGTCTTAGTGTTTGCGCGGATGTGTGGTCGGGAGCTCATCTCGGGGTCAAATATGACACCAAGGTTGCGAACAGTCTGGTTCAGCCTCAGACAGTTGCCAAGGAAAGGGAGGGAGTCAGTCGCTAGGGAACAGAGTTTGTGGCGGGGATGAAAGTCAATGGCTTTGGTTTTCCCAATATTTAGTTGGGGAAATTTCTACTCATCCACTATTGGATGTCGGACAAGCAGTCTGAAAATTTAGATACAGTGGAGGAGTTGAGAGAGGTGGTGATTCCCACTTTGGGCCACTTTTGCAGGAACATCACTGGAGACTTGGGGCTGCAATAATCCTATATAGTATTTTTTCCATCACTGTTGACTGGTCCTGTACCAAAAGTAAATACACAGAAGATTTGAAATTCTCAAAAAACACATTCAGTGTAAAATTCCTAGCAGTCTCATACTTCTATTGTCTTCTTTTGTTTTATTTGTTCAGTTTATAAAATCGCTATGGTATTAGTCTCTGCCATCCTGGAATAGTATCAAACAACCAATACAAGTTTTGTATTGTGCCTGGTTTTGTTTGGGAAAATATCCCTTGTTGAGGTTTGTGGAGTCCTGCTGGAAACCTTACTTTGGTCCTCCCTTATGCAAGCACTACTTCGTGCTCCAGTTTCTTAAACAGCGGTAGCATAGTTGTTAAGTGGAAAGACAAATCCAAGCATTGGCTGCTTAAACCCAAGAAAAAGAAAACTAAATCCCAATTATTTATCAAACAGAATGTTAGCAAACAATGGTTTTGGGAATGCGGTCTAGCACAACTCCTATGTTTCGCATGCTGCTAGTTGCTCAGGAAAAGTGGCTTTTGTGTACTTCAGTAATAAAGATTAGTCTTGTTTTTGCAGCATACTAGGTACATAAGTAGAAAGAACACAATATTCAAAAGTGAATGCATCCTACTTGTGGTGCATTGCTAGCCCTTATATTAAACTGGAGTTGGCGCAGAGGCTGCAGTCTGTTAACTAAAAGGATATATTACTGAATGGGTAATATGGTTCAGATCTCTCGATATGCTCTTGCTTAGATATTGTGGGGGTAAAATTGGATAACCTCTGAAAACGGGTGCAGCGATTATGATGCACGATTAACTCACATCCGTTGATTGAAATGCAGAGAGGATGCCAACTTTGTGCTGCCTGTGCATTACCATGGTTTCTGCATGCAACCAGCGCTCCCCGCGCTATTCACGTATCAGCAGGGGGCCCGGTATCTTTAGTGTCTAGAACTATTTAAAGCTAGTCTGCACTTCTTAAAGGGGCAGTGCATTGTGGCTGCTGGTGGTGTTGAGATCATTATGAATATTGTGCTGTGGAAGATTTAACAATGTCTGACCAGGGGAGAGAGGGATACCAAGGTTTTCAGACGCTGCACTGGAGGTCTTGGTGGAAGAGGTGGAAAGAAGGAGAGATGTCCTGTATTCTCGGGGAGAGGGGGAGTGGGGGGGGGGGTGGGAGGTTGGAGACCCTCCAGACACATGCTCAGAAGGCAGTGGCAAGAGATAGCAATGGAGGAAGTCAATGCCAGGAGTGTAGCCCCAAGGACCTGGATGCAGTGCAGGAAGAAGTTTAATGATCTCACATGATTTGTCAAGGTCAGTGAATGTATCTTCAAATGCCATATCCTACTAACTGCACAACTATCCTCGTCCACTGTTCAATTCACTACACTGCAATTACTCACTGACCAACAAACTTTATCAATCAAAACTCATACCTACATTCATATGCTTTATCTCACCCCTCAGACACTTAGCACTGTTGCAAGCCTCACACTTACACCTCAAAGTTTGCACACACTGGCAGCTAGTCAATCATGACAGTCACATCCCCCAAACACATTGCAGGACACTCACTGACACACTTACCTCTTTCTTGCAGGAGAAGGTGGCACATAACAGGAGGCAGCATTTACTAATGGGAGGGGGAGAGGCACACCTGCAAGTTTTAACCCCCATGGAAGAGAGAATGCTGGCCATTATGGGCAGGGCCATTGATGGGGCCATGACCATTGACTGGGCTGAAGCCATTGAAGATGAGGGTATCCGTATACATAATCCTCCTTCTCTTATCCCACTACTCGCTCATCCCTTAGACTCTTCTTACTTACAAGCTGCAGATGGTATAAGCATGGAGGAAGAGCCAGAAGAAAGTGAAGATGAAGGGACACTGTCACAAGATTTCACCATCACAGCCACCAGCTCAGATACTGACAATGCGCATAATTTAGAGGACGGCATAGAAACAGGATCATCATGTAGTGAGACACTGGACACAAGCGTGCTGGAACCAGGACTGAAGAAAGGATAGTGCAGGTGCTCGCTCTCCGGAAGGTGCGGTCGCATACTAGTTCCGCTGCAGGGGACTCAGATGAGGACTTTGATGGGCCAGGTTACAGAAGAAGACTGATGGGTGTACACACCAGAATGCTTGGTGCATTTGGGAGCCTGCCAGAAAGCCTGTGTTCAATGCCATGGAGCACAGAGGAGTCCAGCACCAACTTGGCACATGGCTTTCTGCAGAGTTTAGAGCCCATCCTTTCCAACATTGAATGGTGGCCACCTCCATCAATACACCGTGGAGCCAACCATGATGCAGCTTCTGATGGCTGATGGCTCAGATTAATTTGCAGCACAAGCAGCATCCACCAATGTCTGAGTGCTGCAGTGGAATCTCAGACTGCTGTCATCCAGTGTGCAAAAGGGCTTTCAGGGTGTCATAGCATTCCAGCAATCTGTTCTGAGGCAGATCTGCTCTCTAAAGACGATCCGCAGATAGGTCTCCAGCTGAGAGCCCTTCTTTCCCTCCTCCTCCTCTCTCTTTGAGCAGCTTGTTCTGCTCTGTTTGGCTTCAGCTCATTCTCCCAGTCATGCTCAATGCCAAGAGGAAGACCTACTAGGCCACCCATATCTGGAAGCAACTGGTTTGTGCACAAACATTTAAGTCACCAAAAAAGTACTTCAGCACCAGCCAGACCACTCCCTGTAGACTACTAAAACTTTCAACACGTATGGAAAAGCACCCAAAATGCATAGAATTGCAGCAACAGCCAGAGGAAATAATCCAGCAACTGATCTGTAAGTAGTTGATGATCCCTTTAATTAGCGCTGGTTGGGGGTCCCTCATGCCATTGTACGCATGTTCAGTTGTGCAAGGTTAAAAGACGGCATAGGCTGAAGCATGGAGCTCCCAAATGGCAGCGTTGGCGTCAATGACGTCATGATCTGCCTGCTCTGCATGTTCGGGAAGTGTGCGCGCATGCTGCGGGCTCTATTTTGGTAGTTTAAGAGGCCTCGTAGCACCCAAAAAACGGGCGCCACAAAACCCAAATTTGCCCCCTGTGTGTTAGCTGTTAGGATAGGTAATCAATAAAAATCACTGGTAACCATATCTGTGTCAAGCTCTAATCTATCTTACAGCTGTGACTGAGTTATTCCATCACTTTTAGGAAGATGTGCAGCAAAAATTAAACATCCATATGGGCTCACAAGAGTTGCTCCTACCATGCCTTCTCCTACCATGCCTATGAACCATGCATCTGATCTACTACAGATACCGTGGCAGACTACAATGCCGACAACCATTAATCCATAATTGAAAAACCTTGTTACTGGACTCCTCCAAATCCTTAAAATGTGTTAAAGTAGATCTTGCATGGGCACATGCAATTCATGCAAGTGATCCTGCTTGGACAGAAATCTGATTGTAAGCAGATCTTGTGAGGTTTGGATCTGTAGGCACGAGAACAGAGGTCGGAGTCCTGTTAGACCTGCAGCCAGCAGCTACCTGGCCTTTGGCAACCATTGCCAATTTTAATCCTCCTGACTCCTGCACAGTGATTTACCCAGCCTTATCTACTCAACCTCACTATCTACATCCCTCAGGGTGTACATAGCTATGCAAGTGGTTAGCAGAAGTGGTGATAGTGACACAAGGTGCAGTGAAGTGGTGGTTCACTGGGAACATCAACTCGGGAGCAATCTCTTCCATTCCTTAAAAAATAGTAGAGAACAACATTTTCAAAATTGTCTCAACTAACTATCTTTAAGTATTACTTTCATTTCATGAAACTTAAAGCTTCTCTTGTTGAATTTACCTGTGTGATAGTTATGCAAGTAGGGCAACAATAAATGACATGAATATTATGGTACTAACTGGGGAAAAGTCTCCAGCTTACTGCCCCCATTCCCTTGAATGTTTCTATGAGATCCCCTCTCATAGAATGAGAGGGGATCTCATAGAAACATATAAAATTCTGACGGGACTGGACAGGTTAGATTCTGGAAGAATGTTCCCGATGTTGGGGAAGTCCAGAACCAGGGGTCACAGTCTAAGGATAAGGGGTAAGCCATTTAGGACTAAGATGAGGAGAAACATCTTCACTCAGAGAATTGTGAACCTGTGGAATTCTCTAGCACAGAAAGTTGTTGAGGCCAGTTCGTTGGATATATTCAAAAGGGAGTTAGATGTGGCCCTTATGGCTCAAGGGATCAAGGAGTATGGAGAGAAAGCAGGAATGGGGTCCTGAAGTTGCATGATCAGCCATGATAATATTGAGTGGTGGTGCAGGATTGAAGAGCCGAATGGCCTACTCCTGCACCTATTTTCATTGGGCCCAAGTTTCGAGCCGCGCCTAGAACGACGCAGTCCCGACCTGGATGCCCATTTTTCGCGCCACAAAGTGCGCCTAAAAAAAAATTCCAGATTCTCCAGCTCCCTGCGGGTCGTTTGCAGCTCGGCGCAGCGCAGCACAAGCTGTAGGGGGCAGAGCCAGGTCCCTTAGCTGAAAACAGTGCCGGGACCTCTGCACATGCACGCTACAGTGGGCGCGCATGTGCAGTAGCTCCAGGCGCCCAAAACTGTGTGGGAGGGGCCGAAGCACGCAGCCCCTAGCCCTGGCCAAATGTCCTCACTGGGGCTGCGTGAATCAGGCTCCTCCCACGGCCAGCTTCCCGACCCGACTTGACTCCCGCTTCCCGCCCCCAGCCTCCGGACCCGACACCGACCCGACTCCCGCTTCCCCCCGCCCCCCCGCTGCCCCTGGACCGGACTGGACCCCGACACCGACCCGACTCCCGCTTCTCTCCCCCCCCGCCCCCAGACCGGACCCGACCCGACCCCCCGGACTGGACCCGACCCGACCCCCCGGACTGAACCCGACCCGACTCCCGCTTCCCCCCCCGCCCCCCGCCTCCGGACCGGACCCGACACCGACCCGACTCACGCTTCTCCCCCCGCCCCCGGACTGGACCCGACCTGACCTCCCTCCCCCCGACCTGACCTCCCTCTCCCTCCCTCCCCCCCGACCCGAACCGAACCGACCTCCCTCCCACCACCCACCCGATCCGTGCTCCCTCCGACCCGACCCGCGATCCTACCTGTAAATCTGGTGCTGGGGACGGGCCCTGCCCGAAGTCTCGGGCCCAACCGGGCCCGACCCATTCAGCCTCCCTCCCCCTTCTCCTTTCCCCCCCCCCCATCTCCTCTCCACCCCCTCCCCATCTCCTCTCCACCCCCCCATCTGCTCTCCACCCCCCCCATCTCCTCTCCACCCCCCCCATCTCCTCTCTACCCCCCCATCTCCTCTCCACCCACCCATCTCCTCTCCACCCCCCCATCTCCTCTCCACCCCCCCCATCTCCTTTCCCCCCCAATCTCCTTTCCTCCCCCACCCCATCTCCTTTCCTCCCCCACCCCATCTCCTTTCCTCCCCCACCCCCCCATCTCCTTTCCCCCCCAATCTCCTTTCTTCCCCCACCCCATCTCCTTTCCTCCCCCCCACCTCCCCCTTCTCCCCACCTCCCCCTTCTCCCCATCTGCCCCCTCCCCCTTCTCCCCCTTCTCCCCCATCCCTCCCCCTTCCCTCCTTCTGCTCCCCCATCCCTCCCCCTTCCCTCCTTCTGCTCCCCCCTCTCTCCCTCTACCCCTCTCCTCCCCCTCCCCTCGCTGTCAGAAACACAGACACTGACAGACAGAAAATGAGAGACACACACAGACAGACAGACAGAGAGATAGAGACACTGACAGAGACACACTGGGGGGGGGGGGGGGGGGGGGCAATCCCAGCACGCTGTTGGAGGGCTCCCGGTGCTGCAGTCGGTAAGTAGAAAATGTTTTATTTATTGATTTAAAAAAAAAAATTATTTCTTAATAATTTTTTTTGATTGATTTATTGATTGATTTATTCATGTTTTTATCATTTATTATTGATGATGGCTCTTTATTTGTAAAACTGAAGTGTTTAATGTTTGTAAACTTCCCTTTAAACCCCCCCTCACCATTCCCTTCACCTGATTTGTAACCTACGCCTGATTTTCTAAAGTGTAGACAAGGTTTTTTTGAGCATACAAAAATCTTCACTTACTCCATTCTAAGTTAGTTTGAAGTAAGTTTTCACTGACGAAACTTTGAAAACAGGCGTAAGTGGCCAGACACACCCACTTTTGAAAATAAAATTCTGTTCCAAAGTGAAACTGTTCGAACTGACTAGAACTGGAGCAAATTAAATGGCGAGAATTCTGATTTCTAAGATACTCCGTTCTACACCAGTTGCTCCTAAAAATCAGGAGCAAATCATGTGGAAACTTGGGGCCTATGTTTCTATGAAGCTCTTCAATAGCCACTGTATATTCTTTGAAAGGAGTCAACAGCTTAAATTGCTTCAAGCTGCTTCCTCTACATGCTGCCAACAGAAGAATAGTTCTATTATTACAGGACCACATACAAGTAATCTACTCTTAACTGCTTAGTATCTTCCAACATTAAACAATTAAATTGTTAAGAGAAGGCATTCTTTCATGCGAGTAGCTGTTTGTGATGTAGAACAATTGGTTTATCTGAGCAGATTTCTTGAGTTCAGTCATCTTTCTTCTGGTGACTTCCCAGGTCATCTTCCCAGGTCATCTATTTTCCCTTTCTGCCACCTCCTTTCATGCCTGCTGTGCAAGCCCTTTAGGGGATATGGTGGCCTAGAAATTCAGCTGCGCAGCACCCGTTTTTCAGGTGCTACACAGCCTGCCAAGCCTTCTATATGGTGGGCAGAAAGCACACGCTCATTACGAGCCAGAAGTGTGCATATGAAAATAAGGGGCCTAATGCTTGTTTAAGGACTCGACCTCCCCAGGCAGGTGGCACCAGCTGAACTCAGGAAAACCAGGTCTCCATGTGGCCTAGCAGCCGGTCCTTAGAGGGACTACTGCAAGCTTCAACCAAAAAGCTAAGTTTTAAAAATATACCTACCTGAAAGTGGAGTCGGGAGGAGCAGGAATTTTCATCACAACCCCAAATTGAAAAAACACGGGCCACAGTACTCCACCATCCCATCCCCTGATCACTGCCACTGCTCCACCCAGCCCACCCAAGCGCCACCGCTCACTCCCAATCGTTCCCTTCCCTGACGACTCCCTTCCCAGCAGTCCCACTTCCTCAGTTACCTGAAGGCCACTGACACCAGCAGCGGCCAAATCTGTAACCATGCTTTGTCGGAGAGCTGCGGACTACTCTCCGCAGCTCGATGGAAATGTGGCCTGAGGCCCAGTATTTGGGCACATTGGGCCTCACCATTGTTTGCTGCATCACCCGCACATTGTCCAAGTTTCTAGGCCAGTGGTATTGTGTCTGTAAGCACTCTAGTAATGACTCCATGAGGCAAGGTATTGTACTTGAACTGTGGTGATCTTAGTCCATTTATTACAGCTCCTGAGTGAGGGTACTGTATGGTGAGCTCACTTTTATACCCCGTTACCTGCAGTGTGCAGTTAACCCTTAGGTCTCCACCAGTTGCACCCTCTGGTGGTACAAGCATAGTGTACACAGTGTGAAGGTACATCCAGTAGTCTTATGTAACTGTACATTGAGTGTACAGGGAGTATACTTACATTATACATACACAACATCACTCTCCCCTAAGTCTTGTGCCACTGGCCTTTGCATTGTGTGCTCTGGCCCTAGACTTGAGTGCCCAAAGCCCTTGCACCTTGTCTATGCTTTGGCTAGGCTCTCTCCCTGTTGACCCCCAAGTCCTTATTGCCACAACATTGGGAAATGGTTATCAGTGGACGGTTTGAGGTTGCTGTTGTGTATGCATGCCTGTTTACTGTATGATGTCTGTAACACTGTTATGTAAAACTGAATGTACCCTTACTTTACACCAGAGGGTGCTGCTGCTGGAGACCTAAGGGTTAACTGCACACTGCAGGTAACCCAGTATAAAAAGGAGCTCACAGCTTGTGGTCCTCACTCAGGAGCTGAAAATAAAGGACTACACAGTTTAAGTATCATACACTGCCTCGAGGAGTCATTACTAAAGGTGCCTACATACACTACAACTGGCGACGAGAATACGAGGTCACGAACCACACACTCAGCATGTCGAATCTCAGCATCTTTCAGCAATTTACGAATGGGGACGATTGGGACGCTTTTGTAGAAAGATTGGAATACTTAAGGAGACTGGCTGCACCATGCAACTTTGGCGACCACTTAAGTGAAGCACTAAGGGACTCTAATATGATAAGAGCAGTGCACTGCATGGATACTTCTAAGGGCAGAAACGCTACCCCGAGTCCCACAACCCTGAATCTGCCACATGGGGCAAACTGGATGGCCCCATGCTGGCACTGTGGAGGAAACCACAAGGCCCACCAGTGCCGCTACAAAGACTATGCATGTAAAGAAAAAGGGCACCTTCAAAGGATGTGCAGAAAAAGCTGTACTCGCCACGTCTCTGATGAGTTGGCTGATCATCGGGGCTCTGACATAGATGAAGGTGAAGTTGCTCAACCCCTGGAAGAAGAGTATGGAACTCATACCTGCTCCACTGAAAGTTCTCCGTGGGCGATGAAAGTAGATGCCGACGGAGTCCCAGTTTCTATGGAGAGCGACACAGGGGCGAGCCAGTCTGCGATGAGCCAAGCAACCTTTGGATGAATCCCGCCAATCGACCACAACGGCATCCTGTCCAAGCGAAGCTGCTCCCAGGCCTCTGGGCTCCGGCAATCGACCTCGAACATGGATCCAACGCTGTATCTGGAGGTTCCACTGTCCAGCTCAACAGCGAAATCTCCAGGGCTGAGGATCCAAACTCCACCTTCCGGGCCGAGGCAGTGCTCCAAAAGAGGATCATTGACGAAATAAATGGATTCCCGACATCCAGGGTCGAACCTGTGGAAGAAAAGAGCACCACAGCCTACCTGCAGGAGAACAAGAAGATGGCTGCTGCACCACGAGGAGCAGAACCTAAAATCAAAATGGTCGCGGCCATACCACAAGGGGCAGCGTTGGAGGAGCATCACGTGACAGCGAGCGGCCAATCAGATTTGAAGGCTCCCTTAAAGGAGACCGGTAACCAAAGAAATTTAAAGGGGAAGTTTCAACTATTTGAGCACAAGGACTTTAAAGCTAAAGATGCAATTAAAGGGTGCAAGTATGAAAATGTATGCAATGTAACCATGAATGGTGATGCTGGTTTAACTAATGTGACTGATGAGATGAATACAGGTGTCAGTAAGGTTGAGAACAAGTTTATTATGCTTAACAATAATGATAGAGAATGTGAAATGCCTAATGTAATCATGTCTGTTGAAACCAGGACACCCAAAAGTGATGCAAATGATAGAATGTACAATGCAGGCTCGACTATGTGTGATCAGAGCCAAGGTGTCATGTATACTGGTAGGACACTGCCAAAGGACATTGGGTCCTACAGGGACCATGCTGATGCCAATGGAATCCCCCTGTGGGAGACCCCCAGGTCCAGCAGGCTACCTGACCATGTAGCCTGGACCTTTGGAATGAATGTGATGCCCCTTGCAGGACACACACACAGCCAGTGGGAGCACAGCCACTACAGGACAGTGGTCAATGGGCAGCCCAGCCACCACCAATGGCAACCTGCATCAGACCAGTCCTACAACCCCTGGCCACCAGGGCCAACACCAGGAGCATGAGGCCAATCTTCTCCAGCGTCCCTGGCAAACCCTAGGATGACCTGACCCTCATCCCAATGGGTGGACAAGGAGCCCACCCAGTCCTGTGCCCCTGCCCACCACCCCACAACTACCCACATCACAGTGCATACACACCACCCACTGCTACCGTGGCTACCCCCCTGAGGGATCCCACAGTGACACCCACTTGGTTTGTGTGTGAGGGAGGGGAAACGTATGAGGCCAGCCTCAAGCACAGGGGTCACACCTGGCAACCACACAACCCTCACCACAACCTCCCATAGCTCACCACTGATCACCTCCCCTGGTCATGACAATAAGGATATGAAGAATGCTTAGGGGGGCAGTGTTGTTGTATATGCATGTCTGTTTATTGTGTGATGTCTGTAACACTGTTATGTAACACTGAATGTACCCTTACACTGTACACACCTTACCTGTACACCAGAGGGTGCTGCTGCTGGAGACCTAAGGGTTAACCCAGTGTAAAAAGGAGCTCACAGCTTGTGGTCCTCACTCGAGAGCTGCAAATAAAATACTACAGGTCTACACAGTTTAAGTATCATACCCTGCCTCATGGAGTCATTACTAAAGGTGTCTACATACACTACAGTTGCAGTGGGGGTTGAGTGGGTTCTGGGTGTGATCCATGTGTGTCCATGGCTACATACATCCATTTCCCCCCCCCCCCCCCGCCCCCCCTTACATAGACCATGTGTGTGGCTGAACACCTGCATGTGCAAACATGTACAGAAAGAAAGAACAACAAAAAAAACATAGGATTAATTACATCACTGATTGGGTTCTGCAGTGGTGGAACAAGTACATTGTACAGGTAAGGTACATACATGGTATCACAGTCTTGCCCCTGGGGTGTAGGTGCAGGTGGGTGAGGAAGCTAGTTCTAGAATGACCGGACTGCCAGCTGGGTGGGCTCGGATCGTTCACCTGGTTGAGTGTTAGGGCCTTTGCCGTTGCCTAGTGGTGGGCAGAGCCACAGGAGTGTGTGGCCTCCCTGTCCTCCTTTGAGGGCTGCGGTGTCTCTTTGCTGCCCTTCAGAGTGGGAACCTGGTCATCCCAGGTCCCGTTGGGAAAGCTGGAGGATGCTAGCCTCTTGCTCCCGGTACTGGCCCTGGTGGCCAGAGTGGTAGAGCTGATCAGGGGCAGGGTACCGGTAGTGGTGCCTTTGCTGTCCGCTGATCACTGGCCCTGCAGCTGGTATGCTCCCTCTGTGTGTGGCCACGCTCCCTGGGGCATCACATTGGTCCCGGAGGCACAGGCTACATGACCGGGTAGCCCGCTGGACCTAGGTGCTTCCGACGGGAAGTGGCCCTTGTTTTTGTTGGCATGCATGTAGAGCCCGGCATCGCACATCATTACTTCATTTACTGTCATAATACATTGGTTCCGACCGTAATCGCCTGACTTAACATGGTTAGTTACATTTACATACTTGAATTTGTCAATTACATCGCTTACATGTGTATCACCGACATCACTGTGTAAAGAGTGGAACTGTCCCTTTAATTGTGATGGGTTGCAGGTCTCCTTTAAGAGGGCCTTGCAATCTTTACCCCAATCGGGTTCGTTGCTCGGCATCCCATGTTGCTCCCTCAACGCTGCCCCTCGTGGTCTGGCCGCCGCCATCTTTACTTCAGGTACTTCACCTCGTGGTGCGGGCACCATCTTCTTTCTCTCCATGAGGTAGGCTGCGGTGATCCTTTTTTTCCCAGGTTCTGCCACGGAAGCAGGGAAGTTGCCTTCTGTGCCGATTTTCTTCCTCTGGAGTCCTGCCACTGGAGCCTGGAAGGTGAGATCGGGTCGTTGCGGCTGGATCATCTCGCCGTTGGGTTGAGCGATCTGTGTCGGCTCCATGCAGTCGAGTTGAGCGGCTGGTTTCTCAGGTGTTGTGCTGGATCCAAATTCGGGGCCGAGTAGGACGTCGATCGCCGGAGGCTGGAAGTTCTCCCAGCTCCAACAGATCTTTTTCAGGAGGACGTCGAACGCCGGAGGCTGGAGGTTTTCCCAGCTCCAACAGATTTGTTTGATCCATCTTCTTCCTAGCAGTGTTAGACCATCACCAGCAATGATCCACAAAGGTAACTTGTGCATCGCGCCGCCATGGGACACCTGGACATCCATGCTGCCAACGACTGGGATGGTGTCAATTGTGTAGGTGAGCAGCTTCACTTGGATTGGGATTATTTTAGGTTGTTCGATTGGATTGTCCCAGAGTTACTCAAAGGCCGCCTGATTCATCAGTGACTGGCTTGCCCCTCTGTCTACATCCATTGTGACTGGAACGCTGTTGATTTTGACTTCCATTTTCAACGGGGAACTCTCAGTGGTGCAGGTAAACATTCCGTACACCTCATCGTGGGGCTGAGCTGCCTCGTGGACTCTCTCTTCATCGTCGCTGGAGTCCGGATGATCGGCCAACTCTTCATCGACTCGGTGAGTACAATTTCTCTTTCACATTTGCTGGAGGAGGCCCTTCATGTTACAGCTTTTGCATGTATAGCCTTTGTAGCGGCACTGGTGGGCCCTATGATTTCCTCCACAGCACCAGCATGGGGTTAGCCGGTTGGCCCCATGTGGTGGACTCAGGGTTGCGGGATCGGGGTTCTGTTGTCTCTTCCCTGAACGAGACTGCTTGCAACAGCCTTGCCTCTAAAAGGCACCAGTTGGTTCACAGTACTTGCCGGGTTGGAGTCCTGGGGGTGAGTCATCCGCTTGGAATTGCAGGTTGAGATCATGAAGCCTGGCTCATGTTAATTACTTCTGCAGGGTGACCGTGGTGTCCGCAGAGAGCAACCTGTGGAGAAGACCCTCGTGGCCGATTCCAATAACGAAGATGTCCCAGAACCTGTCCTCGCCTTGCTTCAGCTGCCGGGTTTCCTCAGGTCTGGGAAACCCGGCCACCCACTATAAACCTGCAAGCATTTTGAATTAGAGGCAGCCAATACCATTAACATATTTAAAATGTAATTCCGCCTCCTCAGAGCAGGTTGGCTGCCCGGCCCTTGTTCCGCCACCATAAACCCCGGAAGTCAGTAGGTTGTTCGGAATTGTTCCTGATTTAACCCCCTACCCGTACCCAATCCCACGTGCTCACCCATGATAAAATTCCCCTCATAAATTCTGTTCCTCTACTCCCTGGCTCCTTCTAGTAAGCCTTCCAGCACCTGATCAGGTTCCTTTTTTCTACAATGTGCCTTTCTTCAGCAATGTTTCTCAGTGAACAACTGCCCTTACCTCCCTCCCACTATTTCAGCTGTTTACATGCCTTAATGTTGCAGTTCAAGCTGACTGAATTATTGATTCTACCACTTTATTGGATGGCTTGTTGTGTAGGTGTTAATGCATATATTTTAGAACAACTCCAGGAAAAAATAAAATGGAAAGTTAATGAACCAGCTTACTAACTCTAAAACCTTAAGTAACGCTCAGTTAACCATTCAATAGTGCACAAACTGTCATTTCTCGGCTTCAATCTCTAAATCGGTTTTCTATCATTTTCTTTTTACTGCTTATGTCCCACTCCAGGAAATTGAGCACATAAATCTAGGCTGACACTCCAGTGCTATGCTGAGGGAATGCTGCACTGTCGAAGGTGCCATCTTTCGGATGAAACTTTAAACTGAGGCCCTGTCTGCTCTCTCAGGTGGACGGAAAAGATCCCATGCCACTATTTTGAAGAAGAGCAGGGGAGATATCCCTGGTGTCCTGGCCAATATTTATCCCTCAATCAACATAACAAAACAGATTATCTGGTCCAAAAGCAAAATACTGTGGATGCTGGAATCTGAAATAAAAACAGAGAATGCTGGAAATCTCAACAGGTCAGGCCGCATCTGTAGAGAGGAAAATAAAGTTAACATTTCGGCAAAAGGGATGGATGATGGCCGAATTGAAATGGTAATGACAGAAGTCAGAAAAAGGCTAATCTGGATAGGGTGTGAATGATGTAGTAATGACCAGCTTCCATTATAGACAAAGAGAAAAAAAAGAAGAGAGAAGAAAGAAGAAAATAAACATCAAATTGTGGGTGTTTGGGGGGGGGGGGGAAAGGGAGCCAAAGGCGACTTTGTCTCTCTAATCTTTCCTGCCTTCCACCATCTCACAGACCTTCCCTTTTGTTCTTTCTTCCCATCCCTCTTTCAATACTTCTTTTCGAACACTCGGCAGTTCTGACGAAGGGTCGTCGACCCGAAATGTTAACTCTGTTTTTCTCTCCACAGATGCTGCCTGACCCACTGAGATTTCCAGCATTCCCAGATTATCTGGTCATTATCACATTGTTGTTTGTGGGAGTTTGTTGTACGCAAGTTGGCTGCCATGTTTCCCTCATTGCAACAGTGACTGTAAAGCACTTTGAGATGTCCGGTGGTCGTGAAAGGCTCTATATAAATACAAGTCTTTCTTTCTTTTCCTTTTCTGCTTTTCCAGGTTAAATAATTCCCCAAGTGTTTTACATAAATTCAGACCAGTTTTCTTACCAAATTCCTCTACATAGATTACTGCAAATAAGCTGTTGTCATTAATCAGGTTAACATGGACCAGAACAATTTTGTTTAATAAATGGGAAATACTTTTTTTATTAAACAAAATTGTTCTGGTCCATGTTAACCTGATTAATATACAGTACCCTGTACCATTATAATAATGGGAAATCTGTTTTTTAACATGATATAATAATGTTAGATGAACATTTCATAGTGCAGATTATGCTGCAAAACTTTAAGGTGAGCTGTGCTTGAATTCTGAAATAGAACAAACATAGTTCTGTTCTACTGTGATTTAGTTCAAAGAATAAACATCTCCAATCTGATCATTGCATGTGCCCTGTAAAGGTTTTCAAATGTACTCTAGTAGAGCTGTACCCTGAGGACACCGAGCATTTCCACTCTTCAAAATAGAAATAACAGGTGTGCTACTGGGGAGGGACGATTTCACGCAAGAGTTGGCCCATTGGCAACAGGAAGAATTCTTTACTTTCAGTCCTTGAAATTGGAAAACTATTTACAGCTTGCAGCATGCTGAATGATTCCATTTACACAATGGGCCGAGCAAATTGTACTGTGTTTCCTTTATCATCTGATGGGGGTAATTTTGACTTTGGACGATATCGATTCAGCTGCCCATTATTCGCCTCTCCTGGTTTTTATTTCCATTATTGTCGCTAATATTGAAATCTCGGGGACCAATGATGTAATTTGGACTCCGACACAATCTTAACTTTGGATCGCGGCTGTGACGCCTAGTCCTGAAGCTGCCTGGGAAAGCTGGTGGCAGACTGGAACCAGGGCCAGAAGAGGCCCAGGTAACAACGATAACAACAATTTGCATTTATATAGAGCCTTTAACACACAAAAACGCTCCAAGGCGTTTCACAGGATCATAATCAGTCAAAGATTGACACCATGAGCAAAAGATATTAGGATAGATGACTCAAAGTTTGGTGAAAGAGATAGGGGGTAATTTCATCAGATATTTTAGGTGCTAAAGAGCCTCCAAGGTTGCCAAGATGGGGTCTTAAGCTGCATCGGCGGTTTGGCCGGATTTAGCACAAGATGCCATCTTGGTAAAGGAGTTGAACCGCATGCTAGAATAGCCACTGGAGGCTCGTTAAACAGCTGATTTCTACTTAAAATGTCTGCGAGCACTCATTAAAGAGGCTGCAAGGCATTTTGGTGGCTAGCGTTTCAACTAACGTCGTCTACTAACAGCGACCTGCTGTCTGGCAGTAAACAGTGTTGAAGTTGATTTCAAGTGCTACTTAAAGGGATACTCACCATTTCTTGTTCATTGCTGCTGAAACTGTGAAGAGGACCTCTGAAACACATCGGAAAACTTCCTGGGACAATTTGTCAAGATTTCACCTACATTTGAGCAACATTTATTTTATAAATTCTCTGAAGACTTCCCTTAAAAAGAATAAGTGCTGTGCTACTCCACCTTATAGGAGTCACCAGGAGAAAAGGAGTTTTGCTCCCGTTGATCATGGGCATCTTGTGAGTGTTCCCCCTTGGTCAGGACGAGGAATGGGAGGAGGACGTGAGACCAGGCAGAGCAACACCAGCTACTGCGGGAGAGAGGGACCGGAGGGCGAGGAGTGCGAGGTGGTGTTCTTCCCCCTCTGTAGGTACAGGACATCCCTCCTCCTCTGGACCTCCTCCACCAGGACTTCCGAGAACCTGTGGGCCCTTTCACTGGATCCCTGAGCCATCCTGCAACATGCCGCTGTGTGCCAGCCATCGGTCTCCACACCTTCAGTGGAAGTGAATGTGCGGAGTCTATATATACTGCTCCACAAAAATTGTGTCTAGTCAGCACTTGAATGCTTAACCTGCAGGTTTCTGGTTTAGCACCACCAGGCAAGTTCAAATTATGGTAATCAGCAATTAGGACTAATATTGTGTGCTAAGTCAAGACTTTCAAATGGGCTAGTCTTATTAGCACTGCAATAAATGCTGGCCTTGCCAGTGATGCCCAGACTCCGGAATGAATTTTTAAAAAATTCCACGAATGAAAAAAAAACATTTAGCACCTTTTTTCACCCTTTGGCCAAATTATCCCGCCCCCCGCCCCCCTCCATAGTTTTTAAGGAGAGTCTTAAATGAGGAGAGAGAGGTGCAGAGACAGAGAGGATTAGGGAGAGAATTCCAGAGCTTAGAGCCTATAAACGAATGAACAGTCTCCAATGGTGCAGTGAAGGGTTGGCTAATGTTTAAGAGGCCAGAATTGTAGTACAGAGAGTTCTTGAAGGGTTCTGGACTGAAGGAGGTTAAGAGATAGGTAGAGGCGAGGCCATGGAATCATTTGAAAACAAGGATGATGATTTTTAATTTGAAGCCTTGGTGAACCTGGAGCCAATCTAGGTCAGAGAGCACATGGGTCATGCGTGAGTGGGACTTGGTGCGGGTTAGTGTACAGGCAGCAGAGTTTTAGATTAGCTCAAGTTTATGGCGGATGGAAGATGGGAGGCTAGCCAGGAGAGCGTTGGAATAGTCTGGAGATGGATGAAGGTTTCAGCAGCAGATTGGATGAGGCAGGGACGAATAATAGTCAACGATTTGAAAATGAATATATTGAATATAATGTAATGACTTGCTAATTTAGAAATTCCTATAAGACTGGTGATGGATTTATTTTAGAAAATGACAGTGCTTTCCTCCTTTGAGGAGAAATATCAACTGAAAGAGTACTGACCTATCTAAAGTGGGTGGCATAATCAATACTACTGATTCTAAATAGTGGGTATGATAATTATAGGTACAAGAAGGATTATAAACTCTTACATGTTCTTAATCTATATACATGAGCTAGCCTTAGAAGTAATATTTTGTTTGTTTACAGAACAATACCAATACTGATCGGTATCAGCTGTGCTATTCTGCGAGAATCCAAATGAGAGGATATTAGATCTGTTTGTAAGAGAGCATTAATGGTTATAACCAGCACTGTCACAAATGATTATTTGATTTCCTGTTCTTACACAGATTAGATTAATAAGCAAAGAAAAATGATGTGCAAACCGAAGTGTTAGACCCGCATCCAAGATTATGTCTGCCATTTTCTAGATCACAGTTTTCAATTGCCTTCAGAGTAAAGTATTTTAATTTACTATATTGTAGATTGCAGCAATTTTCCTTATCATGCTGAGTGAAAATATTGGTTGTATAACAGCTTAAAAATGTATCAAATCATGAGACTAGCGACATAAATCATTTGTAAGATTGCCATATCATTTTAGGGTATGTAAATAGAGTTGTTCATGATACAATGACATCATTATGTGACTGATCATGTCTGCACTTAAAAGTAAAAGGGGGCTAAATCCGATTTCCCCTGAAAACAGGTGTCGTTGGCGTGCTGCCTGCATTACCAGTATCCTCGCGGGAGGGTTTGCCAGTATCCTCGTATGAGGATTTAAACTAGCTTGGCAGGGGGATGGGAACCGGCGAATAGGTTCAGTGGGGAGAGAAGCAAAGCTGGAATTGGGCAGCAGAAAAGTAGAAAGTGAATTTGGAAGACAGAGGAAGCAAGGGCTGGAAAATAGACAACAAGGGAGTTTGGCACCACTAAATGGTATATACTTCAATGCAACGAGGATAGGGAATAAAGCAGATGAGCTGAGAGCACAGATAGACACTTGGGAGTACGATATTATAGTTATTACTGAGACATGGCTGAATAAGGGCAGGTACGGCAGCTCAACATTCCTGGTTGCAGGGTTTTCAGATGGGATAGAGATGGGGGGTAAAAAAGGAGGGGGGATCACAGTATTAACTAAAGAAACAATTACAGCTGTGAGAAGGGATGATATGTTAGAGGGGTCATCAAACAAGGCCATATGGGTTGAATTGAAGAACAAAAAGGGGCAATCACACTACTGCGAGTGTACTATAGACCCCCAAACAGCCAGAGGGAGATAGAAGAACAAATATGTGAACAAATTGCTGTGAAGTGCAAAAACTATACGGCTGTAATAGTGGGGGATTTCAACTACCCTAATATTGGGCTCAAATTTCCCCAGTTTATTTTGCGTCATAGGGGGCGTAACCTGATGTTTGCGGCAGTTTTTCACAATTATGCAAGTTTGGCCAATTTACATTTCTCCTAGGACGGCGTACGTGACCACTCCCAAAAAACCTTCTGGGCACTTAAGGAAAACCAGCGCATATTAAAACATCGGCGCAGGAAGACGCCATTGTTTTTAGGCAAAGTTTTGGAGGGAGTCAAAAAACAAATAAATATGCATAATCAAGCTTAAATTTTTTAAAAGTTAAAACACAGGAAATGGAAGTTTAATGGAATTCTTTAAATTTTGATTTTTTAAAAACTGACACGCCACCACCAAACATCTCCAAACCGGACTCGAGGGATTCGGAGCGTGACTGGCAGAATAAATCCCTCACCTGGACACAGGGGCTCGGGGCTAGGCTTGAAAAGACTGGGGGGTGGGGTGGGGGTGTGGAAGGCGAATGGAAGGCATGAGAAGCCTTACACTATGCATCAAATAAAGACTGGGGGGGCGGGGGGAGGGGGGGGTTCACGATCATTGCGCCTGCTCAGACCTGGGTATGATCCATACTAGGGCGTCGACCTTGGGGCGAGAGAGAACAAAGAACCTTGTCCTGCCTGCCATTTTGAGCTTCTTGCAAAGGTACAATTTAATCATGGGGGCAATACTGACAATATCATACCTTGTGCAAGCCTTCTGCATGATGGTGCTACGGAGGAGACAATTGATTCAATGTCATCGCATGAGGAACCTCAGAGCACGTAGGGTGATGGGCAGGAGGCCTTACCCACATCGGGTATATCGAAACAGGCATTCATACCTGTACCTGAGCGATGCAGACTGTGTCAGAAGACTGCGTTTCTGCAAAGAAGTTGTAACTGAGATCTGTGAGATAGTAAAAGCAGACCTGCAACCTAGAAGCCTTAGGAGGACTGCTTTGTCAGTTGAAGTGAAGGTTACAGCTGCACTTTCATTCTCGGGATGTGTGCTCCATTTCTCAACATGCAACACCTATCTATTTTCGGCAGGTGACTGGTGCACTATATGCCCGGAGGAATGACTACATAAAGTTCCCCATGACTCCCCAGGCAACGCATGAAAGGGCTGTGGGCTTCTCCAGGATTGATGGCTTCCCAAAGGTATAGGGTTGCATTGATTGTATCCACATCGCTTTGCGAGCACCTTTGGAAGATTCTGAGATGTACAGGAACAGAAAAAGCTTTCACTCCATTAATGTGCAGCTCATGTGTGATGACATGCATTACATCATGTCAGTTGATGCAAGATACCCTGGGAGCACCCATGATGCGTTCATCCTACGCGAGAACATTATATCTGCCATGTTTGAGCAGCAGCCAGAAGGGCAGAACTGGCTACTGGGAGACAAAGAGTACGGCCTCGCCACCTGGTTCATGATGTCCCTACGCGCAACCTGGACGGAAGCTGACCAGGAATACAACATGTCGCACATTGCGATGCTCAGCATAATGGAGAGGACCATTGGCATCTTGAAACAGCGTTTCCGATGCCTGGACCATTCCGCAGGCTACTTGCAATACTCCCCTGAGACTGTCGGTCAGTAGCTGGTAGTGGAAGACCCACCTGAGGTGAGAATGTCTGATGATGATGAGGTAGATGCAGGTGATGAGGAAGAGGAGGAGGATGAGGACGAGGATGAGGAAGCCATGCAACTATCTGAACCCGGAGCAGGACGGCGGAGGAGTGACCTTTTAACGATTGCTCGAGTTTTGCGCCAGCAGCTCATTCTTGAACACTTTGCTGCCTGAAGGCTTAGCGGCAACTATTCCAAATAGACCATGTTTACTGTTTGGACCTGTTCTTTAATGTTGTGTTGTGTTAATGGAACAAATGATGGAAATGATTCTAGTTTACTTCAAAAAGTTGTGTTAATAATGGAATAAATAATGTAAATGATTCAGTTATAATTTAAAATATATTTTATTCAAATATTTAACAAACATTTGTTTGTACTTAACTTAACATTGATAAAGTATTCTTGAATCAAACTTTAAAGTTTTCAGTTAAGATCACTTACAAACTCTAAGATCACTTAAAAACTTTTAAACTTGTAAATTACAAAAAACTTTTAATTTGAGAATAGTTACAACAGTAATAACAATAATAATAATAATAACAACAGCAGCAAAGAAAGGCTGCACCCATCTCTCCCCCACCTTATTCTAAGACCGATTGCTGCGTTTGCTCTTGGTGACTCCACCCCTGCCCACAGGCGGTGGTGCAACGTTTCTTGGGATGGTATCAAGCTTATTCTTTTGAACATCTCGGGTAATGCGCACATCTTGAAGGGGGACGGGGGGGGGGGGGGGGCAGGCGGTAATGTGGAGGGCCTGGCTTGTGCCTCTTTAGAGGCTGGTCTGGGGATTGGAGTGGGAGTGGCAGTTGATTCCATCAATGGCCGTGGGGTCTGGGTGTGTTCTCTTAATGCAGCAGCTAACTGACATTCCCTCCCTCATGTTCACTGACAGTGTTTCAACTACCTGCAACATTCCCTCCCTCATGTTTGGTGATAGTGTCTCAGCTACCTGTGACATGCCCTCCCTCATGTTGAGCAACAGTGCGCCAACTACCTACAACATTTGCTCCCTCATGTTCACTGACAGCGCATCAGCTGCCTGCGACATTCCCTCCCTCATGTGCATCGACACTGTATCAGCTGCCTGAGACATTCCCTCCCTTATGTTCCCGGACAGTGTTCCCATTTCTCATGAGAGTGTTGTTACTTCTCCCGCCAGTCCCGATACCTCATCACCCACCCCAACTGATGGTGTCCAGGAGTGATCGTGTAAGGTCAATGCTCTCCGCACTCATTGCCATCATCTGAACCACATCTGTTTGATCCTGTACCTCAGGAAAGCACTGTCAAGCACTCCTTCCCCTCCTCACCCTGAGTGTGGCTTGCTGCACCCCACTGGAATCCCCAGCCTTGGACGGTGGGAAACCATGGAATGTCATACCAACACTCATATCACTCAGGGAAGGGGATAACACCTCAATGGGTGGCACCTGCACCTCCTCTAGAGTGAGTACAACAATGGGGGCTTCATCCATTTCCCCCCCCCCTCCAACTCCCCCTCACCATCAAGCTCTTGGTCTGGAAGGAAGGATTGGAAGATTTTCTCCTCTTCAGGCTTGTTCACATCTGAATCTTCTTCTGCATCATCAGGGTTGGCCTCAAGTTCTTCAAAATATAACAAAACAGACAAATGGTTAGCAGCAGAGCAGGGGGCAGGGTGGGTGGCATGAGTAGGCTCACACAGCGTAGGCAGCAGGCTGATTTGAAGGACCACGATGAATGACAATACATTGCATCACCCGAAGCGTAGCTGACGGAGACATCCTCATGAACCGAAGCATGGCTAGCCTGCGCAGTACTTAACATTTAGCAAAGCCAGACTGTGGAATTTGCAGGACTTACCCTCTCCCTTGAATGTGGGCCCAGCTTGTGCAGTGGTGGTTGCTTTTCTCCAGGCAGGACCCATCAAAGCAGTGACCCTCTCTTCCAAGGGTGTCAGTGGCTGCAGATTTGCCGGGCATCCTCCTGTTCGAGTTCTTTCTCGTTTGTTGTGTGCCACCTTCCTCTGCAAAGATGAAAATATAACTTTATATATAGTGTGTCTTTTTGCTGCGTGGGACATACAGATGGTCACATTTATAATTCCAATTCCATTGAATAAATGAAACTATTACTTACACTAACTACTTGACCAAGGTCCTGCCACTTCTTTTTGCACTGGCTTCCAAACTTCGGCGTGGTCACCATTGGACAGTAATCTTCTGCAAGTTGGTTCCAGTGTTTCTTCATTTCTTTTGGTGGAACTTTTATGTGACCTCTGCTGGTGTCCAGCTCCTGCCATCTGTTCTCAATCACAGTAACTAGTGCCTTAACTTCATCCTGTAAGAAATTCTTGGTCCTTGCACCGCGCTGCATCCTTTATTGCAGCACCGATTTTTTCAATGATAATTAAATGCTCTCATACACAACTGGCTCTTTAAAAATGTCCGAATGCAGACCAGGAGCTGTATTGGGCATGCACGCAAAAGGTGGGGGGCCATCGTTTTTTCAGTGCGGACATTAGGCTGCACCCCCTGAAGCTACAGGTTAGGCTGCACGGTGCCAATTTCAAAACATAGAACGGGGAAACTTGCTACTTTTTTTTGGAGAAGTTGGGGTCAAGAAAAATGGGCGTAACTCTGGCAATACGCCAAAAAACGGCACTGGGGAAAATTGAGCCTATTAACTCGGAAAAAAAGTAGTGTGAATGGTACAGACGGTGTGGAATTCCTTAGATGCATTCAGGAGAACTTCTTTAGCCAGTATGTAACAAGCCCAACAAGGGAGTGGGCGGTTCTGGACTTGGTTTTGGGAAATGAAGAGGGGCAGGTGGAAGGGGTATCAGTGGGAGAGAATTTTGGTGCTAGTGATCATAATTCAGTAAGATTTAGGGTAGTTATAGAAAAGGACAAAGGTCGACCAGGAAAAAAAGTTCTCAATTGGGGTAACACCAATTTTGTTGAGGTGAGATGGGGTTTGGCAAAGTGGACTGGAAACGGCTACTTGATGGTCAATCAGTGTCAGAACAATGGGAGGCATTCAGGAGTGCTATGAGTTGGGCGTTAGCCAAAAATCGAACCAGTGTCACAACCAGGAGCATTGCACACCGGCTCACCACTTCTGCGCGGTAATGCTCCGTGCCCCCTCGAAACTGACAGCGAATATTCCGGCGGGGCACTGGAAGCTGGCCGCTCACCCAGAAGTGCTTACAGTGCTTGACAGATTAGTATGTACTGAAAACCGTCTTTTGCGATGCCTTCCCGGATCCGTGAAAAAAGAAGGCAGAGGGGTGACCTAAGAGAGGTTTTTTGAATCGTGAAAAGTTTTGATAGAGTGAATACAGAAAGGAAGTTTCCATTTGTGTGGAAGAACATAACTAGAGGCCATCAATCTGAGATAGTCACCAAGAAATCCAATAGGTAATTCAGAAGAAAGCTCTTTACTCAAAGAGTGGTGGGAATGTGGAACTTGCTACCACAGGGAGTGTTTGAAGCAAATAGTATAGATGCATTTAAGGGGAGGCTAGACAAGCATATGAGGGAGAAGGGAATAGATGTTTATGCTGATAGATTTAGATGAGGAAAGATGGCAGGAGGCTCAAGTGGAGCATAAACACCGGCATGGACTGGTTGGGCTGACTGGCCTGTTTCTCTGTCGTATTTCCTATGTAACCCTATGTATTCCTATGCAAGGTATTGCACACATATCCGGGAGCAAGTGGTCTGCACAGAAAACATGAAGTCAGGGCAAAGTACTTCAGCACCTGCCACATTCCCTGTAGACTTTAGGCAACTTTAAAGAACTCTAGAAATTACCAAACACTTCTACAAATGCAACAACAGCCAGTAGAAATCAATCAGCAACTAACCTGTAAGTAATTGATGATCCCTTTAAATAGCGCTGGTGGGGGGGATCCTCCCTGCTGCTGAACGCATGTTCTGATGTGAGAGCTTAAGAGATGACATTAGCTAGATTGATGAACTCCAAAATAGTAGCGCTGTCATCAAATCAGCGTTGCACGCTGATTGATTTCATAATCTGCCTACTCGGCATTCATCTGGCATACAGTCCTTTTGTGCGCTAACACCCTACCAAAGGTAGCAGCCAATGTGGACAGCACCAGCTGTGTGCGCCGCCGCAAACACCATTTTATAACCTAAGCGGCAGCCTTAACCACCAAGCAATGGACCGTATGGAGCCAAATTTTGTGGCCAAACAGTTTATTGAAGACGGAATTAAAACAAATTGTTCAGTATGAATACGGAATACTAGTCATTTGTACCATTGAAGAAGATGTCATACATGCTGTATTATAACTTTTCCTGGGGTATGTCATTTCTGTATATTCATATACAACCCAGTCATGTGTTTCCAGTCCAAATCAAAAAGGTTGGAATCCCTGCATAACTGCACCAGGGCCATTCTTTTCATTTCTCATAGCACCATAAATCCCAATAAATGATAATCAAGGGGCTATTGGGAGGGAGGAACTTAAAACAATCACTATCACTAGGGAAAAAGTACTAGGCAAACTAATGGGACTAAAGATGGACAAGTCCCCTGGATCTGATGGCCAGCATCCTAGGGTCTTAAAAGAAGTAGTGGATGCATTGGTTGTAATCTACCAAAATTCCCTGGATTCTGGAGAGGTCCCAGCGGATTGGAAAACCGCAAATGCTCCTATTTAAGAAAGGAGGGAGACAGAAAGCAAGAAACTATAGATCAGTTAGCCTAGTATCTGTAATTGGGAAAATGCTGGAGTCCATTATTAAGGAAGTAGCAGCAGGACATTTGGAAAATCATAATACAGTCAAGCAGAGTCAGCATGGTTTTATGAAAGGGAAATCATGTTTGACAAATTTGCTGGAGTTCTTTGAGGATGTAACGAGCAGGGTGGATAAAGGGGAACCAGTGGATGTTGTGTATTTGGATTTCCAGAAGGAATTCGATAAAGTGCCACATAAAGGTTATTGCACAAGATAAGAGCTCACGGGGTTGGGAGTAATATATTAGCATGGATAAAGGATTGGCTAACTAATAGAAGTCAGAGAGTCAGGATAAATGGGTCATTTTCAGGATGGAAAACTGTAACTAGTGGGGTGCCACATGGGTCAGTGCTGGGGCCTCAACTATTTACAATCTTTATTAATGACTTGAATGAAGGAACTAAGTGTAATGTAGCCAAATTTGTTGATGATACTAAGATAGGTGGGAAAGCAAATTGTGAGGTTATCCACTTTGGTAGGAAAAATAAAAAAGCAAATTATTATTTAAATAGGGAGAGATTACAAAATGCTGAGGGAGAGAGATCTGGGGTCCTTGTACATGAAACACAAAAAGTTAGCATGCAGGTACAGCAACTAATTGGGAAGGCAAATGGAATTTTAACCTTTATTGGAAGGGGGATGGAGTAAAAAAGTAGGGAAGTCCTGTTATAACTGTACAGGGCATTGGTGAGACAACATCTGGAGTACTGCGTGCAGTTTTATTCTCCTTATTTAAGGAGGGATATACTTGCATTGGAGGTAGTTCAGAGAAGGTTTACGAGATTGATTCCTGAGATGAAGGGGTTATCTTATGAAGAAAGGTTGAGCAGGTTGGGCCTATACTCATTGGAGTTTAGAAGAATGAGAGGTGATCTTATTGAAATGTATAAGATTCTGAGGGGGCTTGAAGGGTAGATGCAGAGAGGATGTTTCCCCTTGTGGGGGAATCGAGAACTTCAGAATAAGGGGTTGCCCATTTAAAACGGAACTGAGGAGGAATTTTTTCTCTGAAGGTCGTGAATCTTTGGAATCTCTACCCTACAGAGCTGTGGAGGCTGGGTCATTGAATATGTTTAAGGTGGAGATAGACAGATTTTTGAATGATAAGGGAGTCAAGGGTTATGGGGAGTGGGCAGGGAAGTGGAGTTGAGGCCAAGATCAGATCAGCCATGATCTTATTGAATGGCAGAGCAGGCTCGAGGGGTCAAATGGCCTAATCCTGCTCCTATTTCATATGTTCTTATATTCTATTGTGTTATTTCCAATGAACGTTGAATTAGGGACAGTTTGGTATTTTAGGCCCCTGCCTATTAGGATCAGACAAAGTGATTGATAAAACTTGTTTAATACAGGAGCCTCACTATTTCAAACAGGAACTTTACTATATCACATAGGGCCCTTACTATTTCACACAAAACTTTACTATTTCATACCGACCTTCACTATTTTACACAGGAACCTTACTGTCAACAGGCAGAAGAGACTTTTTCTGTTTCAAGAGGCATCAATCTGGGCTGAATTTGAACTCAGGTTCTGGGATGATGGGGGTTATTTTAACATTTTGCCGCGCTGGAACGGGGGGCCGAATAATACGTGGGAAACCTGGAAGTCTGGGTATCTCCTCATGCTATGGAGATTTAACAGACAAGTTCCCCACCCGGAAATCTGCCTGACCGACAGGCTTGGCTTCCAATTCTGTGGGAATCGCTGGAGAAGAGGCCGCAGCCCCAGGTAGGTCCGACCTCCGATCACGGGGTGGAGGGGTTCCGATCCCAAGGGGGGTCCGATCCCTGACCCTGGGAGAGGTGGGGGGGAGGTGCTCCTATCCCAAGGGGGGTCCGATCCCTGACCCCAGGTAGGTTCTGATCCCAAGGGGTGTCTGATCCCTGACCCCAGATGTGATGTATGTAGCACACAAATCACTAACTCCATACGGTCTGGTGTTGATCTAACTGCTGTGACCTTGGTCCTTTATTGAACAGCTCCAGAGTGACTCTCAGGTGTGGTGGTCAGCCTTTTATACTGCCTCTTGCAGGTACTTTCAGGTCTCCCACCACAACGCCCTCTGTGGTGTACCATTGTGCTTATTATACATTTAAGGTACCAGGACAATACACACATCAATACATAACATCTCACTTCCCCCCACAGGATGCAGGACGATACACACATCGATACATAACATCTCACTTCCCCCCCCAGTCCCAAAGCCGTTGCCGGGGATCTCGGCCTTGTTTGTCCAACGGAAGGCTGGTATGCATAGACAGTGCATTTGTATGGTACGTTATCTGATACAGATGTTGCGTCAATGGGTTGTGGGTACGTTGAGCAGTTACATTAAATAGTTATTAAATCCCAGCTCCTCTGGGTGAGGTGCAGTGACATGGTAACGGATCCCTGATTTCCTTATTAGCTCTTATCATTAATTGTACTTCACATGCATTATTTTACACAAACACAGTGACCATTCAGCATTAAAATATTAATTCTTATTATAAATCCGTCATCTCACATTAACATAGCTCATTTTAGACTCGCTCTTGCCTTACAAAAATCACTTTGTGGGGACCACCATGTGGTAAGGCCCTTTTAAGACTCCCGGGTGCATTTCCTTTTTAAGGCGCCATCTTGGATTCCACGAGGTTTCTCCTTGGGCGCCGCCATCTTTGATGCTCTGCTGCTCTGGACACGAGGCCGCCGCCATCTTGCTCTCCGCCGCTCCGGATGCCCTCCGCCGCCGCAGCCTCCGCTCCCCTCCGCTGCCACCTGACTTGCCGCCTCCTCTGCGGCCGTCGTGGCTGCCGACCTCCAGCTGCTACCGCTGTCCGACTCTCCCTCTGCATGGGCCCCTCCGATCTGCCAGCCATCCTGGATCTCTTGCACCCCACCTACAGCACCCCGCCAGCTCACGGAGGCTGCAAAATCTCTGTGGCTTGAGGTCCGGGGCTGGGGCTTGCTCTGCTTGCCTGTGGGGGGATTGAGACTGCAGCTCCAGCTCGGTAGGCGCTGCTCTCTGGGGACCCGGGGCACGTCAGCACCCCGGGGAGCAGCAGCCTGTGGAATGGTAAAGTCTTCCCAGCTCCCATGGACCGTCCCCATCCACCTCCGGCCGAGGAGCGTCGGCCCCTCGCCTGCAATGACCCACAAAGGTAAACCGTGCGCCTCGTCCCCGTGGGATACCTGCACCTCCGCTCTGCCAAGAACAGGTATTAGTTCCCTGGTGTAGGTACGCAGCTTCGCCGTGACCGGGACCAGCTTAGGTCGTGCAGCTGGGTTAATCCACAGTTTATCGAAAGTTCTCTGACTCATCAACGACGAACCCGAGCCCGTGTCCACTGCCATGCTCACAGGGACTCCGTTGATTTTTACTTCCATTACCACTGGGGGCGAATCGTCGGTGCACGTATACAGTCCCAACACCTCATCTTCTTCTATTGCTCCTCGCTGAACAGTGGATCATCCCCCATCTCCTCAGCCACATGGTGAGTCCGATTTTTTTTACACATACGCTGAAGGTGGCCTTTCAGGTGACAGGTATTGCACGTATACTCCGCACCAGCGAATGGTCCAATCCCGGGTAGGGACTGACCCATGACCCTGGGGTGCATCCGACCCCAAGTGGGTACGATCTCTGACCCTGGGAGTGGTCCAATCCGTGACCCCGGTGGGGGACCAATTCAGGGGTGTTCCGATCCCTGATCTTGGAGGGGATTCGATCTCTGAACCTGGTGGCATGGTCTGTTCCTGGGGGGTGGATGTGAGGATTTGTATGTGGGTGTCTGTTGGTTGCGGCACCTCAAGGGCCGGTAAGAAGCACTCCTGCTCCTCCTGAACCACCACGAGTGCTCCCCAAGGCTGTCCAGGAAACCGGCCGGCCTCAGTAAAACCTGAAAAGCATGTTAAATCCGAGGCTTTCAGCCTCATTAACATATTCAAAGTGCCAACCCAGCTCCTGGGATCGGGTTGGTTGCCTGCCCCTTGTCCCGCCTGAGTAAAACCCGTAAGTCAGCGGGTTGGAGCCAGCTTCCCGACACGCTTCCATTTTTTGCCCATTTAACCCCCCACCCCACCAAATCCCACCCGTTCCCCCATGTTAAAATTCCAACTGATGTGTCAGTAGCTAAATCATTGCCCCATCCATTTCCCCAGCATTATATTGTTGCAAACATTCCTGCTTACCCTTTGAAATTATTTACAGAGCATCAGAGAGAGAAGGGGGCAGCTGGAGAGATGGCAGCACTGGAAGAAGCAGGCAACCTGGGCAATGAAGGTGGTAGCCAGATTGAAGAAACAAGTGACCAAATTTAGAGTGGGACCTGCATGTTTTCGCAACGTAAATATGGAGCAGGAAGGACAATCCATTTGGGCCAGAGGGCCAGACACCTGATGAATGTGATGCATTCTTCGTTGAAGAAAGTAACTGTGGCAGTTGGTGCCAACTCCTTGAACCCCAGGACTCCTTTGAAGTGCAAGAAGAAATTTAACAATCTCATCAGAGAAGCCACGATGAGCTATCTGCTCCTACCACCCTTGCCTGCAGTCTTTTTTAAGTGTAGTATTCCTCCTATTGACCGCCCTGAGGCAAACAAATCAGAGATGAATGGCGTCTGACTATGGAGCAGGAGCACTGGAGAAGTCAATCACTGTCTCTTGAGCCTGCGCTAAATAGAAGAATGAGCAGCACATTCATGTGGAGACACTGAACACCATCTTGAAAAACCTGAAACACATGGCAGAGGTCATAGCGAAGTTCAAAACCATTTGTGCCAATATCTGGGGAGGATTTGATACAATATAGTGCTACTTGGAGCGAGTGGCAGCACCAGGAATGTTTGCATCCATTCCTAATGAAAGAGAAGCCTCTAAACCAGTCAATGTATCCTTTGACAACTAGCTTTGAGGACTTGGGGGATAATTTGGAGAGAATGATGGAAGAATTTTGGGTGCTATCTCTCAGAGTCTGCAGAATGTAACTGACATACAGAAATGAGCAGATAAAGTTGTTGGTGGAATCCATTTCCGACCTTTTGCAATCTTAACGTGCAGGGTTTTGAGGGCTGATGAAGCACCTGCCTAAAGCAAATAGGAGCTTCACATATTTATGAAATCATGGCCCTATTAAGTCTATGAGACCCCAGTGCAATTTTAACCAGGGCTTGAGTGGGGAAGCCACCACGGTTTTTACACTGGAAGCTTGTCTGCAGCTGCCTGAAGATAGAAGAGGCCCTTCTAATAAGACTAAAGCTTTAATTTTGTAGTACATCTCTGGGCCCTACAAAGAAAGTCGCAGCCTCCCCTGCCCTTCCGTCCTTTGAGGCCCTCCAAAAATCCCATCCCTGTTATTATGTCTGTATTGCACTTATGAATGACTCCACGAGGCAATGTGTTGTACTCAAACTATAGTGACCTTGGCCCTTTATTCCAAACTCCAGAGTGAGGCACAAGCATGGTGTGCAGCCTTTTATACTGGGCTCTGCCACCAGGGTAAACCTTATTGATAGTATATCATGTAAACAAGTCTCCATCCTATGCAACTACACAGTGACTACACAGAGAGTATATCTATAGTCTGCACAGACAACACCCGCAACTTACCTGGAAGCTGGTGAGCATCCAAGGACTGTCTTATCTTCACCTGCCAGCAGGCACCTTGCTCCCGCTTTGTAATGTATTTGCTTCATGGATTCTTTGTTTAAGAATTCATAGCAACACATTGCTATTAAGAACCAGTTGGTTTATTAACAAAGGTTTAACAATCACACCACACATCACCAGTTCATCCACCAGGCTCACAACCACCTGCTTCATCATGGATCCCCTGAACCCAACTGGCTGGGGTTTTATTGAATCTTGTGACCATCACGTGACTGGCTAAGCCACTCACAACTCAACAGCTCTACAATTATTTTAGTTGCATCTGTAAAACAATAAATCATTAAGTCAAGTGCCCACCGATTAAAGGGGGGGGGGGCACTAAAACCAACAAACTTAAACAAATTAAACTTTAGACATTACGTGGTTTAAATTAAAATTTGGTTGCCTGGGGTGATGATGCACGCCAATCCTTCCGGTGCCCACCTCTCGTGGAAGGCCACGAGCGTACCGGTGGACGCCGCGTGCTCCAGCTCCAGGGACACCCTGGCTCGGATGTGACCGTGGAAGAGAGGCAGGCAGTCGGGCTGAACGACTCAACAGCTCTACAACTATTTTGTTGTAAACTAATAATCAAGTGCCCCCTGATTAAAAGGAGGGTGGGGGGTAATAATGTGAAAGAATGTAAGCTCCTTCGAGAGCATACTCACAGGTGAATATATTACATTCTTCACGCCTGTTATAGGTGGGAAGCTGACCAGTGGCATTTAATGAGGCTCCGCGGTTGAAATTGTCATAGCCTCCTGCTTGCCTCTGCGGGTGGGAAATCAGCTCGCCAGGGTGAATTCCTGTCCTAAACCTGCTCTGAGTTAAAATCCACCTCCTGGAGCTAAGTTGACTACTCACTTTGTCACAAATGAGGAATTATTCATTTTAGAAGATCGAAGTGAGTGCATTATGATTGTGCATAACTTATACCTTGGCATAGACAACACAGGATAAATTATACTTGAGTAGTAATTTGGAAGAGGTTTGTTTCTTTGCATTACTTTTAGTAAATTACATTTTATGGAAGTAAATCTACCATTACAAAGTTTATAATTTACACACACACATATATATATATATATATTTAAAGAATTATTCAAGACAAATTCTGCATTATCAAATGTGTACTGTTCACAATGGTTCTTTAACTCCCATATAAACATAACATTATTCAAAAAGGCAATATTAATGATGTTAGCATCTCAAAGTGTGAGCTGATCCTTGGTTACCAGAATAGTTAAACATCACTGTTATTGATCATTATCATTATTGACTAAATCCATTTTCATCACCTACTCTTCTGTATTAAAGTCTTGACCTTCAGACTATAATTCGCTCAAAATGAATCAATATGAAAAATATTGCACCAGACATATATACCCAAATGACTTGCTTCGTGTGCAGCAGTGAAAGATTTCACTGTGAATTTGATTGATAACTAGCTGTAAGCGTGTATAAATGTTTCCTTAAATGTGTAACAAAAACTAAAATCCACGGCCATAAAGTTATGCAACACGAGTTTCTTTTTTCTTGCCAAGCTGGAATTTGGTTTATCAAATTTCGTAATGTGTGGTTGCATTAAGTGCATCTGATACTATGCTGACAACGTACTTTGACTCAGGGTAATCTTCTGATCAGAAATGTGTGGCTTGGCAGATCATCGTCTGCTGAGATGATTCACAAAGTGTCACATGTAGATTTGTAATGAAGGTTTTATTTGGGATAGATTACTAAAGGAGGTTCGTTATGATCTCTGACGATGGCACTTACCATTCCACTGGGAGCTGGCTTATCAGCATGACTTTCTTTCAATACCACTAATGATATTTAGAACCAGAAATGTTGTTTCAATGAATGCCAATAGTTAAATTTTTTTAAAACAAGTTTTTTAATAATTATTTTAAATGGCTCTGGGCAGACACTACAATGAGTTATCACAGTTACTTCATTTTTTAAAGGCTGGCAGTTTTCAATTTAGCCCAATTATCATCTGCTCCATGAAAATGCAGCTCATTATTATATATATATATATATATATATATGTGTAAAGTTCTGATCATGGATAAATACAGGTAAGTTTATCCTCCATTATTAGAACCTTTAAGTTATAAATGTTTATGTGAAATTCACCTCTCTGCTATTTTAACTGATGCATTAACCCAATTATCAAGTTAATTCTTTTAGTATAATTTTGAAGAAAGGAATTTCATTTGGATATATTAAGGATTCACATGTTACTATCCCAGCATAATTTCAAGGCCATCACTTTTAAAGACCCATCCTTCGTACATCAGTAATTTTACTATTTTTTTCTTTAAACATTCTTCTGGTTCATAAATGGAATCTCTAGCAGGTGTGTGCACTTCAAAATGTTCAGATAAGTACAGTTTAATTTGGATATTAAACATGTTTCAGGTGTACGGTAGCCAAAATGTGGCACTTTACTAAAAACTGATCCATGTGGTTACTTACCACACCCCACAATTAGCACATGTTGCAATTCTAGTAATGCTTGTGTTCACAAACCTGGTTTTTGAACTGAACAATATTATCCAAAAATACAAATGTGAATTAATAACAAATTTGATATCGTCTCCAATTTTCATACCACAGAGTATAGGGTTCAATTTTCCCCAAGTCCGTTTTCTCGCGTATTGCCAGAGTTACGCCGGGTTTTCTGGGCCAGAAATGCGCCAGAAATATCTTGCCTAACTTTCCCTGATGTATAATTCGAATTTGGCGGCACGCACCGTGTCCAGTCTCCTTGGGGGTTGGAGCCTGCTGTCTGCACCAAAAAATGAAGCTGCACTTTCTGTGCATGCGCGGAAAAAAAAGTTACATTTTTGACGTTGTTCCAATGGGCACGCATGCTCAGTACAGCTCGGATTTGGCAATCGGCCATTTTGAAAGAGCCAGTTGTGTGTGTGTGTGCGAGAAAGAGTGCTGTGTGAGAGCATTGGAAAAATCACAGCTGGAGCAATACAAGATGCAACGCAGACCAAGGACCAAGAATTTCTTGCTGGAAGAAGTGGAGACACTAGTTACTGTGATTGAGAACAGATGGCAGGAGCTGGATACCAACAGAGGTGACATAAAAATTCCACCAAAAGAAATGAAGAAACACTGGAACCAAGTTGCAGAAGATTATGTGCAATTGTGAACACCACGAGATCTGGAAGTCAGTGTAAAAAGAAATGGCAGAACCTTCGTCAAATAGTTAGTGTAAGTAATATTTTCATTTTTTCAATGCAATTGTAAATGTGACCAGCTGTATATGTCCCACCCAGCAGAAAGACACTCTTTCTAAAAAGTTATATTTTCATCGTTACAGAGGAAGGTGGCACATAATAAAAGGGCAAGAACTCAAACAAGAGGAGGCCCAGCAAATCTGCACCTACTGACACCCTTGGAAGAGAGGGTCACTGCTTTGATGGGTCCTGCATGGAAAAACGCAATCAGTACTGCACAAGCTGGGCCCACACTCAAGGGAGAGGGTAAGTCCTGATAATTCATCATGGCCCTTCAAATCAGCCTACTGCCTGGCCTGCGATGTGTGAGCTTACTCATGCCATCCACCCTGCCCCCTCCTCTGCTGCTAATCATTTGACTGTTTTGTTATCTTTTGCAGAACGTGAGGCCAACCCTGACAATGCAGAAGAGTCAGACGAGGATGAGCCTGAACTGGAGGACATCTTCCAATCCAACCCTCCAGACCAAGAACATGGGGGTGAGGAGGAGGGGATGGAGCTGGATGAAGCTCCCACTGTTGAACTGACTTTGGAGGAGGTGCCGCTCATGGAGGTGACAGCCCCTTCCGTGACTGGTGGTTTGAGTGTTGGTGGGACATTCCATGGTTTCACACCTTCTGAGCTTGTGGGTCCCAGTAGTGGGGTGCAGCGAGGCACACCCAGGATCCCACCATCCCAGGCTGTGGGTCCCAGTGGGATGCAACGAGCCATACCCAGGGTGAGGAGGGAAAGGAGAGCTCAACCATGCTCTCCTGAGATGCAGGATGTAACAGATGTGGTTCAGATGATGTCATTGAGTGCAGAGAGCATTGACCTTACCCGATCACTCCTGGACACCATCAGTGGGGTGAGTGATGAGGTAGCGGGACTGTCGGAAGAAGTAACAACACTCGCCAGGACCATCAGTGAGGGAATAGTGGCCATGAGGGAGGGAATGTCAGAGGTAGTGCAAACCACGGCACTGGCTATGAGGGAAGGAATGTCAGAGGTAGTACTGGCCATTAGGGAGGGATTGATGCAGTCCACTGACACACTGTCAGGGCGCATTCGGGACGGCATGCGTGAGTTAGCTGCTGCAATAAAGGAACACGTCCAGACCCCGCATCCATTGACAGAATCAATTGCCACTCCCACTGCAGTACCCACACCAGCCTCTGAAGAGCCCCAAGTCGAGCCTTCCACATTACCACCTGACCACCCCCCGATCAGGAGGTGCACACTACCCGAGATGTTAGAAGGAATAAGCTTGGTACCAAGCCCAGAAACACTGCTCCACCGCCTGCAGGCAGGGGTGGTGGGGAGTCCAAGACCCAGCGCAGCGGGCGGTGTTAGACTAAGGGGGATAAGAGATGGTGCAGCCTTTCTTTGCCGCTGTTGTTGTTGTTCTTATTATTGTTACAGTTGTGACTGTTCTCAAATTAAAAGCTTTTTGTAAGTTATGTAAATTTACAAGTTTACAAGTGATCTTAAAATTTTTAAGTTATCTTAAAGAGTGATATTAAAGTAAAATTTGATGCAAGAATAATTTTATTAAAGTTAAGTTAAGTACTTTGTAAACTTTTGAATAAAATATATTTTACATTAAAACTGCATCATGTTCCATGAACACAACACAACATTACGGAACAGCTCCAAACAATAAACATGTCCATGTGGAATAGTTGTCGCTGAGCCCTCAGGCATCAGTAAAGCGTTCACGAATGAGCTGCTGGCGCAAGGCTCGACCAATCGTCGTGCTCCGGCCTCAGGCACTTGCATGGCTTCCACATCCTCATCATTATCCTCCTCCTCCTCTTCCTCCTCCTCCTCCTGCTCGTCACCTGCATCTTCCGCATCATTATCATCAGCCACTCTCACCGCAGGTGGGTCTTCCACTACCAGGTGCTGCTGCCTCATGATGGCTAAGTTATGCAGCATGCAGCACACAACAGTGAACTGACCGACAATCTCAGGGGAGTATTGCAAGTAGCCTCCGGAATGGTCCAGGCATCGGAAACGCTGTTTCAATATGCCAATGGTCCTCTCAATGATGCTGCACTGTGCGACATGTTGTATTCATGGTCAGCTTCCGTCTGGGTTACGTGTAGGGGCGTCATGAGCCAGGTGGCGAGGCCGTACCTTTTGTCTCCCAGTAGCCAGCTCTGCCCTTCTGGCTGCTGCTCAAATATGGCAGATATAACGCTGTCACATAGGATGAACACATCATGGGTGCTGCCATAGTATCTTGCATCGACTGACATGATGCAATGCATGTTGTCACACATGAGCTGCACTTTAATGGAGTGGAAGCCCTTTCTATTCCTGTACAACTTGGAATCCTGCAAAGGTGCTCGCAAGGCAATGTGGGTACAATCAATCCTTGAGAAGCCCACAGCCCTTTCATGGATTGCTTGGGCAATCATGGGGAACTTGATGAAGTCATTCCTCCGCGCATACAGTGCAGCCGTGACCTGGCGAATGGAGACATGTGTTGCATGTTGAGAGATGGCGCACACATCCCCAGTTGTAGCTTGAAATGATCCGGAGGCATAGAATGAAAGAGCAGCTGTAACCTTCACTTCAACTGACAAAGCAGTCCTCCTGACACTTCTCGGCTGCAGGTCTGGTTTCACCAACTCACAGATCTCACGGACAACTTCTTTGCGGAAACACAGCCTTCTGACACAGTCTGCATCACTCAGGTGCAGGTAAGAATGCCTGTCTTGATATACCTGAGGTGGGTAAGGCCTCCTTCCTACAGGCTCTGATGTTTCTGATGCGATGAGCTCTAATCAATTGTCTCCTTCGTAGCACCATGGTGCAGAAGGCTCGCACAAGGTATGGCATTGTCAGTATTGCCCCCATACTTAAAGCTAAACTTTCAAAGAAGCACAAAACAGTAGGAAAGCAGGCAACACAGGTTCGCAGTTCTCTCTCTCCCCAAGGTCTTTATGGATGGACCACACAGAAAGGTCTTGTGACCTCTCCTCTCTCCCGCCCCACGCCCCCCTTGAGTCTTGTGACCTCTCTCTCCCTCCCCCTTCCCGGGCTACAAGCCGTAAGATTGTCTCTCTCCCTCCCTCTCCCTCCCTGGCTGCAAGCCGTAAGATCGGCTATCTCTCCCTCCTCTTCTCTCTTCCCCCCGACAACCCCCACGGCTTGTTTTGTAGCCGAACCCCGAGTTGCTGTGTCTGGACGTAAGGCCAATTCTGCCGACCAAACCTATAACCCTTCAGACCTTCTTCAAGACGTTCGGTGGTGGCGTGTGAGTGAGTAAAGAAATGAGAAAACTTGTGAAATCCAACAAATTTACTTCTATGTTGACAGGTTAAAAAAAAAGTTGAACTTTATTATTGATTTTGACAGTGTTCTTGACTCCCTCCAAAATCTTCAATTTAAAAACAATGGACTCTTTTCAGCACAGATTTGTGAATGTGCGCTAGTTTCGTAACTCACCAGAAGGTTTTTTGGGAGTGACCAGATACGCCAACATACTGGAGAAAAATGTTGGCCAAACCGCAAACAATTGAAAAAAACGGTGCAGACATGAGGGAACGCCCCCTTTGAGATGAAAAAAAACTGGCCTAGAAAAATCGCACCTAAGTCCATTACGCTGGCGCAGATCGCAGAGGGAAAGTTTGAAAAAAAAAGGGCAAAAATTTACTCAATATGCCAAAAAAAAACCTACTCCAAAAAAACGGCACAACTCAATGGGGAAAATTGAGCCCATAATATGCAAAATACAGAGTTACATTCCAATGCTATAATATACAATTATGTACAAATACTGTAATACACATGTCTGTACAAACACAGTGGTCAGGCAGTATAGTGATGTTGCGTAATAAGAACATAAGAATTAGGAGCAGGAGTAGGCCATTCGGCCCCTCGAGCCTGCCCCACCATTCAATAAGATCATGGCTGATCTTCTACCTCAACTCCACTTTGAAGGACCAATGTATTACATAAGTAAACTGTGGGATCTGGGTTTTCCTTGTCAACTCCCCCATACATGAATTCCTAATCTCAGCTATATAGTTATCATGTGGGATAGACTCTCAAAATATGGGACACAATATACGGAGGTCCTCTTTCCTTTTGATGACAAGCGGAGGCCCAGGCAAACCAATAAGCAGACACAGAACTAGATCACAGCGTATGTCAATGCCTGCAGCATTATACCCAGGACCTGATTGCAGTGTAGGAAAGGGGTTCAATCATTTGATCAGTAAAGAAGGACCCTTCCAGCTTTGGGCGGATATCTTTGTTGCCTGCTCAGTTGAACAGACCTGGCCAATTTTAAATGTGAGAAAGTATAAGGCAAAGCGTTTGGAGAGAGCTTACAAGGCAAGGGAATACATAATAAATGGTAGGAATGAGTGATCACAGTATGGTTGAATTTGTAATACAGATTGAGGGTGAGGAAGTAGTGTCTCAAATGAGCATACCATGCTTAAACAAAGGGGACTACAGTGGGATGAGGGCAGAATTGGCTAAAGTAGACTGGGAACAGAGACTAAATGGTGGCACAATTGAGGAACAGTGGAGGACTTTTAAGGAGCTCTTTCAGAGTACTCAACAAAAATATATTCCAGTGAAAAAGAAGGGCGGTAAGAGAAGGGATAACCAGCCGTGGATAACCAAGGAAATAAAGGAGAGTATCAAATTAAAAACCAATGCGTATAAGGTGGCCAAGCTTAGTGGAAAACTAGAAGATTGGGAAAATGTTAAACGATAGCAAAGAATGACGAAGAAAGCAATTAAGAAAGGAAAGATAGATTACGAAAGTAAACTTGCGCAAAACATAAAAACAGATAGTAAAAGCTTTTACCGATATATAAAACGAAAACAAGTGACTAAATTAAATGTTGGTCCCTTAGAAGATGAGAAGGGGGATTTAATAATGGGAAATGTGGAAATGGCTGAGACCTTAAACAATTATTTTGCTTCGGTCTTCACAGTGGAAGACACAAAAACCATGCCAAAAATTGCTGGTCATGGGAATGTGGGAAGGGAGGACCTTGAGACAATCACTATCACTAGGGGGGTAGTGCTGGACAGGCTAATGGGACTCAAGGTAGACAAGTCCCCTGGTCCTGATGAAATGCATCCCAGGGTATTAAAAGAGATGGCGGAAGTTATAGCAGATGCATTCGTTATAATCTATCAAAATTCTCTGGACTCCGGGGAGGTACCATCGGATTGGAAAACAGCTAATGTAACGCCTCTGTTTAAAAAAGGGGGCAGGCAAAAGGCAGGTAACTATAGGCCGGTTAGTTTAACATCTGTAGTGGGGAAAATGCTTGAAGCTATCATTAAGGAAGAAATAGCGGGACATCTAGACAGGAATAGTGCAATCAAGCAGACGCAACATGGATTCATGAAGGGGAAATCATGTTTAACTAATTTACTAGAATTCTTTGAGGATATAACGAGGATAGAGATGTACCGATGGATGTAGTGTATTTAGATTTCCAAAAGGCATTCGATAAGGTGCCACTCAAAAGGTTACTGCAGAAGATAAAGGTACGCGGAGTCAGAGGAAATGTATTAGCATGGATCGAGAATTGGCTGGCGAACAGAAAGCAGAGAGTCGGGATAAATGGGTCCTTTTCGGGTTGGAAATCGGTGGTTAGTGGTGTGCCACAGGGATCGGTGCTGGGACTACAATTGTTTACAATATACATAGATGACCTGGAAGAGGGGACAGAGTGTAGTGCAACAAAATTTGCAGATGACACAAAGATTAGTGGGAAAGCGGGTTGTGTAGTGGACACAGAGAGGCTGAAAAGAGATTTAGATAGGTTAAGCGAATGGGCTAAGGTTTGGCAGATGGAATACAATGTCGGAAAATATGAGATCATCCACCTTGGGAAAAAAAACAGGAAAAGGCAATATTATTTGAATGCGGAGAAATTACAACATGTTGCGGTGCATAGGGACCTGGGGGCCCTTGTGCATGAAACTCTTTTTGGAGTTTATCTGAAAAACAAAAAAACATTAAACCGTGCCATCCGACTTGGGTGACACACAAGACATTTACAAGGCCCTTTTTTTTTCTCCTTTTTTTTTTGTGTTTTTCTTTTTTTTGGTTTTTTTTTTGGGCACTAAAATCACAATTTTTCCCCAGTGCCCCCTATAAAAGGGAAGGGGGACACTAAAAGCACCGGCAATTAAAACAAATTAAACTTTAAAACGTAAAATCAAATTAAAATTTGGTTGCCGGGCGTGATGATGCACTCCAGTCCCTCCGGTGCCCACCTCTCGCGGAAGGCCTCGAGCGTACCGGTGGACACCGCGTGCTCCATCTCCAAGGACACCCTGGACCGGATGTAAGAGCGGAAGAGAGGCAGGCAGTCAGGTTGAACGACCCCCTCGACTGCCCGCTGCCTGGACCGGCTGATGGCACCCTTGGCCGTGCCCAGGAGCAGTCCTACGAGGAGGCCTTCGGACCTACCCGCTCCCCTCCGCACAGGGTGCCCAAAGATCAGGAGAGTGGGACTGAAGTGCAGCCAGAATTTCAGGAGCAGCCCCTTCACATAATGGAACAGGGGCTGCAACCTCGTGCATTCAATAAAAACATGGAACACGGACTCCTCCAGACCGCAGAAATTGCAAGCGGCCTGGGAGTCCGTGAACCGGCTTAAAAATTTATTGCACGGCACTGCTCCGTGCACCACCCTCCAGGCCAAGTCCCTGATGAATAGTGGGAGGACCCCTGCATAGAGTGCCCTCCATCGGGGACCCCCGCCTCCTCCAGACGGCAGGATGGTACGCCATGGCATGTCCGGATGGTAGGCGAGGATGGCAAAGTTGAGAGTGTGCAGGAGCAGCCTGTACAGGAAACCCCTCCACGCGGAACTGAAGGGCAGGGAGGGGATTTCCCCGAGGCGGCTCAAGTTGTGAGGCGCCGGCCCCCGAGGGAGGTTCCGGGGTTTGGCGCCAATGAGGAATTCCGTCCGGACGGGGGTCAGTTCGGACGGGATCTCCCCACGTGCTTGAGCCTCCTCGATGCACCTAACGGAGTCAGGGCCCAGAGCTGTTTTTAGCGACTCGATGGCATCGGCCGTGTGGTGGACGTTGGCAGAATTTAGGCGCTGCGCCAGCGTGTCTGGCGCCATCCAGCCCGCTCCTCCGCCATCGAGCAGGACCCTGACCCTGGTCACCTCACCAGCCACAGCCCTCTCTTCCGACCGCCACATAAAACCTCGGTCGTGGAGGTACGGATTCCCGAGAAGCGGCTCCTGCAGGACGGCCGCCACTCCAGCCGGCGGAGAGCTGCGCTTGGTGGAGACTTTGTTCCAGACCCTGATGAGTTCCTTGTAAAAGACAGGCAGCTCCCGGAGGGCGGTCCTGACACCCCCCAAGTTCACAAACAGGAGCTGCGTGTCGTAATTGAGGTCGCGCTGCTGGCGGAAGAAATACGTCGCCACAGCACACCACCTAGGAGGGGGCTCGACGTAAAGGTATCTCTGCAGGGTCTGAAGACGGAAAGTCGCGAGCTGGGCGCTGACGCATACCAACGACTGACCGCCCTCCTCAAGCGGGAGACTCAAGACCGCAGCAGAGACCCAGTGCTTCCTGTTATTCCAGAAGAAGTCCACCAGCTTCTTCTGTATCTTGGCGACAAACGCAGGGGGTGGGGTCAAAGTGACCAGCCGGTACCACAACATTGCGGCCACCAGCTGGTTTATGACTAGCGCTCGACCCCTGTAGGACAGCACTCGGAGCAGTCCTGTCCAGTGCCCTAGGCGAGCGGCGACCTTGGCCTCCAGCTCCTGCCAGTTTGCCGGCCAGGCTCCCTCGTCGGGGCTAAGGTAGACTCCCAGATAGAGGAGATGGGTCGTGCTTCAGGCAATAGGCCTGAGCTCCTCCGGCAGGGAGTCCACCCGCCACTGACCCACCAGGAGTCCGGAACATTTCTCCCAGTTGATCCTGGCGGAGGACGCGGCCGAGTAAATCTCCTGGCACTCACGCATCCTCCGCAGGTCAGCGGGATCCTCTACCGCGAGGAGCACGTCATCGGCGTAAGCCGAGAGGACGACCTCCACGCCCGGCCCTTGCAGAGCCAGTCCCGTCAACCTCGTCCGCAAGAGGCGCAGGAAAGGCTCCACGCAAACGGCGTATAACTGGCCGGACATGGGGCATCCCTGGCGCACCCCTCTCCTAAAGCGAAGGGGCGCCGTCAAGGACGCGTTAACCTTAATCAGACACTCCGCGGCGGCGTACAAAAGTCGGATCCGGGCGACGAAATGCGTCCCGAACCCGAAAGCGCGCAGAGTTCCGAGCAGATAGTTGTGATCCACCCTGTCGAACGCCTTCTCTTGGTCGAGGGATAGGAAGGCGACCGACAGACCAGCCTCCTGGGAACAATGGATGAGGTCCCGGACCAGATGGATGTTATCGTGGATTGTCTGGCCCGGGACCGTGTAGGACTGGTCGGGGTGGATCATGTGGTCCAGCACGGCACCAAGGCGAGCAGACATCGCCCTGGCGAAGATTTTGTAATCCGTGCTGAGGAGGGAGACCGGGCGCCAGTTCTTAAGGAGGCGGAGATCGCCCTTCTTAGGCAGCAGGACGATGACTGCCCTGCGCCAAGAGAGGGGCATCTCCCCGGTCGCCAGACTTTCCCCCAGGACTCGCGCGTAGTCGCTCCCCAGGACGTCCCAGAACGCCCTGTGCAACTCCACGGTCAGCCCGTCCAGCCCCGGGGATTTTCCCCTCGAGAGCCGGTCGAGGGCACCGGTCAGCTCCGCCAGGCTTAGCGGAGCTTCTAGATTTTCGGCGCCCTCCGGGCTGACCTTCGGCAGGTCCTCCCACAAAACTCTACGCGATTCCCCGCTGGACGGATCCGGAGAGAACAGAGCCCCGTAATATTCACGGGCCCTGTTGTTGACGCCCTCCGGATCCGAGATGAGAGAGCCGTCGTCGGCCAGCAGCGTCAAGAGCTGCTTACGGACACTCTGCCTTTTTTCCAGCGAGTAGAAGAAGGGGGAGCCGCAGTCCAGATCCCACAGGAACCGGATCCGCGACCTCACGAATGCGCCTCGGGACCCGACGAGCTGCAGGTCCTTCAGCGCGGCCTTCTTCGCTTCGTACACCGTCTGCAGGGCCGGGTCCTGGACGACTTGACCGAGACGGGCTTCCAGGTCGAGCACCTCTTTTTCTAGGCGCCCGACTCTGGCCGCCCGCCTCTTGGTCGACCCCCTCGCGTACTCTTGACAGAAGACGCGGACGTGAGCCTTGCCCACGTCCCACCATAGCCTCAAGGAGGGGAAGCCCCCCTGCTTCCTTCTCCAGTCAGACCAGAATCGACGGAACGAGTCCTGGAACCGCATGTCCTCCAGCAGCCGGTTGTTAAAATGCCAGTACGCGGACCCCATCCTCGCGCGGAGCGAAGCGAGCTCCGCCCACACCAGGTGGTGGTCCGAACACGGCACCGGCCGCATGGAGGCCGCCGGGACGGAGGAAACGTACGCCCGAGACACGTAAAGGCGGTCGACTCTGGACCATCCTACTCCAGGCCTCACCCAAGTAAAGGCGCTGGAGTCGGGGTGGAGATTTCGCCAGACGTCCACCAAGTCGAAGGACCCGACCAGGTCCCTCAACTTCTCCATCGCCATCATGAACTGCCGGGCACCGGAGCGGTCCCTCGCCTCGAGGGTGCAGTTAAAATCCCCCCCGAGGACAATGCAGTCGCCGACGTCGACGGAGCCAAGAAGAGCGGACATCTCTTCAAAGAAGCGCGTTTGCTGCGGGCCGGGCTGAGGGGCGTACACGTTCACGAGATGGAGCGGCACGTCCCCCAGGCGAACCGTTACGTGCAGCAAGCGGCCTGGCACGGGCTCCTCGACCCCCAAGATCTCCGGCTGAAAATGCGGGCCCAGCAAGATGGCCACCCCACTAGAAATGGCGGTGAGGTGGCTCATGCGGACCTCTCCTTGCCATTCCAGGAGCCACGCGGCTTCGTCTCCCGGAACGGTGTGGGTTTCTTGCAGGAAGCACACCGCATATTTCCCCTCCCGCAGGAGCGAAAAATTGTCAAATCTACGGCGTGCCCCTCTGCCGCCGTTGATGTTGAGGCTGGCTATGGTTATCTTCATGGCAAAAGCATAGTGCAACCTCTACCTTAACCTATTGTGGGGGAGGGAGCAGAGTCTTTTGTTGAACTCTGCTCCCTCCGCAGCCCAGCGAGGAGTCCCTCGAGCTCGCGCAGCTCAAGGTGTTGCTCCTTTGTCAAGGGCCCGCCCGCGGCCAAGGTTTTAACGGCGGCGCAGACGGACCCCTTGATCAGCTCTGGCTCGGACCATTTTTCCAGGGCCAGTCGGGCTTGGTCGCAGCGACCCCAGCTCTGGGCCAAAAAGTCCCGGAGTTCCTTTGCAGGAATGAGGAGGGCCTCAGCGGCGGCCGCGAGCAGATCCACCGCCTCCCTGGCGGTGGTCTCTAGTTCTTCTCCCGCATCCCCCACCGAGTCCCCGTCCTCCTCCGGGAGGTGGCCGCCAGCAGCCGGCCCATCGACCGCACAAGGTACGGCAAATGACCCGGCCGCTCCAACCGGCCCTGGCTCTGCCCCGATCCCACCCCCAGGATCGTCGGCAGAGGAGTCCCCACTGGGCTCATTTAAAAATGGTGCTGGGTCGGGAAACGACAGCGGAAGGGGTTCCCCCTCCGCCCCAGGAACCGGGGAACAAGGAGAGACCCGGCCATAGGAAATCCCCAGGCTCCCCAAGTGCTCCAGCTCCAAAGTAAGGGGCGAGGGTGGGTGTTCCTCCCCCTCCCCGCTGTCACCCCCCGGCCCAGCATGTACAGTATCATTAAGAATTTTAATTTCTGTTTCTGCCGGGTCGAGCAAATCCCGGGGGAAGTTGGGTATTGGCTGGGCGGGCTCAGGTTCGGCCTTTTCGGCCCCACCCGCCTCAGTCCCCGGGACGCCCGGCCCGGTGGTAATGCATTCCTCCGCGATCCCCACGCCCCCCACGACAGGCAGATCTTCCACGCCATCCCTGGGAGGCAGAGGTTGGGCAGCCTCGACTGTCTCACCCTCCCCGGGGACAGACTCCTCCCGCCTACGGCGCTGCTTGGGGGCGCTGGTGGAGGACGCGGGACACGCGGCGGGCACCGACTCCTCCGCGGAGGGATGTTGTTCCCCCTCCGCCTCAACGGAGCGGCGCCTCCTTTTGTTGCTGGGGGTGCGCTGAGGCAGGGAGACCTCCATGTCTGCCGAGGCCTCCCGCTCCGCCCCCCACTTTTCCTTTTCCGACCGACAGACCAGCCTCCTGGGAACAATGGATGAGGTCCCGGACCAGATGGATGTTATCGTGGATTGTCCGGCCCGGGACCGTGTAGGACTGGTCGGGGTGGATCATGTGGTCCAGCACGGCACCAAGGCGAGCAGACATCGCCCTGGCGAAGATTTGGAGTCCGTGCTGAGGAGGGAGACCGGGCGCCAGTTCTTAAGGAGGCGGAGATCGCCCTTCTTAGGCAGCAGGACGATGACTGCCCTGCGCCAAGAGAGGGGCATCTCCCCGGTCGCCAGACTTTCCCCCAGGACCCGCGCGTAGTCGCTCCCCAGGACGTCCCAGAACGCCCTGTGGAACTCCACGGTCAGCCCGTCCAGTCCCGGGGATTTTCCCCTCGAGAGCCGGTCGAGGGCACCGGTCAGCTCCGCCAGGCTTAGCGGAGCTTCCAGATTTTCGGCGCCCTCCGGGCTGACCTTCGGCAGGTCCTCCCACAAAACTCTACGCGCTTCCTTGCTGGACGGATCCGGAGAGAACAGGGCCCCGTAATATTCACGGGCCCTGTTGTTGACGCCCTCCGGATCCGAGATGAGAGAGCCATCGTCGGCCAGCAGCGTCAAGAGCTGCTTACGGACACTCTGCCTTTTTTCCAGCGAGTAGAAGAAGGGGGAGCCGCGGTCCAGATCCCACAGGAACCGGATCCACGACCTCACGAATGCGCCTCGGGACCCGACGAGCTGCAGGTCCTTCAGCGCGGCCTTCTTCGCTTCGTACACCGTCCGCAGGGCCGGGTCCTGGACGACTTGACCGAGACACGATTCCAGGTCGAGCACCTCTTTTTCTAGGCGCCCGATCCTGGCCGCCCGCCTCTTGGTCGACCCCCTCGCGTACTCTTGACAGAAGACGCGGACGTGAGCCTTGCCCACGTCTCACCATAGCCTCAAGGAGGGGAAGCCCCCCTGCTTCCTTCTCCAGTCGGACCAGAATCGACGGAACGAGTCCTGGAACCGCACGTCCTCCAGCAGCCGGTTGTTAAAGTGCCAGTACCCGGACCCCGTCCTCGCGCGGAGCGAAGCGAGCTCCGCCCACACCAGGTGGTGGTCCGAACACGGCACCGGTCGCATGGAGGCCACCGGGACGCAGGAAACGTATGCCCGAGACACATAAAGGCGGTCGACTCTAGACCATCCTACTCCAGGCCTCACCCAAGTAAAGGCGCTGAAGTCGGGGTGGCGATTTCGCCAGACGTCCACCAAGTCGAAGGACCCGACCAGGTCCCTCAACTTCTCCATTGCCGTCATGCACTGCGGGGCACCGGAGCGGTCCCTCGCCTCGAGGGTGCAGTTAAAATCCGCCCCGAGGACAATGCAGTCGCCGACGTCGACGGAGCCAAGAAGAGCGGACACCTCTTCAAAAAGCGCATCTGCTGCGGGCCGGGCTGAGGGGCGTACACGTTCACGAGATGGAGCGGCACGTCCCCCAGGTGAACCGTTATGTGCAGCAAGCGGCCTGGCACGGGCTCCTCGACCCCCAAGATCTCCGGCTGAAAATGCGGGCCCAGCAAGATGGCCACCCCACTAGAAGTGGCGGTGTGGTGGCTCATGCGGACCTCTCCTTGCCATTCCAGGAGCCACGTGGCTTCGTCTCCCAGAACGGTGTGGGTTTCTTGCAGGAAGCACACCGCATATTTCCCCTCCCGCAGGAGCGAAAAATTGTTAAATCTACGGCGTGCCTCTCTGCTGCCGTTGATGTTGAGGCTGTCTATGGTTATCTTCATGAATAGAGCATAGTGCAACCTCTACCTAACCTATTGTGGGGAAGGAGTGGAGTCGTTTGTTGACCTCCACTCCTTCAGCAGCCCAGCGAGGAACTTTTTGAGCCGGCGCAGCTCAAGGCCCTGAGCCTTTGATAAGGACCCGCCCGCGGCCATGGTTTTAGCGGCGGCGCGGACGGACGCGACGAGCAGCCCCGGCTCGGACCATCTTTCCAGGGCCAGACGGACTTGGTCGCGGCGACCCCGGCACTGGACCAAAAAGTCCCGGAGTTCCTCTACGGGAATGAGGAGGGTCTCAGTGGCGGCCGCGAGCAGATCCACCGCCTCACTGGCGATGGACTCGAGATCTTCACCCGCGTCCTCCACCGAGTCCCCGTCCCCCTCCGGGAGGTCGCCGCTAGCAGCCGGCCCGTCGACCGCACGAGGTACGGCAAACGGCCCGGCCGCTCCATCTGGCCCTGGCTCTGCCCCGATCCCACCCCCAGGATCGTCGGCAGAGGAGTCCCCACTGGGCTCTTTTAAAATTGGTGCTGGGTCGGGAAGCGACAGCGGAAGGGGTTCCCCCTCTGCCCCAGGAACCGGGGAACAGGGAGAGACCTGGTCAAAGTAATGTTCCAGGTCCTCCAATTCCCCCAGCTCCATAGTAGGGGACGAGGGTTGTTGTTCTTCTCCCTCCCCGCCGCCACCCCCCAGCCCAGCGTGTACGGATTCAATAAAATTGGCATTTTCAGTTTCTGCCGAGTCGAGCAAATCCCGGGGGAAGTTGGGTATTGGCTGGACGGGCTCAGGTTCGGCCTTTTCGGCCCCGCCCACCTCAGTCCCCGGGACGCTCGACCCGGTGGCTACGCATTCTTCCGCTGGCCCCACGCCCCCCACGACAGGCAGATCTTCCACGCCATCCCCAGGAGGCAGCGGCTGGGCAGCCTCGACTGCCTCACCCTCCCCGGGGACAGATTCCTCGCGCCTACAGCGCAATTTGGGGGCGCTGGTGGGGGACGCGGGACACGCGGCGGGCACCGCCTCCTCCGCGGAGGGATGTTGTTCCCCCTCCGCCTCATTGGGGCGGTGCCTCCTTTTGTTCCTGGGGGTGCGCGGAGGCAGGGAGACCTCCATGTCTGCCGAGGCCTCCCGCCCCGCCCCCCCCTTTTCCTTATCTTGCCCTCGCCCGAGCCCCTCTGCGGTAATGGTCAAGGGCTCGGGCACAGGCTCAGGGCACCCCGCGCTCGCCGGTGACTGGGTTGGGCTGAGCGCGGTGGTCAAACTTTCTGGCGCACTGAGGGGACCCGCCTCTAGATGTCTCGTCTTCTTCCGCGCCTTCTTTTCGATCGGACGCTCTCCCTCCCCCCCGCCGGAGGCCGTGAAAACAAAGGCCCCCGACGTTGTCCACGCACCTACGGCTCCCGGCACGCGGACGCAACTAGGGGGAGGGTTGGCGGCGGTGCCAGCCTTGGCCGCCTTCGGTGGTTTGGCGGCCTTGGAGGCGGGGCAGTTCTTGCGAATGTGCCCCACCTCTCTGCAGGCATGGCACCGCACGCCGTCCGACGTCCAGAAGACGCGGTAGGCAGTCCCCTCGTGCACCACATTAAAATAGCCCTCCGTCGTCTCCTCCCGTGCCAGCCGGACAAAGAGCTGGCGGCGGAAGGAGAACACGTGGCGCAGGCTGTTCTCCCTGAGGCCGAGCGGTATGGGGTTGATCCCCGACCTTACCTCCCCCAGTTGGTGTAGGTGAGGGAGGAGGAGCTCAGCGGGAACAAAGGGCGGGACGTTTGACACGATGACCCTCTGCGCGGTGGCCTCGAGAGGGTCCACCGGCAGGAACGTCCCGCCCACCGTGAGCCCCTTTTCAAGGGCCAGGGACACCGCCCGCTCCGACCCCAGGAAGAACACGGCCTTCCCAGACATCTTGGAGGCTGCGACAATGGCCGAGGGGCCGACTACCCCAGCCATCGCCCGCACGAACTCCTCAATGCTCATTGTGGGGTGAGTGTAGCTCTTGACCCCGTGTTTCTTTGTTATTAATGTAAAAGGTGGCAGGGCAGCGGGTGGCGCAGGAGGTGCCGTGGAAGCGGTTGCCACCTGCGCATATATCTTCGCTGGCCCTGCCACCGGCGTGGATGGGGTCGCCATCACGGGGTCCCTTTAAGGGCTACACCCACCCCAAAGTCACAGGCCTTAATGGTCTTAATTAGGCCTCGTTTGATAAGACTGAGCAGAGGAGCTCTTAACGAGGCACACCTCTCCCCTCGTTGGCAATTGGGGAGGGGCCTTGCTCCCTCTGCTCAGTTGTCTTAATTGTTTTATATTTTTTTAAATTAGGAGGAAGGGGTCTCAGAGAGAGAGGGGAGAAACAGAGAAAGAGAGAGGAGGGTGGGAAGGAGGGGGAACTGCGAGGGCAGGTCTCCCCTCGCAGCTGTGGGTGGGTGCAATCCCCAGATGGCAAAACACAAAATAGTCTTTGGGGTGGTCTTCGGGTGAGGGGAGAAGATGTCTTCACCTGGGGCAGCTAGAGCCACCAGGCACACACTCCTAACGATGTTAAATGGGTGATTAAAGAAATGAAATCTTCAGCCTGGTAGCTCCAGCTATCCCAGGCTAGGCAATTGGGGGGGGGGGTTCAATTGTGTGTGGGGCCTAGTTGTAGGCAAGACCCCCACACACACTTTCCACACACACACACCCCCCGCGATGTTCCGGCCCTCAGTGGTCTTCTTTCCTCCCCCCACCGATATAACAAAGTCTATTGGGGACTGCACCAAAACACACCCACCTGTAGAATGGTAGAGTCTCCCTCCTTCCAAACTGGATGTTGTTGCTGGTCTTTCCCCCTCTCTCCAAGTCTTTGTAGAAATGGTAAAGATGTTAAAAGTTTTCTGCTTTTTCCTCCTCTCCCTCTGGGTGAAAGTTGGTGGTGAAGCCCCTTCCTTCCTTCTCTTCCTGGGCTGTTCTCAGGGCTCTCCAAACAGGAGCTAAGGTTGATAGCTGCTCTCCTCACTGCAGCTCAGCTCCAACTGTGCAGGACACGCCTCCACTGCTCCACAATTGGTCCTTGTGCATGAAACTCTTTTGAGTTTATCTGAAAAAAAACATAAACATTAAACCGTGCCACCCGCCCTGGATGACACAGCAGACATTTACAAGGCACTTTTTTTTTTTTCCTTTTTTGTGTTTTTTTTTGTGTTTTTCTTTTTTTTGTTTTTTTTTGTGTTTTTCTTTTCTTTTTTTTTGGGCGCTAAAATCACATTTTTCCAAGTGCCCCCTATAAAAGGGGAGGGGGACACTAAAAGCACCGGCAATTAAAACAAATTAACTTTAAAACGTAAAATCAAATTAAAATTTGGTTGCCGGGCGTGATGATGCACTCCAGTCCCTCCGGTGCCCACCTCTTGCGGAAGGCCGCGAGCGTACCGGTGGACACCGTGTGCTCCATCTCCAAGGACACCCTGGACCGGATATAAGAGCGGAAGAGAGGCAGGCAGTCAGGTTGAACGACCCCCTCGACCGCCTGCTGCCTGGACCGGCTGATGGCACCCTTGGCCGTGCCCAGGAGCAGTCCTACGAGGAGGCCTTCGGACCTACCCGCTCCCCTTCGCACAGGGTGCCCAAAGATCAGGACAGTGGGACTGAAGTGTAGCCAGAATTTCAGGAGCAGCCCCTTCATACAATGGAACAGGGGCTGCAACCTCGTGCATTCAATAAAAACATGGAACACGGACTCCTCCAGACCGCAGAAATTGCAGGCGGCCTGGGAGTCCGTGAACCGGCTTAAAAATTTATTGCACAGCACTGCTCCATGCACCACCCTCCAGGCCAAGTCCCCGATGAATAGTGGGAGGACCCCTGCGTAGAGTGCCCTCCATCGGGGACCCCCGCCTCCTCCGGACGGCAGGATGGTACGCCATGGCGTGTCCGGATGGCAGGCGAGGATGGCAAAGTTGAGAGTGTGCAGGAGCAGCCCGTACAGTAAACCCCTCCGCGCGGAACTGAAGGGCACGGAGGGGATTTCCCCGAGGCAGCTCAAGTTGTGAGGCGCCGGCCCCCGAGGGAGGTTCCGGGGTTTGGCGACAATGAGGAATTCCGTCCGGACGGGGGTCAGTTCGGACGGGATCTCCCCACGTGCTTGAGCCTCCTCGATGCACCTAACGGAGTCAGGGCCCAGAGCTGTTTTTAGCGACTCGATGGCATCGGCCGCGTGGCGGACGTTGGCAGAATTTAGGTGCCGCGCCAGCGTGTCTGGCGCCATCCAGCCCGCTCCTCCGCCATCGAGCAGGTCCCTGACCCTGGTTACCTCACCAGCCACAGCCCTCTCTTCCGACCGCCACATAAAACCTCGGTCGTGGAGGTACGGATTCCCGAGCAGCGGCTCCTGCAGGACGGCCGCCACTCCAGCCGGCGGAGAGCTGCGCTTGGTGGAGACTTTGTTCCAGACCCTGATGAGTTCCTTGTAAAAGACAGGCAGCTCCCGGAGGGCGGTCCTGACACCCCCCAAGTTCACAAACAGGAGCTGCGTGTCGTAATTGAGGTCGCGCTGCTGGCGGAAGAAATACGTCGCCAGAGCACACCACCTAGGAGGGGGCTCGATGTAAAGGTATCTCTTCAGGGTCTGAAGACGGAAAGTCGCGAGCTGGACGCTGACGCACACCAACGACTGACCGCCCTCCTCAAGCGGGAGACTCAAGACCGCAGCAGAGACCCAGTGCTTCCTGTTATTCCAGAAGAAGTCCACCAGCTTCTTCTGTATCTTGGCGACAAACGCAAGGGGAGGGGTCAAAGTGACCAGCCGGTACCACAACATTGCGGCCACCAGCTGGTTTATGACTCGCGCTCGACCCCTGTAGGACAGCACTCGGAGCAGTCCTGTCCAGCGCCCTAGGCGAGCGGCGACCTTGGCCTCCAGCTCCTGCCAGTTTGCCGGCCAGGCTCCCTCGTCGGGGCTAAGGTAGACTCCCAGATAGAGGAGATGGGTCGTGCTGCAGGCAAAAGGCCTGAGCTCCTCCGGCAGGGAGTCCACCCGCCACTGACCCACCAGGAGTCCGGAACATTTCTCCCAGTTGATCCTGGCGGAGGACGCGGCCGAGTAAATCTCCTGGCACTCACGCATCCTCCGCAGGTCAGCGGGATCCTCTACTGCGAGGAGCACGTCATCGGCGTAAGCCGAGAGGACGACCTCCACGCCCGGCCCTTGCAGAGCCAGTCCCGTCAACCTCGTCCGCAAGAGGCGCAGGAAAGGCTCCACGCAAACGGCGTATAACTGGCCGGACATGGGGCATCCCTGGCGCACCCCTCTCCTAAAGCGAAGGGGCGCCGTCAAGGACGCGTTAACCTTAATCAGACACTCCGCGGCGGCGTACAAAAGTCGGATCCGGGCGACGAAATGCGTCCCGAACCCGAAAGCGCGCAGAGTTCCGAGCAGATAGTCGTGATCCACCCTGTCGAACGCCTTCTCTTGGTCGAGGGATAGGAAGGCGACCGACAGACCAGCCTCCTGGGAATGATGGATGAGGTACCGGACCAGATGGATGTTATCGTGGATTGTCCGGCCCGGGACCATGTAGGACTGGTCGGGGTGGATCATGTGGTCCAGCACGGCACCAAGGCGAGCAGACATCGCCCTGGCGAAGATTTTGTAGTCCGTGCTGAGGAGGGAGACCGGGCGCCAGTTCTTAAGGAGGCGGAGATCGCCCTTCTTAGGCAGCAGGACGATGACTGCCCTGCGCCAAGAGAGGGGCATCTCCCCGGTCGCCAGACTTTCCCCCAGGACCTGCGCGTAGTCGCCCCCCAGGACGTCCCAGAACGCCCTGTGGAACTCCACGGTCAGCCCGTCCAGCCCCGGGGATTTTCCCCTCGAGAGCCGGTCGAGGGCACCGGTCAGCTCCGCCAGGCTTAGCGGAGCTTCCAAATTTTCGGCGCCCTCCGGGCTGACCTTCGGCAGGTCCTCCCACAAAACTCTACGCGCTTCCTCGCTGGACGGATCCGGAGAGAACAGAGCCCCGTAATATTCACGGGCTCTGTTGTTGACGCCCTCCGGATCTGAGACGAGAGAGCCGTCGTCGGCCAGCAGCGTCAAGAGCTGCTTACGGACACTCTGCCTTTTTTCCAGCGAGTAGAAGAAGGGGGAGCCGCGGTCCAGATCCCGCAGGAACCGGATCCGCGACCTCACGAACGCGTCTCGGGACCCGATGAGCTGCAGGTCCTTCAGCGCGGCCTTCTTCGCTTCGTACACCGTCCGCAGGGCCGGGTCCTGGACGACTTGGCTGAGACGGGATTCCAGGTCGAGCACCTCTTTTTCTAGGCGCCCGACCCTGGCCGCCCGCCTCTTTGTCGACCCCCTCGCGTACTCTTGACAGAAGACGCGGACGTGAGCCTTGCCCACGTCTCACCATAGCCTCAAGGAGGGGAAGCCCCCCTGCTTCCTTCTCCAGTCGGACCAGAATCGACGGAACGAGTCCTGGAACTGCACGTCCTCCAGCAGCCGGTTGTTAAAGTGCCAGTACGCGGACCCCGTCCTCGCGCGGAGCGAAGCGAGCTCCGCCCACACCAGGTGGTGGTCCGAACACGGCACCGGCCGCATGGAGGCCGCCGGGATGCAGGAAACGTACGCCCGAGACATATAAAGGCGGTCGACTCTAGACCATCCTACTCCAGGCCTCACCCAAGTAAAGGCGCTGGAGTCGGGGTGGAGATTTCGCCAGACGTCCACCAAGTCGAAGGACCCGACCAGGTCCCTCAACTTCTCCATCGCCGTCATGCACTGCGGGGCACCGGAGCGGTCCCTCGCCTCGAGGGTGCAGTTAAAATCCGCCCCGAGGACAATGCAGTCGCCGACGTCGACGGAGCCAAGAAGAGCGGACACCTCTTCAAAAAGCGCGTCTGCTGCGGGCCGGGCTGAGGGGCGTACACGTTCACGAGATGGAGCGGCACGTCCCCCAGGCGAACCATTACGTGCAGCAAACGGCCTGGCACGGGCTCCTCGACCCCCAAGATCTCCGGCTGAAAATGCGGGCCCAGCAAGATGGCCACCCCACTAGAAGTGGCGGTGAGGTGGCTCATGCGGACCTCTCCTTGCCATTCCAGGAGCCACGTGGCTTCGTCTCCCGGAACGGTGTGGGTTTCTTGCAGGAAGCACACCGCATATTTCCCCTCCCGCAGGAGCGAAAAATTGTTAAATCTACGGCGTGCCTCTCTGCTGCCGTTGATGTTGAGGCTGGCTATGGTTATCTTCATGACTAGAGCATAGTGCAACCTCTACCTAACCTATTGTGGGGGAGGAGTGGAGTCGTTTGTTGACCTCCACTCCTTCAGCAGCCCAGCGAGGAACTTTTTGAGCCGGCGCAGCTCAAGGCCCTGAGCCTTTGATAAGGGCCCGCCCGCGGCCATGGTTTTAGCGGCGGCGCGGACGGACGCGACGAGCAGCCCCGGCTCGGACCATCTTTCCAGGGCCAGACGGGCTTGGTCGCGACGATCCCGGCACTGGACTAAAAAGTCCCGGAGTTCCTCTACGGCAATGAGGAGGGTCTCAGTGGCGGCCGCGAGCAGATCCACCGCCTCACTGGCGATTGACTTGAGATCTTCACCTGCGTCCTCCACCGAGTCCCCGTCCCCCTCCGGGAGGTCGCTGCTAGCAGCCGGCCCATCGACCGCACGAGGTACGGCAAACGGCCCGGCCGCTCCATCTGGCCCTGGCTCTGCCCCGATCCCACCCCCAGGATCGTCGGCAGAGGAGTCCCCACTGGGCTCTTTTAAAATTAGTGCTGGGTCGGGAAGCGACAGCGGAAGGGGTTCCCCCTCTGCCCCAGGAACCGGGGAACAGGGAGAGACCTGGTCAAAGTAATGTTCCAGGTCCTCCAATTCCCCCAGCTCCATAGTAGGGGACGAGGGTTGTTGTTCTTCTCCCTCCCCGCCGCCACCCCCCAGCCCAGCGTGTACGGATTCAATAAAATTGGCATTTTCAGTTTCTGCCGAGTCGAGCAAATCCCGGGGGAAGTTGGGTATTGGCTGGACGGGCTCAGGTTCGGCCTTTTCGGCCCCGCCCACCTCAGTCCCCGGGACGCTCGACCCGGTGGCTACGCATTCTTCCGCTGGTCCCACGCCCCCCACGACAGGCAGATCTTCCACGCCATCCCCAGGAGGCAGCGGCTGGGCAGCCTCGACTGCCTCACCCTCCCCGGGGACAGATTCCTCGCGCCTACAGCGCAATTTGGGGGCGCTGGTGGGGGACGCAGGACACGCGGCGGGCACCGCCTCCTCCGCGGAGGGATGTTGTTCCCCCTCCGCCTCATTGGGGCGGTGCCTCCTTTTGTTCCTGGGGGTGCGCGGAGGCAGGGAGACCTCCATGTCTGCCGAGGCCTCCCGCTCCGCACCCCCCTTTTCCTTATCTTGCCCTCGCCCGAGCCCCTCTGCGGTATTGGCCAAGGGCTCGGGCACGGGCTCAGGGCACCCCGCGCTCGCCGGTAACTGGGTTGGGCTGAGCGCGGTGGTCAAACTTTCTGGCGCACTGAGGGGACCCGCCTCTAGATGTCTCGTCTTCTTCCGCGCCTTCTTTTCGATCGGACGCTCTCCCTCCCCCCCGCCGGAGGCCGTGAAAACAAAGGCCCCCGACAATGCCCGCGCACCTACAGCTCCCGGCACGCGGACGCAACTAGGGGGAGGGGTGGCGGCGGCGCCAGCCTTGGCCGCCTTCGGTGGTTTGGCGGCCTTGGAGGCGGGGCAGTTCTTGCGAATGTGCCCCACCTCTCTGCAGGCATGGCACCGCACGCCGTCCGACGTCCAGAAGACGCGGTAGGCAGTCCCCTCGTGCACCACATTAAAATAGCCCTCCGTCGTCTCCTCCCGCGCCAGCCGGACAAAGAGCTGGCGGCGGAAGGAGAACACGTGGCGCAGGCTGTTCTCCCTGAGGCCGAGCGGTATGGGGTTGATCCCCGACTTTACCTCCCCCAGTTGGTGTCGGTGAGGGAGGAGGAGCTCAGCGGGAACAAAGGGCGGGACGTTTGACACGATGACCCTCTGCGCGGTGGCCTCGAGAGGGTCCACCGGCAGGAACGTCCCGCCAACCGTGAGCCCCTTTTCAAGGGCCAGGGACACCGCCCGCTCCGACCCCAAGAAGAACATGGCCTTCCCAGACATCTTGGAGGCTGCGACAATGGCCGCATATATCTTCGCTGGCCCTGCCACCGGCGTGGATGGGGTCGCCATCACGGGGTCCCTTTAAGGGCTACACCCACCCCAAAGTCACAGGCCTTAATGGTCTTAATGAGGCCTCGTTTAATAAGACTGAGCAGAGGAGCTCTTAACGAGGCACACCTCTCCCCTAGTTGGCAATTGGGGAGGGGCCTTGCTCCCTCTGCTCAGTTGTCTCAATTGTTTTTTATTTTATCAATTTGGGACGAAAAGGGCTCTCAGAGAGAGAGGGGAGAAACAGAGAGTAACAGAGAAAGAGAGAGGGGGGTGGGAAGGGGGGGGAACTGCGAGGGCAGGTCTCCCCTCGCAGCTGTGGGTGGGTGCAATCCCCAGATGGTAAAACACAAAATAGTTTTTGGGATGGTCTTCGGGTGAGGGGAGAAGATGTCTTCACCTGGGGCAGCTCGAGCCACCAGGCACACACTCCTAACGATGTTAATAGGGTGATTAAGAAAAATCTTCAGCCTGGTAGCTCCAGCTATCCCAGGCTAGGCAATTGGGTGGGGGGGGTTCAATTTTGTGTGGGGCCCAGTTGTAAGCAAGGCCCCCACACACACTTCCACACACACACACCCCCCGCGATGTTCCGGCCCTCAGTGGTCTTCTTTCCTCCCCCCACCGATACAACAAAGTCTATTGGGGACTGCACCAAAACACACCCACCTGTAGAATGGTAGAGTCTCCATCCTTCCACACTGGATGTTGTTTTGGTCTTTCCCCCTCTCTCCAACTCTTTGTAGAAAAGGTAAAGATGTTAAAAGTTTTCTGCTTTTTCCTCCTCTCCCTCTGGGTGAAAGTTGGTGGTGAAGCCCCTTCCTTCCTTCTCTTCCTGGGCTGTTCTCAGGGCTCTCCAAACAGGAGCTAAGGTTGATAGCTGCTCTCCTCACTGCAGCTCAGCTCCAACTGTGCAGGACACGCCTCCACTGCTCCACAATTGGTCCTTGTGCATGAAACTCTTTTAGAGTCTACCTACAAAACATAAAACATTAAACCGTGCCACCCGACCTGGGTGACACACCAGACATTTACAAGGCCCTTTTTTTTCCTTTTTTTTTTTGTGTTTTTCTTTTTTTTTTGGGCACTAAAATCACAATTTTCCAGTGCCCCCTATAAAAGGGAAGGGGACACTAAAAGCACCGGCAATTAAAACAAATTAAACTTTAAAACGTAAAATCAAATTAAAATTTGGTTGCCGGGCGTGATGATGCACTCCAGTCCCTCCGGTGCCCACCTCTCGCGGAAGGCCGCGAGCGTACCGGTGGACACCGCGTGCTCCATCTCCAAGGACACCCTGGACCGGATGTAAGAGCGGAAGAGAGGCAGGCAGTCAGGTTGAGCGACCCCCTCGACCGCCCGCTGCCTGGACCGGCTGATGGCACCCTTGGCCGTGCCCAGGAGCAGTCCTACGAGGAGGCCTTCGGACCTACCCGCTCCCCTCCGCACAGGGTGCCCAAAGATCAGGAGAGTGGGACTGAAGTGCAGCCAGAATTTCAGGAGCAGCCCCTTCAAATAATAAAACAGGGGCTGCAACCTTGTGCATTCCATAAAAACATGGAACACGGACTCTTCCAGACCGCAGAAATTGCAGGCGGCCTGGGAGTCCGTGAACCGGCTTAAAAATTTGTTGCACGGCACTGCTCCGTGCACCACCCTCGAGGCCAAGTCCCCGATGAATAGTGGGAGGACCTCTGTGTTCCTCCGCCTCCCCGCTGCCACCCCCCGGCCCAGCATCTACAGTGTCATAAAAATCATTCGTTTCATTTTCTGCCGGGTCGAGCGACTCCCGGGGGAAGTTGGGTATTGGCTGGGTGGGCTCAGGTTCGGCCTTTTCGGCCCCGCCCGCCTCAGTCCCCGGGACGCCCGGCCCGGCGGCAATGCATTCCTCCGCGGTCCCCACGCCCCCCACGAGAGGCAGATCTTCCACGCCATCCCCGGGAGGCAGAGGCTAGGCAGCCTCGACTGTCTCACCCTCCCCGGGGACAGACTCCTCCCGCCTACAGCGCTGCTTGGGGGCGCTGGTGGGGGACGCGGGACACGCGGCGGGCACCGACTCCTCCGCGGAGGGATGTTGTTCCCCCTCTGCCTCAACGGAGCGGCGCCTCCTTTTGTTGCTGGAGGTGCGCTGAGGCAGGGAGACCTCCATGTCTGCCGAGGCCTCCCGCTCCGCACCCCCTTTTCCTTTTCTTGCCCGCGCCCGGGCCCCTCTGCGGTGTTGTTCAAGGGCTCGGGCACGGGCTCAGGGCACCCCGCGCTCGCCGGTGGCTGGGTTGGGCCGAGCGCGGTGGTCAATCTTTCTGGCGCACTGAGGGGACCCGCCTCTAGATGTTTCTCCTTGTTCCGCGCCCTCTTTCCGTTCGGACGCTCTCCCTCCCCCCCGCCGGAGGCCCTGAAAACAAAGGCCTCCGACGATGCCCGCGCACCTACGGCTCCCGGCACGTGGATGCAACTAGGGGGAGGGGTGGCGGCGGCGCCAGCCTTGGCCGCCTTCGGTGGTTTGGCGGCCTTGGAGGTGGGGCAGTTCTTACGAACATGCCCCACCTCCCTACAGGCATGGCACCGCACGCCGTCCGACGTCCAGAAGACGCGGTAGGCTGTCCCCTCGTGCACCACATTAAAACTACCCTCCGTCGTCTCCTCCCGCGCCAGCCGGACAAAGAGCTGGCGGCGGAAGGAGAACACGTGGCGCAGGCTGTTCTCCCTGAGGCCGAGCGGTATGGGGTTGATCCCCGACCTTACCTCCCCCAATTGTTGTAGGTGAGGGAGGAGGAGCTCAGCGGGAACAAAGGGCGGGACGTTCGACACGATGACCCTCTGCGCGGTGGCCTCGAGAGGATCCACCGGCAGGAACGTCCCGCCCACCGTGAGCCCCTTTTCGAGGGCCAGGGACACCACTCGCTCCGACCCCAGGAAGAACACAGCCTTCCCAGACATCTTGGAGGCTGCGACAATGGCCGAGGGGCCGACTACCCCAGCCATCGCCCGCACGCACTCCTCGATGCTCATTGTGGGGTGAGTGTAGCTCTTGACCCCGTGTTTCCTGGTTATAAGTCTGAATGGTGGCAGGGCAGCGGGTGGCGCACGAGGTTCCGTGGAAACGGTTGCCACCTGCGCATATGTCCTAGCTGGCCCTGCCACCGGCGTGGATGGGGTCGCCATCACGGGGTCCCTTTAAGGGCTACACCCACCCCAAAGTCACAGGCCTTAATGGTCTTTATTGGCCTCGTATATTGACTGAGCAGAGGAGCTCTTAACGAGGCACACCTCTCCCCTAGTTGGCAATTGGGGAGGGGCCTTGCTCCCTCTGCTCAGTTGTCTCAATTGTTTTTTATTTTATCAATTTGGGAGGAAAAGGGCTCTCAGAGAGAGAGGGGCGAAACAGAGAGTAACAGAGAAAGAGAGAGGGGGGTGGGAAGGGGGGGAACTGCGAGGGCAGGTCTCCCCTCGCAGCTGTGGGTGGGTGCAATCCCCAGATGGTAAAACACAAAATAGTCTTTGGGATGGTCTTCGGGTGAGGGGAGAAGATGTCTTCACCTGGGGCAGCTCGAGCCACCAGGCACACACTCCTAACGATGTTAATAGGGTGATTAAGAAAAATCTTCAGCCTGGTAGCTCCAGCTATCCCAGGCTAGGCAATTGGGTGGGGGGGGGGTTCAATTGTGTGTGGGGCCCAGTTGTAAGCAAGGCCCCCACACACACTTCCACACACACACACCCCCCGCGATGTTCCGGCCCTCAGTGGTCTTCTTTCCTCCCCCCCACCGATACAACAAAGTCTTTTTGGGAAATGCACCCACACCCACCTGTAGAAATGGTAGAGTCTCCCTCCTTCCACACTGGATGTTTGTTGTTGGTCTTTCCCCCTCTCTCCAACTCCTTGTAGAAATGGTAAAAGTGTTCAAAGTTTTCTGATTTTTCCTCCTCTCCCTCTGGGTGAAAGTTGGTGGTGAAGCCCCTTCCTTCCTTCTCTTCCTGGGCTGTTCTCAGGGCTCTCCAGGCAGGAGCTAAGGTTGGTAGCTGTTCCTCTCACTGAGCCCAGCTCCAACTGTGCAGGACACGCCTCCACTGCTCCACAATTGGCCCTTGTGCATGAAACTCTTTTTGGAGTTTATCTGCAAAACAAAAAAACATTAAACCGTGCCACCCGACCTGGGTGACACTCCAGACATTTACAAGGCCTTTTTTTTTTTTTCTCCTTTTTCTTGTTTTTTCTTTTGTGTTTTTGTTTTTATTTGGGGTTTTTTTTGGGTGCTAAAATCAAATTTTTTCCAGTGCCCCCTATAAAAGGGGAGGGGGACACTAAAAGCACCGGCAATTAAAATAAATTAAACTTAAAACGTAAAATCAAATTAAAATTTGGTTGCCGGGCGTGATGATGCACTCCAGTCCCTCCGGTGCCCACCTCTCGCGGAAGGCCGCGAGCGTACCGGTGGACACCGCGTGCTCCATCTCCAAGGACACCCTGGACCGGATGTAAGAGCGGAAGAGAGGCAGGCAGTCAGGTTGAACGACCCCCTCGACCGCCCGCTGCCTGGACCGGCTGATGGCACCCTTGGCCGTGCCCAGGAGCAGTCCTACGAGGAGGCCTTCGGACCTACCCGCTCCCCTCCGCACAGGGTGCCCAAAGATCAGGAGAGTGGGACTGAAGTGCAGCCAGAATTTCAGGAGCAGCCCCTTCAAATAATAAAACAGGGGCTGCAACCTTGTGCATTCCATAAAAACATGGAACACGGACTCTTCCAGACCGCAGAAATTGCAGGCGGCCTGGGAGTCCGTGAACCGGCTTAAAAATTTGTTGCACGGCACTGCTCCGTGCACCACCCTCCAGGCCAAGTCCCCGATGAATAGTGGAAGCCCTTGTGCATGAATCCCAAAAAGTTAGTTTGCAGGTGCAGCAGTTAATCAGGAAGGCGAATGGAATGTTGGTCTTCATTGCGAGAGGGATGGAGTACAAAAGCAGGGAGGTCTTGCTGCAACTGTACAGGGTATTGGTGAGGCCGCACCTGGAGTACTGCATGCAGTTTTGGTCACCTTACTTAAGGAAGGATATACTAGCTTTGGAGGGGGTACAGAGACGATTCACTAGGCTGATTCCGGAGATGAGGGGGTTACCTTATGATGATAGATTGAGTAGACTGGGTCTTTACTCGTTGGAGTTCAGAAGGATGAGGGGTGATCTTATAGAAACATTTAAAATAATGAAAGGGATAGACAAGAAAGAGGCAGAGAGGTTGTTTCCACTGGTCGGGGAGATTAGAACTAGGGGGCACAGCCTCAAAATACGGGGGAGCCAATTTAAAACCGAGTTGAGAAGGAATTTCTTCTCCCAGAGGGTTGTGAATCTGTGGAATTCTCTGCCCAAGGAAGCAGTTGAGGCTAGCTCATTGAATGTATTCAAATCACAGTTAGATAGATTTTTAACCAATAAGGGAATTAAGGGTTATGGGGAGCGGGCGGGTAAGTGGAGCTGAGTCCACGGCCAGATCAGCCATGATCTTGTTGAATGGCGGAGCAGGCTCGAGGGGCGAGATGGCCTACTCCTGTTCCTCATTCTTGTGTTCTTATGTACTGAAAAGTGTAGAGGAACCTTGGAGTACATATCCATAGATCTCTGAAGGTCGGAAGACAGGTAGATAAGGTGGTTAAGAAAGCATACGGGATTTATTAGCTGACGCATAAAATATAAAAGCAGGGAGGTTATGCGTGAACTGTATAAAACATTAGTTACGCCATAGCTAGAGTACTGTGCACAGTTCTGGTCACTACATTACAGGAAACATGTGATTGCACTAGAGAGGGTACAGAGGAGATTTACGAGAATGTTGCCAGGACTGGAGAAGTATAGCTGTGAGGAAAGACTGGATAGGTTGGAGTTGTTTTCTTTGGAGTAGAGCAGGCTGAGGGGATACTTGATTGAGATGACTACAATTATGAGGGACCGAGATAGAGTGGATAGAGACGTCAATAACCAGTGGGCAAAGATTTAAAGTAATTGATAGAAGGATTAGATGGGGAGTTGAGGAGAACCTTTTTCACCCAGAGGGTGGTGGGCATCTGAAACGTTGCCTGAAGAGGCAGAAACACTCATCACATTCAAAAAGTACTTGGATATCCACTTGAAGTGCTGTAATCTACAAGGCTTCGGACCAAGAACAGGAAAGTGGGATTAAGCTGGATAGCTCTTTTATGGCCGGCATATTCACGATGGGCCGAATGGTCTCCTTGTGTGCTATAAATTTCTATGATTCAATGACTCTATGTCCAGTGCTCAGTTTCTACCAGGTGGGCAGGATTAAAATCTTCCCCATATGCATGTCGGGTCCCAGTGATGGGCCTAACTGCAATTTTAATTCAGCGGCCTAAGTGGGAAGCCGCAGTAAGTTTCCCGCCAAGCCAATCCAGCGAGGAAGAGAATCAAGACCAGAAGAGGCCCAAAAAGCGAAGCTTTAATACTTTCTTTTTACTCCTCCAAGCCCTCAAGGAAAGCTTAGGCCTCCACTGCCGCAGATTTGTGAGCCACCTTCGCAAAACATCAGCAAGCTGATTCCAACAGCTGATATATAAATTGGCATTAAGTTGGCAGTTTAATTCAACGGGCTTGTAAGCATTAATATTAACTTAGGGAACCAGAAAATGCTAACCAACACCATCAAAAAAGCCAAGTTAGTCTCAAAAAGCTTGACAACTCAAAAGCATCCTGAATAACTTAACGTATTCTCTTAGCTGAATCTGATGATTAAATTATTTGTTTCAGTATTAACTCATTGACATCAAGGCCTTGATGTTAACCGCTGCCCTCCCCGCCCCCCACCGCCCTATGATGGGCTGGAATGGGTCGGGATGGGGGATTAAAGATTAAAAAATGGGGAACACGTCCCCAACCCGCCACGTACATGCCTGCCCGTCATTTTTACAGCGGCGTGCAGTTTACCATGCATGTATCCCATCATGGAGAGGTGGGACACTTGATGATCATATTTAAATAAGGCTCACACAGTGCTGTTGGGAGCCTGATTTAAATTTAACAGCTGAGAGTTTGTTTTCCCAGGGCTTGGTAAACACGACAGCAAAATGGAGGAAAGAGCTGCTGACTGCTGCAGGTTAGTGCTTTTTAGAGCACTCTTTGTGGGATAGGAGGGACAAGTGTGCTCCCCTGCAGCCCCTCAACCCATTAGTCTCTCTTCTGCTGATTGCAGCCTTTCCTTGCTGCTGCGATTGGTGACTCCCACCCCACCAACTCCGATCTCAAGCCTCCTGCCAGCTTCTGACTGCCCCACCCCTCCCCCTCACTAAGCCCCAATCTCTCCCAATTGGCGGGGTCTGTCCCACTGCGGCCTTCTGCCACTGATTTTCCCGCCCAGCAGACAGCCAGTCTGTCAATCTGACCGGCTGCCAGGTGGGAAATAGAAGAAGAAAATGGTCATGCTAATATCGACAGGACCTCCGCGTCCCCGTCTTCCTGGGTTTTAGATGTGCTACTGCGCTCTCCTGCACCATCCACACATCTCTGTAAATACTGGGCTAAAGGCACCCTTCTCCCCCTCAGGACCATAGGAACAGAAGTAGTCCTTTTAGCCTGCTCCGCCATTCAATTAGATCAAGCTGATCTGTAACTCAACTCCATTTACCTGCCTTTGCTCCATATCCTTTGATACCCTGAGCTAGCAAATATCTATTGACAGCCCTTCCTTCCACTTTATAACAGCACTCTTCATCTCCTCCCTCATCTGCCAGTTAACATTGGTAATTTTCACTCCTCCCCCAATTCATAAGAACATAAGAAATAGGAGCAGGAGTAGTCCACATGGCCCCTTGAGCCTGCTCCGCCATTCAATAAGATCATGGCTGATCTGATCATGGACTCAGCTCCACTTCCCCGCCTGCTCCCCATAACCCCTTATTCCCTTATCGCTCAAGAAACTGTCTATTTCTGTCTTAAATTTATTCAATGTCCCAGCTTCCACAGCTCTCCGGGGCAGCAAATTGCACAGATTTACAACCCTCTGAGAGAAGAAATTCTCCTCATCTCTGTTTTAAATGGGTGGCCCCTTATTCTAAGATCGTGCCCTCTAGTTCTAGTCTCCCCCATCGGTGGAAACATCCTCTCTGCATCCACCTTGTCAAGCCCCCTCATAACCTTACACGTTTCGATAAGATCACCTCTCATTCTTCTGAACTCCAATGAGTAGAGGCCCAATATAGTCAACCTTTCCTTATAAGTCAACTCCCTCATCCCCAGAATCAACCTAGTGAACCTTCTCTGAACTGCCTCCAAAGCAAGTATATCCTTTTGTAACTATGGAAACCAAACCTCCGCGCAGTACTCCAGGTGTGGCCTCACCAATACCTTGTATAGCTGTAGCAAGACTTCCCTGCTTTTATACTCCATCCCCTTTGCAATAAAGGCCAAGGTACCATTGGCCTTCCTGATCACTTGCTGTACCTGCATACTACTTGTTATATATGTATACTTGTATTTACTCTGTACAGCCACCAGAGGACTCATCCCCTGGAGTCCCAACGGATCCCATAATCCCTTGGGAGCACAGGTATTTAAGGAGGCTTCACAGGTTGTAGAGGCACTCTGGAGACCTGCAATAAAAGACTAAGATCACACTTTACTTTAAGCTCACAGTGTTCAGTCTGAATCTTTCTCCATACACAACAACTGGCGACAATTTACAGATAGCGAACTCAACGATGCAGAGAACAGTGGGCATCCTGGAGAAATTCTCGGAGGGAGATGATTGGGAAACATTTGTGGAGTGACTCGACCAATACTTCATGGTCAATGAGCTAGATGGGGAAGAGAGAGCTGCCAAATGAAGGGCGATTCTCCTCACTCTCTGTGGGGTACCAACGTATGGCCTCATGAAGAATCTGCTCACTCCAGCGAAACCCATGGAGAAATCGTACGACGATTTGTGCACGCTGGTCTGAGAGCATTTGAACCCGAAGGAAAGCGCTCTGATGGCGAGATACCGGTTCTACACTTACAAAAGGTCTGAAGGCCAGGAAGTGGCGAGTTATGTTGCCGAGCTAAGATACCTTGCAGGACATTGCGAATTTGAAGGACATTTGGAGCACATGCTCAGAGACTTTTTCGTACTTGGCATTGGCCACGAAACCATACTTCGCAAACTTTTGACTGTAGAGACCCCAACCTTGAGAAAGGCCATAGCGATAGCCCAGGCGTTCATTGCCACCAGCGACAATACGAAGCAAATCTCTCAGCACACAAGTGCTGCTACAAGTACTGTGAACAAAGTGATGTTGTTTTTGAATCGTAACGTATATGGCAGGTCACACATACCTGCAGCTACATGTCCGCAGATATCTCAGAGTCCACCATCAAGGATGATGAATGCAAAGCCATTAACACCTTGTTGGTGCTGCAGGGGTGATCACCATTTCCATTCATGCCGATTCAACAGTATGTTTATAAGGTCTGTGGAACAATGGGACATCTCCAATGAGTGTGCAGGCGAGCTGCAAAGCCTGTTAAACCTGTAAACCACCATGTTGCAGAGGAGGACAGATCCACGGAGGATCACGATGAACCAGACCTCAGATCGATGAGGCAGAGGTACATGGGGTGCACACATTCATCACGAATTGTCCCCCGATAATGCTGAATGTTGAACTAAATGGATCCCCGGTGTCAATGGAGCTGGACATGGATGCGAGTCAATCCATCATGGGCAAAATGACTTTCAAAAGATTGTGGTGCAACAAGGCCTCAAGGCCAGTCTTAACTCCAGTTTGCACGAAACTAAGAACTTACACAAAAGAACTGATTCCTGTAATTGGCAGTGCTACCATAAAGGTCTCCGACGATGGAGCGGTGCACAAGCTACCACTCTGGGTGATACTGGGCGATGGTCCCACGCTGCTCAGCAGGAGCTGGCTGGGAAAGATATGCTGGAACTGGGACGACGTCCAAGCGCTTTGGCCCGCTGACGACACTTCGTGTGCCCAGGTCTTAAACAAATTTCCTTCGCTGTTCGAACTAGGCATCAGAAAATTCCAAGGAGCAAAAGTACAGATGCACCTAATTCTGGGGGTGCGACCCATCCATCACAAGGCGAGAGCAATACTGTACATGATGAGAGAAACGATAGCGATCGAGCAAGACCAGCTGCAAAGAGAGGGCATCATTTCCCCGATTGAGTTCAACGAGTGGGTCAGTCCTATCGTCCCACTCCTCAAGAGAGACGGCACCGTCAGAATCTGTGACGATTATAAAGTAACTATCAATCGTTTCTCCCTGCAGGACCAATACCCACTACCAAAAGCCGACGAACTCTTTGCAACGCTGGCGGGAGGAATGACGTTCACGAAGCTGGATCTGACTTCAGCCTACATGACGCAGAACCGGAGGAATCATCGAAGGCCCTCACCTGCATCAACACGCACAAAGGTCTTTTTGTTTATAACAGATGCCTGTTTGGAATCCGATCGATGGCGACGATATTCCAGAGAAACATGGAAAGTTTACTGAAGTCGGTCCTGCACACTGGTCTTCCAGGACGACATCTTGCTCACAGGTCGGAACACAGTCGAGCATCTGCAGAACCTGGAGGAGGTTCTTAGTCAACTCAACCGCCTGGGGCTCAGGTTAAAATGCTCGAAGTGCGTTTTCTTGGCAACTGAAGTGGACTTCCTGGGAAGGAGGATTGAGGCGGACGGCATTAGGCCCACCAACGCGAAGACGGAGGCAATCGAGAACGCACCGAGGCCACAGAATTTGATGGAGCTGCGGTCGTTTCTGGGACTCATGATCTACTTTGGTAACTTCTTACCGGGTCTCAGCACACTATTAGAACCACTGCATGTCTTACTACGAAAAGGAGACGAATGGGTTTGGGGCAAAATGCCTTTGTAAAAACGAGAAAATTGTTGTGCTCAAACAAATTGCTTGTGTTGCATGATCCATGTAAGCGTTTGGTACCAGCATGCGATGCAACGTCATATGGCATCGATTGTGTATTGCAACAAGCTAATGATTTTGGGAAACTGCAACTGGTTGCTTATGCATCCAGGAATCTATCTAAGGCTGAGAGAGCCTACAGCATGATTGAGAAAGAAGTGTTAATGTTTGTCTATGGGGTAAAGAAAATGCATCAATACCTGTTTGGGCTAAAATTCGAATTGGAAACTGACCATAAGCCACTTATATCGCTGTTCTCCGAGAGTAAAAGGATAAATACCAACGCATCGGCCCGCATCCAGAGATGGGCGCTCACGTTGTCCGCAAACAACTACGCCATTCGCCACAGGCCAGGCACAGAAAACTGCACCGATGCTCTCAACAGGCTGCCATTGGCCACCACAGGGGTGGAAATGGCGCAGCTCGCAGATCTAGCCATGGTTATGGAAGCATTTGAGAGTGAGTAATCACCCGTCACTGCCAGCAGATCAAAACCTGGACAAGCCAGGACCCCTTATTATCTCTCGTCAAAAGCTGCGTGCTTCACGACAGCTGGTCCAGTGTCCCAGTGGAAATGCAGGAAGAGATAAAGCCGTTCCAGCGGTGCAAAGATGAAATATCTATACAGGCAGACTGCCTTCTGTGGGGCAATCGAGTAGTGGTCCCCAAGAAGGGCAGAGATACCTTCATCAATAACCTCCACAGTTCCCACCCAGGCATTGTAATGATGAAAGTGATAGCCAGATTTCACGTGTGGTGGCCCGGTATCGATGCGAACTTAGAGTCCTGCGTTCACAGATGTAATACATGCTTGCAGTTAAGCAATGTACCCAGGGAGGCGCCGCTAAGTTTATGGTCTTGGCCCTCCAAACCGTGGTCTCGGTTACACGTCGACTATGCAGGCCCATTCTTGGGTAAAATGTTCTTTGTGGTTGTAGACGCGTACTCCAAGTGGATTGAATGCGAGATAATGTCAGCTAGCACTTCCGCTGCCACTACTGAAAGCCTGTGGGCCATGTTTGCCACACACGGCCTACCCGATGTCCTGGTGAGCGACAACCGGCCATGTTTTACCAGCGCTGTGTTCAAAGAACTCATGACCCGTAACGGGATCAAACATGTCACATCTGCCCCGTTTAAAGCAGTGTCCAATGGTCAGAGCAATGCAAACCATCAAGCAAGGCTTGAAGAGTGTAACTGAAGGCTCACTACAGACTCGCCTATCCCGAGTCCTGCTTAGCTACCGCACGAGACCCCACTCACTCACTGGGATCCCACCTGCTGAACTGCTCATGAAAAAAGCATTTAAGATAAGGCTCTCGTTAGTGCACCCTGATCTACATGAACAGGTAGAGAGCAGGCGGCTTCAACAAAGCACATACCATGATAGCGCAAATGTGTCACGCGAGATTGAAATCAATGATCCTATATTTGTATTAAATTATGGACAAGGTCCAATTGGCTTCCCAGCACTCTCGTGGCCAAAGAAGGGAGCAGGGTCAAACTTTCAAATGGACTCATTCACCGGAAACACTTGGACAAATCAAACTCAGATTCACGGACTACCCTGAGCAACCCACTTTGGACCCTACCTTTTTTGATCCCCCAACATACACAGCAGTGGCAACCGACACCACGGTTGACCACGAAGCAGAACCCATCATCCACAGCAGCCCTGCAGGGCCCAACACACCAGGCAGCCCAGCAAGACCAGCTGCACAGCAGCCCAGTGAGGGCCCAACAAGTGATTCAACAACACCAGCTTTCACACCGAGATGATCAACCAGGGCAAGAAAGGCCCCAGATTGACTCACATTGTAAATAGTTACATTATTGACTTTGCGGGAGAGTGTTGTTATATATGTGGACTTGTACTTACTCTGTACAGCCACCAGAGGGCTCATCCCCTGGTGTTCCAAGGGATCCCATAATCCCTTGGGAGCACCGGTATTTAAGGAGGTTTCACAGTTTGGAGAGACACTCTGGAGACCTGCAAAAAAAAACTAAGGTCACACTTTACTTTAAGCTCACAGTGTTCAGTCTGACTCTTTCTCCATACACAACACTATCCTTTTGTGTTTCATGCACCAGGACCCCCAGGTCCCGCTGTACTGCGGCACTTTGCAATCTTTCTCCATTTAAATAATAACTTGCTCTTTGATTTTTTTTCTGCCAACATGCATGACCTCACACTTTCCAACATGATACTCCATCTGCCAAATTTTTGCCCACTCATTTAGCCTGTCTATGTCCTTTTGCAGATATTTTTGTGTCCTCCTCACACATTGCTTTTCCTCCCATCTTTGTATCATCAGCAAACTTGGCTACGTTACACTCAGTCCCTTCTTCCAAGTCGTTAATATAGATTGTAAATAGTTGGGGTCCCAGCACTGATCCCTGCGGCACCCCACGAGTTACTGATTCCCAACCAGAACAATGAACTAAGAGTTGCTGGCACTTTTCTTCCCTTACCCTTTAGTTTCTGCCAGCATTCTTCTCCCCTTCCCTCCCCTCGGTATATGTCAGCACTCTTGTTGGAAGCCCTGCACTCTCCTCCCTGCTCAAGGCAAGCTGGCACATCAATCCCTCCTGCTCTCACTTATGCTGGTATCCCGCTCCCTTCTCAGTTAATGGTGGTACTCTCTTCCCCCTCTCTTCAATTCATGCTGGCACTTTTCTCTCTCTCGCAACCTTCCCTTTTCTCAGTTCACACTGGCCTCCATTTCATTATCATCATAGTTGCTGCATGCATAAGGTTGACTTACCTGATTTCCCCCCACTCTATTCTTGTGCCCACCTCTCTGATAAAATGTATTTCCTATACTTAATAATTCTTGCTGTCTGCAAACAGGAATCCATCTCCTTGAAATCACTACAGTCTTGGCTCCTACTGTTGTGTATCTGTAAAGCATGCACTCCCATGTTCCGCCACCAGGGAGTGCATCGCCTGAAGTCCCAAGGGATCCCAGCATCCCTTGGGAGCACTGTATATAAGCCGGCCCCTAAGGCCTGTTCCTCACTCTGGAGTGTCTTAATAAAGACTGAGGTCACTGTGACTTTAACCTCCCTGTGTGCAGTCTCATCTGTGTCAGGAACACAACACCTACCTTATGCTGCTATTACTCCAAGGGATGGAATGGTGTTGTGGGCAGGAGTTACAGATCTTAGAGTTACTGGTCTTACAGATCTAATTGAAGAACTCCTGCCCATGGCGGGCTTCCACCTCCCAGGGTGGTGCAGCATTAGGTAGGAACAAGGGAGGAAACTTGGAATGATGCTGAGGGGCTGTGCCTAGAGCAGCGCTGAAGGCAGAACCCCAGAATGGTGCTAATTTTAGGCTGCAAGTACAGAACGCGTACATTGACCTAAAAATTCTGACTGTCCATGATAGTTGCAACATATGTTTAAGGATTAATCTGGGAATTGGAAACATTAAAACTCATGCACTAGATTTATGTGTATTGTTGAGGCAGTGTATAGAGAGCTTTATATCACACCAACAAGCACATTTGACCTGGGAATACTTGATGCAGACAATGGCTGCAAAAGTGGAAACAGCAGTTTCTTTTGTTTTTCCTTTTTGTTCTTGTCTTGAAGGCAATGACGTCCTCACTCAGATAAGGCTTCAAAAGTACTGGCACCTGTTAAGTATGGAGGAACTCCACAAGACTGAGTACTGTGAGCTAAAACTGATGCGGCCTTCATCTCTTTAATACAACTTCAGAGTGCCCCAGCAGCATGGCAGACAACCTTTTATACTCCCTTGCATGAGGTGGGCAGGGGACCCTTGGGCCTCCAACAGTTGCGCCCTCTGGTGGCAAGTGTTACGCAGTTACAATGTTTACATGTATAATATCACTCCGCCCCCCCCCCCCCCCGCAAAAGTCTTGGATACAAATTATTTACAAGTTGAGACGATCCGGGGCCCTGCTCCCTGGTTGATCGTCTGAGTTCAAACTCTGGAATGGGTGAGTTGGTCGGACCTTTGCTGCACTGTGGCGTGGCTGGTCTGACAGGATTGTTGAGAATGGTGGGTTCATCCTCTTGATTGACAGCGAGGTCGATTGCTGGTTGGATGTGTGATGGTGGATCGATGATGGTGATGTCCTCTTCAGGTTGTTCCTGGTTGTCGGTGAACTGCAGTTTGGTCTGACCCAAATGCTTTCTGCACATTTGTCCATTCAGTAGTTTGACTATAAACACTCCATTCCTCTCCTTGGTCAAGACAGTGTCATTAACCCATTCAGGACCATGACCGTAATTCAGGATGAACACAGGGTCGTTAACATCAATGTCACGCGATACAGCCACGCGATCGTGGTACATGTTTTGCCGGTGATGCTGGGTTTCCACATGATCATTTAGATCCGGGTGGACTAGGGAGAGCCTGGTTTTGAGTGCTCTCTTCATTAACAATTCTGCGGGGGGCAACCCCAGTGAGCGAGTGGGGTCGCGTCCGGTAGCTGAGCAGAACCCAAGATAAGCGGGTCTGCAAGGAGCCTTCTGTCACGTGTTTCAAGCTCTGCTTGATAGTTTGGACTGCCCGTTCCGCTTGACCATTGGATGCGGGTTTAAACGGGGCAGACCTGACATGCTTGATGCCATTGTGGATCATAAACTCGTTGAATTCCGAGCTGGTGAAACACAATTCATTGTCACTGACAAGGATGTCGGGCAAGCCATGGGTGACGAACATAGCCCGGAGGCTTTCAATGGTGGCAGTGGATGCGCTGAATGACATGATTATGCATTCAATCCATTTAAAGTAAGCGTCCACTACAACTAAAAACATCTTTCCGAGAAAGGGGCCAGCAAAATCTACATGGATCCTGGACCACGGTTTGGAGGGCCATGGCCACAGATTCAATGGAGCCTCCCTTGGTGCATTGCTCAGTTGTGAGCACATGTTGCACTGGTGTACACATGACTCTAAGTCCGAGACAATGCCGGGCCACCAAACATGCAACCTGGCTATAGCCTTTATCATGACTATGCCTGGGTGGGTATTGTGTAGGTCGTGTATAAACTTATCCCTGCATTTTTTTGGCAAAACCACGCAATTACCCCATAAGAGACAATTCGACTGGATGGACATTTCATCTTTCTGTTGCTGAAACGGCTTAATTTTATCTTGCATTTCCCCGGGAATGGCCGACCAACTCCCATTGAGGACGCAACTTTTTACTTGTGATAGCACAGGATCCTGGCTGGTCCAGGTCTTGATCTGGCGAGCAGTGATGGGTGACCCCTCGCTCTCAAAAGCATCCAGAAGCAAGTCTGCGGGCTGCGCCATTTCCACCCCGGTAGTGGGCAATGGTAGCCGACTGAGGGCATTAGCACAGTTCTCGTGCCTGGTCTGTGGCGGATAACAGTCATAGGCGGACAATGTTAGTGCCCATCTTTGAATGCAGGACGAAGCATTGGTGTTTATACCTTTGCTTTCTGAAAACAGTGAAATGAGTGGTTTGTGGTCGGTTTCAAGCTCAAACCGATGTCCAAATAGGTATCGGTGCATTTTCTTAATCCCATATACATATGCTAATGCCTCTTTCTTGACCATACTGTAGGCTCTTTCAGCCTTAGCCAGACTTCTAGACGCGTATGCATCTGGTTGAAGTTTGCCCGCTACATTGGTTTGCTGTAACACACAGCCGATCCCATACGAAGATGCATCACAAGCTTGCATTAATTGTTTACACGGGTCATATGGTATAAGTAACTTATTAGAACAAAGTAGGTTTCTGGCCTTCTCAAAGGCTGTCTCTTGAGTTTTACCCCAAACCCAGTTGTCACCCTTACGTAGCAACATGTGCAATGGTTCCAGCAAAGTGCTTAACCCGGGTAGAAAGTTACCAAAATAGTTGAGGAGTCCCAGGAACAAACGCAGCTCCGTCACATTCTGTGGTCTGGGTGCATTCTTGATGGCCTCTGTCTTTGAGTCCGTGGGTCTGATGCCATCTGCTGCAATCTTTCTCCCCAAAAATTCATGCTCCGGTGCCAGGAAAACACACTTGAAGTGTTTCAGCCTGAGTACCGCTCTATCCCACTCTGTTTAGTCGACTTAGAACCTTTTCCAGGCTGTGCAAATGCTCAGTGATCAGGATGTCGTCTTGAAACACAACGGTGCGCGGAACCGATTTCAGCAGACTCTCCATGTTCCTCGGAAGATGGCAACAGCTGAGCAAATCCCAAAAGGGCACCTGTGGTATATAAACATTCCTTTGTATGTGTTGATGCACATCAATCTTTTCGAAGATTCAGCCAGCTCCTGTGTCATGTAGGCAGAGGTTAGGCCCAACTTGGTGAACCAATTCTCGCTCTGCTAACGTTGCAAACAGGTCATCCACCTTGGTTTGTGGGTACTGGTCCTGTAACGAGACTCTGTTGATCGTTACCTTGTGGTCTCTGCAGATTCTGACCATGCCATTGCTTTTCAACAGCAGAACCATCGGACTGGCCCACTCGTTGAACTCGACTGGCGATATGATTCCCTCTCGTTGAAGTTTGTCCAGTTCGATCCCTCATCATATATGTAACCGCTCGAGCCTTGTGATGAACGGGCCTTGCATCGGGAACTAGATGGATCTGCACCTTGGCGCCTGTGAAGTTGCCGATGCCTGGTTCAAATAGCGACAGAAACTTGCTCAGCACTTGGGCACACGAAGCATCATCGACTGAAGATAGTGCTTTGATGTCGTCCTCGTTCTCAGATTCTTTCCCAGACAGCTTCTGCCGAATAGCGTTGGGCCATCGCCTAGGACAATCTACAGTGATAAATCATGCACAGCTCCATCGTACGATACCTTAACTGCCGCACTGCCAATGACTGGTATGAGCTCTTTGGTGTAGGTGCGCAGCTTTGTATGAATCGGGCTCAGTTTGGGGCTTTGTGCCTTGTTGCCCCACAGTTTCTCAAAAGCCTTCTGGCTCATAATTGACTGACTCGCCCCTGTGTCCAACTCCATTGACACCGGAATACTGTTCAATTCAGCATAATAGGAGTGTTATGTATGTAAACCTGAAAATACCATGTCTAACCACCAGGGGGCTTATCCACTTGAGTCCCACAATCCCTTGGGAGCACCTATATAGAAGGAGGCCTCACAGGCTGAAGAGGCACTCTGTAAAGGACTACGGTCACACCTTACTTTGAGCTTGTATCTAGTCTGACTCTTTATTCAAGACATAACAACTGGCGACGAGATACAAATGACCGACCCCACGACAACAATGCAGAGAACCATGGGCATCCTGGAGAAATTTTCAGAGGGAGATGATTGGGAAACCTTCATGGAGCAACTTGACCAATGCTTCGTGGTCAATGAGCTGGAAGGAGAAGTGAACGCTGCCAAACGAAGGGCGATCCTCCTCACCGTTTGCGGGGCACCAAAATATGGCCTCATGAAAAATCTGCTCGTTCCAGCGAAACCCACAGAGATGTCATACGATGAGCTGTGCACACTGGTCCGGGAGCATCTAAACCTGAAGGAAAGCATTCTGATGGCGAAGTATTGGTTCTACATGTACAAGAGGTCTGAAGGCCAGGAAGTGGTGAGCTACGTTGCCGAGCTAAGGCACCTTGCAGGACATTGCGAATTTGAACGACACTTGGAGCATGAAGTAATACTTCGCAAACTTTTGACTGTAGAGACCCCAACCTTGAGAAAAGCCATAGCGATAGCCCAGGCGTTTATCACCACCAGTGACAATACCAAACAAATTTCTCAGCACACGAGTGCTGCTGCAAGTACTGTGAACAAAGTAACGTTGTTTTCAAATCGAAATGTACAGGGCAGGACTTACACGTCTGCAGCTGCATGTCCGCAGATGACTCAGAGTCCATCATCAAGGGTGGTGAATGCAAGGCCATTAACACCTTGTTGGCGCTGTGTGGGTGATCATTGTTTCCATTCATGTCGCTTCAAAGGATAAGTTTGCAAGGCTGAGGAACAATGGGACACCTCCAACGTATGTGCAGGCGAGCTGCAAACCCTGCTAATCCTGCAAACCACCATGTTGCAGAGGAGGACAGATCCACGGTGAATCACGACGAACCAGAGCCTCAGACCGAGGAGACAGAGGTATATGGGGTGGACACATTCACCACAAAGTGTCCCCCGATAATGCTGAAGGTTGAATTAAATGGACTCCCACTGTCAATGGAGCTGGACATGGGCGCAAGCCAGTCCATAATGAGCAAAAAGACTTTTGATAAATTGTGGTGCAGCAAGGCCTCAAGGCCAGTCCTGACTCCCATTCGTACTAAACTGAGAACGTACACAAAGGAACTAATTCCCGTAATCGGCAGTGCTACCGTAAAGGTCTCCTACGATGGAGCGGTACACGAGTTACCACTCTGGATGGTACCAGGCGATGGCCCCATGCTGTTCGGCAGGAGCTGGCTGGGAAAGATATGCTGGAACTGGGACGACGTCCGAGCGCTTTCGTCCGCCGACGACACCTCATGTGCCCAGGTCCTAAACAAGTTCCCCTTGCTGTTCGAACCAGGCATCGGGAAGTTCCAAGGAGCAAAAGTGCAGATCCATTTGATTCCGGGGGCGCGACCCGTCCATCACAAGGCGAGATCGGTACCTTACATGATGAGAGAGAGGGTGGAGATCGAACTGGACAGGCTGCAATGAGAGGGCATCATTTCGCTGATCGAATTCAATGAGTTGGCCAGTCTGATTATTCCAGTCCTCAAGGGAGACGTTACCATCAGAAACTGTGGTGATTATAAAGTAACTATCAATCGTTTCTCACTGCAGGATCAATACCCGCTACTGAAGGCAGATGACGCTAGCGGGAGGGAAAACGTTCATGAAGCTGGACTTGACCTCAGCCTACATGATGCAGGAGCTGGAGGAATCATCGAAAGGCCTCACCTGCATCAACATGCACAAAGGTATCTTAATTTACAACAGATGCCCGTTTGGGATTCAATCAGCCGCGGCGATATTCCAGAGGAACATGGAAAGCTTGCTGAAGTGGGTCCCGCGCAAGGTGGTCTTCCAGGACGACATCTTGGTCACAGGTCGGGACATCGTCGAACATCTGCAGAACCTGGAGGAGCTTCTTAGTCGGCTTAATTGTGTGGGGCTCAGGCTAAAACGCTCGAAGTGTGTTTTCCTGGTGCCTGAAGTGGAGTTCCTGGGGAGAAGAATCGCGGTGGACGGCATTAGGCCCACCGATTCGAAGATGGAGGCAATCAAGAATGCACTGTGATGGAGCTGTGGTCCTTTTTAGGACTCCTGAACTACTTCGGTAATTTCTTACCAGGTCTTAGCACATTGTTAGAACCCCTGCACTCTTGACTGTGTAAGGGAAATGAATGGGTATGGGGTAAAAGCCAAGAAAATGCCTTTGAGAAAGCTAGGAAGCTGTTATGTTCAAATAAATTGCTTGTGTTGTACGATCCATGTAAACATTTGGTACTAGCATGTGATGTGTCGTCGTACAGGGTTGGGTGTGTATTGCAACAAGCTAATGAATTTGGGAAATGCAACTGGTTGCTTATGCATCCAGAAGTCTGTCTAAGGTCGAGAGGGCTGACAGTATGATTGAAAAAGAAGCGTTAGTGTGTGTTTGCGAGGTAAAGAAAATGCATCAATATCTACTCGGGTTCAAATTTGAATTGGAAACCGACCATAAGCCGCTTATATACCTCTTTTCTGAAAGCAAGGGGATAAATACGAATGCATCGGCCCGCATCCAGAGATGGGCACTCATATTGTCTGCATACAACTATGCCATCCGCCACAGGCCAGGCACAGAAAACTGTGCCGATGCTCTCAGTAGGCTGCCATTGCCCACCATAGGGGTGGAGATGGCACAGCCCGCAGATTTAGTCATGGTAATGGAAGCATTCGAGAGTGAGCAGTCACCTGTTACCGCCCGACAGATTAGAACCTGGACGAACCAGGACCCCTTACTGTCCTTAGTAAAAAATTGTGTGCTCCACGGGAGTTGGTCTAGTGTCCCGTTAGAGATGCAGGAAGAAATAAAGCCGTACCAGCGGCGCAAAGATGAAATGTCTATACAGGCAGACTGCCTCCTATGGGGTAATTGGGCAGTGGTGCCAAAAAAGTGCAGGGTCACTTTCATCAGTGATCTCCACAGCACCCACCCAGGCATCGTAATGATGAAAGCGATAGCCAGATCCCACGTGCGGTGGCCTGGTATCGATGCAGACTTAGTCCTGCATGCACAAATGTAATACATGTTCACAGTTAAGCAATGCACCCAGGGAGGCGCCACTAAGTTTATGGTCCTGGCCCTCCAAACCATGGTCCAGGGTCCATGTCGACTTTACAGGCCCATTCTTGGGAAAAATGTTCTTAGTGGTTGTAGATGTGTACTCCAAATGGATTGAATGCGTGATAATGTCGGCAAGCACATCCGCTGCCACCATTGAAAGCCGACGGGCCATGTTTGCCATGCATGGCCTGCCCGATGTCCTTGTAAGTGACAATGGGCCGTGTTTTACCAGTGCTGAGTTCAAGGAGTTCATGACCCACAATGGGATCAAACATGTCACATTTGCCCCGTTTAAACCAGCGTCCAACAGTCAGGCAGAATGAACAGTTCAAACAATCAAGCAGAGCTTGAAAAGGGTAACTGAAGGCTCACTGCAGACTCGCTTATCCCGAGTCCTACTTAGTTACTGCACAAGACCCCACTCGCTCACTGGGGTCCCTCCCGCTGAACTGCTCATGAAAAGGGCATTTAAGACAAGGCTCTCGTTAGTACACCGCGATCGACACGAACAGGTAGAGAGCAGATGGCTTCAACAGAATACATATCATGATCACGCAAATGTGTCATGTGAGATTGAGATAAATGATCCTGTATTTGTGTTGAACTATGGACAAGGTCCCAAGTGGCTTCCTGGCACTGTTTTGGCCAAAGAGGGGAGTAGGGTATTTCAGGTCAAACTCTCAAATGGACTCATCTGCAGGAAACACTTGGACCAAACCAAACTCAGATTTACAGACTATCCAGAACAATCCACAATAGACTCCACCTTTTTCGACCCTCCAACACACACACAAGTGGTAACCGACCCAGCGGTTGACCACGAAGCAGAACCCATCACCCGCAGCAGCCCAGCAAGGCCAGCTGTGCAGCGGCCCAGCGAGGGCCCAACAAATGACTCACCAAAACCAGCATTTGCACCGAGACGATCGACCAAGGAAATGAAGGCCCCAGATCGACTCACATTATAAATAGTTACACTATTGACTTTGCGGTGGGGCGGGGGGGAGTGTTGTTATGTATGTAAACCTGTAAATACCATGGCTAACCACCAGAGAGCTTATCCCCTGGAGTCCCAAGGGATCCCACAATCCCTTGGGAGCACCTGTATATAAGGAGGCCTCACAGGCTGGAGAGTCACTCTGAGATCTGTAATAAAAGACTAGGGTCACACTTTACTTTGAGCTTGCAGTATCTAGTCTGACTCCTTATTCAAGACATAACAAGGAGGGCTCTTGGTGGTGAAGGTGTGTACCCCATACACTTCTTCATCGGGTTGAGTTGCCTCTCTTGTTTGTTCTGCGTGATCCGTACCAGATCGATCATCCTTTGCCGACTCTGCCACGTGGTGAGTTGCAGCACTCTTGCACATTCGCTGGAGATGCCCAATTGTTTCGCAGCCTTTGCACACGTAGTGCTTGAATCGACATTGATGGGCTCGATGATTACCCCCGCAGCGCCAACATGGTGTTAATGGATTTGCATTCACGCCCGATGGCAGACTCTGACTGCAAAATCTTCTATAGATATATGAAGAGAAAAAGATTAGTGAAGACAAATGTAGGTCCCTTGCAGTCAGATTCAGGTGACTTTATAATGGGAAACAAAGAAATGGCAGACCAGTTGAACAAATACTTTGGTTCTATCTTCACGAAGGAAGACACAAATAACTTTCCGGAAGTACTAGGGGACCGAGGGTCTAGTGAGAAGGAGGAACTGAAGGATATCCTTATTAGGCGGGAAATTGTGTGAGGGAAATTGATAGGATTGAAGGCCGATAAATCCCTGGGGCCTGATAATCTGCATCCCAAAGTACTTAAGGAGGTGGCCCTAGAAATAGTGGATGCATTGATGATCATTTTCTAACAGTCTATCAACTCTGGATCAGTTCCTATGGACTGGAGGGTAGCTAATGTAACACCATTTAAAAAAAAAAGAGGGAGAGAGAAAACGGGTAATTATAGACTGGTTAGCCTGACATCAGTAGTGGGGAAAATGTTGGAATCAATTATTAAAGATGAAATAACAGCGCATTTGGAAAGCAGTGACAGGATCGGTCCAAGTCAACATGGATTTATGAAAGGGAAATCATGCTTGACAAATCTTCTGGAATTTTTTGAGGATGTAACTAGTAGAGTGGATGTGGTGTATATGGACTTTCAAAAGGCTTTTGACAAGGTCCCACACAAGAGATTGGTGTGCAAAATTAAAGCACATGGTATTGGGATAATGTACTGATATGCTTAGAGAACTGGTTGGCAGACAGGAAGCAGAGAGTCGGGATAAACGGGTCCTTTTCAGAATGGCAGGCAGTGACCAGTGGAGCGCCGCAGGGCTCAATGCTGGGACCCCAGCTATTACAATATACATTAATGATTTAGATGAAAGAATTGAGTGTAATATCTTAAAGTTTGCAGATGACACTAAGCTGGATGGTGGTGTGAGCTGTGAGGAGGACGCTAAGAGGCTTCAGAGTGACTTGGACAGGTTAGGCGAGTGGGCAAATGCATGTCAGATGCAGTATAATGTGGATAAATGTGAGGTTATCCCCTTTGGGGGCAAAAACACGAAGGCAGAATATTATCTGAATGGCAGCAGATTAGGAAAAGGGGAGGTGCAACGAGACCTGGGTGTCATGGTACATCAGTCATTGAAAGTTGGCATGCAGTTACAGCAGGCAGTGAAGAAGGCAAATGGTATGTTGGCCTTCATAGCTACGGGTTTTGAGTATAGGAGCAGGGAGGTCTTACTGCAATTGTACAGGGCCTTGGTGAGGCCTCACCTGGAATATTGTGTTCAGTTTTGGTCTCCCAATCTGAGGAAGGACGTTCTTGCTATTGAGGGAGTGCAGCGAATGTTCACCAGACTGATTCCCAGGATGGCGGGACTGACATATGAGGAGAGACTGGATCACTGGAGTTTAGAAGGATAAGAGGGGATCTCATAGAAACATATAAAATTCTGACAGGACTGGACAGTTTAGATGCAGGAAGAATGTTCCCGATGTTGAGGAAGTCCAGAACCAGGGAACACAGTCTAAGGATAAGGGGTAAGCCATTTAGGACTGAGATGAGGAGAAACTTCTTCACTCAGAGAGTTGTTAACCTATGGAATTCTCTACCGCAGAGAGTTGTTGATGCCAGTTCGTTGGATATATTCAAGAGTTAGATATGGCTCTTATGACTAAAGGGATCAAGGGGTATGGAGAGAAAGCAGGAAAGGGGTACTGAGGTGAATGATCAGCCATGATCTTATTGAATGGTGGTGCGGGCTCGAAGGGCCAAATGGTCAACTCCTGCACCTATTTTCTATGTTTCTTGGTTTCTATCCTAGGTCTCGCAGTTGCAGACGTGTAGGTCCTGCCATATGCAGTTTTGCCTGCTAGTGACGTTATTTTATGCACAGTACTTGCCAGTGAGCTTCGATGCTGGGAAGATATCTGTCTGGTATTATCGCTCGTGGATATGAATGCCTGGGCTATCGTGATGGCCTTGCTCAGGTCTAGGGATTCAGCGGACAGCAGCTTGCAAAGAATGACCTCGTGGCCGATGCCAAGCACAAAAAAGTCCCGCAGCATTTCCCCCAAAAATCCAGCAAATTCGCAAGTTCCCGCAAGGCATCTCAGGTCGGCAACATAACTCGCCACGTCCTGGCCCTCGGAGCAGTGGTGCACGTAGAAGTGATACCTGGCCATTAAGATGTTCTCCTTCAGCTTGAGGCATTCCCGAACCAGCATACACAACTCTGTATATGTCTTCTCCGTTGGTTTCTCCGGTGCTAGCAGATTCTTGATGAGGCCGTATATTGTGGACCCACACACGGTGAGGAGAATCGCCCTGTGTTTGATTGCTTTATCATCCCCATCCAGCTCATTGGTCACGAAGTACTGGTTGAGACGCTCAATGAAGGCCTCCCAATCATCACCCTCTACAAATCTCTCTAAAATACCAACGGCAGCCATGACCGTGTGAAAATTCGTAATCTGTTATTCGTCACCAATTGTTAAGTATGGAAGAACTCCACAAGACTGAGTACTGTGAGCTAAAACTGATGTGACCTTAGTCTCTTTAATATGACTCCAGAGTGCCCTAGCAGCATGGCAGACAACCTTTTATACTCCCTTGCACGAGGTGTGCAGGTGACCCTTGGGCCTCCAACAGTTGCGCCCTCTGGTGGCAAGTCTTACACAGTTGCAATGTTTACATTCATAACAGTGCCACTGCAGTACTTTGCCCAAGTATCCATTTTGAAGTGTGAGTCTAGTCAGATAGCGTTGGCAGGGTTTTTCAGTGTGGGATGAATCACAGCTGAGCCAAAAATACCTTCATCCAGCAGGCATACTTACCAGAAGGAATTTTCCACTGTCTAGCCCAGGGGACACTGATGTTAACTGTAATGCTCCATTGTGGCCCCAGCTGGGAGCAGCGAACCAGCACATAACAGAAACCAAACCAGATAGCTTCCTGGTCTGCATGTTCAGTATATTTACCAACTGATCGTCAGGGATTTATCAACAGGGTAGTCCACACTGATGTCATCAAATTGGTAAGAATATTCATCATTATTCATTTGCTTTGAAGTACTTTGCAAGGCAAATAATATTGTAAAAGCAGTTTCTAGAATATTTTAGGTGTTTACTGTTTCAACACTTTCAGAGAAAGAAATAATTTATCTGTGGCAAAAGCAAACCACTGCGCATACTGGAAGTCTGAAATAAAAACAGAAAATGCAGGAAATACTCAGCATCTGTGGAGAAACAAAGTTAATGTTTCAGGTCGATGACCTTTCATCAGAACTAGAATGTGGTCGAGATATAACAGTTTTTAAGCAAGTACAGAAGCAGGGAAAGGGGAGGTGTGTGATGGGCCTGATTGAATGCTGCGGAATGTCCTTTGTCAGGAGAGGCGCTGACAGGAACATTTATGATCACACATTTAAAATTCTAGCTGATGCACTGATAAAGTAGATAGAAATCTTAATATAATTTTGATACTACAAAAATATTAATTTAATATTTATGCAATAAAATGCAGATTTGTATAAAGTCTACAAAAGCTGCATCCAGTGGTCTTTGTACATAAAAAACACTGAGCCCCATGTCAGCAACCAATTCACAGAATATTATAGTAACTCAGCTCGGGGATCAGAAACATAATGCTGGTTTTCTCATTATCATATATCTCATATCTCATTATCATATATCTCATTATCATATATCTGGGGACTTGTGCCGAAGCTGGGAGAGCTGTCCCACAGACTAGTCAAGCAGCAGCCTGACATAGTCATTGATATGTCCTTACTATACAGTATAAATGCACACGAGGCCCATACTTGAGAGAAGGTCACTCTGTGACCAGTTACCTTTATTACCAAGACCTCAAGTGATGAAGGTGGGTGGAGCTTCCCCTTTTATACCTGAAAGTCCAGGTTAGGAGTGTCTCCCACAAGTGCACCCCTTGTGGTCAATGTTCACAAGGTGTACAACTTAGGTCAGCTTATACATGGGTTATAATGATAGTTGAATACATGACATTACCTCCCCCGCATAGTCTTATTGGGATCACAGGTTAAGTCTCTCTGGTGGTTTACACTCCCTTGTAGAGCACCTGAGTTTGGGCTCTGGTTGTTGGGCGCTGGCCTGAGTATCTCCTGTTGCGGTGCCTCAGGTCTGTCCAGACTGCTCACAGTGACTGGGCTCTCCTCCACTTGGTTCCGATATTCGGTCAGCTGTGGTGGAGTAAACTCTATGTCGTGTTCATCCTCTGCTTCTTCTATGGAGTTGCTGAACCTCCTTTTAGTTTGATCCACGTGTGTGCGGCAGATTTGTCCATTGGTAAGTTTAACTACCAAAACCCTATTGCCCTCTTTGGCAATCACAATGCCTGCAAGCCATTTGGGCCCTGCAGCATAATTAAGGACAAAAACAGGGTCATTGACATCAATACATCGCGCCCTTGCATTCCTGTCATGGTAGTCACATTGTGACTGACGCCTGCTCTGAACAATTTCTTTCATGATGGGGTGTATAATGGATAACCTGGTTTTGAGCTTCCTTTTCATTAGCAGCTCTGCGGGTGGAACCACTGTGAGCGAGTGTGGTCGGGATCTATTGGCCAACAGGAGGCGTGATAAGTGGCTTTGTAGGGAACCCCCTTGGATTCTGAGCATACCCTGTTTGATTATCTGTACTGCTCGTTCTGCCTGGCCGTTTGAGGCCGGCTTGAACGGTGCTGTTCTGACATGGTTGATTCCATTGCTTGCCATGAAGCCCTGGAATTCAGTGCTTGTGAAGCACGGGCCATTGTCGCTGACCAAGACATCCGGTAAACCATGGGCGACGAACATTGTCCGTAGACTTTCTACCGTGGCAGAGGATGTGCTTGAATTTAAAATGGCACACTCAATCGATTTGGAGTAGACGTCTACTACAACCAAAAACATTTTTCCCATGAAAGGACCTGCGTAATCCACTTGGATGCATGACCATGGCTTGGCGGGCCAGGACCAGGGGCTAAGGGGGGCTTCCCTGGGTGCGTTGCCCAGCTGAGCACATGTGTTGCACCTGCAGACACAAAGTTCCAGGTCTGCATCTATCCCTGGCCACCAAACGTGTGACCTGGCAATTGCCTCCATCATGACAATGCCCGGGTCCTCATTGTGAAGTTCCCTGATAAACACCTCTCTGCCCATCTGGGGCATGACTACGCGGTTTCCCCACAGTAGGCAATTGGCCTGAATCGAGAGTTCATCCTTGCGCCTGTGAAATGGTTTATATTCCTCAGGGCATGCCCCGTACGTGGCTGCCCAGTCCCCATTCAGGACACATTTCTTAACTAAAGACAGTAGCGGGTCTTTATTTGTCCAGACTTTAATCTGACGGGCTGTCACAGCTGAGCCTTCGCTTTCGAAATCTTCAACAGCCATGACCATCTCAGCATCATGCTCAGTTGCCCCCTCAGTGGTGGCTAGTGGGAGCCTGCTGAGTGCATCGATGCAGTTTTCAGTGCCCGGTCTGTGCCGAATTGTGTAGTCATAGGCGGCTAACATAGGTGCCCACCTCTGTCTGCGGGGCGATGCATTCACATTTATGGCCTTGTTGTCGGCCAAAAGGGACGTGAGGGGTTTGTGATCTGTCTCCAGCTCAAATTTCCTGCCAAACAGGTACTGGTGCATTTTTTTTACTGCATATACACATGCTAGCACTTCCTTTTCTACCATCCCGTAGTCCCTTTCTGCCTGGGATAGACTTCTGGAGGCATAAGCTACCGGCTGTAACTGATCATTGGCATTCACATGCTGCAACGCACACCCGACCCCATAGGGTGACGCATCACACGTTAAAACAAGTTTCTTACATGGGTCATATAACGTTAACAGTTTGTTGGAGCATAACAAATTGTGTGCTCTATCAAAAGCCCTTTCCTGGCTATCTCCCCAGACCCAATCGTGACCTTTGCGTAGGAGCAAATGTAGCGGCTCTAACAGCGTGTTCAATTTGGGAAGATAGTTACCAAAATAGTTCAGGAGCCCCAGGAATGAACGCAGCTCTGTCGTGTTACGGGGTCTGGGTGCTCTCTGGATCGCTTCCATTTTGGATGCAGTGGGTCTGATCCCGTCTGCTGCTACTCTCCTCCCCAAGAATTCTACCTCTGGAGCTAAGAAGACGCACTTCGCCTTTTTCAATCGCAGCCCTATCTGGTCCAGTCTGTGTAGCACCTCCTCCAGCTTGTGGAGGTGTTCTTCAATATCGCGACCCGTGATGAGGATGTCATCTTGGAAAACCACTGTCCTTGAAATCGACTTGAGGAGGCTTTCCATATTTCACTGAAAGATCGCGGCGGCCGAACGAATCCTGAACGGACATCTGTTAATCTCAAACAACCCCTTGTGTGTCGTGATGGCGGTCAGCTTCTTCGACTCACTCGCCAGCTCCTGGGTCATGTAAGCTGAGGTCAGGTCCAATTTTGAAAAAAGTTTGCCGCCGGATAGCGTCGCAAAGAGGTCCTCCGCTCTCGGTAGCAGGTACTGGTCTTGGAGTGACACCTGATTGATGGTGGCCTTGTAATCACCACATATGCTGACTGACCCATCTGCCTTGAGCACCAGCATGATTGGGCTCGCCCAGTCACTGAATTCGACTGGCGAGATGATGCCTTCCCTCAGCAGGCGGTCCAATTCGCATTCTATCTTTTCCCACATCACGTACGGCACCGCTCTGGCCTTGTGGTGTACTGGCCTAGCGTCCGGGTTTATGTGAATCACTACCTTGGCTCCTATGAAAATGCTGATGCTGGGTTGAAATAATGAGTCACATTTGTCCAGGACCTGTGAGCATGATACTCACTCCACAGAAGAAATTGCATTGACATCGCCCCATTTCCAGTTCATGACAGCAAGCCAACTCCTCCCCAGTGGTGCGGGACCGTCCCCCGGGACAATCCAGAGTGACAACCTGTTCTCCGAATCTTTGTGGGTCACGACTACCGTGGCGCTGCCTAGCACCGGAATGATCTCCTTTGTATATGTCCGTAGCTGTGCGTCAATCGGCAATAATTTTGCCCTCCGGCCTTGGACACCCACAACCTTTCGAACTGTTTGATGCTCATCAGGGATTGGCTGGCCCCCGTGTCTAGCTTCATTAATACTGGGATTCTATTGAGGAGCACCTTCATCATTATCAGTGGCGTCCTGGTATATGAACTGTATATGTGCTCCACATGAACTCGCTGAACTTCAGCTTCCAGCGATTTCCCCCAGTATTAATTTGGCCTCGTAGGGCTTACATCGGGCCCGTCCTCCTCGTACATCAACCTGGCTGCAGGCTTCCTGCACATATATGCCAAGTGATCGCTGACTTTGCAGTTTCTGCAGGTATATTGCTGATACCTGCAAGCTATGGCTGGGTGTTTGTCTCCACACTTCCAGCATGAGCTGGAGACCCCGTTGTTGGAAACAAATGGTCCATTACCAGTCGATCGTTTCTGACTGTCTCTGTAACTGTCCTTAAGCGCACCATTAACAGGTGTTGATGGCCCCATTACTGGCCGCATTGTCCATTGCGATGGCATGAATCGCCGGTCAGCTAGACATTGTCTCTGTTGAATTCCCCCTCTGGGTTCGACTACATGCTGGAGCATATCTGATTGCCCTTGTCTGCCTAGAGAACTGTGTGCCGCGTTAACAATGTTGACTCCCTGGTCGTTTGCTGCATTTGAGCCAAGAGTTTTGTCATACATCATTCTGGTCTCTTCCTCCCCTGAGATAAATGTCTGGGCTATCAGAGTCGCCGCTTCCAAGGTCAAGTCTTTGGTCTCAATCAGTTTCCTGAAAATCCCAGCATGCCCGATGCCTTCAATAAAAAAGTCTCGCAGCATCTCCGCTCTGCATGCATCTGGGAACTTACATAGGCTCGCCAGTCACCTGAGATCTGCCACGATGTCTTGAACGCTTTGCCATTCTCGCTGCCGGTGCGTGTAAAACCGGTGTCTCGCCATGTGCATGCTGCTCGCCGGTTTAAGGTGTTCCCTGATCAACTTACTGAGCTCTTCGAACATCTTGCCCGCCGGCTTATCTGGCGCTAGAAGGTCCTTCATCAGGGAGTACGTTCTGGATCCACAAACCGTCAGGAGATGAGCCCTGCATTTGTCGGCCGAATCCTGTCCCAACCATTCCTTAGTGATAAAACTTTGCTGTATTCTCTCAATAAAGTCATTCCAATCATCACCAACACAGTACCTCTCATCTGTGCTGCTAGTGGCCATGCTCGCATGGTTTAAATCCCAGTTTCTCATCGCCAATGATAAGTCCTTACTATACAGTATAAATGCACACAAGGCACATACTTGAGAGAAGGTCACTCTGTGACCAGTTACCTTTATTACCAAGACCTCAAGTGATGAAGGTGGGTGGAGCTTCCTCTTTTATACCTGAAAGTCCAGGTTAGGAGTGTCTCCCACAAGTGCACCCCTTGTGGTCAATGTTCTCAAGGTGTACAACTTAGGTCAGCTTATAGAAAACATAGAAACATAGAAAATAGGTGCAGGATTAGGCCATTCCGCCCTTCGAGTCTGCAGCGCCATTCAATGAGTTCATGGCTGAACATGCAACTTCAGAACCCCATTCCTGCTTTCTCACCATACCCCTTGATCCCCCGAGTAGTAAGGACTACACCTAACTCCTTTTTGAATATATTTAGTGAATTGGCCTCAACAACTTTCTGTGGCAGAGAATTCCACAGGTTATATGGGTTACAATGATAGTTGAATACATGACAGTCATACTTACAGAATCATATCTATCAATCAATGTCCCAGACATCTCCATCACCATTATTGAGTGTGTCCAGTCCCACCAGTGGGGGGGCGGTAGGACCCAACAGAGGTGGGGGAACAGTGCTGTACAGATGTGGCGTTGTGGCTCTGGGAGTCCTCAAAGTTGACTCTGAATCCCATGCAGTTTCTTGTCTTCATGTCAAACATGAGCAAGGAAACCTCCTGCTGATTACCACCTACCACCCTCTCTCAACTGATGAATCAGTACTCCTCCAGTGTTGAACAGCACTTGGAGGAAACAATGAGGTTAGTGTGATATATTCTTTACGACATCAGAAATACACACATGCACAAGATGACTTTAAGGAACTTGTCATTATATCAGAAGTTGCATTACCACATTAGTCCACTAGTATAATAGAGCTCCACCTAGTTGACTACTCCTCCACCTAGTGGAGACCAAGTCCCATCTTCACACTGAAAATGCTTTCCATTGTAGAGTGTGCTACTACCATCGTGCTAAAGGGGATAGATTAAGTACAAATCCAGCAGTTCAAAACTGGGCATCTGTGTGATGCAGTGGGCCATCAGCTGCAGCAGCAGAACTGAGTAACACCGCAATCTATAACATTTATGGCCTGGCATGTGCTTCACTCCTCCATCACCATCCAATCCAATCAAATCAAATCCAGCCATTTACAGCTCCATCAATCTACTCTCAATCATTAGCAAAGTGATAGAAGGTGTCATCGATAGTGCTATCAAGCGGCACTTACTCACCAATAACCTGCGTACCAATGTTCAGTTTGGGTTCCGCCAGGACCACTCAGCTCCAAACCGCATTACAGCCTTGGTCCAAACATGGACAAAAGAGCTGAATTCCACAGGTGAGATGAGAGCAACAAAGGAAGATGGTTGTGGTTGTTGGAGGTCAATCATCTCAGCTCCAGGACATCACTGTAGGAGTTCCTCAGGGCAGTGTCCTGGGCCCAACCATCTTCAGCAGCTTCATCAATGACCTTTACTCCATCATAAGTTCAGAAATGGGGATATTAGCTAATGATTGCAGTGTTCAGTTCCATTTGCAACTCCTCAAATAATGAAACAGTCTGTGCTCACATGCAGCAAGACCTGGACAACATAAAAACTTGGGCTGATAAGTGGCAAGTAACATTTTCGTTATGCAAGTGTCAGGCAATGACCATCTCCAACAAAAGAAAATCTAACCATCTTTCTTTGACATTCAATGGCATTACCATTGTTGACTTCCCCACCTGGGGGTCACCATTGACCAGAAACTTAACTGGACCAGCCACATAAATAATGTGGCTACAAGAGCAGGTCAGAGACAGGGCATTCTGCGATGAGTGACGTACCTCCTGACTCCCTAAAGCCTTTCCACCATCTCATCATAGGTAGTCCTTCAAAATCGATGAAGACTTGCTTCCAATCTAAAAGTGAGTTCTCAGGTGGCTGTACAGTCCAATACGGGAATTACAGTCTCTGTAACAGGTGGGGCAGACAGTGGTTGAAGGAAAGGGTGGGTGGGGAGCCTGGTTTGCCGAACGCTCCTTCCATTGTCTACGCTTGTTTTCTGCACGCTCTCGGCGATGAGGCTCGAGGTGCTCAGTGCCCTCCCGGATGCTCTTCCTCCACTTTGGGCGGTCTTAAGCCAGGAATTCCCAGGTGCCGGTGGGGATGTTACACTTTATCAAGGAGGCTTTGAGGGTGTCTTTGAAGTATTTTCTCTGCCCACCTGGGGCTCGTTTGCCGTGTAGGATTTCCGAGTAGAGCTCTTACTTAGGGAGTCTCGTGTCGGGCATACAGACGATGTGGCCCACCCAATGGAGCTGGTCGAGTGTGGTCAGTGTTTTGATGCTGGGTATGTTGGCCTGGGCGAGAACACTGATGTTGGTGCATCTGTCCTCCCAGTAAATTTGCAGGATCTTGTGGCGGCAGCGCTGGTGGTACTTCTCGAGCGCTTTAAGGTGTCTGCTATATATAGTCCACGTCTCTGAGCCATATAGGAGGGCAGATATCACTACTACCTTGTAGACCATAAGCTTGGTGCCAGATTTTAGGTCCTGATCTTCAAACCATCTCTGCCTCAGGTGACCGAAGGCTGCACTGGCACACTGGAGGCAGTGTTGGACCTCGTCATCGATGTCTGCCCTTGCTGATAGTCAGCTCCCGAGGTATGGAAAATGGTCCACGTTGTCAATTTGATGACCAGAGGGCAGTGCTGTGTGGCAGGGTCAGCTTGCTGGAGGATCTTCATCTAATGGATGTTTAGCGTAAAGCCCATGCTTTCGTATGCCTCGGTGAAGGTGTTGACAATGGCTTGGAGTTCAGCCTCTGAGTGTGCGCAGACGCAAGCATTGTCCACATACTGTAGTTTGATGACAGAGAATGGGACGACCTTAGATCTGGTCTGGAGGTGTCGTAGGTTGAACAGGCTCCCACTGGTTCTATAGTTTAGTTCCACTCCAGCGAAGAGCTTGTTGAGTGTGAGATGGAGCATTGCAGCGAGGAAGATCGAGAAGAATGTGGGTGCGATGACGCAACCCTTTTTAACTCTGGTCCAGACCTGGATTGGGTCTGTGGTGGATCCGTTGGTCAGGATTACAGCTTGCATGTCATCATGGAGCAGGCGAAGGATGGTGACAAACTTTTGGGGCAGCCGAAACGGAGGAGGATGCTCCCTAGTCCCTCACGGTTGACAGCATCAAATACCTTTTTTGAGGTCAAAGAAGGCCATATAGAAGGATTGGTGCTGTTCCCTGCATTTCTCTTGTAGTTGTCGCGTGGTGAAGATCATGTCCGTTGTGCCCCTTAGTAGACAGAATCCGCATTGTGACTCTGGGAGGAGCTCTTCAGCCATAGGGAGAAGACAGTTGAGGAGGATTCTTGGGATGACTTTCCCAGTGGCTGACAGCAAGGAGTGGTTGATGCATCTACAAGGCACAAGATAGGAGTGTGATGGAATACTCTCCACTTGCCTGGATGAGTGCAGCTCCAACAACACTCAAGAAGCTTGACACGATCGAGGACAAAGCAGCCCGCTTAATTGACACCCGTTCCACCATCTTAAACATTCACTCTTCCACCACTGGTCCATAAGATGCAATACAGCAACTGGTCAAGGCTTCTTCAACAGCACCTCCCAAACCCAGGACCTCTACCACCAAGAAGGACAAAGGCAATAGGCACATGGGAACACCACCACCTCCAAGTTCCCCTCCAAGTCACACACCATCCTGACTTGTAAATATATCGCTGTTCCTTCATTGTTGCTGGGTCCAAATCATTGAACTCCCACCCTAAAAGTACTGTGGGAGTAAATGCCATTTGTTGGAGGCTCCTATCACTGTTGATGATTGAGAGGATGCTGACAAGGTGGTAATTGGCTGGGTTGTATTTGTCCTGCTTTTTGTGGACATGACATACCTGGGCAATTTCCCAAACACTCATGGACTGCAGCGGTTCAAGAAAACGGCTCGCTGCCACTTTCTCAAGGGCAATTAGGGAATTCGGGATGGGCAATAAAAGCTAGTTTTGCCAGTGTGGTACACGTCCCGTGAATAAATAATAATTAAAAAAAACGTCAAGCCAGATGACCAGCCTGGTTCAATGAGAAGTTTAGGAATAGCAATCCAGGAGCTTCACCAGGCATACCTGAAGAATGAGGTGCTGGCTGAATTGCTGTAGACCTATGCTCCAGAAATAGCTGTACCCTCAGCTAAGCTGTTCCATAAAACTACACTACTGGCATCTACCTGCATGCTTGGAAAATTACCCAGGTATGTCACATCCACAAAAAGCAGGACAAGTACAACCCAGCCAATTACTGCCTTATCAGCATCCTCTCAATCATAAGCAGTAGGAGCCTCAAACAAGTGATACTTAGTTACCAATAACAAGCTCACCAATGCTCAGTTTAAGTTCTCTCAGAATCACTTGGCTCCAAACCTCATTATTGCTTTGGTCCAAACATGGACACAAGAGCTGAATTCTTGAAGTGAAATCAAGGCAGCATTTAACCAAGAGTGGCACCAAGGAGCCTGAGTAAAGTTAATGGTGATCATGGAGAAAACTCTCCATTAGCTGCAGGGCTTCCTCAGGGCAGCATTCTCGGCCCAACTACTAACTGCTTCATCAACTATCTTCAACTGCTTCATCAATGACCTTCCCAGCATTATGGGACTCTATGGGGTTAGAAGTATGGCTGTTCACTGATGATTGCACAGTGTTCAGCTTCATTCACATTTCCTCAGATAATGAAGCAATTGAAGCCTGCATTTAGCAAGACCTGGACAACATCCAGGCTTGGGCTGATAATTGGTAAGTAAATTTCATGTCGCACAAGTGTCAGGCAATGACCATCTCCAACAAGAAAAAGCAGAGCCACCTCCCCTTGATATTCAATAGCATTACCACCGCCAAGTTCCCCACCATCACCATCCTGGGGGTCACCATCGACCAGAAATTGAACTGAAGCAGCCACATAAATGCCATGGCAACTAATGTAGCTACCAGCGCAGGTCAGAGGTTGGGCATTCTGTGGTGAGTGGCTTACCTCCTGACTCCTCAAGCCTCTCCATCACCTATATACCACAAGTCAGAAGTATGACAGAATTCTTAGGCAGTCCTTCAGAGTCGAGGATGACTTGCTTCCACACAAAAATGAGTTCTCATGCGGGACCTACCGTCTCTGTCACGGGTGAGGCAGACGGTGGTTGAAGGAACGGGTGGGTGGAATGCCTGGGTTGCCGTGCGCTCTTTCTGCTGTTTAAGCTTGGCTTCAGCTTTCTCTCGGCGTAGAGACTCGAGGTGTTCACCGCCTTCCCAGATGCTTTTTCAGGAATTCCCAGGTGTCGGTGGGGATGTTGCACTTTTTCAAGGAGGCTTTGATGGTGTCCTTGAAGTGTTTCCTCTGCCCACCTGGGGGTCGCTTGCCGTGTCGGAGCTCCAAGTAGTGCGCTTGTTTTGGGAGTCTTGTACCGGGCATGCGGACAATGTGGTCCGCCCAACTGAGTTGATCGAGCATGGTCAGTGCTTCGATGCTGGGGATGTTGTCCTGAGTGAGAACGCTGATGTTGGTGCACCTATCCTGCCAATGGATTTGCAGGATCTTGTGGAGGCAGCATTGGTGGTACTTCTCCAGGGTTTTGAAGTGCCTGCTGTACATAGTCCATGTCTCTGAGGCAAAAAGGAGGGCGGGTATCATTTCTGCTCTGTAGACCATGAGCTTGGAGCCGGGTTTGAGGTCCTGGTCTTCAAACACTCTCTTCCTCAGGCGACTGAAGGCTGCACTGGCACACTGAAGGCGGTGTTGAACTTCGTCATCAATGTCTGCCCTTGTTGACAGTAGGCTCCCAAGGTATGGAAAATGGTCCACGTTGTCTAAGGTCTCATCATGGATTTTGATAATCGGGGAGCAGCGCTGCGTGGCGGGGGCAGGTTGGTAGAGGACCTTTGTCTTACAGATGTTTAGTGTAAGGCCCATGCTCTCGTATGGTGAAGGTATTGATGATGGCTTGGAGTTTAGAAGAATGAGAGGGGATCTCATAGAAACATATAAAATTCTGACGGGATTGGACAGGTTAGATGCAGGAAGAATGTTCCCGATGTTGTGGAAGTCCAGAACCAGGGGATACAGTCTAAGGATAAGGGGTAAGCCATGTAGGACCGAGATGAGGAGAAACTTTTTCACTCAGAGAGTGGTTAACCTGTGGAAACCTCTACCGCAGAAAGTTGTTGAGGCCAGTTCATTAGATATATTCAAAAGGGAGTTAGATATGGCCTTTACGGCCAAAGGGATCAAGGGGTATGGAGAGAAAGCAGGAAAGCGGTACTGAGGTTGAATGATCAGCCATGATCTTATTGAATGGCGGTGCGGGGTCGAGGGGCCGAATGGCCTGCTCCTGCACCTAATTTCTATGTTTCTATGGAGTTCGGCCTCCGAGTGTGCGCAGATGCAGGGTCATCTGCATACTGTAATTCAATGACAGAGGATGGGACAACCTTATATCTGGACTGGAGATGGCAGAGGTTGAACAGTTTCCCGTTTGTTCGGTAGATTAGCTCCACTCCAGCTTACTGAGGGTGAGATGGAGCATTGCAGCAAGGAAGGTCGAGAAGAGCGTTGGTGCAATGACACAGCCTTGCTTGACCCTGGTCCAAACGTGGATTGGGTCTGTCATGGATCCATTGATCAGGATCACAGCTTGCACGTCGTCTTGAAGCAGACGAAGGATGCTGACAAACTTTTGGGGGCAGCCGAATTTAAGGAGGATGCTCCATAATCCCTCATGGTTGACAGTGTCAAAGGCCTTTGTGACTTCAAAGAAGGCCATGTACAGGGGTTGGTGCTGTTCCCTGAATTTCTCTTGGATTTGCTGCACAGTGAGGATCATGTCCATTATGCCCCTTAGTGGGCGGAATCTGCATTGTGACTCCGGGAGGAATTCTTCAGCCACAGAGAGAAGGCGATTGAGGAGGATTCTTGCGATGACTTTCCCTGTGGTGGACAGCAGGGAAATTCCTCTACAGATACCGCAACAATCGGACTTGTCGCCTTTCTTGAAGATGATCACGATTACCGCGTCTCTGAGATCCCGTGGCATGCTCTCCTCCTTCCAAATAAGAGAAATGAGATTGTGTATTCGCACCAGAAGTGCTTCCCTGTCATGTTTTAGTTTCCTGAGGCATTGGGACCGCTTCTGGGGGAGGTGGGACCTGTACAAGCTGGACGGGTTGCACCTCAACAGAGCCGGGACCAATATCCTCGTGGGGAGGTTTGCTAGTGTTGTTGGGGAGGGTTTAAACTAGCTTGGCAGGGGGATGGGAACCTGAAAATAGATTCAGTAGGGAGGGGAGTAAATCTGAAATTAGCAAGCAAAAATAAAGAAAGTGAGTTTGAAGGAGAGAGGAAACAAGCAGGAAAAAAAGGTAAAAAAACAATCTTAAAGACACTTTGTCTAAATGCACATAGCATTTGTAAAAAAATAGATGAGTTGATGGCACAAATTGAAACAAATAGGTATGATCTGATAGCCATTACAGAGACATGGTTGTAAAGTGACCAGGACTGGGAATTAAATAGTCAAAAGTACTTGACAATCCGGAAGGACAGATAGGAAGGAACAGGAAGTGGGATCGCTCTATTGATAAAGGATGGAATCACTGCAATAGTAAGAAACAATATTGGCTCAAATGATAAGGGTGTTGAAACAGTTTGGGTGGAGATAAGGAATAATAAGGGGAAAAAGTCACCGGTGGGTATAGTCTATAGGCCGCCTAACAGTAGCAACTCTGTTGGTCGGAGCATAAACCAGGAAATAGTGGGGGTTTGTAAAAAGGGAACAGCAATAATCATGGGTGATTTTGATCTCCATATTGATTGGACAAATCAAATTGGTCAGGGTAGCCTTGAGGAAGAGTTCATAGAGTGCGTAAGGGACGTGTTCCTTGAGCAGTATGTAACAAAACCAACCAGTGGGCAGGTTATCTTAGGTCTGGTCCTGTGTAATGAGACAGGATTAATAAACCATCTCCTAATAAAGGATCCCCTTGGAATGAGTGATCATAGCATGATTGAATTTCAAATTCAGATGGAGGGTGAGAAAGTTGGATCTCTAACCAGCGTACTAAGCTTAAATAAAGGAGACTATGAAGGTATGAGGGCAGAGTTGTGTAAAGTGGACTGGGAAAGTAGATTAAAGTGTAGGGTGGTTGATGAACAGTGGTGTACATTTAAGGAGATATTTCATAACTCTCAAGAAAAATATATTTCAGTGAGGAGGAAAGGGTGTAAGAGAAAAGATAGCCATCCGTGGCTCACTAAAGAAATAAAGGACAGTAACCAATTAAAAACAAGGGCATACAAAGTGGCCAAAACTAGTGGGAGGACAGAAGATTGGGAAGCGTTTAAAAGCCAGCAAAGAACGACTAAAAAAATGATTAAGAAAGGGAAGATAGACTATGAAAGTAAACTAGCACAAAATATAAAAACAGATAGCAAGAGTTTCTATAGATATATAAAAAAGAAAAGAGTGTCTACAATAAATGTTGGTTCCTTAGAGGACAAGACTGGGGAACTAGTAATGGGGAACATGGAAATGGCAGAAACTCTGAACAAATATTTTGTATCAGTCTTTACGTAGAGGACACTAACAATATTCCAACAGTGGATAGTCAAGGGGATATAGGGGGCAAGGAACTTAACACAATCACAATCACTAAGGAGGTGATACTCAGTAAGATAACGGGACTAAAGGCCTGGACCTGATGGCTTTCATCCTAGGGCCTTAAGAGAAGTAGCGGCAGGGATTGTGGATGCATTGGTTGTAATTTACCAAAATTCCCTGGATTCTGAAGCGGTCCCAGGAGATTGGAAAACTACAAATGTAATGCCCTAAACTGGTCTAATCTATAGACCAGTTAGCCTAACATCTGCGGTTGGGAAAATGTTGGAATCCATTATTAAAGAAGCAGTAGCAGGAAATTTGGATTCAGTCAGACAGAGTCAGCATGAATTTATGAAGGGGAAGTCATGTTTGACAAATTTGTTGGAGTTCTTTGAGGATGTAACGAACAGGATGGGTAAAGGGGAACCAGTGGATGTGATGTATTTGGACTTCTGGAAGGCATTTGACAAGGTGCCACATAAAAGGTTACTGCAAAAGGTAAAGGTTCACGGGGTTGAGGGTAATATATTAGCATGGATAGAGGATTGGCTAACTAAAAGAGAACAGAGAGTTGGGATAAATGATTCATTCTCTGGTTGCCAACCAGTATCTAGTGGGGTGCCGCATAGATTAGTGCTGGGACCCCAACTATTTACAATCTATATTAACGACTTGGAAGAAGGAACTGAGTGTAACATATCCAAGTTTGCTGATGATACAAAGATGGGAGGAAAAGCAATGTGTGAGGAGGACATAAAAAATCTGCAAAAGGACATAGACAGGCTAAATGAGTGGGCAAAAATTTGGCAGATGGAGTATAATGTTCGAAAGTGTGAGGTCATGCACTTTGGCAGAAAAAAATCAAAGAGCAAGTTATCATTTAAATGGAGAAAGATTGCAAAGTGACACAGTACAGTGGGACCTGGGGGTACTTGTGCATGAAACACAAAAGGTTAGTATGCAGGTACAGCAAATGATCAGGAAGGTCAATGGAATCTTGGCCTTTATTGCAAAGGGGATGGAGTATAAAAGCAGGGAAGTCTTGCTACAGCTATACAAGGTATTGGTGAGGCCACACCTGGAATACTGCGTGCAGTTTTGGTTTCCATATTTATGAAAGTATATACTTGCTTTTCAGCAGTTCAGAGAAGGTTCACTAGGTTGATTCCGGAGATGAGGGGGTTGACTTTTGAGGAAAGGTTGAGTAGGTTGGGCCTCTACTCATTGGAATTCAGAAGAATGAGAGGTGATCTTAGCGAATTGTATAAGATTATGAGGGGGCTTGACAAGGTGGATGCAGAGAGGATGTTTCCACTGATGGGGAAGACTAGAACTAGAGGGCATGATCTTAGAATAAAGGGCCGTCCATTTAAAACAGAGATGAGGAGGAATTTCTTCTCTCAGAGGGTAGTAAATCTGTGGAATTCGCTGCCTCAGAGAGCTGTGGATGCTGGGACACAAATAAATTTAAGACAGAAATAGACAGTTTCTTAAACGATAAGGGGATAAGGGGTTATGGGGAGCGGGCGGAGAAGTGGAGCTGAGCCCATGATCAGATCAGCCATGGTTATATTGAATGGCGGAGCAGGTTCGAGGGGCCGTATAGCCTATTCCTGTTCCTATTTCTTATGTTCTTATGTTTTAGTGCTTCGGTGTGGATTCCATCTGCTCCTGAGGCCTTGTTGTTTTTCAGTTGTCGGCTGGCCTTTTCTACTTCATGTCGGGCTGGGGTTGTGCTGAGATGGTGGCGGGTGGCATGCTGCGGGATACAGTCGAGGATACTCACATCGAAGACAGAGTCTCGGTTAAGGAGATCATCGAAGTGTTCCTTCCAGCAAGCACTGACTGCCTCTCTGCCCTTGATGAGAACCTCTCCTTTCTTGGCCAGCAATGGGGTAGGGTCTTAGGTGCTTGGGCCATAGGTGGTCTTGACTGCACTGAAGTATCCACGCATGTCGTGTTTGTCGGCTAGTTGCTGGTTCTCTTACGCTTTCTCCAGCCACCATCTGTTCTTTAGGCCGCAACTTTTTTGTTGGACCTCGGCCTTCAAATGTCTGTAGAGCTGCTATATTGCTCTCGTGTTGCTGTTTCCAGTCCAAGAATGCCTTGCGCTTGCAGCTTGTTAGCTCCTGGATCTCTTGACCATTCTCATCGAACCAATCTTGCTGTTTCCTGGTCAAGTGACCGAGCATCTCTTCACAGATGCTAATTATGGAGGTCTTGAGGGCAGACCTGGGGCTATGGACATTCTGTATCTCTGGGTCATTGGGAGTCGCCAGGTTGGCAGTGAGGCGCTGGCTGAATAGTGCTTTCTTAGCCAAGTCATAGACTGCTCCAGTGTTGGTTTTCCTGCGGCATTATTTCTGTTGGCATCGCTGTTTTGGGATTACGTTGATGGAGATGACAGAGTGGATTAGGCGGTGGTCCGTTCAGCAGTCAGTCATCAGCTCCTGTTATGGTGCAGGTGATGTGCACGCCCTTGGCGTCCCTCACTCGGATGATGATATAGTCTAGCAGATGCCAATACTTGGAGCGAGGATGCTGCCATGAAGCCTTGTACTTGTCTTTCTGACAGAACAGGGTGTTGGTTATGACAAGACCATGTTCTAAGCATTTTGTCAGGAGGAGGGTACCATTGGAATTGGTTTTCCCAACCCCTCTCTGCCAATCACACCTCCCCAGAAGTCTGTGTCCTTTGCAACTCCAGGAGGATCAGCTTGTCGTCCATTGGTACTTGGGTCAGGAATTGTTCGATGCTGGAGTAGAACTCCTCTTTGGTCTCGTCTGCAGCTTCCAGTATTGGGGCGTACACACTGAAGACTGTAGCGCACTGGTTCCAAGCGAGAGTGATCCAAAAAAGACATGGGGCATTCGTTTATCCCGCAAGGGGAGTCTCTGAGACTGCCATCTAGATAATTTTTTATGGCGAAGCCAACCCCATGGAGGCAGTGATCTTCTGGTTTACTTTTCCAGAGAAGGTGTAACCACCACCTTTTCCCTTGAGCTGGCCTTCCCCTGCCCATCTGGTGTTGCTTAGGGCGGCGATGTCGATGTTGAAGCATCTGAACTCTCGGGCAACGATGGCAGTGCGCCGTCTGGTCTGTTGCCATTGGGGGTGTCCATGAGGGACCTGACGTTCCAGATCCTGAACTTCATTTTGAAGGGTGGAAGAGATACCTGTGCGGGAATTCTTTAACGTGGGGTGGCCGTTGCACACCAGCCACTACACTGGCTTGACAGAGCAAGGTCTTGGTCCACTGGCAAGAGGATCCAAGACAACTGGAGACCAGGCTCCACTGCATAGGCCTAGTACATAGAAACACACATACTCCTAATGTCCTCCTTTCTCCTTCCTGCAGGATCTATGATGGCCTCACGACCTTGCAGCTGGTCCGCGCTACAGCCTCGTCCTCTGTTCCTCGCCATTTCTGACCTCCGGGCCTTGCCAAATGCCAGGCCTCCCCTCCCACTGCTCTCCAACCTCCAGGCCTCCCGTTGCTCTCCGACCTCCGGGCCTCCCGTTGCTCTCCAACCTCCGGGCCTCCCGTTGCTCTCCAACCTCCGGGCCTCCTGCTGCTCTCCGACCTCCGGGCCTCCCGTTGCTCTCCAACCTCCGGGCCTCCCGCTGCTCTCCAACTTCCAGACCTCCCGCTGCTCTCCGACCTCCGGGCCTCCCACTGCTCTGCGACCTCCGGGCCTCCCGCTGCTCTCCAACCTCCGGGCCTCCCGCTGCTGTCCAACCTCCGGGCCTCCCGCTGCTCTCCAACCTCTGAGCCTCCCGCTGCTCTCCGACCTCCAGGCCTCCCGTTGCTCTCCGACCTCCGGGCCTCCCGCTGCTCTCCGACCTCCGGGCCTCCTGCTGCTCTCCAACCTCTGGGCCTCCCGCTGCTCTCTGACCTCCGGGCCTCCTGCTGCTCTCCAACCTCTGAACCTCCCGCTGCTCTCCGACCTCCAGGCCTCCCGTTGCTCTCCAACCTCAGACCTCCCGCTGCTCTCCAACCTCTGAACCTCCCGCTGCTCTCCGACCTCCAGGCCTCCCGTTGCTCTCCAACCTCAGACCTCCCGCTGCTCTCCAACCTCTGAACCTCCCGTTGCTCTCCGACCTCCGGCCCTCCCGCTGTTCTCTGACCTTCGGGCCTCCTGCTGCTCTCTCCAACCTCCAGGCCTCCCGCTGCTCTCCAACCTCCGGGCCTCCCGCTGCTCTTCAACCTCCGGGCCTCCCGCTGCTCTCCAACCTCCGGGCCTCCCGTTGCTCTCCAACCTCAGACCTCCCGCTGCTCTCCAACCTCCGGGCCTCCCACTGCTCTCCGACCTCCGGCTCTCCCGCTGTTCTCTGACCTTTGGGCCTCCTGCTGCTCTCTCCAACCTCCGGGCCTCCTGCCACTCTTCAACCTCTGGGCCTCCCGTTGCTCTCCAACCTCCGGGCCTCCTGCTGCTCTCTGACCTCCGGGCCTCCCGCTGCTCTCTGACCTCCGGGCCTCCCGTTGCTCTCCGACCTCCGGGCCTCCCGTTGCTCTCCAACCTCCGGGCCTCCTGCTGCTCTCCGACCTCTGGGCCTCCCATTGCTCTCCAACCTCCGGGCCTCCTGCTGCTCTCCAACCTCCAGGCCTCCCGTTGCTCTCCGACCTCCGGGCCTCCCGTTGCTCTCCAACCTCCGGGCCTCCCGTTGCTCTCCAACCTCCGGGCCTCCTGCTGCTCTCCGACCTCCGGGCCTCCCGTTGCTCTCCAACCTCCGGGCCTCCTGCTGCTCTCCGACCTCTGGGCCTCCCATTGCTCTCCAACCTCCGGGCCTCCTGCTGCTCTCCAACCTCCAGGCCTCCCGTTGCTCTCCGACCTCCGGGCCTCCCGTTGCTCTCCGACCTCCGGCTCTCCCGCTGTTCTCTGACCTTTGGGCCTCCTGCTGCTCTCTCCAACCTCCAGGCCTCCCGTTGCTCTCCGACCTCCGGGCCTCCCGTTGCTCTCCAACCTCCGAGCCTCCCGCTGCTCTCCGACCTCCGGGCCTCCCGTTGCTCTCCAACCTCCGGGCCTCCCGCTGCTCTCCGACCTCCAGGCCTCCCGCTGCTCTCCAACCTCCGGGCCTCCCGTTGCTCACCAACCTCTTCTGGGCCCCGACCCTGCCGCTGGGCTCAACCTCGCACCAAGGGACGCCAACCATTCAACTACCTGGGATGCTGTGACGTCCAATTTGTTGTCCGCTTTGCCTTCGTCGCACTCTCAGGCTGGCTCGCGCTGCTCCCTGCGGTGACTGGCTCCTCTTTATCCCCGCTGCCGGTGGTGTTCTCTCCTCGGTCAGGGGGGTCGGCATTGTGGTGGAATATTCTGTACTTGCCTGGCAAGATGCAGCTCCAACAACACTTGAGAAGCTCAACACTATCCAGGACAAAGCAATCCACTTGATTGCCACATCATCCACTTTCCAGAAACAGCTCCTCAAATTACTTCATTCTCTAATCCCAGCGACAACCTGACCCTACTTGATCTCTGGGAGCAAATATTTCCAACTTCCTCCCATCCTACTCACTTCTTCCACTGCTGTCCTTATTACTCTACTAGTGGATCAACAATCACTGCTCCTTATATCCAGTATTTGCCCAATTGTGAATTAGACCCTTGCCATTCATGGATGATTCAATGAATATCCTGGCACTGATTGAAACATGGCTCTATACCTGGCTACATTTTTCCATCACTAACCCCAAGAAATCCTGCCCACAGTGTACAATACCATTAATCACAGTAGGAGTAGCAACTGGTAGGAGTTCAGTAGTGATGCCGAGTGGAAGGGCCCCAGAATACTGATGCTGCATAAAATGCAGGTGGTTGGCATGTACAATGCAAGTGCAATCCAAAGTACAGTCCCGTGCAGGTCCCACTATCCTACTCACACTAACCCATACCAGCTTCACGGATAATCTACTTACATTTTATGTAAAAGTCTACATTGATTTTTCTTCCTCGTAAATTTTTATAAATGTTGTTGATTAAAAAAAATGGGATAAAATTACAATCTATTAATAGTTGCTGTAATAACTATCAAAACATAACAATAGTTTTCCCATAACCCTTTTTACTCTAATAAACATTTATAAAACGGGTTTGGTTCATTAAGACACCTTTTAACATATGAATGTTGAATGCATTAGCTACATATCCTACTCCACAGTATACATGAATATGATTCTACAAAAAGTAATAGCATGATGGAAAAAAGATATTAAGAGGTTAACAAATCTCAGTACTCTGATATAACACATTTTTGGAGCCTTATGGCATGGCTTTGAAACTGCTGTCCAATTCATAATACATTAGCATCACAGGAGTGATTTGGCAGATGAAATAGTTCAGAGGTAATAAGCTAATAGACATGGAACATATGTTCTATTATGAGAAGGGTACATGGGCTTGTGCTCATCTGTTAAATTCAAATGCTGGGCACCCACTGTTATTTGTCTATTTGGTGTGGAGTACTGCAGTCATCTACCTCCCTAGACACAAGAAAGGCCTTAAATAGAAAGAGTTGTGATTTGTCTGTCAAACGCAAGATGTGTACAAACCTCCCATGGGTAATGTGGAAAATGTGTGCTAAGATTTTGTGTTCATGCTTCCAACTCATTTACATGAATGCTTAATATTTATATATGACTTTTCTGTGTGCAGCTAGGAAATAGAGGTGCTGATTCTGTGTTGGTTATGCCAGTTTACAGGGAGGAACAGGCTGGAGAAAAGACTGGAGTCCCATAACGCTGGGTTTTAGTCCCATTTAATCCCATTTGCTTGTGTTGCACATTTCTGCAAGGCCTGGGGTGGGTGCAGGAAGCTACCACATGATATGAACATAAGAACATAAGAAATAGGAACAGGAGTAGGCCATACGGCCCCTCGAGCCTGCTCAAGCCATTTAATAAGATCATGACTAATCTGATCATGGGCTCAGCTCCACTTCCCCACCCGCTCCCCATAACCCCTTATCCCCTTATCGTTTAAGAAACTGTCTATTTCTGTCTTAAATTTATTTGTGTCCCAGCATCCACAGCTCTCTGAGGCAGTGAATTCCACAGATTTACAACCCTCTGAGAGAAGAAATTCCTCCTCATCTCTGTTTTAAATGGGCGGCCCTTTATTCTAAGACCGTGCCCTCTAGTTCTAATCTCCCCCATCAGTGAAAACATCCTCTCTGCATCCACCTTATCAAGCCCCCTCATAACCTTATACATTTTGATAAGATCACCTCTCATTCTTCTGAATTCCAATGAGTAGCGGCCCAATCTACTCAACCTTTCCTCAAAAGTCAACCCCCTCATCCCCGGAATTAACCTAGTGAACCTTCTCTGAACTGCCTCCAAAGTAAGTATATCCTTTTATAATTATGGAAACCAAAACTGAACGCAGTACTCCAGGTGTGGCCTCACCAATACCTTATATAGCTGCAGCAAGACTTCCCTGCTTTTATACTCCATCCCCTTTGCAATAAAGGCCAAGATTCCATTGGCCTTCCTGATCACTTGCTGTACCTGCATACTATCCTTTTGTGTTTCATGCACAAGTATCCCCAGGTCCCGCTGTACTGCAGCACTTTGCAATCTTCCTCCATTTAAATAATAACTTTCTCTTTGATTTTTTTTGCCAAAGTGCATGACCTCACACTTTCCGACATTATACTCCATCTGTCAAATTTTTGTCCACTCACTTAGCCTGTCTATGTCCTTTTGCAGATTTTTTGTGTCCTCCTCACACATTGCTTTTCCTCCCATCTTTGTATCATCAGCAAACTTGGCTACGTTACACTCAGTCCCTTCTTCCAAGTCATTAATGCAGATTGTAAATAGTTGGGGTCCCAGCACTGATCCCTGCGGCACCCCACTAGTTACTGGTTGCCAACCAGAGAATGAACCATTTATCCCGACTCTCTGTTCTCTGTTAGTTAGCCAACCCTCTAGCCATGCTAATATATTACCCCCAACCCCGTGAACTTTTATCTTGTGCAGGACAGGAGCTTCATTATAATTTTCAAGTCGCATGGGAGTGACAGCCAAATGCCTTCCACATCTCTTTCTGGCTTTAATGCCGTTTCAGTGTGAGGGTAATGGGCCTTCAGGATTCAAAGGTGATCAGCCTCAGGTGAAAGTTTTTTAAAGGGCAAAATAAGTTTAATTGAACAATTTCCCAATGGGAACACCCGTACACACAAGCTTTTTGAAGAAGGAAGAGAAAGACCAGCTACAGGATGTAACACACATTAGACTGCTTAAAAGGTGTTCTTTGCCCACCCACAGGTACCTTCACATCTGCATTACCGACAGTAGTGCATAGTGCATGTCATAGTGCAAATGGAAGCTCAACTCCAAAGGCAGGCTATGACAGCAGGCCTAATGGCACAGATAGATGTTATAAAGGTCCAAGTGTTTTTTCCTTTATTCTTTTATTCATTCCTGGGATGCGGGCGTCGCCTGCATTGTCGGCATTTATTGCTCATCCCTAACTGCCCTTGAGAAGGTGGTGGTGAGCCACCTTCTTGAACTGCTGCAGTCTGCGTGGTGAAGGTACTCCCGTAGTGCTGTTATGGAGGGAGTTCCATGATTTTCACCCAGCAACAATGAAAGAAAGACGATATATTTCCAAGTCAGCATGGTGTGTAACTTGGAGGGGAACTTGCAGGTGATGGTGCTCCCATGCCCCTGCTGCCCTTATCCTTCTAGGTGGTAGAGGTTGCAGGTGTGGGAGGTGCTGTCGAAGAAGCCTTGGCAAGTTGCTGCAGTGCATCTTATAGATTGTATGCACTGCAGCCATGGTGCACCGATGTTGGAGGGAGTGAATATTTAAGCTGGTGGATGGGATGCCAATCAAGCGGGCTGCTTTGTCTTAGATGGTGTTGAGCTATTGAGTGTTGTTGGAGTTGCACTCATCCAGGCAAGTGGAGAGTATTGCATCACACTCCTGACTTGTGTCTTGTAGATGGTGGAAATGCTTTGGGGAGTCAGGAGGTCAGACACTCGCCACATAATACCCAGCCTCTGATCTGCTCTTGCAGCCACTGTATTTATATGTGGTTGGTCCAGTTAAGTTTCTGGTCAATCAAGGCCCCCAGGATGTTGGTGATGGGGGACTTGGCGATGGTAATGCCATTTAATGTCAAGTGTGGTTAGACTCTCTCTTGTTGGAGATGGTCATTGACTGGCACTTGTGTGGTGCGAATGTTACTTGCCCTTATCAACCCAAGCCTGAATGGCATCCAGGTCTTGCTGCATCCAGGCATGGACTGCTTCAGTATTTGAGGAGTTGAGAATGGAACTGAACACTGTGCAATCTTCAGAGAATATCCACACTTCTGATCTTATGATGGAGGGAAGGTCATTGATGTAGCAGCTGAAGATGGTTGGGCCTAGGACACTGCCCTGAGGAATTCCTACACTGTTGTCCTGGGGCTAAGATGATTGACCTCCAACAACCACACCATCTTCCTTTGTGCTAGTTATGACTCCAGCCAGTGGAGAGTTTCCCCCTGATTCTCATTAACTTCAATTTTACTCGGGCTCCATTCAGTCAAATGCTGCCTTGATGTCAAAGGCCGTCACTTTCACCTCACCACTGGAATTCAGCTCTTTTATCCGTGTTTGGACCAAGGCCATAATATAGTCTGGAGCCGAGTGCTCCTAGCAGAACCCAAACTGGGCATCGGTGAGTAGATGATTGGTGAGTATGTGCCGCTTGATTGCACTGTCAATGCTACCTTATAGCACTTTCTGTAGACTGATGGAGTGGTAATTGGCTGAATTGGATTTGTGGTCAGGACATGCCTGAGCAGTTTTCCACATTGTTGGGCTGATGCCAGGGTTTTTGCTGTACTGGAACAGCTTGGCTAGAGGCACAGCTAGTTCTGGAGGACAGCTGGGATGTTATCGGGGCCTTTGCTCTATCCATTTTATTCAGGCGCTTCTTGATATCACATGGAATGAATCGAATTGGCTGAAGACTGGCTTCTGTGATGGTGCGGACCTCAGGAAAAGGCCGAGATGGATCATCCACTCAGCACTTCTGGCAGAAGGTGGTTGAAAACACGTCTGCCTTTCCTTTTGCACTCATGTGCTGGGCTCCTCCATCATTGGGAATGGGTTATTCATGGAACATCTTCCTCCTGTTAGTTGGTTAATTGTCCACCACCTTTCATGACTGGATGTGGCAGGCCTGCAGAGCTTTGATCTGATCCGTTGATTGTGGGATCGCTTATCTTTGTTTATAGCATGCTGCTTCTGCTGTTTAGCATGCATGTCATCCTGTGTTGCAGCTTCCCCAGGTTTGCAGCTCATTTTAGCTATGCCTGGTGCTACTCCTGGCATGCTCTTCTGTACGCCTTATTGAACAATGGTTGGCCCCCTAGCCTGATGATAACGGTAAAGTGAGGGATATGCCGGGCTATGATTTTACAGATTATGGTGGAATACAATTCTGCTGATGCTGATGGCCCACAGCGCCTCAAGAGTGCCCAGTTTTGAGCTGCTAGTTCTGTTCTGAATCTATCCCATTTAGCATGATGGTAGTGCCACACAATAGGATGGAGGGTGTCTTCAGTCTGAAGATGGGACTTCATCTCTACAATGACAGTGTGATGGCCACTGCTACCAATGCTGTTATGGACAGATGCACCTGCGACAGGTAGATTGGTGAGGACGAGGTCAAGTAGGTTTTTCACTCGTGTTGGTTCTCTCATCATCTACCACAAGCCCAGTCTGACAGTTATGTCTTTCAGCACTCAGCCAGCTCAGTCAGTAGTGGTGTTACAGAGCCACTTTTGGTAATGGACATTGAAGTCCCCCACCCAGAGTACATTCTGTGCCCTTGCTGCTCTCAGTGCTTTTTCCAAATGATGTTTAACATGGAGGGGTACTGATTCATCAGCTGAGGTAGGGCGGTAGGTGGTAATCACCAGGAGGTTTGCTTGCCCATGCTTGACCTGAAGCCATGAGACTTCATGGGGTCTGGAGTCAATGTTAAGGACTCCTCAGGCCACTCTCTCCCGACTATACCACTGTGCTGCCACCTCTGGTGGGTCTGTCCTGTTGCAGAGAGGAGTCTGGGACATTGGCTGAAAGGTGTGATTCTGTGAATATGACTATGTCAGGCTGTTTCTTGACTAGTCTGTGTGACAGCTCTCCCAATTTTGGCACAAGTCATCAGATGTTAGTGAGGAGGACTGGAGCACAAGTTGGTGACGAGGTCGAAGCCGGGCGGTCCATCCAGTTTTATTCTTTTTCTTGCTTTCCATAGCGGTTATGTACAACTGAGTGGTTTGCTAGTCCATTTCAGAGAGTGGTTAAGAGTCAACCACATTGCTGTGGGTCTGGAGTCACATATAGACCAAGTAAGGATGGCAGATTTCTTTCTCTAAAGAACATTAAAGTACATTAATAAACTAGATGGGCTTTTACAACAATCTGGTGGTTTCATGGTCACCATTACTGATACTGGCTTTTTATTCAGATTTATTTAATTGAATTTAAATTCCCCAGCTCCGTGGTGGGATTTGAACTCACGTCTCTGGATCATTAGTCCAAGCCTCTAAATTACTAGTCCAGTAACATACCACGACACTACCAATTCTCCTACTACACACCATAATGGCACAGTGAATACTGGTCATTTGTGGCCTCCACCTCCTAAAATGCCTATAGTATTGGTTTCCCAAAGAGGGTCCCCACTCTGTGCGTTGGTCTAGAAGGTCTAATTTGAACATCTCCCTTGAGTTATATGTGAAGAAGCTACAGTTCATTTCTAAAGCCCTGGAAGAGCTTCACATCTCTGGCTCAGTTAATAGCACTCTGGCTCAGAGTCAGATGGTTGTGGGTTAAAGTTTCACTGCAGAGACTTGAGCACATAATCCAAGCTGATACTTCAGTGCAGTACTGATGGAGAGCTGCACTGTCGGAGGTTCCATCTTTTGCTTGAGAAGTTCAATCAGGATCACGGGAGGTCTCCCCAGTGTCCTGGGCAATATTTATCCCCCAACTGCCATCACTAAAACAGATTATCTGGTCATTATCTCATTTTTGTGGGACCTTGCTGTGGATAAATTGGCTGCTGCATTCCTCTACATTACAGTAGTGACTACACTTTAATTGGCTGTAAAGCAATGTGGGGCATCCTGAGGTCATGAAAGGTGCTATATAAATGCAAGTTCTTTCTTTCCTACTAGATGATCTACAAACTTCAGAAACAGACAGCATTTAGTATGGCGTGAATTTTAACTCCGAGGCGGGGAGGGAGTTGCTGTTTTGAGGTCGGAAAAACCAGAAGTATGGGTTTTCCAAACATCCTGCAGTTTTTTTACTGCAGGACATCTTTAAGTTTCTTTCTCTAGGTTTCCCGCCCACAGCCAGCCTGATTGACAGGCTGGAGGCCTGTCAGGTGGGAACTCCGAGAGCACAAGGCCACATCTGAGCTGGCTTGAGATCAGGTAGGTCTAGTGGGGGGGGTTGGGAGGGATCATGGGGCAGGGTTCTGATCTGGGAGGGGGGCGCCCGATCGCGGTGGAGTGTCCGATGGTACTTGGGGGAGGCAGATGGTGGTCAGGGGACTCTCATGGTGGGGGGAAGTAAACAGGTCGCTGGGGAATGGGGTTTATAGAGTAGTTTGTTGTGCCTGGAGGAAAAACTCCTGCTCCTCCTGGTCCACAAGCAGTGCTGTCGAGGCACTTACCTCATGGATTCGGCCCTTCTCGCCTCCTTTCACTGAAGCTTGGGAAATCCGTCCGATATGAGTTAAAAATAGAATGACTTAAAACGAACGCACGCAGCCTCAGTATAATAATAAAATGATCAACCCGGTTCCCGCGAGTGGATTGATGTCCCGCCCCCATTTCACCTTTGTTAAAACCAGAGGTGGGTCAGGTTTCTATTTCAGATATTTTGAATTTTAACCTCTCACCTGACCCTAACCCACGTTCCTATTGCTCAGAAAGTTACTACTGTGCTTAACGTTTTGGCTACAGGCTCATTCCAAGAGCCAACAGCTAACTTCAGTATGGCCAATCGGATTGCTGTCCATTCTAGGATAAGTAATTAAAGTCCTGTTTGCCATAGATTGAGCTATAGAATGGACTGATGTCTGCCATATGTTGATCCACGCCATTGTGTCAACCAAAAAGGGATTTCACTCCCTTATTGTTCAATTAGTGTGTGACTACAGGCACAGGTTTCTGCATGTCAATAGCCTGGACTGCCAAAGGAGATTCCTTACTCCTTTGGCAGTCCAGTAGCCTTGTACTTCATTAGCTGTAAAGCACTTTGGGATGCCCTAAGGTCATGAAAGGCACTAAATAATTGCAAGTTCTTTCTTTCTTTCACTTTTTTTAGAATCAAGTGCAAGGCAGTGGCTGACTTTTTGGAGTAAGGGATATCCAAAATTATTGTGGCTTCTTGCACTATCGAGAAGGACCACTGCTGAAATACAGGAATGCTATAGTGAGGCTCACATCTGCACTCAAACTAAAATTGAACAGGCCATTGGCATGCTGAAGGGAAGGATCAGGTACCTAGGTAGGTCCAAGTGCTCTCTCCAGTATGCACATAATGTTATCTCATGAATTGTGGTAGCATTCTGTGTCTTCCAATATTTTTGCTCTTCAGAAAGGCTTGAAAACTGAGATTCCTGAGGAAAAACTGAGTTAGAAGCTCAACCACCTGAGAAATACCAATTTAACATGAGGTGGATTCAGGAGGATTACAAGAACTTTTGGAAGTATGCTACAAGACAGGCTCACCAGAGAGACTTTCAGTAATGTCTGGTCATATTATACAATGCAACAATTGTAGTAACCAGGATGCTGCACATAACTTAAATGTACTGCTCTTCAGGACGCTCCCATGAAGATCTCAGGTCCGTAAACATCTTTTTCAGCAAGACCTGGACAACATTTAGGCTTGGGCTGATAAGTGGCAAGCAAAATTCATGCCACACAAGTGCCAGGCAATCACTACCTCCAACAAGAGAGGCTAACCACCCCTCCTTGACATTCAATGAGATTACCATCGCTGAATCCCCCACCATTAACATCCTGGGGGGTCACCATTGACCAGAAACTTAACTGGACCAGCCACATAAATAGTGTGGCCACAAGAGCAGGTCAGAGGCTGGGTATTCTGTGGCGAGTGACTCACCTCCAGCATTCATGGTTCATAGCCAAGAACTGTAATCTAGCCAAGCAATGGTGGAGGAGCAGATACTGCAAGAGGAGGAAGGCATTGATGGTGAAGACATAGCACCATCACTCAATTTTAAACTCGCAGCCATCAACTCAGATGCTAACATTGCATGTAATTTAGAGGGTCGCATTGAGGTGGGATCTTCACATGGTGAGTCACCGGGCATGAGTGATCTGCAGCCAGGGCAGGGGGAAAGTGTAGTGCAGGTGCCAATCGTCGTGGGTGAGGTTGCACACAGGTTCTGTTCCAGAGAACTTAGATGAGGACTTCGATTGGGACTCCTACAGGAGAAGGCTGATGGGAATGCACAATGAAATGCTTGATGCATTGGCAGGTCTGCCATAAATCCTGAGTGCAATGTCAAGGAGCGTGGAGGAATCCAGCACCAACCTTGCACAGGGCCTTGCGCGAACATGGAACCGATCCTTTCCAGGGTGGAAGTGATGGGCAATTCCATTAGTTTACTTGTGGACCCAACCAGGATGCAACATCTGATGGCTGATGTCTCAACTTCCATTGCAGTACAAGCAGAAACCACCCAATGTTTGAGTGCTGCAGTGGAAGCTCAGACTGAGGTCATGCAACCTCAGCTTGTTGTCATGCATGTTCAGACTGAAGTCATGCAAACTCAGCTTGCTGCTACATGAGCTTAGACTGCTGCCATCATGGGTGCAGATAGCAGTGCTCAAAAGGGCTTGCTGGGTGTCACAGCAGTCCAGCAATCTGTTGTCCAACAGATTATTACGTTTGCTGAAGTGCTGCTCCAGGGAGTGGCAGTGGCTCCATGGAGCAAGAATCTGCTGTCTTCTCTCAGGATGACAGCAGTCTTCCTCCCACCACTGCCATTCCACCAGTGCCCTTGCTTTTGTCTGTCAGCCAGCAAGACTGGACTCCTGCTGCCTATGCCGAGGTGGTACAGTCTGAAGCTGAGCCTTCTAGGCCCAGAGGTGCTCAAGATCATCCTCCAAGGCCATATGCAGTCTTTCCCACTGAAAGTCAGCAGCCATGTTGCAGCACTTTGTTAGAGCACTAAGGCAGGCAAAGGCACACGAAAGACAGGCATGTACAAGGGTGATTAGTTGACTTTGATGTGTAATATTGGATAGTTTGACACAAATTTGGTTTGGAATGTTTGCTTTGTTGTGGCTTTTAACTGTAGCATTGTGGCCAAGAGGATGCTGTGATGGTCAGCAACAGAGGGAAGTAAGGTGTGGGACTCTTGGTGAAAGGGGAATTAGGGTTGCATTCACTGGTACTACAGTCGGATGAGTCGATCATGGACATCCTGACTAGAAAGGGGCTCTATTGGTTGCTCCTCTCTTCCTCCTCCTCAGCTCTTCGAGCAGCTTGTCCTGCTTTTTGTCGTCACTGCTCGTTCTCCCTGTCTTTTTTGAGGTTGCAACTAATAAATTCCTCGGACCTGATGGTCTACATCCTAGGGTTTTGAAAGGGGTGGCTATAGAGACAGCGGATGCATTGGTTGTCATCTTCCAAAATTCCGTAGATTCTAGAATGGTTCCCGCGGATTCGAAGGTAGCAAGTGTAACCTTGCTATTTAAGAAAGAAAACGGGGAACTACAAACCAGTTAGCCTGTCATCAGTCGTAGGGAAAATGCTGGAATGTAATATTAAGGACATGTTAATAGGGCACTTAGAAAATAATAATAGGACTGAGGAGAGTCAACACGGATTTATGAAAGGGAAATCATGTTTGACAAATCTGTTTGCGTTTTTTGAGGTTGCAACTAGCAGAATAGATAAGGGGGAACCAGTGGATGTGGTGTATTTGAATTTTCAGAAGGCTTTCAATAAGGTGCCACACACGAGGTTATTAAACAAAATTAGGGTTCATGGGATGTTGGTAATATACTAGCATGGATTGAGGATTGGTTAATTGACAGAAAACAGAGAGTAGGAATAAACGGGTCATTTTCGGGTTGGCGGGCTGTAACTAGTGTAAGAGTTTCTGTAACCCCTCACCAACAGTTCTTGACTTCAGGATTTCTAAGAACAAAATACACACGGTACAGGGTTTTGGCTCAACCTTAATCTTGTACGTTTATTGAAATTGCGCTATTCCCAAGTACCCAACCTCCCCAAGATTTGACCAGAGTAACACAGAACCAACAATAAAAAACTCCTACACGAGGTTACCTGAAACCTAACACAAAATATCACAGTTTAAACCCTTCCGCGATTCGACTGCAAATACAAAACTACTCAGACAAATTTCCCTATGATTTGACTGCAGTTACAATCACCCACACAGCTGATGTTGATTGTAGGCTGGGACCAGGTGACCACCCTGCGTCCGTCTTCCTGACTGCAGTCCCCAAACCCCTCTATGATTTGGCTGAAACTTACAATCACCCACACAGCTGTTTGTTCTGGTGTTGGTTATAGGCCGGGACCTGCCATCAGCCGGTCCAGGCAGCGGGCGGTCGAGGAAGTCGTTCAGCCTGACTGCCTGCCTCTCTTCCACGCGTACATCTGAGCCAGGGTGTTCTTGGAGATGGAGCACGCGGTGTCCATCGGTATGCTCGCGCCTTCCGCGAGAGGTGGGCGTCGGAGGGACTGGAGTGCATCATCACCCCCGGCAACCAAATTTGATTTTATACGTTTTAAAGTTTAATTTGTTTTATTGCCGGTTTTAGTGTCCTCCGAGTCAGGGGGCACTTGTACAATTTGCCTCCCGTTGCCCAAAAAACCCCACAAAAAAACACAAAAAAAGGGCACTTGAAAATTGTTTGGCGTGTCCTCCCCCTTTAATCAGGGGGGCACTTGATTTAATTTGTTAACCAACCAAAAGAGTTGTAAGCCAGGACCAGGTGACCACCCTGCATCTGTCTTCATTGCCGTGCTCTCGCTCCGAAGTGGTCCTCTTTTTATGGGGCTTCATATCACAACATCAAACACATTTCTTGCTGTTTCCTTGTCCACTCTTCTGATCGTTACTTTCACTCCCTGGCCCACACTGCCGTGTAGTACAATGCAAAACCTTTATTGGTAACAGATCTGGCTCCACAGTTGAGGAATCTGTGAATGTTCTCTCTTCCTTCTTGACAGGGACCTTGAAGGTGTGAATGGCCATTGTCTGGTGATTAGATCGATGGCAGGTATCCTGTATCATTGCCTCTCGATGAGTTATAGTTTCGCTGCAATGGCAGGGACCGTTGAAGGTGTGAATGACCATTGTCTGGTGATTAGATCAATGGCAGGTATCCTGAATCATTAATACAAAAGCAAAATACTGCGGATGCTGGAATCTGGAATAAAAGCAGAAAATCCTGGAAATCTCAACAGGTCAGGCAGCATCTGTGGAGAGAGAAACAGAATTAACGTTTCGGGATGATGACCCTTCGTCAGAATTGGAGAGTGTTCGGAAAGAACAGATTCTTAACAAGCACTAAAAGGGGGAGGGGAAGAAAGAGCAAAAGGGGCCTGTGATAGGATGGAAGACAGGAGAGATTAGAGAGACAAAAGGGATGATGCGCCAAATTGAAATGGTAATGCCAGGAGTTAGAAAAACATAAGCCAACATAGGTTGTGAATAGAGGGATAATGACCAGCTGCCACTAGAGACAAGGAGAAAAAATAAACAGGCTCAGGAGGGAAAGGGAGTGAAAGATAGGTAGAGGTTACGCTCTGAAATTGTTGAACTCGATGTTGAGTCCAGAGACTGTAAAATGCCTCGATGAAAGATGAGGTGCTGTTCCTCAAGCTTGCATTGAGCTTCGTTGGAACAGTGTAGGAGACCGAGGACGGAGAGGTCAGAGTGGGAATGGAGTGGAGAATTAAAGTGACAGGCGACTGGAAGCTCAGGGTCACACTTGCGGACTGAACGGAGGTGCTCTGCAAAGTGGTCACCCAATCTACGCTTGGTCTCCCCAATGTAGAGGGGACCACATCGTGAGCAGCGAATACAGTATACCAAATTGAAAAAAGTACAAGTAAATCGCTGTTTCACCTGGAAGGAGTATTTGGGACCCTGGATAGTGGGAAGGGAGGAGGTAAAAGGGCAGGTGTTGTATCTCCTGCACTTGCACGGGAAGGTGCCGTGGGAATGGGAGGGGGTGCTGGGGGTGACTATGGAATGGACCAGGGTGTCACAGAGGGAGCAGTCCCTTCGGATCACTGAGAGGGGAGGGGAGGGGAAGATGTGATTGGTGGTGGGATCATGCTGGAGATGGCGGAAATGGTAGAGGATGATCCCTTTCTTTTTTTCTCCTTGTCTCTAATGGCAGCTGGTCATTATCCCGCCATTAGAATCCTGTTAAGGATCTGTTCTTTCTGAACACTCATCAGTTCTGACGAAGGGTCATCGACCCAAAATGTTAACTCTGCTTTTCCTCCACAGATGCTGCCTAACCCGCTGAGATTTCCAGCATTTTCTGTTTTTTTCCTGTATCATTGTCTCTTGATGAGTTATAGTTTCGCTGCAATGGCAGGGACCGTTGAATGTGTGAATGGCCATCGTCTGGTGTGATTAGATCGAGGGCAGGTGTCTCTCAATGAGTCAGTTTAGCTGCAATGTTTTATATTCCATTTGCCATGTTCTTGCCCTCTCACTTACCCTGTCTATATACCCTTGAAGCCTCTTTGCATTCTTCTCACAACTTACATTCCCACCTAGCTTTGTATCATCAGCAAACTTGGATATATTACATTTTGTCCCCTCATAAAATCATTGATTTAGATTGTGAATAGCTGAGGCCCAAGCACTGAGCCTTGCAATATGACACTAGTGTAGGATCTGTTTGTATAGCCCACCCTCTGGGTGTTTGTACTGAGGTTTGGGTTTTATTAAACAGTCCCACCATATCCGTGGGTTTTCATATTCCATTCTACAGTCCATTTTACAGTTGTGGGGGTAAAAACAGATCCTACACTAGTGTCGTATTGCAAGGATCAGTTCTTGGGCCGTAGCTATTCACATTCTATATCAATGAGGGGACAAAATGTAATATATCCAAGTTTGCTGATGATGCAAAGCTAGGTGGGAATGTAAGTTGTGAGGAAGATGCAAAGAGGCTTCAAAGGGATATACACAGGGTAAGTGAGAGGGCAAGAACATGGCAAATGGAATATAATGTGGAGAAATGTGAAGTTATTCACTTTGGTAGGAAAAATAGAAAATCAGAGTATTTTTTAAATGGTGTGAGGCTGGGAAATGTTGATATTCAGAGGGACTTGGGTAACCTTGTACATGAATCACTGAAAGTTGACATACAGGTACAGCAAGCAATTAGAAAAGCAAATGGCATGTTGGCCTTTATTACAAGAAGATTTGAGTTTAAGAGTAAAGATGTCCTAATGCACATCCTAATGAGACTACATCGGGAGTATTGTGTATAGTTTTGGGGCTAGATATTGACCTTTGCCCTGTTTGGGGCGGATAATTTGAATTAAATGAATATTCTCCACCCGAATCCTTGAGGCGGAGAATAGAGGGATTTTGGCCTCTTAAACTTTTGAAATTTGTTGCGGTGGTGTTTGGGGCGGCTGAGGGGCAGAAGTGCGTCAGGAGCAGGGCGGGAGGCAGGCAGTACCTTCAGTTAAAGGGGAGGGTCGCTGCGAGCTCTGCAGTCTCTTTAGTGGCGCCCACTTGGCCACCAGGGAGGGCTTTGGCTGGGCCAGCGGTCCGGCACCCAAGAGGGGGTGCCAGACTGCCTGTTGACGGACTGGCTGATCCCTTGGGCGCCATTGTCGCGCCGATTTCAGAGTCGGCTGACAAGTACAATAAAATGGCGGCTGCGGTGGAGCGCCCTCCCCTTTAAGGATGGACGCACCGCCCAGCCACTGGCAGCTTCCCACTGGGAAAAGCTGTCGGGGGCACCGACCGGCGGCCGCTCCACTCCCACGGGGCAATTTCCCTTGCAGAGTGGAAAGGGATCACTGTCGGGCGTTAAGAGGATGGTGCGGGCATGACAGGGTGGGCACACCGGGGAGGTCGGGAACCTGTTTCTGCGGTCCCCGTACTGGGGGCAATTTCGGATGGGTCGGCCCATCCGCTGCTCCCGGTCAGAAAGTACCACCCTATTACTGCCTCTTAGAGGGGAGCAATTTCGGCCCCTTGGTCCTCTCACCTAAGTAAGGCTATACTTGCCATAGAGGGAGTGCAACGAAGGTTCACTAGACTGATTTGTGGGATGGGGGGATTGTCCGATGAGGAGAGATTGAGTAGACTAGGCCTGTATTCTCTAGAGTTTAGAAGAATGAGAGGTGATCTAATTGAACCATACAAAATTCTTACAGGGCTTGACAAGGTAGATGCTGGGAGGATGTTTCCCCTGGCTGGGGAGTCTAGAGCCAGTGGTCACAGTCTGGAATAAAGGGTCGGCCATTTAGGACCGAGATGGGGAGAAAGCTCTTCACTCCAATAGGCTGGGGAGGCTCAGTCGTTCAGTATATTCAAGACGGAGATTAATAGATGTTTGGATATTAAGGGAGTCAAAGGATAGGGGATAGTGCAGGAAAGTGGAATTGAAGTAGAAGATTATACTTGATTATACTTGATCTTATTGAATGATAGGCCGAATGGCCTACTCCAGCTCCTATTTCTTCTGTTCTCATGTCTTGATGCTTGCCAAAGGTGATAGAAACTACAGCACCCATGTCTGGGAGCAATTGGTCTGAGCAGAAGTCTTGAAGTAAACTGCCACACTATAATAGAGCTCCTCCTATTGGACTACTGCTCCACCTAGTGGAGTACTGTGATAATGCAACTACTGATGTAAATACAATAAAGGATCATGTGACAAGGTCACATGATGACAGGTTTCCTGTGTCGGAGCCATCTTGCAGAGTGTGTTTGTTCGTAAGGTCGTAAGAATATATCACATTGGCGAAGAGGATAGGATAATCAGATGCCTGAGCAGAAACTTTTGTTGGTGGATCATCCAGCCAACTGACAGAAAGACTTTGAGAGGTTGTTTTGCAGAACAGCTAAAAATCCGAGGTAAATTACAAGCACACTTGGCTGAACTGAAGTGTCCAGATGGCTACACCTATTGGAATAATAGGGCACTTGGGTGAGTTCCATCATGACCGATAGACTTTTGGAACATAAATGGAATGGCTAGAAATGTTTTTCGTTGTGAATAGTATTTTCGAAGTCCCCAATGATGAAAACCATAGCCGGGTGGTTTTAGAAAGAAAACGGACTATTTTCTTGACTGAAGCAGAGCCGGAGGTGTATGAAACCCTGAAAAATGTGCTTGTTCCTGTCAAGCCAAAAGACACACCACCGATGGACATTCTAACCAAGGTAGAACTGCATTACAGTCCGAAGCCCCTGGAAATTGCTGAAAGTTATCGTTTTGGAATATGAAATTAATTAACTGACAAGGATATCAGTGAGTACACTATAGCTTTAAAAAAGCTATCCATTCACTGTCATTTTGGAAATTTTCAGGACCGAGCATTACATAACCGTTTTGTTTGTAGGATGAAAAATGAAGTAATCAGAAAGAAGTTGTTGACAACCCCTAACTTGACTTTTGATTTAGCTTGTCGGACAGCTATGTCGATGGATATGGCCGACCAATACTCCTGAGAATTTCACATCATTTCCAATCATCAAACAACCAAGGTAAATCGCCTGCAGGTTAAAAGTAAAAGGCAGTTGGGGCCCCAAGGTCTCAGGAACTGGCCAAGGTAACAGTGCATTGAAGTTGTGTTACTGGTACCTGGGTGGAAATAACAACAAGTTAAACATTAGACAATTTGTGAAGATTGTTTTCTTCATATGGCCTCCCAGAAGAAATTGTGTCTGATAATAGGCCGCAATTTTGATCAGAGGAATTTGCACAGTTCATGAGCAGAAATGGTTTGAAACGCACCAGAGTTCCATCATACCACCCTGCTTCAAATGGTGTAGCAGAGCGCACAGTACAAATTGTAAAACATGCCCTCATCAAGCAAATTTTGGATCCAAATCAAAAGAAACACCAGTTGTCGTTGAACCACGAACTGGCAATTTTTCAAATTACTTATCGTAATACTCCTCATACAACTACTGATAGAACATCAGCAGAGTTGTTTCTCAAACCATGGCCACGAACCAGGTTGTTGTTGTTAAAGCCAAACTTGGTACAGTCAGTAGAAAAGAAACAATTAAGACAGAAAGAGAATCATGATAGCTGCAGAGAGAGAAGTGTGAAATTGAATCAGAATGTTTGAATAAAGAACCATCACCATAAAAGTGGTTACCAGAAAGAGTAGTGAAGATATGTGGCCCTGGCACATATTTGGTCAAGATGTTTGATCATGGAAAGGTTAGGTTTGTTCACGTTGATCATATTTTACCTACAGATGTGGAAGGAGTTGAAAGTTGGACTGATTCGATTATTTCAGACGAGTCAGATAATCTTGTTACAACTAGAGTACTACTAGCAAATCCTACATCAGATGTACTAGAAACAAGTCCACGTGAAAGTTGGAATTTACGTCTGAGTCTGTGTCAGGCAGACAAACAGTCTGAAGTTGTAGGGAGTCCAAATGTAGATCAAGGGTTGTCCTTCGAGAAAAACTCTCCTCAGGCTCAGCCTAGAATGAGTCTAAGCTCAACAACAAATTTGGAAAGGTCTGTTCAAGAACAAAGGTATCCTCTTCGAAACAGAAAACCAGTGGTTAAATTTGATTTGTAAATATGGAAAAGTAAGTCCATGCGCTAGATTTTCCACATTTTTTGCATGCTTCATGGCCACTTAACATTCATTTTACCGCTGAAATGACGTATAACGCCCATATTATGCCCATTTAGCCACAAAATGGAAACTGACAGGCATTCTTCGGAAACTTATCACCGAACGTTACTTCCCCATGTGCGTAATGCTGGGAAAAAATATGACCGCCCGCCCACCTTTTTTTGGGCGGAATCATCAGAATGGGTGAAATCAACACCAATAATATCGCCCAGCGTTACTTTCCGCACGGAATTAATGCCGAGATTCAATAATACCGCCCGTCCATTTTTTTTTGTCGTAAAGATCACATTTGGCGAAACTAACGCCCAGGAGGTCACCCACTGTCAGTTTCACCACCTCGCACACAAATCACCCACAATATCGCTCGCCCAAAAAATCGCCCGGAAAAAGTGGAACTGTTCTAAATGAATCACAGCGGTGTGGGCCCCATTTTTAAAATCGCAGGTCGCTTCATTCAATAGGCTGCTTCAACTTCGGGGGAGTTTGGATTGACTCTGGAGTTCTTCTCAAGTGAAGTGACCATCTCAACAGACATATTTTTAGACTCTGGACGATTGGGGGTTTACTCTAGCTGTGTTTTAGTGAGGAAATTATTGCTTCTGATCAATCACTATTATACATTCATTGCAATGGGGCAAGCCATTTCTCAGCTGACATTGATTAACACTCAGATGCTGCAGAGTGCAGATGGCTCAATGTGTGACACACATCATTATGTGCCCAATTTAAGACATGCAAGAATGAGTAGGAGGGCCAGAGCATACACACCCCGCACGTACAGAGAGAAGAGGTCTTACCTCGACGTGTCCGATCACACACCTGCCTTCGGAGACTGTGCTTCCACAAGGTGGTGATCAATGAAATATGTGAGCTCATCAGGCCACATATGCAGCCTGCCATCAGGACATCAGTGTTGGTTGAGGTCAAGGTCACCACGGCACTGTCTTTCTACGCGCCCGGTTCCTTTCGGGCCTCCATGGTCGAGATTTGCCCTCTGTCTCACCATGCCACCCATCGCTGCATTAGACAGGTCACGGAGGCCCTGTACGCACGAAGGATGGACTTTATCAGCTTCCCCATGACTACGGAGGCTCAGACTGACAGGGCTGGAGCATCCTACCACATTGCTAAGTTCCCCAGGGTGCAGGGAGCAACACAGTGCACTCACATCGCCATGCGGTCACCTTCTCAAAGCCCAGAGCTTTTTCATAACAGAAAAGGATTTCACTCCATGAAGGTCCAACTGGTTGTCGACCACAACCAGATCGTAATGGCAGTGAATGCCAAATGTCCGGGCACCTTTAATGAGGCTCACATCCTGTGTGAGAGCGCTGTCTCTGACATCTTTAAGAGTCAGCCACAAGGACAATGCTGGATGCTTGGTGATAACCGATATGGCCAAGCTACCTGGCTGATTACCCCCCTGCATTACACCCACACCAAGGCCGAAAGCTATTGTGTTCCGAACACAGATGAGACTGCACACCGGGAGGTTAAAGTAACAGTGACCTCAGTCTTTATTAAAACACTCCAGAGTGAGGAACAGGCCTTAGGGCCGGCTTATATACAGTGCTCCCAAGGGATACTGGGATCCCTTGGAACTTCAGGGGATGCACTCCCTGGTGGCGGAACATGGGAGTGCATGCTTTACAGATACACAACATCACTCCCCGACAAAGTCAAAGTGAAAACTATTTACAAGGTGAGGTGGTCGGGAGCCTTTCTTTCCTTGGTGTGTTCTGGTGTGTTGGCTGTGCCCTCGCTGGGCTGGCACGTTGTTGGCCCTGCAGGGCTGCTGGATGAGCCTGGCCTTGCTGGGCTGTTGGGCGTGATGGGTTCGATTTCCTGGTCCGGGGTGGTGTCGTTGACCCTTTGGGTGTGTGTTGTGGGCTCGAAAAAGGTGGTGTCTGCTGTGGGTTTTTCAGGGCAGTCTGTGAACCGCAGCCTCATTTGGTCCAAGTGCTTTCTGCAAATTTGTCCATTGTCTAGTTTGACTACAAACACCCTACTCTCTTCTTTAGCTATCACCGTGCCCGCGATCCACTTGGGACCATGTCCATATTTTAGCACATACACAGGGTCATTCAGATCAATTTCCCGTGACACAGTGGTGCGACCATCATTTACATTTTGTTGCTGCCGCCTGCTCTCTACCTGATCATGCAGGTTGGGGTGAACCAGTGAGAGTCTGATTTTAAGTGTCCTTTTCATGAGTAGCTCAGCCAGGGGCACCCCTTTGAGCGAGTGGGGTCTCTTGCGGTAGCTGAGCAGTACTCGGGACAGGCTGGTTTGGAGTGAGCCTTCTGTGACTCGTTTAAGGTTCTGTTTGATGGTTTGTACTGCCCGCTCTGCCTGCCCATTGGAGGCTTGTTTAAAGGGGGCCGAGGTGACATGTTTGATCCCATTGTGGGTCATGAATTTTTTAAACTTGGCACTGGTGAAACATGGCCCGTTGTCACTGACCAGTATGTCAGGTAGGCCGTGGGTGGTAAACATGGCCCTCAGGCTTTCAATGGTGGCGATGGCGGTGCTTCCCGACATTATTTCACATTCAATCCATTTTGAAAAAGCATCCACCACCAACAGGAACATTTTACCAAGAAACGGGCCCGCATAGTCGACATGGATCCTTGACCATGGTCTGGAGGGCCAGGACCACAAACTTAGTGGTGCCTCTCTGGGCGCGTTGCTCAACCGAGTACTCACGCTGCATTGCCGTACACAGGACTCTAAGTCAGAGTCGATACCGGGCCACCACACGTGGGATCTGGCTATCGCTTTTATCATTACTATACCTGGGTGTGTGCTGTGGAGATCCGAGATGAATGTCTCCTTGTCCTTTTTTGGGAGCACGACGCGGTTACCCCACAACAGGCAGTCTGCCTGAATGGATAGCTAGTCCTTTCGCCGCTGGAGCGGCTTGATTGGCTCTTGCATTTCATTGGGGATGCTGGCCAGCTCCCATGCAGTACACAGTTTTTTTACCAGGGACAGCAGAGGATCTTGGCTGGTCCAAGTCCTAATCTGGCGGGCTGTGACAGGTGATTTATCATTTTCAAACGCTTCCATGACCATCAACAAGTCTGCGGGCTGTGCCACCATCAACAAGTTTGCAGGCTGTGCCATTTCCACCACTGTGGTGGGCAATGGTAGCCGACTGAGAGCATCTGCACAGTTCTCGGTGCCTGGCCTGTGGCGGATGGTATAGTTATACGCTGATTGCGCGAGTGGCCACCTTTGTATGCGGGCTGAGGCATTAGTATTTATCCCCTTGTTTTCAGCGAACAGGGATATGAGGGGCTTGTGATTGGTTTCCAGCTCAAATTTGAGGCCAAACAGGTACTGATGCATTTTCTTTACCCCGAACACACACACTAATGCCTCTTTCTCAATCATGCTGTAGGCCCTCTCGGCCTTAGACAAGCTCCTGGAGGCATAGGTGACAGGTTGCAACTTCCCCGCAACATTAGCTTGTTGTAATATACACCTGACTCCGTACGACGACACATCACATGATAGCACAAGTCTTTTACACGGGTTATACAATAAAACCTCCTCCAGGTTTTGTAGGTGCTCGACGGTGTCCCGACCCGTGACCAATATATCATCCTGAAAAACCACCATGCGTGGTATCGACTTGAGTAGGCTCTCCATGTTTATCTGGAAGAGTGCTACAGCCTACTGAATTCCAAACGGGCATCTGTTGTAGATGAACAGTCCCTTGTGCGTGTTGATGCAGGTGAGGCCCTTCGAAGACGCCTCCAGCTTCTGCGTCATGTAGGCCAAAGTCAGTTCGAGCTTGGTGAACGTCTTGCCTCCTGCCAGCGTAGCAAATAAGTCATCTGCCTTAGGTAGCAGGTATTGGTTCTGTAGCGAGAAACGATTGATAATTACTTTATAATCGGCACAAATCCTGACTGTGCCATCACTTTTGAGTACTGGAACAATCGGGCTGGCCCACTTGCTGAATTCCACTGGGGAGATGATGCCCTCGCATTGCAGCCTGTCCAGCTCGATTTCCGCTCTCTCCCTCATCATGTGAGGTACCGTTCGCGCCTTGTGGTGAATGGGTTGTGCCTCTGTGACCAAGTGGATCCGCACGTTCGCCCGGAAAAGTTTCCAATGCCTGGCTCAAAAAGGGAAGGAAATTTGTTAAGAACCTGGGTACATGAGGCCTCATCGACATGTGATAGCACTCGGATGTCCTCCCAGTTCCAGCGGATTTTGCCCAGCCAGCTCCTTCCAAGCAGTATGGGACCATCGCCCGGGACAATCCAGAGTGGCAGTTCGCGCACAGTGCCCTCGTAGGTGACCTTGACCATGGCGCTGCCCAGGACAGTGATCAGCTCTTTGGTGTATGTTTTCAGTTTCGTGTGGATGGAGCTCAGGGCTGGTCTGAGTGCCTTGTTGCACCACAGTATCTCAAACATCTTTTTACTCATGATGGATTGGCTAGCACCAGTGTCCAGTTCCATGGTTACGGGAAGCCATTCAATTTTACATTTAGCATTATAGGTGGTCATTTCGTCGAAAATGTGTGCACCCTGTGTATTTCTGCATCTGCCTCCTCGCTCCGAGGCTCGAAATTGCTTTGATCCACCATGGACCGATCTTCCTCTGCCACGTGGTGGTTAACAGGTTTTGCAGAGCTTGCAGCTCATCTGCAAGCTCATTGGAGGTGCCACATTGTTCCACAGCTCTTGCAAACATACTCTTTGAAGCGGCATGAATAGGCTGAATGGAAGCCTCTACAACACCAACAAGGTGTGCGTTGCCTTGCATTCATCCTTTGTTGCGGACTCTGAGTCATCTGGTTCACCTGAGGCCTGCTGGCAGTTGCAGACTTGTGGTTTCTGCCCTGTACATTTCTGTTCGCGAACACAGTTCCAGTTAATTTATGAACATTGCTGGCACTTGTGTGCTGAGAGATTTGTTTGGTGTTATCACTGGTGGACATAGAAATATAGAAACATAGAAAATAGGTGCAGGAGTAGGCCATTCGGCCCTTTGAGCCTGCACCGCCATTCAATGAGTTCATGGCTGAACATGCAACTTCAGTACCCCATTCCTGCTTTCTCGCCATACCCCTTGATCCCCCCAGTAGTAACGACTACATCGAATTCCTTTTTGAATATATTTAGTGAATTGGCCTCAACAACTTTCTGTGGTAGAAAATTCCACAGGTTCACCACTCTCTAGGTGAAGAAGTTTCTCCTCATCTCAGTCCTAAATGGTTTACCCCTTATCCTTCGACTGTGACCCCTGGTTCTGGACTTCACCAACATTGAGAATATTCTTCCTGCATCTAACCTGTCTAAACCCATCAGAATTTTAAATGTTTCTAATAGATCCCCTCTCATTCTTCTGAACTCCAGTGAATACAAGCCCATTTGATCCAGTCTTTCTTGATATGTCACTCCCACCATCCCGGGAATCAGTCTGGTGAACCTTCGCTACACTCCCTCAATAGCAAGAATGTCCTTCCTCAAGTTAGGAGACCAAAACTGTACACAATACTCCAGGTGTGGCCTCACCAAGGCCCTGTACTACTGTAGTAACACCTCCCTGCCCCTGTACTCAAATCCCCTCGCTATGAAGGCCAACATGCCATTTGCTTTCTTAACCGCCTGCTGTACCTGCATGCCAACCTTCAATGACTGATGTCCCATGACACCCAGGTCTCGTTGCACCTCCCCTTTTCCTAATCTGTCACCATTCAGATAATAGTCTGTCTCTCTGTTTTTACCACCAAATTGGATAACCTCACATTTATCCACATTATACTTCATCTGTCATGCATTTGCCCACTCACCTAACCTATCCAAGTCGCTCTGCAGCCTCATAGCATCCTCCTCGCAGCTCACACTGCCACCGCAAATTTGGAGATACTACATTTAATCCCCTCGTCCAAATCATTAATGTACAATGTAAACAGCTGGGGCCCTAGCACAGAACCTTGCGGTACCCCACTAGTCACTGCCTGCCATTCTGAAAAGTATCCATTTACTCCTACTCTTTGCTTCCTGTCTGCCAACCACTTCTCAATCCACATCAGCACACTACCCCCAATCCCATGTGCTTTAACTTTGCACATTAATCTCTTGTGTGGGACCTTGTCGAAAGCCTTCTGAAAGTCCAAATACACCACATCAACTGGTTCTCCCTTGTCCACTCTACTGGAAACATCCTCAAAAAATCCCAGAAGATTTGTCAAGCATGATTTCCCTTTCACAAATCCATGCTGACTTGGACTTATCATGTCACCTCTTTCCAAATGCGCTGCTATGACATCCTTAATAATTGATTCCATCATTTTACCCACTACCGATGTCAGGCTGACCGGTCGATAATTCCCTGTTTTCTCTCTCCCTCCTTTTTTAAAAAGTGGGGTTACATTGGCTACCCTCCACTCCATAGGAACTGATCCAGAATCTATGGAATGTTGGAAAATGACTGTCAATGCATCCGCTATTTCCAAGGCCACCTCCTTAAGTACTCTGGGAGGCAGACCATCAGGCCCTGGGGATTTATTGGCCTTCAATCCCATCAATTTCCCCAACACAATTTCCCGACTATTAAGGATTTCCCTCAGTTCCTCCTTCTTACTAGACCCTCTGACCACTTTTATATCCGGAAGTTTGTTTGTGTCCTCCTTAGTGAATACCGAACCAAAGTACTTGTTCAATTGGTCTGCCATTTCTTTGTTCCCTGTTATGACTTCCCCTGATTCTGACTGCAGCGGACATACATTTGTCTTTACTAACCTTTTTCTCTTTACATATCTATAGAAGCTTTTGCAGTCCGTCTTAACGTTCTCTGCAAGCTTCCTCCCGTAATTTGTTTTCCCTGCCCTAATCAAACCCTTTGTCCTCCTCTGCTGAGTTCTAAATTTTGCCCAGTCCCCGGGTTCGCTGCTATTTCTGGCCAATGTGTATGCCATTTCCTTGGCTTTGATACTATCCCTGATTTCCCTTGATAGCCACGGTTGAGCCATAAACGCCTGTGGTATCGCAATGGCCTTACTGAGGGTCGGTGTCTCTACAGTCAAAAGTTTTTCTAGGATGGTCTCGTGGCCAATGCCCAGTACAAAAAAGTCTCTGAGCATCTGCTCCAGGTAGCCATCAAACACACATTGTCCTGCAAGTCGTCTTAGCTCGGCGACGTCGCTCGCCACTTCCTGACCTTCAGATCACTGGCACGTGTAGAACTGATACCTCGCCATCAGCACGCTCTCCCTCGGTTTAAGATGCTCCCAAACCAGTGTACATAGCTCCTCATACGACTTATCTGTGGGTTTCACTGGAGCCAGAAGATTCTTCATGAGGCTGTAGGTCGGTGCCCCGCAGACCGTGTGGAGGACTGCTCTCCTTTTTGCAGCGCTTCCTTCTCCGTCCAGCTCGTGGGCTACAAAGTACTGGTCTAGCCATTCGACATAGTCTTCTCAGTCCTCACCCTCCGAGAACTTCTCCTGGATGCCCACAGTTTGCTGCATCTTTGCATTGGATTTGTATTCTTGTCGCCAGTTATTGTGTTCCTCACACAGATGAGACTGCACACAGGGAAGTTAAAGTAACAGTGACCGCAGTCTTTATTAAGACACTCCAGAGTGAGGAACAGGCCTTAGGGGCCGGCTTATATACAGTGCTCCCAAGGGATGCTGGGATCCCTTGGGACTTCAGGGGATGCATTCCCTGGTGGCGGAACATGGCAGTGCATGCTTTACAGATACACAATAGAAGCCAGCGCCACAGAGACACACGCAATGTGGTCCACAAAACAATAACTGTGCTTAAGCAGCGCTTCAGATTCCTGGACCACTCAGGAGGGCAGCTACAACACAACCCTGAGCAAATAGCTAAATTCGTGGTCGTGTGCTCCATGCTGCACAACCTGGCTATCAGGAGGGGCCAAGAATTGCCAGAAGGGACTGATGCTCCACCTCAGGAGAGAGAGGAAGAGGATGACGAGGAGTTGGACGCTGACCTAGGGCCAGACAATCAGGCTGGCTATGCAACCATGCCCATGCACCCCTCCAGACTGCAGGAAAGGACCCGTTGTGGCTACATAGCTGAAAGACTCTTATGTGAGCAGCTGACATCTTGAATGATTTGCCTGAAAGAACGCTGCTGTGAGCGATAACGCTGCTGTGTGTGTGCAGCTCAGACATCAGTGGTGTCCATCACTTGGTGCCAGTTAAAACTTATGTTGATTGAAGTTAAGTTTTATTTAACACTTTCATGTTAAGGAATCACCAGTGTGTAACGGTCCAGCTATCTGAGACAATGCGCAACAAGGTTAAGTTCAATAAAACATTTTTATACCAACATTGGTCTGAAATCATAAGTATCACAGGCAAAAACACCCAACCCCCGCCCAACTCCACTTTTTCCACCATTGACATCAATTAAATGTTCAACATGTCCAGCAACACAGAATACAAAGGCAAAGCAGGAGCGTGGTCCCCTCCCCCCATACATTACAACAAATTGCATACACCCAGATGGAGATATAACACAGCCATCACCTGCGGACATGCAGCTCACTTTCTTTCCCCCCCTCCCCTTCTTCTCCCCACCTCTACCCCTTCCCCTCCTCGCTCCTTGCCAAGGAGCTCCTCAGGCAGTGCCTCATTGGGGGGGATGAAGGCAGAAGCAGTGGTTGCACGGGTGCGGGAGAGGGGGGTGCCGAGGGGGCAACATTCTCTGATGCAGAAGCAGGATCTTGGTCCTTGCTCCTATCTGTCGTTCGCAGTGGTTGTGCAGACGCTAGGGGTGGAGTGCCGCACTCGGGGACCACTGGGAAGCCTGTGACAGCAGTGTACCTGGCTATCGCATCCAGGGCCTCCGCCATCCGTGGAACGTACTCAGTCATGGTGGCCCTCAATGCTTCAATGAGCTGGTCACCAATGTTTACAGTCCTCCTGAACAACTGTACCATCTCTCCACTCTCATGTGGTGCTCGTGGACCAGACCTGCCATGTCCACAAAGCCTCCACGGGGTCGGCGCTGTCCTGGGGATAAATACAGAGCTCTGTGGCGAGGTGCTTGAGGCCTGTACCTCCAGAGTGGAGGCAGGAATGACCGGAGGAGTATTAGATGGCCTTGGGGTGGAATGGCTTCTGGAGCGTGGCGATGCAGGTTCCTCGAAGTCCGCGCTCTCATCCGTAGAGAACAGACCCAGCGGATTGATGGGTGAGAATCGGAGCTCCTCAGCACCAGATGTAAGATTGTCCGGAGAATCAGGCCCCACGCCCCCACCTTCTGGCCTCTGTGGTCTTGCCTGGGGCAGGGCTGCTGGCTGAGCTTCAAAACACAAATGAGGTTATTAGAGGAGAAGGGGATGCTAGGGTCAAACGGTGAGTCCAGCGCTACACACAGCATATGCACGACAAAAGCACCACCGCTCTCAAGATCATCACAGACATCACATTTCATGACCATCAACACATTTGCATTGCAATGGTTTTCATTAGTCAGTATTATTTCGAGGACAATTTTAGAAATCATCTTTCATATATGATTGTTCGGATATGAGTGGGTGTGGCACGTATTGACTTTACATTACGCAATGGTGTAAACTTTATTCACGTGGCATCACTTCAGGGTCTGCAGATACATCCTTGGCTGTCCGGGTGTGCTTACCCACGAGTGCGAGCAACTGTTTCTCCATCTCAGTGATGTCGCTGGGGACTGGTGGCCCCCCACCCATTCACCTCTGCACGGACCTCATCGTCGATAGCTTCTTCTGTAAAAGGTGACAGGATGACATGGCATGAGATCATTGCTAAGTACTGTCACAGAGACTGATACAACACATAACCGACAGATGTAATCATGGTTATTATGATAATTATCAATCTTTACCTAAAGACGTGCACCATGACCGCAGGCTTTGAATAAAATATTCCAGGTAAAAATGAAAGACCTCACACCTGCTGCTAGTCACTCATGACTGTTACAAATCAAATTATATAAATACATGTAAATAAATGTAACACTTACTCTTGCGGATCCCACAAGGTCGTTCCATCGTATGCAGCATTGGTTGCCCTCACGAACCTCGTTGGTCGGCGACGAGACCACTTCTGCTATCTCGGCCCATATCTTCTCGTAGCCCTTTGGGGTGGGCTTCCCACGCCCTACCAGTGTCAAATCACCCCTGCATAACTCGACCTCCTGCAGGAGGGAGGCATTTGCCTCATCTGAGAACCTCCTCGCTCTTTTGCACCCTCCAATGTGTTCCTCTCCCAGCTCACTGCTCTTACCAGCGTCAGTCTCCACAGCGTGCTTTGATGCCTCCTCCTCTCCCTCCATCATAGGCCAAATTCAGGCAAATATGTGGCTGGTAACAGCTAATTTTTGTTTCCCGATTTGCTCTTAAGCTCTAAACTCTCCCTCCTTCATCCCAAAGCATCCACACCACACCCACACATGCCTTCAGTCCCTCTCTGCTCCCTCACTGTGTCTCCTCTTCTGCGCATGCCATGATGACCCTTAATCTCCTGAATCCAGGGAATCGAGCGTTGCCATGCCATTGCTAATGATGACGACACTTCACGGCAGAAGGTCAGAGAGATTTAACGCTACCGCCCATTTCATATCGCTCGCGGTAACGCCCAATTACAAAAATGGAGACTAGATGCTTTGAGAATGGGCGAGAAGCCGGTGATCTGAAAACCCATTTTTACTGCCCACACCGGAACTAAAGCCCATTTTTGGGCGATATGCACAAAAGTGTAAAATCTAGCCCCATATCTTTTGTTAGGTATAACATGCAAGTTATGTATGGTGATTATTTTAATTATGATTACTTCCTCATTAAGGAGGGAGAAGAGTAATAGAACTCCCCCTAGTGGACTACTGCTCCACCTATTGGACTACTGATGTACTGCAGCTACTGATGTAAATACAGTAAAGGATCATGTGACAAATCACATGATGACAGGTTTCCTGTGTCGGAGCCATCTTGTAAATGTATTTGTTAGTGAGGTCGTAGGAATATATCACACACACCACTCCCTGGAGACTTCACCAACTTTAAATAAGATAGCAAACAACAAACACTTCTACAAACTCACGAAAAGCAAGTTGGTAACCAATCATCAACTAACCTGAAAGCAGGTGATGATCCCTCTAAATTGCATCGGTGGGGTCTTTCCTGCTGCTGAATGCAAGTTCAGCTGTGCATGTTTTAGAGAGGACGTTAGCTGCAGCGCTGAGGTCAAAAATGGCAGCATTGGTGTCAAAATGGCATTCCCAGCGTCCGTGCTAACGACCTACCTAAAATGGCATCCGATGCGGCCTGCTCCAGAAATGCACATGTGTGCTGTGGATGCCATTTTGCACCCAAATTGCCATCTGTAATGCCAAAAAAACAGGCACTACGGAACTGAAATTAGCGGTCTCAGGCTCTCTTCTCCTTGTTTCCTTTTAGATCCATGATTGAATTTACTGTTTTAAGTGCAGTCCAGCTTTATATGCAGCACTTCCATCTTCACAAAGACTTTCTCTGCTCCTCACCCACCCATGAATTTTCCAGACCTCTCAGTGTACCTCTCTGATTGCTGGTGGGACATTAGTCTTTGTTTTGGCCAGCAATATTTAAATATGCTGACCACAGAATTTCAGACAGAGTTAGTGTCGGCCTTAGTGGGTGGTTGCAATGGATCGCTGACCTCGGAATTTGGAAGAAGTGGAACTCAAAGTGTTAAGGCTATAAGGTTTTTCTATTATTTACACTGTCCCTTGCTATTAACTAAATGGAAGCTGACAGGAACCCTTAAAGGTAACTCATGAATAAAATAGGGGCTAAAATCGCAGTCACACAGCATTATACAATGAAAGTCACATTATCATCACGTTGATTCTCAGCGTGCAGACAGGATGTTTTGGTGACCCATAAGCAAATCATCTCCCCAAGAAAGATGACATCATCTACACAGTACTATTTCTATAGAGTCACTTTTCCATTCACTTTAATGAAATCTCAACTGTTTAAAGTCAAAAGAAATATTTTTTCATTTCTTTTGGATATAGATTTGAGCAAAATCAAAAGAAAAAAATGCAATAAGCCGGAAATCTGAAATGAAAACAAAAAATGTTGGAAATCAGTTTCTGAAAAGAAAAAATAATTCGGAACACTCCCATGAGGGTCTCAAGTCCGTAAACATATTTTTCTGTTCCACTACAGCTTTGTTTTCAGAAGAAAAATCATGGCTATCACAATAATATTTCTGACAACAATCAAATAAATGTTCTGGCACTTGTTAGCTTTTCTGACCTTGTGACATTATTAAACTCATCCTGCATTGGAAAGGGGTGGTCGGGGTTTGAGCATTGTGCCTCACTACCTTCCTTCAACATGGTCCCGGCTGCTGTATTGGCAGTTCTCTTGCAATCCATTCCACTATTACATTCCCCCCTCTCTCATGTCTAATTTCAGTCAGTTATATACACTTTGAGAATTTCAAACTCACTTCCTGTTTCTTTTTAGGTGTTTCCATGATTCAAATTACTGCTTTAAGAGCAGTTCTGTAACATAGCAAAACAGCTCTTTGCAGGTGGTTTGTTTGTTTTTCATATCTTCACCCATGGAGAATAGTGTGAAGTAATTGAAGGATTCATAGGCTAATTAAGAGGCTGAACAACCATGACGTGAATAAGCCTTAACCATCTTTATACCAGCCGATAGGGTGGTTAGTCCGATATGGTGGGAGGGTTTTATGGCCGCCCACGAGCTATATGATGAGGGTGGGACCACCTGATGTGAATACCCTGCTGATGACAACCCAAAATTCAGAGCCAGAAATCTGGTCTCCCCTCGCCAGGAGTGTCTGGAACAGGGTTCGAACCCAGGACCTCGCTGGAGATTGCATGGGTTGCACTCCTATCAGTTACACTGGAAGCATGCATGTGATGACCTCCAGTCAGCGCTGACCCCACCAGATTTCACAGAATTATTGGGAGGGCAGCTTATTTTCATGGGCCCAAAGTGTGCCTATGCCACTGCAGATGGACACTTACCAACTCACACAGGCTGGAAACTCCAGCGCCTGCTGCTGTCTTGATGGGACCCGGATCCCCCTCTCTTTTGTGAAATTATCTTTTTGTCCCTTCAAAGGGGAATGATTTTTTCAGGGTTCCAGGTCATATCTGCTGCAGACAAGGCCATCTGGAAACCCAGCAAAGGATAGAACCCGGCCTATCCAGGTTCTGGCCCATTTCCGGGACCTTCCACTACATAATCAAAGGATTTAAAGCAGGGGTACAACGGAGGGCCCGTATACATTTGGGGCCTAACATAAGAACATAAGAACATAAGAATTAGGAGCAGAAGTAGGGCCTCAAGCCTGCTCTGCCATTCAATAACATCATGGCGGATCTTCTACCTCAACTCCACTTTCCTGCACTCAATGATTCAGCATCCAGACCCCTTTGGGGTAGAGAATTCCAAAGTTTCAGAACCCTCTGAGTGAAGAAATTCTTCCTCATCTCAGTCTTAAATGGCCAACCCCTTATCCTGAGACTATGCCCCTAGTTCTAGACTCTCCAGCCAGGGGAAACAACCTCTCAACATCTACATCTGTCATTCCTCCTCAGAATCTTATGTTTCAATGAAATCACCTCTCATTCTTCTAAACCCCAGAGAGTATAGGCCCAATCTACTCAATCTCTCTACATAGAACAACCCTCTCAACCCAGGGATCAATCTAGTGAACCTTTGTTGCACTGCCTCTGAAGCAAGTATATCGTTCCTCAGATAAGGAGAACAAAACTGTGGACAATACTCCAGCTGTGGTCTCACCAAAGCCCTGTACAATTATAGTAAGACTTCCTTACTCTTGAGTCCAACCTCAATTGTATTAAAGGCCAACATACTATTTGCCTTCCGAATTGCATGCTATACCTGCGTGCTAACTCTATGGGGTGGATATTCATTCGTGCCTCAGTTGGGGCGGTGTCCCGGCCGCAGCGGTAAATTTTGCACCGACAAATGGTTTGTGTCTGCCGCTGCAAAATTCATCACCTGGGCCCGGAGTTTTGAGTGGGGTGCTAATGGAAGCATTGCACGCCTCTTTTAGGGCGTTAGGCTGGCTGAGCAAGGGAAAATCCCGAGCCAAAGAGTCGGCCTCGGAGCGCAATAACAGAGGCCTGGGGGTGGGGGTCGGGGGGGGGTGTGGGGGGGGAAACCTGAAAAAAAAACACCAACCCACCAAAAACATTCGCAACACATAGCTCACACCACCACAACATAAATCACAAAAAAAAACAATCACACTTACCTGAGGTCGACATTACTTATCTGACAGCGGCCGCTACAGCTTGGAATGCCTGCTTTCACAGGTGTTCCCACCAGGGTGCGCTAAATAAGAACATAAGAAATAGCAGCAGGAGTAGGCCATTTGGCCCCTCGAGCCTACTCCGCCACTCAATAAGATCATGGCTGATCTGATCTTGGCCTCAACTTTATTTCCCTGCCCGCTCCCCATAACCCTTGACTCCCTTATTGTTCAAAAATCTCTCTATCGCCACCTTAAATATATGCAATGACCCAGCCTCCACAGCTCTCAGGGGAAGAGAATTCCACAAATTTACGTCCCTCTGAGAGAAGAAATTCATTCTCATTTCCGTTTTAAATGGGCGACCCCTTATTCTGAAACTATGTCCCGTAGTTCTAGATCCCCCCACGAAAGGAAACATCCTCTCTGCATCTACCCTGTCTAGACCCCTCAGAATCTTATATGTTTCGATAAGATAATAAGAACATAAGAACATAAGAAATAGGAACAGGAATAGGCCATTTGGCCCCTCAAGCCTGCTTCACTATTTAATAAGATCATGGCTGATCTAATCATGGACTCAGCTCCACTTCCCATCCCACTCCCCATAACCTTCATGCACTTATCGTTCAAAAATCTGTCTATCTTCACCTTAAATATATTCAATGACCCAGCCTCCATAGCTCTCTGGGGCAGAGAATTCCACAAACATACAGCCCTCTGAGAGAAGAAATTCCTCCTCATCTCAGTTCCAAATGGAGTCACCCCTTATTCTTAAACTATGCCCCCTAGTTCCAGATTTCCCCATGAGTGAAACATTCTCTCTGCATCTACCTTGTTGAGAAACCTCAGTATCTTATATGTTTCAATAAGATTACCACTCATTCTTCTAAACTCCAATGAGTATGGGCCCAACCTACTCAACCTTTTTTCATGTCAATCCCCTCATCTCAGGAATCAACCTAGTGAACCTTCTCTGAACTGCCTCCAATGCAAGTATATCCCTCCTTAAATAAGTAGAGCAAAACTGTATGCAGTACTTCAGGGGCTAGAGTTTCTTCGTTTTCTGCATGCTTAATGCCCACTTAATTTCCATTTTACCGCTGAACTGATGTATAACACCCATATATTGCCATTGAGGCACAAAATTGAAACTGACGGGCATTTTTCGGAAACTTATCACCGAGCGTACTTTCCCCATGTGCTTAACACTGAGAAAAAAATAATAGCGCCCGCCCATTTTTTTATTGTCGTAAAGAGCACATTTGGTGAAACTAACGCCCAGGAGATCGCCCACCATCACTTTCACCACCTCGCACACATATCGCCCACAATATCGCTCACCCAAAAAACCGCCCGAAAAAAGTGGAACTGTTCTGAACTAAAGTCAGCGGTGTGGCTGCCATTTTTCAAATCACAGGTCGCTTCATTCAATAGGCTGCTTCAACTTCGGGGGGAGTTTGGATTGACTCTGGAGTTCTTCTCAGGTGAAGTGGCCATCTCAACAGACATATTTTCAGACTCTGGACTATTGGGGGTTTACTCTAGGTGTATTTTATTGCGGAAATGATTGCTTCTGATCAATCGCTATTATACATTCATTGCAATGGGGCCAGCCATTTCTCAGCCTGCATCAATTAATATGCAGTTGCTGCAGAGTGCAGATGGCTCAATGTGTGATGCACATCATTGCGTCCCCAATTTAAGACATGCAAGAATGAGGAGGAGGGCCAGACCATACACACCCCGCACGTACAGGGAGAAGATGTCTTATCTCGACGTGTCCAACCACACCTGCCTTCGGAGACTGTGCTTCCACAGGGTGGTAATCAATGAAATATGTGAGCTCATCTGGCCATATGTGCAGCCTGCCATCAGGACATCAGTGTCGGTCGAGGTCAAAGTCACCGCAGCACTGTCTTTCTACGTGTCCCGTTCCTATCGGGCCTCCGCGGTCGAGATTTGCCCTCTGTCTAACCATGCAATCCATTGTTGCATTAGACAGGTCACGGAGGCCCTGTACGCGAGAAGAATGGACTTTATCAGCTTCCCCATGACCACGGAGGCTCAAACTGACAGGGCTGGAGCATTCTACCGCATTGCTAAGTTCCGCAGGGTGCAGGGAGCTATACAGTGCACTCACATCGCCATACGGCCACCTTCTCAGGATCCGGAGCGTTTTCATAACAGAAAAGGATTTCACTCCCTGAAGGTCCAACTAGTTGTCGACCACAACCAGTTCACCATGGCAGTGAATGCCAAATATCCAGGCACCTTCGATGAGGCTCACATCCTGTGTGAGAGCGCTGTCTCTGACATCTTTAAGAGTCAGCCGCAAGGACAATGCTGGATGCTTGGTGATAACCGATATAGCCATCCACCTGGCTGATGACCCCGCTGCGTGACACACACACCGAGGCCGAGAAGCGATACAACCAGAGTCACAGAGACACACGCAATGTGGTCCACAAAACAATAACTGTGCTTAAGCAGCACTTCAGATGTTTTGACCACTTAGGAGGGGAGCTACAATACAACCCTGAGCAAGTAGGTAAATTCATGGTTGTGTGCTTCATGCTGCAAAATCTAGTTATCAGGAAGGGCCAAGAATTGCCAGAAGGGACTGATACTCCACCTCAGGAGAGAGAGGAAGAGGACGATGAGGGGCTGGACACTGACCTAGGGCCAGACAATCAGGCTGGCTATGCAACCATGCCCACTATTATGCTCATAATAAAGGATGAAATTGAGTACTGTATGCAATGAGTAAGTGTGACCTTAGCTCCTTTAATTAGACTCCAGAGTGCAGGTACAACATGGGAGGCCTGCTTATATACAGTGCTCCCAAGGGATGCTGGGATTCCTTGGGACTCCAACAGGTAGAACCACTGGTGCTGGTGTGATACAGGTTGCCAAGGATTACATATATAACATCACTCCCTCGTAAAGTCAACAGTACACTTATTTACAGGGTGAGACGATCTGGGGCTTTTAGCTCCTTTGTCGATCGTCTCGGTACAAATACAGGTGTGGGTGAGTTGCTTAGTTCTTCACTGGGCTGCTGGGCAGCCGGCCTTGCTGGGCTGCTGGGGATGGTGAGTTCGGCTTCGTGGTCAACCGTGATGTCGGTTGCCACTTGTGTGTATGTTGAAGGGTCAAAGTTAGTTGTGTTCTCTTCGAGTTGCTCGTAGTTGTTAGTGAACCGCAATTTGGTTTGGTCCAAATGCTTTTGCACGTTAGTCCATTGGCCAATTTGTCCTGAAACACCCTACTCCCTTTTTTGGCTATGACCGTGCCAGCAAGCCATTTGGGACCATGTCCATAACTGAGTACAAACACAGGGTCATTGACCTCAATATCGCATGACAAGTTTGCGCGATCATGGTACATGCTTTGTCGATGCTGCCTGCCCGCGACGTGATCATGGAGATCAGGGTGGACAAGAGAGAACCTTGTTTTGTGCACCCTTTTCATGAGCAGCTCGGCTTGGGGAACCCCGGTGAGCGAGTGGGGTCTGGTGCGGTAGCTGAGCAGCACTCGGGACAGTCGGCTCTGCAGGGAGCCTTCCGACACGCGTTTCAAGCTTTGCTTGATGATTTGAACTGCCCGTTCTGCCTGGCTGTTGGATGCGGGCTTGAACGGGACAGAGGTGACGTGCTTGATCCCATCGCGGGTCATGAATTCCTTGAATTCAGCACTGGTGAAACACGGCCCATTATCGCTGACAAGGACATCAGGCAGGCCGTGTGTGGCAAACATGGTTTGTAGGCTTTCGATGGTGACGGTGGACGTGCTTACAGACATTATTACACATTCGATCCATTTTGAATAAGCATCCACAACAATCAAGAACATTTTGCTTAGAAATGGGCCCGCAAAGTCAACGTGGATCAGTTTGGAGGGTCACGACCACAAACTTAGCGGTGCCTCTCTGGGTACATTGCTCAGTTGAGAGCAAGTGTTGCACTGGTGCACACATGACTCTAAATCTGAGGCGATGCCGGGCCACCACATATGGGATCTGGCTATGGCTTTCATCATTACTATGCCTGGGTGGGTGCTGTGTTGGTCGTGTATGAGTATGGATAAATGGGTCCTTTTCGGGTTGGAAATCGGTGGTTAGTGGTGTGCCACAGGGATCAGTGCTGGGACCACAACTGTTTACAATATACATAGATGACCTGGAAGAGGGGATAGAGTGTAGTGCAACAAAATTTGCAGATGACACTAAGATTAGTGGGAAAGCGGGTTGTGTAGAGGACTTAGAGAGACTGAAAGGAGATTTGGATAGGTTAAGCGAATGGGCTAAGGTTTGGCAGATGGAATACAATGTCGGAAAGTGTGAGGTCATCCACCTTGAGAAAAAAAACAGCAAATGGGAATATTATTTGAATGGGGAGAAATTACAACATGCTGTTGTGCAAAGGGACCTGGGGGTCCTTGTGCATGAATCCCAAAAGGTTAGTTTGCAGGTGCAGCAGGAAATCAGGAAGGCAAATGGAATATTGGCCTTCATTGCGAAAGGGATGGAGTACAAAAGCAGGGAGGTCTTGCTGCAACTGTATAAGGTATTGGCAAGGCCGCACCTGGAGTACTGCATGCAGTTTTGGTCACCTTACTTAAGGAAGGATATACTAGCTTTGGAAGGGGTACAGAGACGATTCACTAGACTGATTCCAGAAATGAGGGGGTTACCTTATGATGATAGATTGAGTAGACTGGGTCTTTACTCCTTGGAGTTCAGAAGGATGAGGGGTGATCTTATGGAAACATTTAAAATCATGAAAGGGATAGACAAGATAGAGGCAGAGAGGTTGTTTCCATTGGTGGGGGAGACTAGAACTAGGGGGCACAGCCTCAAAATACGGAGGAGCCAATTTAAAACCGAGTTGAGAAAAAATTTCTTCTCCCAGAGGGTTGTGAATCTGTGGAATTCTCTGCCCAAGGAAGCAGTTGAGGCTAGCTCATTGAATGTTTTCAAGTCACAGATAGATAGATTTTTAACCAATAAGGGAATTAAGGGTTACGGGGAGCGGGCGGGTAAGTGGAGCTGAGTCCACGTCCAGATCAGCCATGATCTTATTGAATGGCGGGGCAGGCTCGAGGGGCTAGATGGCCTACTCCTGTTCCTAATTCTTATGTTCTTATGTTCTTGGGAAAGACCATGCGATTACCACACAAAAGACATTTCGTCTTTGCGCCTGTGGAACGGCTTAATCTCTTCCTGCATCTCCGCTGGGAAGCTGGACCAGCTCCCATGGAGGACACAGTTTTTTACCAGGGACAGTAAAGGATCCTGGCTGGTCCAGGTCCTGATATGATGGGCTGTAACGGGTGACTTCTCATTTTTGAATGTATCCATCACCATGAGCAAGTCTGCAGGCGGTGCCATTTCTACCCCAGTGGTGGGCAATGGTAGCCAACTGAGTGCATCAGCACAGTTCTCTGTGCCCGGTCTGTGGCGGATTACATAGTTGTATGCCAACAGCGTGAGCGCCCATCTTTGGATGCGGGCAGAGGCATTGGTGTTAATCCCTTTGCTCTCTGAGAATAACAATATGAGCAGCTTATGATCAGTTTCTAGCTCAAACTTGAAACCAAACAAATACTGGTACATTTTTTTCACCCCGTATACGCATGCCAGAGTTTCTTTTTCAATCATGCTGTCGGCTCTTTCAGTCTTGGACAGAGTCCTGGACGCATAGACGACCGATTGCAAAATCCCTGATTCGTTAGCCTGTTGTAACACACGCCCAACCCCATATGACGACGCATCGCAAGCTAGCACTAATTGTTTACATAGGTTATCCAGAACAAGTAGCTTGTTTGAACATAACAGATTTCTGGCTTTCTCAAAAGCAGCCTCTTGTGAATTCCCCCATACCCAGTCGTCTCCCTTGTGCAGTAGCACATGTAGGGGTTCTAGCAAGTTGCTTAACCCGGGTAGGAAATTACCGAAATAGTTGAGGAATCCCAGGAACGACTGCACTCCATCACGTTCTGTGGTTTCGGCGAGTTCTTGATGGCCTCCGTTTTGGCGTCGGTGGGTCTGATTCCGTCTGCTGCGATTCTACTTCCTAAGAACTCAACCTCTGGCGCCAGGAAAACACGCTTCGAGCGTTTCAACCTGAGTCCCACTTGATCTAGCCAACTTAGAACCTCTTCCAGGTTCTTCAAGTGTTCGATGGTGTCCCGACCTGTGATCAGTATGTCGTCCTGGAAAACCACGGTGCGTGGAATCGACCTTAGCAGGCTCTCCATGTTCCATTGGAAAATTGCCGTGGCTGAATGAATCCCAAACGGGCATCTATTGTAGATGAACAGACCCTTGTGCGTGTTGATGCAGGTGAGGCTTTTTGAAGATTCCGCCACCTCCTGCATCATGTAGGCCGAGGTCAGGTCCAACTTGGCGAACGTCTTTCCTCCAGCCAGGGTCGCAAATAGGTCATCTACCTTGGGTAGCGGGTACTGGTCCTGTAGCGAAAAACAGTTAATTGTTACTTTATAGTCCCCACAAATTCTGACTGTGCCGTCACCTTTGAGTACCGGGACAATCGGACTGGCCCACTCGTTGAATTCCACTGGCACTATGATGCTTTCTTGATGCAGCCTGTCCAGCTGAATTTCCATTTTCTCTCGCATCATATATGGTACTGCCCGTGCCTTGTGATGGATGGGTTGTGTACCGGGAACCAAGTGGATCTGCACCTTCGCCCCCGAGAAACTTCCAATGCCTGGCTCAAACAACGATGGGAATCTGCTCAGAATCTGGGCACATGAGGCGTTGTCGACGGACAAAAGTGCTCGGATGTCGTCCCAGTTCCAACGGATTTTTCCCAGCCAGCTTCTGCTGAATAGTCTGGGACTATCCCCTGGCATGATCCATAGTGGGAGTTCGTGCACTGCTCCATCATAGGAGACTTTTACTTCTGCGCTGCCAATAACAGGGATCAGCTCTTTGGTATAAGTTCTTAGCTTGGTGTGAATGGGGCTAAGCTTGGGCCTGTGTGCCTTGTTGCACCAGTCTGTCGAAGGCCTTTTTGCTCATGATAGACTGACTCGCACCGGTGTCCAGTTCCATGGGTAGTGGAATTCCATTCAGTTCAACTTTTAACATAATCGGTGGACATTTCGTGGTGAAGGTGTGTACACATCTGTCTCCTCGGTTCGAGTCTCTAGTTCAGCCTGATCTACCATAGATCGATCTTCCTCTGCAACATGGTGGTTTGCAGCTCGCCTGCACATTCGCTGGAGGTGTCCCATTGTTCTGCAGCCTTTGCACGCATAGTGCTTGAAGCGGCATTGATGGGCCCGATGATCACCTCCACAATGCCTCGCATTAACGATTGATGGCGGACTCTGGGTCATCTGAGGTCGTGCAGCAGCCGGCGTGTATGTCCTGCCATATGCATTCCTGCTTGAAAATGATGTTACTTTGTGCACAATACTTGCCGAAACCTCTTTATGCTGCGAAATTTGTTTGGTGTTATCGCTGGTGGACATAAATGCCTGGGCTATCGTTATGGCTTTGCTCAGATTCGGTGTTTCAACAGTCAATAGTTTGCGAAGGATAACCTCATGGCCAATGTCAAGCACAAAAAAGTCTCTTAGCATTTGTTCAAGGAATCCATCAAATTCGCAATGTCTTGCAAGGCGCCTTAGTTTGGCGACGTAGCTCGCCACTTCCAAGCCCTCCAACCATTGACACGTGTCGTACCGATACCATGCTATCAAAAGGCTTTCCTTCGGATTTAGATGCTCCTGATCTAGCATACACAATTCTTCATAGGATTTGGTTGTTGGTTTCACCGGAGCTAGGATATTCTTCATGAGGCCATAGGTTGTTGCCCCACAGACGGTAAGGAGGATCGCCCTTTGTTTGGCAGCATTCTCGTCCTCTTCCAGCTCATTGGCCACGAAGTATTGGTTGAGTCTCTCCACGAAGGCCTCCCAATCGGCCCCTTCTGAGAATTTCTCCAGGATACCAACAGTTCTTTGCATTTTCGCGCAGTTGTTCGTTACTTCGACGCCAATTATTACGCTCATAATAAAGGATGAAACTGAGTACTGTGTTCAATGAGCAAGTGTGACCTTAGCTTCTTCAATTCGATTCCAGAGTGCAGGTACAGCGTGGGAGGCCTGCTTATGTACAGTGCTCCCAAGGAATGCTGGGATCCCTTGGGACTCCAACAGGTAGGCCCTCTGGTGGTGGTGTGATACAGGTTGCCAAGGGTTACATACATAACACCCACACCCCCTCCAGACAGGTGGCTACATAGCTGCAAGACTCTTACGTGATGAGTTGATATCTGAACGATTTGCCTGAAAGAACGTTGCTGTGAGTGACAATGCTGACACACTGCTATGTGTGTGCAGCTCAGACATCAATGGTGCCCATCACCTTGGTTGCAGTTAAAGTTTACGCTGATTAAGTTTAATTTAACCCTTTCATGATAAGGAATCACCAATTTGTAATGGTCCAGCTATCTGAGACAATGTGCAACAAGGTTATGTTCAATACCAAAAATTATTATACCAACATTGGTCTAAAATCATACGTATCACAGGCAAAAACACACAACCCCGCCCACACCCCACTTTTTCGACCATTGACATCAATCAAATGTTCAACATGCCCAGCAACACAGAATATAAAGGCAAAGCAGGAACGTGGTCCCCTCCCCCCATACATTACAACAAATTGCATACATCCAGATGGAGATATAACACAGCCATCACCTGCAGACATGCACTTCATTTTCCTTCCCCCCCTCCCCATCTTCTCCCCACCTCTATCCCTTCCCCTCCTCGCTCCATGGTGCGTGGCCGAGGAGCTCCTCAGGTGGTGCCTCATTAGGGGGGGATGAAGGCAGAGGCGGTGGTTGCACAGGTACGGGAGCGGGGGGGGGGTGCCGAGGGGGAAATATTCTTTGATGCAGAAGCATCTTGGTCCTTGCTCACATCTGGCATTTGCAGTGATGGTGCAGAACCTAGGGGTGGAGTGCCGCGCTCTTGGACCACTGGGAGGCCTGTGCCAGTAGTATTCCTGGCTATCACATCCAGGGCCTACGCCATCCACGAAATGTATTCAGCCATGGTGGCCAGCTGTTGGGATATGCCCCCCAATGCTTCGATGAGCTGGTCACCAATGTCTACAGTCCTCCTGGACAACTGTACCATCTCTCCGCTGTCATGTGGACCAGACCTGTCGTGGACCAGGCCTGTTGTGTCACGAGGCCTCTGCGAGGTTGGTGCCATCCTGGGGACAAATGGGGTGCCCTGTGGTACATAAGAACATAAGAACATAAGAACATAAGAATTAGGAACAGGAATAGGCCATCTAGCCCCTCGAGCCTGCTCCGCCATTCAACAAGATCATGGCTGATCTGGCCGTGGACTCAGCTCCACTTACCCGCCCGCTCCCCATAATCCTTAATTCCCTTATTGGTTAAAAATCTATCTATCTGTGACTTGAATACATTCAATGAGTAGCCTTAACTGCTTCCTTGGGCAGAGAATTCCACAGATTCACAACCCTCTGGGAGAAGAAATTCCTTCTCAACTCGGTTTTAAATTGGCTCCCCGGTATTTTGAGGCTGTGCCCCCTAGTTCTAGTCTCCCCGACCAGTGGAAACAACCTCTCTGCCTCTATCTTGTCTATCCCTTTCATTATTTTAAATGTTTCTATAAGATCACCCCTCATCCTTCTGAACTCCAAGGAGTAAAGACCCAGTCTACTCAATCTATCATCATAAGGTAACCCCCTCATCTCCGGAATCAGCCGAGTGAATCGTCTCTGTACCCCCTCCAAAGCCAGTATATCCTTCCTTAAGTAAGGCGACCAAAACTGCACGCAGTACTCCAGGTGCGGCCTCACCAATACGCTATACAGTTACTGAAGTACCTCCTTGCTTTTGTACTCCATCCCTCTCGCAATGAAGGCCAACATTCCATTCGCCTTCCTGATTACCTGCTGCACCTGCAAACTAACTTTTTGGGATTCATGCACAAGGACCCCCAGGTCCCTCTGCACCGCAGCATGTTGTAATTTCTCCCCATTCAAATAGTATTCCCTTTTTTTGTTTTTTTTCCCAAGGTGGATGACCTCACACTTTCCGACATTGTATTCCATCTACCAGACCTTAGCCCATTCGCTTAACCTATCTAAATCTCTTTGCAGCCTCTCTGTGTCCTCTACACAACCCGCTTTCCCACTAATCTTAGTGTCATCTGCAAATTTTGTTACACTACACTCTGTCCCCTCTTCCAGGTCATCTATGTATATTGTAAACATTTGTGGTCCCAGCACCACTCCCTGTGGCACACCACTAACCACCGATTTCCAACCCGAAAAGGACCCATTTATCCCGACTCTCTGCTTCCTGTTCGCCAGCCAATTCTCTATCCATGCTAATACATTTCCACTGACCCAGCGTACCTTTATCTTCTGCAGTAACCTTTTGTGTGGCACCTTATCGAATGCCTTTTGAAAATCTAAATACACCACATCCATCGGTATACCTCTATCCACCATGCTCGTTATATCCAGTAAATTAGTTAAACATGATTTCCCCTTCATGAATCCATGTTGCGTCTGCTTGATTGCACTATTCCTATCTAGATGTCCCGCTATTTCTTCCTTAATGATAGTTTCAAGCATTTTCCCCACTACAGATGTTAAACTAACCGGCCTATAGTTACCTGCCTTTTGTCTGCCCCCTTTTTTAAACAGAGGCGTTGCATTAGCTGCTTTCCAATCCGCTGGCACCTCCCCAGAGTCCAGAGAATTTTGGTAGATTATAACTTCCGCCATCTCTTTTAATACCCTGGAATGCATTTCATCAGGACCAGGAGACTTGTCTACCTTGAGTCCCATTAGCCTGTCCAGCACTACCTCCCTAGTGATAGTAATTGTCTCCAGGTCCTCCCTTCCCACATTCCTGTCACCAGCAATTTTTGGCATGGTTTCTGTGTCTTCCACTGTGAAGACCGAAGCAAAATAATTGTTTAAGGTCTCAGCCATTTCCACATTTCCCATTATTAAATCCCCCTTCTCATCTTCTAAGGGACCAACATTTACTTTAGTCACTCTTTTCCGTTTTATATATCTGTAAAAGCTTTTACTATCCGTTTATATGTTTTGCGCAAGTTTACCTTCGTAATCTATCTTTCCTTTCTTTATTGCTTTCTTCGTCATTCTTTGCTGTCGTTTTAAAATTTTCCCAATCTTCTATTTTCCCACTAAGCTTGGCCACCTTATACGCATTGGTTTTTAATTTGATACTCTCCTTAATTTCCCTGTTATCCACGGCTGGTTATCCCTTCTCTTACTGCCCTTCTTTTTCATTGGAATATATTTTTGTTGAGCACTATGAAAGAGCTCCTTAAAAGTCCTCCACTGTTCCTCAATTGTGCCACCGTTTAGTCTTTGTTTCCAGTCTACTTTAGCCAACTCTGCCCTCATCCCACTGTAGTCCCCTTTGTTTAAGCATAGTATGCTCGTTTGAGACACTACTTCCTCACCCTCAATCTGTATTACAAATTCAACCATACCGTGATCACTCATTCCGAGAGGATCTTTTACTAGGAGATTGTTTATTACTCCTGTTTCATTACAGAGGATCAGATCTAAGATAGCTTGCTCCCTTGTAGGTTCTGTAACATACTGTTCTAAGAAACAATCCCGTGTGCATTCTATGAATTCCTCCTCCAGGCTACCCCGTGCGATTTGATTTGACCAATCGATATGTAGGTTAAAATCCCCCATGATTACTGCCGTTTCTTTTTCACATGCCTCCATTATTTCCTTGATTATTGCCCGCCCCACCATGAAGTTATTATTTGGGGGCCTATAAACTGCGCCCACCAGTGACTTTTTCCCCTTACTATCTCTAATCTCCACCCACAATGATTCAACATTTTGTTCATTCGAGCCAATATCGTCTCTCACAACTGCGCTGATATCATCCTTTATTAACAGAGCTACCCCATCTCCTTTCCCTTCTTGTCTATCTTTCCGAATCGTCAGTTACCCCTGTATGTTTAATTCCCAGTCTTGGCCACCCTGCAACCACATTTCTGTAATGGCCACCAAATCATACCCATTTGTAATGATTTGTGCCATCACCTTATTTACTTTATTTCGAATGCTGCGTGCGTTTAGGTAGAGTGTTTTAATACTAATTTTTAATCCATGATTTTTAGTGGCGAGGTGCTTGGGACCGGTACCTCCAGAGTGGAAGCGGGAATGATCGGAGTACCACTAGATGGCCTTGGGGTGAAATGGCTTCTGGAGCGTGGTGATGCAGGTTCCTCGAAGTCTGCGCTCTCATCCGTAGAGAACAGACCCAGCGGGTTGACGGATGAGAATCGGAGCTCCTCAGCAGATGTAGCATCTTCTGGAGAGTCAGGTCCTACGCCCCCACCTTCTGGCATCTTAAAGGTTCTTAGAGGAGAAGGAGGTGCTAGGGTCACAAGGTGAGTCCAGTGCTACACACAGCATATGCACGACAAAAGCACCACTGCTATCAAGATCATCACAGACATCACATTTCATGACAGTCAACACATTTGCATTGCAATGATTTTCATTCGGCTAGCATTATTTATAGGCCAATTTTAGAAATCATCTATCATATATGATTGTTTACGTATGAGTGGATGTGGCATCTACTGACGTTACATCACACAATGGTGTAAACTTTATACATGTGGCATCACTTCAGGGTCTGCAGACGCTTCTGTGGCTGTCCGGGGGTGCTTCCCCACGAGTGCGAGCACCCGCTCCTCCATCTCAGTGATGTCGCAGATGATTGGTGGCTCCCCACCCGTTCACTTCCGCATGGACTTCATCGCCGATAGCTTCTTCTGTAAAAGGTGTCACGACAACATGGCATGAGATCATTGCATGATATCATTGCTAGGTACTGTCACAGTGACTGATACAACACATAACCGATAGATGTAATCATGATTATTATGATAATTATCATTCTTTGCCTGAAGACATGCACCGTGATCGCAGACTTTGAGTAAAACATTCCTGGTAAAAGTGAAAGACCTCACATCTGATGATAGTCACTCATGACTGTTACAAATCAAATTATATAAATACATAAGTACATGTAAATCAATGTAATACTTACTCTTGCGGATCCCACAAGGTCGTTCCATTGTTTGCGGCATTGGTTGCCCTCACGCACCTCGTTGGTCGCCGACGAGACCACCTCTGTAATCTCCGTCCATATCTTCTGGTAGCCCTTAAGGATGGGCTTCCTACACCCTCCCTGTGTCAAATCACCCCGGCGTAACTCGACCTCCTGCAGGAGGGAGGCATTTGCTTCGTCTGAGAATCTCCTCGCCATTTTGCACCCTCCAATGTGTTCCTCTCCCAGCTCACTGCTCTCGCCAGCGTCAGTCTCCACAGCGTGTTGTGATGCCTCCTCCTCTCCCTCCATTATAGGTCAAATTCAGGCAAATATATGGCTAGTAACACCTAATTTTTATTTTCCTATTTGCTCGAAAGCTCTAAACTCTCCCTCCTTCCTCCCAAAGCAGCCACACCACACCCACATACGCCTTCAGTCCCTATCAGCTACCTCTCTCTCTGTCTCCTCTTCTGTGCATGTCATGATGACCCTTGACCTCCTGAATCGCGGGAATTGAGCCTTGCCATGTCATTGCTAAGGACGGCGACACTTTACGGCAGAAGGGCAGTGAGATTTAACACTACCGCCCATTTCGTATCGCTTGCGGTAATGCCCAATTTCAAAAATGGAGACTAGGTGCTTTGAGAATGAGCAAGAAGCCGGCGATCTGAAAACCCATTTTTACCGCCCACGCCAGAAATAACGCCCATTTTTGGGCGATAAGCACAAATGTGTAAAATCTAGCCCCAGGTGTGGTCTCACCAATGCCCTGTACAATTGTAGCAGGACTTCCCTACTTGTGTACTCCAACCTCCTTGCAATAAAGGCCACATTCCATTTGCCTTCCTATGCAACACTACGGGCCAGGTGGCAACCAAAAAATGAGCCGGTGTCGCAACCAGTGGAGATTCACACCGGCTCGCCTCTCCCCGGCGGTACTGCTCTGTCCTCCGTTGACACCAAATGTCCCAGCAGAGCGCTGGAAGCTGGCTGCCCAGGCGTAACTGCTTTCCGCTGCCATTGCTCCCCCTCCGGAGTGCTAAGAGTGGCGGCAGAAGACCAAATTCCCTCCCCAATGTATTTCCTTTATGAGGTCACTTAAATCTCTCTGAGCACTAACATTTAATAGTTTCTCACCATTTAAAAATTATGTTTTTCTCTTCTTCCTATCAAAGTGAATAAGTTAACATTTCCCCACCTATATATTTAAAAATGTTTTGTTCCACATGGTGCTTTCAAACACTTTGAAAATGAAATTATTTCTAATGCAAAACAGTCAATTAAATGAAAACTATTTTTTTGTCCTTTTTTAAAGCACTTGCATAAATACACAACTTTTCTATCAGTTTATGGAAGTTCAAGTTCTTTAGGATGCACTAAGAAAATGCACAACTAAATGGTAAATTGGACCTGCAAGAATGCTGCTTATTCATGAGGCAGCTAAAAAGCTACTTGATCATTACACAGGAGATCAGCATGGGATCATCTGCAAGGAAAGTCTGTTAGTATATCTGGAAGAGGATGTCAGACTTCAATAACAACAACTTGCATTTTATAAGCACTACTCACAGGCAGGAAGGCATCTCAGAATGTGCAACAATAAAGAGGAAAAGGATATAGTGGACATCAAACATAAGGAAAGTGGAGGAAATATGGAAAGGTTAGGATGGGAAAACTAAAGATGCAGTTGAAGAGAAGGCTTCTGAATGGGTTTTTGAAAACAGGAAGACAGAGTAAACTGCACAGAGAAGTCCAGAGGATAAGAGTGTAGTGCCTGAATGAATGGCCACTAAAGGTGAAGAGAAGGACACGAGGTGGTCACAAAGGTAGGGTGAGGTGATGCCATGGAAAGATTTTAAAAAGGACATGCTGGGACACGGTGAACCAGTGGACAGGGGTGATGGGGCTGTGGGATTTAATGTGGTGAAGTCAAGCAATGTGGACTAGAACTTTTGAAGTGGAAGGGAAAAGATGCAATGGAGGCACAAAGTGTTGCAGAGGTGGAAGATACCTGCGCTTGAAGGGGGTAAGTTCAAAACAAACTTTTTCTCCAGCTTTCCTGCCCGACAGCAGCCTGATTGACAGGGTGGCTGCCTGTCGGGCAGGAAAGCCTGCAGCAGAAGGACGCAGCGGAGGAGCTGGTATGGAGGCAGGGAGGGATCGCGGTTGGGGGTGTCCAGTGGCGGGGTGGTGGAGAGATCGCTGGTGGGGGAGGGGGGGGCGCGAGATGGTGGTCGGGGGATAGTGTGTGATTGTGGGGGTGAGATGGTGAGGGGGCCAAGATGGTGTCGGATATGCTAGATGATGGGTGGGCTTGGTGGTGGGGTGTGAAGGCGGGGCGGGGGGAGGGTGTTGTGGAAGATCATGCAGGCGAGATTGCGGGGTGGCAGGGGTGTCGGACAGAAAGTGGGAAATTGTTTACAGGTTAGCTTGTTGGGTCTGGAGGTAACACTCCTGCACCACAAGCTGTGCTATAAAGGCACTTAGCTTATGTATCTAGCCCTTCTCGCCTCCTTTTACCTGTTGGGTTTCCCGAGGTCAGGGAAATCTGACCGACGTGTTAAAAATAAAAATAAAAAGCATGTTAAAATAGAAGCACGCAGCCTCTTTAAAAGCTGTTATCAATCGATCCACATGCTGAGAGCAGATTATTAGCCTTCATCCATCCCACATGTCCCCCAACCACCCAACCCCCTGTTAAAACCAGAAGTGAGCGGGTTTGAGTCGTGTTTGAAATATAACATTTTTAACTCCTCCTCTGACCCACACACACACAATTACTCCCAATAATTCAGAGGTTAGCGGTCAATCTATAAATTGGGAATGTTCTCCCTGGAAAATAAATGTTTGAGAGATGATATGATTACTGCTTTTAGGATTCTAAAGGGACTAGATAATGTAGATCATGACAAGTTATTTCACCTGGACCAAGACAGTAGAACCAGAGGACACAGCCTGCCCTTGAAGGGGAGTAAATTCAAAACTAATCTTCAGAATATTTCAGTGAGCAAGTGACTAATCTATGGAACAGGCTCCCTAGGGAGATGATGCATGCAGTTAGTATTGATTCATTAAAATATAAATGAGATAGCTTTCTTCCAGAAAATATTTTGAAATTTGAGTAATTTGAGACGGCTGGATTTTCTGTTATATAACCGTTTTCACAGCGCTGCCGTTTTTAGGCCGAACTTTTGGCTTTTACGTCTGCAGTAAAGTTAGCTTTGCACGATGTATCGGCAACTTTAGTCTGGGGCCGGTCGCGCTGCGAGAGAGGCCTTGGCGTGGGGGAAAAAGCACATTCAAAAAACATTCACAAACATTCACAAAACCCTTCCCTACAAAATCACTGAAAAATAATTTAAAAATAAAAATGAACTTACCTTTTTTGCAGGTTTTCATACTAACCGCTGCTGGCAGGGCTGCACCGACAGGTTTGACCTATCGGTATTCTGGGAATGATGGAAAGTGCCGAAATACGATGGCAATGCAATCCGCGGTGTTGCACGTCATTTCATGTCGGCGCACCTCTCCCCGGCGGTACTTGAAATCGCTGCTGCCGAGGATCCCACCGACCAGGTTTTCGCTGCTGAGGGTCACAAACCTGGCGAAACTCTGGCCCGATATGTGGTAAATGTAGCATGCTTGGAAGGAACAGGTGACTTTGGACTTATGGGACTGGATTTTCGGCTTTTGAGATTTCGGGGCGGTAATGGCGGCAGGGCGGTCCTGATACCGCCTGGAAAAATTTTGCACCTCGGTCTGCAAAATTCGGCAAAAAATTAGGTTCCATGATCGGCGGTGCAAAATCAGGTGTTACACAAGGAAACTTTTGCACCCCAGCCAAAAACCGTGGCATTAAAAAAGTTTCTTTGATTTGAGGAACTTCATTATTGCCCAGTGCCTTGCAACATAATGTTGTATATTTTATAGGTTTATTTTTTGGGGGGAGTTTTTTGTTACTTTGTTACAGTAAAATTTATGATTCATTATTTGCCATTGGTGTCTTGTGCATCATTCCAACGTTCACCAGAGATGTGCCTGTATGGGGGCACATAGCGTGTCCAGTATTAGCTCCATCCCTCAGTTTCCTCCATTTCGGAGAACCGGCCCATTATGAGCTGGCGACGTGCGACTCTTGGTCCGGCAGCATCTCCACGTTGCCTCCCTGTGGATGGTGTGACTATTTAATGGGGGCCTCGCCAGGCTCCTCTTCATCGTCCTCCTCCTCCTGAGGTGGGCATGCAATCCCCACTGGCAATGCCTGACCCCTCATGGTGGCCAAGTTGTGCAACATGTAGCAAAACACAATGAATTTGGATACATGTTGAGGGGAGTACTGAAGGCTGCCTCCAGAGCAGTCCAGGCATCGGTCTGCCTGTAGGAGGTGGCATATCTCTGTCAGCACTTCCTTTCGGAAGCACAGCTTTCTCACCCACTGCTCCTCAGAGAGCTGGAGGTATGAGTGTTGGTGCCTGTAAATCCGTGGGGGGTAAGTCCTCCTCCCCAAATGTCTTTGGCCTCTCCTCAACCGTAGGCTGACATGGCCAGCAGCCCTTCTTCTAGCTTGACGCCGTCTGGCAATAGAATGGAGGATGATACGCTGGCGAATTAGTAATGCTACCATTAAATTCTCTCACTGAAGTTGTAAGGGTCCTGTAATGGCAGATAAAAGTGCCATTTGCAAGTCGGAGCTTCATGCAGTGTGATGTGCGCAACCGTTGCAGTCAATGTGACTTGCGATGTAGGAGCCTCATCCCTCCATTTAAATATGCTGACAAATCTGCCTACTGCACTCTGGGAATGCCTGGTATTTCAGACGTTTCCTGGGGCGGGTGTTAAATGAGGCGTTAGAGACGAATTTTGCATCTGGAGCGGTAGCGGCGTGTTGCACGACGATTAACATCATGTTCTCAGTGAAACTAGAGGGCAGGGCAGTAAGTTTTTGCACTGCCACAAACAATGAGCTGAATTTGCCGGCCGGGCGGTAAAAGCTGGCACCCGACGTTACGCCTAAAAATATCATTTACCGCTCCTCCAGGGCACAAACTGAGGCACAACTGAGCCAAAAATCCTGCCCATGGCTTCCCAAGCTCTCCCCCACTGGGGTTTTCCTTGTGTCATTTCTGGGTCTAATTGATAAATATTGATTGCTATGATTAGTCAACAATTTCATTATTGTTGTATCATGCGACTACCACGATGGTAGAAGGTGAACTAGATGGTCCGGAGTCTTTTTTAGTCTAGCAATTCCAATGTTGCTATGTTCCTAGGTTTTGGAAACAGTTTTGGAAACAGAGTGCTTATGATGGAGGAAGCTGAACACATGGTCAGGTGGGATGGCAAGGTTCTGAAGCTACTTGACTTAGCTTGAAATGGCAGCTTGAAAAGTTGATGAAATCGATGCCAGAAGCACAGAGGTGCTGATGGGCACTGAAGAGAATGGCCTAAGTTTTGCCAACGGGTGGCTGGAAGAAGCGTTTGGCTCATCCAGGTCTTGACATTAGCCAAGTAATGTGAAACTTTGGCAACAACCTTTGGGTCAGTGGAGGAGGCAGTGAAGTAAAGTTTGGTGTTATCAGCATACTTTCATATCAGCATAATGTTACCAAGATGAAGCATGCAGATAATGAGGAAAAAGATGGATCCGTAGAGTATACTGGAGGTGATTGTGCATATAGAAGAGGAGAAGGCATGGGCAGCAACATAGAGATTACTTTACATCTTTTGTAGATCCCATCAATTTTCATGCCATTGAAAGCAATGAGATAAAATTGGGTGGGTTCTACAACGGGCAGCTGATCCATTCCACCAGATCACCGCCTAAGCAGTGAACATGAAAATTTACCCCATAGTCTCTGTGATGAGTCAGGCAAGGGTAGAATCAGGAGAGAGCATTGCCCTGGCAGTGGCCAAGAGAGGCTGGAGGAGAATGTAACAGACAACATTATCAAAGGTGGCAGAGAGTTTGCGGAGGATGAAGAGAGATAGTATTTTGGAGAGGAAGGGAAGATTTGAGATTGAGTAGTAGTTGGAGATAATGGAGAGATATAGAGTGAGTTTTTTGAGGAGATTGATAACTGTTGATTTGAAGGTAGAGGGAATGGGTGTCAGATGAGAACAATAGGTTGATGATGTCGGAAAGCAAGGAATTAAGGGAGACACGGAGAAATATGCCAAGATATGTCAAAATAGAAGGCAAATAGGTTGAGGATCTCAGCTGCCCAAATCTCTCACTGAGTGGGAAGTCTTACGCAGCATGAGAAACATGCAAACTAAAGCAGGGGAATATATTTCTGGCTTCTAATCACAAATCTTCTTTGTGGAGATCTATTTAAGCAAGTGTAAGGCATTAGGGTCTTGTTCCATTAAATGTGTCTTGTATTTTCTGGATAGCAAAAACATGCCTAACTATGCATGTTGACTTATCATGTGCTGTTTTCTCTTCCTTATTCATATACTAAAACCATAGCAGCAGCAATTCAGTCATCTCAGCAACAAACTTCACCACAACACTCAGCCTCATCACCACTTGATGTAGGCACTAGCCCAGATATAGGAGCATAAAAACTGGTTTGTAGTGGCTTGCCGGCATGAACTGAGCACAAACATCAATTTCTGTGCCAGAACAGGCAGGCCCGAGGCACACCCAATATTGGGCCATTCATTGGACTGGATTATCCTCTAAGCAGTTTTGCCACTGGAGGTGACTTCTGCCCATCCCCTATACCCACTCTGACCCCAACCCATTTTTCTGAGTTGGCGGTTATTAAACATACAGAGTGGGCTCCTGACAGGATCTCGCCAATGCTGAGGGAGCTCACAACTGGTGCAGGAGGCACTATTAAAAGAGGCAGAATTTTCTGCAGCTTATTTAAGAAAAATAAAAATGCTCTCCAGCAACCGCAGCCTCTTCTGGGGCAAAAGAGAAGAATTGATGGCCACTACCAGACCCTTTCCCTCCAACAGGGCCATCAGCATGATCCTGCCACTGTCTCACCATATATTGGCATCACTTTTCTGCCAGTACTTGGGGTCACCAGTACTTCAGTGGGGAGGCAGGATAACTCGCTCTTTTCCAAAGCCCTGCCATCTCTCACCACCACACCCCACCCCATTTTCATTTAAATTGTTTAGTACAGTGGAGGAAAATTCAGATTATCTTCTGTTGATCATTGAGTCTGTTTACAAAATATATACTGTTTAAAAACAAAACTTACATTTAAAAAGGAATCAATGCAGAAAAGCTGTATGCTATACAAATGCAAGGTCAATATGCTAGAAACAATTTTTCCTGAAATCATAGGATTCAATTTGCTCCAAAGCCATTTTTTGGCATATTGCCAGAGTTACCCCTGTTTATCTAGGCCAGAACTACTCCAAAAATAAATGTGCCAAGTTTCCCCGTTCTATTTTTTGAAATTGGCACCACGCAGCCTGTTCTGTAGCCTCGGGGGATGGAACCTACTGTTTACACCAAAAAAACCGATGTTGCCCCTTCTGCGCATGCACGGGAAAAAAAGGACGTTTTTTGACGTGATTCCTATGGGTGCACATGCCCAATACAGCTCCCGGTCTGCAATCGGCCATTTTTAAAGAGCCAGTTGTGTGTGTGAGAACTTTGAGTGCTGTGTGAGAAATGTAATTATCATTGGAAAAATCGGAGCTGCAATACAAGATGCAACGCGGCGCAAGGACCAAGAATTTCTTACAGGATGAAGTGGAGGCACTAGTTACTGTGATTGAGGGTAGATGGCACGAGCTGGACACCAGCAGAGGTCACATAAAAGTTTCACCCAAAGAAATGAAGAAACGCTAGAACCAACTTGCACAAGATTACTGGTACAATGGTGACCACCCCAAGGTCTGGAGACCAGTGCAAAAAGAAGTGGCAGGATCTTGGTCAAGTAATTAGTGTAAGTAATATTTACATTTTTCAATGGAATTGCAATTGTAAATGTGACCATCTGTTTATGTCCCACCCAACAGAAAGACACCCTCCCTAATAGTTATATTTTCATTTTTTCAGAGGAAGGTGGCACACAACAAACGAGAAAGAACTCAAACAGGTGGAGGCCCGGTAAATCTGCACCCAGTGACACACTTGGAAGAGAGGGTCGCTGCTTTGATGGGTCCTGCCTGGAGAAAAGCAACCACCACTGCACAAGCTGGGTCCACACTCGAGGGTAAGTCCTGAAAATTCCACAGTCTGGCTTTGCTATGTGTTAAGTACTGTGGGGGCTAGCGAGGTTTTGGTTCATGGGGATGTCTGTCAGCTACGCTTTGGTTGACGCAATGTGCTATCATTCATCATGGTCCTTCAAATGAGCCTGCTGCCTGCGCTGTGTGAGCCTACTCATACCACCCTGCCCCCTCCTCTGCTGCTAACCATTTGTCTGTTCTGTTATATTTTGCAGAACTTGAGGCCAACCCTGACGATGCAAAAGAAGATTCAGACAAGGACGAGCCTGAAGAGAAGAACATCTTCCAATCCCACCCTCCAGACCAAGAGCATGGGGGTGAGGGGGAGGGGGAGGGGATGGATGAAGCCCTATTGTTGTACTCACTTTGGAGGAGGTGCAGGTGCCACTCATTGAGGTGCTAGCCCCTTCCCTAAGTAGTGGTTTGAGTGTTGGTGGGACATTCCATGGTTTCCCACCATCCGAGGCTGGGGATTCCCGTGGGGTGCAGCAAGGCACACCCAGGGCCCCACCGTCCAAGGCTGTGGGTCCCACTGGGATGCAACAAGGCACACCCAGGGCCCCACCGTCCAAGGCTGCGGGTCCCACTGGGATGCAGCAAGGCACACCAAGGGCCCCACCATCAGAGGCTGCAGGTCCCATTGGGATGCAGCAAGGCACTCCCAGAGTCCCACCGTCCGAAGCTGCGGGTCCCATGTTGAGGAAGGGAAGGAGAGATTGACAGTGCTCTCCTGAGATGCAGGATCAAACAGATGTGGTCCAGATGATGGCAATGAGTGTGGAGAGCATTGACCTTACGCGATCACTCCTGCACACCATCAGTAGGGTGGGTGATGAGGTATCGGGACTGTCGGGAGAAGTAACAACACTCACGAGAAATGGGAACGCTGTCCGGGAACATGAGGAAGGGAATATCTCAGTCAGCAGAAATAATGTCAGGGCACATGAGGGAGGGAATGTCGCAGGTAGCTGATGCGCTGTCAATGAACATGAAGGAGGGAATGTCGCAGGTAGTTGAAACACTGTCAGTGAACATGAGGGAGGGAATGTTGCAGGTAGTTGATACACTTTTGCTCAACATGAGGGAGGGAATGTTGGAGGTAGGTGAGACACTGTCAGGGCACATGAGGGAGGGAATGTTGGAATTAGCTGCTGCAATAAGGGAACACGCCCACACTCTGTGTCCATTGACAGAATCAACTGCCACTCCCACTCCAATCCCCAGATCAGCCCAAGCCGGGCCTTCCACATTACCGGCTGCACCAACCGCCTCCCCCCCCCCCTGACCCCCATCAAGAAGTGTGTATCCCGAGATGCTCGAAAGAATAAGCTTGGTACCAATCCAAGAAACAATGCGCCACCAGCTGCGGGCAGGGGTGGAGTCACCAAGACCAAGACCAAGCGCAGCGGGCAGTCTTAGAATAAGGTGGAGGGGAGATGGGTGCAGCCTTTCCTTGATGCTGTTGTTGTTGTTACTGTTGTAACTGTTCTCAAATTAAAAGTTTTTTGTAAGTTATGTAAATTTGCAAGTTTAAAAGTTAGTAAGTGATCTTAAATTTTTTAAGTGATCTTAGAGTTTGTAAATGATCTTAAAGTTTGTAAGTGAACTTAAGTGAAAACTTTAAAGTTTGATACAAGAATATTTTTATTAAAGTTAAGTTAAATACAAACAAATCTTTGTTAAACTTTTGAATAAAATATATTTTAAATTATAACTGAATCATTTACATTATTTGTTCCTTTATTAACACAACTTATGGAATTCAAGAAGAATCATTTCCATTATTTGTTCAATTACTAACACAACTTTTTGAAGTAAACAAAAACCATTTCCATTATTTGTTCCATTAACAGAACACAACATTACGGAACATGTCCAAACAGTAAACATGGTCCATGTGGACTAGTTGCCGCTGAGCCTTCAGGCTGCAAAGCGTTCACGGATGAGCTGCTGGCGCAAGGCTCGAGCAATCGTTAAAGAGGCATGATGGCCCGCCCTCCTCCGCCGTCATGCTCCGGGTTCAAGTAATTGCATGGCTTCCTCATCCTCGTCCTCCTCCTCATCATCTGCATCTTCCTCATCATTATCATCAGCCACTATCACCTCAGGTGGGTCTTCTACTACCAGCTGCTGCTGCCTCATGATGGCTAAGTTATGAAGCATGCAGCACACAACAGTGAACTGACCGACAGTCTCAGGGGAATATTGCAAGTAGCCTCCGGAATGGTCCAGGCATCGGAAACGCAGTTTCAAGATGCCAATGGTCCTCTCTATTATGCTGCGCATCGCAATGTTTGATAGTGCTGCAATACAGCGGGACCTGGGGGTACTTGTGCATGAAACACAAAAGGATAGTATGCAGGTACAGCAGGTGATCAGGAAGGCCAATGGAATCTTCACCTTTATTGCAAAGGGGATGGATTATAAAAGCAGGGAAGTCTTGCTACAGTTGTACAGGGTATTGGTGAGGCCACACCTGGAATACTGCCTGCAGTTTTGGTTTCCATATTTACCGAAAGGATATATTTGCTTTGAAGGCAGTTCAGAGAAGGTTCATAGGTTGATTCCGGAGATGAGGGGGTTGACTTATGAGGAAAGGTTGAGTAGGTTGGACATCTACTCATTGGAATTCAAAAGAATGAGAGATGATCTTATCGAAACCTATAAGATTATGAGGGGGCTTGACAAGGTGGATGCAGAGAGGATATTTCCACCGATGGGGGACTCTAGAACTAGGGGCATAATCTTAAATAAGGGGCCGCCCATTTAAGACTGAAATGAGAAGAAATTTCTTCTCTCAGAGGGTTGAAAATCTGTGGAATTCACTGCCTCAGAGAGCTGTGGAAGCTGGGACATTGAAAAAATTTAAGACAGAAATAGACAGTTTCTTAAATGATAAAGGGATAAGGGATTATGGGGAGCGGGCAGGGAAGTGGACCTGATTCCATGATTAGATCAGCCATGATCGTATTATTAAATGGCGGAGCAGGCTCGAGGGACCATATGGCCTACTGCTGCTTCTATTTCTTATGTTCTTATTTGTTGTATTCCCGGTCAGCTTCCTTCCGGGTTACGCGTAGGGGCGTTTTGAGCCTGGTGGCATGGGCGTTGGCTTTGTCTCCCAGTAGCCAGTTCTGCCCTTCTGGCTGTTGCTGAAATATGGCAGATATTGCACTCTTGCGTAGGATGAATGCATCCTGGGTACTCCCAGGGTATCTTGCATCAACTGACATGATGCAATGCATGTTGTCACAAACGAGCTGCACATTAATGGAGTGGAAGCCTTTTCTATTCCTGTACATCTTGGAATCCTCTACCCCCAGCCCCCCGGGCTACATTTGATGCATAGTGCAGACTTCTGGTGCCTTCCATATGCCTTCCACAGGCACCCCCCTTCCCCCTCAGGCTTCTTTTGAAGCTGAGCTTCGTCCCCCCGAGTCCAGGATGTTGTGTCCTTACACACCAAAGCAAATCATACTGGAGACAAGGTCACTCTGTGACCTATACCTTTATTCCCAGGACCAAGAAGTGATGAGCCTGCGTGGGTCCTCCCTTTATATACCTGGATGACCAGGTGAGGAGTGTCTCCCACAAGTTCACCCCCTGTGGTCTGTAAGGGGTTTTCTCGGGGAGTGTTGTTGTGCCTTGGGTGTCTCTCTCTGGGCTTCTGCCCTCACAGCTTATGCCTGGCCTGTGAGGTACCCTGAGTGCTGCAAGAGCACCCCTGGAGAGACTGTGTCCACAGCTTATGAAGGGGGTTTTGAGACTCGTGCGTCCCCACAGCTTATGCCTAGCCCGTGAGGCACCTGTGAGTGTCAAACACTCCTAACCCCTTCTTCCCGAGCCTGTGACACACAGTTGAGCATTTTCGAGGCGCTCCTAGCTTCCCTTACAATGTTCTGACATAAGACTCACGATCAGGAGATGTAATACAATAGAACTGAGACAAGGTGATTCCAAGAGGAACTTAGGCTTCTAATTTATTTGACAAGGTGTATCTCAACAAACAGCAATACACCAACAAAACAATCCCCCTAAATCCCACTAAACGGACATAACGAAAATCTTTACACAAGTTTAGCAGTACAATGCCCAACCTCCCACCTTTCCTGGCCTAACTGAGTTGGGAGTTCTGGGGACCAGAGGTTATACTCACTACTGTGTCTTCTGCAGTCTAGTGGTTTGTTTCTTCTATCTTCGGTGTCTTCGGACACTGGTTTTCCTTCAGTGTCGAGAGTCTTGCTGGTTGTGGTTGTTGGATGACGAGGGCAGGGAACCACCCACACTACGTCAGAAACCCCTTTTTATAGCCAGATTATCCAGTCTGCCTCTCCTGCTGAAATCGATTCTTCCCATTGGTGGGCTTTGTGATTTTGAAAAATGCAGCAGTTTTAGATTATTGCGTGTTTTTTTCCACTGATGTTAACCTACTCAAGGTTTGAGTGGGTGTTGATTGCATTGGCCTCCTGTAGCCATTGTATAGGCCCTTGGGTTGTTTTGGGTTCCCTGGTTTCTAAGGTCTGCATAATTTTCCTCCAATTCAGTTTTTCTAACCTACTCAAGGTTTGAGTGGGTGTTGATTGGGTTGGCCTCCTGTAGCCATTGTGTAGGCCCTTGGTTTGTTTTGGGTTCCTTAGTTTTCTAAGGTCTGCATAATTTTCCTCCATAGTGTAAACATGGGGAAGACAATAGTCCGATAATGGCTGTGAGTCAGTCCCACAGTTTTCGAGCAAGTGCTCTCCCATTGGCTTGAAAGCCCCATGCTTCGAGCTGACTCTGTCTCACCATTGGCCCTCCGGTGTCCTCCCCCGTCCAATCACTGCTCTGCCAAGGCCAAACTGTTATCGGTTTCAATTCACAGCACAGCACAGACTGATCCCACAGCCCTTTTCCTTCTGGGTAAAATGAGGGGGCTTTCGTCCTCCCCTGCAGGTCAAGGTGTGCATTTCTCAGCTGTATACAGTGTACAGTGTTGTTACATAAAGGTTACAGTTATGTGAAGGTTACAAAAATGACATCACCTCCCCCCAATGTCTTTGGGTCAAAGATTGAGACTTTTGGGCGGTCGACACTCTCTCGTGGAGCGCCACAGTTGGGACTCTGGTTGTTGAGCCTTGGCATGCGTCTTTATCACCTGTGGTGATTCCAGCTCGTCCGGACTGGCCACAGGGACGTGCATGCTGCTAACGGTTCTTGTTGCTCGTTCTCTGGCAGTGGTGTGGGCAGCATCTCATGATGTTCCTCAGGTTCCTCAGTGTCCATGCTGAACCTTTTTTTTACTTGGTCCAGATGCTTGCGGCATATCTGCCCATTGTTGAGTCTGACCACTATGACCCTATTCCCCTCTTTACCAATTACAGTACCCTCGAGCCACATGGGCCCCACAGCGTGATTCAGAACAAATACAGGGTCATCGATTTCTATCCAACTCCCCTGTGAGTTACGGTCGTGGCACTCATTTTGGGACTGGCGCTTGCCCTCAACAATGTCTGACAAGACTCGATGAATGAGCGACAGCCGAGTTTTAAGTGTACGTTTCATGAGTAGTTCCGCTGGAGGGACTCCCGTGAGCGAGTGCGGTCGGGACCTGTAGGCCAGCAGGAGGCGTGATAGACGCTATTGAAGGGAGGATCCTTGAATCCGGAGCATGCCTTGCTTTATGATTTGGACCGCACGTTCCGCTTGGCCATTGGAAGCTGGCTTGAACGGTGCTGTCCTGACATGTTTGATGCCATTACCCGACATGAACTCCCGGAATTCATAGCTAGTGAAACACGGACCGCTGTTGCTAACTAGGATGTCCGGCAAGCTGTGGGTCGCAAAGACTGCACGCAGATTCTCCACTGTGGTGGATGTCGTGCACGAATTCAATATGATGCACTCGATCCATTTCGAGTATGCATCAACAACAATGAGGAACATTTTTCCCATTAACGGGCCCGCGTAGTCTACGTGAATACGTGACCATGGCCTGGTGGGCCAGGGCCACGGGCTGAGTGGGGCCTCCCTGGGGGCATTGCCCAGCTGGGCACATGTTGTGCACCTGCGAACCCAGTGTTCCAGGTCTGAGTCAATCCCCGGCCACCATACATGTGACCGGCAATGGCCTTCATTAGCACAATGCCTGGGTGCTTGCTGTGGAGTTCCCTGATGAATGCTTCCCTTCCCTTCTGGGGCATGACTACCCGGCTGCTCCATAGTAGGCAGTCGGCTTGGATGGAGAGTTCATCCATTCGTCTGTGGAACGCTCTGACCTCTTCAGGGCATGCTCCGTGTGCGGGCGTCCAATCCCCAGTCAGGACACATTTCTTAATCAAGGATAGGAGGGGATCTCTGCTTGTCCAGGTTTTGATCTGGTGGGCTATGATGGGGGAGTCTGCGCTGTCAAAGGCATCAACAGCCATGACCATCTCCGCGCTTTGCTCCGCTGCCCCCTCAGTGGTGGCCAGTGGAAGCCTGCTGAGCGCGTCAGCGCAGTTTTCGGTGCCTGGCCGGTGCCGTATGGTGTAGTCATACGCAGCCAGCGTGAGAGCCCATCGGTGTATGCGAGCTGACGCATTGGCATTGACAGCTTTGCTGTCGGACAACAGGGATGTTAACGGCTTGTGGTCCGTTTCTAACTCGAACCTTCTGCCAAAGAGGTACTGGTGCATCTTTTTCACCCCGTAGGCACATGCGAGTGCCTCCTTTTCAACCATCCCATATCCCCTTTCTGCTTGGGAGAGCGACCTGGAGGCATAAGCCACAGGTTGGAATTGGCCCTCATCATTACTCTGCTGCAACACGCACCCAACCCCATAGGGTGCTGCATCACATGTCAAAACCAATTTCTTACAGGGATCGTATAGGGTCAATAACTTATTAGAACAAAGCAGGTTTCGCGCTCGATTGAAAGCCTGTTCCTGACAGTCCCCATAAAACCAATCGCAACCCTTACGCAGGAGCACATGTAGCGGCTCCAACAATGTACTTAAGTTCGGCAGAAAGTTCCCGAAATAGTTAAATAGTCCCAGAAATGAACGCAACTCCGATGTGTTACAGGGCCTGGGCGCGCGATGGATCGCCTCCGTTTTGGATTCGGATGCCGGATCCCGTCTGCGGCAACCCTCCTGCCCAAAAGCTCGACCTCTGGGGCCAAAAACACACACTTGGACTTCTTTAGTCGAAGGCCTACCCAGTGCAGTCGGCGTAGCACCTCCTCCAGGTTGTGGAGGTGTTCCCCGATGTCTCGACCCGTGATAAGGATGTCGTCCTGAAATACGATTGTTTCAGGGATGGATTTGAGTAAGTTTTCCATGTTCCTCTGAAAGATAGCGGCTGCTGAATGAATGCCAAACGAACACCTGTTGTAGACAAACAGCCCCTTGTGCGTGGTGATGGTGGTCAGTAGCTTGGATTCTTCGGCCAGTTCCTGGGTCATGTAGGCCGAAGTGAGGTCCAACTTGGTGAACAGCTTGCTGCCTGCCAGCGTGGCAAAAAGATCTTCCGCTCTCAGAAGCGGGTATTGGTCCTGAAGGGGCACTCGGTTGATGGTGGCCTTGTAGTCGCCACAGATCCTGACCGAGCCATCCGTTTTTAGAACAGGGACGATGGGGCTTGCCCAGTCGCTGAATTCAACAGGCAAAATTATGCCCTCTCTTAGCAACCTGTCCAACTCACTCTCAATTTTCTCCCGCATCACATACGGCACAGCTCTGGCTTTATGGTGCACTGGTGTGGCGTCCGGAGTGATGCGTATCACTATTTTGGTGCCTTTGAAAGTCCCAACACCAGGTTGAAATAATGACACGAACTTTTGTAAGACCTGTGAGCATGAACTTCGCTCCACAGATGAAATGGCGTGCACATCCCCCCATTTCCAGTTCATCTCGGCTAGCCAGCTCCTCCCCAAAAGCACGGGACCATTTCCCGGGACAATCCAGAGTGGCAGCCGGTTCTGAGATCCATTATGTGTGACTACCAACATTGCACTGCCTAGCACTGGGATGGTCTCTTTGGTGTATGTCCGTAATTGTGTCTCAATGCGTTCAAGTTTGGGTCTGCTAGCTCTGAGTGGCCACTGTTTCTTGAATTGTTGGACACTCATAAGTGACTGGCTGGCTCCTGTGTCTAGCTCCATGTGTACCGGGATGCTGTTTAACAGTACTCTCATCATCATAGGTGGCGTTCTTGTGTATGAGCTGTGGATGTTTGCCACCTGAACCCGCTGAACTTCAGCGTCCATTGCTGTGTCCCAGGCATACCCCTGCCTTGCAGACCCCTCTTATGGTTCATCCGCTTCATAAACCAGCCTCGCTGCGGACTTCCTGCACATCCTGGCTAAATGTCCACTCAAGTTACAATTTCTGCTAATGAATTGTTGAAACCGGCAGGTCTTCGCAGCATGTTTGCCCCCGCACCTCCAGCATGAGCTGAGATTGTTGTGAACAAAAGAGCTGTTTCCAGGCATTCCTCTCTGATTGTCTCTTTGATTACTCTTGAGCACTCTCTTTGTGGGTGTCAATGGTTCCATCCCAGGACGTATTGTTCCTTGTGATGGTGTAAATGTCCGTTCAACCTGCCATTGTCTCTGTTGAGGACCCACCCTAGAGTCTGTTACTGCCTGGTTGTTGTCGAATTGCCCTTGCCTGCCTGTGGGGTTCTGAGTCGCATTTACTATGTTAACTCCCTGCTCCATCGCCACGTTGGGAGCAGAGTTGCGCGCGTATATGATCCTGGTTTCCTCCTCCCCCGCCATGAAGGTTTGAGCCATCAACGCCGCTGCTTCCAAGGTCAAGTCCTTGGTCTCAATTAGCTTCCTAAAATTCCCGGCATGACCAATGCCCTCAATGAAGAAATCTCATAACATCTCCCCCCTGCAGGCATCTATGAACTTACAGGGGCTGGCCAAGCGCCGAAGGTTCGTAATGAAGTCCGGTATACTCTGTCCTTCTCGACGTCGGTGCGTATAGAATCGGTGTCGGGCCATGTGTATACTACTCACCGGTTTGAGGTGCTCACTGATCAGTTTGCTGAGCTCCTCGAAGGTTTTGTCCGCTGGCTTCTCGGGTGCGAGCAGGTCTTTCATCAGCGCGAATGTCTCAGGTCCACAGCTGGTCAGTAGATTCTCCCTCCGCTTGTCAGCTGCTGCCGCTCTCAGCCAGTCCTTCGTGACAAAACTCTGCTGGAGCCTCTCAACGAAATCGTCCCAGTCCTCACCAACACAGTACCATATCTCCGTGCTACTGGTGGCCATTCTCTTGAGTCATTGATTCCCGTTTCTCGTCGCCAAATGTTGTGTCCTTATACACGACAGCAAATCAACATGAGGCACATACTGGAGACAAGGTCACTCTGTGACCTGTACCTTTATTCACAGGACCAAGAAGTGATGACCCTGCGTGGGACCTCCCTTTATATACCTGGATGACCAGGTGAGGAGGGTCTCCCACAAGTTCACCTCCTGTGGTCAAGGTGTGCATTTCTCAAGTGTATACAGTGTACAGTTATGGTAAAGGTTACAGTAAAGGTTATAGTTATGTGAAGTGCAAACATGACACAGGCGAGTATCAGATTCTGCCGGCCGATGATCCGACCCTCGAGCCCTGTTTGCAGACTTTTGATGGTGGCGTGTCAATTTAAAAAAAATTAAAACTTACAGAATTCCATCAAACTTCCATTTACTGCATTTTAAGGAAAAACAATTTAATCTTTATTATACAAATAAGGGCTAGACATTCCGTGTCACATCGCTGGGCTAGTGCCCATAAGAACATACGAACATAAGAATTAGGAACAGGAGTAGGCCATCTAGCCCCTCGAGCCTGCTCCGCCACTCAACAAGATCATGGCTGATCTGGTCATGGACTCAGCTCCACTTACCCGCCCACTCTCCATAACCCTTAATTCCCTTATTGGTTAAAAATCTATCTATCTGTGATTTGAATACATTCAATGAGCTAGCCTCAACTGCTTCCCTGGGCAGAGAATTCCACAGATTCACAACCCTCTGGGAGAAGAAATTCCTTCTCAACTCGGTTTTAAATTGACTTCCCCGTATTCTGTGCCCCCTAGTTCTAGTCTCCCCGACCAGTGGAAACAACCTATCTGCCTCTATCTTGTCTATCCCATATAGTGCCCAAAACGGCCTGTTATCGCCCATTCTGACTGAAAAGTGGAAGGTTAGGCTGGAACATCGGCAGAAAATTCTCCCCCCAACTTTCAGCTCACATCGCCAAGGTGATCGCTGAGGTGATTGCCCGCACATCGCCCAGCGCAACTTTCGGCACGTCACCGACACATGTGTTTTGCAGGCTTTGACTTTTCTTTTTCTATCCTCTTGAACCAAATCCTTTACTTTGAAATCTTAAAATATCAGTTGAACCTCGGTAAGCCACATTACTGCTGCCATCTGTATTTCATAGTAAGGCTTGATTCACAATCCAAATCTCATTCATTTGACAAATGTGGAACACTCATCTTCCCTCACCTCTATGGAGGGGGTATTTTATCTCACGGGCAGAAAGCTAGCAAGAGATCCGGTCCGCCTGCCCAGAAACTGCAATGGAAGGGCATCATTAACAATCCATTGGTTAACTTTCTACCTGAATAGCACATCCAGAGGCAGCTTGTTGGCTTTGGGCCACCAGGCTGGTAGTCAGGCAAGTTGTGGAGAGGCTTCAGGAGTTTGTGAGAGGGCAGGGGTGAGTGGGGGGGGGGGGGGGAGGGGGGAGCTGGGGCATTTTGGGGCCCTGAGGAGCATTCCTGCTCCTCTGGTTTGCACAAAACAAGTTTCTCACTTACCTTACTCTGCGGCGTGTTCGCCAGGTTTTAATGAGCAGAGCATCAGCAGCAAATTCCATGCTCAATGGGCAAGTTAAAATTGTATCAGGAACAACATTGGACCCCAATTTACATGTTTTCATAAGGCTCCTGACTGAGTCAGGTGGGTACCTCAACCAGCCAAAAGATCAGCGGCGTTAAAATAGACATGGACGGGAAACGAGCAATAAGTGTACCACTTGGATTTACGTCCACATTCCTCCCAGTTTCTCCTTAGATATGTGCTGGGAAAAAATGTATTTCTTAAATTCTGTGGGGTTTTTCTCAGTCTCATTTGTTGTAATTTCCGTGGGAGACTAATAAACCGCCCCCCCTCCCCCAAAGAAACAAAAGTTTGAATTAGACTTGTTCTGAAATATTAAATTCTAGTAGAATTGGCTGTTGGCAGAAGATGCTCCCACCTCCAAAGTGGTGCGTGAATGCAAATGACAGGATAATGAGGGCAAGACCTGATAAAGGTAGATTTTGACTTTGAGCAATAGTGTAAAACGGGTGATAGCAAATCGCCAGCCTGTTTCATTTCTCTCCTGATTTGTATTTCCATTGAAAAACCGGCTGCCAATTTGCTATCACCCATTTTAACTATCGCTCAAACTCAAAATCTACCCTATCGTCTAACAAATTCTGTTATTTACACCAGAATTGCACCATACTTAACTTAAGTCTACAAAAAAGCCAGGTGAGTTACTTGCATGACTTGTCAAACTAGGAAGTGGTGAAGTTCACAGGCTTTATTCACATCTTTGTCTGAAATATCGGCTTTGACTGGTGCAATTAAAAATGTTTTATCAGCTGTATTGCTGAGAAAGGATTCTGCAAATTGATTTTCAGCAGTTTCAGGAAGGGATATCTTTCTCTTCTCACCATTCTGTCATGGGGCCCTTTACCTATGGTTCACTATGGGCATTTCCATATATGCCCTTTTTATGTAGGCAGAACAGGAACAGGAGGAGGAGGAAGTGACAGAGGAAATGCAGCATCGTCTACATCAAAAGACACAAAAGCAAACAGCAGATACTCTTCCACCAGTCTACAGACCACACTGCTTCCTCAGTAATATTTCAGAAGAGGTCTACTTAAGAGGCAACAGTTAATAAGGAGGCATAGAAGTAACTGGGTTTCATTGCAAACTGACCTCCAAATATCCTCTCAAACAAAAAAACAAACAAGTACAGAAATAGCTAAAACATTAGGGGACTGAAATTGCCCACTGCCCAAAACAAGGCGCACCTACTGCTTTTTGGCGTGCATTACTGCCACAATGGATGCGGCGGCCATTAGCAGTTTTGCTGAAACAAAGGAATGGTGCGGTATTGGTGGCAGGAATGGGCTCTTTGCAGTGGTGTGGGTACAGAGTGGCCGATTAGGCCGTGAAATTCAGCTGATGGCCATTTACTGATAACGAGGCAGCTGCTCTCGGGCCTTCTTAAAGGGCAGGTTTTGAGGCTAGGCCCTAAACAATAAGTTTGTCCCTGTTGCTTGTGAAGGAATGGCTAATGCCAGAGCTTTAAGGAGGGCCAGCCGCTTCTCTGATGTAAAACTTGAGACCCTGGTCCAAGCTGTGAAGGGAAGGAGGAGCGTTCTCTATCCGAACACCGGAAGACCGACTCGCACTGTCTTTGTGATTGCATGGAGAGAGATCGCCGTGGAGGTGTTGGGACCTCCATTCATGACCGTACCACCACTCAATGCCACAAAAGGCTGAACGACATAATTCGATTGACGAAAGTGAGTACATGTTCCCCCAACTCCTCACCTTCATCTTCTCTTATTTCCCACCTTCACTATATTGTCACTGAAGCACTATTTGATTGGTGAGGCCTGTATATATATGTGTGCGTTCTCGCAATGGAGGGTCCCTTTCATGTGAGAGTTACATGTAATGGACCCACACTTGCACTAATTGCCGAGGCCCCATGACACTCAGCAACCCTTCTTTGCTTTGCAGGCCAAGGTCTCTCAACCGTTTGGAGCAACAGAGGACTGGTGGGGGCAAGGCTGATATCCAGCAGCTGATTCATATAGAAGAGAGGGTGCAGCAGATAGTGGGCCCACATGTTGCCTTCCCTGTGGCCACCGATCGTGTGGATCCCACTGGGGGCAGCATCGATAAGTGAAGGCCTTCCTTTAATGCCATCTCTCCCTGAAAGTCCAAGTTCCTACCAGTCAATTGCTTATGGTTGTGTGCAGGTTGCTTGCTGCATGGTGCAATACCCTACCTCACCCTGACGGAATCCCTTGTGCCATTTATGATTGCAGATGATACCCCGAGTGTGAGCCAGAGTCAGACCGAGATCCTTGAGGTGAGTGGCAGCCATAGTCAGGAGGACACCCTTGAGACGAGTGGGAGCCAGCATCAGGACGAGACCCTTGAGTCCATTGCACATATTGCCGGCATATCCGATGAGGCCAAGGAAGAGGGGAACACTGCTGCCAGCACTGTGTCACTGCTTCCTATACTCACACATACCAGCTCAGATACTGGGAGTACTGTCATGTTTGTGACGACAATGTAACACCACTGTATTACTGTATACACTCAACTTCGATGCACACCTAGACCACAGGGGGTGAACTTGTGGGAGACACTCCTTACCTGATCACACAGGTATATAAAGGGAGGTCCCACGCAGGGTCATCGCTTCTGGAGTCCTGTAATAAAGAATTAAGGTCACAGAGTGGCCTTGTCCCTGGAATGTGCCTTGTGTGGTTTCATGCTGTAGAGTAAGGACTTTACATTGGCAACGAGAAACGGGAATTCATGATCCACGAGAATGGCCACCAGTAGCACAGAGGAACGGTACTGTGTTGGGGAAGACTGGGACGATTTTGTCAAGAGGCTCCAGCAAAGCTTCGTTACGAAAGAATGGCTAGGGGATGCAGCGGCCGACAAGCGACGGGTTCATCTCCTGACTAGCTGCGGGCCAAAGACTTATGCGCTCATGAAGGACTTACTGGCACCCAAAAAGCCGGCGGACAAAACCTTTGAAGAGCTTCGCAAATTAATCGAGGAGCACCTCAAACCGGCGAGCAGCATACACATGGCTCGACACAGATTCTACACCCACCGACGTCGTGAAGGACAGAGCATACCGGACTTTGTAGCGGACCTCCGGCGTTTGGCCAGCCTCTGTAAGTTCACAGACGCCTGCAGCAGGGAGATGCTAAGGGACTTCTTTATCGAGGGTATCGGTCATGCGGGAATTTTTCACAAGTTAATTGAGACCAAGGACCTGACCTTGGAAGCGGCAGCGTTGTTAGCTCAAACTTTCATGGCGGGGGAGGAAGAGACGAAAATGATTTACGCGCGCAATTCTGCCTCTAACGCGGCGATGGATCAGAGAGTCAACATCATTAATGTGACTCAGAGCCTCGCAGGCAGGCAGGAGCAGTCCAACATTTACCAGGCAGCAATAGACCCCAGAGCAGGACCTCAACAGAGACAATAGCAGGCTGAACGGACGTTCACACCATCACAGTGGACAATGCGATCTGGGATGGGGCCATTGACACCCACTAATAGGGTACTTAAGAGCAGTCAAAGGGACAGTCAGCACGGAATTCCTAGCCATAGTCCCTTTGTCCCCGACAATGGAAACTTTAACTTATGCTGGAGGTGTGGGGGAAAACACTCAGCCAGATCTTGCAGATTCCAAAAGTTTGTCTGCAGAAACTGCAATCTCAGTGGCCATTTAGCTCGAATGTGCAGAAAACTTGCAACCAGATTTCTATAAGAGGCAGATGGACCAGAAGAGGGTTCTGTGAGGCAGGATGACTTTTGGGGCAAATCGATGGACGCCGAGGTTCAGCGGGTCCATGCGGCGAATATTCACAGTTCATACACCAAAACGCCACCAATAAGGATGAGGGTTTTGTTGAACGGTATCCCAGTACGCATGGAGCTGGACACTGGGGCCAGCCAGTCACTCATGGGCGTTCAGCAATTTGAGAAGCTATGGCCACGCAAAGCCAGTAGACCCAAATTAGAACGTATTGAGACACAATTACGGACTTACACCAAAAGAATTCATTCCGGTGCTAGGCAGTGCAATGATGGCTGTCACACACAATGGGTTAGTAAACCGGCTGCCACTCTGGATTGTCCTGGGCAATGGTCCCACACTGTTGGGGAGGAGCTGGTTAGCCGAGATGAACTGGAAATGGGGGGATGTTCACGCAATGTCCTCGGTGGAGCGAAGTTCGTGCTCACAAGTCCTACAACCATTCGAGTCACTATTCCAACCAGGTATCGGAACTTTCAAAGGCACCAAAGTAGTGATACACATCACCACAGATGCAAGGCCAGTGCACCACAAAGCCAGAGCGGTGCCGTATGTGATGTGGGAAAAAATCGAGAGCGAATTGGACCGGCTGTTGAGAGAGGGCATCATCTCGCCTGTTGAATCAGCGACTGGGCAAGCCCCATCGTTCCCGTTCTAAAAGAGGATGGCTCTGTCAGGATCTGTGGCGACTACAAGGCCACCATCAATCGGGTGTCCCTACAAGATCAATACCCACTCCCAAGAGTGGAGGACCTCGTTGCCATGCTGGCAGGCGGCAAGCTGTTCACCAAGTTGGATCTCACTTCAGCCTATATGACTCAGGAACTGGCCGACGAATCCAAACTACTGACCACCATCACCACGCACAAAGGACTGTTTGCATATAACAGGTGCCCGTTTGGCATTCGATCAGCGGCCGCGATTTTTCAACGTAACATGGAAAGCCTGCTTAAATCCATTCCGGGAACGATCGTATTCCAGGACAACATCCTCATCACAAGTCGAGACACCGAGGAATACCTCCACAACCTGGAGGAGGTGCTACGCCGACTGGACCGGGTAGGCCTGCGACTCAAGAAGTCTAAATGCATGTTCTTAGCTCCTGAGGTTGAGTTTCTGGGCAGGAGGAATGCTGCAAATGGGATTCGGCCCACCGAATCCAAAACAGAGGCGATTCGACGAGCACGCTGCAACACATCGGAGCTGCGTTCATTCCTGGGATTGTTGAACTATTTCAGGAGCTTTTTGCCGAACTTGAGCACGTTGTTGGAGCTGCTACACGTGCTCCTGCGTAAGGGTTGCGATTGGTTTTGGGGGGACTGTCAGGAACAGGCTTTTGATCAGTCGCGAAACCTACTTTGTTCAAACAAGTTGTTGACCCTGTACGACCCTTGTAAACATTTAGTTCTGACATGTGATGCATCGTCCTATGGGATTGGGTGTGTGTTGCAGCAGGGTAATGCTGAGGGTCAGCTACAACCTGTGGCTTATGCCTCCAGGTCGCTCTCTCAAGCAGAACGGGGATATGGGATGGTCGAGAAGGAAGCGCTTGCATGTGTCTATGGTGTAAAAAAAATGCATCAGTACCTCTTCGGTAGAAAGTTTGAATTAGAGATGGACCACAAGCCACTCACATCCCTGTTGTCAGACAGCAAGGCTGTCAATGCCAAAGCATCAGCTCGCATACAGCGGTGTGCTCTCACGCTAGCTGCTTATGACTACTTCATCCAGCACCGGCCCGGCACTGAAAACTGCGCTGACGTGCTCAGCAGGCTCCCACTGGCCAACACCGAGGGGGCAGCTGAGCAAAGCGCTGAGATGGTCATGGCTGTCGATGCCTTTGACAGTGCAGGCTCCCTCATCACAGCCCGCCAGATCAAAATCTGGATAAACAGAGATCCCCTCCTATCCTTGATTAAGAAATGTGTCCTGACTGGGGATTGGGCGCCCGCACATGGAGAATGCCCTGAGGAGGTCAGACCGTTCGACAGGCGGATGGATGCGCTCTCCATCCAAGCTGACTGCCAACTATGGGGCAGCTGGGTAGTCATGCCACAGAAGGGCAGGGAGGCATTCATCAGGGAACTCCACAGCGAGCACCCAGGCATTGTGATGATGAAGGCCATTGCCCGGTCATACGTTTGGTAGCCTGGAATTGATTCAGACCTGGAACACTGTTCGCAGGTGCACGACCTGTGCCCAGCTGGGTAATACCCTCAAGGAGGCCCCGCTCAGCCTGTGGCCCTGGCCCACCAAGCCATGGTCACGCAATCACGTTGACTATGCGGGCTCGTTCATGGGGAAGATGTTCCCCATTGTAGTAGATGCGTAGTCGAAATGGATCGAGTGCATCATCCTGAATTCATGCACATCATCCACCACCATGGAAAGCCTACGTGCGATCTTTGCAACCCAGGGCTTGCCAGACATCCTGGTTAGTGACAATGGCCCATGTTTCACGAGCTATGAATTCCGGGAGTTTATATCGGGCAATGGCATCAACCACGTCAGGACTGCGCCGTTCCAGCCGGCCTCCAATGGCCAGGCGGAACGGGCAGTCCAAATCATTAAGCAAGGTATGATTAGGATTCAAGGACCCTCCCTACAATACCGCCTATTGCGCCTCCTGCTGGCCTATAGATCCTGCCCGCACTCACTCACGGTGGTCCCGCCTGCAGAGCTACCCATGAAACGGACACTCAAAACTCGGTTGTCCCTCATCCACCCAGTCCTGACCGACAGAGTTGAGGGCAAGCGCAAGTCACAAAACGACTACCATGACTGCAATTCAAGGGGGAGATGTATAGAAATAAATGATCCTGTATTCGTCCTCAATCACGCCATGGGGCCCAAATGGCTTGAGGGTACTGTAATTGGCAACGAAGGGAATAGGGTCATCGTGGCAAAACTCAACAATGGCCAGATATGCCGTAAGCATCTGGACCAAGTAAAAAAAAGGTTCAGCATGGACACGGAAGAACCTGAAGAAGACCATGAGATAGAGCTCACACTACCGCCAGCCAATGTGCAACAAGAGCAATCAGAAGAATGCACAGTCCCTGAGGTCAGCCCGGACAGGCCAGAATCACCACAGGTGACAGACACTCACGTCAGTGTCCAACAACCAGAGCCCCAACTGCAGCGCTCCACGAGGGAGCGTAGACCACCTGAAAGACTAAACCTATGATCCCAGTAAGACTTTGTGGGGGGGGTGATGTTATGTTTGTAACTACAATGTAACACCACTGTATTCAACTCAGATACACACCTTGACCACAAGGGGTGAACTTGTGGGAGACACTCCTTACCTGATCACACAGGTATATAAAGGGAGGTCCCACGCAGGCTCATTACTTCTGGAGTCCTGTAATCAAGAATTAAGGTCACAGAGTGGCCTTGTCCCTGGAATGTGCCTCATGTGGTTTCATGCTGCAGAGTAAGGACTTTACAAGTACATGGTCAGGTCAGTTAGATTTAGCAGAGGGGCCTGCACTGGGGCCAGCGGGCTGCAGCATGATCAAGGGCAAAGGCAACCTCGGGTACCATCTCTCCAGGAGGAGAGTTCACACATGAGTTCTGCTGCAGAGGACTCAGAGCCCATCAATGTGGCAGCTTATGAAATGAGGGTGGAGGCCATGCATTCGTAGATGTTGGGGGCAATGGCAAGGGTGTCCGAGAGCCTGTTGCAAGTGGTCAGGAGCATGGAGGAATGTGCCTCCCACATTATGGACAACTCTGTGCACACCATGGAACCCACCATTGCCAGTGTGCAGACAATGGTGGATTCCCAGATTTACCGTGCGGATCCAGCTGTGATGATGCGTGTCGTGGGTGATATGACAGCTGCCATTACAGCACAGGCACAAGGGAACGAGCGTCTGAGTGCTGCTTTGGAGAGGATGGTCACTGGCCTGGAATCTCAGAATGCTCTCACGCACTCTCAGCAACAGGCCATGGAGCGTCTTACTGCTGTCGTCTCTGGTGGCATCGAGACTGTGTCTGCTCTAATGCAGTCTCAGCTGGATGCCGCGCGAGATCTGACTGCTGCCATCACGGCTGGCTCCACCACGGTCCCCACAGGAGACCTTCTGGTGTCGCGCCACCCCACCGACCTGTGCTCCAGCAGATTGGTGGTGATGGAGGTGCTGCCTCGGGGGAGTGGCTCATTGGACCAGGATCCTGATGTGCTCTCTCAGGATCACAGCAGTCCTGAGCCGAGACCTGCCACTCCGCCATTGAATAGCCCCATTGCTAGCCATGGAATAGCCCCAGCCAATTCCGACTGAAGATGTGAAGGAGGATGCGGCCCAGTCTGCAGCCTGTAAGGGTTTCTAATTGCCTAGTCACCCGTTACACAGTTCTTTGACTTCAGGATTTATAAGAACAAAATACACATGGCACAGGGTTTTGGCTCAACCAAGATTCATTGGTTTTATTGAACAGAAGAACATAAGAAATATGAGCAGGAGTGGGCCATTTGACCCTTCGAGCCTTCCTCCATCAGTTAATAAGATCATGGCTGATCTGATCATGGACTCAGCTCCACTTCCCTTCCCGCGCCCCATAACTCATTATTCCCTTATCGCTCAAAAATCTGTCTATCTCCGCCTTAAATATATTCAATGACCCAGTCTCCACAGCTCTCTGGGGCAGAGAATTCCACAGATTTACAACCCTCTGAGAGAAGAAATTCCTCCTCATCTCAGTTTCAAATGGGTGGCCCCTTATTCTGAGACTATGCCCCCTAGTTTTAATTTCGCCTATGAGTGGAAATATCCTCTCTGCATCCACCTTGTCGAACCCCCACATTATTTTATATGTTTCGATACGATCACCTCTCATTCTTCTGAACTCCAAAACTCCAATGAGTATAGGCCCAACCTACTCAACCAATTTCATAAGTCAACCACCTCATCTCCAGAATCAACTTAGTGAACCTTCTCTGAACAGCCTCCAATGTTTCCTTAAATACGGAGACCAAACCTGTACGCAGTATTCCAGGTGTGGCCTCACCAATACCCTGTACAGTTGTAGCAGGACTCCTCTGCTTTTATACTCTATCCCCCTTGCAATAAAGGCCAACATTCCATTTGCCTTCCTGATTACTTGCTGTACCTGCATATTAACTTTTTGTGTCTCATGCACAAGGACTCCCAGGTCCCTCTATACTGCAGCACTTTGCAACAATTCTCCATTTAAATTATTATTTGCTTTTCTACATTTTCTGCCAATGTGGATAACCTCACATTTTCCCACATTGTACACCATCTGCCATTTTTTTGCCCACTCACTTATCCTGTCTATATCCCTTTGCAGATTGTTTGTATCCTCCTCACAATTTGCTTTCCCACCTATCTTTGTATCATCAGCAAACTTGGCTTCATCCAAGTCATTAATATAGATTGTAAATCGTTGAGGCCCCAGCACCAATCCCTGCTGCACCCCACTAGTTAATGTTTTCCAACTGGAAAATGACTCGTTTATCCTGACTCTTTGTTTTCTGTTAGTTAGCCAATCCTCTATCCATGCTAATATATTACCTCCAATCCTTTGATCTTTTATCTTGTGCAGTAACCTTTAATGTTGCACCTTATCGAATGCCTTCTGGAAATCCAAATACACCACTGGTTCCCCTTTATCCATCCTACTCGTTACATCCTCAAAGAACTCCAGCAAATTTGTCAAACATGATTTCCCTTTCATAAAACCATGCTGACTCTGCTTGATTGAATTATGCTTTTTGAAATATCCTACTACTGTTTCCTTAATAATGGTCTCCAGCATTTTCCCAATGACAGATGTTAGGCTAACCGATCTATAGTTTCCTGCTTTCTGTCTGCCTCCTTTGTTAAATAGGGGCATTACATTTGTGGTTTTCCAATCCGTTGGGACCTCCCCAGAATCCAGGGCATTTTGGTAGATTAGAACCAATGCATCCGCTATCTCTGCAGCCACTTCTTTTAGGACCCTTAGATGCAAGCCATCAGGTCCAGGGGACTTATCTGCCTTTAATCCCATTATTTTACTGAATACTACTTCTTTAGTGACAGCGATTGTATTAAGTTCCTCCCTTCCAATAGCCACTTAATTATCCACTATTATGATGTTTTTATTGTTTTCTACTGTGAAGACCGATACAAGATATTTGTTTAAAGTCTCTGTCATTTCCTTGTTCCCCATTAGCAATTCCCCAGTCTCAAAATCTAGGTGACCAACGTTTACTTTAACCACTCTTTTATTTTTTTATGTACCTGTAGAAACTCGTACTATCTGTTTTTATATTTCGTGCTAGTTTACTTCATAATCTATCTTCCCTCTCTTTATTATTTTTTTAGTCATTCTTTGCTGGATTTTAAAAGTTTCTCAATCCTCTGGCCTCCCACTAGTCTTCGCCACATTGTATGCCCTTGTTTGTAATTTGATACCAATCCTTATTTCCTTAGTTAGCCACGGACCGTTATTCCTTCTCTGCGGTCTTTCCTTCTCATTGGGATCTATTTTTGTTGAGTTATGAAATATCTCCTTAAATGTCTGGCATTGCTCATCAACTGTCTCACACTTTAATCTATTTTCCCAGTCCACTTTAGCCAACTCTGCCTTCATACCTTTGTAGTCTCCTTTATTTAAGTTTAGGACACTGGCTTGAGATGCAACTTTCTCCCCTCCAACTTTGAAATTCAACCATGTTATGGTCACTCATTCCTAGAGGATCCTTTATGAGGAGATTGTTTATTAATCCTGTCTCATTACACACAATTACCTCCCCAGTATAAATCACTACAATTTATATTGGACTAACAAGCCTCAAAATACAAACCCCTATGAAAAGGTAATTTGCATCACACAGTTACCTGCCCTGTATAAATCACTACAATCTATGTGGGACTAACAAACCCCATAATACAACCCCCTTCGAAAGGGTTATTTGCAGTGGCACAACTTGACACAGTTATACCCGTGTGTGATTTGATTGCTACACGTAAAGTTACCCGGACCCAATCATAAAACCCTTCTATGATTTTGGCTGGAACAAAGATACAATCACCAATTCCCCATCTGTTTTCTGAGGTTGACTGCAGGCCCTTTTCTTAGTTGCAGCTTGTGCCTCGAAGACACACCGCTGGCTTCTGTTGCTGTTTCGATTCTGTTCCTGTACTGCTCCTGTGCCTTCGAAAATGGATCTCCTTTATTCCAAAAACCAGCTTGTGATCGCGAAACAGATTTCCTGTTCCCTCCTGTGATATCAGCTTTCCCGCTGTGTAGCACAATGCAGAACCTTCCTTGGTATCGAATGTGTGAATGTCCCTGTATCTTTTCAGACAGAATACCATTGAAGGTGTGAATGTCTCTCTTTTGATGCCATTGTCTGTGTAGATTGTCTCTGACTTCCACTCCCTGGTCCCAACAGAAAGCCATTGAAGGTATGAATGTCCCTCTTCCTTCTTTGACAGTGACCATTGAAGGTGTGAAGTACCATTGAAGGAGCAGCGTGGTCACATACCATTTCAGGGAGCAGGAGAGCAACGGCAGCAAAGAGGGTGACTGGATTGGATGTCACCAAGATCCAGGTCTCTGATTAGAGCGTGGGCGGGTACTGCAGAAGCGGCGAGGTCGGGGCGAAGGAGCGGCGAGAGATTGTAGAGGGACGTGATTGGGGCCAAAGAGAGGTGTGAATTCGGGGTCCGGAAGAGTCGAGGGCCCAGGGGCAGCACGGGCCAGTCCACACTGCGATATGCGGAGGCCCTGACCTGCGAGAGACCACCAGCGGCAGGTCGGGGCCATAAAAGGAGTGGCGAGCGGCGACCATGGGCAGCGTGGAGGCCACTCCAGGGAGCAGCACGAGCTGGTGCAGGAGGGCAACGGCAGCGAAGAGTGACGTCATCAAGGTGCAGGTCGGTGATTGGAGCGTGGGCAGGTACAGCAGGAGCAGCGAGGTCGGGGCGAAGGAGCGGCGAGGAACTGTAGAGGGACGTGATCGGGGTCCAGGGAGGTGTGAGTTCGGGGCCCAGATGAGTGGAGGGCCCAGGGGCAGCACGGGCCAGCCCACACTGCAACATGTGTGCGCACTAGGTCCAGCAGAGCTGGTCTCCAGTCGTCTTGGTTAATCCTTGCCACTGGACCAAGACCTAGCTCTGTCAAGCCCGCGTGGTGGCTGATGTGCAACGGCCACCACATGTTAAAAAAATCCAAGCACAGGCATCTTCCACCCTTCAAGATCTAGTTCGGGACCTGGAATATTAGGTCCTTCATCGAAACACCTGTGAACTTTTTGGCGTGGAAGCAAGATATCCTCGACTCGAGGGACTGCCTATGATGTCTGGCTGACTGAAGGTGAGAATGTTCCTCTTTTGATGCCCTTGTCTGTGTTGCTGTGTAGCACAATACAGAACCTTCCTTGGTCTCCACAGTTGAGGAATGTGTGAATGCCCCTGTATCTTTTCAGACAGTAAACCATTGAAGGTGTGGATGTCTCTCTTCTGGTGCTCTGATGATGTCCAATCTCTCAATGAGTCATAGTTTTGCTGCAAAGTTTGAATTAACCTGTTGCTGTAGTGCAGTTCTGGATTTTTATATTTAATTGTCCAATTTTTACCGTTGTGGGGGAGGAACGGATCCTACAGACCAGAGCTGGGCAAGGGCGTCCTGGAAGGACATCTGCAGCTTCTACACCTGAAACACAGCAGCCTTCCCAGAGCCATGATGCAGCCACAGGGGAGACACTGCGGCGTAGTTCCAGAATAGGTATGTATAAGAGGGGTTATAAGGAAATGCACAAGGGTGAGAATTGATAACGTGTATGTTTTGTGGATCCATTATTTCTGGTCTAATAAATCTTTATTTTGGGTTTAGATATTTGTGCAGGTCTCTCATTTCACTGTGGAGAATGATATGCGAAAGGCTTATTGGTTTACCCATGGAGAAGGCCAGATGAAGGCTAAAGTGGGCATGAACTCAGCGGAAACGAGCAGCAATGAGACGGTTTTTCACTTCCCTTGCAAGGTCCGGATGGCATGGCCGCCTCCTGCATGGCTACCGACCCACATCCTGGTCCTCCTCTTGTGGTACTGCTGCCTCGTCCTCCAGTGGTTGTACCCTCATGATTGCCAGGTTGTGAAGTATGCAGCAGATGACCACGAATAGGGAGACCCGCTCAGGCTAGTACTGCAACATTCCACCTGAGTGCTCCAGGCAACAGAACCTCTGTTTAAATATTCCGATGGTCTGCTCAATGATGCACCTGGTGCTGAATGAGAGTCACTGCAGGATTGCTGGACAGCAGTTCTGGGGTGGCGAAGGGGAGTCAGCAGCCAAGTGCAGAGTGGGTAGCCCTGGTCTCGAAGGAGCCAGCCACAATCTTGGTTTGGGGCAGCATCATCATCATCATCATAGGCAGTCCCTCGGAATCGAGGAGGACTTGCTTCCACTCCCAAAGTGAGTTCTTTGATGGCTGAACAGTCCGATACGAGAGCCACAGACCCTGTTACAGGTGGGACAGACATTCGTCGGTAGAGCTGGTTTGCCGCGCGCTCCTTCCGCTGCCTGCGCCTGGCCTCTTCATGCTCCTTGCTTCGAGCCTCAAAGAGCTCAACACCCTCCCGGATGGACTTTCTCCACTTCGGGTGGTCTGCAGCCAGGGTCTCCCAGGTGTCAGTGGTGATGTCGCACTTTACCAGAGAGGCTTTGAGAGTGTCCGTGTTATGTTTCCGCTGTCCTCCTTTGGTTTGTTTACCATGAAGGAGCTCCGCATAAAGCATTTGCTCAGGGAGTCTCGTATCTGGTATGCGTACTATGTGGCCTGCTCAGTGAAGCTGATTGAGTGTGGTCAGTGCTTCAATACTGGGGATGTTAGCCTGGTCGAAGACGCTGATGTTGGTGTGCCTGTCCTCCCAGGAGATTTGCAGGATCTTGCGGAGACATCATTGGTGATATATCTCCAGCGACTTGAGGTGCCCTCTGTACATCGTCCATGCCTCAGACACATACAGGAGGGCGGGTATTACTACAGCCCTGTAGGCCTTGAGTTTGGGGCAGCAAAGATGCCTGGCACACCAGTCTGGCGCAGGATGAAAGCATCGTGGCTGCTGCCAGGATACCGGGCATCAACTGCCATGATTTTGCTGTTGTGGTCGCGCACCAGCTGGACATTGAGGGAGTGGAACCCCTTGCAGTTATGGAAGATCTTGCGATTGTTCTTTGCGCCCTCAATGTGACGTGGGTGCAGCCTTTGGCACCCTGAACCCTGGGGAAGCCCATAATTCTCACAAATCCAGTCTTCCGCTCCAACTGCTTCTCCCTGCTCATAGGGAAGGATATGTTGTCCCTCCTCCTCTTATAGAGAGCATCTGTCACCTGACGGATGGAGAAATGTGCGGCAAACTATGAGATGTTTGAGTTGTCTGCTGTTGCAGCTTGAAAAGATCCAGTCGTATAGAGATTTAGTGCGATGGTGACCTTTGATGTGATGGTCAGAGTTGTCCTTAACCTTGTTTGAGGCTGAAGGTCTGGCTGCAGGAGATTGCACAGCTCTGTCACGATGTCCTTCTGAAACTGAAGCCTCCGGAGACATTGGTCATTGTTAGATCCATGGATGAGAACTGCTGTCTGTAGACCCTTTCACGATAGGGCCTTCTGCCCCCACATCTATGTAGACGTCTTCCTCTGACAGCTGCCTCATTGCCTTCTCTCCTGCTCTTGTTGGTCTTCACCCTCTGCAGCTGGCAAACATCTGCCTCCTGTGCATGCTGCCTCCTGTCCATCTGGGCACAATGTGGTGCGGGGAGTTTATGTACCTTACCCTCCTCCTGACAGCAGGCCCTCCCTGAGGTCCTTCCTGATGCACATCTCTGGGTCTAGCTCTGTCGCCATCTCCATGGCCTCATGTTCCTCAGCCATGTGTGCTGCGTCATTTGCTCGCTGCCTCTCCAGCCTTTGGAGCCTGCACCGCCTTCTCCTCGGCCTCCCTGCTGCGCACACTGTGCAGGAGGTGTTCCGCTGCCAGCAGTGACTCCATTTAGTTATCGTCCACAAGCCCAGCTTCCTCAATCATGGCTTTCTGTTGAGGAGCCTGGGCCACTATAACTTAATCCTGCTGCCAACAAAGCTACTCACAATGTTTGAAAAAGTCCGGAAAAATCACCCTGACAAAAATGCTGTACAAACAACACGCCTTTAAATGCCGCTGGCAGTCTTGAGCAAGCAGTCTGTACCGACTCAAACACCTGTTATTGGTGCTGAGAGGCGGCTGAAAGACGATTTGAGCTGAATTTAGCTTCCGGGGCTGGTCCAAGGTGGTGCGCGATCTGATGATGTCATCAACGACGCATCTGCAGGAGTGGGGCGGAAGTGGGGGGAGCAGGCCGTATATCCACATCGCTGGAAAAACCCTTTAGGGCAATGCTGCGAACGTCGGCCAGTCCACCGCGAGTCGGCGGCCATTCGCACTGACCGGTGGCCGTCGCTTTCAGGTGGGAGTGGAGAATCTAAGCTATGAGGGCAGATTGGAAAGGCTGGATTTGTTTTCATTGGAACAGAGGAGGCTGAGGGGAGACGTCATTGAGGTGTATAAAATTATGAGGGGCCTAGATGTAGGGCCTAGAAAGGGCCTATTTCCCGTAGCAGAGGGGTCAACAACCAGAGGGCATACATTTAAAATAATTGGTAGAAAGTTTAGAGGGGAATTGAGGGGAAATTTCTTCATGCAGAGGGTTGTGGGTGTCTGGAACTCACTGTCTGAAAGGGTGGTAGAGGTAGAAATCCTCACCGCATTTAAAAAGTACTTGCATGTGCATTTGACGTGTTGTAACCTGCGGGGTTACGGACCAAGAGCTGGAAAGTGGGATTGAGCTGGATAGCCTCTTGTTGGCCGGCGTGGACGCCATGGACCGAAATGGCCTTCTTCCGTGCTATAAACGTCTATGATTCTATGAAAGGGGCAATTTCGGCCCCTAGATTTTATGGGGGCGAAATTAGCAATAGCGCGCACACTTCCGACAGTAAGTGTGCTGGTCGGCATCTTAGTAAATGAGTTTGTGTGTGCGCGCCATCAACAGCATGCGGAGCAGGCTGATCATGATGTCAATCAGCGTGTAATGCTGAGTTGAGGCCAGCACTGTCATTGTGGACCTCTACATTCCAGCCTACATCCTGTCTTAACCTCGCGCAGCTGAACATAACATTAAACGCCATGCGCCATGAAGTACCCCCAACCAGCTCTATTTAAAGGGATTATGAGCTACTTACAGGTTAGTTGCTGGATTATTTCCTCTGGTGTTGCAATTCTATGCATTTTGGGTGCTTTTCCATACGTGTTGAAAGTTTTAATAGTCTACAGGGAGTGGTTTGGCTGGTGCTGAAGTACTTTGTTGTGACTTAAAGGCTTGTGCACAAGCCAGTTGCTTTTAGATATGGGTGGCCTAGCAATGCTTCCTGTTGGCATTGAGCATGACGGGGAGAATGAGCAGAGGCCACGCAGAGCAGGACAAACTGCTAGAAGAGGGAGGAGGATGAGGGGGAGAAGGGCTCTTAGCAGGAGGCCATATCCGCAGAGCGTGATTAGGGAGCAGATCTCGTAACAGAACTTCAGCGACGTCAGTGCTTCAATAAAGACATCCTCACTGAAATCATCTAACTGCTGCAGCAACAACTGCAGCCTCAGAGCAGGGCTAGGACTGCATTTCCTGTGGCTGTGAAGGTGACCGTTACTTTTAACTTTTATGCATCTGGCACCTTCCAGGCTGCTGCTGGAGATATAAGCAACATCTCTCAGTTTACAGTGCACTGCTGAATAAGGAGGTCACTGAGGTTATCTATGCAAAGAGAGACAACTTCAGCTCATTCCCACTTGTTAGACACAAGTAGGTAGAGCGAGTACAAGGATTTGCAGGGTGCCATTGCCTGAATGTACATTGCTTTGCGTGCGCTTCATGTGCACTTGGCCATGTACCTCAATATGCAGCTAGTATGTGACTACAGGCAGCGTATCATGCAGGTCAATACACAGTATCCTGGCAGCAGTCATGATTCGTTCATTCTGCAGCAGTCCTCTGTCCCAGCTGTATTTCAACCACCACATCAAACCGAAGGGTGGTTACTGAGTGACAAGGGTTATCCGCTCATGACATGGCTCAATTGTTCCACAGCCTTGAGGAGCCCTACAGTACTGTCGTTGACGCGAACACGTGACCTCATCTCTCTCATCTGGAGGGAGGAGAGCATGCTTGGAGCTCTCAGAGATGCAGTGATCGTGATCATCTTTAAAAAAGGGGACAAGTCCGACTGCGGCAACTACAGAAGAATCTCTCTGCTATCAGCCACTGGGAAAGTCGTCGCTTGAGTCCTCCTCAACCGTCTTCTCCCTGTGGCCGAGGAGCACCTCCCGGAGTCGCAGTACAGATTTCATTCCCTATGGGGCACAATGGACATGATTTTTGCAGCGCGACAGCTGCAGGAAAAATGCAGGGAACAGCGCCAGCCCTTATACATGGCCTTCTTCGACCTTACAAAGGCCTTTGACACTGTCAACTGAGAGCGTCTATGGAGCGTCCTCCTCTGTTTCGGATGCCATCAAAAGTACGTTACCATCCTACACTTGCTCTACGACGACATGCAGGCCATGATCCTTACCAACGGATCCATCACAGACCCAATCCACGTCTGGAGCGGGGTCAAACAGGGCTGCATCATCACCCCAACCCTCTTCTCAATCTTCCTCGCTGCTCACCTCACAGTCAACAAGCTCCCTGCTGGAGTGGAACTAAACTACAGAACCAGTGGGAACCTGTTCAACCTTCAACGTCTCCAGGCCAGGTCCAAGACCACCCCAACGTCTGTCGTCGATCTACAGTATGCGGACGACGCCTGCGTCTGCGCACATACAGAGGCTGAACTCCAGGACATAGTTGAAGTATTTACTGAGGCATACAAAAGCATGGGTCTTAAGCTAAACATCAGTAAGACATAGGTCCTCCACCAGCCTGTCCTCGCCGCACAGCACTGCCCCCCAGTCATCAAGATCCATGGCACGGCCCTGGACAACGTGGACCACTTCCATATCTCGGGAACATCCTATCAACAAGAACAGGCTCTGACGACAAGATCTAACACTGCCTCCAGTGCATCATTGCAGCCTTCGGCCGCCTGAGGAAAAGATTGTTTAAAGACCAGGTCCTCAAAACTGCCACCAAGCTCATGGTCTACAGGGCTGTAGTATCGTAGGGCTGTAGTAGGTCACAGGGATCGGTGCTGGGACCACAACTGTTTACAATATACATAGATGACCTGGGAGAGGGGACAGAGTGTAGTGTAATAAAATTTGAAGATGACACAAAGATTAGTGGGAAAGCGGGTTGTGTAGAGGACACAGAAAGGCTGCAAAGAGATTTAGATAGGTTAAGCGAATGGGCTAAGGTTTGGCAGATGGAATACAATGTCGGAAAATGTAAGGTCATCCTAATGGAAAAAAAAACAGTAAAAGGGAATATTATTTGAATGGGGAGAAATTACAACATGCTGCGGTGCAGAGGGACCTGGGGGTCCTTGTGCGTGAATCCCAAAAAGTTAGTTTGCAGGTGCAGCAGGTAATCAGGAAGGCGAATGGAATGTTGACCTTCATTGCGAGAGGGATGGAGTACAAAGGCAGGGAGGTCCTGCTGCAACTGTACAGGGTATTGGTGAGGCCGCACTTGGAGTACTGCATGCAGTTTTGGTCACCTTACTTAAGGAAGGATATACTAGCTTTGGAGGGGGTACAGAGACGATTCACTGGGCTGATTCCGGAGATGAGGGGGTTACCTTATGATGATAGATTGAGTAGACTGGGTCTTTACTCGTTGGAGTTCAGAAGGATGAGGGGTGATCTTATAGAAACATTTAAAATAATGAAAGGGATAGACAAGATAGAGGCAGAGTGGTTGTTTCCACTGGTCGGGGAGACTAGAACTAGGGGGCACAGCCTCAAAATACGGGGGAGCCAATTTAAAACCGAGTTGAGAAGGAATTTCTTCTCCCAGAGGGTTGTGAATCTGTGGAATTCTCTGCCCAAGGAAGCAGTTGAGGCTAGCTCATTGAATATATTCAAGTCACAGATAGTTAGATTTTTAATCAATAAGGGAATTAAGGGTTATGTGGAGCGGGCGGGTAAGTGGAGCTGAGTCCACGGCCAGATCAGCCATGATCTTGTTGAATGGCGGAGCAGGTTCGAGGGGCTAGATGGCCTATTCCTGTTCCTAATTCTTATGTTCTTATTATGTTATGTTCTAATACCCACCCCCCTGTATGGCTCAGAAACATGGACCATGTACAGTAAACACCTCAAGTCGCTGGAGAAATACCACCAACGATGTCTCCGCAAGATCCTACAAATTCCCAGGGACGACAGATGCACCGATATTAGCTTCCTTGACCAGGCCAACATCCCCAGCATTGAAGCACTGACCACACTTGATCAGCTCCGCTGGGCAGCCACATAGTTCGCATGCCAGACACGAGACTCCCAAAGCAAGTGCTCTACTCGGAACTCCTTCAGGCAAACGAGCCAAAGGTGGGCAGCGGAAACGTTACAAGGACACCCTCAAAGCCTCCCTGATAAAGTTCAATATCCCCACTGACACCTGGGAGTCCCTGGCCAAAGATTTCCCTAAGTGGAGGAAGTGCATCCGAGAGGGCATTGAGCACCTCGAGTCTCAACGTCGAGAGCATGCAGAAATCAAGTGCAGGCAGTGGAAAGAGCCACCTGTGACAGAGTCAGTGGTTCTCGTATTGGACTGTACAGCCACCTAAGGACTCATGTTAAGAGTGGAAGCAAATCTTCCTCGATTCCGAGGGACTGCTATGATGATGAGTACTGAGCTGAGCGGGTCTCAAGATTTTTCATGGTATGCTGCAGGCTGCCCAAGCTTGCCATCATGAGGGAAGAGCACTTGCCACCACCTATCAGGTGAGAAGCTGAGAAGCAAGAGCATAAGGAGGAGGTGCAAAAGAGAAAGAGGAGGAGAAGTTGCAACCTAGACAGCCACTTTCTGCCCGGGCTCTACGTGAACAAATAATTCATGAGGGATACCAGTAACCTCAACCCCAATTCCCCATTCACCAACAGTTCCACACTCTTTACCTTTCCTTTGTCACTGACAATCACATTGTCCACTTTCACACAATGAAAAATAAAAGCCAACACAAAATACACATTCCAGTCCAAATTTATCAATTACATCAAGTCATAGTGCATACAAAATTCAAATAATCATCCTTGTGTATTCCCTTAGTGCTTCTTCCGTGTGATTTTGCCTGTCCTAGTGCTCCTACAAAATGCTTCCCCAGTGGCTACAGCTTGGCTGGTGGACTTTCAGTGGAGAAGATTGCAGATGGCCTTGGAGGGTGACCTGGAGCAGCTTTGGGCCGAGAAGGCCTGGCTATAGACTGTACCATCTCATCCTGGGCTGCGACACGTCCGTGCGACGCGGCATGTCTGCGTCGCGCTGATGGACACCTGCCCCGCTGCCGCCCTGATCTCGCCACCGCTTCCAACTGCGCCTGAAAGCATTGGGAGGCATTTTTTGATTTAAAGATTCCAATTTCCCAGTTCTTCTACCCGCCTCCTGCCGGGCGGTAATAATTCAAATAATTCGAATTATCCAGCCGAAACGGGGCGGAGGGTAATTTCCACCCTGAGTAATTTTATTATAAAGCAATTTTGCAATTGTTATGAGGTTGACTGCTAGCGCATTATTTGAAATGGTTTCCTCAGTCATTTTCATCAGCACTTTGTAGTTTCACTCCTTGCCAGTAACACCATTGAATCTGCAATGCTGTGCTGGAGAATGAAGGCTAAGACTCTTTCTTTCTTCCCCTCTCTCAATTTTTTGGGCATTGATTTCTTGCAACAGGAACAAAAAGTAATAGGATGTAACCAACAAGAAGCATCGATGGCTTTGTCGTGGAGGGAGCGACCTTGTAGAATAGGAATGCAGGGGCTAGAAATTTGCCACCATAACGATCGATTTAGCTCTACTCTTTGGCGTTAAAAGTTTTTTTTTGGTGCTAAATAAATTTAAGGCCATTTTGCTAGTTTCGCCAGTGGTGTAACGCTGTCGTTAAAAAATAAGGGCCGATTTTTTTTTAACTGTTTTTGTGACGTCACTTGGCGTCAAAACCACGATAACGCCGTTTTTGAGAGTTTCCCCAATAAAGACCTTTTTCATCATCGTCATAGGCAGTCCCTCGGAATCAAGGAAGACTTGCTTCCACTCTTAGAATGAGTCCTTAGGTGGCTGAAAAATTCAATATGACAGCCACGGTCCCTGTCACAGGTGGGACAGATAGTCGTTGAGGGAAGGGGTGGGTGGGATAGGTTTGCCGCACGCTCTTTCTGCTGCCTGCGCTTGATTTCTGCGCGCTCTCGGCGATGAGATTCGAGGTGCTCAGCGCCCTCCTGGATGCACTTCCTCCACTTGGGGCAGTCTTTGGCCAGGGATTCCCAAGTGTCAGTGGGGATGTTGCACTTTTTCAGGGAGGCTTTGAGGGTGTCCCTGTAACGTTTCCTCTGTCCACCTTTGGCTTGTTTGCCGTGAAGGAGTTCCAAGTAGAGCGCTTACTTTGGGAGTCTCGTGTCTGGCATGCGAACGATGAGGCCTGCCCAGCAGAGCTGATGAAGTGTGATCAGTGCTTCAATGCTGGGGATGTTGGCCTGGTCAAGGACACTCATGTTGGTGCGTCTGTCCTCCCAGGGGATTTGTAGGATCTTGCGGAGGCATCGTTGGTGGTATTTCTCCAGCAACTTGAGGTGTCTATTGTAGATGGTCCATGCCTCTGAGCCATACAGGAGGGCGGGTATTACTACAGCCCTGTAGACCATGAGCTTGGTGGCAGTTTTGAGGGCCTGGTCTTCAAACACTCTTTTCCTCAGGCAACCGAAGGCTGCACTGGCTTACTGGAAGCAGTGTTGAATCTCGTCGTCAATGCCTGCTCTTGTTGATAAGAGGCTCCCGAGGTATGGGAAATGGTCCATGTTGTCCAGGGCCGTGCCGTGGATCTTGATGACTGGGGGGCAGTGCTGTGCGGTGAGGACAGGCTTGTGGAGGACCTTTGTCTTACGGATGTTTAGCATAAGGCCCATGCTTTTGTAAGCTTCAGTAAATATGTCAACTATGTCCTGGAGTTCAGCCTCTGTATGTACAGAGACGCAGGTGTCATCCACGTACTGTAGCTCGACGACAGAGGTTGGCGTGGTCTTGGACCTGGCCTGGAGACATTGAAGGTTGAACAGGTTCCCACTGGTTCTGTAGTTTAGTTCCACTCCAGCGGGGAACTTGTTGACTGTGAGGTGGAGCATGGCAGCGAGGAAAATTGAGAAGAGGCTTGGGGCAATGATGCAGCCCTGTTTGACCCTGGTCTGGACGTGGATTGGGTCTGTAATGGATCCATTGGTAAGGATCACAGCCTGCATGTCGTCGTGGAGCAGGCAGAGGATAGTGACATACTTTTGGGGGCATCCGAAATAGACCCTCGCGGTTGACAGTGTCAAAGGCCTTTGTAACGTCGAAGAAGGCCATGTATAAGGGCTGGTGCTGTTCCCTGCCTTTTTCCTTAAAAATACATTTTTACGACAGTGATAAATACCGATTTGAAAAAGCTTGCCTTACCTGGTCGCGTCCATCGTAATCGGCTTTAACGATACCATCTTTGGAAACGGTGCTCTTTTGGAGGTAGTTTATAATGCGTTTTTAGAACATTTAAACAGATTTAGGGACATTTGAGGACATTTAAGGGCATTTAAAGAATAGGGGCTATTCTACCTTTGTCATATGTGATGAGTGCTTATGTTATCCTGGATTATCATAGAAGAAGGCTTATTCGACAGCATTATCAGCGTAATCAAAGAGGTCACAGACTTATGAGGAGGAGGCCTTACCCTCAACCAGTTTACAGGGAGAGGCACTCATACCTGCACCTGACTGAGGCACAGTGCGTTAGAAGGCTACAGCCTAGATGCATGAGGAGGGCTGCACTGCCCGTCGAGGTCAAGGTGACTGCAGCACTTGCCTTCTATTCCTCCGGCTTCTTTCAGGTATCAGCAGGGGACATATGCTGCATCTCACAGCAAGCTACACATCGCTGCATTCGCCAGGAGACTGCTGCATTGCTTGCACGCAGGGATGACTTCATCAACTTCTCAATGACCAGGGAGGCACAGAATGAGAGGGTTGTAGACTTTGCATGAATTGCTGGCTTCCCCAAGGAACAGGCTGCCATTGACTATACGCACATCGCCCTGCGAGCACCTTTTGAGGATCCGGAGGTTTACCGAAACCAAAAAGGATTCCACTCGCTGAATGTACTGATTGTCTGCGACCATACTCAGCGCATCATGGCAGTAGATGCAAAATGTCCAGGGAGCATCCATGATGCTATCATCTTGTGTGAGAGCAGTGTCTCACAGATGTTTGAGCAGCAGCCAGAAGGGCAGACCTGGATGCTGGGGAACAAAGGTTACGGGCTCACCACCTGGCTCATGAACCCCCCCCTCCACAAAACACAGACAGAAGGTGAGCATCGCTACAATATGTGCCATATAGCCACATGCAATATCATCGAGAAGACAGTTGGAGTGCTAAAGCAGCGCTTCTGATGCCTGGACCATTCTAGAGGTTCCCTGCAATACTCCCCTCAGCAGGTCGCTGCATGCTACACAACTTAGCCATCATGAGGGAACAGGATTTGCCACTTGGGATTGCAGAACCACTTCAGGAGAGAGGGGAGGAGGAGGAGGAGGAGGAGGAGGAGGAGGAGGAGGAGGAGGAGGAGGAACCCATGGCACCACTACAACCCACAGTGCGATGGGGGAGGAGGTCTCATGGACGTTGTGCCATTGCAAGAGCCTTGTGTCAGCAGCTGATACTTCACCGCTTTGCATGAAGGCTGAACGGCACGTTTGATCATTGTATCCCACCATGTTGACTATTTCCACCTGTTATTCTGCGAATGAGACACTACATAAGTTTGGTTTAGTTGAAAAAATAATTTGCTGTTTATTAAACATTTGTACACGTACTTAACTTTAATTAAAAAAATGTATATTAAACTTTAAACTTTTAAATTAACATAACTTAAATAACAATAAAAGAAGAACAAAAGAACAGCAAAACAACAACAACAACAATAACAGCAGCAGCAAACAAACTTCAGCTGCAGCCATCTCTCCCCTCCTTATTTAAAAACCGCCCTTCTTGCCCTAGCCCTTCTTGGACTTGCCACTAGCCTCGGCCGTTTTCTTCGCCTTCGGCCACTTCGCAGTGAGCCCAAGGTTTTTGTTAGTGTCTCTGGTACGGCGCTCCGCTTGTTGGGGGACAGACCCAGGAGACGGCAATCTGGAAGGCTCGGGTTCGGCCTCTTCAGCCTGTGGATCAATCTGCACACTGCCTGTTGAGATTGGTCTGGGATTAGAGTGGGAGCGGCATCACTTGATACCGTCAAGTGCCGCTGGGCAGTGACAGCCTAGATGTGTTCCCGCGTTGCAGCGACTATCTCCGACATGCCTGCAGATAGTGCTGCTATTCCTCCTGACATGCCCTCCCTAATGTCGGCAGATAGTGCTGCTATTTCTCCCTTGATCCCACCCATTGCCTCGAGGAACGATTTTGTAAGCTGAACGCTCTCTCCACTCATTCCCATGAGCTCTATCACCTCCCGTGGAGCCTGCAATTCAGGAGAGCGCTGTTCAGGTCTCCTCTATACAGGTGGGCCTGCTGCTCCCTTGGGTGTGTTTTCCTGCAACCCAGTGGGATCCGTGACCTCGGAGAGTGGACAACTCAGAAATGTCCCCTTGTGCGTAAAGCTGCTGAAAATGCTTGGTATATCCGTGGCCTACACCTCCTCCAATTGCAATAGCACCGTCTGATCATCATCCGCCTTCCCCCCAATGTCCCTCCCCCCCCACTCCTTTATGAAAAATATTGACAGCCACCTGCTCCTCCTCATTATCCTCCTCATCCTCCTCTTGATCGTCCTGTGGAACTTGTTCATTATGGACGAGGTCGTCGGGGTCATCCACTTCTGCTTGTGGCAAGGAGGGGTCTTCGCCTTCATTATTGGATGTCTGTGAAACATCTGCAAAATATAACAGAACAGATGAATAGTTAGCAGCAGGGGAGGGGGCAGGGTGACATGAGTCGACTCACATAGCGCAGGCTCATTTGAAGGACCACGACGAGTGATAGTACATCGCATAAACTGAAGCGTAGCGAACGGAGAGTACATCGCATAAACCGAAGCGCAGCCCACTTGTGCCAACCCAGACTGAATTTTGCAGGACTTACCCTCTCTCTGCTAACTTGGGCCCAGCATCCGCATGGGTAGTCGATCTTTGGGACCCACCAATAATACCTGCGATTCTACTTTCCAAGGTGGTTAGTGGGCGCAGTCTCGGCGGACCTCCACCAGTTTTCGTCCGGTCTCGGTGGTTGTCGGACATCTTCTTCTGCAAAGATGGCAATAGAAATTTTTAAGAGCGAGGCCTTCTGCTGTTGTGGCACACACAGATAGTCACATTTACAAATCAAGTAATTGTAGTGCATAAATAAAAATATTACTTATTCTAACAGCATGACAAAGGTCCTGCCACTTCTTCCGGCACTGGTGGCCAGTCCTCTTGATGGACCCCACTGAGGAAACCTGCTCTGCAACGCGTTCCCAAACTTGAGCTATTGCTGTTGGTTTAAGTTTACCAGGACCCTTCTTGCCAATCTGGCACCATCCTCTCTCCACAGCATCTACCAGGGCCTCATTGGTGTCTTGGTTAAACTTCCTGGCCCTTTTCCTTTCCAAATCACACTCCATTTTTCGTTTTGCAGCTCTTGTGTGGAAGTACTCACAAATCTCCTGAACCTTACAATGGTCTTTAAAAATGGCTGATCCAAACCAGGAAGTGTACTGTGCATACACGGGCACACCAGTCACATGAAAAACGGGCGATTTTTTTTTTGTTTTCTTTTTTTGCACATGCGCAGAACGGACATCATTAGTTATCTCCATCCTTAAAAACGGTGGTATTTTAATGCTACTCCAAAATTTAAAAAACTTTTGGTGAAGCTTAAGCTTTATTTTTTTGGTGTTATTTCAGCATAAAAAAACAGCCGTTATTTGCAAATAATGCCAAAAAATGCTGCTATTCTTAAATGTGGAAATTCTAGCCCCTAGGTCCTAACAATTGGAGTTGCGGGAGTGGTGTAATTGAAACTTACACCAAGACTTTGGAGTGAAAAAGCATCCTTTTTAAGTATTGAACCCAAGCAACCACACCATCAGATGGATGAAATTGCGCGCAACTTGAAGGTTTATTAAAAAAAATCAGTAGATAGAACCCACCGGGGAAAATAATCTAAATATAACAAATGATATCTCTGTGTGCAGAAGACTAAAAACAGCAACTAGCTGTTTGTACTTTGTATCTGTCACCATCACAGAATCTTAACAATGTGATTTATTTTATACTATGCTGTGTGTAATAATAATTTATCACACTGCACATATCTTGTACAAATAGTGGCATCATGAGAATACCTCAGTCTCTTGGTATCTCTGTATCTCTATTTTCACCAACTGGGTAGAATGTAGTCAGTCCATTGTGTTCTGCCCTAGGACAGGTCTTAACTCAAGTCTCGCACATGAGATTCTTGAGCAGCTTACTAGGGAAGCGTAGCTGAGGTGATTTCCTGTTGCTTTCCTCACAGTTTTTATCCGGAGTATCTTCTCTTAGGTGGGTTACAATCAAGGCTACAGAGCCCCACCTACCCTTTATAATGGAGGAGCCCACCCGCTGACGCACCAAAATAGTTATTAGTGCATGACTTGTTGTTGGACTTCTTTGATAATTTGTCAAGAAAATATTAGTTGATTCACTCAGTATCTCATGGATATCCCAAACAAGTGTTGATGAAAAACTCAAATTTGATTTGAACTTAGGCATCATTCACTCCTAGACCTAAAACTTGGTGGTAAATCCCCAGACAGTTCCTTAGTGAGGACGTAAAGTGAGGATGCATCTAGCTCCATAGCAGATATTTGGCGGGATACTCTAGGGCTAGATTTTACTCTTTTTTTGCATGTATAATGCCCACTTCACATCCATTTTACCGCTGAGATGACGAATAATGCCCATATATTGCCCATTTAGCCACAAAATGGAAATGACGGGCATTTTTCGGACACTTATCGGCGAGCGTTACTTTCCCCATGTGCGTAATGCTGCGAAAAAATATTACCGGCAGCCCACTTTTTTGGGCCGGAATCATCAGAATGAGCGAAATCAACACCCATAATATTGCCCAGCGTTACTTTCCGCATGTAATTAACGGCGAGATTCAATAATACCGACCGCATCGTAAAGATCACATTTGCCGAAACTAACACCCAGGAGATCGCCCAGCGTCACTTTCACCACCTCGCACACAATATCGCTCACCCAAAAAAACGCCGTGAAAAAGTGGAACTAACCGGAACTACTCACAGCAGTATGGACGCTGTAATATTCTTACTCTACAGTATGAAACCATATGAGGCGCATTCTGGGGACAAGGTCACTCTGTGACCTTAACTCTTTCTTCACAGGACTCCAAAAGCGATGACCCTGCGTGGGACCTCCCTTTTTATACCTGTGTGATCAGGTAAGGAGTGTGTCCTACAAGTTCACCCCTTGTGGTCAAGGTGTGCATCAGTAATACAGTGGTGTTACATTGTGCTTACATACATGACAGATGCCATGTTCTAGATCACATGTCGCATCATTTAAAAGGCTGCTCTGCTTCAATCTCGGGGGAGTTCAGATGTACTCTGGAGATATTTGGAGGTGATGTGAACATCTGAACAAACATCTTTATCATACTGTGGACGATTGGAATTGAATAGATGTCTTCGTCAGGACATTCATTGTTTGTGAGCAATCGGTGGAAAACAGATAGCCATTGGAATGGGGCCTGTCCTTTCTCACCCTCTCTTGATGACCAATTACATGTTGCAGATTCGAAATGGCAGAAGGTACGCTCCACAGCATTATGTGCCCAATGTAAGACTTGCCAGACTGATGAGGAGGACCAGACGTTATACCCCCCGCAAGTACAGGGAGAAGCAGTTTTACCTCAACTTGCCCAACACCACCTGCCTTCGGAGACTGCGCTTCCACAAAGAGGTTATCACTGAGGTATACCAGCTTATAAGGGGAGATCTGCAGCCTGCCAGCACTATCAGGACCGCACTGTCATGCAGGGGAGTCATCAGCCAGGTGGTGAGGCCATATCCTTTGTCACCAAGCATCCAGTGGAGGGTGTAATGTCTGGTCCTCCTCATCAGTCTGGCACATCTTACATTGGGCACATGATGCTGTGGAGCGTACCTTCTGCCATCTCGAGTCTGCAGCATGTAATCGAGGTCAAAATCACCGCGGCACTGTCGTTCTACGAGTCGGGTTCTTTTCAGGCCTCAGCTGGCGACATTTGCGGCATGTCTCATCCTGCATTAGACAGGTACCTGAAGACCTGTACGCATGCAGGATGGACTTTATCAGCTTTCCTATAATCAGGGAGGCTCAGACTGAGAGGGCTCTAGGATTCTACCGAATTGCTAACTTCCCCAAGGTGCAGGGAACAATAGACTGTACGCACATCACAATGTGGGCACCTTTTCAGGATGCAGAGGTTTTCAGGAACCACAAGGGATTCCACTTCCTGAATGTGCAACTCGTTGTCGACCACCAGCAAATTATACTGGCAGTGAATGCTAAATTTCTGGGCAGCAATCATGATGCTCACATCCTGCGTGAGAGCGCTGTATCTGACATGTTTACCAGTCAGCCACAAGGTCATTGCTGGATGGTTGGTGACAAAGGATATGGCCTCGCCACCTGGCTGATGACTCCCCTGCGTGACACCCACACCAAAGCCGAGAAGCGATACAACGATAGCCACAGAGCCACTCGCAATATCGTGGAGAAAACCATTGGAGTGCTTAAGCAGTGCTTTAGATGTCTGGACCACTCAGGAGGCGAGCTCCAATACCACTCTGAGCAGGTAACTTAATTCATGGTGGTGTGCTCCATGCTGCACAACTTGTCTACCAGGAGGGGCCAAGAATTGCCTGATGAGCCTGACAGTCCACCTCACCAAAGAGAGGAAGAGGAGGATGAGGAGGTGCATGCTGACATCGGGCCACACAATCAGGCTGATGCTGTAGCCATGCCCCCGTCTCCCTGTAGAACGCATGTAAGGGCCCTACGTCAGGAGCTCATAAATGAGCGCTTTGCCTGAAAGAACGTTGGTGGTATTTACAAGGCTGACACACTGCTGGGTGTGCATCACCCAGCAGTGTGTCAATGGTGGGCATCATCTTGGTGACAGTTAAAGTTTAAGTTGATTGAAGTTAAGTGTAATTATACCCTTTGATGTTAAGGAATCACCAGTGTGTAACGGTGCAGCTATATTAACCAATGTGCAACAAGGTTTTGTTAAATAAGAAACATTTAAACTGAACATTTGTCTGAAATCATAAGTATTTCTGTAAAAACCAACCCTCCCCCTCCCCGCTTCTCATCCCCACCTCTACCCCTTTCCCTTCCCCTCCTGACTCCAAGCCGCCTGGCCGATGAATTCCTCAGGCGCTGCTTCATTGGGGGGGCTTCATTGACGGCCGAGCCGCTGCTTGGATGGATACGGGAGAAGGCGGTCCTGAGGTGGGAACATGCTCTGAACCAGAAGCAAGATGTTGCTCCTGGCTCTCATGTGTCATTGGCAATGGGGGTGCGGCACCTTGGGGTGCAGTGCCGTACTCCAGAACCACTGGGAGCCCTCTGCCACCAGTGTTCCTGGCTACCAGCTCCAGGGCCTCCTCCACCCCTTCCAAGTTACGTCTTATTTGTTGGACAAAAACTCGATGCCAACTATGTTCTTGGTGCTTAGTAGGCTTTTTGCTGTTGGTGAATCTTCCTCGTGCCTCCCACAACAGCCAAACAAGCACACACCACAGCCACACACGCTTTCAGTTGCTCTCTACTCCCTCTCTCTGTGTCGCCTCTTCTGTGCATGTAATGATGACCGCTGACCTCCTGAATCGCAGGAAACGAGCGTTGCCATGCCGTTGCTAAGGACGGCCACACTTTACGGCAGAAGGTCAGAGAGATTTAACGTTAACGCCCATTTCCTATAGCTTGTGGTCATGCCCAATTTCAAAAATGGAGACTAGGGGCTTTGAGACTGGGCGATCTGAAAACTCATTTTTACCGCCCACGCCGGAAATACCGCTCATTTTTGGGTGATCTGCACAAAAGTGTAAAATCTAGCCCCAAATTCTAGTCTCCAGTCCTTCTAGAATGTAATACTGTATGTTTGTCCAATAGAAAGGGGTTCTCTACGACTGAGTGCCTTGAATTGACGGAGAGTTCATGGTAGGAAGAATAAATCAGGAAATGCAGTCATCCTGCAGCTGTTGCTTGATACAAAGTAGAGCTGATGTTCTCCCTGGGAAAATGTATTGCCCAAACTGCCTGGTCCTTGTGGCCAAAGATTGACAGGCAGTCAACAAAAGGTTGCGGGGATGAAATAAACAAAACTAAGAAAAAATGGCCCTGAGTGATTTTCAATTTTCTCAGTAGATTTTTGCTACGTAAACTTTACTGTATGTGAAGTGAAATGGCCATGAAAAACTGCATCAAATGTATATTTTCAACAGAATGCCCATATTCCAGACAAGTAGAAGCTACCTTAAACCACATGCGTTAAAACAAAATCTTATGGGAATGGTAAAGTTGCATGCGTTCAGTAAAGCACTAATTATTGTTTAAAATGTCAAGCAAGATTCTCAAACACCTTACATCAAAAGAATACCTTTTAAAGACAAAAAACAAATGTGAATGGCTTACTCATCTATTAATTGCTCACTGCCTATACCATCAGCTTCAAGATTCCATTTTGAAACTCCAAAAATGGTTATTGTGATGTATGCAGCTGTAAGTATGCTCACAGGTTTGTAGAGCTGTTGCATTGTGAGTCACAAGACTCAATAAAACCCCAGTCAGTTGGATCTAGGTCATCCATGATGAGGTATGCAGTTGTGAGCCAAGTGGATGAATTGGTAATGTGTAGTGTGATTGTTAAACCTTTGTAAATAAACCAACTAGTTCTTAATAGCAATATGTTGCTATGAATTCTTAAGCGAAGAACCCATGAAGGAAATACAATACAGTTATCATCTAAACATTTTAATATTCTCACAATCTAGCAACATTTCAGTTATCTAAATGGACCTGTATGTTTGCTATCATAGCCCAAAATGCAGAGTTGTTAACTTCTAAGTCCTGCATTCAGAAGTTAACAGTGTTTATTATCTGATGTTAAATATTCACTTTTGATTTCATTCAAAACTAAGTAAGGTATCAGATATATTTCCAATGAAAATCTGATGTATCCATCACAGTTTCAGTGTGCAACAGCTTATCACTGGCTGAAATTGTTAAGATGATTTGATGTTTGCACATCCTTCTCTCATTAGGCTGTGCACACTGCAGCTTAATTTTCCGATATGGGCGCTGGTTAGTCCCACAGGTTAGTGCAGATGTTTGACAGACTCAAGTTAAAGTGGCCGTTGCACCCAATATTCCAAGGTTATCTCATCTGAGTTGCTTCAGGCATAGATCTGGACAGGTGTGTGGAGCACGTTAGCGGTGAGCACAGTAAATTACATGTAAGTAAAACTTAAAGGGAAGTTAAAGGGAAGTGTCAGGATAGGGGTGAATAAATCTGAAAGTTTTGGAAATGTTCAAAAGACTCCTCTTCTGGTGGAAAAGCCAAAATTCTCCCAGCCTGCAAGCAATCCACCTGTGTTGTGGCTCCTCACCCCAGCCCCCCTGCAGGAATATCAGGCTCAATGTGTCCTTGAAATCAGCAAGACTGTAGCTGATTCCCTAGCAACACTGAATGCCAATTTCACATGGAGTCCCTTTAGAAACTACATCCTACACACTTGAATGTCAGGACATGGCACGCAGGACATCATTATCCCAAATTATCACTTCAATGAAGCAACATCTGTTTTGTGCAGCTGCTTCTTATCCCATTGGTGTCCATTGCCCCAAAAGTGCACTACAGTGCAAAGTGGACAGAGTTCTGATGGGATGGAACACCCACTCTTGGCCACCCGACACTGCGACAATGAAAATCTATGCTTGAAACAAATTCTGCACTCTTAGTGGCGAGCTGCGCTCACAGGGAGTGCTGATCAGGGAATTAGAACTACAATGTTGTAACCCTATCTCCAACTCATGTTCCCTTTAATCCTCTTACCCCATGGAACATGAAACCATGGAATTACCCCTGAATTGGTATCTATGATTCAAGTCCTAATTGAGTCATAATATCAGAGAAATGTCTAGGCTTGGATCCAGAAAATCAATGTGCTCTTTATATGCATTGATTTCTTTCCTGTAAAATCATATTATCAGGTAATTGGATATTTTTAATTAGAGTAATGAGACTTGTAAACAAAGGGATGATCATAAACTTTACCTTGCGCTATGTACAGTAAGTTAAGAAATAAACACTATGCAAACAAAGGAAGACAAAGCTTCTTGTATTTGCCACCTAGGTTTTTTCAGTCTTTTTTTTTATAACTATACAAATACTTCATGCACAATTACACAGTATCATGAAGGAAAACTGAACTATGTTAAAAATAAAACCTGCTTTTGACAATTTATGCTTCTTATTACTTTTTTGTATGGTAAAGATAAAAGTGACTGAAATTCAATAACTATTTCTTAATGGATCTAGATGCTTTTACATCTATCTTCAATGATTTTTAAGGGTTTTTTGTTTTGATCAAAGGATGTTTGCAACTTGTGGCTGTTTTCTATAACCTGGTAGGTCACTGTGGTGGTTAAGTTATTTTGAAAAGAATTCCATACCTGCAGTTCCATTCCTGCACCATTTGCACTTTTGTCAATACAACATACAAATGAAGGGAGAGCGAAAAATACGTCAGTACCGAAAATCTTCGGAACACAAACTCAGTATTTATGCTAGGATCGCACCCACCTTCCAGTGCTGACCCGATCAGAGTAAGGGAGGTCAGTAGGAGGGCACCTAAGTTGCATGGGGTAGAAGACCACAGGCATTATTGTGGATGCATCTCTGCTGCCTAGCTGCTGTAAGCAGTTGAACATCCGGCATCTGACTGCCTTTGAGGATGGGTTGCACAGGGCCCTGGGCAACCCCCTTACCCAGACCTCATGCAGACTTCCATTTTTTGGGTGTCCAGGCCGCTTGCTGGTGGGGTCCACTATTGCCCATCTGGAGGTCAAGATGCTTCACCTCAGTCGGTGTAGCAGCCTCCAATTACTATGCCAGGTTTTGAATGAGCTTAGAAGTGGGAACTCTAGGCATAATAAGCCCTTACCCCTTGTAAGGAGCAGGCAGAGATTCTTCCCCTTAAAAAGCATGCTAAGAAATCCTAGAACTCACCTAAACCTGGTGCAACCCTACCATTCGATGATGGGTTCCGCCAATTTCCCACCAGAATTACAGCAGGCAACCAGCCCGACTCCAGCAGATTTTCATGGCCACTAACTCTACAGATACTTTCTACTCTCACACTCTCCACATGAGATAACAAGGTACCAGGTACTTCACAGGAAAACACATGCAATATTAGTTCATATGGTTCCCCCCACACCATGCATACACAAATTGAACACTCACACTCAATCACAAGCAACAACATTTTATAAACTTTTGTTATTGTGTATCTCCAGCCACAGTTTCTCCTCTTGCCACATTCTGTTGCAGTAGGGAAACTTGTAGTCGAATGTGCTCACTTGTGCTCACTGTTTATAAAAGAAGTAGCAGTGTCACAATTTCTAGATATTCTCAGGTTCAGCATTTCATCAATAGATCTCATGCCCAATGCGATCCAAAGTGTACCTTTCCCTGTCCAGTATCTAGTAAATGACAGCATGACCCAGGGATTGCAGCCATGCTCCATATGCCAGTTACTAAAGTGTAACATCTGTTGCCATGTGAAATCTCCTCTCCTTGCAAAAGGTAGGATTGAAATAAAAAGAAAGACTTGCATTCATATAGTGCCTTTCACGATCACCGGACGTCCCATAGCGTTTTACAGCCAATGAAGTACTTTTTGAACTGTAGTCACTGTTGTAATGTCGTAAACACGGCAGCCACTTTGCGCACAGCAAACTCCCACAAACAGCAATGTGATAATGACCAGATAATCAGCCTATAAAAGGCTCAGCAGTCCGGGGAGCGTCGAGAGAGGCGGGAGTCGAGAGAGACAGCGGCCTATAAAAGGCTCAGCAGTCCGGGGAGCGTCGAGAGAGGCGGGAGTCGAGAGAGACAGCGGCCTATAAAAGGCTCAGCAGTCCGGGGAGCGTCGAGAGAGGCGGGAGTCGAGAGAGGCAGCGGCCTATAAAAGGCTCAGCAGTCCGGGGACCGGTGCAGCTCCAGCTGGGAGAGAAGGCAAAAAAGAAGTAGAAAGAAATCAAAAGGTGACGTCACAGCCAACGTGGTAAGTGATTGGCTGCTGATTGGTGAGTAGTTTTTCTTTTTCTTTATTAGTCAGTAACTTTTAACATTGTTGTCGCCAATTTAAGTGTATCTAAGGGTTAAGTCATGGCAGGACAGCTCGGTCACGTGATATGCTCCTCCTGTACCATGTGGGAACTCGGGGACAACACCAGTGTCCCTGACGACTACATGTGCGGGAAGTGTGTCCACCTCCGGCTCCTGACGGTCCGCGTTGCGGAGTTGGAGCTGAGGATGGATTCACTCTGGAGCATCCACGATGCTGAGAATGACGTGAGTATCACGTGTAGCGAGTTGGTCTTACCGCAGGAGAAGGGTCCACAGCCAGCGAGGGAATGGAAGACCAGCAGGAAGAGTAGTGCAAGGAAGGTAGTGCAGGGGTCCCCTGTGGTCATCCCACTGCAAAACAGATACACTGCTTTGAGTGCTGTTGAGGGGGATGACTCATCAGGAGAGGGCAGCAGCAGCCAAGTTCATGGCACCATGGTTGGCTCTGTTGCACAGGAGGGCAGGAAAAAGAGTGGGCAAGCGATAGTGATAGGGGATTCAATTGTAAGGGGAATAGATAGGCGTTTCTGTGGCTGTAACCGAGACTCCAGGATGGTATGTTGCCTCCCTGGTGCAAGGGTCAAGGATGTCTCGGAGCGGGTGCAGGACATTCTAAAAAGGGAGGGAGAACAGCCAGTTGTTGTGCTGCACATTGGTACCAACGACATAGGTAAAAAAAGGGATGAGGTCCTACGAAATGAATTTAAGGAGCTAGGAGCTAAATTAAAAAGTAGGACCTCAAAAGTAGTAATCTCGGGATTGCTACCAGTGCCACGTGCTAGTCAGAGTAGGAATTGCAGGATAGCTCAGATGAGTACGTGGCTTGAGCAATGGTGCAGCAGGGAGGGATTCAAATTCCTGGGGCATTGGAACCGGTTCTGGGGGAGGTGGGACCAGTACAATCCGGACGGTCTGCACCTGGGCAGAATCGGAACCAATGTCCTCGGGGGAGTGTTTGCTAGTGCTGTTGAGGAGGAGTTAAACTAATATGGCAGGGGGATGGGAACCAATGCAGGGAGACAGAGGGAAACAAAATGGAGACAGAAGCAAAAGACAGAAAGGAGATGAGGAAAAGTGGAGGGCAGAGAAACCCAAGGCAAAGAACAAAAAGGGCCATTGTACAGCAAAATTCTAAAAGGACAGAGGGTGTTAAAAAAACAAGCCTGAAGGCTTTGTGTCTTAATGCAAGGAGTATCCGCAATAAGGTGGATGAATTAACTGTGCAAATAGATGTTAACAAATATGATGTGATTGGGATTACGGAGACGTGGCTCCAGGATGATCAGGGCTGGGAACTCAACATCCAGGGATATTCAACATTCAGGAAGGATAGAATAAAAGGAAAAGGAGGTGGGGTAGCATTGCTGGTTAAGGAGGAGATTAAGGCAATAGTTAGGAAGGACATTAGCTTGGATGATGTGGAATCTATATGGGTAGAGCTGCAGAACACCCAAGGGCAAAAAACGTTAGTGGGAGTTGTGTACAGACCTCCAAACAGTAGTAGTGATGTTGGGGAGGGCATCAAACATGAAATTAGGGGTGCGTGCAATAAAGGTGCAGCAGTTATAATGGGTGACTTTAATATGCACATAGATTGGGCTAACCAAACTGGAAGCAATATGATGGAGGAGGATTTCCTGGAGTGCATAAGGGATGGTTTTTTAGACCAATATGTCGAGGAACCAACTAGCGGGGAGGCCATCTTAGACTGGGTGTTATGTAATGAGAGAGGATTAATTAGCAATCTCATTGTGCGAGGCCCCTTGGGGAAGAGTGACCATAATATGGTGGAATTCTGCATTGGGATGGAGAATGAAACAGTTAATTCAGAGACCATGGTCCAGAACTTAAAGAAGGCTAACTTTGAAGGTATGAGGCGTGAATTAGCTGGGATGGATTGGCGAATGATACTAAAGGGGTTGACTGTGGATGGGCAATGGCAGACATTTAGAGACTGCATGGATGAACTACAACAATTGTACATTCCTGTCTGGCATAAAAATAAAAAAGGGAAGGTGGCTCAACCGTGGCTATCAAGGGAAATCAGGGATAGTATTAAAGCCAAGGAAGTGGCATACAAATTGGCCAGAAATAGCAGCGAACCTGGGGACTGGGAGAAATTTAGAACTCAGCAGAGGAGGACAAAGGGTTTGATTAGGGCAGGGAAAATGGAGTATGAGAAGAAGCTTGCAGGGAACATTAAGAAGGATTGCAAAAGTTTCTATAGATATGTGAAGAGAAAAAGGTTAGTAAAGACAAACGTAGGTCCCCTGCAGTCAGAATCAGGGGAAGTCATAACGGGGAACAAAGAAATAGCGGACCAATTGAACAAGTACTTTGGTTCGGTATTCACGAAGGAGGACACGAACAACCTTCCGGTTATAAAAGGGGTCGGGGGGTCTAGTAAGGAGGAGGAACTGAGGGAAATCCTTATTAGCCGGGAAATTGTGTTGGGGAAATTGATGGGATTGAAGGCCGATAAATCCCCAGGGCCTGATGGACTGCATCCCAGAGTACTTAAGGAGGTGGCCTTGGAAATAGTGGATGCGTTGACAGTCATTTTCCAACATTCCATTGACTCTGGATCAGTTCCTATCGAGTGGAGGGTAGCCAATGTAACCCCACTTTTTAAAAAAGGAGGGAGAGAGAAAACAGGGAATTATAGACTGGTCAGCCTGACATCGGTAGTGGGTAAAATGATGGAATCAATTATTAAGGATGTCATAGCAGTGCATTTGGAAAGAGGTGACATGATAGGTCCAAGTCAGCATGGATTTGTGAAAGGGAAATCATGCTTGACAAATCTTCTGGAATTTTTTGAGGATGTTTCCAGTAGAGTGGACAAGGGAGAATCAGTTGATGTGGTATATTTGGACTTTCAGAAGGCGTTCGACAAGATCCCACACAAGAGATTGATGTGCAAAGTTAGAGCACATGGGATTGGGGGTAGTGTACTGACATGGATTGAGAACTGGTTGTCAGACAGGAAGCAAAGAGTAGGAGTAAATGGATACTTTTCAGAATGGCAGGCAGTGACTAGTGGGGTACCGCAAGGTTCTGTGCTGGGGCCCCAGCTGTTTACACTGTACATTAATGATTTAGATGAGGGGATTAAATGTAGTATCTCCAAATTTGCGGATGACACTAAGTTGGGTGGCAGTGTGAGCTGCGAGGAGGATGCTGTGAGGCTGCAGAGCGACTTGGATAGGTTAGGTGAGTGGGCAAATGCATGGCAGATGAAGTATAATGTGGATAAATGTGAGGTTATCCACTTTGGTGGTAAAAACAGAGAGACAGACTATTATCTGAATGGTGACAGATTTGGAAAAGGGGAGGTGCAAAGAGACCTGGGTGTCATGGTACATCAGTCATTGAAGGTTGGCATGCAGGTGCAGCAGGCGGTTAAGAAAGCAAATGGCATGTTAGCCTTCATAGCGAGGGGATTTGAGTACAGGGGCAGGGAGGTGTTGCTACAGTTGTACAGGGCCTTGGTGAGGCCACACCTGGAGTATTGTGTACAGTTTTGGTCTCCTAGCCTGAGGAAGGACATTCTTGCTATTGAGGGAGTGCAGCGAAGGTTCACCAGACTGATTCCCGGGATGGCGGGACTGACCTATCAAGAAAGACTGGATCAACTGGGCTTGTATTCACTGGAGTTCAGAAGAATGAGAGGGGACCTCATAGAAACATTTAAAATTCTGACGGGGTTAGACAGGTTAGATGCAGGAAGAATGTTCCCAATGTTGGGGAAGTCCAGAACCAGAGGTCACAGTCTAAGGATAAGGGGTAAGCCATTTAGGACCGAGATGCGGAGGAACTTCTTCACCCAGAGAGTGGTGAACCTGTGGAATTCTCTACCACAGAAAGTTGTTGAGGCCAATTCACTAAATATATTCAAAAAGGAGTTAGATGAGGTCCTTACTACTAGGGGGATCAAGGAGTATGGTGAGAAAGCAGGAATGGGGTACTGAAGTTGAATGTTCAGCCATGAACTCATTGAATGGCGGTGCAGGCTAGAAGGGCCGAATGGCCTACTCCTGCACCTATTTTCTATGTTTCTATGTTTCTATCACTTTTTTGTTTTGTTGATTGAGGGATAAATATTGGTTGGGACACCGGGGATAACTCCTCTGCTCTTCTTGAAAATAGTGCCATGGGATGCAATAGCACTTTATTGAGATTAGAAACAGCTTCAACCCATGATCTGTTACATAAAATACATGAATGAGTGAGTACAATCAGTTAATTTGTCTACACTCTTCAAGTATAGAAAATAATCAAGACAAATTTACTAAATCTGTAAACTGGCTTATCTCCTCTAACTAAGCTACTTGTGCTAAGCTGGTCCAGACTTGTAAAATACAGAGACAGCTGATTTCTGCTGCTGTGTCACTCTGGTCTGAATTTTAGTCCTTTGGTGGGTTGGAAGTGGAGGGGGGCTGCTTGGAAGCTGACGGGTGCTAAGTATGGAAGAACTCCACAAGACTGAATATTGTGAGCTAAAACTGGTGTGACCTTAGTCTCTTTAATACAACTCCAGAGTGCCCCAGCAGCATGGCAGGTAATTTTTTATACTCCCTTGCATGAGGTGGGCAGGTGACCCTTGGGCCTCCAACAGTTGCGCCCTCTGGTGGTAAGTGTTACACAGTTACATGTTTACATACATAACATCACTCCCCACAAAGTCTTTGATACAAATTATTTACAAGTTGAGATGATCCGGAGCCCTGCAATCCCTGGTTGATCGTCTGAGTTCAAACTCTGACATGGGTGAGTTGGTCGGACCATTGCTGCACTGTGGCGCGGCTGGTCTGACAGGACTGTTGGGAATGGTGGGTTCATCCTCTTGATTGACAGCGAGGTCGATTGCTGGTTGGGTGTGTGTTGGTGGATCGATGATGGTGATGTCCTCTTCAGGTTGTTCCTGGTTGTCGGTGAACTGCAGTTTGGTCTGATCCAAATGCTTTCTGCACGTTTGTCTATAGTTTGACTATAAACACTCTATTCCCCTCCTTGGCCAAGACAGTGCCAGCAAACCATTCAGGACCATGACCGTAATTCAGGACAAACACAGGGTCGTTAACATCAATGTCACGCGATGCAGCCACGCAATTGTGGTACATGTTTTGCCGGTGACGCTGGGTTTCCACATGATCATTTAGATCCGGGTGGACTAGGGAGATCCTGGTTTTGAGTGCTCTCTTCATTAATAATTCTGCAGGGGGAACCCCAGTGAGCGAGTGGGGTCGCGTCCGGTAGCTGAGCAGAACACGAGATAAGCGGGTCTGCTAGAAGCCTTCCGTCAAGCTCTGCTTGATAGATTGGACTGTCCGTTCCGCTTGACCGTTGGATGTGGACTTAAAAGGGGCAGACCTGACATGCTTGATGCCATTGCGGATCATAAACTCATCAAATTCTGAGCTGGTGAAAAACAGTCCATTGTCACTGACAAGGATGTCGGGCAAGCCATGGGTGGCGAACATAGCCCGGAGGCTTTCAATGGTGGCAGTGGATGTGCTGGATGACATGATTACACATTCTATCCATTTAGAGTAAGCGTCCACTACAACTAAAAACATCTTTCCGAGAAAGGGATCAACAAAATCTACATGGATCCTGGACCACGGTTTGGAGGGCCATGACCACAGACTCAATGGAACCTCCCTTGGTGTATTGCTCAGTTGTGAGCACGTGTGGCATTGGTGTACACATGACTCTAAGTCCGAGACAATGCCGGGCCACCAAACATGCGACCTGGCTGTAGCATTTATCATGACTATGCCTGGGTGGGTATTGTGTAGGTTGTGTATAAACGTATCCCTGCCCTTTTTTGGAAAAACCACATGATTACCCCATAAGAGACAATCCGACTGGATGGACATTTCATCTTTCCGTCGGTGAAATGGCTTAATTTTAATCTTGCATTTCCCAGGGAACGGCTGACCAGCTCCCATTAAGGACGCAACTTTTTACTCATGATAGCACAGGATCCTGGCTGGTCCAGGTCCTGATCTGGCGAGCAGTGACGGGTGACCCCTCGCTCTCAAAAGCATCCATGGCCAGAAGCAAGTCTGCGGGCTGCGCCATTTCCACCCCGGTAGTGGGGAATGGTAGCCGACTGAGGGCATCAGCACAGTTCTCCGTGCCTGGTCTGTGGCGGATAACATAGTCATAGGCGGACAATGTTAGTGCCCATATTTGGATGCAGGACGAAGTGTTGGTGTTTATACCTTTGCTTTCTGAAAACAGCGAAATAAGTGGTTTGTGGTCAGTTTCAAGCTCAAACCAAAGTCCAAATAGGTATTGGTGCATTTTCTTAACCCCATATACACATGCCTCTTTCTCGACCATACTGTAGGCTCTTTCAGCCTTAGACAGACATCTAGACGAATATGGAACTGGTTGACGTTTGTCCGATACATTGGTTTGCTGTAACACACAGCCGACCCCGTACGAAGATGCATCACAAGCTTGCACTAATCATTTACACGGGTCATACAGTACAAGTAACTTATTAGAACAAAGTAGGTTTCTGGCCTTCTCAAAGACTGTCTCTTGAGATTTACCCCAAACTCAGTCGTCACCCTTACATAGCAACATGTGCAATGGTTCCAGCAAAGTGCTTAACCCGGGTAGAAAGTTACCAAAATAGTTGAGGAGTCCCAGGAACGAACGCAGCTCCGTCACACTCTGTGGTCTGGGGTGCATTCTTGATGGCCTCTGTCTTTGAGTCCGTGGGTCTGATGCCGTCTGCCGCAATCTTTCTTCCCAAAAATTCGACCTCTGGTGCCAGGAAAACACACTTGGAGCGTTTCAGCCTGAGTCCCACTCTGTCTAGTCGATTTAGAACCTCTTCCAGGTTGTGCAGGTGTTCGGTGGTGTCACGACCGGTGATCAGGATGTCACCTTGAAACACAATGGTGCGCGGAACCTATTTCAGCAAACTCTCCATGTTCCTCTGGAAGATGGCAGCAGCCGAGCGAATCCCAAAAGGGCACCAGTAGTATATAAACAGTCCTTTGTGTGCGTTGATGCACGTCAATCTTTTCGAAGATTCAGCCAGCTCCTGTGTCATGTAGGCAGAGGTTAGGTCCAACTTGATGAACGACTTCCCCCTCCGCTAATGTTGCGAACAGGTCATCCACCTTGGGTAGCTGGTACTGGTCTTGTAACGAGACTTGGTTGATCGTTACCTTGTAGTCTCTGCAGATTCTGACTGTGTCACCGCTTTTCAACACCAGAACAATCGGACTGGCCCACTCGTTGAACTCGACTGACGATATGATTCCCTCTCGTTGAAGTCTGTCCAGTTCGATCTCGATTTTCTCCCTTATCATATATGGAACCGCTCGAGCCTTGTGATGAATGGGCCTTGCATCGGGGATTAGATGGATCTGCACCTTGGCGTCTGTGAAGTTGCCGTGCCTGGTTCAAATAGCGATCGAAACTAGCTCAGCACTTGAGCGCACGAGGCATCATCCACTGAAGATAGTGCTTTCCTGTCATCTCAGTTCCATCGAATCTTTCCCAGCCAGCTTCTGCCGAATAGCGTTGGGCCATCGCTATTCTACAGTGATAAATCATGCACAGCTCCATCGTACAATTCCTTAACTTCTGCACTGCCAATGACTGCTATGAGCTCTTTGGTGTAGGTGCACAGCTTTGTCTGAATCGGGCTCAGTTTGGGCCTTTGTGTCTTGTTGCCCCACAGTTTCTCAAAAGCCTTCTGGCTCATAATGGACTGACTCGTCCCTGTGTCCAACTCCATTGATACCGGAATACCGTTCAATTTGACTTTCAGCATAATAGGAGGGCTCTTGGTGGTGAAGGTGTGTACCCCATACACTTCTTCCTCGGGTTGAGTTGCCTCTCTTGTTTGTTCTGCGTGATCCTCGCCGGATTGATCATCCTCTGCCGACTCTGCCACATGGTGAGTCACAGCACTCTTGCACATTCGCTGGAGGTGTCCCATTGTTTCGCAGCCTTTGCACACATAGTGCTTGAATCGACATTGATGGGCTCCATGATTACCCCTGCAGTGCCAACATGGTGCTAATGGATTTGCATTCACGCCCAATGGTGGACTCTGAGTCATCCTAGGTCTCGCAGCTGCAGACGTGTAGGCCCTGTCATATGCAGTTCTGCCTGCTAGTGACGTTATTTTATGCACAGTACTTGCCGGTGAGCTTCGATGCTGGGAAGATATCTGTCTGGTATTATCGCTCGTGGATATGAATGCCTGGACTATCATCATGGCCTTGCTCAGGTCTAGGGATTTGGCGGACAGCAGCTTGCGAAGAATGAACTTGCGACCGATGCCAAGCACAAAAAACTCCCGCAGCAATTCCCCCAAAAATCCAGCAAATTTGCAAGTTCCCGTAAGGCATCTCAGGTCGGCAACATAACTCGCCACGTCCTGGCCCTCGGAACGCTGGTGCGTGTAGAGGCGATACCTGGCCATTAAGATGCTCTCCTTCGGCTTAAGGTGGTTCTGAACCAGCGTACACAACTCTGTATATGTCTTCTCCGCTGGTTTCTCCAGTGCTAGCAGATTCTTGATGAGGCCGTATATTGTGGACCCAGACATGGTGAGGAGAATCGCCCTGCGCTTGATTGCTTTATCATCCCCATCCAGCTCATTGGCCACGAAGTACTGGTTGAGATGCTTAACGAAGGCCTCCCAATCATCACCCTCTACAAATCTCTCTAAAATACCAACGGCAGCCATGACCGCGTGAAAGTTCGTAATCTGTTACTCGTCGCCAATTGTTAACTATGGAAGAACTCCACAAGACTGAGTACTATGAGCTAAAACTGATGTGACCTTAGTCTCTTTAATACAACTCCAGAGTGCCTAAGCAGCATGACAGACAACCTTTTATACTCCCTTGCATGTGGTGTGCAGGTCTCCAACAGTTGCGCCCTCTGGTAGCAAGTCTTACCCAGTTACAATGTTTACATACATAACAACGGGAAACCCAGGAGAATGGGTTTCCCATAGGATCAGCCGAATTTAACTGCTGATTCCATTTGAAACCTTTGTTTCCCACCTGCAGCCAGCCAGATGGAGAGGCTGGCTGGCTGTGAGTGGGTAGGCCTGTGGTACAAGGACACACAAAGGAGGGAGGGAGGAATTGAGTGAGGGCCGGAAGATGACAGGGAGCGGGGGCTGATTGAGGGTAGGGGACTGGAGGAAGATCGGGGGGGGGCGGAGGGATGGAGTCTGATCAGGGGCCCAGTTTTGAGCACTGGTTGGGGTGATTGTGTTGCCGGACTCGAGCATCGGGGTGCTGCAGGTTGAACACGAACATTGGAGGACTGGAGGAGCATGAGGGAAGGCAGAAAACACCAGGGGCGGCCTGAAGATCATCAGTGGGGTGGTGGGGATAGAAGTGAAGCTGAATAGAGACCTGGAATGGGAGGAATCAGAGGCCTCAGCGGGGGGGAGGGAAATCAATGGCCTCGTAAGGGGAGTCTCCGATTGCGGGAGGTGAGTATAAGGATCCAGCAGCCCCCGTTTTACTTTAGCTCTTGGTTTGCCGAAGTCTGCAACACCGGAGCAGCCCGTGTTAAATTTAAAATGGTTGTTAAATCTGAGGCACGGCAGCCTCATTATAATATTTAAATAGGCGGCCAAGTCCCTGGTAGCGGGTTGGCTGCCGCCCCACCTCCATTAAAACTGGAAGTGGATGGGTTGGGTTCGGGATTCAGATTTTTAACACTTTAACTTCCCACCCAACCCCAATCCACACGTTTTTCGGGGTTAATATTCCCCCCCGTGTCAGAGAGAGAGAGAGAAAACAAGTGAACATGAGTGCATGCACTTTGGGAACAGCTCCCCTTAAATCTCTGAGAAGGGAGTTTGGTCCATTGAACTGGTAATCACAATTGCATCCCTGAGGTAATTTGATGAGTGAGCACGAGGTTCCCAACTCTCCACTTAATTCATTACTACCATTCATAATATCACTTGCACTATAATTCCAGCAGGAAGGATTTTCCACCTTATCTGTAGAGATTATATTTAAAAGGTTTCTATGAATTTACATTTTACTAAATTTTAAGTAAACACAGGGAGAAAGCCTTGTTAACAAGCAGATGAAGAAGCTAAACTTTCAGCTAGAAACCATGTTGTAGGCATTAGGCACCTGCTGAATATATCTATACTCTAGGCATTAGGCACCTGCTGAATATATCTATACGCATATATGTTAAAATGGCCACATATAAAATGGCTGCCCAAGCATGATGGGAACTCAGTTAGTCAAGCAATGAACTGTTGACTGAGGCTGACCGAGCAATGACCCTGTGAGGCCCACTACCGGGAATGCCTTGGATCATCACTTGAGACAAGATAACTATAACGAACCATTATAGTACCTGGTATGGAATGTCCTTAATCAATGACTTCACACAGCCGAGCCCCGAGGAACAGAGATAAGGGTGGAACCTGCCTCACATAACAAGGTCGTTAATCAGCCCGAGTTGACAAGAACCTAACATACAGACCCTGAGGTATTGGGTTAAAGAAACCTATATGTAATCTATAATCGTTATGATTGGATTATGTCCAGCCGATGTGGGCTGAGTAACTGTAATGAACTGTTGTAAAACATATAAATATCGATGAATTTCTTTGTTCGGTGGAGAGAGGTGCCTGGATCTAGACCAGAGGCTTCCTCCCCGTCGGTGTAATAAAAGGCCGCTTTGGCATTGGAACCGATTCTGAGTGTTGAGTGATTCTTCCGAGAAAACATTCACGCTAACAAATCATTACTTGCTTTAAGATTTGATTGCTCATTCCTGCGTTTTGAATTTTATGCAATTTTACACAAATTAATATTTTCCTGGAGGAATAGGAATGCCATCTGTGTATTCATTATGTGCGCTGCTTATTGTGCGCACTCCCACTATTATGATTTCTGCTTCATTTAAACCTAAATGTCACCAAAGACCTGCTCAGTTGCAACAGAATTTTGCAGTGCTAATTTGGGTGAAATCATCCATAATATACTTGTAGTTATCACAGTAAAGGTAATTTCATCTATGTCATTAAATATTGATCAGATCTTTTTCAAATCATTATCATTGTCTAGTCTACTTTGGGCATTAGAATCATAGAATAATTACAGCACAGAAGGAGGCCATTCGGCCCGTCGAGCCCATGCCGGCTCTCTGCAAGAGCACTTCAGCTAGTCCCACTCCCCGCCCTTTCCCCGTAGCCCTGCATTTTTTTTTCCTTCAGATAATTATCCAATTTCCTTTTGAAAGCCACGATTGAGTCTGCCTCCACCACCCTCTCCGGCAGTGCATTCTAGATCCTAACCACTCACTGCGTAAAAAAGTTTTTCCTCATGTTGCCTTTGGTTCTTTTGTCAATCAACTTAAATCTGTGTCCTCTGGTTCTCGACCCTTCTGCCAATGGGAATAGTTTCTTTCTATCTATCTACTCTGTCTGGCCCCATCATGATTTTGAACACCTCTATCAGACCTTCTCTCAACCCTCTCTGTTCCAAGGAGAACAACTCTAGCTTCTCCAGTCTAACCCCGTAACTGAAGTCCCTCATTGCTGGAACCATTCTAGTAAATCTTTTCTGCATCCTCTCTAAGGCCTTCACATCCTTCCTAAAGTCAGTTCCCAAAGTATATTAAGATTATATTAAGATTATATTAAGGTTAAGATGTATATTCTCTGTCCATCACAATACGTGGGTTAGAAGAACTGCCTGTTACATCCCAACAGCGTGGAAGTAAGCTCACAGTAACTTTTGAAAATAAGAAACTCTCTTCAGAAAGTATCTCCTTTATTACTATCTTTTAAGAAAAATAATCAAAACAGTCACAAAAAATTACAGGCCTGGAATTCTGGATTTTTGTTGTGGTTCAAATGTGGTGCAGATCTTCTGCAGGTAATAGCCATTTGGGGCGTAAGTCAGACATGCCAGAGTTACATGTTAAATTCTGGTAGTTTGCTGCAGGAAGAAGATTTATCTTCCCCAAAATGCTGCATGTATGCAAATGACATGCTAATAAGGGCAAAACCCAGAAATTCCACCATTTATATTGTAATTGAAATAGATTTAACTTAAGCTTGTATGAAAGAGAGGTAAATGATCTGCATAACTCATCAAACCAGGAAGTGGTTGAGCTCACAGGCTCTGACTGCACAAACCTGGTCGGAAACACAGGGGTCAATATTAACCCCCCTCCACGACGGGCATGCCAGAGTTAGAGGGGTGGGGGGGAGAGGAGGTGGTGGATTTAAAATTAAGAACTGAGGAACATGTCCCCAATTTGTGCATACATGCTTGCCACCATTTTAATGTGGCAGCATGCAAGGCGTATAAGTGTCCCAGTCTTTGAGAGGCAGAGCATTTCATTGGAATATTTAAATCAGGCTCCAACAGTGCACTTTAGAGCCTATATTTTAGCTGAAGGCCATGTTTCCCAGGGCACGGGAAACCCGGCAGCAAAATGGAGATGGGAACAACCGGCTGGAGAAGGAAAGTGTTTTTTAGGGCATTCCTTTTGGGCCAGAAGTGAGCAGGAGTGCTTCCCTCAGCCCCTCAAGAAAACCTTCTGCCGATTGCGGCCTCTCCTTGTTGCTTCAATCGTTGCCCTCCTCGCCCCCCCCAAACCCTGCCCCCTGATTGATGGCCTGCTCCCACAATCAGCTGACACACTCCACCCATTACCCCCTGATCTATAGCCTGCTCCTGCGATCAGCCCCCCCCCCCCCACCCCCACAAGGATGGCTGTTAGGCGACAAGGCTGTTATCCGCTCTACACCTAGCTGATGACTCTCCTCCACAACCCACCACTTGTGGACAGCAGTCATATAATGACAACCATACTGCTACGAGGAACGTCATCAATCAGACCTTGACCGATTGGGAGGAGCCCTCCAGTACTTGCCGGAGCTCAGCGCTTCAATCATATTAATTAGCATGCAGCACAAATTTCACCTGCTGCCTGCATTACTTTCAACGGGTGTGGGCAGATTGCGCATCGCAATCCCTGAGCCCGCTTTCTGGCCCCCATTGAATTTAGCCCCTATTGTGTTTAATTCTCTGCCAGTATTTTGTTTTTCTCCCTAATCCATTCTAATTATAGGAATCAAATGGGCTTTAAATCTTTATTGAACTGCAGCTTTTTAAAAGATGAACAATTAACTCTTTTATTATGTTTTTCTTAAAATTATTAATTCACTTATTTTTCTCTAAAAGATTTAATTTACCCGTAAATGTATACAAACAAAGAGTTATAATCAGTATTTCTGTTAACATTTTAAGTAATGAAAATGCATTTTAGTGTCCCATTGATTGGTTTTGTGAGGTTGCTGCCTCCGCAGCTTTGTAGCCTAACTCCAGCCCAACTCTGCAGTGTCCTGCATAGTGGTTAAAAGTTTCAACACATTTAAAGTGGTTATTTTCTGACTTCCTGTCCCTGGTAGGGTGCTCGCCTGCTGAGAGCCTTTATTGACAATTCCAGCATGCATTGTATGTGGCTTTGCAACTTTAAAATAATGATTGGAAAGTTGTACGCAATGTGCCTAAATTCCAAAATGCACACTTGGAGGGCAGGTTACCCCACCTGTAGTCAAGGAAAACTAACTAAATTTAAGTTAATTGACTTAATTAACTTTTTATCATTTTGAATAATTCTCCTAATTTCTAAAAAGAATGAATAATCTGAAAGCTTGCCCCATCCCCCACCCCAATCTTCTTCCTGTGGACTAGTGAATCCTGAAGCCCCATTTTTAGAGATATTGGGCTCGATAATAATGCAGAGGTGATATATGAGCAGTAGGGGGTCGCGATAGAGGGCGCAAAATGCAGAAGATCGTGGGGAGTGTGGGAATGTCCAATTTCAACAGGGATACCTTACTATAATTTTACTTCTAAGTTTTGCGTCTCCAATGCGCATGAGAGCGTGATGCGTATCCGCATGACGCGATCTCACTGTGACCATTTAAATGGCCAATGCAAAAAAGAGGAGTTGGGAACATTTTAAGAGATGGAGTCAGGATGGTCAAAGGCTGCGCCCGTCATCAATGAGGTAACACTTGACCATTGCAAAGATGTCTTCCAAGGATAGAGTGGCCTCCTTCCTGGAACTTCAATCATGACACTCTAAAGGAAGAGGCTTATAATGTTGCCAAAAAGAGCAGTAAGCCTGAGGATTTGGGAGGATTTTAGAATTCAGCAAAGAAGGACCAAGAAGTTGATAAAGAAAGGGAGAATAGAATACAAGAATAAACTAGCGAGAGACATAAAAACAGACTGTAAAAGCTTCTATAGGTATGTAAAAAGGAAAAGATTAGCAAAAGCAAATGTGGTTCCCCCACAGGCTGAGACAGGAGAAATTATAATGGGGAATAAGGAAATGGCAGAGAAATTAAACACATACTTTGGGCCCAAATTTGGCCCACCCATTTTTTCGGCGCACTCACGTGAGATGCGCCAACTTCCTAGGCTCAAAACGGCGGCAAAAAGATGTCCCCGGATTCTGGTCACTCTATTGACTCTCCCGGGGCTTGGTGCTGCGCGTGAAAGAGTGCCGGCAGCTGTCCGCATGCACATTAGAGTGTTCGCGCATGCACAGTAGCTCCTCCTGATGATGATGATGATGCGTGCTGCAGCTTGGGACCCGATGCGCCCGTCCCTATCCCAGGCCGAGTGGCCTGCCGCACAGGCCGGCCCGCTGCCTTCCCAGGCTAAGGCTACAAGAAACAGGTTGGTGTGGGGAGAGTTTTGATCGGGAGGGGAAGAGTTTTGATCGGGAGGGGGGCGGGGGGTGGCGGAAGAGTTTTGATCCGGGAGGGAAGGGGGAGGAGGAGAGTTTTGATCGGGAGTTGGGGGGGGGGTAGAGTTTTGATCTGGGGGGGAGACTTTTGATGGAGGGGGGCGGTGGGGGGAGGGTGTGATAACTGTGTAGCCAGTAATTTTAATGAGTTTACTCAAGACTTTCCTTAACCCTGTTGATGAAAATATTTTCCTACGAGCAGGAGGTACTTCTAGTTTTATTTGGATGTTTTGAAATAATTATATAAATATGTTTTGTCTCTTTACTTCTTTTATTTTTGTAGGTTATGTAAAGTCCTGACCCTGCAGTACAGACTTACACGAGGCACAGGCTGAAGTCAAGGTCACTCTGGACCTGCATCTTTATTTCACAGCTCTCGAGTGCCACACTTGCCTGAGACCTGCCTTTATATACCTGTGTGGAACAGGTATGCAGTGTCTCCTGCAAGTGCACCCCTGGTGGTAAAGTATGCTTGTGGTTACAGGTCATATCTAGTTACAGTTATGTATAGCATTGTAAGATACAGTTATGTACAGTAGTGTGAGATACATGACATCACCCTCCCCCAAGGTCTTATTGTCTTTATAGATTCAGTCTCTCAGGTGGTCTACGCTCTCGCGTGGAGCGTCTTAGTTGTGGTTCAGTTGTTTGCCTTGGTGCCTGTTCTTCTTTTGATGTGATTACATAAGAATTAGGAACAGGAGTAGGCTATCTAGCCCCTCGAGCCTGCTCCGCCATTCAACAAGATCATGGCTGATCTGGCTGTGGACTCAGCTCCACTTACCCGCCCGCTCCCCGTAACCCTTAATTCCCTTATTGGTTAAAAATCTATCTCTCTGTGACTTGAATACATTCAATGAGCTAGCCTCAACTGCTTCCTTGGGCAGAGAATTCCACAGATTCACAACCCTCTGGGAGAAGAAATTCCTTCTCAACTCGGTTTTAAATTGGCTCCCCCGTATTTTGAGGCTGTGCCCCCTAGTTCTAGTCTCCCCGACCAGTGGAAACAACCTCTCCGCCTCTATCTTGTCTATCCCTTTCATTATTTTAAATGTTTCTATAAGATCACCCCTCATCCTTCTGAACTCCAACGAGTAAAGACCCAGTCTACTCAATCTATCATCATAAGGTAACCCCCTCATCTCCGGAATCAGCCTCGTGAACCGTCTCTGTACCCACTCCAAAGCTAGTATATCCTTCCTTAAGTAAGGTCGCCTGGGCTGTCTGTTTCGTTCAGTATGATTGCTGGTGTCTCACTTGGGCTGTCTGTTGGGATTGCCCTTTCCTCAGGTTGTTCCCTCTGTCTGTCCACCAGGTGTGGTGTGAGTTCCACATTGTAGTCTGCCTCTGGTTCTGCAGTGTTGTTGGTGAATCTACTTTTTACTTGGTCTACATGCCTCCGGCAGGTTTGGCCATTGTCCATTTGTACAACCAGTAACCTGTTTCCTTCCTTGCCTGATACTGTCCCTGCAAGCCATCTGGGACCCCTGCCATAGTTTAGCACAAACACTTTGTCCCCTATCTCATTCCACCTCCACCTCGAATTTCGGTCATGGTACTCAGTTAGCTTCCAGCGCTTTGCCTCAACAATTTCATGCATGTCTGGGAGGATTAACGAGAGCCTAGTCTTTAAGGTCCGTTTCATCAATAGTTGCGCGGGGGGAACCCCAGTCAACGAATGCGGACGAGATCTGTATGCCAGCAGCAGTCGCGACAGGCGGCTCTGCAGCGTGGGACCTTGGATTTTAAGCATGCCTTGTTTAACGATTTGCACTGCTCGCTCCGCCTGGCCATTGGAGGCCGGCTTGAACGGTGCCGTCTTAACGTGATTTATGCCGTGGTCAACTATAAAATCTTGAAATTCTGCGCTGGTGAAGCACGGACCATTATCACTGACCAATATGTCAGGAATTCCGTGCATTGCAAACATGGTTCTAAGGCTCTCCACAGTGCTGGAGGTGGTGCTCGAGTTTAAAATGGTGCACTCGATCCACTTTGAAAATACATCGACGACTACGAGGAACATTTTGCCCATGAATGGGCCTGCATAGTCTACATGCACCCGCGACCACGGTTTGGTGGGCCAGGGCCAGGGGCTTAGGGGGGCCTCCCTGGGGGCATTACTGAGTTGGGCACAAATAGTGCACCGCCGGACGCAGAGCTCCAAGTCCGCGTCAATGCCAGGCCACCCCAGACGTGGGATCTGGCTATGGCCTTCATAAGGACGATCCCCGGCTGCTCGCGGTGGAGCTCCCAGACAAATGCCTCTCTGCCTCGCAAGGGCATAACTACTCGGCTGCCCCACATCAGGCAGTCTGCCTGTAGTGATAGTTCATGCATGCGCCTATTGAAAGATTTGATCTCCTCGGGGCAGGCATCGCGAGCCTCTGCCCAGTCACCAGTTAAAACACATCTTTTGACTAAGGATAACGTGGGGTCGCTGGCCGTCCAGGCTCTGATTTGGCGAGCCGTCATGGGCGAACCTGTGGATTCAAAGGCATTGATTGCCATGACCATCTCACAGTCCTGTTCGTCAGACCCTTCCGTGGTCGCCAGGGGTAGCCTGCTAAGCGCATCGGCACAGTTGTCTGTGCCTGGTCTGTGCCTTATTGTGTAGTCGTAAGACGCAAGCATGCGTGCCCACCGCTGAATGCGCGCCGAGGCGTTGGCGTTTATTGCCTTGCACGCAGATAGCAGGGACGTGAGGGGTTTGTGGTTGGTTTCTAATGCGAACTTGGTCCCGAAAAGGTATTGGTTCATCTTTTTGACACCGTACACGCACGCAAGCGCCTCCTTCTCAACCATACCGTACCCGCGCTCCGCCCGCGAAAGTGACCTGGAGGCATAAGCAATGGGTTGTAATTTACCCACCTCATCGACATGCTGTAAAATGCACCCGACCCCGTACGCTGATGCATCACATGTAAGAACTAGCTTTTTAGCTGGGTCAAAAAAGGCTAAAACACTGTTGGAACATAGAAGGTTGCGTGCCTTATTGAAGGCACGTTCTTGGTCGTCCCCCCAAAACCAATCGCACCCCTTTCTGAGTAGCACATGGAGAGGCCCCAGCAGCGTGCTCACGTTCTGCATAAAGTTCCCAAAGTAATTGAGTAGCCCGAGAAAGGCGCGCAGTTCCGAGACATTCCGGGGCCTGGGTGCCAGACGAATTGCTTCGGTTTTGGATTCTGTTGGGCGGATTCCATCAGCGGCAATCCTTCTGCCCAAAAATTCAACCTCGGGCGCGAGAAACAGACACTTGGATTTTTTAACTCTTAGGCCTACACGATCCAATCGACTTAGTACTTCCTCCAAATTGCGGAGATGGGCGTCGGTGTCCCTGCCTGCGATGAGTATGTCATCTTGAAACACAACTGTCCCCGGGATGGACTTGAGCAGACTCTCCATGTTGCGCTGGAACATAGAAGCTGCCGACCTGATGCCGAGTGGGCATCGATTGTACATAACAAGGCCTCGATGTGTGTTGATGGTGGTGAGAAGCTTAGACTCTTCGGTCAATTCTTGCGTCATATACGCAGATGTGGGATCTAGTTTTGAGAAAAGTTTTCCTCCAGCCAATGTGGCAAATAGATCCTCCGCTCTGGGCAGCGGGTATTGGTCCTGTAGGGAGACTCTGTTTATGGTAGACTTGTAACCCCACAGATTCGTACGGATCCATCAGGCTTCATGACGGGGACGATGGGACTTGCTCAGTCGCGAAATTCCATGGGTGAGATAATGCCTTCCCGCAGAAGCCGGTCCAGTTCGTGTTCAATCTTTTCCCTCATCACATAAGGCACAGCTCTAGCCTTGTGATGGACCAGTCTGGCATCCTGTGTGATGTAGATTTTAACTTTAGCCCCTTTGAAGGTGCCCACACCTGGCTGAAAGAGATGTTCAAAACGACTTAGAACTGTTGTGCAGGAGGTGCGTTCCTCTGACAACATGGCGTGAACATCATCCCATTTCCAATTAGTTTTTGCCAGCCAGCTTCTCCCCAACAGTGCTGGGAGATCTCTGGGGTCAATCCACAGGGGAGGTCGGTTCACCGTCCCTTTGTGTGTGACTGAGAGCGCTGCCAAGGACTGGGACGATTTCTTTGGTATAGGTCCTTAGTATGGTGTCGATCCTTGTGAGTTTTGGTCTGTTGCTTTTGTGCGGCCACAGCTGTTCAAATTGTTGGACGCTCATGAGAGATTGACTCGCTCCCGTGTCCAGTTCCATGTTGACGGGTATCCCGTTGAGTAGGACCCTCATCATTATTGGAGGTGTCTTGTTGTAAGAACAGTGGACATTGATCGCGTTGACCCGCTGTACCTTGGTGTCCCGGGCACTGTCCCCACCGTCTTCTGGTCCGCTTTCCGACCCTTCCGATTCGTATACCAGCCGAGCTGCTGTTTTTCTGCACATGTGAGCCAGATGCCCTGTATAGTTGCAGTTTCTGCAAACATCATGCTGAAATCGACACCCCGTTGTTGAGTGCCTTCCCCCACATCTCCAGCACAAACCGCTTCCATTGTTTCCGAAGGATGAGCTGCGTCTGGCTGATCTCTTTTCAGCTTCTCTCAGTCTGTAGTTGATTGCTCGCATTGTGGGTTGATGAGGTGTGAACGGCCGTTCATGTGGCCCTTGATGGCTTCTGGCGCCACTGCCTGCTGTTGAAGGCCTGCTCTCCTGCCTTTGTCTGTGTTGGGGGTAGCGGCTTGTTTCACGCTGTGAACCCCTTGTTCCGATGTTTCGTTAGTTGTCGTACCCGCAGTATAGATCAACCTCGTTTCTTCTTCTCCTGCCAAGAATGTCTGTGCGACCAGTGCTGCTGCCTCTAGGGTCAAGTTCTTGGTCTCTATAAGCTTTCAGAATATGCCTGCGTGGCCTATTCCTTCAATAAAAAAGTCTCTCAGTACTTCTCTCCTTAGTTCATCAGAGAACTCACACAAACTAGCCAGCCTCCGAAGTTCCGCCACAAAGTCAGGTATGCTCTGGCCCACACAGCGTCTGTATATGTAGAACCTGTGTCTGGCCATGTGTAGGCTGCTCACTGGCTTCAGGTGGTCTCTCACCAGTGTGCTCAACTCCTCAAATGACTTGCTTGCTGGTTTCTCGGCTGCCAGCAGGTCCTTCATTAAGGCGTATGTTTTCGAGCCACAGCTGGTCAAGAGATGGGCTCTTCTCTTGTCTGCCTTATCGTTGCCCAACCAGTCTTTGGTTACAAAGCTTTGCTGGAGCCTTTCTATAAAGTCCTCCCAATTGTCTCCATCATTGTATTTCTCATCTGAGCCATTGTTAGCCATTCTGTGGATTCTGTGATCCCGTAACTCGTCGCCACTGTAAAGTCCTGACACTGCAGTACAGACTTACACGAGGCACATGCTGAAGTCAAGGTCACTCTAGACCTGCACCTTTATTTCACAGCTCTCGAGTACCACACTTGCCTGAGACCTGCCTTTATATACCTGTGTGGAACAGGTATGCAGTGTCTCCTGCAAGTGCACCCCTGGTGATAAAGTATGCTTGTGGTTACATGTCATATCTAGTTACAGTCATGTATAGCATGGTAAGATACAGTTATATACAGTAGTGTGAGATACATGACAGGTTAAGCTTCCATGAATGCTTCTGTTGTATAGTGAATTAACTTTGCGAAGTTTGTCATATGTTGTCCTGTATAGCTGTTTGATCCTATTCACATTCTTTAGTCAAGTCATTAAGTACCTACCTGCACTGATTTCTTAATTCTCCGCAAAGGTTTTCTGTGCGGCCACAAGTGGCCACATATGCTGGCCTAAGTTAGTTTGGAGCAACTATTAGCTGTCCAAAGTAGCTTAAATGGCCAAAACGGGTGTAGGTGGCTGATAACATCCTCTTTTGAACAAAACAAAACTAAACAAAAAAAATCCTAACTAACTCACTTACACTTGCGCAAATTGAATGTGCAAAATGAGGATTTTTAAGATACGCCAGAAAAATCAATTTGCTCCAAAAAAAATGGAGCAACTCCTCGGCAATTTTGGGCCCTTTGTGTCAGTCTTCACAGAAGAAATTATGAAAAAACTTCCGGAAATAGTAAAGTTCCAAGGGTCTAGCGAGAATGAGCAACTGAAAAAAATTAGTATTCGTAAAAAAATAGTACTGGAGAAATTAATGGGACTTAAAGCCGAAAATCCCTGGACCCGATGGCCGACATTCTAGGGTTTTGAAAGAGGTGGCTATAGAAATAACAGATGCATTGGTTGTCATCTTTCACAATTCCATAGATTCTAGAATGGATCCTGCAGATTGGAAGGTAGCAGATGTAAACCCGCAATTTAAAAAAGGATGGAGAGAGAAAACGGGGAACTACAGACCAGTTAGCCTGATGGGGAGGTACCATCGGATTGGAAAGCAGCTAATATAACGCCTGTTTAAAAAAGGGGGCAGACAAAAGGCAGGTAACTATAGGCTGGTTAGTTTAATATCTGTAGTGGGGAAAATGCTTGAAGCTATCATTAAGGAAGAAATAGCAGGACATCTAGATAGGAATAGTGCAATCAAGCAGACGCAACATGGATTTATGAAGGGGAAATCATGTTTAACTAATTTACTGGAATTCTTTGAGGATATAATGAGCATGGTGGATAGAGGTGTACCGATGGATGTGGTGTATTTAGATTTCCAAAAGGCATTCGATAAGGTGCCACACAAAAGGTTACTGCAGAAGATAAAGGTACGCGGAGTCAGAGGAAATGTATTAGCATGGATCGAGAATTGGCTGGCTAATAGAAAGCAGAGAGTCGGGATAAATGGGTCCTTTTCAGGTTGGAAATCGGTGGTTAGTGGTGTGCCACAGGGATCGGTGCTGGGACCACAACTGTTTACAATATACATAGATGACCTGGAAGAGGGGACAGAGTGTAGTGTAACAAAATTTGCAGATGACACAAAGATTAGTGGGAAAGCGGGTTGTGTAGAGGACACAGAGAGGCTGCAAAGAGATTTAGATAGGTTAAGCGAATGGGCTAACGTTTGGCAGATGGAATACAATGTCGGAAAATGTGAGGTCATCCACCTTGGAAAAAAAAACAGTAAAAGGGAATATTATTTGAATGGGGAGAAATTACAACATGCTGCGGTGCAGAGGGACCTGGGGGTCCTTGTGCATGAATCCCAAAAAGTTAGTTTGCAGGTGCAGCAGGTAATCAGAAAGGCGAATGGAATGTTGGCCTTCATTGCGAGAGGGATGGAGTACAAAAGCAGGGAGGTCCTGCTGCAACTGTACAGGGTATTGGTGAGGCCGCACCTGGAGTACTGCGTGCAGTTTTGGTCACCTTACTTAAGGAAGGATATACTAGCTTTGGAAGGGGTACAGAGATGATTCACTAGGCTGATTCCGGAGATGAGGGGGTTACCTTATGATGATAGATTGAGTAAACTGGGTCTTTACTCGTTGGAGTTCAGAAGGATGAGGGGTGATCTTATAGAAACATTTAAAATAATGAAAGGGATAGACAAGATAGAGGCAGAGAGGTTGTTTCCACTGGTCGGGGAGACTAGAACTAGGGGGCACAGCTTCAAAATACGGGGGAGCCAATTTAAAACCGAGTTGAGAAGGAATTTCTTCTCCCAGAGAGTTGTGAATCTGTAGAATTCTCTGCCCAGGGAAGCAGTTGAGGCAAGCTCATTGAATGTATTCAAATTACAGATAGATAGATTTTTAACCAATAAGGGAATTAAGGATTATGGGGAGCGGGCGGGTAAGTGGAGCTGAGTCCACGGCCAGATCAGCCATGATCTTGTTGAGTGGTGGAGTAGGCTCGAGGGGCTAGATGGCCTACTCCTGTTCCTAATTCTTATGTTCTTATGTTCTTATATCAGTATTAGGGAAAATGCTAGAATCTATTATTAAGGACGTGATAATAGGGCACTTAGAAAATAATAATAGGATTGGGCAGAGACAACATGGATTTATGAAAGGGAAATCATGTTTGACAAATCTGTTTTTGAGATTGTAACTAGCAGAATAGATAAGGGGGGACCAGTGGATTTGGTGTATTTGGATTTTCAGAAGGGATTTGATCAGGCGCCGCAAGAGATTATTGAACAAACTCAGGGCTCACGGGATTGAGGATTGGTTAATGGACAGAAAACAGAGAGTAGGAATAAACTGGTCATTTTCGGGTTGGCAGGCTGCAACTGTGGGATGCCACAAGGATCGGTGCTTGGGGCCCAGCTATTCACAATCTATATCAATGATTTGGATGAGGGAATCAAATGTAATATATCCAAGTTTGCTGATGATACAAAGCTAGGTGGGAATATAAGTTGTGAGGAGGATGCAAAGAGGCTTCAAGGGGATATAGACAGGCTAAATTAGATCTACCATACAGATAGTGTTCTCAGTTTCTAGTCTTTTGAGTTCTTGCTCAACTTTCTCCTTGAGTGCGTATGGTACGGGACTTGGCTTGCAGTAAACTGGTCCAGCGTCCTTCTGCACTCTGACACTGACCTTGAAGTCTTGGATCGGACTGTCTGTTTCACGGAACACCTTCGGATACTGCTTGAAGAAATCATCTTTCGATGCAAATTTTGTTTCCACACGAAAAATCTCATTCCAATCCAGCTTCAGTGATCCCAACCAATTTGTACCTATCAAGGCAGGCTTGTCTCCTGCCACCACTATAAGAGGCAAGCTCTGAAACTGATCCTTGTATTTAGTATGGTGATATGATCTACAACAGGGATTTGCTCTCCTGAGTAGCCTCGCAGCTCTATCTTCGATTTCTCCAGTGGAAAATCACGTAACTTGTTGAGATATAGCAATTCTGGTACTGCGCACATGGATACACCAGTGTCGATTTCCATGGGTATCCTGTTTCCTGCAACGTCTACTTCGCAAATCACAGTTAGATACCCTCGTGCTCCTGATGACATGTATCTCCAGAACCTCCTCATCCTGTTGCTTTTCTTCAATGCTATGTAGTCTCTGCCAATTTCTACTTATAGCATTGAAAGTCGGTTTATTGTTCAGTCGGCATGCCTTCGCAAGATGCACAATTTTCTTGCAGTAGAAACACTTTGCCTTCACACATGGACAGTTTTGAGCAATGTGTTGTCCCAGGCAATGATAAAATGACTTCAATGCATTGTTACCTTGGCCAGTTGCTGAGGCCTTGGGGCCCAACTGCCTTTTATTTTTAACCTGCAGGCAATTCACCTCGGTTGTCTGATGACTGGAAGTGGCACAAAATTCTCGGGAGTATTGGTTGGCCATATCCATCGACATAGCTGTCTGACAAGCTAAATCAAAAGTCAAGTTAGGGGTTGTCAACAATTTTCTTCTGATTGCTTCATTTTTCATCCCACAAACAAAGAAGTCACGCAATGCTCGGCCCTGAAAGTTTCCAAAATGAATGGATAGCTTTTTTAAAACTACAATATACTCATTGATACCCTTGTCATTCAATTGATCTCGTGTTGCAAAACGATAACTTTCAGCAATTTCCAGGGCATCAGGACATTAGTGCTGTTCTAACTTAGTTAGAATCTCCGTCAGTGGCGTGTCCTTTGACTTGATGGGAACAAGCACATTTTTCAGTGCTGATTGCCTCCGGGAAAACCAACGCTAAACAGCACTGAATTTTAAAAAAGGTATGTACTTACCATAATCACCAGTGCTCCCAGTCCCGAGATCTCCAACCTCACTCCCGACTCCGACCTCCAGGCACCCCCCCCGATCTCTCCCAGGCCCCAGCTGCAACCTGGTAGCCCCAACAACAGCATTCCTGACCCCCAACAATACTCCAGACCCCTGTGATCTTCTTCCCTGATCCCCGACAGCCCTCCGCTCGCAATCCGATGCCCAGTGTTTCTCCTCCAGACCCCCACGCTCTTATCCAATCACTTACCTGAAAAGTGTTGCACGAGCCTGTGCGGGCTCTTACCGCTGCACTATCTACATGATAATGAGGTCTGAGGCCCAAAATTCCAGGCTCCTCGGACCTCCCCATTTGAGCGCGGGCTGTTAGCACTCCGAGAGTAAGGCGCCCAACAATGGACGCTACTGAATTTCTGGGCCAGGAAATTATGGGCACACTGATTCTCCAATAAGGGTGACAATGTAAGTTTGGGATTGTTTAACCCTATTTCTGTTGAATGTTCCAGGTTAGAAATGTCTATCTTTAGTAGTACTACATTATGTTACAATAATAGAGCTATGGCTGGAACAGTTTGTTACTCCTAGCTTGTTTGAAACTTTATATATGCTGACACAGAGCTGGGTATGCATCACTGCAGCAGATTTCCTTCCCTTTCCTATAAAGCTTTAAATAGCGTCCAAGTGAAACCAGTTCCAGAAAATAGATAATAAATAACAAAAAATTGCAGGTGCTGAAAATCAAAAACAGAAACAGAAAATGATTGAAACACTCATTAAGACAATAAATAAAACATTCTGATGTGATGAAGGCTCTATACCCGAAATGTTTCGCTCCGGCTGCCTGTCTCTCCTCCGTTGCTTTGTCCGCGCCCGGGTGGCTTTGGAGAAGGAGCACGCTGTGTTCGCCGGTACGCTGGAGGCCTTCCGCGACTGGTGGGCAACGCAGGGATGGAGTTTGTAGTAGATACGGGCCATAATATTATTACTTAATTTGTTAAGTTTCCTTTCTTTTGTACAATTTGTGTTTTATTAGTTGTGTCCCTCTAAAAAAGGGAGCACTTTTGTTAGCTTTCTCTTATTTGGATTGATGACACTGGGGCAACCCAGTTTCTCCTTACTGGTAGATCAAAAGAGGTATACCTGAAATGTTAATTCCTTGCTTCTCTCCATGGGTGCTGCTAGTCCTGATGATAACATGGATAAATGTGACGTTATCCACTTATGTAGGAAAAACATAAGGACAAAGTATTATTTAAATGGTGATGGCTTGGGAAGTGTTGATGTACAGAGGGATTTGGATGTCCTTGTACACCAGTCATTGAAAGCAAACATGCAGGTGCAGCAAGCAGTTAGGAAGGCAAATGGTATGTTGGCCTTCATTGCAAGAGGATTTGAGTGCAGGAGCAAGGATATCTTACTACAATTATACAGGGCCTTGGTGAGACCACACCTGGAGTATTGTGTGCAATTTTAATCTCCTTACCTAAGAAAGGATATACTTGCCACAGAGGGAGTGCAGCGAAGGTTCACCAGACTGATTCCTGGGATGGCAGGACTGTCATATGAGGAGAGATTGGGTCAACTAGGCCTGTATTCACTAGAGTTTAGAAGAACGAGAGGGGATCTCATTGAAACGTATAACATTCTGACGGGGTTGGATAGACTGGATGCGGGGAGGATGTTTCCCCTGGCTGGGAAGCCTAGAACAAGGGGTCACAGTCTCAGGATACGGGGTAGGAAATTTAGGACCGAGATGAGGAAACATTTTTTCACTCAGAGGGTGGTGAACCTGTAGAATTCTCTACCACAGAAGGCTGTGGAGGCCACGTCACTGAATATATTTAAGAAGGAGATAGATTTCTAGAAACAAAAGGCATCAAGGGATATGGGGAAAAAGTGGGAATATGGGGCCCAAGTTTCGGGCCGTGCCTAAAACGGCGCAGGCCAGACCTGGACGCCCGTTTTTCGCGCCAGAAAGTGCGCCTAAAAAATACTTACCTATTCTCCGGCTCCCTGCAGGCCCTCTGGAGCTGGGCGCGGTGCAGCACGAGCTGTAGGGGGCGGAGCTAGGTCTCTGCGCTGAAAACAGTGCCGGGACCTCTGCACATGCGCGCTACAGTGGGCACGCATGTGCAGTAGCTCCAGGCGCCCAAAACTGTGTGGGAGGGGCCTGTAAAATGCAGCCCTTAGCCCTGGCCGAATGGCCTCACTGAGGCTGCGTGCATAAGGCTCCTCCCACCCGACCGGACCCGACCCGACCCCGCTCTCCCCCCCACCCCCCCCCCCGGTGACCCGACCTCCGCTTCCCCCCCCGCCCCCCCGGACCTCCGCGACTCTCTCTCCCCCACCCCCACCGGACCTCCGCGACTCTCTCTCCCCACCACCCCCCCCGACCTCCGCGACTCTTCCCCCCCCGGACCTCCGCGACTCTCCCCCCCCCACCCCCCGGACCTCCGTGACCCCCCCCGAGACCCGACGCCACCTACCTGTAAATCTAGCCCGAGGTCTTGGGCCCGGCCATTCAGCCTCCTTCTCTCCCTTCCCCCACCCCCTCTCTCCTTCCCTCTCTCCCTCCTCTCTCCTTCCCTCCCTCCCTCCTCTCTCCTCTCTCCTTCCCTCCCTCCCTCCTCTCTCCTTCCCTCTCTCCCTCCTCTCTCCTTCCCTCCCTCCCCCTCTCTCCTTCCCTCCCTCCCTTCCTCCTTCCCTCCCTACTCTCTCCCCCTCCTCTCTCCTTCCTCCCTCCCTCCCTCCTCCCTCCTCTCTCCTTCCCTCCCTCCTCTCTCCTTCCCTCCCTCCCTCACTCACTCCCTCCTCTCTTCTTCCCTCCCTCCCTCCCTCCCTCCTCTCTCCTTCCCTCCCTCCTTCCTCTCTCCCTCCCTCCCTCCCTCTCTCCCTCCTCTCTCCCTCCCTCCCTCCTCTCTCCCTTCTCCCCCTCCCCCCCCACCCCCCTTCTCCCCCTCCCCTTGCTGTCAGAAACACAGACACTGACAGACAGAGAGTGAGAGACACACACAGACAGATAGACAGAGAGATAGAGACACTGACAGAGACACACTGGGGGGGCCGTCCCAGCACGCTGTTGGAGGACTCCCGGTGCTGCAGTCGGTAAGTAGAAAATGTTTTATTGATTTTTAAATTTTTAAAACATTTTTATTAATTTTTTTTGATTGATTTATTGGTTGATTTATTGATGTATTTATCATTTATTATTGATGTATTTATCATTTATTTGTAAAACTGAAGTGTTTAATGTTTGTAAACTTCCCTTTAAACCCCCCCCCCCATTCCCTACGCCTGATTTGTAACCTACGCCTGATTTTCTAAAGTGTAGACAAGGTTTTTTCGAACGTACAAAAATCTTCACTTACTCCATTCTAAGTTAGTTTGGAGTAAGTTTTCACTGCCTAAACTTTGAAAACAGGCGTAAGTGGCCGGACACGCCCCCTTTTGAAAAAAAATTCTGTTCCAAAGTGAAACTGTTCTAACTGACTAGAACTGGAGCAAACTAAATGCAGAGAATTCAAATTTCTAAGATACTCCATTCTAAACCAGTTGCTCCAAAAAAACAGGAGCAACTTAGCCCAAAACTTGGCCCCATGGTGTTGAGATAGAGGATCAGCCATGATCATATTGAATGGCGGTGCAGACTCGATGGGCCAAATGGCCTACTACTGCTCCTATTTTCTATGTTATGTTTCTATGAGTGTTTCCAGAAGTTTCTATTGTTGTTCCAGATCCAGGGCAGTGAAGCTATTTCGTCGGCTCAGATTGGCAGGCTGGAAACGATATGCTGGCCCCTCTCTTTCAATTAGAGAGATTCCTGGCAGAGGTGGGGCAAAGGATACTAAAAAACCCTCATTGTGGTTTCTTAGAAGGGAATGTGTCTGCCTTCTTCACAGATGGAAGTTTGCGAGTCAGTTTAGTAACGACCTGCTGTAGGATGAAGCCTCCTCTTCAGTTCAATACTCTTGTCTGTACATTGATAAGAGATGGAGAGAAATTGCCAATGAAGTTGTACTTTGTTCAATTGTTTTAAAATTTACATCTGACTATTACTGTTTGCTTTATATCAATTGAATTACATTTTTTTTGTGAAGCTGGATCTGACCACCTGCTTCCTCCAATCTTATTGGCATTTGACAGTGACGTCGCCACAGATATTTTCATAGCACTAAACTGGTCAATAAAAATGTAGGAAATCTCATGATTTAATACCAATTAAAACAAAACAAAGAATCTGTTATCTATTAAATATTTTCTGTCATCGACAAAATATCGGCCCAGAGTTTGTAGTTAACGGGCCTCAAAGTACGCTTCGCAAAAGGATCTCGCGATCTCTATGTCGAGAACTTTGGGTTTTCTGACATTCAATTCAAATCAACAAGCTATATTGGGGATCCCCCTTGTGCGAGCTGTTGTGACGTCAACAGACTATCTCAGCAGCCAATCAAAATGCAGAATGCTCACAGACAACGAACAAGGAAGTGGGTAAGCTCTTAAAAGTCTAACTTTTAAAAAATGTTAGAGAGAGAGCAAAACAAAGATTGGCGCTCTCACATGGGAAAAAGGAAAACCTGACATAAAGAGAAACAAACTGTAAAACAAATTTAAAAAACATTTATTTTAAACTTTCTTAATTTTTAAAAATTAAAATGGACAAATTTCACACTGCACAAAATTAAAATCAAATTTCCAGGCCCTTAACCTTTGTTTAGCAGTCAATACACTGTTAAAACCCCAGTTACACCTAATCCGTTTGGTTCTAGCTTTTAGTAGGGAATTTAATAGCGTATTACTGCGGAAGAGCCGAAGTTTTCGTCAGTTTCTCTGATTTGGGTGATTACACTGATTGCCGGCTCTGTTAGGTGGGAGCAGAGAGCTCCCACAGCCAGTGTCAGACCAGTGAATGACAGACAGCAACTTCAGGATTTCCACGTGTGCCTGTGCATTGTAGGGGTTTTTTGCTCTGCCCAATTACGGGGGTCTTTGGTGTTGATAAATTGGGCCTCTCTGCCCCTTCTAGGGGACGGTCCAGCAGCTTATGGCTCGCTGACCACTAAACTGGCGGTTTCGAAGCGCCCTAGCACCCTATCTGATTCTAACCTCAGAATTTTGGTGGATTATGAGCTTCCACAAGGGAAAACAAAGCACTCAGCGGCAAATAGTCCTTGGAATGAAAAAAAACGGATAAGTCCAATTTATTAACCACGGTAAGTTTCCAACAAGGTCAAACTTCATCAAAACACATATCTGACACACACTTATAAACTATGAAAATCTATGGGAAGAAACGGACACAACGAAAACCTTACACACTTTTATTTTTACAAGACATTTCCAACACCACTCCCACCCCCCTTTTTACCTGACTGACCTAGGCTGACAGTTGGGAAAAGAAGCCCCAGGATAATACTTACGATCCCTTTTGACAGTTTTTTTTTTAGCCTTAGGATGGTTGATTTATGGGGTAGCTGGAGTGATTGTTGCCTTTCCCAGTTACTTGGGTCTCCGGTTCTTCAGCTGGTTGGTCTCGGAGCGTTGTTCGGTGTGCGGCTCGGCTTCTTGAGACGATGTTGGGCCTCTCGGTAGTTGGGTTGTACATTCTGCACACAAGTCGAGTCCAGGGCCCGTTCGATGGTAGGTTTCCCAGCTGGTAACAGTCTGTCTCCATTCTCTCTCGGTTTCTGTCTGTCTGTGACTGCTACTGTTTCTCGACTCCTTCTCCTACTGCTCCAGCTGCTTCTTCCCTCTCAGTGGTTCTGTAGGTCCTATATTTTTATCCAACTTAGTTCTGGCCTTTTCGCGCCCAAACTCAGTTGGTGGTCCAAGTTTGGGCGGGGAGATAGCTTTGAATATTTAATCAGAAGATGTCACAGGTACAGGTAGGCGTGAGGACAGGGGTATTGTTTCAGTGCACATTGGTGCCTCAAAGTCTGCTGGTCCATTGTAACAGTCCTGGGAGTCAATCGGTTTGGGCCTCCTCTTTGATGGGCCATCACCGCATGATCTCAGGACTATTGTCCATTGTCCATATTAATTAGGTAGATGATGGTCCACATTCATAATTTGATTAGGGGTGAGTCATATTTTCGAACTGGGCCGGGTGGTCCCCATTGGTTAAGGATTTTCCTGTTTAAGGCCCGACTCGACCCCTGATTGGCCTGCCAGAATGCACTTTTCCCCCATTGGCCAGTGCCTCTGTCTCGTTTGTGAGCCAGATTCCACAATGTCTGTATCCGCCCACACGTTTCCCAGCCTGCCTGGTCAAAGGATTTTACTTGGCCAAAAATGTTCATTTAAAATGTATAGGACGATCCCATCTTAGTTTTCTTGTCCTTAGGGTGTTCCAATAAAATGCAGCCGTGGATTTTCGAACCTTACAGCATGCGCCCAAATCTCAAAGTTGTGGTCAATTTCAAAGTTGGAATGATGGCGAAAGCTACCAGTTAGCCATCATCCCGACCGCAAATTCTGGGCCATTATTTGTTCTGTAGTATTTTACATAATGATTTTTAAATACAATAAGACACTCACTTCAAAGCCAAACATCTACCTCTGTTACTATGCTCCCTTTTTAGATATGCAAATATATCCATTACTGCTTCTGTCATCAATCACCACGAACCATCCCTTAGCGCACAATGAATTTCAGCATCTACAGGTACAATGTCTCAAATCTGGCTGTCCGAAAATCGAAATTGTCCGAAAACCGGACATTTTTGAGAAAATCCCATTTGATATTCAATAAAATAAAATCTAGAATTATAGTCCAAAAAACGTCAGGCCAGACTAGTTATCGGCTTTGCCGCTATGTTTTAAATGGTGTGCGATTGGTCCGGCCTGACCCACGCCACCATTAGCACTTTGCCTGTCTTGGTAGCATATGTACGCTCTTGATTATCTTATCCGAAATCTGGAAAAATCTGAAAATCGGCACGGTCTTGGTCCCGAGGTTGCCGGATTTGAGACATTGTACCTGTACATGGTAACAATACACTAACAATAACAATACGGTGGAGAATTGATGTTGTTAAATAGTTAAATTGTAATATTGCCGGCCCCCTGCCACAAAGGCTGTTGGTTCTGCATCACAAATCAATATTCCTCCAGTTCCATGCCAAAAATCAATACACCTTCAGGCCCTAGTCGATTAGTATGTTCAATCAGCAAGATCAGGTCCAATTTTCAACTGCTTTGTGCTTGGGAATGCTCAATTGTTGGATGAAAAACAAAGATAAAATGAACAGAGACTCATGATATCAGATTTTTACTCTCTTTGTGTAGAAGCATTGCCTAATAACACAGTAGGGGTGGGGTTATAACAAGATTTCTTCTGTTTGCCATTTGTAAACAAATATCATAATGGTGGGTATAAAGAACACATTTACCATTTTGTTCTAAACATTGAACAGAGGAAATCTTGCTCTAGCTTTTTTTTAATGACTTTGGATTCAGATCTGAATTTTGGAGATTGCATCTAAAGTCCAGATTATCTAACTTTTCATCCATGCATTCAGTCTTGCCAAGAGTTTGATCTACTTTAAATGATATCTAAAATTATAGTGTCTGCCTAAATGATGCCGCTAATATTTAAATTAGCTACCACAGAAAATTGAGCGATAATCGATGTCCTTGGGTGCAATGCACTCCCGGTGTCCTCCACAGTATGAGCCCCAGGCAAATTGGCCCTTTAGGGTGCACAGAGTAATCTAGTATTATGCCATACTAAACACCAATAATTTCTATCAGAAACAGAGAGCTTTGTTGAATTTGTGGTGGTATTGTCTGTGTGCTTTTTTTTTTAGAAACTAATCACTTACGGCAGCTGTTGCAGCATTGTTGCTGACAGCACCAACATCAACTGCAGATCCTGACTCTTTAGCACACAGAGAAAGAAATGGTTGTAGACATACATTCTTGGTAAATTGGCCATTTGCAAGACTACTTAATGTAAACTCAAAACTGCACAAAATATTAAGGTCTCATTTTCCTCACCTGTGCATCCAGAGAATGCTCAGTTCCCAGGTGCAAAGTCAGAGGGTAAAGGGGTGGTGACCTATTATGCCAGATCTCTGCTCCCTTGTATTGTCCATGGATTTCCTGGTGATCCCCAAGGTTGGACGGAGCAGCTGGACCCGCATCAGGCATAAGCAGTTCTCCCACCTCATTTTCCTGTTGGATTGCTTACTGGGTGCCTGTTTGGAAGTGCCAGGAAGTAATGGGCCTTAGGCTCTGCAGGCACCACCATTCAGTTCAAAGCATCTAAGATAAGTGCTTGTTATTCCCCAGGTACTTGTGGCCTTCTACATGCTGTTGTTGGACAGCAACCAGAACCCAGCTACCATTACCACTGCTGCAGGCCATCCTCTCCTTTCACAAATGCACACACTCTCTTTTCAGGTCTGTAGAGCATAGCTCCTCATTGCTTTAGCTGCCTGGGCTACAAGGGAAGTATGAGAAAAGCATATCTCATTTCATATCCCACAGAAAAGACAGTAAAACTTGATCATCATACCGTTTTATGCATAACATGTGGACATTATAGGGTTAATTTTACAAATTTGCACCTCTGAAGAGAGCCTCACCCAACTGATGTGTACATTTGAATTTTGGGCATGTGATCCCCATGATTCTCAGTCCATTACTTTTAATGAATGGAAAAGTGGAGGCCGTATATGGCCAGATTTCTGATATATGCTTCCAGAAAAACAAACTTCTTGTCAGTAGATCAAACATATAAAATTTACCAGTCTGTTAAGCTCCTTAAAATTCTTCTTTAGAATTGAGAAAAAGCCTCCATATTTAACCTCTCTGCAAATCAGGAAACAAAATACTTTAAAGCGTTGCCATCATAATAGCATCTCAATTTTCAATCAGCACAATTTCATTTTAGCAGTGATTCAGGTTGTTTCAGTTCTGTTGAGGTGAAAGAACGCATATATAATTATAGATGACAGTGTATAAGGCTGTAATTTATTCTCTAGGTTTAGATGTCATTCACAAACCATTTATCCACTGAATCCTTTGAATAAATTGGCACATTGTCATTCACTTTCAACTACTCTTAGATAAATAAACTACCTCCAACTCAAAATATCGCAATCCTGTTTAGAAGCACCAAACTGGTTCCTATTAACTTCTATGTTGTATTTTCCGATGATATATTTTAATCTTAACTATTAATTAGCCATGAACTCCTCAGCTGCAGTTGGAATTCTTGTCCACAGTGCCTACTGTATGAGTTAAATTTACAAGCTATCCCACCTCAACAAGAAAAATAATTTGTTCAGTCTGTATTTAAATTGTTGCCTGTCTCTTTAGCCTTTGCAGCTTTTGAAACACCAGGCCTAGAAATTCCCTACCTTAGCGCTGGCCATTAATACTGGTTTTCTTTTAAAAATGGCGGCTGCCTTGCTTCCGCACGCCTCTGGCGTGGGACACATCGGCCACCATTTTGGTAAGGGCCATAGCGCTGTCGTTCATAGCACTAGCCTCTGAAATGTAAATTAGCAGATCGTAACGTCAATCAGCATCTAATGCTTGACTTGACGCCACGACTGCTAAATGTGGACGTTTTCACTCACCATTACACTGCTTCCTAACCATGCACAGGAAAGTGTGCATGAAGCCGCCCTGCAGGAATGTTGTCAACACTTCTTAAAGGGACACAACATCTTACAGGTTAGTTTGGATTTGAGCTTTTGGACTTTAAAAAAATATTTTATTGAAGTAGTGGCTTGGTGCAATAGATGTTAAATGTTTTTAAAGTGTGCAGGGAGTGCTGCTGGACAATTACAAGGCTTTGGATGGTCAAGGAAGACCTCTGAGAAGACAGAAAATGCTGGAACTACTCAGCAGGTCAGGTAGCATCAGGTAGAGTCCACATCTCAGATTGAAATGCTGCCTGACCGGCCGAGTATTCCCAGCATTTTCTGCTTTGATTTCAAATTTCCAGCATTTGATCGCAGAGGGAAGGGGAAGATGCAGAATAGGAGGAAGCAGAAGGAAGGATGCAGAAGAGGAGGAAACAGCAGAGGAGGAAGCAGAAGAGGAGGAAGCAGAAGGGAGGAGGCAACCCAGACAGTCCCTTTCTGGCCGGGATATCCGGGATGGAATCATTCACCTAGAGTACCAGTGACCATAACCCAATTTCCCTTTCAATGTTTGTCCCACACCTTACCTTCCCTCTGTTACTGACCATCACAGTGTTCTCTGTGAAATACTGAAATAAAAGCCACCACAAAGCAAAATTTCCAATCCAATTTTATCCATATATGCATCTAATATTACATCAAGAAATCAACTAAGCACCCTTGTACAGTCCCTTAGTGACTGTTTTGTGTGTGCCTTTGCCTATCCTGCTGATGTCACACAGTACCACCCCAGTGGCTGCAGTATGGCTGCTGTCTTTCAATGAAGGAGACACTGTATGGCCTTACAGGCGGACCTCAAGGAGCTCGTGGCTGGGAGGGTCGAAACAAGTGACCTCTTGCTCCTCTTTCTATTCTTCTCCTCTTTCTCTTCTTCGCTTCTTTTTTTCTTCTTCTTGCTCCTCTCCTTGATCAACCATTTGGGTGTCTGAAATGAGGAAGGCACAAGGGTAGAGTTGTGGTGAGGGGAGTGTGGGAAAGCAAGAGGTGCATGCTTACACCATGTGCAGCCTGTAAATCAGAAGAGATTGCGAGATGAAGGAGAAGTGGGATGTGAGAAGGAGGATAATGTATGAGGATATCAGCATCTTGTATCCTTTCAGCACCACCGCTGGTCAAGGGCTCAGCCATATCCCTGTCAAGAATGGCCAGCACCATCTCCTCCAAGGGAGTGAGGTGAAGCTAGGAATGGATGTGTATCTCGGGTTAGGTAGAGATTGTTGGTGGGTGAGTGATTGGGGGGCGCGGGGGGTGGGGGGGGGGTGTGGTGTCGTGGGGTGGTGGTGATCTTGAAATGAGCATTGTGAGAGGCTAGTGGTACAGTTGGTAGGAGATGGCTTTTCAAGATGCATTCGCTGACCTTGACCATTGGTCTGAGGTCATGAAATTCTTTGGGCACTGGAGCCAGGTCATGGGGGCGACACTGTTGGCAGTGATGCCCTCGGTGATCTGGTCTCACATCCTTCTTTCTGGAAGGCCTCCTGGCCCCTGTTGGTGGATGACCTGTCTTGCAGTGTTGACTGCCCTGCGCAAAGCTGGAGTACTGCGTCTGAGAGACTGGGTGCCCCTTTCCTGGCTTGCTGAGCCATTTGTGTTAGTGCTGAAGCCATTTTACCATTTTTTTGGTGAGGAAGGCCTCATCAAAGAGGCTTTAAGAGCTGAAGACTTCCATTTCAGAATTATTTTTAATGTTTATTTTTTTTCAGAAGGCAATTGAGCTCCAAGGACTGAAGACTGCCTATTTTTAAGTGACTTTTATCTTTTTCATTTTAGAAGACAGTTCCCCTTTAAGGGATCGACACTTTTCTAAAATGATAGGCTAGCTATAAGACAATGCTGCCTCATTCCAGAGATGCTACAACCACGCTACATTCGGCTTTATGCTGGGACTACTACCCAAAACAGCGTGTTACACTGTGGGTATTGCGCTGTGCTACTTCAAATCAGCAGGTAGCACCAAAATACCAGTGCGACCTGCGCTCTTTTTGTGGGCGGCCGTTAACTTTGGCCTGTGGTGGCACTGCCCGTTTTCCCGGCCTAATTGGATTTCTAGGCCCCAGTTTATACAGGGGCAGTCTGCACACGACCCAAGACCAGTGGAAACAATGTGCAGGCAAGAATTATTTAATTACAATTTAATTCCTACATTACAACATTGCATTACAAGTGACTACAGTTCAAAAGTACTTCAATGTCTGTAAAGCACTTTGGGATCTCCTGCGGTCATGAAAGGCGCTATATGAATGCAAGTTCTCTTTGCTTTTATTTCTTTTCAGCACGCCCGTTTCAGGCGCAATGAAGCACTTCCTCCCAATCCACAAGCGGAAGTGCATCACTATCAACATCATAGGCATCCTTGGAATCAAGGAAGACTTGGTTCCACTCCTGAAGTGAGTTCTTTGGTGGCTGAACAGTCCAATATGAGAGCCACAGACTCTGTCACAGGTGTGACAGATAGTCGTTGAGGGAAAGGGTGGGTGGGACTCGTTTGCTACGTGCTCTTTCCGTTGCCTGCGCTTGATTTCTGCATGCTCTTGGCATTGAGACTTGAGGTGCTCAGCGCCCTCTCGGATGCACTTCCTCCACTTAGGGCAGTCTTGGGCCAGGGATTCCCAGGTGTCAGTGGGGATGTTGCACTTTATCAGGGAGACTTTGAGGGTGTCCTTGTAACGTTTCCTCTGCCCACCTTTGGCTCGTTTGCCATGAAGGAGCTCCGAGTAGAGCACTTGCTTTGGGAGTCTCGTGTCTGGCATGCGAACTATGTGGCCTGCCCAGCGGAGCTGATCGAGTGTGGTCAGTGCTTCAATGCTGGGGATGTTAGCCTGAATGAGGACGCTGATGTTGGTGTGTTTGTCCTCCCAGGGGATTTGTAGGATCTTGCGGAGACATCGTTGGTGATATTTCTCCAGCAACTTGAGATGTCTACTGTACATGGTCCATGTCTCTGAGCCATACAGGAGGGCGGGTATTACTACAGCTGTAAAGTCCTTACTCTACAGTATGAAACCACACGAGGCACATTCTGAGGACAAGGTCACTTTGTGACAACTTTTATTCACAGGACTCCAAAGACGATGACCCTGCGTGGGACCTCCCTTTTTATACTTGTGTGATCAGGTAAGGAGTTTCTCCCACAAGTTCACCCCTTGTGGTCAAGGTGTGCATCTAGGTTGAGTATATACAGTAATACAGTGGTGTTACATTGTGGTTACATACATGACATCACCTCCCCCCACAAAGTCTTATTGGGATCATAGGTTTAGTCTTTCAGGTGGTCTACGCTCCCTCGTGGAGCGCCGCAGTTGAGGCTCTGGTTGTTGGACACTGACGTGAGTGTCTGTCACCTGTGGTGATTCCGGCCTGTCCGGGCTGACCGCAGGGACTGTACATTCTTCTGATTGCTCTTGTTGCTCGTTCACTGGCGGTGGTGTGAGCTCCATCTCATGGTCTTCTTCAGGTTCCCCCGTGTCAATGCTGAACCTTTTTTTTACTTGGTCCAGATGCTTACGGCGTATCTGACAATTGCTGAGTTTTACCACGATGACCCTATTCCCCTCTTTGTCAATTACATTGCCCTCAAACCATATGGGCCCCATGGCGTGATTAAGGACGAATACAGGATCATTTATTTCTATACATCTCCCCCTCGCATTACGGTCATGGTACTCGTTTTGTGACTTGCACTTGCCCTCAACTATGTCGGTCAGGACTGGGTGGATGAGGGACAACCGAGTTTTGAGTGTCCGTTTCATTAGTAGCTCTGCGGGCGGGACCCCCGTGAGTGAGTGCGGTCGGGATCTATAGGCCAGCAGGGCACGCGAAAAGCCCATTGTAGGGAGGGTCCAGGAATCATGAGAATACCTTGCTTAATGATTTGGACCGTACGTTCCGCCTGGCCATTGGAGGCCGGCTTGAAGGGCGCAATCCTGACGTGGTTGCTGCCATTGTCCGACATAAACTCTCGGAATTCGTAGCTTGTGAAACATGGGCCATTATCACTAACCAGGATGTCTGGCAAGCCATGGGTTGCAAAGATTGCACGTAGGCTTTCCACGGTGGTGGATGACGTGCATGAATTTAGAATGATGCACTCGATCCATTTCGAGTACGCATTTACCACAATAAGAAACATCTTACCCATGAATGGGCCCGCGTAGTCAACATGAATGCGTGACCATGGCCTGGTGGGCCAGGGCCATGGGCTGAGCGGGCCTCCCTGGGGGCATTACCCAGCTGAGCACACGGCGTGCACCTGCGAACACAGTGTTCCAGGTATGAATCAATTCCAGGCCACCAAACATGTGACTGGGCAATGGCCTTCATCAGCACAATGCCTGGGTGCTCGCTGTGGAGTTCCCTGATGAATGCCTCCCTGCCCTTCTCGGGCATAACTACCCGGCTTCCCCATAGTAGGCAGTCGGCTTGGATGGAGAGCTCATCCATCCATCTGTGGAACGGTCTGACCTCCTCAGGATATGCTCCGTGTGCGGGCGCCCAATCCCCAGTCAGGACACATTTCTTAATCAGGGCTAGGAGGAGATCTCAGTTTGTCCAGATTTTGATCTGACGGGCTGTGATGGGGAGCCTGCATTGTCAAAGGCAGCGACAGTCATGACCATCTCGGCGCTTTGCTCCGCTGCCCCCTCAGTGGTGGCCAGTGGAAGCCTGCTGAGCACGTCAGCGCAATTTTCAGTGCCGGGCCGGTGCCGGATGGACTAGTCATAAGCAGCCAGCGTGAGAGCCCATCGCAGTATGCGGGCTAATGCATTGGCATTGACAGCCTTGCTGTCTGACAACAGGGATGTTAATGGCTTTTGGTCCGTCTCTAATTCAAACTTCCTACCAAAGAGGTACTGATGCATTTTTTTACACCATAGACACATGCAAGCGCTTTCTTCTCGACCATCCCATATCCCCGTTCTGCTTGAGAGAGCGACCTGGAGGCATAAGCCACAGGTTGTAGCTGACCCTCAGCATTGCCCTGCTGCAACACACACCCATCCCCATAGGACGATGCATCACATGTCAGAACCAATGTTTTACAGGGGTCGTACAGGGTCAACAACTTGTTTAAACAAAGTAGGTTTCGCGCCCGATCAAAAGCCCGTTCCTGACAGTCCCCCCAAAACCAATCGCAACCCTTACGCAGGAGCATATGTAGCAGCTCCAACAATGTGCTCAAGTTCGGCAGGAAGTTCCCGAAATAGTTCAACAGTCCCAGGAATGAACGCAACTCCGATGTGTTGCAGGGCCTGGGTGCTCCTCGAATCGCCTCTGTTTTGGATTCGGTGGGCTGAATCCTATCTGCAGCAACCCTCCTGCCTAGGAACTCAATCTCAGGAACTAAAAGCACACATTTAGACTTCTTGAGTCGCAGGCCTACCCGGTCCAGTCGGCGTAGCACCTCCTCCAGGTTGTGGAGGTGTTCCTCGGTGTCTCAACCCGTGATGAGGATGTCGTCCGGGAATACGATCGTTCCAGGAATGGATTTAAGCAGGCTTTCCATGTTTCGTTGAAAAATCGCGGCCGCTGATCAAATGCCAAACGGGCACCTGTTATAAACGAACAGTCCCTTGTGCGTGGTGATGATGGTCAGTAGTTTAGATTCGTCGGTCAGTTCCTGGGTCATATAGGCTGAAGTGAGGTCCAACTTGGTGAACAGCTTGCTGCCTGCCAGCGTGGCGAAAAGGTCCTCCACTCTCGGGAGCGGGTATTGATCTTGTAGGGACACCCGATTGATGGTGGCCTTGTAGTCGCCACAGATCCTGACAGAGCCATCCTCTTTTAGAACGGGAACGATGGGGCTTGCCCAGTCGCTGAATTCAACAGGCGAGATGATGCCCTCTCTTAACAGCCGGTCCAATTCGCTCTTGATCTTTTCCCGCATCACATACGGCACCGCTCTGGCTTTGTGGTGCACTGGCCTAGCGTCCAGGGTGATGTGTATCCTTGCTTTGGTGCCTTTGAAAGTTTCGACGCCAGGTTGGAATAGTGAATCGAATTGTTGTAGGGCTTGTGAGCATGACGTCGCTTCACAGATGACATTGCGTGAACATCTCCCCATTTTCAGTTCATCTCGGCTAACCAGCTCCTCCCCAACAGTGCGGGACCATTGCCCGGGACAATCCAGAGCGGCAGCCGATTCACTCACCCGTTGTGTGTGACAGCCAACATTGCACTGCCTTGATTTCTTTAATGTAAGTCTGTAATTGTGTCTCAATACGTGCTAATTTGGGTCTACTGGCTTTAAGTGGCCATAGCTTCTCAAATTGCTGAACGAGTGACTGGCTGGCCCCAGTGTCCAGCTCCATGCATACAGGGATAGCAGTTAATAAAACCCTCATCATCATTGGTGGCGTTTTAGTGTATGAACTGTGAATATTCACCACATGGACCCTCTGAACCTTGGCGTCCATCGATTCGCCCCAAAAGTCATCCTGCCTCAAAGAACCCGCTTCTGGTCCACCCGCCTCATATATTAGTCTGGTTGCAGACTTCCTGCATATTCGAGCTAGGTGGCCACTGAGATTGCAGTTCCTGCAGACAAACTGTTGAAATCTTCAAATCTAGCTGAGTGTTTTCCCCCATACCTCCAGCATGAGTGAAAGTTTCCATTGTTGGGAACAAAGGGACTATGGCCAGGCATTCCGCGCTGACTGTCCCTTTGACTGCTCTTAAGTACCCTATTGGTGGGTGTCAATGGCCCCATCCCGGGCCGCATTGTCCACTGTGATGGTGAGAATGTCCGTTCAGCCTGCCATTGTCTGTGTTGAAGTCCTGCTCTGGGGTCTATTGCTTCGGACTGCCCCTGCCTGCCTGCGGGGCTCTGAGTCGCATTAATGATGTTGACTCCCTGATCCATCACCACGTTAGAGGCAGAATTGCGCGCGTATATTATTTTCGTCTCTTCTTGCCCCGCCATGAAAGTTTGAGCCATCAACCCCGCCGCTTCCAAGGTCAAATCCTTGGACTCAATTAATTTGCGGAAAATTCCCGCATGACCGATGCCCTCGATAAAGAAGTCCCTCAGCATCTCCCCCCCTGCAGGCGTCTGTGAACTTACAGAGGCTGGCCAAATGCCGGAAGTTCGCTACGAAGTCCGGTATGCTCTGCTCTTCATGACGTCGGTGGGTGTAGAATCTGTGTCGGGCCATATGTATGCTACTTGCCGGTTTGAGGTGCTCCCCGATCAATTTGCTAAGTTCTTTAAAGGTTTTGTCCGCCAGCTTTTTGGGTGCTAGTAAATCCTTCATGAGCGCGTAAGTCTTTGGTCTGCAGCTGGTCAAGTGATGAGCCCTTCGCTTGTCGGCCGCTGCATCCCTCAGCCATTCTTTTGTAAAAAAGCTTTGCTGAAGCTTCTCGACAAAATCTTCCCAGTCCTCCCCAACACAGTACCATTCCTCTGTGCTACTGGTGGCCATTCTTGTGGGTCATGAATTCCCGTTTCTCATCGCCAATGTAAACTCCTTACTATACAATATGAAACCACATGAGGCACATTCTGAGGACAAGGTCACTCTGTGATCTTAACTCTTTATTCACAGGACTCCAAAGACCATGACCCTGCGTGGGACATCCCACAAGTTCACCTCTTGTGGTCAAGGTGTGCATCTAGGTTGAATGTATACAGTAATACAGTGGTGTTACATTGTGGTTACATACATGACAACGGCCCTGTAGACCATGAGCTTGGTGGCAGTTTTGAGGGCCTGGTCTTCAAACACTCTTTTCCTCAGGCGACCGAAGGATCTCGTTGGCGATGCCTGCTGTTGTTGATAGGAGGCTCCCGAGATATGGGAAGTGGTCCACGATGTCCAGGGCCGTGCCGTGGATCTTGATGACTGGGGAGCAGTGCTGTGCGCTGAGGATAGGCTGGTGGAGGACCTTTGTGTTATGGGTGTTTAGCGTATGGCCCATGTTTTCGTACGCCTCAGTAAATACGTCGACTATGTCCTGTAGTGCAGCCTCTATATGTGCGCAGATGCAGGCGTCGTCCGCGTACCGTCGACCGACAACAGAGGTTGGGGTGGTCTTGGACCTGGCCTGGAGACGGCGAAGGTTGAACAGGTTCCCACTGGTTCTGTAGTTTAGTTCCACTCCAGCAGGGAGCTTGTTGACTGTGAGGTGGAGCATGGAAGCGAGGGAGATTGAGAAGAGGGTTTTGGGCGATGACACAGCCCTGTTTGACCCCTGTCCGGACGTGGATTGAGTCTGTGATGGATCCGTTGGTAAGGATCACGGCCTGCACGTGGAGCAGGCGGAGGATGGTGATAAACTTTTGGGGGCATCCGAAACGGAGGAGGCCACTCCATAGATTCTCGCGGTTCACAGTGTCAAAGACCTTTGTAAGTTTGAAGAAGGCCATATATAAGGGTTGCCGCTGTTCCCTGCATTTTTCCTGTAGCTGTTGCGCTGCAAAAATCATGTCCGTTGTGCCCCGTAGTGGACAAAATCTGCACTGTGACTCCGGGAGGAGCTCCTCGGCCACGGGAAGAAGATGGTTAAGGAGGACTCTAGCGATGACTTTCCCAGTGACTGATAGCAGGGATACGCTATATGAATGCAAGTTCTCTTTGCTTTTATTTCTTTTCAGCAATGCCCGTTTCAGGCGCAATGAAGCAGCTCCCTCCCAATCCACAAGCGGAAGTGCACATCAAGAGCAAATGTGTGTAGGCCCTGGAAATAGGTGCACATGAGGCACGCTGAGGAAAATCTGCCCCATTATATATTATGGAATGTTAAATGACCTGTCACTACATCTCCCGATTACGCACAAACCCATACAATGAATTCCACCAAGGTGAGGGTAAAGATTTGTTATAAAGTAAAGCTTGCAAAACAATCATTTAACCAATTTTCGCCAACACCAATTCTTTTCAGGACGGCGCACAGTAGCCTTAAGTGCCAATCAGAAAATCACTTCGTTAACTTAAGAAAATCGTCACTGAGTATATCTCTGAGTTTTTGGAGCGAGGGAAGAAGACAATTTAAAACACAAATTCATGATGATTTTTGCAGAGGGAACTCGGAAAATAATTTGGAAAGTTAATTTTTCCCACAGAATGTTTTTGAGAATGTCATGCGAGAAGACAAATTGTGACTCCACTCCACCACAGAATCTCTGCTCACAGGGCTCCAGGCACGGGTCAGAGGAGGATCACTCCCTCGGCAGGACACAAGCAGAGGAGCTCGGCACTTGGATTCTATACCCACCCTCCCACGCCCCCCGCACACCCCCCCACCCCCGCACCCCCAGGCTTCTTTCCAAGCTGAGCGCCGATCTCCTGCGTTTCTGTCCAGCCGAGGAGTGATCCTGCTGACCAGCACTCCGAACTGTGCATTGGAGATGGCACAGCACCAAACATACGCATTTCTGCAAAAGCTATAAATAATGCCATAAATCACTGTGCTTCGCATCTCCATAGAGACAGAGCTTAATGCTGCGCATGTGCAGACCAGGGTGTGGTCCGTTCTACTAGGGCGTCACCCAGCAAAGGTGTGAGTGCTTCAGTAAGTACTATCTCACAATAACAAGAATAACAAAATTAACAATAATAATTATGGGTGCAACTCTGACTGTGCCTCATGTCATCAGGTTGTTTTGCATGCATGCCATTCATGGATAATAAGATGCCAACATTGGAGAAACCAGATTGTTCGGGCATTAATGGGGAGGAGGCCGATCCCTGATCGAATCTATAGGGACAGGCGCTCATACCTACAGCTGAGTGAGGCTGACTGCATTCGCGGGCTGCGATTTTCAAAGGAGGTCATCACCGAGATCTGCCAGCTAATCAGGGCAGACCTACAGCCAAGAAGTGGCAGGAGGACTGCCCTACCTGTGGAAGTGAAGGTCACTGCAGCACTTGCCTTCTATGTTTCTGGCTCATTTCAAGCAGCTACTGGGGACATGTGCTGCATCTTGCAGCATGCCACACATTGCTGCATTTGACAGGTGACTGCTGCACTGTATGCCAAAAGGAACCAGTTCATCAATTTCCCTATGACTACGCAGGCAATGCGAGACAGGGCTGTGGGGTTCTCCAGAATTGCTGGCTTCCCCAAGGTAAAAGGTGTGATTAACTGTACCCACAATGCCTTGAGAGCACCTTTGGACAACTCCGAGGTTTATCATAACAGGAAAGGATTCCACTTCCTAAATGTCCAGCTTGACTGCGACAATATGCATTGGATCATGGCAGTGGATTCGAAATATCCAGGTAGCATCCATGGTGCTTTCATCCTACGTGAGAGTGTTATATCTGCGATGTTTCAGGGACTGCCAGAAGGGCAGGGCTCGTTGCTCGGGGACAAAGCGTATGGGCTCACCACCTGGCTTAAGCAATCCCTGCATTGAGCCAGAGCGTCGGTACAACATGTCGCACATAGCGACACGGAGCATCATAGAGCGGACAAATGACATACTGAAGCAGTGTTCCCGATGCCTTGACCACTCTGGAGGCTACCTGCAATATGCCCCTCACCATATCTGTCAGTTTACTGCCATGTGCTGCATGCTGCACAACTTAGCCATTATGGAGGGACAGGTACTGGACATTGAAGATCCTCCTGAGGGGAGAAGGGGTGGGGTTGGAGGAGGAGGAGGAGGCTGACGGTGACAACGATGATGAGGAGGAGACGGAGGTCTAACCTATGCCACCACCTCAACCCGCAGGACGATGGTAGAGGAGGCGGCCTCGTGCACCTATAGCCATAGCTAGAGACTTGGGTCAGCGGCTAATCCGTGATCGCTTTACTGCCTGAAGGCCCGACAGTGTTGACTCTTTGAACCTGTTTGTCTGAAAAAATAATGTTCCTAATAATATACGTAATGTTGTGTTGGTTTATGTTGCTTTAATTTAAAAAATAATGTGCAGGATTATTTAAAAAATAATTAGGTTTATTAAACATTTGTACAGTTTTACTTAACTTTAATAAAAACATTTGATTCAAACTTTAAACTTTTCAATGAAGAAAACCACAAGTAGCAGCAACAAACAAACTAACTCTAGCTGCAGCCATCTCTCCTCCCCCTTATTCAAAGACCTTAACGCTGTGCGCCCCTCTTGCCCCTGTTGTTGCCTCTACCCCTACCTGTGCCCATTGTCGCAGACATTTGCTTCCTCACCCGAATCCCAAGGTTTTTTCTGTTTTCTGTGCGAAGGCGCATTTGTTGTTGGTGGGGTTGGACAGGGACAGACCTAACAGGCAGCATTGTGGGAAACATAGAAACATAGAAAATAGGTGCAGGAGTAGGCCATTCGGCCCTTCGAGCCTGCACCACCATTCAATATGATCATGGCTGATTATGCATTTCAGTACCATTCCTGCTTTCTCTCCATACCCCTTGATCCCTTTAGCCGTGAGGGCCACATCTAACTCCCTTTTGAATATATCTAACGAACTGGCCCCAACAACTTTCTGTGGTAGAGAATTCCACAGGTTCACAATTCTCTGAGTGAAGAAGTTTCTCCTCATCTTGGTCCTAAATGGCTTACTCCTTATCCTTAGGCTGACCCCTGGTTCTGGACTTCCCCAACATTGGAAACATTCTTCCCTCATCTAACCTGTCCAATTCTGTCAGAATTTTATATGTTTCTATGAGATCCCCTCTCATTCTTCTCAATTCCATTGAATACAAGCCTAGTCGATCCAGTCTTTCTTCATATGTCAGTCCTGTCATCCTGAGAATCAGTCTAGTGAACCTTCGCTGCACTCCCTCAATAGCAAAATGTCCTTTCTCAGATTAGGAGACCAAAACTGTGCACAATATTCAAGGTGTGGCCTCAGCAAGGCGCTGTACAACAGTAGTAAGAACTCCCTGTTCCTATACTCGAATCCTCTCGCTATGAAGGCCAACATGCCATTTGCCTTCTTCACCGTCTGCTGCACCTGTATGCCAACCTTCAATGACTGATGTACCATGACACCCAGGTTTTGTTGCACCTCCCCTTTTACTAATATGTCACCATTCAGATAATAATCAGCCCTCCTGTTTTTACCATCAAAGTGGATAACCTCACATTTATCCACATCCTCTTCGGACTCTTCTCCAGCCTGTGGTTCAACCCACGGCACACTACCTGAGGTTGGTCTGGGGATCGGAAAGTGAGAGTCATTGCTGTTGGGCAATGACAGACTGGGTGTGTCCACTAATCTCTGACATTCCCTCCCTAATCTCTGACATCCCCTCTCTCATCTGTCCCGACAGTGTTCCCATTCCTCCAGACAGTGTTGCTACTTCTACTGACAGTCCGGCTAATTCTACCCTCACCCCACCCATGGTGTCCAGGAGCGATCTCATTAGCTCACTGCTCTCCCCACTCATTCCCATGATCTGTCCTATGTCCCCTGCAACCTGAATTTCATGTTGAGCTCTCCTTCCCACCCTCCTCGGCCGTCTCCCAGGTATGGCTTGCTGCAACCCACTGGGACCCGTAGTCTCAGACTGTACACCATGAAATGTCGCATCGGTTGTATTGCTCAGGAAAGGGCTTGGCGTCCTCAGGGGGTTTCACAGGCTCCAATCCCAATGTAAACATCTCAGTATTGGGGTCTTCCTGCTGCCCTTCATTCTCCAGCTCATCCTTGTCCTGATGTTGATGAAGAATATCTGGACTGACGGCTTCCTGATCATGCTCTGCTTCTACTTCTGCTTCAGCTTCTGTCTCTTCCTGATGCACAACATCTGCAAAACATAACAGAGCAGATGTTTGGTTAGCAGCAGAGGAGTGGGCAGAGGGGGCAGGATGACATGAGTATGTGGGTCACACAGCACAGGCTCTTTTCAAAGACCACGATGCCAACCCAGACTGTGCAATTTGCAGGGCTTACCCTCAGCCAGTAACCTGGGCCCAGCGTCCAGATTGGTGGTTGATCTTCTCCAGTGAGATTTAATCATATCAGCGATCCTCTGATACATGGCTGATAGTTGCAGCCTACTTGGCGCACCTCCTCCAGTCTTTGACCTTTCTCGGTTGATCTGTGACACCTTCTGTTATGTCTTTAATACTCTTATGAATGACTCCACAAGGTGTAGTGTTGTACTTGAGCTGTTGTGACCTTAGTCCCATTTATTGTAACTCCAGATGAGGCACAAGCATGGTGGGCAGCCTTTTATACTGGGCCCTGCACACCTGTGCAGGTGACCCTCAGGTCTCCCACCACAGTGACCTCTGGTGGCACACCTTATGTGACTATACAGTTAGTATACATGGTCTACATACATGACATCACTTCCCCCCAAGTCTTTAATGCAAATTGACTCATACAGTGACGGTGACCTGGGCTTTGCTCTTCCTGGTTGACCATTGGAGGGTCGCTGCTAGTTTGGGTGGGTTGGTACTGAGATTTGTTGCCAGTGGAGGTCCTCGTGGTTTCTGGTTGTGAATCCATGACTACTCCATTCTCCCCCCCCCCCCCGCCCCCCCCACACAGAGATCATGTTAATGGCCCGTTACATGCAAGTTGCATTCAAATTCATCACATGGGTTTTACATTTACATCTTGGTACATTTGTTGGGTGGATTACAGTTGTGTTTCTTTTTGTATGGTACATTTACATGATCAGTGCAGGTATATCAGTACAGGTACACAAGGACAGTCTAGTTCCAGCACGGCCGGATGCTAGTGGGTCTGAGGGCGAGGTGAGCTTATTTTGCTCGAGTTGCCGGAGCTCAGGGCTCTTGCCGTTACTCCTAGTGTCGGGCAGGCCCAAAGACAGCTGATGTGTCTGTGACCTCCCTGTCCTTTTCGTTTGCACAGTGTCGCTGCTGCTCCCTGGGAAGCGGTCTGAGCAAGTGAGCGTTTCGTCTAAGCGACGATGGGGCTGCCTCGTCTTGTCTAGCAGTTCACAGGGGACTGCTGACTCGCTTTCCTTGAGGGCAGCGTTGTGAGCACTCTCTAGTTTGGGATCCTGGCTGGTCCAGTTCCCGTTCGGAGGAGCCGTTGCGGGTGACCCTTCGCTCTTGGGCATTGCCGTGGTAGTGAGTGGGTTTGTGGGCTGCACCTTTTCCACCTGGGTGGTGGCCGATGGTAGCCGACTGCGAGCATAGGCGCAGTTTACTGTTTCTGGCTCGCAGTGGTTCATGCCATCGGGTGCCTGCAATGTTAAACCGATCTGAGGCAGGGTATCGCTACCGGTGCCTCTGCTCTCCGGGGATCATTTACTCTGCGGCTTGTCTACTTCTGTCAGCTGTGGGGACACTTTATGATACATCGTTCTGGTCCCAGGGATGCAGGCTACAGCATTGGGTAGCCCGCTGGACTTGTATACGATCGTTATGTGTTCGCCCGCTACATTGGCTGATTGCAATTTGCACCCGACATCGCTCAACAACATTTTGCTCGGTACAGCTGGACTTTTACATTGGTTACCAATTTCAAGCAGTTCATTCAAAAATGGCGGGTTGCTGGCCTCCTTTAAAGTGGCCTTACTACTTTTACCCCAATCGTCTTCCTTGATGGAACCATGTGTTGTTGCTCCATTAGCGCTGCACCTTGTGGTTTTGACGCCATCTTTTCCCTGTCCATGATGTCGTCTGCCGCGATCTTCTTTCCCGGGGATTCTGCCATTGAAACTGGGAAGGTGCCCTCGGATCCAATCTTCCTCCCCAGGTCCTGCCACTGAAACCGGGAAGGTGCGTTCGGGTCGTCTCGGCCGGATCATCGCCAGGCAGTCATGCTGAGCGGTCTGTGCCTCGGGGGCTGCGCGGATCTGCTCTCCGGTGCCTGGTCCAACTGAAGGTGGGGGCTTGCTCTGCCTCTGAGCACGGGGGATGTCGATCGCTGGAGGGATGAAGTCTTCCCAGTTCTAATGAATCTTCCCCATCCATCTTCTTCCAAGTAGCGTTGGTCCATCACCTGAAACAATCCACAATGGTAAATTGTGCACTGCACCATCATGGGATACACTTACATCCACACTACCAACAACTGATATCAGTTCCTTGGTGCAGGTGCACAGCTTTGCCTGAACCGGGACCAGCTCAGGTCGTTCAGCTTGATCATTCCATAGCTTCTCAAAGGCTTCCTGGCTCATTACTGACTGACTTGCCCCCTTGCCCACTTCCATGAAAACTGGAATGCCATTTATCTCGACTTCCATTATTACTGGAGGATAATCTGTAGTGCAGATATATACTTCATACACTTCATCCTGGGGCTGAGCTACCTCTCTAGCCATCTCCTCCTAATCCACGCTGGATTCACAGCCATCTGCTGACTCCTCTTCCACGTGGTGAGTCACAGCTTTTTTGCACATTTGCTGGATGTGGCCCTTTGTGCTGCAGCCTTTGCACAATAGGGCCCAAGTTTCGAGCCGCGCCTAGAACGGTGCAGTCCCGACCTGGACGCCCGTTTTTCGCGCCACAAAGTGCGCCTAAAAAAACCCTCCAGATTCTCCAGCTCCCTGCAGGTCCTCTGGCCCTCGGCACAGCGCGGCAGGAGCTGTAGGGGGCGGAGCCAGGTCCCTGCGCTGAAAACAGTGCCGGGACCTCTGCACGTGCACGCTACAGTGGGCGCGCATGTGCAGTAGCTCCAGGCACCCAAAACTGTGTGGGAGGGGCCAAAGCACGCAGCCCCTAGCCCTGGCCGAATGGCCTCACTGGGGCTGCGTGAATAAGGCTCCTCCCACGCCCAGCTCCTGCTTCCTCCCGACCCGACTCAACTCCCGCTTCCCGCCTCCGGACCGGACCTGACACCGACCCAACTCCCGCTTCCCCCCCCCCCGCCTCCCCCCCGCCCCCGGACCGGACCTGACACCGACACCGACCCGACTCCCGCTTCCCCGCCCCCCCACTGCCCTTGGACTGGATCCGACCTGACCTCCCTCCCCCCGACCTGACCTCCCTCCGCCCGACCCGAACTGACCTCCCTCCCACCACCCCCCGACACGCGCTCCCCCCGACCTGACCCAACGCTACCTACCTGTAAATCTGGTGCTGGGGACGGGCCCTGCCCGAAGTCTCGGGCCCGGCCCATTCAGCCTCCCTCCCCCTTCTCCTTTCCTCCCCCCCCCAATCTCCTTCCCCCCCCAAATCTCCTTTCCCCCCCAATCTCCTTTCCTCCCCAATCTCCTTTTCCCCCCCATCTCCTTTCCCCCCCATCTCCATCCCCCCCGCCATCTCCATCCCCCCCATCTCCATCCCCCCCATCTCCTTCCCCCCTTCTCCTCCTTCTCCCCCTTCTCCCCCTTCTCCCCCATCCCCCTTCTCCCCCTTCTCCCCCCTCCCCTTCTCCCCCCTCCCCCTTCTCCCCCTTCTCCCCCATTCCTCCCCCTTCTCCCTATCCCTCCCCCATCCCTCCCCCTTCTCCCCCATCCCTCCCTCTTCCCTCCCTCTGCTCCCCCCCTCTCTCCCTCTACTCTCCTCCTCCTCCTCCCCTCACTGTCAGAAACACAGACACTGACAGACAGAGAGTGAGAGACACACTCACACAGACAGAGAGATAGAGACACTGACAGAGACACGGGGGGGGGTTGGGGGGGCATCCCAGCACGCTGTTGGAGGGCTCCCGGTGCTGCAGTCAGTAAGTAGAAAATGTTTTATTTATTGATTTTAAAAAAAATTATTTCTTATTAATTTTTTTTGATTGATTTATTGGTTGATTTATTGATGTATTTATCATTTATTATTGATGATGGCTCTTTATTTGTAAAACTGAAGTGTTTAATGTTTGTAAACTTCCCTTTAAACCCCCCCCACCACCACCATTCCCTACGCCTGATTTGTAACCTATGCCTGATTTTCTAAAGTGTAGACAAGGTTTTTTCGAGCGTACAAAAATCTTCACTGACTCCATTCTAAGTTAGTTTGGAGTAAGTTTTCACTGACAAAACTTTGAAAACAGGCGTAAGTGGCCGGACACGCTCCCTTTTGAAAATAAAATTCTGTTCCAAAGTGAAACTGTTCTAACTGACTAGAACTGGAGCAAACTAAATGACGAGAATTTCGATTTCTAAGATACTCCGTTCTACACCAGTTGCTCCTAAAAATCAGGAGCAACTCATGTCGAAACTTGGGGCCCTCGTCTCTGAACTGACACTGATGAGCCCTGTGATTACCTCCGCAATGCCAGCATGGTGCTACTCGACTTACGTTTGCACCCCTCGGCGGACTCTGAGCTAAAGGAGTCGGAGGCCTGCGAGCTCTGCCCTGGGCAGATTCACATTTGACAGTTCTGCCAGTGAAAGGCGCCATTCTATTTACAGTACTTGCCGGGTTTGAGTCCTGAGAGTGAGTCATCATCTGCTTGGAGCTGCAGTTTGAGGTCATGAACGCCTGGCTGATGCTGATGGCCTTCTGCAGAGTGACGGTGCTTTTGGCAGACAGTAGCCTGTGAAAAAGGGCCTCATGACCGATGCCAATTACGAAGATGTTCCGCAACGCATTGGCGAGAGATGTGCCGAATTCACACGGTCCTGCCAGTCTCCTGAGGTCAGCAGCGTAATTCGCAATTTCCTGGCCCTCGGGGCGGCAGTGTGTATAAAATCAATGCCTGGCCATGAGGATGCTCTCCTTCAGTTTGAGTTGGTCCTGAATTAGCACTTTCAGCTCCTCGTATGACTTGGTCATTGTTTCCTCTGGTGCAAGCAAGTCCCTGACGAGGCCGTAGACTATGGGCCCACAACTGGTCAACAGGATAGCTCTGCGCTTATCTGCCAGTGTGGCCGGATCATCGCCTACCAGGTCATTTGCTACGAAATATTGATCGAGCTGCTCTGTAAAGGCTTCCCAATCTTCACCCTCTGAAAAGTTTTCTAATGCACCAACGTTAGTCATTTTTGCGTGAAAGTTCATAATCTCGTCGCCAGTTGTTATGTCTTTAATACTCTTATGAATGGCCAGCAGGAAGAGCAGTGCAAGGAAGGTAGTGCAGGGGTCCCCTGCGGTCATCCCCCTGCAAAACAGATACACTGCTTTGAGTACTGTTGAGGGGGATAACTCATGGCACCGTGGCTTGCTCTGCTGCACAGGAAGGCAGGAAAAAGAGTGGGAGAGCGATCGTGATAGGGGATTCAATTGTAAGGGGAACAGATAGGCATTTTTGCGGCTGCAACCGAGACTCCAGGATGGTATGTTGCCTCCCTGGTGCAAGGGTCAAGGATGTCTCGGAGCGGGTGCAGGACATTCTGAAAAGAGAGGGTGAACAGCCAGTTGTCGTGGTGCACATTGGTACCAACGATATAGGTAAAAAAAGGGATGAGGTCCTACGAGATGAATTTAAGGAGCTAGGAGCTAAATTAAAACGTAGGACCTCAAAAGTAGTAATCTCAGGATTGCTACCAGTGCCACGTGCTAGTCAGAGTAGGAATCGCAGGATAGCTCAATTGAATACGTGGCTTGAGCAGTGGTGCAGCAGGGTGGGATTCAAATTCCTGGGGCATTGGAACCGGTTCTGGGGGAGGTGGGACCAGTACAAACCGGACGGTCTGCACCTGGGCAGGACCGGAACCAATGTCCTAGGGGGAGTGTTTGCTAGTGCTGTTGGGGAGGAGTTAAACTAATATGGCAGAGGGATGGGAACCAATGCAGGGAGTCAGAGGGAAACAAAATGGAGACAAAAGCAAAAGACAGAAAGGAGATGAGTAAAAGTGGAGGGCAGAGAAACCCAAGGCAAAAAACAACAAGGGCCACTGAACAGCAAAATTCTAAAGGGTCAAAGTGTCATAAAAAGGCAAGCATGAAAGCTCGGTGCCTCAATGCAAGGAGTATTCGGAACCCAGGAGAGGGCTCTGAGCTAGTTAGAGTGGGTGAGAGCGCAGATGAACAGGACCCCAAGAAAGAATGTAAAAGGCAGGAGGCAACAGAGCAGAGCAGCACTGGGGTAAGTGTAAACCACAAGGTGATAGGAAGGGACAATATGTATGAATATAAAGGGGCTGCAGGAGGGGTCAAAACTAAAAATCATGGTTTAAAAACCAGTATTAAAACACTCTACCGAAACGCACGCAGCATTCGAAATAAAGTAAATGAGTTGTCGGCACAAATAATTTCAAATGGGTATGATTTGGTGGCCATTACAGAAACGTGGTTGCAGGGTGGCCAAGACTGGGAATTAAACATACAAGGGTATCTGACAATTCGGAAAGATAGACAAGAAGGGAAAGGAGGTGGGGTAGCTCTGTTAATAAAGGATGATATCCGGGCAGTTGTGAGAGACGATATTGGCTCTAATGAACAAAATGTTGAATCATTGTGGGTGGAGATTAGAGATAGTAAGGGGAAAAAGTCACTGGTGGGCATAGTTTATAGGCCCCCAAATAATAACTTCATGGTGGGGTGGACAATAATCAAGGGAATAATGGAGGCATGTGAAAAAGGAACGGCAGTAATCATGGGGGATTTTAACCTATATATCGATTGGTCAAATCAAATTGCACGGGGTAGCCTGGAGGAGGAATTCATAGAATGCATACGCGATTGTTTCTTGGAACAGAATGTTACAGAACCTACAAGGGAGCAAGCTATCTTAGATCTGGCCCTGTGTAATGAGACAGGAATAATAAACGATCTCCTAGTAAAAGATCCTCTCGGAATGAGTGATCACAGTATGGTTGAATTTGTAATACAGATTGAGGGTGAGGAAGTAGTGTCTCAAACGAGCGTATAATGCTTAAACAAAGGGGACTACAGTGGGATGATGGCAGAGTTGGCTAAAGTAGACTGGAAACACAGACTAAATGGTGGCACAATTGAGGAACAGTGGAAGACTTTTAAGGAGCTCTTTCATAGTGCTCAACAAAAATATATTTCAGTGAAAAAGAAGGGCGGTAAGAGAAGGGATAACCAGCCATGGATAACTAAGGAAATAAAGGAGAGTATCAAATAAAAACCAATGTGTATAAGGTGGCCAAGATTAGTGGGAAACTAGAAGATTGGGAAAATTTTAAATGACAGCAAAGAATGACTAAAAAAGCAATAAAGAAAGGAAAGATAGATTACGAAAGTAAACTTGCGCAAAACATAAAAACAGATAGTAAAAGCTTTTACCGATATATAAAACGGAAAAGAGTGACTAAAGTAAATGTTGGTCCCTTAGAAGATGAGAAGGGGGATTTAATAATGGGAAATGTGGAAATGGCTGATACCTTAAACAATTATTTTGCTTCGGTCTTCACAGTGGAAGACACAAAAACCATGCCAAAATTTGCTGGTCACGGGAATGTGGGAAGGGAGGACCTTGTGATAATCACTATCACTAGCGGGGTAGTGCTGGACAGGCTAATGGGACTCAAGGTAGACAAGTCCTCTGGTCCTGATGAAATGCATCCCAGGGTATTAAAAGAGATGGCGGAAGTGATAGCAGATGCATTCGTTATAATCTACCAAAATTCTCTGGGCTTTGGGGAGGTACCAACGGTTTGGAATGCAGCTAATGTAACGCCTCGGTTTAAAAAAAGGGGGCAAACAAAAGGTCAGTTAGTTTAACATCTGTAGTGGGGAAAATGCTTGAAGCTATCATTAAGGAAGAAATAGCGGGACATCTAGATAGGAATAGTGCAATCAAGCAGACACAACATGGATTCATGAAAGGGAAATCATGTTTAACTAATTTACTAGAATTCTTTGAGGATATAACGAGCATGGTGGATAAAGATGTACCGATGGAGGTGGTGTATTTAGATTTCCAAAAGGCATTCGATAAGGTGCCACACAAAAGGTAACTGCAGAAGATAAAGGTACGCGGAGTCAGAGGAAATGTATTAGCATGGATCGAGAATTGGCTGGCTAACAGAAAGCAGAGAGTCGGGATTAACGGGTCCTTTTCTGTTTGGAAATCGGTGGTTAGTGGTGTGCCACAGGGATCGGTGCTGGGACCACAACTGTTTACAATATACATAGATGACCTGGAAGAGGGGACAGAGTGTAGTATAACAAAATTTGCAGATGACACAAAGATTAGTGGGAAAGCGGGTTGTGTAGAGGACACAGAGAGGCTGCAAAGAGATTTAGATAGGTTAAGCGAATGGGCTAAGGTTTGGCAGATGGAATACAATGTGGGAAAATGTGAGATCATGCATCTTGGAAAAAAAAACAGTAAAAGGGAATATTATTTGAATGGGGAGAAATTACAACATGCTGTGGTGCAGAGGGACCTGGGGGTCCTTGTGCATGAATCCCAAAAAGTTAGTTTGCAGGTGTAGCAGATAATCAGGAAGGCGAATGGAATGTTGGCCTTCATTGCGAGAGGGATGGAGTACAAAAACAGGGAGGTCCTGCTGCAACTGTACAGGGTATTGGTGAGGCCGCACCTGGAGTACTGCATGCAGTTTTGATCACCTTACTTAAGGAAGGATATACTAGCTTTGGAGGGGGTACATAGACAATTCACTAGGCTGATTCTGGAGATGAGGGGGTTACCTTATGATGATAGATTGAGTAGACTGGGTCTTTACTCATTGGAGTTGTCGAAATCTCGACCTCCGAAAAGAATGACTCCGACACTTACAGCTCCGGCAGAAGTTTCTTTAATTTACTTGCTAGCAAGGGGCAGGTCACACTCAGTCAAGGGCTAAGTGAACACCTCCGAAATGGTACAGTTTCACGAGATATTTATACAGTAAAACCCAAGTTATGGCTTCTCCCTGTGTATTGGCTCTGTCTCGTAGTCAGTGAATACAGATAAAGAGTTAATTACTACATCCTTGTCCTGACATGGTTTCCAGATATTTCCTTTTGTCAGGGTTATTAGTTGGCCAGCCGGCCATTACTCCATGAGAATGAGGTAATGAGCTATTACCTGTCTTGCATTGTGTCAGGATTGTTCAGTTTCCTAGTCAGTTATCTGTTTGCATCAAATGGATGAGGTCTCTACAAGAGATAATGGCTGGTGGTTTGAATACTTTGAAAAGGGTGGAGTGGCATGGAACTTGTCGTATAGACAATAGGAGAGCACCATGGGGGGGTACTTGTCTCAGCATGACTTGTCTCCTAGCTGTCTGATGGCCATCAGCCATCTCAAACCAGGTTTAGCTGTTTATGCAAGCTGACTGCTAAAATGCAGAAAGTTCTGGAAGGACCAGGACTCCATTTTGTTATATATATATTACAAAGGGTACACAAATACCGTATGGTATCAGCTTAGATAAAAATACATTTCCACATTCCCCATTTTGTCCTTCACAAGGACAACTCAATCCATTCTGATCTTGTGCAGTCTCTCCATTTCAATTTCCACACAAGAGCCTTCAGCAGTTGTTGCTACCATAACTCTAGCCGTGGTCTCGGTAGGTAACATAGTTTCTCCCACCCTGGCACAGCAACACTTAACGACGACAAATAATATATACAGGGCGAAGACTATCAGCAGGAATATGATCAAACCCTGTACCACAGATTTCCCTAGGGATCCCAACCATCCCGATGCCCAACCCCACAAGGTGATACCGTCCTGGCCAACTGTCTGTTTATACTCTATCACCTTTTTCCTGATGTATTCAGCTAGACTGCCGATTTCTTCTGATTTATCTGGGATATATGTACAGCATTCTTCACCTATTACTGCGCATGTCCCTCCCTCCTTGGCTGGAGATAATCTAAGGCCATACAATTTTGGAGAGCCACTGTTCGAATAGCTACCATTTCATCATTTACCCCTTCAAAGGCTTGGGAAGTTGCATTGGCTACTAATTCGACTAAGTTAGCCAGTTCCCGTAACTGCCATTCGGTTGATGCTATTCCATAGGGTGGCACCATTACATTGAATATTCCGTTTAGCCATTTCAAATCCCGTTTAAATCTATGGCTTCCATAGGCATCCCTTAGAGTCTTTATTGATCTGATAAAGAGTACCACATATCCTAAGTAACAGGACTCTGTCCAGTTGGCTGGTAACCATGGGTAGGCTTTATGGCCACAAATAAAGTAGGTGCAATTATAGGACGTCAGCTCCTGGTCCTTTCGCACTATCCCTACTCGAGTGGTCTCACCTTCCCACCCTTCACCTGGGGCTTTGTTATGGACCATTGTCCAGCCAACGGTTGCTATCTTTCTCTCAGTGGGATTAGTTGTGGCTTGCCATTTAGTCATTTGGGAACACTTGCTGCGTCCCATTTCTGTTCCTTTAGTTTCATTACTCACTAGGCATATTATACCTTCGGGATTTTCTATTCTGGGAGTAATGCTTAGGAAGGGAGGCTGATGGTTATTATCATAATTGGGCTGGTACCATCCCTGGAAGACTGTAAGTTTATACCCTGCCGACCTCCATTCTGTTTGCTCCTTCGTTTCTGGCCCCTTAGTTAGGTTTGTCCTATTTTGCACTGTCAACCATTCTACCATTTCTGATTCGTTAAAGGGGACAGATCTCAGGGGAAGACCCCCTTCGGAGTGGACAGGTACATGGGAACATATCCAACAACTCGACAAGTTTCTTTCTTGAGCATACTTGTGACTCAGTGCCATAAATAAGTTTACTTGCAGTTCCCTTCGGTGGCGGGTCTGTACCCCTGGTGTAATCAATAATGCAAAGTAAAACCCTGTCAAGCCCAGCACCATCTGTCCCCATAGTCCATACAGTTCCTTATTCAGTCTTCCTTTTTCTGTTCCTCTGGTTCCTTCTTCCCTTCCTCTTTGTCGGGTGCCCGTTTGCAATGGATCCATGTTGGTCTTTCCTTTACCTTGATTGCAGTATTGGTCGCCAGCAAGACCTGGTATGGTCCTTCGAATCTTTGCTGTAGACTGCTTTTTCTTTTAAAAATTTTGATGTAAACGAATTCCCTGGGCTCCAGGTTGTGACACTTCCCTTCTGCTGGCTTGACTTGAGCTTCCTTTACCTGTGAATGAAAGCTGGAAATACATTTGGTTAGTGCAATGCAATAGTTCAACATATTTTCCTCCATTTTGTGGATGTCCGTTTGTTTTGCAGTAAATGGTGCTGTAAAAGGTAGTCGTTGGGGACGTCCCATAACTATCTCATGCGGTGACAGGCCTGTTGTTCTGTTGGTTGCAGATCGCATTACCATCAAAGCTAAGGGCAGCAGTTCTGTCCATTTCAATCCAGTGTCATTGCATAGTTTTGCCAGCTTATTTTTAAGCATTTCATTATATCTTTCAACAAGTCCAGCTGATTGTGGATGATAACTGCAATGAAAACGTTGATTAATCTGCAAAGCTTTACACATTTCTCTTATAACAGTTCCTGTGAAATGTGACACGTTATCACTAGAAAGCTTAGCAGGGATTCCGAAGTCCGGTACGATTTCCTTTAACAAACATTTAGCAACAGTAGTGGCATTGGCCTTTTTACATGGAAAGGCTTCAATCCATCTAGAGAACACATCTACAATAACTAATACATACTTGAATCCCATACACATAGGTAATTCAATAAAATCCATTTGTAAATGTACAAAAGGCCCGACTGGATTTGGGTGGGAGGCAGATTCTACTTTTCCGTCTTACCCGGATTCATTGTCTGACAGGTAACACAATTTTCACAGATTTGTTTTGCAATTGCCGAAATACCTGGTGCATACCAAGTTGCCAAAATATAATCTGCCAATCCCCCTTTGCCTGCATGTGTGAATGTATGAACACATCGGGCTATCCATGGGAGTAAGGATCTGGGCGCCACCACGCGGCTGTCGTGGTGAACCCATATTCCTTCTGGATTTTTATAACATTGATCCTTTGTCCAGGTCACCACCACCTCCGTACTGGCCTGTGTCTGAAAAGTCAGCACGTCATTAATAGTAGGTGGCGGGTCTGAGCAATTATAAGGTTCGGATTTGATAACAGTTCAACTTCATATTTAGTGGTTCTTGCGGAGGTTAGATGTTGGGTGGCACATTTAGTAAGTAAAATCTCGACAGAGTGTGGGATGTACAAAATGGTCTGATGATTTAGAGTTATTGTCTGAGCCTGTTGCATAGCATAATAAACTGCTGTCAGCGAAGGAAGACATCCTGGTAGTCCGCGTGCCACTGGGTCTAGTTGGGTACTGAAATACGCTACTGGTCGCTGCCTGTCCCCATGTAACTGAGTCAAAACAGATTGTGCAAAACCCGACGTGTGATGCACAAATAAATTGAATAGCTTAGTGTAATCTGGTAATCCCAAGGCTGGTGCTGAAGTGAGGGACTGCTTAAGACTCTGGAAAGCATTCCGGGATACTTCATTCCAAATCCTTCTTTAAGCATTGTGAGAATATAGTAGATTCATCCACAGCTCGTAGGTCATGGACAAACCTCCATTTGTGTGGGCTTCTGAACCGGACGAATCTGTGTGTTACACGGACTTCTCATTTATGCTTATAGTGATTCACAGATCACAGAATGTAAAGTACTTGTTTTCTAATCTTATTAAAAGGCTTCCAAACCCAAGATTTTTCCAATACACCCAAAATGTTGATCAAGGAGATCACCTGAAATATCTCAAAATCCCAATTCAAATATTGTACTGCCACTCTTTATCTAAAAAAATCCTCTTACTGAGCTAGAAGCTTTTATACCAAGATTTTACACCAAGGACAATGAGAGTGTACTCCCCCAGCCTGCACCTCGAGAGACCCACAAAGGCTTTTTTAAAAAAAAAAAGGCATTACAACTTCCCAAGGCATTACAACTTTTAACCACCAGGACCATGTCTCAACAAACCTATCCTTTGTGCATTTCCTAGCTTCGTAACTTCTCATCTAAATGAATCCACACCTGTGCTTCTAACTTAAAATTTCTTAAACTTCCCACATGCAGGACAACACTATGAAGGGTTAAAAAACTTCACTTTGTTTGAAAAAGTGGGTGGAGCTAAAACAAACAGGCAGCTCCACAACCTTTCCAAACAGGTTTCCATACACAAGAAAAAAACACAGAAGCACTCTCATTCAAAGACAAGACATTCACACACTCTCAAAGACAAGACATTCACAAAAGTCTCTCTCCATTCAATAAAGCTTCTCTTTTTTTTTGAATCCATAAGTCACTATCAGGTTCTCTTATGGCATTTAACAAAACGACGGGTAGCTGTTTGTTCGCAGCACTCGGATCTGGGATTGGGCATCATTGATCATTATACGGGCAATTTGGTTGTTGGCCGAATTGCTTTTGATTCTGTGATCCAAATGGATCTTGAACAGAGAAATTAGTCTGAGGTCTAGCACGTACCTGGACTTGGGTCACATACGGGTTGGGTCCTGGAGGGGGAGGGTGTGCTCTATTACCTGCCTGTTGAGTCCAATCATAATTTGGTTGTTGTTGTTTTGCCCGGCAATTTCTAGCCCAGTGTCCAATCTGACCACAATTGTAACAGGTATCATATTGTTCCCGCCCTGCACCTTCTCTCCCTCTTCCCCTGAAATTTCCTCCTCTGCCTCACCCTCTTCCTCTACCCTGGGGGTGTCACCGGGGTGGGTGTTGTTGGAGCTGCTTGTTCCACAAACACGGTGACCTTGCTTTTAGATTCTCTATTTCGCTCTTGTATTAAATGAACCATCGGGTGGAAATGTCCTGTTTTCACCCTTAGTCTGTAAATGTAGATTCTTTTCTCTCAATCTGGTTCAGCAAAATTACTGAAACGAATACCGTTTGTGCTTTAAACAAAGCAAGCTTTTATTTAAAAAGCAAATCCCGATCGGGGACTTTATCAGACAGAAGGAATGCAAGTCTGTTCGAATGCACCCACTTCCTATGGACAAAGTGACGTTACATTGTAAAGGAATGATGGTTATACATTTTTGGCAAAAGATAACAAGATAGGGCTAGAGTGACATCCTAGTTCAGCCTATCTCTTTTGATCCCTCTTTCCCTTTGTTCACTCATAAGCCGACCTAAGTATGGTCTGATTTCAAACAAAGACCTTCTGTTAATGTTTCAGGTTAATAACATGATTTAATAAGACCTTGAGGTTTTTCTGCAAGCTGTGGGTTTTGTTTCAATATGTGTTAGTGTTGTAACATTTCGCAGTCTCGAGTCTGAGATGTCATGGCTATTCCTCCATGAATTCTTTGTTAGCTTATACTGTCCCTATACAATTCCCACATTCTCAACTTCAATGTCTCTATACATTTTTAAACATTCACATTCCCCCCTTTTATCATTCCATGATAACACTTAGGATCATTCTAGGAGTATCGCATTCATCCGTTCACACTCTATTTCCTGAATCATATTGTTGTTAGTGTCGAGTAGTTCTTTAGTTCGTTGGATCATAACTCGGGAGCCCTTGACCACAAGAGGGTTGGCTAACCTTGCCATCATTACTTTACAACAAAGGTTAAGGCAACCAACAATTAGATAGGATCTCCAAGATCCATCTGATAGCCAATCAAACCAGCTAGATCCTTCTGCTGGTGTGGATAACTTCTTCACCTCCCTTCTTATGTGATCAGCGAGATTGGTTATGTTTTCTGAACTATCAGGAATGTAAGTGCAACATTCAGATCCTATCAGGGCACACATTCCCCCTTTCTCAGCTAACAGGTAATTGAGGGCCATTCGGTTTTGTAATGCTACGGTCCTTATTGCTACCATTTCAGCTGTGATGCCCTCCAGAGCTTCAGCAGTATTGTATTGGCCCCCCTCCTCTCGTGATAGTTTGGCTCTGAATCCATCTGACAGTCTCAGTTAGGGTTAGTGGAACGGGGCGCAAAGGAATTCCCTATTTGGAATGTATAGGGAATGTATAGGGAATGTATAGGGAATGTGAACACACCCAACATCTAGAAAAGTTCCCATTTTGCGCATAAACATAAGACATGTACAAAAAGGTGTTTACATGGAGCTCTCGTCTCTGTCTCCCCTCCCATGCGCCGAAACTGTCATATATCAACACTATTATACAGACTGTGGCATACAGACAGTTTCATCTTATGGCTCAGGATTCAGATAAATAGTCCAATTATTTTGCTGATTAAAAGAGTTCGGTTCTCCCGTCTCTCTTCTTAGGTCACCGTCGGTGTAGCTGGCTGTCTATCACTACGGGTAAAAGTTCAAACTGGTCCACGTTCCAATTAGGATGCCAACGGCCTTGTTCAGCTATGGAGAAGAGGAAGTCTGGAACAGAAACAGGAATTAGAATAACCAGTAAAATAGGTTCGTTAGAGGGTGGTGAGCTTGCAGTGGTGCAGGTGAACCCAGGCACCCCTCCCCTCAACCTTGGCTGCAGTGGGGGTAGTGAGTAACACCTGAAAAGGCCCCTCCCACTGTGGCTCTAATCCCTTCCAAATCCATACTTCCCTGGTGCCACGAGGGACAATTCAGGTAAAACTGGGAGGTCGAGGTGAGCATCTTGAACCTGGTTGTGAGCTAGTCGCAGAGCCTGAGTCAGAGAAAGAACATAGGTGGTCATCAGTCGAGCTGAGATCTAGGAACAATTTCCCTCATTAACACCTTAACAACAGTTTGAGCCTTATTGTCCAGGTTAGGGTAGGCTTCAATTCATCTGCTAAACACATCTACTATTACTAACACATATTTGTAACACTGAACTTTTTGCAACTCAATGTAGTCCAACTGAAATGTCTCAAAGGGACCTTCAGGTAGGGGCGTTTTACCCCAATCACAGGGGACTCCCTTCCCTGGATTATGTTGCTGGCAAACCAGGCAACGACTACTGATGTTCTGGGTGAGCACCTGGAGTCTAGGGTGCCACCAAGTAGCCAAAAGTGTATCACTCGTGGTTCTTGCTCCACAATGAGTAGCAAAATGCATACAATCAATAACCCATAGAGCCAACTCGTCAGACATGCAAGTCTGTTCCGCGGGAGTGGTCCAGAGTTTAGAGACATTGTCATAAGTACATCCATAATATTTCCACAACAGTTTATCTTTTTCAGGAGCGTCCTCCTGTGCTTTAACAACATCTTGGATGGTTGGCATTGGTTTTTCCGAGGCTAACTTATCCTTCGCAGGATTTTTAGTCTGACTCATAATTTTGGGCACTACCATCTGTTGGTCACGAGAGGCCTGTTTAGCCTCTTTGTCAGCACAGTGGTTCCCTATATCAACCGGGGATTTTCCGGTGGTGTGGGCGGTACATTCAACAACGGCAATGTGCTTGGGGAGCATGAGGGCTTGCAACAAATCAGATCATGGGCCACCCCAAAGGCATACCTAGAGTCGGTATAGATATTGACTTTGAGGTCTTTGGCCAAGATACAGGCTCGGGTGAGGGTGAATAGTTCAGCTTGTTGGGCAGAATAGGCTGTTTCAAAAGCGGCAGATTCCAAGACCTGATTCTCCTGGTTTACTATGGCGTATCCTGAGATTCGTGTACCTTCTGGATTAATAGAAGAACTTCCGTCTACAGTTTTAACAAGTGTTCCCTCTGTCAATGAGAGTCCCATTTTACCCATTCTCTTAGGTGGTCAATTGAAGACTGATCACAATTCTGGAGCATAAAATGGGGTGGGGTCCCTTTTGGTGGTGGTTTACTTGCTCCAGCCCCCATTCTGGATGATTAAGATTTTCCACAGTTTCTGATCTCACAATCCTTTCGGCCAACCGAGTTCTCTACGCCCACTTCTCCTGGCCGTTACGTGGCCTGAAAAGGCTCTTAATTCAGGCTCAGTCTGGGTGTGTGAGATATTTTGGCATGAACCAACCGTAGTTGATCAATCAGTTACTGTTTCTTTTCTTAATCAATCCTTGTTTTTCTTTCCGAATCACAATTTTCCCGAGTGACTCTTCCCGTTTCTCTAATGGCAATGTCGCACAAAGGTATAACAAGGACAACAAACAATATTCATGCGAGTACACAAATCATAACCTTACACTCTATCTAAACAAATAATCAATTCTCAGTCTGCGTTGTACACCACTACAGACCGAGTCCTTAACTTATCCAAATAAAACTTATAAAACTGATAAAACTTATGGTTCCATACCCTAACTCTTATCACATAAGAACCTTTGATCGATTGCGCTTCTCTTTTTTTTTTCCTACTCTTATCACATAAGAACCTTTTCCTAATTAAAAACAATAAAACTCTTATCACATAAGAACCTTCGATCGATTAGCGATTTTTTTTTCTAATCTTATCACATAAGAATCTTCAGGAACCTTTTTTCGATCGACTATCGCTCCCTTACCTACTGAAACCTTCCCCGGGCTGTTTCGAGATTTTTTTCAGAACCCGTTCTCTTCTGCTTGCGAGCTGAGAAAGAAGTGGTTATAAAAAATAACTTTAGTTTTTAAATGTCGAGTCTTGTAGATTGCAGTACCTCCCCTGTGGACAACAGATTACATATGCGATTCAACAGTGAAGAAACCTCTTGTGAGCAAAAGGCTCACCTTGTTTTGGCCACTGAAGCCTTTCACTGGAGAGGCACTATGCCTGTATCCGTTTTACTCACAGGACAGAGAGTATGCAATCTCGGTGGAACCTCCAAGAAGTAACTGTCGAAATCTCGACCTCCGAAAAGAATGACTCCGACACTTACAGCTCCGGCAGAAGTTTCTTTAATTTACTTGCTAGCAAGAGGTAGGTCACACTCAGTCAAGGGCTAAGTGAACACCTCCGAAATGGTACAGTTTCACGAGATATTTATACAGTAAAACCCAAGTTATGGCCTCTCCCTGTGTATTGGCTCTGTCTCGTAGTCAGTGAATACAGATAAAGAGTTAATTACTACATCCTTTGTCCTGACATGGTTTCCAGATATTTCCTTTTGTCAGGGTTATTAGTTGGCCAGCCGGCCATTACTCCATGAGAATGAGGTAATGAGCTATTACCTGTCTTGCATTGTGTCAGAATTGTTCAGTTTCCTAGTCAGTTATCTGTTTGCATCAAATGGATGAAGTCTCTACAAGAGATAATGGCTGGTGGTTTGAATACTTCGAAAAGGGTGGGGTGGCATGGAACTTGTCGTATAGACAATAGGAGAGCACCATGGGGGGGTACTTGTCTCCTAGCTGTCTGATGGCCATCAGCCATCTCAAACCAGGTTTAGCTGTTTATGCAAGCTGACTGCTAAAATACAGAAAGTTCTGGAAGGACCAGGACTCCATTTTGTTATATATATATTGCAAAGGGCACACAAATACCGTATGGTATCAGCTTAGATAAAAATACATTTCCACAGAGTACAGAAGGATGAGGGGTGATCTTATAGAAACATTTAAAATAATGAAAGGGATAGACAAGATAGACGCAGAGAGGTTGTTTCCACTGGTAGGGGAGACTAGAACTAGGGGGCACAGCCTCAAAATACGGGGGAGCCAATTTAAAACCGAGTTGAGAAGGAATTTCTTCTCCCAGAGAGTTGTGAATCTGTGGAATTCTCTGCCCAAAGAAGCAGTTGAGGCTAGCTCATTGAATATATTCAAATCACAGATAGATACATTTTTAACCAATAAGGGAATTAAGGGTTATGGGGAGCGGGTGGGTAAGTGGAGCTGAGTCCACGGCCAGATCAGCCATGATCTTGTTGAATGGAGGAGCAGGCTCGAGGGGCTAGATGGCCTACTCCTGTTTCTAATTCTTATGTTCTTATGTTCTTATTATGTTCTTATGACTCCACGAGGTCTAGTGTTGTACTTGAGCTGTTGTGACCTTAGTCCCATTTATTGTAACTCCAGAGTGAGGCACAAGCATGGTGGGCAGCCTTTTATACTGGGCCCTGCACACCTATGCAGGTGACCCTCAGGTCTCCCACTCCAATGCCCTCTGGTGGCACACCTTATGTGACTATACAGTTAGTATACATGGTCTACATACATGACACCTTCCTCTGCAAAGATGAAAATAGAACTTTTTAAGAGAGGGTCCTTCTACTGTGGTGGAATACACAGACACACACACACACACACACATTAGTCACATTTACAAATGTAATTGCAGTGCATAAATAAAAATATTACTTACAATAACTGCTTGGCCAAGGTCCTGCCACTTCTTTTTGACCTGCATGCCGCTTCTCCGGGTCATGGCCACTGCATTAAATTTTTCTGCAACGGTCCCAAAGTTTTGCTAGTTGAGAGGGTTTCAATTTCTTTTCTCCCATTCTCCCTTTGTTCTCAAGCACATCCCATCTCCCCTCAATTATGTCTACCAGGGGCTCAATTTCTTCTGCTACAAATCTCTTGGCCATTCCCCCTTCCCCCTTCCCATTCTCCTTCTCCTTGTCCTTCTCCTTATCCTTCCCCTTCCCTTGGATCCATCTTTTGCAGCTAAAATTTAAATGTCCAGATCCAGCTCCGATACGAATGGGTTCTCACAAGCTCTTGATCCAGACCAGGAAGTTCACTGTGGATGTGCGGGCACACCCCTCAAGTGGAAAAAGTGATTTTTGTCCCCCCGGCGCATGCTCAGAGACTTTTTGGCGCACACTTGAAGCTCCATCATCAGACTTAACTTTGGGTACCGCAGCGCCAAAATGAAATTTTACTTTGGCGAAAGTTGCATCTTTTTTTCCGCCGCTAACGGGCAGAAGAAAATCGGCCGTTAATCCTGCTGGGTGCCAAAAATCGGCAAAGAGGAAAACTGAGCCCAATGTTTGTTAAATTGCAACAATTTTCTGTAATTTTGGGGCACAGTAAAACAAAAATGTTTTTTAAAAAGCTAAATTAAATATTGATTATGCCAATATTGTTTGATTAACATATATGAGCTGTGCAGTCTGTCCGATTTGTAATTAAATTTCACCGTTAATTGAACAGAAGTTTTTTTCAGTAGGTGTAGATTTGGCAGGTTATTGAGTCTGTGCATGTGTCTATTATCAGCCCACAGGATGGATGTTAACAGCCTGAGATGCACTTTGATATTAAAGGAAGTGAACCACAACGAAACTGCAATAGTCATTTGCCATCAATAGTATAGAGCTGATCTCAGCGTTTCTTTTTCACAAATAAGCAGATGCATAGATTCAGGAAAGCTGTTATTACACAGTTGGCTGAAAAAGTGATTCTGCTGTCATGCTTGGGAGGTTAGAAATATGTGTTTCGTTGGAAAGTGGCTTGGCCAATTATTGGTTAGAATTGACGTACAAAGAATACCTCCACTGCGTATGTTCGGCGGCCTAACTGCATACCATATGACAGATGTTCAGATGTGAAGAACATTGCATTGATAAAAGTAAAAAGAGCAAATATAAAGGTTACACAATAGGAAACAGTGATCTATGACCAGCAACGTGCCTCTTGTGTCATTAATCTATTTATGATTGTGCCCCTCATGATAAATATTGCTAACATCTGAATTTCCCCTCGGGTACTGCACAATCTTATCCAAGTATAAGAAAGGGACACCATGCTGTGAAACAGTGACATAACATTTATTTTCAGGGAGGAAGAAGAGCTCTTTGTCTGTTTTTTCCTCATGATGTCCTGCACATTGATGCAATGACGTGTTTCATCTCACTGAGTCATGTGCTGGCAAACAGACAAAAATAGTTTGCCTCGTTAATTGCATCCTGATAGTAGATGCAAAAGATAGAAAAGAGAATAGTAAAAGTGGAAGGCAGAGAAACACAAGGCAAAAAACAAAAAGGGCCACTTTACAGCAGAATTCTAAAGGGTCAAAGTGTGTTAAAAAGACAAGCCTGAAGGCTCTGTGTCTCAATGCGAGGAGTATTCGTAATAAGGTGGCCGAATTAACTGCACAGATAGCAGTTAACGGGTATGATGTGATTGGCATCATGGAGACATAGCTCCAGGGTGACCAAGGCTTGGAACTCAACATCCAGGGGTATTCAACATTTAGGAAGGATAGACAGAAAGGAAAAGGAGGCGGGGTGGCGTTGCTGGTTAAAGAGGAAATTAATGCAATTGTAAGGAAGGACATGAGCTTGGATGATGTGGAATCGGTATGGGTGGAGCTACGGAATAACAAAGGGCAAAAAACACGAGTGGGAGTTGTGTACAGGCCATCAAATAGTAGTAGTGAGGTTGGGGACAGCATCAAACAAGAAATTAGGGATGTGTACAATAAAGGTACAGCAGTAATCATGGACAACTTCAATCTACATATTGATTGGGCTAACCTAACTGATAGCAATGTGGTGGAGGAGGATTTCCTGGAGTGTATTAGGGATGGTTTGCTAGACCAATATGTCGAGGAACCAATCAGAGAGCTAGCCATCCTAGACTGGGTGATGTGTAATGAGACGGGACTAATTAGCAATCTTGTTGTGCGAGGCCCCTTGGGGATGAGTGACCATAATATGGTAGAATTCTTTATTAAGATGGAGAGTGACAAAGTTAATTCAGAAACTAGGGTCCTGAACTTAAGGAAAGGTAACTTTGATGGTATGAAGCGTGAATTGGCTGGATTAGACTGGCAAATGATGCTTAAAGGGTTGACGGTGGATAGGCAATGGAAAACCTTTAAAGATCACATGGATGAACTTCAACATTTGTACATCCCTGTCTGAAGTAAAAATAAAACGGGGAAGGTGGATCAATCATGGCTAACAAGGGAAATTAAGGATAGTGTTAAATCCAAGGAAGAGGCATACAAATTAGTCAGAAAAAGTAGCAAGCCAGAGGACTGGGAGAAATTTAGAATACAGCAGAGGAGGACAAAGGGTTTAATTAAGAAGGGGAAAATAGAGTACAAGAGGAGGCTTGTCGGAAACATAAAAAATGACTGCAAAAGCTTCTATAGATATGTGAAGAGTAAAAGATTAGTGAAGACAAACGTTGGTCCCTTGCAGTCGGATTCGGGTGAATTTATAATGGGGAACAAAGAAATGGCAGACCAATTGAACAAGTACTTTGGTTCTGTCTTCACAAAGGAAGGCACAAATAACCTTCCCGATGTACTAGGGGTCCGAAGGTCTAGTGAGAAGGAGGAACTGAAGGATATCCTTATTAGGCGGGAAATTGTGTTCGGGAAATTGACGGGATTGAAGGCCGATAAATTCCCAGGGCCTGATAGTCTACATCCCAGAGTACTTAAGGAAGTGGCCCTAGAAATAGTGGATGCATTGGTGATAATTTTCCAACAGTCTATCGACTCTGGATCAGTTCCTATGGACTGGAGGGTTGCTAATGTAACACCACTTTTTAAAAAAAGAGGGAGAGAGAAAGCGGGTAATTATAGACCAGTTAGCCTGACATCGGTAGTGGGGAAAATGTTGAAATCAATCATTAAGGATGAAATAGCAGCACATTTAGAAAGCAGTGATAGGATTGGTCCAAGTCAGCATGGAGTTATGAAGGGGAAATCATGCAGAGAGTCGGGATTAACGGGTCCTTTTTGGAATGGCAGGCAGTGACTAGTGGAGTGCCGCAGGGCTCAGTGCTGGGACCCCAGGTCTTTACAATATATATTAATGATTTGGATGATGGAATTGAGTGTAATATCTCCAAGTTTGCAGATGACACTAAACTGGGTAGCGGTGTGAGCTGTGAGGAGGACGCTAAGAGTCAGGTTTGGACAGGTTAGGCGAGTGGGCAAATACATGGCAGATGCTGGATAATGTGGATAAATGTGAGGTTATCCACTTTGGGGGCAAAAACACGAAGGCAGAATATTATCTGAATGGCGGCAGATTAGGAAAAGGGGAGGTGCAGCGAGACCTGGGTGTCATGATTCATCAGTCATTGAAGATTGGCATGCAGGTACAGCAGGCGGTGAAGAAGGCAAATGGTATGTTGGCCTTCATAGCTTGGGGATTTGAGTATAGGAGCAGGGAAGTCGTACTGCAATTGTACAGGGCCTTAGTGAGGCCCCACCTGGAATATTGTGTTCAATTTTGGTCTCCTAAACTGAGGAAGGACATTCTTGCTATTGAGGGAGTGCAGCGGAGGTTCACCAGACTGATTCCAAGGATGGCAGGACTGTCATATGAGGAAAGACTGGATCGACTGGACCTGTATTCACTGGAATTTAGGAGGGTGGATTGTAAATACCTCAACAAAAATCATAAATCCCACATCCCTGATCTATCATTCATTCAAAACAACAGCTAGATACTGGCAGTGATTAACAACAATGGCAATATTAACACTCCATGGGGGCTGATTTTTGGTTTTGGCAGACACCAGGCAGATAGTGGGCGGACTGCACCATCCGCCTGCCCAATGCCACCAGCAAGATGCCCTACCAATTTCCATGGATGGGCCTCATTACCATCTGTCGGTCACCGAAAATATGGCTGTCCCTGCATAGAGCCGAGCCGGTGCAGGTAGATTAAAGGCAGAGGGGAGGCAATCTGGGGGGAGGTCCGCGAGGAGTCGGGGATTGCAGTGGTCAAGTTTTATGAGGCCATGAGGAGCATGACTTCATGGGCTAATGAGATGCCCACCTGTTTTCGGTGTCACTTGGGCTAACCATTTAAAGACCCCGCCAAAATGGTGGGGGCCTGGACGTTGGCAGGAGCAAGGCGGTAAGTATTGCACCGTTACTTTCATTGCACTTCCGGCCCATTCCCACCCAATGGAGGGGATAACAACTGACCCCTATGTTGCATCCTTTGTGCCAGATAATTTGCTATTAAGAGATAATCTATTATTGAATAATTCTTATGAAGTGGCAAAAACTAAGTGAAATCCCACCTCTTTTGGAGCCATGTTGCGATATATATAGGGAAACCTTACATCTGTGGGTGTGTGACTATGACAGCTGAAATAATGACCTGATTTTAAATGTATCACATGAGGCTGTTGCTAAGTGGAGATCAGGGCAGTGAAACTCAGCACCTTGCACCAGTTGATAAGGCCAGTTTCAGCAAAAAGATGGCCGTCCTCGCTTTCCACACACATCCGTAGCAACTCACGGCGGCCGCCATTTTAGGCAGGGCTGCAGCACAGCTGTTGCCTGTGGTCAGTAGAAAAATGGTAATGAGGCAGATAATGATGTTAATTGAAGGATCCCCCCACCCCCCAACCCCATACCAGTGCTATTTAAAGGGATCAGCACAAACTTGCAGCTGACTTGTTTTTTGATTTCTACTGGCTCTGTGTAGGTTTGTGCAACTGTTTGGAGCTTTCTACAGTTATTTAAAGTCGATGAGGTAACAGGGAGTAGTGCTACAAGTGGAGAAGGCCTTGCTTCTGATTTGAAGGATTCTGCTCAGACCACTTGCTCCCAGACATGCCGGCTCAACTTGCTGTCCCCCTCGCACTCGAGAATGACAGGAAGATGGAACAGAGGCAGTGAAAAAGAGGACAAGCTGTCGTAGAGGAAGGAGAGGTCTCTACAGGAGGCCTTACCTATCTAGAATCTTCCGCGAGCACTTCTCCTACCTGCACATAATCCAGGAGCAGTGTATTCAGGGGCTCCGCTTCACCAAGGAGGTGGTCACAGAACTCTGCCAATTCCTGCAACCAGACCTACAGCCTCAAAGCAGGGCAATGATGCAGCAGCCAGTGGCCCTCAAGGTCACCATGACCCTCAATTGTTTTGCCATCGGATCCTTCCAGTCTGGAGCAGGAGACATAGCTAACATCTCCCAGTTCACAGTCCATTGCTGCATCTGGGAGGTCACAGAGACTGAGTACTTCAGGAGAAAGGACTTCTGTGGTATATTCTCCATGACATCATTAACACACACTTAACAAGATGGCTTCAGCTCTGGAATTTGTCAGGTGACCTGATCTTTTTATTCTTGCAAACAGCAATGGCTGCATTATCACAGTAGTCCACGAAGTGGAGCAGTAGTCCACAAGGTGGAACTATATTGCACTCCTCCCTCCTTAATGAAGAAGTAATTATAACAAAATAATCATCATACATAACTTGCATGGTTATACATAACAGAAGATATGGACATATTGTGCCATATTTACAAATAAAACTTAACCACTGATTTTCTGTTTTGAAGAGGATACCTTCAGTCTCGAACAAAACCTTTCAAACTTGGTGTCGAGCTTAGACTCATTCTCGGCTGAGCCTGAGGAAAGATTTCCTCCAAGGGATACCCTTGATCTACATTTCAACTCTCTACAACTTCATACTGTTCGTCTGCTTGACTCGGACTCAGACTTAAATTCTGACTTTCTCGTGGAATTGTTTCTAGTACATCTGATGTAGGATATGCTACTGATACTGTACTTGTAATAAGATTATCTGACGAGTCAGAAATAATCAAATCATTCCAACTTTCAACTCCTTGCACATCTGTAGGTAAAATATGATCAATGTGAACAAACCTAACCTGTCCACGATCAAACATCTTGACCAAATATGTGCGAGGACCACATATCTTCACCACACTTCCTGGTAACCACTTTCATTATTTATGGTGATGGTTCTTCACTCTCACCTTCTGATTCAATTTCACACTTCTCTCTCTTACTCGACCTCTATCATGATTCCCTTTCTGTCTTAATTGTTTCTCTTCTACCGACTGTGCCAAGTTTGATTTTAACAATGAGAATCTGGTTCATGGCTGTCATTTGAGAAACAACTCTGCTGGTGTTCTACCAGTAGTTGTATGAGTATTACGACATGTAATTAGAAAATTAGCCAATTTGTGGTCCAACGACAATGTTGTTTCTTTGGATTTGGATCCAACATTTGTTTGATGAGAGCACATTTTACAATTTGTACTACGTGCTCTGCTGCATCATTTGAAATAGAGTGGTACAGTGGAACCTTGGTATGTTTCACACCATTTCTGCTCATGAACTGTGCAAATTCTTTTGAACAAAATTGTGGTCCATTATCAGACACAATTTCTTCTGAGATTATATAAAGAAAATAATCTTCGCAAGTTGTCTAGTGTTTTTCTTGTTATTTTACACATCAGAAACACCTTTACCTACTTCAAATGGCTATCAATCACAATGAACAATTGCTATCCTTCTAGCTCAGCAAAATCTATATGTAACATTTGCTACACCCTTGGAGGTCATTTCCATGGTTGTAATGGTACTGATGGTGGGTTCTTGCTTATGGATTGACATGTTGCACACTGGCTAACGATGTACTCTATATCTTTATCCAGATCTGGCCACCATAAGTAACTGCGTGCAAAACTCTTGGTCAAGCACATTCCCAGGTGCTGGTCATGAAGATCTCCTAATAGATTGGACCTGAATTTACTTGGAATAACCACTCTTGCACCCCACATGATACAATCTTTATCCACTGATAATTCATTTCTACGAACAAAGTATGGATGACTATCTTTCTCTGATACATGGTTTGGCCAGCCACTTGAAATGTAATCATGCACATTTGATATAACTCGGTCACATTTGATTGCTCTACCAATCTCTTCAGCTGTGACTGGCATTTCATCAATGTATGAAAAACATTCCCTATTGGATGTAATTTGGGAATGGCAATCTAGACGTAGCATTAGTATTACTGTGATCAGCTGATCGTCTGTAAACTTCCGACCATACAAGTATTTGCGGAACTTCTTGACCCCAAAAATTAATGCCAAAGCTTCTCTTTCAATTTGCGCATAATTATGCTCATTGGCTCTGAGAGTGCGTGAAGCAAAAGCAATTGGTCTCTCCACCCCACCCATCATCATCATAGACAGTCCTTCAAAATCGAGGAAGACTTGTTACCACTCTAAAAGTAAGTTTTCAGGTGGCTGTACAGTCCACCTCGGGAATTACAGTCTCTATAGCAGGTGGGGTAGACAGTGTTTAAAGGAAAGGGTGGGTGGGGAGCCTGGTTTGCCGCACGCTCCTTCCGCTGTCTGCACTTGGTTTCTGTATGCTCTCGATGACGAGACTCGAGGTGCTCAGCGCCCTCCCGGATGCTCTAGGGTCGTCTTGGGCCAGGGATTCCCAGGTGCCAGTGGGGATGTTACACTTTATCAAGGAGGCTTTGAGGGTGTCCTTAAAGCGTTTCCTCTGCCCACCTGGGCCTTGCTTGCCATGTAGGAGTTCCAAGTAGAGCATTTGCTTAGGAAGTCTCATGTCAGGCATGCAGATAATGTAGCCCGCCCAACGGAGCTGGTCGAGTGTGGTCAGTGCTTCGATGCTGAGGATGATGGCTTGAGTGAGAACACTGACGTTGGTTCGTTTTTCCTCCCAGTGGATTTGCAGGATCTTGTGAAGGCAGCGCTGGTGGTACTTTGCCAGCACTTTGAGGTGTCTGCTGTATATAGTCCGCATCTCTGAGCAACATAGGAGGGCAGGTATCACTACTGCCCTGTAGACCATAAGCTTGGTGCCAGATTTGAGGTACTGGTCTTCAAATACTATCTTCTTCAGATGACCGAAGGCTGCGCTGGCACACTGGAGGCGGTGTTGGACCTCGTCATCGATGTCTGCCCTTGCTGATAGTAGGCTCCCAAGGTATGAAAAGTGGTCCATGTTCTCCAAGGCCGAGCTGTGAATTTTGATAACCGGGGGGCAGTGCTGTGTGGTGGGGTCAGGTTGGTGGAGGACCTTTGTCTTATGGATGTTTAGCTTAAGACCCATGCTTTCATATGTCTCGGCATAGGTGTTGATGATGGCTTGGAGTTCGGCTTCTGAGTGTGTGCAGACGCAAGTGTCATCTGCGTACCGTAGTTCGATGACAGAGGATGGTAAGACCTTGGATCTAGCCTGGAGGCGACATAGGTTGAACAGGTTCCCATTGGTTCTATAACTTAGCTTCACTCCAGCGGGGCGCTTGTTGATAGTGAGATGAAGCATTGCAGCAAGCAAAATCGAGAAGGGCGCTGGTGCGATGATGCAGCCCTGCTTGACCCCAGTCCGGACGTGGATTGGGTCTGTGGTGGATCCATTGGTCAGGATCAAGGCTTGCATGTCGTCGAGTACTACCAGCGCTGCCTCCGCAAATCCACTGGGAGTATAGACGCACCAACGTCAGTGTTCTCGCTCAGGCTAACATCCCCACTATGTAGTACATGAGAGACCACTGCCCCAACTCCATATGGAGAGACATCACATGCTGGCTTGATCTCCTTAGATACGTCATAGTGAACTAACATGGTGCTCTCTACCAACTGTCTTTTACTCTCCTGGAATGCTGTGTCGCATTCTTCTGACCACTTTCAACAGCTCATTCAGTGGATGTAACACTGTAGCCAAATTTGGTAGGAACTTCCCATAATAGTTCAAAAGACCCAAAAATGATCAAAGTTCAGTGATATTCTTGGGAGTGGGTGCATTTCTAATTGCATTCTGCTTCCCTTGGTTGGATATAAACCATGAGATAGAAATTCCGATGTCCCGGGCCCGTACGAAGTTTCTACGGACCCGGGAAGGCATCTGAAAAGCCGAATTTCAGCGCACAATGCGTATGCGCTGAAAACCGGCTTTTCCGACCTGTCAAGTTGGAGCTTGACAGGTCTTCCCCATGTGCTAGAAAACTATGATTTCTCGCGCAATTCCGACTTTTAGAGATCTTCTGCCCAGGATTAGGGCACGATAGTTCTGCGCGAGATAAAGCAGGCATACAGCCTGCATTCTGTGTACAGTGGTGCTGGAGGAACCAGGTAATTAGTGTACATTATGGGAATTTTACTTTTTAAAACCTGACATCAGCACTGTAGATAGAAGGATTGTTTGAGATTGTCCTTTATAGCTGCTTTGAAGGCTGCGTGTTGAATGGAAACATTTCAATAGTAAAAGTAGTTGATGCTTGCTGTAATGGTTTGTCGTATACTGGTCTGGTGTCTCCAGCATGCTGTAATGGTTTGTATTATACTGGTCTGGTGTCTCCAGCTTGCTGTAATGGTTTGTAGTATACTGGTCTGGTGTCTCCAGCTTGCTGTAATGGTTTGTAGTATACTGGTCTGGTGTCTCCAGCTTGCTGTAATGGTTTGTAGTATACTGGTCTGGTGTCTCCAGCTTGCTGTAATGGTTTGTCGTATACTGGTCTGGTGTCTCCAGCTTGCTGTAATGGTTTGTCGTATACTGGTCTGGTGTCTCCAGCTTGCTGTAATGGTTTGTCGTATACTGGTCTGGTGTCTCCAGCTTGCTGTAATGGTTTGTCGTATACTGGTCTGGTGTCTCCAGCTTGCTGTAATGGTTTGTCGTATACTGGTCTGGTGTCTCCAGCTTGCTGTAATGGTTTGTCGTATACTGGTCTGGTGTCTCCAGCTTGCTGTAATGGTTTGTCGTATACTGGTCTAGTGTCTCCAGCTTGCTGTAATGGTTTGTCGTATACTGGTCTAGTGTCTCCAGCTTGCTGTAATGGTTTGTCGTATACTGGTCTAGTGTCTCCAGCTTGCTGTAATGGTTTGTCGTATACTGGTCTGGTGTTTCCAGATTGCTGTAATGGTTTGTCGTATACTGGCCTGGTGTCTCCAGCTTGCTGTAATGGTTTGTCGTATACTGGTCTAGTGTCTCCAGCTTGCTGCTGGCCTCAGCCAAATTAACATAGACCAGGTATAATTCTCTGATCTTCCTAGTCTGCGTGGTCCAGCATCTACCAACTTAGCTATCAGGGAAGCACTTTATTTCTATTTTTAACTCTAGAAAACATTCTGACCTTCTTTCACTCACAAACATCATTGCAAGTTGGCCCCATTTACTGGTGGCCCTCCCCTATCTCCTCATTTACTGGTGCCTCTCCCCAAATATAAGCAATGGTCAGTTTAGACAATAAAATTAATTAAAAGACATTCCCGTGCTTTAATTCATTGATAACCGTTCATTGTGGTAACCAACCACCAAAGCATGAGTGGCTGCAGCTGGAGCTGGGGGGCCTGGGTACAGTGTCAGTATATGGACAAATATGCAAGCTGAACAACAGGGAGCGAGGACCTGAGGGAGGGAGGCAGGGGATTATTAGGAATATGTGTGTGTTAGGCCATACCGACTTTAAAAATGAGTTCTACAAGTATTTCCTTCTTTCCTCCTATGTGTACAGCATCTATCTGTGAGGGAGAAACATGTCTGCATATGTTATTCTTGCCATTTCAGTTTTTAACAGCCTTTATATTGCTTTAATTAACTTTTTAAATGTTTAAAACTGTTAAAATGTTTAAAATAAATTTGACAATAAACTATTCTAAAAGATTAAAAAATCATTGAAAAATATCAACTTTCAAAGCCTTGTAGTGATCTCTAAAGCAGCTGCAGCACTGAAGGGGTAGCCTATGTAAATGAGTTCCTTTTGACAGCTCCTGTGGGCTGGGACAGACTCCGAAAGAAGCCACAGGCTTCACGACCGCTGCGTTCCCGGGCGACGTGACGTCATACCTTGGAACCTTGATCACAGAATCAGAAGTTCAAGAGGGCGCAGGAGAGAATGGTAAGTGCGCATTTTTTTTCTTTATTTTACCAAATTGCCCACTGGAATGGTGTTACAGGTATTTCTGGGCCCATGTTTGTCTACTCTGTGCCCTAAGTACTCCACTGAGTTTTGAAAAAACTCACACTTGCGAACAATCACTCATACTCTGTGCTTCTCTAGCTGTTTGAGGACTTCATTCACTATGTTATTATGGATTTGCCTGTTTGGTGCTGAAAGGAGTATGTCATCTAAATAACATACGACCCCTTCAATACCTTGCAAAATCTGGTTCATCACCCCTTGGAATATGGTGGGGGCGGAAGACATTCCAACTGGTAGCCTACTAAATAGATATAGGCTTAGATGAGTATTTATAGTCAAGCATGACTTGCACTTCTCATTTAGTTCAAGTTTTAAGTAGAAATTTGTGAGATCTAACTTTTAGAAGATCTGACCACCTGTTTGCATGGTGAACAAATCTTCTACATTTGGCAATGTATTGGGGAGATTACCCTCTAGAACCGGGTTTACGGTTACTTTATAATCACCACACAATCTTACCTGACTGTCGAATTTAGGTACAACAACAATGGGTGTAGCCCAGTTACATAGATCTATCTTAGAGATAATGTTCTCAGTCTCTAGTCTTTTGAGTTTTTGCTCAACTTTCTCCTTGAGTGCATATGGTACAGAATCTGGCTTGCAGTAAACTGGTCTAGCGTCCTTCTGTACCCTGACACTTGCCTTCAAGCATTGGATCGGACTGCCTGTTTCACAGAACACCTTCGGATACTTCTTGATAACATCATCCTTCGATGAAAGTCTCATTTCAACACGAAAAATCTCATTCCAATCTAGCTTCAGTGATCCCAACCAATTTCTACTTAGTAAGGTAGGCTTGTCTCCTGCCACCACTAAGAGAGGCAAGCTCTGAAATTGATCCTTGTATTTCACCGGTACGGTGATATGACCTACCACAGGAATTTGCTCTCCTAAGTAGCCTTGCAGCTCTATCTTCGATTTCTCCAATGGAAAATCACACAATTTGTCGAGATATAGCGATTCCGGTACTACACTCACGGATGCACCAGTGTCCATTTCCATGGTATCTTGGTTGCTGCAACATCTACTTGGACGACGATACTTTTTGGAGTGTTGTTAGATACACTTGTGCTCCTGATGACGTGTATCTTCTCGTCCAGTTGCTTTTCTTCCATGCTATGTAGTCTCTGGGGTTTCTACCTCTAGCATTCAAAGTTGGTTTACTGTTCAGTCGGCATGCCTTGGCAAGATGCCCAGTTTACTTGCAGAAGAAACACTTTGACTTCACATATGGGCAACTTTGAGCAATGTGTTGTCCCAGATACTGATAGCATTACTTCAATGTACTGTTACCATGGCCAGTTGCTGAGGCTTTGGGGCCCAACTGCCATTTTCTTTTAACCTGCAGGCAATACACCTCGGTTGTCTGATGACTGGAAATGGCTCGAAATTCTCGGGAGTATTGGTCAGCCACATCCATCGACATAGCAGTCTGACAAGCTAAATCAAAAGTCAAGTTAGGAGTTGTCAACAAATTTCTTCTAATCGTTTCATTTTTCATCCCACAAACAAAGCGGTCACACAATGCTTGGTCCTGATAGTTTCCAAAATGACAGCAAATGGATAACTTTTTTAATGCTATAATGTACTCACTGACACATCTCATCAGGTAATTGATTTTGTATTCCAAAACGATAACTTTCAGACATTTTCAGGGGCTCAGGAATGTAGTGCTGTATCTCCCTAAGTGATGTGTCTTTTGGCTTGATGGGAACAAGCACATTTTTCAGGGTTTCATACACCTCGGGGCTTGCTTCAGTCAGGAAAATAGCCTGTTTTCTCTCTAAAACCACCGATGATGGCTTTCATCATCAGGGACTTCAACGATACTATTTGCAGTGAAAACATTTCTAGCCACTCCACATACACTGCGAAAGTTTTATGTTCGCATTGAAACACACCCAATAGGCATGGTCATCTGGACTGTGGCAGTTCAGCCAAGTGTGCTTTTAATTTATCTTGGAATCTTAGCTGTTCTGCAAACAAAGGACCTCTCTAGTCTCTCTATTGTTTGGCTGGTATCATTCACCAACAAAAATTTCAGCTAGGGTATCCGATTATCCTAAGCTTCATCGCCAAATGCGGTATATTCTCTACAACATCATAAACGCACACTTAACAAGATGGTTTCAGCTCTGGAACTTGTCAGGTGACCTGACCTTTTTATTCTTGTAACCAGCATTGGCTGTATTAACTCAGCTGTCTACTAGCTGGAGTAATAGTCCACTAGGTAGAACTATATTACAGCTTCATTGTCTTCTCTTTGAACAGAGAAAAGCAGGACGAGCGCGCATGTGCCTTTACTAGAATATTGGGTTTTCTCAGGCTGCAGGGCTCTATCAACTGCACACATGTGGCTTTGCAGACACTGCATATCAATCCTGAGATGTAACGTAACTGCAAAGGCTACCACTCATTTAATATGCAGTTGGTGTGCGACCAAGCCCAGCACATCATGATGGTCAATGCCTGGTACCCCAGCAACAGTCATGATGCCTTCATCCTGTGCCAGTCCAGTGTGCCAGCAGTCTTCTAGCCACCATGTCGAACCTGAGGATAGCTGCTCGGAGACAAGGGCTATCTGCTCTGCACCTGGCTCATGACTCCCCACTGAAGCTCGTGGCCAGCACTCATATAATTAGGCCATGTTGCCATGAGGAACCTCATCGAGCAGACCATTGGGGTGCTAAATTACATAAGAACATAAGAAATAGGCACGGGAGCAGGTCATTTGGCCCCTCGAGCCTGCTCCGACATTCAATAAGATCATGGCTGATCTGATCTTGGCCTCAACTCCACTTTCCTGCCCACTTCCCACAACCCTTGACTCCCTTATCATTCAAAAATCTGTCTATCTCTACCTTCAATGACCCAACCTCAATAGCTCTCTGGGGTAGAGAATTTGATAGATTCACGGCCCTCTGAGAGAAGAAATTCCTCCTCATCTCTGTTTTAAATGGGAAACCCCTTATTCTGAAACTATGCCCCCTAGTTCTAGATTCCCCCACGAGGGGAAACATCCTCTTTGCATCTACCATGTCAAGCCCCGTCAGAATCTTAGACATTTCAATAAGATCACCTCTTATTCTTCTAAACTCCAATGAGTATAGGCCTAATCTGCTCAACATTTCTTCATGAGACAACCCCTTCATCTCAGGAATCAACCCAGTGAACGTTCTCTGAACTGCCTCCTTATTTAAAGAGGCAAGTACATCCCTCTTTAAATAAGGAGACCAAAACTGTACGCAGTACTCCAGGTGTAGTCTCACTAGCGCCCTGTACAGTTGTAGCAAAACTTCCCTAATTTTATACTCCACCCCACTTGCAATTAAGGCCAACATTCCATTTGTCTTCCTATACCTGCATGCTAACCTTTTGTGTTTCATGTACAAGGACCCCCAGATACCTCTGTATGCAGCATTTTGTAGTCCTCCCCATTTAAATAATAATTTACTTTTTATTCTTTCTACCAAAGTGGATAACCTCACATTTTCCCACATTATACTCCATCTGCCAAATTTTTGCCCATTCACTTAGCCTGTCTATATCCCTTTGCAGATTATTTGTGTCCTCTTCACAACTTGCTTTCCCATCTTTCTTTGTGTCATCAGCAAATTTGGCTACATTACACTCAGCCCCTTCATGCAAGTCATTAATATAGATTTTAAATAGTTGAGGCCCCAGCACTGATCCCTGTGGCACCCTGCAAGTTACAGTTTGTCAACCTGAAAATGACCTATTTATTCTGACTCTGGTTTCTGTAGTTAATCAATCAATCCTCTATCCATGCTAATATATTACCCCCAACACCTTCCAGTAACCTTTTATGTCATCATCTTCATAGGCAGTCCCTCGGAATCGAGGAAGACTTCCTTCCACTCTTAACATGAGTTCTTAGGTGGCTAAACAGTCCAATACGAGAACCACAGTCTCTGTCAGAGGTGGGGCAGATAATCGTTGAGGGAAGCGGGGGTGGGGTGGGACTGGTTTGCCGCACGTTCTTTCCGCTGCCTGCACTTGATTTCTGCACGCTTTCGGCAAAAAGACTCGAGGTGCTCAGCGCCCTCCCGAATGCGCTTCCTCCACTTGGGGCAGTCTTTGGCCAGGGTCTTCCAGGTGTCAGTGGGGATGTTGCACTTTATCAGGGAGGCTTTGAGGGTGTCCTTGTAATGTTTCCGCTGCACACCTTTGGCTCGTTTGCAGTGAAGGAGTTCCGAGTAGAGCGCTTGCTTTGGGAGTCTTGTGTCTGGCATGTAAGGGGAATAGATAGGCGTTTCTACGGCCGCAACCGAGACTCCAGGATGGTATGTTGCCTCCCTGGTGCAAGGGTCAAGGATGTCTCGGAGCGGGTGCAGGACATTCTGAAAAGGGAGGGTGCACATTGGTACCAACGATATAGGTAAAAAAAGGGATGAGGTCCCACGAGACAAATTTAAGGAGCTAGGAGCTAAATTAAAAAGTAGGACCTCAAAAGTAATAATCTCGGGATTGCTACCAGTGCCACGTGCTAGTCAGAGTAGAATCGCAGGATAGCTCAGATGAATACGTGGCTTGAGTAGTGGTGCAGCAGGTTGGGATTCAAATTCCTGGGACATTGGAACCGGTTCTGGGGGAGGTGGGACCAGTACAAACCAGACGGTCTGCACCTAGGTAGGACCGGAACCAATGTCCTAGGGGGAGTGTTTGCTAGTGCTGTTGGGGAGGAGTTAAACCAAATAATAACTTCATCGTGGGGCGGACAATAATCAAGGGAATAATGGAGGCATGTGAAAAAGGAACGGCAGTAATCATGGTGGATTTTAACCTATATATCGATTGGTCAAATCAAATTGCACGGGGTAGCCTGGAGGAGGAATTCATAGAATGCGTACGGGATTGTTTCTTAGAACAGTATGTTATAGAACCTACAAGGGAGCAAGCTATCTTAGATCTGGCCCTGTGTAATGAGACAGGAATAATAAATGATTTCCTCGTAAAGGATCCTCTCGGAATGAGTGATCACAGTATGGTTGAATTTGTAATACAGATTGAGGGTGAGGAAGTAGTGTCTCAAACGAGCGTGCTATGCTTAAACAAAGGGGACTACAGTGAGATGAGGGCAGAGTTGGCTAAAGTAGACTTGGAACACAGACTAAATGGTGGCACAATTGAGGAACAGTGGAGGACTTTTAAGGAGCTCTTTCATAGTGCTCAACAAAAATATAATCCAGTGAAAAAAAGGGCGGTAGGAGAAGGTATAACCAGCCGTGGATAACCAAGGAAATAAAGGAGAGTATCAAATTAAAAACCAATGCATATAAGGTGGCCAAGGTTAGTGGGAAACTAGAAGATTGGGAAAATTTTAAACGACAGCAAAGAATGACTAAGAAAGCAATAAAGAAAGGAAAGATAGATTACGAAAGTAAACTTACGCAAAACATAAAAACAGATAGTAAAAGCTTTTACCGATATATAAAATGGAAAAGACTGACGAAAGTAAATGTTGGTCCCTTAGAAGATGAGAAGGGGGATTTAATAATGGGAAATGTGGAAATATCTGAGACCTTAAACAATTATTTTGCTTCGGTCTTCACAGTGGAAGACACAAAAACCATGCCAAAAATTGCTGGTCACGGGAATGTGGGAAGGGAAGACCTTGAGACAATCACTATCACTAGGGAGGTAGTGCTGGACAGGCTAATGAGACTCAAGGTAGACAAGTCCCCTGGTCCTGATGAAATTATCCCAGGGTATTAAAAGAGATGGCGGAAGTGATAGCAGATGCATTCGTTATAATCTACCAAAATTCTCTGGACTCTGGGGAGGTACCAGCGGATTGGAAAGCAGCTAATGTAACGCCTCTGTTTACAAAAGGAGGCAGACAAAAGGCAGGTAACTATAGGCCAGTTAGTTTAACATCTGTAGTGGGGAAAATGCTTGAAGCTATTATTAAGGAAGAAATAGCGGGACATCAAGATAGGAATAGTGCAATCAAGCAGACGCAACATGGATTCATGAAGGGGAAATCATGGTTAACTAATTTACTGGAATTCTTTGAGGATATAACGAGCATGGTGGATAGAGGTGTACCGATGGATGTGGTGTATTTAGATTTCAAAAGGCATTCGATAAGGTGCCACACAAAAGGTTACTGCAGAAGATAAAGGTACGCGGAGTCAGAGGAAATGTATTAGCATGGATAGAGAATTGGCTGGCTAACAGAAAGCAGAGAGTTGGGATAAATGGGTTATTTTCGCGTTGGAAATCGGTGGTTAATGGTGTGCCACAGGGATCGGTGATGGGACCACAAATGTTTACAATATACATAGATGGCCTGGAAGAGGGGACAGAGTTTAGTGTAACAAAATTTGCAGATGACACAAAGATTAGTGGGAAAGCGGGTTGTATAGAGGACACAGAGGCTGCAAAGAGATTTAGAAAGGTTAAGCGAATGGTCTAAGGTTTGGCAGATGGAATACAATGTCGGAAAATGTGAGGTCATCCACCTTGGAAAAAAAAACAGTAAAAGGGAATATTATTTGAATGGGGAGAAATTACAACATGCTGCAGTGCAGAGGGACCTGTGGGTCCTTGTGCATGAACCCCAAAATGTTAGTTTGCAAGTGCAGCAGGTAATCAGGAAGGCGAATGGAATGTTGGCCTTCATTGCGAGAGGGATGGAGTACAAAAGCAGGGAGGTCCTGCTGCAACTGTACAGGGTATTGGTGAGGCCGCACCTGGAGTACTGTGTGCAGTTTTGGTTACCTAACTTAAGGAAGGATATACTAGCTTTGGAGGGGGTACAGAGACGATTCTCTGGGCTGATACCGGAGATGAGGGGGTTACCTTATGACGATAGATTGAGTAGACCGGGTCTTTACTCGTTGGAGTTCAGAAGGATGAGGGGTGATCTTATAGAAACATTTAAAATAATGAAAGGGATAGACAAGCTAGAGGCAGTGAGGTTGTTTGCACTGGTCTGGGAGACTAGAACTAGGGGGCACAACCTCAAAATACGGAGGAGCCAATTTAAAACCGAGTTGAGAAGGAATTTCTTCTCCCAGAGGGTTGTGAATCTGTGGAATTCTCTGCCCAAGGAAGCAGTTGAGGCTAGCTCATTGAATGTATTCAAATCGCAGATAGATAGATTTTTAACCAATAAGGGAATTAAGGGTTATGGGGAGCAGGCGGGTAAGTGGAGCTGAGTCCATGGCCAGATCAGCCATGATCTTGTTGAATGGCGGAGCAGGCTCGAGGGGCTGGATGGCCTACTCCTGTTCCTAATTCTTATGTTCTTATGTTCTTATGTGAACTATGTGGCCTGCCCAGCGGATCTGATCAAGTGTGGTCAGTGCTTTGATGCTGGGGATGTTGGCCTCGTCGAGGATGCTAATTTTGGTGAATCTGTCCTCCCAGGGGATTTGTAGGATCTTGCGGAGACATCGTTGGTGGTATTTCTCCAGCGACTTGAGGTGTCCACTGTACATGGTCCATGTTTATGAGTCATACAGGAGGGCAGGAATTACTGCAGCCCTGTAGACCATGAGCTTGGTGCCAGTTTTGAGGGCCTGATCTTCAAACACTTTTTTCTTCAGGCGGCCAAAGGCAGTGTTGGATCTCGTCAATGTCTGCTCTTGTTGATAGGAGGCTCCCGAGCCATAGGAAGTGATCCACGTTGTCCAGGGCTGCGCCATTGATCTTAATGACTGGGGGACAGTGCTGTGTAGTAAGGACAGGCTGCTGGAGGACCTTTGTTTTGCTGATATTTAGCATAAGGCCCATGCTTTGGTACGCGTCAGTAAATACTATGTCCTGGAGTTCAGCCTCTGTATGTGCGCAGACGCAGGCGTCGTTCGAGTACTGTAGCTCGACGACAAAGGTTGGAGTTGTCTTGGACCTGGTCTGCAGATAACGAAGGTTGAACAGGTTCCCACTGGTTCTGTAGTTTACTTCCACTTCAGCAGGGAGCTTTTAGACTGTGAGGTGGAGCATGGCAGCGAGGACGATTGAGAAGAGGGTTGGGGCAATGACGCAGCCCTGTTTGACCCCGGTCCGGACGTGTATTGCGTCTGTAATGGATCCATTGGTAAGGATCACGGCCTGAATGTCGTCGTGGAGCAGGAGGAGGAAGGTGAGGAACTGTTGGGGGCATCCGAAACGGAGGAAGACGCTCCATAGACCGTTGCGGTTAACAGTGTCAAAGGCCTTTGTAAGGTCGAAGCAGGCCATGTATAAGGGCTGGTGCTGTTCAATGCATTTTTCCTGCAGCTGTCGCACTGCAAATATCATAACGTTGTGCCCCGTAGGAGACGAAATCCGCACTGCGACTCAGGGAGGAGCTCCTCGGCCACAGGGAGAAGACGGTTGAGGAGGACTCTAGCGATTACTTTCCCAGTGACGAATAACAGGGAGATTCCTCTGCAGTTACCGCAGTCGGAATTGTCCCCTTTTTTAAAGATGGTCACGATTGTTAGAAACATAGAAACATAGAAAATAGGTGCAGGAGTAGGCCATTCGGCCCTTCTAGCCTGCTCCGCCATTCAATGAGTTCATGGCTGAACATGCAACTTCAGTACCCCATTCCTGCTTTCTCGCCATACCCCTTGATCCCCCTAGTAGTAAGGACTTCATCTAACTCCTTTTTGAATATATTTCGTGAATTGGCCTCAACAACTTTCTGTGGTAGAGAATTCCACAGGTTCACCACTCTCTGGGTGAAGAGGTTTCTCCTCATCTCGGTCCTAAATGGCTTACCCCTTATCCTTAGACTGTGACCCCTGGTTCTGGACTTCCCCAACATTGGGAACATTCTTCCTGCATCTAACCTGTCTAAACCCATCAGAATTTTAAATGTTTCTATGAGGTCCCCTCTCATTCTTCTGAACTCCAGTGAATACAAGCCCAGTTGATCCAGTCTTTCTTGATAGGTCAGTCCTGCCATCCCGGGAATCAGTCTGGTGAACCTTCGCTGCACTCCCTCAATAGCAAGAATGTCCTTCCTCAGGTTAGGAGACCAAAACTGTACACAATACTCCAGGTGTGGCCTCACCAAGGCCCTGTACAACTGTAGCAACACCTCCCTGCCCCTGTACTCAAATCCCCTCGCTATGAAGGCCAACATGCCATTTGCTTTCTTAACCGCCTGCTGTACCTGCATGCCAACCTTCAATGACTGATGTACCATGACACCCAGGTCTCGTTGCACCTCCCCTTTTCCTAATCTGTCACCATTCAGATAATAGTCTGTCTCTCTGTTTTTACCACCAAAGTGGATAACCTCACATTGATCCACATTATACTTCATCTGCCATGCATTTGCCCACTCACCTAACCTATCCAAGTCGCTCTGCAGCCTCATAGCATCCTCCTCGCAGCTCACACTGCCACCCAACTTAGTGTCGTCCGCAAATTTGGAGATACTACATTTAATCCCCTCGTCTAAATCATTAATGTACAGTGTAAACAGCTGTGGCCCCAGCACAGAACCTTGTGGTACCCCACTAGTCACCGCCTGCCATTCTGAAAAGTACCCATTTACTCTTACTCTTTGCTTCCTGTCTGACAACCAGTTCTCAATCCATGCCAGCACACTACCCCCAATCCCATGTGCTTTAACTTTGCACATTAATCTCTTGTGTGGGACCTTGTCGAAAGCCTTCTGAAAGTCCAAATATTCCACATCAACTGGTTCTCCCTTGTCCACTCTACTGGAAACATCCTCAAAAAATTCCAGAAGATTTGTCAAGCATGATTTCCCTTTCACAAATCCATGCTGACTTGGACCTATCATGTCACCTCTTTCCAAATGCGCTGCTATGACATCCTTAATAATTGATTCCATCATTTTACCCACTACCGATGTCAGGCTAACCGGTCTATAATTCCCTGTTTTCTCTCTCCCTTCTTTTTTAAAAAGTGGGGTTACATTGGCTACCCTCCACTCGATAGGAACTGATCCAGAGTCAATGGAATGTTGGAAAATGACTGTCAATGCATCTGCTATTTCCAAGGCCACCTCCTTAAGTACTCTGGGATGCAGTCCATCAGGCCCTGGGGATTTATCAGCTTCAATCCCATGAATTTCACCAACACAATTTCCTTACTAATAAGGATTTCCCTCAGTTTCTCCTCCTTACTAGACCCTCTGACCCCTTTTATATCCGGAAGGTTGTTAGTGTCCTCCTTAGTGAATACCGAACCAAAGTATATATGTAAACTTGTATATACCTTGTACAGCCACCAGAGGGCTTATCCCCTGGAGTCCCAAGGGATCCCATAATCCCTTGAGAGCACAGATACTTAAGGAGGCCTCACAGGCTGGAGAGGCACTCTGGAGACCTGTAATAAAAGACTAAGGTCACACTTTACTTTGAGTTCACAGTATCCTGTCAGACTCCTTATTCATACATAACAACTGGCGCCAGGTACAGATGACGAACCCAATGATGCAGAGAACAGTGGGCATCCTGGAGAAATTCTCGGAGGGAGATGATTGGGAAACCTTTGTGGAGCGACTCGACCAATACTTCGTGGCCAACGAGCTGGAAGGAGAAGCGAACGCTGCCAAACGAAGGGTGATTCTCCTCACCGTCTGTGGGGCACCAACGTTTGGCCTCATGAAAAATCTGCTTGCTCCAGCAAAACCCACAGAGAAATTGTACGATGATTTGTGCACACTGGTCTGGGAGCATCTAAACCTGAAGGAAAGCGTTCTGATGGCGAGGTACCGGTTCTATATCTATAAAAGGTCTGAAGGCCAGGAAGTGGCAAGTTATGTTGCTGAGCTAAGACGCCTTGCAGGACATTGTGAATTTGAAGGACGTTTGGAGCACATGCTCAGAGACTTTTTCGTACTTAGCATTGGCCATGAAGTGATACTTTGCAAACTTTTGACTGTAGAGACCCCAACCTTGAGTAAGGCCATGGTGATAGCGCACGCGATCTTTGCCACCAGTGACAATACTTAGCAAATCTCTCAGCACACGAGTGCTGCTACAAGTACTGTGAACAAAGTGATGTTGTTTTCAAATCGCAACATACAAGGCAGGCCCCACATGCCTGCAGCTGCACGTCCGCGGATGTCCCAGAATCCACCATCAAGGGCCATTACCACCTTGTTGGTGCTGCGGTGGTGATCATCGTTTCCATTCATGCTGCTTCAAAGGGTACATTTGTAAGGGCTGTGGAACAATGGGACACCTCCAACGTATGTACAGGCGAGTTGCAAACCCTGTTAACCTGCAAACCACCATGTTGTAAAGGAGGACAAATCCACGGCGGGGAGGCAGAGGTATATAGGGTGCACACATTTACCACAAAGTGTTCCTCAATAATGCTGAAGGTTGAACTAAATGGACTCCCGGTGTCAATGGAGCTGGACACGGGCGTGAGCCAATCCATTATAAGCAAAAAGACTTCGAAAAATTGTGGTGCAGCAAGGCCTCAAGGCCAGTCTTGACTTCCATTCACACAAAACTGAGAACTTACACAAAGGAACTGATTCCCGTAATTGGCAATCCAACTGTAAAGGTCTCCTACGATGGAGCAGTGCACAAGCTACCACTCTGGGTGGTACCGGACGATGGTCCCATGCTGCTCGGCAGGAGCTGGCTGGGAAAAATACGCTGGAACTGGGACGACGTCCGAGCGCTCTCGCCCGCTGACGACATTTCGTGTGCCCAGGGCTTCAACAAGTTCCCTTCGCTGTTTGAACCAAGCATCGGGAAGTTCCAAGGAGCAAAAGTGTAGATCCACCTAATTCCGGGGGCGCGACCCATCCATCACAAAGTGAGAGCAGTACCTTACATGCTGAGAGAAAGAGTAGAGATCGAGCTAGACCGGCTGCAAAGAGAGGGCATCATTTCGCCGATCGAATTTAACGAGTGGGCCAGTCCGATTATTCCAGTCCTCAAGGGAGACGGCACCATCAGAATCTGTGATGATTACAAAGTAACTATCAATCGTTTCTCCCTGCAGGATCAATACCCACTACCAAAGGCTGATGACCTTTTTGCTACGCTGGCGGGAGGAAAGACATTCACGAAGCTGGATGTGACCTCAGCCTATGTGATGCAGGAGCTGGAGGAATCATTGAAGCGCCTCACCTGCATCAACACGCACAAAGGTCTTCATTTAAATCAGATGCCCGTTTGGAATTCGATCAACCACGGCGATATTCCAGAGAAACATGGAAAGCTTACTGAAGTCGGTCCGGCGCACGATGGTCTTCCAGGACGACATCTTGGTTATAGATCGGGATACAGTCGAGCATCTGCAGGACCTGGAGGAGGTTCTTAGTTGACTCAACCGCGTGGGGCTCAGGTTAAAACGCTCGAAATTCGTTTTCCTGGCGCCTGAAGTGGAGTTCCTGGGGAGAAGAATCGTGGTAGACGACATCAGGCCCATCGATTCAAAGACAGAGGCAATCGAGAACGCACCGAGGCCACAGAACGTGACAGAACTGCGGTCATTTCTAGGACTCCTGAACTACTTTGGTAACTTCTTGTCGGGTCTCAGCACACTGTTAGAACCACTGCATGCCTTACTGCATAAAGGAGATAAATGGATATGGGGCAACAGCCAAGAAAATGCCTTTGTAAAATCTAGAAAATTGTTATGCTCAAACAAATTGCTTGTGTTGTATGATCCATGTAAGCGTTTGGTACTAGCATGTGATGCGTCGTCGTACGGAGTCGGGTGTGTATTGCAACAAGCTAATGATTCTGTGAAATTGCAACTGGTTGCTTATGTAGCCAGGAGTCTGTCTAAGGCTGAGAGAGTCTACAGCATGATTGAAAAAGAAATGTTAGCATGTGTCTATGGGGTAACGAAAATGCATCAAATTCTGTTTGGGCTAAAATTTGAATTGGAAACTGACCATCAGCCACTGATATCCCTATCTTCTGAGAGTAAGGGCATAAATACGAATGCATCGGCCCACATCCTGAGATGGGCGCTCTCGTTGTCTGCATACAACTTCGCCATCCGCCACAGGCCAGGCACAGAAAACTATGCTGATGCTCTCAGTAGGCTGCAGTTGCCCACCACGGGGGTGGAAATGGCACAGCCTGCAGGTTTAATCATGGTTATAGAAGCATTCGAGAGTGAGCAATCACTCGTCACAGTTCGACAGATTAGAACCTGGACGAGCCAGGACCCCTTACTGTCCCTAGTAAATAATTGTGTGCTTCACGGGAGCTGGTCCAGTGTCCCAGTGGAAATGCAGGAAGAGATAAAGCCGTACCAGCGGCGCAAAGATGAAATGTCTATACAGGCAGACTGCCTTCTGTGGGGCAATTGGGTAGTGGTCCCCAAGAAGGGCAGGGACACTTTCATCCGTGATCTCCACAGTACCCACCCAGGCATCGTAATAATGAAAGCGATAGCCAGATCCCATGTGTGATGGCCCGGTATCGATGTGGACTTAGAGTCCTGCGTGCACAAATGTAACATATGCTCGCAGTTAACAATGCACCCAGGGAGGCGACACTAAGATTGTGGTCTTGGCCCTACAAACCGTGGTCCAGGGTCCATGTTGACTATGCAGGCCTGATTTTGGGTAAAATGTTCCTTGTGGTTGTAGATACGTACTCCAAGTGGATTGAATGTGAGATAATGTCGGCAAGCACGTCTGCTGCCACTACTGTATGCCTGCGGGCCATGTTTGCCACGCACGAACTACATGATGTCCTTGTGAGTGACAACGGGCCATGTTTTACCAGTGCCGAGTTCAAAGAGTTCATGACCCCTAACGGGATTAAACATGTTACACCTGCCCCTTTCAAACCAGCAACCAATGGTCAGGCAGAGAGAGCAGTGCAAACCATCAAGCAAGGCTTGAAGAGGGTAACTGAAGGCTCACTGCAGACTCGCCTATCCCGAGTTCTGCTTAGCTACTGCATGAGACCCCACTCGCTCACTGGGATTCTACCTGCTGAACTGCTCACGAAAAGCGCATTTAAGACAAGGCTCTCGTTAGTTCACCCTGATCTACATGAACAGGTAGAGAGTAGGCAGCTTCAACAAAGTGCATATCATGATAGCACAAATGTGTCACGCGAAATTGAAATCAATGATCCTATATTTGTATTGAATTATGGACAAGGTCCCAAGTGGCTTCCCGGCACCATTGTGGCCAAAGAAGGGAGCAGGGTGTTTCGGGTCAAACTTTCAAATGGACTCATTCACCGGAAACACTTGGACCAAATCAAACTCAGATTCACGGATTATCCTGAGCAACCTACTTTGGACCCTAACTTCTTTGACCCCTAACATACACACCAGTGGCAACCGGCACCGCAGTTGCCAGGAAGCAGAACCCATCACCCGCAGCAGCCCAGCAGGACTCACCACGCCAGGCAGCCCAGCAAGACCAGCTGCACAGCAGCTCAGCGAGGGCCTAACAGACGATTCACTAAAACCAGCATTTGCACCGAGACGATCAATCAGGAAAAGAAAAGCTCCAGGTCGATTCACCTTGTAAATAGTTACACTGTTGACTTTGGGGGCGAGTGTTGTTATATATGTAAAGTTGTATATACCTTGTACAGCCACCAGAGGGCTCATCCCCTGGAGTCCCATGGGATTCCACAATCCCTTGGGAGCACAGGTACTTAAGGAGGCCTCACAGGCTGGAGAGGCACTCTGGAGACCTGCATTAAAAGACTTTGGTCACACTTTACTTTGAACTCACAGTATCCTGTCAGACTTCTTATTCATACATAACAACGATCACTGCATCTCTGAAATCTCCCGGCATGCTCTCCTCCCTCCAGATAAGAGAGATGGGGTCATGTATTCGTGTCAACAGTGACTCTCCGCCATACTTCAGTGCCTCAGCAGGGAGTCCATCCGCTCCCGAAGCCTTGTTGCTTTTAAGCTGTCTTATGGATTTTTGGGGCTTCACTGAGTTGGTGGCACGTAGCATGCTGAGGGATGGAGTCGAGAACACTCGAGTCAAAGGCAGAGTCTCGGTTGAGGAGATCTTTGAAGTGCTCCTTCCACCGGGCACTGACTGCCTCGGTGTCTTTGATGAGTTTTTCCCCGTTTTTGGCCAGCAGTGGGGTGGGCCTTGGGTGTTTGGACCATAGGTGGCCTTGATGTGATGAAGAATCGTCGCACATCATGGCTGTCAGCCAGCTGCTGTAGCTCTGTGCTTTCTGCAGTGTATAAAATGATACAATGAACTCCATACTGTGAGCCAGTCCTGGTCAGTCTTTAATGGCTTCCAGAAGTGAAGATACAAAGGTGAAGTTCAGGTTATCTACCGGGCCCAGCACAAGTGTACTTGTGACCCTAGGACCTCTGACGGTAGTGCCCCCTGGTGGCAGACCTTATGTACATATATTACATAATTTTCCCCCCAATTCTTGGCACAAGTCCATATTACAAGTTCAGAGGCTCCGGAGCCCTTCGCTCCCTGGTTGACCAGCTCAGTATAATCCCAGTGCTTTCCGAGTCTCTCACGACTTGGGGCTGGGCGTTGACCACAGTGGGTTCTTCCGATGGCTGGACATGAGTTGGTTGGTCGTCTAAGCTCACGGTGTCTTCTTCCAACTGTTCCGGTTCGTCAGTGTGTCTTAACTTGATTTGATCAATGTGTTTCCTGCACATCTGCCCATTCTTGAGCTTAACCATATACACCCGGTTACCCTCCTTATCCGTAACATTGCCCGGGAACCACTTGGGCCCTTGACCATGGTTAAGTACATACACTGGGTCATTTACAGATATGTCGCGTGACACTGTGGCGCGGTCGTGATACCACTGCTGGCATTGACGTCGGGTTTCGACATGATCCGTAAGGTCAGGATGGACGAGAGAAAGCCTGGTTTTGAGGCTTCTCTTCATCAATAGTTCCGCAGGCGGGACCCCGGTGAGCGTGTGTGGCCTTGTCCTGTAACTGAGCAGTATGTGTGACAGGCATGTCTGCAATGAACCGTGAGTTACGCGTTTCAAGCTCTGCTTGATGGTTTGAACTGACCGCTCCGCTTGACCATTGGACACGGGTTTGAACGGGGCTGACCTCACGTGTTTTATGCCGTTGCGTTTCATGAACTCTTGAAACTCCAGGCTCGTGAAACATGGTACGTTGTCGCTGACAACGATATCTGGCAGACCATGTGTGGCAAACATGGCTCTCAGGTTCTCAATGGTGGCAGTGGAAGTGCTGGATGACATGATCACGCACTCTATCCATTTGGAATATGCGTCGACCACCACAAAAAACGTTTTACTGAGGAAGGGGTCTGCAAAGTCGATGTGGATTCTAGACCACGGTTTGGATGGCCATGACCACAGATGAGCGGAGCCTCCTTTGGGGTATTGCTTAACTGCATGCAAGTGCTGCACGGATACACGCATGACTCTAAGTCCGAGTCAATGCCAGGCCACCAAACATGGGACCTGGCGATGGCCTTCATCATGAGCATACTGGGATGCGTACTATTTAACTCCCGTACAAATCTTGCCCTGCCTTTCTTGGGCATTACAACATGATTACTCCATAGTAAACAGTCGGACTGGATGGAATGCTCATCTTTGTGACGGCTGGTCGACCTTGGGGATGGTCGACCAGTCCCCGTTAAGAACACAAAGTTTTACAACCGATAGGGTCGGATCCTGGCTGGTCCAGGTCTTAACTTGTTGAGCAGTGACAGGCGATCCTTCACTCTCAAAGGCATCCATGACCATGAATAGTTCTGCGGGCATTGGCGTTTCCACCTCCGGTGTGGGCAACGATAACTGGCTCAATGCATCAGCGCAGTTGTCGGTGCCTGGTCTCATCATCATAGGCAGTCCCTCGGAATCGAGGAAGACTTACTTCCACTCTTAGCATGAGTTCTTAGGTGGCTGTACCATCCAATACGAGAACCACAGTCTCTGTCACAGGTGGGACAGATAGTGGTTGAGGGAAAGGTTGGGCAGGGAGCCTGGTTTGCCACATGCTCCTTCCGCTGCCTGCGCTTGATTTCTGCATACTCTCGGCGATGATACTCGAGGAGCTCAGCGCCCTCCCGGATGCATTTCCTCCACTTAGTGCGGTCTTCAGCCGGGGACTCCCAGGTGTCAGTGGGGATGTCACACTTTATCATGGAGGGTGTCCTTGTAACGTTTCCTCTGCCCACCTTTGGCTCGTTTGCCGTGGACGAGTTCCGAGTAGAGCACTTGCTTTGGGAGTCTCGTGTCTGGCATGCGAACTATGTGGCCTGCCTAGTGGAGCTGATCAAGTGTGGTCAGTGCTTCAATGCTGGGGATGTTGGCCTGGACGAGGACGCTAATGTTTATTCGTCTGTCATCTCAGGGGAATTGTAGGATCTTGCCTGGTCAATGGCGAATTACATAATCATAGGCAGATAATGTCAGCGCCCACCTCTGGATGTGGGACAACGCGTTGGTATTGATACCTTTATGTTCTGAGAACAACGATATAAGTGACTTGTGATCGGTTTCCAGCTCGAAGTAAAGCCCAAACATGTACTGGTACATTTGTTTTACCCAATAAACACATGCTAAAGCCTCTTTCTCTACTATGCCATAGGCTCTTTCCACCTTGGACAGGCTTCGAGACGCATATGCAACTGATTGTAGTTTGCCTGACTCATTGGCTTGCTGGAGTATGCAGCCGACCCCATAGGACGACGCATCACAGGTTAAAACTAGACGCTTGCCTGGGTCATAAGTACCAGTGGCTTGTGGGAACATAACAGATTTCTAGCCATCTCAAAGTCTCTGTCTTGAAGTTCACCCCACACCCAGTCATATCCTTTCCTGAGCAGCTTGTGTAAAGGCTCTAATACTGTGCTCAATTTGGGTAAGAAGTTACCGAAGTAGTTGAGAAGACCCACGAACGAATGCAGCTCCGTCACATTCTGGGGCCTGGCGCATTTTTGATGTCTGTAGGCCTGATTTCGTCTGCAGCAATCTTTCGTCCAAGGAATTCGACCTCTGGTGCCATGAAAATGCACTTCAAATGTTTCAGCCTGAGTCCCACTTTGTCCAGACGACGCAGAACCTTTTCCAGATTGTGCTGGTGCTCGGCAGTGTCACGATCTGTGACTAAAATGTCGTCTTGGAATACCACGGTCCTGGGGACGGATTTCAATAGGCTCTCCTTGTTTCTCTGAAATATGGCTGCCGCCGAACGAATGCCAAAAGGGCACCTGTTGTAAATAAACAGTCCTTTGTACGTGTTGATGCACATAAGTTTCTTTGATGATTCAACCAGTTCCTGTGTCATGTAGGCCGACGTTAGATCCAATTTGGTGAACGATTTTTCCCCGGCTAGTGTTGCAAAAAGGTCATCAGTTTTCGGTAGCAGGTACCGATCTTGTTTCGAAACTCGGTTGATTGTGACCTTGTAGTCTCCACAAATCCTGACCGTGCTGTTGTTCTTTAACACCGGAACAATGGGACTGGCCCATTAATTAAATTTGACCAGTGAGATGACTCCCTCGCGGAGCAGCCTGTCGCATTTGAGCTCGACCTTTTCTCCCATCATGTGCGGGACCACCCTAGCTTTGTGATGGATGGGCCTTACATCTGGGCCGAGGTGAATCTGCACCTTGGCTCCCTTGAAGCTGCCAATTACCGGTTCAAACAGTGAGGGAAATTTGCTCAGCACTTGAGCACACAAATCATCATCCGCTGATGACAAAGCTTTGATATCGTACCATTTCCATTTTATTTTCTCGAGCCAACTCCTGCCGAATAACGATGGGCCGTTGCTCGGGATAATCCATAACGGTAGATCATGAACCGCTCCTGTCATGTATGTAACCTTCATGTAACAACACTGCAATACTGTATATACTTGAGAAATGCACACATTGACCACAAGGGGTGAACTTGTGGTAGATACTCCTCACCTGGTCATCCAGGTATATAAAGGGAGGTCCCACGCAGGGTCATCACTTCTCGGTCCTGTGAATAACGGTGCAGGTCACAAAGTGACCTTGTCCATAGAATGTGCCTCGTGTGGATTTGTGATATTGTGTAGGGACTTTACAGCGGCGACGAGAAACGGGAATCAACGACCCACGAGAATGGCCAGCGGTAGCACAGAGGAATGGCACTGTGTTGGTGAGGACTGGGACAATTTAATTGAGAGGCTTCAGCAGAGCTTTGTCACGAAGGACTGGCTGGGAGATGCAGCGGCAGACAAGCGAAGGGCTCATCTACTGACCAGCTGTGGATCTAAGACTTACGCGCTCATGAAAGACCTGCTAGCACCCGAGAAGCCGGCGGACAAAATCTTTGAAGAGCTCAGCAAGCTAATCAGTGAGCACCTCAAACCGGCGAGCAGCATACACATGGTCCGACACAGATTTTATACCCACCGACGTCAGGAAGGACAGAGCATACCGGACTTCATTGCGGACCTCCAGTGCTTGGCCAGCCTCTGTAAGTTCACAGACGCCTGCAAGGGGGAGATGTTAAGGGATTTCTTTATTGAGGGCATCGATCATGCCGGGATTTTCAGAAAGTTAATCGAGACCAAGGACTTGACCTTGGAAGCGGCGGCGTTGCTGGCTCAGATTTTTATGGCGGGGGAGGAGGAAACCAAGATAATATACGCGCGCAACCCTGACTCCAACGTGGCGATAGATCAGGGGGTCAATATCATAAACGCGACTCAGAGCCCAGCAGGCAGGCAAGGGCAGTTCGACATACCCCAGGCAGCAATAGACCTCAGAACAGGTTTTCAACACAGACAATGGCAGGCTGAACGGACATTTACGCCATCGCAGTGGACAATGCATTCTGGGATGGGGCCATTGACACCCACTAACATGGTGCCCAAGAGCAGTCAAAGGGACAATCAGCGAGGAATGCCTGGTAACAGCTCTTTTGTTCACAACAATGGGAATCTCAGTTCATGCTGGAGGTGTGGGGGCAGACATGCTGCCAGGACTTGCAGGTTTCAACAGTTCGTCTGCAGAAATTGTAACCTCACTGGCCATTTAGCCAGAATGTGCAGGAAGCCTGCGACCAGGCTAATTTACGAGGCTGAGATGGTCATGGCCGTTGATGCCTTTGACAGTGCAGGCTCCCCCATCACAGCCCGCCAGATCAAAATCTGGACCAACAGAGATCCCCTCCTATCTTTGATTAAGAAATGTGTCCTGACTTGGGATTGGGCGCCCGCACATGGAGCATGCCCTGAGGAGGTCAGACCGTTTCACAGGCAGATGGATGAGCTCTCCATCCAAGCTGACTGCCTACTATGGGGCAGCCGGGTAGTCATGCCCCAGAGGGGCAGGGAAGCTTTCATCAGGGAACTCCACAGCGAGCACCCAGGCATCGTGCTGATGAAGGTCATTGCCCGGTCACATGTTTGGTGGCCGGGAATTGATTCAGACCTGGAACACTGTGTTCACAGGTGCACGACGTGTGCTCAGCTGGGAAATGCCCTCAGGGAGGCCATGCTCAGCCCGTGGCCCTGGCCCACCAGGCCATGGTCACGCATTTACATAGACTACGAGGGTCTGTTCATGGGGAAAATGTTTCTCATCGTGGTTGATGCGTACTCGAAATGGATCGAGTGCATCATTTTGAATTTGTGCACGATATCCACTACTGTGGAGAGTCTACGTGCGGTCTTTGCAACCCACGGTTTGCCGGACATCCTTGTTAGCGATAATGGCCCATGTTTCACTAGCTACGAATTCCGGGAGTTCATGTCGGGTAATGGCATCAACCATGTCAGGACAGCACCGTTCAAGCCGGCCTCCAATGGCCAGGTGGAATATTTGGTCCAAATTATAAAACAAGGCATGCTCAGGATTCAAGGTCCCTCTCTACAATGCCGCCTATCGCGCCTCCTGCTGGCCTATAGGTCCCGACTGCACTCGCTCACGGGGGCCCGCCTGCGGAGCTCCTTATGAAACGTACACTCAAAACTCGGCTGTCCCTCATTCACCCTGTCTTGTCTGACATTGTTGAAGGCAAGCGCCAGTCCCAAAATGAGTACCATGACCGTAATTCAAGGGGGAGATGTATAGAAATTGTGACCCCGTATTTGTCCTCAATCACGCTTTGGGACCCAAATGGCTTGAAGGTATTGTAATAGACAAAGAGGGGAACAGGGTCATCGTGGTTAAACTTAACAATGGACAGATATGCCGTAAGCATCTGGACCAAGTACAAAAAAGGTTCAGCAAGGACTCTGAGGAACCTGAGGAAGATCATGAGATGGTATTCACACCATCGCCAGTGAACGAGCAACAAGAGCATTCAGCAGCATGCACAGTCCCTGCGGTTAGCCCGGACAGGCCGGAATCACCACAGGGGACAGTCACGCAGGCTAAGGCTCAACAGCCAGAGACCCAACTGCGGCGCTCCACGAGGGAGCGCAGACCACCCGAAAGACTTAACCTGTGATCCCAATAAGACGTTGCGGGGGAGGTGATGTCATGTATGTAACCTTCATGTAACAACACTACAATACTGTATATACTTGAGAAATTCACACATTGACCACAGGGAGTGTTGTGGGAGACATCCTCCCCTGGTCATCCAGGTATATAAAGGGAGGTCCCACGCAGGGTCATCACTTCTTGGTCCTGTGAATAAAGGTGCAGATCACAGAGTGACCTTGTCCATAGAATGTGCCCCGTGTGGATTTGTGGTATTGTGTAAGGACTTTACAGCTCCCTCGTACAACACTCTTACTGCTGCAGTACCGATCACTGGTATGAGCTCTTTGGTGTAGGTATGCAACTTCGTATTTATCTCTGCCTTGGTCTCCCACAGCTTTTCGAAAGTCCTCTGGCTCATTATTGATTGACTCGCACCTGTGTCTAATTCCATGGATACCGACACGCCATTTAATTTTACCTCCTTCATTATCGGTTGGCTCTTTGTTAGGAACGCACGTACAATATACACTTCCTCCTTGGAGCTCTTAAATGCCTCGGGCTGCATCACCAGATCCACGCTGAATTGATCATCATCCACGTGGTGTGTCACAGCTCACTTGCTCCACTGCGGACATATCAGCTGAAGCTGCCCTGCCTTCGCACACCCTCTGCATACATACTGCCTGAAGCGGCACTGAAGAGATCGGTGATTGCCCCCGCAACGCCAACACGTTGAGCTCGGATTTGTGCCCGATGGCGGGCTTTGAGCGGCTCCCATTCTCACATAAGCAGTCGAGTAGGCCCTCGATGGCAAACTTTGAGCAGCTCCCGGTCTTGCAGACGCAGTCGAGTAGGCCCTGCCATGTGCAGCTCTGCCAGCCATCGATACAATTTTGTACACAGCACTTGCCGTGGAGTTCCTGTTTTGTCGCGATATCTGCTTCGTGCTTTTCTGTGTGGACATACAAGTCTGGGCGATAGTGATGACCTTGTTGAGGTCCGGCTTCTCTGCAGCCAGCAGCTTACTTAAGATCGCCTCATGGTTGACCCTGATCACAAAAATGTCACGCAGCATGTCTTCCAACGCAGGCCCAAATTTGCAAGGCCCTGTAAGACGTCTCAGGTCGGCAACAAATGCCTCTATGTCCTGATCTTCTGGACGAACGTGGGTATAGAAGCAATATCTGGATATGAGGATTCCTTCTGTGGGTTTAAGGTGTTCCTGAATTAGAGCACACAGTTCTTTGTAATCCTTTTCTGTAGGAAGAGTGGGTGAGAGCAGATTCTTGATGAGTGTATAGATCATGGGGCCACAGGCGGTGAGAAGAACTGCCCTGCGCTTCTCTGCATCCTTGTCTTTGTTTAGGTCATTTGCCACAAAATACTGGTCAAGACGATCTGTGAAATTTCCCCAATCCTCTCCCTCAATGAATCTCTTGAAAATTCCAACAGTACTCGATTGTGCTGTGCTCACCATACTTTTGCGTGGGTTCGTGTTTGACTCGTCGCCAGTTATAATGTATGAAATGATACAATGAACTCCGTCCTGTGAGCCAGTGACTAGGTGCAACCTAGTTAGTCTTTAATGGCTTCCAGAAATGAAGATACAAAGGTGACGTTCAGGCTATATACCGGGCCCAGCATGAGTGTACCTGTGACCCTAGGACTGCCGACGGTAGTGCCCCCTGGTGGTAGGCAGACCTTAATTACATACATTACATTTTCTCCATCCACCACCTGTTTTTTAGGTCTCGGGTTGTTTCTTCGACCTCAGCCTTGAGGCGTCTGTAATGCTGCTTTGCTGCTCCGGCGTTTGGTTGTTGCTTAAGGTGCTTGGTGATCTATTAGCTCTGGATCTCCTGATCATTCTCATCAAACCAATCCTGATGTTTCCTGGATGAGTGACCGTGCGTCTCTTTGCAGGCACTGGTTTTGGAGGCCTGGGGGGCAGACCAAGCGCTGTGGGCATTCTGCATCTCGGGGTCATCAAGGCACGCCAGGTTAGCTGTGAGGCGCTGATTGTATAGAGCTCTCTTAACTGGGTCTTTAAGTGCCCAGGCATTGATTTATTTGTGGCACTGCTTCTATTGCCCCTTCCTCTTTGGGGCTATGTTGATGTCAATGATGGATCGGATTAGGCGGTGGTCCGTCCAGCAGTCGTCAGCTCCTGTCATGGCGCGGGTGATGCGCACATCCTTGCGATCCCTGGCTTGGATGATGACATAGTTGAGCAGGTGCCAGTGTTTGGAGCGAGGGTGTTGCCATGATGCCTTGTATTTGTCCCTCTGGCGGAACAAGGTGTTGGTGATGACAAGTTCATGTTCTGGACATTTTGTCAGGAGTAGGCTACCGCTGGAGTTGGCTTTCCCTATCCCCTATCCCCTCTATGCCAATCACGCCTCCCCAGAAGGCTGTGTCCTTTCTGACCCTATCTTTGAAGTCACCGAGGAGGATCAGTTTGTCGTCCGCGGGGACGCGGGACAGGGATTTTTCGAGGTTGGAGTAGAAACCCTCTTTCGTCTCATCTGTTGCATCGTGTGTTGGAGTGTATGCACTGATGACTGTGGTGTATTGATTCCGGGATAGGGTGAGTCAGAGAGTCATGAGGCATTCATTAACTCTGCAGGGGGAGTCTTTGAGGCTGTCGACCGGCTCGTTTTTGATGGCGAAGCCGACTCCGTGGAGACGGCGTTCTGCCTCTGGTTTCACTTTCCAGAAGAAGGTGTAACCTCCACCTTGTTCCTTGAGTTGGCCTTCCCCTGCCCGCCGGGTCTCGCTTAGGGCGGCGATGTCGATATCAAAGCATCTAAGTTCCCGGGCAGCTATGGCGGTGCGGCGTTCCGGCCTGTTGCTGTGGGGGTTGTCCATGAGGGTCCTCCCGAACTTCATGTTAGAGGGGTGGATGATGCCTGTGCGCGAGTTCTTTTAAAGTGGGGTGGCCGTTGCACAACGGCTACCACATGGACTTAGCTGAGCAAGTTCTTGATCCAGTGGCATGCGGGTCCAAGATGACTGGAGACCAGGCACTGCTATATGGGCCGAGTTGCCTACGGTGAGATGTTGATGGCAGGCTCGGCAGTGAGTAGCGCCCTTGGTGGTAGGTGGTCCAAGGCTTGGCTGGGGGCAGGCATTGGGGGGTCAGTGGGTAACTGGGGTTCAGAGTGGAAGGTCAGGGGGGGTCACAGCCATGATGCTCACCTCGTGCTGGAGGAGGAGAGGGAGAGCTCCTGTCGTCGCTGAAGGAGGAGGTCACCTGTGGGGAAGGAGAGGTCCAGCCATTGATGAGGAGAGGCCCGATCACTGCTGGAGGAGTAAAGGCCCGCCGTCACTGGGGGAGTGAGACTCACCGTCGCTAGGGGAGTGAGGCCCGCTGTCACTGGAGGAGTGAAGGCCTGCCGCCACTGGGGGAGTGAGACTCACCGCCGCTAGGGGAGTGAGGCCCGCTGTCACTGGAGGAGTGAAGGCCTGCCGCCGCTGGGGGAGTGAGGCCTGCCACTGCTGGGGGAGTGAAGGCCCGCCGCTGGGGGAGTGAGGCCCGCCGCCGCTGGAGGAGTGAAGGCCTGCCGCCGCTGGGGGAGTGAGGCCTGCCACCGCTGGGGGAGTGAAGGCCTGCCGCCACTGGGGGAGTGAGGCCCGCTGTCGCTGGGGGAGTGAGGCCCGCTGCTGGAGGAGTGAAGGCCCGCTGTCGCTGGGGGAGTGAGGCCCGCTGCTGGAGGAGTGAAGGCCCGCTGTCGCTGGGGGAGTGAGGCCCGCTGTCGCTGGGGGAGTGAGGCCCGCTGCTGGAGGAGTGAAGGCCTGCCGCCACTGGGGGAGTGAGGCCTGCTGTCGCTGGGGGAGTGAGGCCCGCCACTAGGGGAGTGAGGCCCGCTGTCGCTGGGGGAGTGAGGCCTTCCGCTAGGGGAGTGAGGCCCACTGTCGCTGGGGGAGTGAGGCCCGCTGCTGGAGGAGTGAAGGCCCGCTGTCACTGGGGGAGTGAAGGCCCGCCGCTAGGGGAGTGAGGCCCGCTGTCGCTGGGGGAGTGAAGGCCCGCCGCTAGGGGAGTGAGGCCCGCTTTCGCTGGGGGAGTGAGGCCCGCTGCTGGAGGAGTGAAGGCCCGCCGCCGCTGGGGGCGTGAGGCCCGCTGTCGCTGGGGGAGTGAGGCCCGCTGTCGCTGGGGGAGTGAGGCCCGCTGTCGCTAGGGGAGTGAGGTCCGCCGCCGCTGGGGGAGTGAGGCCCGCTGTCGCTAGGGGAGTGAGGCCCGCCGCCGCTGGGGGAGTGAGGCCCGCTGTCGCTAGGGGAGTGAGGCCCACTGTCGCTGGGGGAGTGAGGCCCGCTGTCGCTAGAGGAGTGAGGCCCACTGTCGCTGGGGGAGTGAGGCCCGCTGTCGCTGGGGGAGTGAGGCCCGCTGTCGCTAGGGGAGTGAGGCCCGCCGCCACTGGGGGAGTGAGGCCCGCTGTCGCTAGAGGAGTGTGGCCCACCGTCGCTGGGGGAGTGAGGCCCGCCGCCTCTGGGGGAGTGAGGCCCGCTGCCGCTGGGGGAGTGAGGCCCACTGTCGCTGGGGGAGTGAGGCCCGCCGCCACTGGTGGAGTGAGGCCCGCCACCACTGGGGGAGTGAGGCCCACTGTCGCTGGGGGAGTGAGGCCCGCCGCCACTGGGGGAGTGAGGCCCGCCACCACTGGGGGAGTGAGGCCCGCCACCACTGGGGGAGTGAGGCCCACTGTCGCTGGGGGAGTGAGGCCCGCCGCCACTGGGGGAGTGAGGTCCGCCGCCGCTGGGGGAGTGAGGCCTGCCACCGCTGGGGGAGTGAGGCCCGCTGTCGCTGGGGGAGTGAAGGCCCGCCGCTGGGGGAGTGAGGCCCGCCGCCGCTGGGGGAGTGAAGGCCCGCCACTAGGGGAGTGAGGCCCACTGTCGCTGGAGGAGTGAAGGCCTGCCGCCGCTGGGGGAGTGAGGCCCGCCGCCAATGGGGGAGTGAGGCCCGCCGCCGCTGGGGGAGTGAAGGCCCGCCGCTAGGGGAGTGAGGCCCGCTGTCGCTGGAGGAGTGAAGGCCTGCCACCGCTGGGGGAGTGAGGTCCGCCGCCAATGGGGGAGTGAAGGCCTGCCGCCGCTGGGGGAGTGAGGCCTGCTGTCGCTGGGGGAGTGAGGCCCGCTGCTGGAGGAGTGAAGGCCCGCCGCCGCTGGGGGAGTGAGGCCTGCTGTCACTGGGGGAGTGAAGGCCTGCCGCCACTGGGGGAGTGAGGCCCGCCGCCACTGGGGGAGTGAGGCCTGCTGTCACTGGGGGAGTGAAGGCCCGCCGCCACTGGGGGAGTGAGGCCTGCTGTCGCTGGGGGAGTGAGGCCCGCCGCCACTGGGGGAGTGAGGCCCACTGTCGCTGGGGGAGTGAAGGCCCGCTGCCACTGGGGGAGTGAGGCCCACCGTCGCTGGGGGAGTGAAGGCCCACCACCACTGGGGGAGTGAAGGCCCGCTGTCGCTGGGGGAGTGAAGGCCCGCCGCCACTGGGGAAGTGAAGGCCCGCTGTCGCTGGGGGAGTGAAGGCCCGCTGTCGCTGGGGGAGTGAGGCCCGCCGCCACTGGGGGAGTGAAGGCCCGCTGTCGCTGGGGGAGTGAGGCCCGCCACCACTGGGGGAGTGAAGGCCTGCCGCCGCTGGGGGAGTGAGGCCCGCCGCCACTGGGGGAGTGAGGCCCACTGTCGCTGGGGGAGTGAGGCCCGCCGCCACTGGGGGAGTGAAGGCCCGCTGTCGCTGGGGGAGTGAAGGCCCGCCGCCACTGGGGGAATAAAGGCCCATTGTCGCTGGGGGAGTGAAGGCCCGCCGCCACTGGGGGAGTGAAGGCCCGCCGCCACTGGGGGAGTGAAGGCCCGCCGCCACTGGGGGAATAAAGGCCCACTGTTGCTGGGGGAGTGAAGAGCCGCCGCCACTGGGGGAGTGAAGGCCCACTGTCGCTGGGGGAGTGAAGGCCCGCCGCCACTGGGGGAGTGAAGGCCCGCCGCCACTGGGGGAGTGAAGGCCCGCTGTCGCTGGGGGAGTGAAGGCCCGCCTCCACTGGGGGAGTGAAGGCCCGCCGCCACTGGAGGAGTGAAGGCCCACTGTCGCTGGGGGAGTGAGGCCCACCGTCGCTGGGGGAGTGAGGCCCACTGTCGCTGGGGGAGTGAGGCCCGCCGCCACTGGGGGAGTGAGGCCCGCCGCCACTGGGGGAGTGAAGGCCCACTGTCGCTGGGGGAGTGAAGGCCCGCCGCCACTGGGGGAGTGAGGCCCACTGTCGCTGGGGGAGTGAGGCCCGCCGCCACTGGGGGAGTGAAGGCCCGCTGTCGCTGGGGGAGTGAAGGTCCGCCGCCACTGGGGGAGTGAGGCCCACTGTCGCTGGGGGAGTGAAGCCCCGCCGCCACTGGAGGAGTGAAGGCCCGCCGCTGCTGTAGGAATGATGGCCCGGCTACCTGGTTGGAGACTCACCTGCTCGCTGGGAGTCGTCGTGGATTGAGGACCCTGGTTGTCGTCGCTGATGGGTGGTGTGGTGGGAAGCCTGAGATAGTCCTGATTTTGTGGGATTTGCAGGGTTGTGTTTAGCGTAGGGGTTTAAGTGTTTAAGACCCCCTATTCGGGTCTGTTATGGCTAGGGGAAGTTTAGACAGTTGGAGGGGGAGGCTGAGGGTGTAAAGTTGCTGGATGGTAGAAGATGGTGGTTGTTCAGCAGGGAAGTTCCCTAGAGTTCCCGATGGCCAGCAGCACAGTGTCACTGAATGCCCGGGGGATGGATGGTCATCACCTTACCTGAGGGTTACTCTGTCTCTCTCTCTCTCTTTCCCTCCCTCCACAGGAGCTGCCTGACCCGCTGCCTGTCTCCAGCACCTCCCGCCTTGTTGGTGCCACCTTATCAAATGCCTTCTGGAAATCCAAATACATTACATCCACTGGTTCCCCTTTATCCACCCTGCTTGTTACATCCTCAAAGAACTCCAGCAAATTTGTCAAACATGATTTCCCTTTCATAAAACCATGCCGGCTCTGCTTGATTGTATTATGATTTTCTAAACGTCCTGCTACTGCTTCTTTAATAATGGACTCTGGCATTTTCCCAATGGCAGATGTTAGGCTAACTGGTCAATAGTTTCCTGCTTTCTGACTCCCTCCTTTGTTGAATAGGGGCGTTACATTTGCGGTTTTGCAATCCGCTGGGAACTCTCCAGAATACAGGCAATTTTGTTTGATTACAACCAATGTATCCACTATCTCTGCAGCCACTTCTTTTAAGTCCCTTGGATACAAACCATCAGGTCCAGGGGGCTTGTCCACCTTTAGTCTGATTTGTTTGTCTTGTACTTTTTCTCTAGCGATAATAATTGTTTTAAGTTCCCCCCTCCCTATAGCCCCTTGAATATCTATTATTATTGGGATGCTTTTAGTGTCTTCCACTGTGAAGACTGATACAAAATATTTGTTCAAAGTCTCTGCCATTTCCCTGTTTCCCATTATTAATTCCCCAGTCTCATCCTCTAAGGGACCAAAGTTTACTTTCTTCCTTTTTATATACCTGTAGAAGCTCTTACTGTCTGTCTTTACATTTCTTTGTTTTTGATTTGGTACCATCGTTAACTTCCTTAGTTAGCCGCAGATAGTTCATCCTTCTCTACGCGTCTTTCTTTCTCACTGGAATATATCTTTGCTGAGCATTATTAAATATCTTCTTAAATGTCTGCCACTGCTTTTCCACTGTCTTACCTTTTAATCTATTTTCCCAGTCCATTTTAGCCAACTCTGTCTTCATACCTTTGTAATTGTCTTCATTTAAGTTCAGAACATTAGTTTGAGTCCCAAGTTTCTCACCCTCAAACTGAATGTGAAATTCTAAATGCTTTGATCACTCTTCCCTGGAAGATCCTTTTCTATAAGATCATTAATTAATCCTATCTTATTACACATGACCAGATCTAAAATAGCCTGCTCCCTAGTTGGTTCCACAACGTATTGTTCTAAGAAACCATCCTGAATACACTCTATGAACTTGTCCTCAAGGCTACCTTTGCCAATTTGATTTGTCCATCAACATGAAGATTAAAATCTCCCATGATTATTGCCGTATCGTTCTTACAAGCTTCCATTATTTCTTGATTTATACTCTGTCCTACAGTGTAGCTATTGTTAGGAGACCTATAGATTACTCCCAAAAGTGACTTCTTTCCCTTATTATTTCTTATCTCCACCTACATCTTGATCTTCTGAGCCAATATAATTTCTCACTACTGCACTGATCTCACCTTTTATTAACAGAGCTACCCCACCTCCTTTTCCTTTCTGCCTATCCTTCCGAAATGTGAAATATCCCTGAATATTCAGTTCCCAGCCTTGGTCACCTGGCAACCATATCTCTGTAATGGCTATCAGATCATAACCATTTATTTCTATTTGTGCCATCAACTCATCCATCTTGCTATGAATGCTGAGTGCATTTAGTTAAAAAGCTTTTAATTTTGTTCTTTTACTATTTTTCCCGACTCTGGCTCTACTTTCTGATGTACTCTTATGTTTGTACACTCTGTCCCTTCTTATCACACTCTGGTTATCATATCCCCCACTGCTACCCTGCTCTATTGCTTTCTCCTTTCTTTTTGACTTTTTAAATTTACCCTCACCTGAACCCTCCCCCCACCCCTCCCGCACCCCCACTATTTAGTTTAAAGCCCTATCTACAGCCCTAGTTATTCGATTTTCCAGGATACGAGTCCCAGCATGTTTCAAGTGGAGCCCGTCCCAACGGAACCGCTCCCTCTTCCCCCAGTACTGGTGCCAGTGCCCATGAATTGGAACCCATTTCTGCCACACCAATCTTTGAGTCACGCATTCATCTCTCTGATCTTATTTATCCTATGTCAATTTGCTCGTGGCTCAGTTAGTAATGCAGAGATTATTACTGTCATGTATTCAACCAGCATTGTAACCCATGTATAAACTGACCTAAGTTGTACACCGTGAGAACACTGACCACTAGGTGGGAGACACTCCTAACCTGGACCTTCAGGTATAAAAGGGGAAGCTCCACCCACCTTCATCACTTGAGTACTAAAGAATAAAGGACAGGTCACAGACTGACCTTCTCTCAAGCATGGGCCTCGTGTGCATTTATACTGTGTAGTAAGGACGTATCGATGGCAACAAGAAACTGGGATTTAAACCACGCGAGCATGGCCACTAGCAGAACAGACGAGAGGTACTGTGTTAAGGAATGGTTGGGACAGAGATTCAACATTGTTAAAGCAGCACACAGTTCTCCAGGCAGACAAGGGCAGTCAGGCATGCCCCAACATGTAGTCGAACCCAGAGGGGGAGTTCGACAGAGACAATGGCAAGCTGAACAGCGATTCACGCCATTGCAAGGGACAATGCGGCCAGTAATGGGGCCATCAACACCTGTTAATGGTGCACTCAAGGACAATAACAGGGGCAATCAGGGACGATCGACTGGCAAGGGACCTTTTGTTTCAAACCGCAACTCATACTGGAGGTGTGGAGGCATACATTCAGCCGGAGTTTGCAGAGATGAGCAAAATACCTGCAGAAATTGCAGAAATGGACACTGGGGGAAATCGCTGGAATCTGAAGTTCAGCGAGTTCATGTGGAGCACGTATACAGTTCATACACCAGGACGCTACCGATAATGATGAAAGTGCTCCTCAATGGCATCCCAGTATCAATGGAGTTAGACACAGGTGCCAGCCAGTCCCTGATGGGTATCAAACAGTTCGAAAAGTTGTGGGCATCCAAGGCCAGGAGGCCAAAATTATCGGCGATTGACGTACAGCTACGGACTTACACAAAGGAGATCATTCCGGTGCTAGGCAGCGCCACGGTAGTCGTGACCCACAAAGATTCGGAGAACAGGTTGCCACTCTGGATTGTCCCAGGGGAGGAGTTGGCTTGCTGTCATGAACTGGAAATGGGGCGATGTCAATGCAATTTCCTCTGTGGAGCGAGTATCATGCTCACAGGTCCTGGACAAATTTGACTCATTATTTCAACCTGGCATTGGCACTTTCATGGGGGCCAAGGTAGTGATTCACATAAACCCGGACGCCAGACCAGTACACTACAAGGCCAGAGCGGTGCCGTACGTGATGCGGGAAAAGATAGAAGGCGAATTGGACCGCCTGTTGAGGGAAGGCATCATCTCGCCAGTCGAATTCAGTGACTGGGCGAGCCCGATTGTGCCGGTGCTCAAGGCGGATGGGTCGGTCAGGATATGTGGCGATTACAAGGCCACCATCAATCGGGTGTCACTCCAAGACCAGTACCTGCTACCGAGAGCGGAGGACATCTTTGCGACGCTATCCGGTGGCAAACTTTTTTCAAAATTGGACCTGACCTCAGCTTACATGACCCAGGAGCTGGCGAGTGAGTCGAAGAAGCTGACCACCATCACGACACACAAGGGGTTGTTTGAGTACAACAGATGTCTGTTCGGGATTCGCTCGGCCACCGCGATCTTCCAACGAAATATAGAAAGCCTCCTCAAGTCGATTCCAGGGACGGTGGTTTTTCAGGATGACATCCTCATTACGTGTTACGATACTGAAGAACACCTCCACAACCTGGAGGAGGTGCTACTCAGACTGGACCGGGTAGGTCTGCGACTGAAAAAGGCGAAGTGCGTCTTCCTAGCTCCAGAGGTAGAATTCCTGGGGATGAGGGTAGCAGCAGACGGGATCAGCCCTACTGCATCCAAGACGGAAGCGATCCAGAGAGCACCCAGACCCCGTAACACGACGGAGCTGCGTTCGTTCCTGGGGCTCCTGAACTATTTTGGTAACTTTCTTCCCAAACTGAGCAAGCTGCTAGAGCCGCTACACGTGCTCCTATGCAAAGGTCACGAATGGGTCTGGAGGGACAGCCAGGAAAGGGCTTTTAATAGAGCACGCAATTTGTTATGTTCCAACAATCTGTTAATGCTATATGACCCATGTAAGAAACTTGTGTTAACGTGCGATGCATCGTCCTATGGTGTCGGGTGTGTGTTGCAGCATGTCAATGCCAAGGGTCAGTTACAGCCGGTAGCTTATGCCTCCAGGAGTCTGTCCCAGGCAGAAAAGGGCTATGGGATGGTAGAAAAGGAGGCGCTCGCATGTGTATATGCGGTAAAGAAAATGCACCAGTACCTGTTTGGCAGGAAATTTGAGCTGGAGACAGATCACAAACCCCTAATGTCCCTTTTGGCCGACAACAAGGCCATAAATGCAAACGCATCGGCCCGCGTTAGCTGCCTATGACTACACAATTCGGCACAGACCGGGCACGAAAACTGCGCCGATGCACTCAGCAGGCTCCCACTAGCCACCACTGAGGGGGCTACCGAGCATGGTGCTGAGATGGTCATGGCTGTTGAAGCTTTCAGAAGCGAAAGCTCACCTGTGACAGCCCGTCAGATTAAAGTCTGGACAAATAGAGACCCGCTATTGTCTCTAGTCAAGAAATGTGTCCTGAATGGGGACTGGGCAGCCACGTACAGGGCATGCCCTGAGAAATTTAAACCATTTCACAGGCGCAAGGATGAACTCTCGATTCAGGCCGATTGCCTACTGTGGGGAAACCGCGTAGTCATGCCCCAGATGGGCAGAGAGGTGTTCATCAGAGGACTCCACAATGGGCACCCGGGCATTGTCTCGATGAAGGCAATTGCCAGGTCACACGTTTGGTGGCCAGGGATAGACGCAGATCTGGAACTTTGTGTTCGCAGGTGCAACACGTGTGCCCAGCTGGGCCATGCGCCCAGGGCGCGATGTATTGATGTAAATGATCCTGTTTTTGTCCTCAACTACGCTGCAGGGCCCAAATGGCTCGTATGCACTGTGGTTGCCAAAGAGGGAAATAGGATTCTGGTAGTTAAACTTACCAATGGACAAATCTGCCGCAAACATGTGGATCAAACAGAAAGGAGGTTCAGCAACCCCATAGAAGAAGCAGAGGAAGAACACGATATAGAGTTCACTCCACCACAGGTAACCGAACACCGGAACCAAAGGGAGGAGAGCCCAGTCACTGTGGGCAGTCCGGACAGGCCTGAGGCACTGCAAACAGCAGACACTCAGGCCAGCGCCCAACAACCGGAGTCCCAACTCAGGCGCTCTACAAGGGAGCGTAAACCACCAGAGAGACTCAACCTGTGATCCCAATAAGACTTTGGGGGGGGAGGTAATGTCATGTATTCAACCAGCATTGTAACCCATGTATAAACTGACCTAAGTTGTACACCGTGAGAACACTGACCACTAGGTATAAAAGGGGAAGCTCCACCCACCTTCATCACTTGAGTGCTAAGGAATAAAGGACAGGTAACAGACTGACTTTCTCTCAAGCATGGGCCTCGTGTGCATTTATACTGTGTAGTAAGGACGTATCAATTACCTTTGTGGTTCTGCTTTTTAATTTAACCCCTAGCTGCTCATACTCCCTTAGCAGAACGTCTTTATTTGTTCTACCTCTGTCGTTGGTACCTACGTGGACCACGACAACTGGATCTTTCCCCTCCCACTCCAAGCTTCTCTCCAGCCCAGAGGAGATTCCTTAACCCTGGCACCGGGTTAAGGCAACACAGCCTTTGCGACTCACGCTCCTGGCTGCAGAGAACAGTATCTATCCCCCTACCTATACTGTCCTCTACCACTACTACATTTCTTTTTACTCCCCCAACTTGAATGGCACCCTGTACCACGGTGCTGTGGTCAGTTTGCTCATCCTCCCTGCAGTCCCTGCTCTTGTCCACCCAGGGAGCAAGAACCTCATATCTGTTGGACAAATGCAAGGACTGAGGCTCCTCCAATGTTACTTTCTGGATCCCCATACCTGCCTCACTCTTAGTAAAGTAGCAGTTCCACTGCCTTGATTGCTCAGGAAGAGCCTCCTGTACACACTGGAGTGGTTGTCCCATTTCGTGGTGGCCTTTTGCATCCTGACGAGGAAGAGGAGGAAGGGAGGAAGGGAAGAGGCAGGCAGCAGATCCTCATTCTGGATGATATGTCTGTGAACACCTCATCACAATCTGGTTGCCCTGAATGAAACCCTAGATCCCAGTTGTTTACCACTTCTCCACCATCTCTCTGTCACGGAACATCACAGCGTCCTCTTGGGCACAAAGCTGAAATGAGAGCCAGCACAAAATAATCATTCCAAACATTATTTATAGATGAATCAATGTAAAACTACACAACAACATCAATCAGCACCCTCGTGCATTCTCTTAGTGTCTGTCTTTCGTGTCCCTTTGCCTACTCTAGTGCTCCGACTCAGTGCTCGCGCAGTGACTGCAAATGGCTGGTGGAAGGCTGCTGACTTTCTGTGGGCGGTGGGGACTGCAGATGATCTTGCAGGATGACCTCAAACAGCTCTGGACCCAGAAGGCCCTGCTGTAGACTGCACCAACTCAGCATGGGCAGCAGCAGCCTGACGGACAGCAGCAAGAGCACTGACGGAGTGGCAGTGGTGGGAGTTCGAATGCTGTTACTCTGAGAGAGGACAGCTGGTTCTTGCTCCATGGAGTAACTGCCACCCCATCCCATCTTTTGGAGCACAGATTGCTGGACTACTGTGAGACCCTGCAAGCCCCGTTCGACACTGGTAGACCCAGCCATGATGGCATCAGTCTGAGCTTTCATGGCAGCAAGCTGACACTTATGAGAGCCATCTGAGCTTGCATGGCAGAAAAGTGGCCTGCATGAGAGCTTCCACTGCTGCACAAAGGTTGGGCCACTTCCGTTTGTGCTACAATGGAAGCTGTGACATCTCCCATCACACCCAGTATCATGGCTGGGTCCACAAGTGTCCGAATGGAGTTGTCCATCATTTCCATCCTGGAAATCATGGGCTCCAAGCTCCACACAAAGCCCTGTGCAATGTTAGAGATGGACTCCCCAGCTTGACACTGACAAGAGGTCCTCTGGCAGGCTTGCCAATGCACCAAGTATTTCTGTGTGCACGCCCATCACACTCCTTCTGAAAGCCGTCCCATCGAAGTCATCATCTGAATCCTATGCGGCAGAACACGTGCACAAACTTGCATTCCGAGGAGCTGGCACCTGAGCTACCCTTGCCCCTGGCCTGGCCTCAGCCCGCTGGTGCCCAGTGACTTACCATGTGCAGATCCCACCTCAAATTCCTCATTTTCTGAGCTGGTGCCTGTGAGTGTCAGATCGAGTGAAGGTGTCCCTTCCTCTCCTTCACACTCTTCCTCAACATCGAGGACAAGCTGGGTCGGTGGCAGTTCTTGGGTATCTGAAAGGTGAAAGGCACAAGGGTCGGGTTGTTATCATGGGAGGGCGGATAAGCAAGATGTGCATGCTTACACCATCAGCAGCTTGTACGTGAAAAGAGATTGCGGGATGAGGGTGAAGTGGGATGTGAGAAGAAGGATTAGGTATGAACGTACCATCATCATCATCAATGCTTTCAACTTCCCCGCTTGCCACATTCTCTGTGATGTTCTCTCCAATGACCTCCAACAGTGCTTCCTCCAGCTCTGTCAGACTCTGCAAACAGGCTTCCCTTCCACCCGTCTACTGCTGCTCCCAGCGGTTATGAGTGACCTTGGCCTGCAAGAGAAAGGGAAGTGTATCAGTGAGTGTGTTTAGGTGATGTAACTGCCATGATTGTATAGCTGGCAGTGTGTGCAAGGTGTGAGATGTGGGGATTTCAGCCATGTGAGAGGGTGAGTTAAAGCTAGGATTATGAGCTATGAGTGCCGATTGCTAGAGATTGTTGATAGGTGAGTGATGGGGTGTGGTGCATTGAGCAGTGTGTGATGCTGGTGGTACAGATGGTGGGATACGGCATTTGATGATGCATTCACTCGCCTAGACCACTCGTGTGAGGTTAGTAAACCTTTTGCGGCACTGGATCCAGATCCTGGGTTCAATATTCGTTGCATTGACGGCTTCAGCAATCCTTTTCCACAGCTTTCTGCTGCTCTGCCTTGAAGGCTTTCTGCCCCCCCTGCAGGTAGAGGACCTGACCTCCAGTGTCGCATCTGAAAAACTCCTCACCCTTTCTCTTGTCTATTGGGTAATTATTTCTACACAATTACAATGAGGTGCTTCTGCAACAAAGCACCTCCCCTTTAAGTAGTGCAGATAGCCGAGGCCAAACTTTATTGGCCAATAGACTGCACCCTACATTGCCCCCCTGTTCAGCGCTAAGTCAACCTCAGCTTTACGCTGAGATTAGTGCTGCAATCATTATAATGGCCGGCAGCACGAATTTTGCGTGTTGCCTGCACCATTTAGAACAGGCATGGACACTCTGGGCCTGAATTTGTTGAAACCCAAGTTCCACCCGTTTTTCGGCGGTCCCTGGGCCGTGCATGATTTTTTACTGCCCAGTACTGCTGGGGCCGAATGTGCAGGTATTTCATCCTGCTTTTCTCAGCGATAGCGGGAGCGGAGTGCAGTAGGGGGCGGAGCAGAGTGCAGCGGGTGGTGTGCGGCAGAGGAAGCCTTTCGACTCGGGAATCTTCGGCTCCCGAGCTGTGCGCATACGCGGCTGTCAAGCTCCGCCCCCTGAGAAGCGATACTTTACTTTGAGCTCACAGTGTTCAGTCTGACTCTTTCTCCATACACAACAACTGGCGATAAGATACAGAGAGCGAACCCAAAGATGCAGAGAACAGTGGGCATCCTGGAGAAATTTTCGGAGGGAGATGATTGGGAAATTTTTGTGGAGCGACTTGACCAATACTTCGTGGCCAACAAGCTAGATGGGGAAGAGAGCGCTGCCAAACGAAGGGCAATCCTCCTCACCATCTGTGGGGCACCAACGTATGGCCTCATGAAGAATCTGCTCACTCCAGCAAATCCCACGGAGAAATTGACAACAATTTGTGCACACTGGTCCGAGAGCATTTGAACCCGAAGGAAAGCGTTCTGATGGCGAGGTACCGGTTCTACACCTACAAACGGTCTGAAGGCCAGGAAGTGGCGAGTTATGTCGCCAAGCTGAGACGCCTTGTAGGACATTGCGAATTTGAAGGACATTTGGAGCACATGCTCAGAGACTTTTTCGTACTTGGCATTGGCCACAAAACCATACTTCGCAAGCTTTTGACTGTAGAGACCCCAGCCTTGAGAAAGGCCATAGCGATAGCCCAGGCGTTCATTGCCACCAGTGACAATACGAAGCAAATCTCTCAGCACACAAGTGCTGCTACAAGTACTGTGAACAAAGTGATGTTTCGAATCGTAACGTACAAGGCAGGTCACACATACCTGTAGCTACACGTCAGCAGATTCCTCAGAGTCCACCATCAAGGCTGATGAATGCAAGGCCATTAACACCTTGTTGGTGCTGCGGGGGTGATCATCGTTTCCATTCATGCCGATTCAAAGGATACGTTTGCAAGGGCTGTGGAACAATGGGACACCTCCAACTAGTGAGCGGGCGAGCTGCTAAGCCTGTTAAACCTGCAAACCACCACGTTGCAGAGGAGGACAGATCCACGGAGGATCACGACGAACCAGAGCCTCAGATAGAGGAGGCAGAGGTACATGGGGTGCACACATTCACCACGAATTGTTCCCCAATAATGCTGAATGTTGAACTAAATGGACTCCTGGTGTCAATGGAGCTGGACACGGGTGTGAGCCAGTCCAGCATGGGCAAAAAGACTTTCAAAAGGTTGTGGTGCAACAAGGCCTCAAGGCCAGTCTTAACTCCAGTTCGCACGAGACTAAGAACTTACACTAAAGAACTGATTCCTGTAATTAGCAGTGCTACCGTAAAAGTCTCCTACGATGGAGTGGTGCACAATCTACCACTCTGGGTGGTACCGGGCAATGGTCCCATGCTGCTCGGCAGGAGCTGGCTGGGAAAAATACGCTGGAACTGGGATGACGTCTGAATGCTATCGCCTGCTGATGACAATTCGTGTGCCCAGGTCTTAAACAAATTTCCTTCGCTGTTCGAACCAGGCATCGGAAAATTCCAAGGAGCAAAAGTGCAGATCCACTTAATTCCGGGGGCGCGACATATCCATCACAAGGCGAGAGCAGTACCATACATGATAAGAGAAAGGGTAGAGATCGAGCTTGACCGGCTGCAACGGGGGGGGCATCATTTCACTGATCGAGTTCAGCGAGTGAGCCAGTCCTATTGCCCAGTCCTCAAGGGAGACGGCATCATCAGAATCTGTGGCAATTACAAAGTAACTATCAATCGTTTCTCCCTGCAGGACCAATACCCACTACCAAAAGCTGATGACCTCTTTGCAACACTGGCGGGGGGAAAGATGTTCACGAAGCTGGATCTGAATTCAGCCGATACGAGCAGGAACTGGAGGAATCATCGAAGGCCCTCACCTGCATCAACATGAACAAAGGTCTTTTTGTTTATAACAGATGCCCTTTTGGAATCCGATCAGTGGCGGCGATATTCCAGAGAAACATAGAAAGTTTACTGAAGTCGGTCCCGCACACCATGGTCTTCCAGGACGACATCTTGGTCACAGGTCGGAACACAGTCGAGCAACTGCAAAACCTGGAGGAGGTTCTTCGTCGACTCAAGCGCGTGGGGCTCAAGTTAAAATGCTCGAAGTGCATTTTCCTGGCGCCTGAAGTGGAGTTCCTGGGAAGGAGGATTGTGGCGGATGGCATCAGGTCCACCAACGCAAAGACGGAGGCAATCGAGAACGCACCGACGCTACAGAATGTGACGGAGCTGCGGTCATTTCTGGGATTCTTGAACTACTTTGGTAACTTCTTACCGGGTCTCAGCACACTGCTAGAACCAATACATGTCTTACTACAAAAAGGGGGCGAATGGGTTTGGGGCAAAAGCCAAGAAAATGCCTTTGTAAAAGCAAGAAAATTGTTCTGCTCAAACAAATTGCTTGTGTTGTATGATCCATGTAAGCGTTTGGTACTAGCATGCGATGCGTCGTCATATGGCGTCGGGTGTGTATTGCAACAAGCCAATGATTTTGGGAAACTGCAACCAGTTGCTTATGCATCCAGGAGTCTGTCTAAGGCCGAGAGAGCCTACAGCATGATTGAAAAAGAAGCGTTAGCGTGTGTCTATGGGGTAAAGAAAATGCATCAATATCTGTTTGGGCTAAAATTCGAATTGGAAACTGACCATAAGCCACTTATATCCCTGTTTTCCTGTAAAGGGATAAATAGCAAAGCATCGCCCCACATCCAGAGATGGGTGCTCACGTTGCCACGGGGGCTAGGCATAGAAAATTGCGCTGATGCTCTCAGTAGGCTGCCATTGCCCACCGTGAGGTGGAAATGGCACAGCCCGCAGATCTAGCCATGGTTATGGAAGCATTTGAGAGTGAGCAATCACCCATCACTGCCCGGCAGATCAAAACCTGGACAAGCCAGGACCCCTTATTATCTCCAGTCAAAAGCTATGTGCTTCATGGGAGCTGATCCAGTGTCCCAGTGGAAATGCAGAAAGAGATAAAGCTGTTCCAGCGGCGCAAAGATGAAATGTCTATATAGGCAGACTGCCTTCTGTGGAGCAATCGAGTAGTGGTCCCCAAGAAGGGCAGAGACACCTTCATCAATGATCTCCACAGTACCCACCCAGGCATCATAATGCTGAAAGCGACAGCCAGATCCCATGTGTGGTGGCCCGGTATCGATGCGGACTTAGAGTCCTGCATTCACAGATGTAATACACGCTCGCAGTTAAGCAATGTACCCAGTGAAATGCCGCTAAGTTTATTGTCTTGGCCCTCCAAACCGTGGTCTAGGGCACACGTCGACTATGCAGGCTCGTTCTTGGGTGAAATGTTCCTTATGGTTGTAGACGCGTACTCCAAGTGGATTGAATGTGAGATAATGTCGGCTAGCATGTCCGCTGCCACTACTGAAAGCCCGCGGGCCATGTTTGCCACACACGGCCTACCCGATGTCCTGGTGAGCGAAAACGGGCCATGTTTTACCAGTGCTGAGTTCAAATAATTCATGACCTGTAACAGGATCAAACATGTCACATCGGCCCCATTTAAACCAGCGTCCAATGGTCAGGCACAGAGAGCAGTGCAAACCATCAAGCAAGGTTTGAAGAGGGTAACTGAAAGCTCAGTGCAGACTCGCCTATCCCGAGTCCTGCTTAGCTACCGCACGAGACCACACTCACTCACTGGGATCCCACCTGCTGAACTGCTCATGAAAAGAGCACTTAAGACAAGGCTCTCGTTGGTTCACCCTGATCTACATGAACAGGTAGAGAGCAGGCGGCTTCAACAAAGTGCATACCATGATAGCGCAAATGTGTCACGTGAGATTGAAGTCAATGATCCTGTGTTTGTATTAAATTATAGACAAGGTCCCAAGTCGCTTCCCGGCACTGTCATGGCCAAAGAGGGGAGCAGGGTGTTTCAGGTCAAACTTTCAAATGGACTCATTCACTGGAAACACTTGGACCAAATCAAACTCAGATACACGGACTACCCTGAGCAACCCACCTTGGACCCTACCTTTTTTGATCCCCCAACACACACACCAGTGGCAACCGACACCACGGTTGACCACGAAGCAGAACCCATCATCCACAGCAGCCCTGCAGGGCCCAACACACCAGGCAACCCAGCAAGACCAGCTGCACAGCAGCTCAGCGAGTGCCCAACAAATGATTCAACAACACCAGCTTTCACACTGAGATGATCAACCAGGGCAAGAATGGCCCCAGATTGACTCACACTGTAAATAGTTACATTATTGACTTTGGGGGGAATGTTGTTATATATGTGGACTTGTATTTACTCTGTACAGCCACCAGAGGGCTCATTCCCTGGAGTCCCAAGGATTCCCGTAATCCCTTGGGAGCCAAGGTATTTAAGACCTGCAATAAAAGACTAAGGTCACACTTTACTTTGAGCTCACAGTATTCTGTCTGACTCCTTCTCCATACACAACACATTTTCTTGGCTACATTACACTCGGTCCCTTCATCCAAGTCATTAATATAGATTGTAAATAGTTGAGGACACAGCACCGATTCCTGTGGCAGCCCACTCGTCACTGTTTGCCAACCAGATAATGACCCATTTATCCTGACTCTCTGTTTTCTGTTAATTAACCAATCCTCTATCCATGCTAATTTATTAGCCCCAATCCCATGAGCTTTTATCTTGTGCAGTAACCTCTTATGTGGCACCTTATCGAATGCCTTCTGGAAATCCAAATACACCACATCCACTGGTTCCCCCTTATCCAATACCTGCTCTTAACATCCTCAAAGAACTCCAGAAAATTTGTCAAACATGATTCCCCTTTCATAAAACCATGCTTTTTTAAATAGGGGCATTACATTTGTGGTTTTCCAATCTGCTGGAACTGCCCCAGAATCCAGGGAATTTTGGTAGATTACAACCAATGCATCCACTATCTCTGCAGCCACTTCTCTTAAGATGTAAGTCATCAGGTGGGAGGGCGGTCAGGCGTTGGTGTGCGTGAGCACCCAGGCTGTGATTTTCCATCTTCAGACCCTGCAGAGATACCTATATGTCGAGCACCCTCCTAGATGGTGTGTGCTGGCAAAGTATTTCTTCCGCCAGCAGTACTGCCTTAATTATGACACGCAGCTCTTGTTTGTGAACCTGGGGGTTGTCAGGACCACCATGCTGGGGCTGCCTGTCTTTTACCAAGAACTCATCAGGGTCTGGAACAGAGTCGCCACCAAGTGCAGTTCTCCCCCATCTGGAGTGGCGACTATCGTTCGGGAGCTGCTGCTCAGGAATCCGTACCTCCACGTCCGCAGTTTTAGGTGGCAGGTGGATGAGAGGGCTGTATTTGGCAAGGGGACCAGGGTCAGGGACGTGCTTGATAGCGGAGGAACGGGCTGGCTGGCGCCTGAAGACGTGGCATGGCGCCTATCCTGAGTTGACAAAAGGATACAAGTGGGTATGATCTGATAGCCATTACAGAGACATGGTTGCAAGGTGACCAGGACTTGGAACTAAATATTCAGGAGTATTTGATAATTTGGAAGGACAGACAGAAAGGAAAAGGAAGTGGAATAGCTCTGTTAATAAAGGATGAGATCAGTGTGTTAGTGAGAAATGATATCGGCTTAGAAGATCACGATGTTGAATCAGTTTGGTTGGAGATAAGGAATAATAAGGGGAAAAGTCACTGGTGTGTAGGGGGTGGTCTCAGGGGTCAGGTTCACATTTGACCTTCTGAGTGGTTCGAATCGCTCCCACTCCCTGGGTTCGAGACTTTGGATTTATTTGGGGATGTAACAAAGTGTAAGAGACAACTGGTTTTGGTACAAGAAACTTCGATTTTATTAAGGAAAAGAAAGTACAATGTCAAAACTTACAATCACTAGAATAAGGAACACTTTACCACATGTTCAAAAGGGGTTACAGAAAATAATACACCTCCCACCTCCCAGTGCCTAACTCTGACTAGGTTGAACTCTAGGGCAAACAGGGATTATGCTCATCAATCCTCTTATTGTCTGTTAGCGGTGGTTCGAGGTTTCTGGGTTCGTTGGACTCTGTAGGTTCTGCTTGCCGTATCCCGAATATCATGGAAGACTTCTTACTGCGTAGTCTTCAGTTGGGTGGTGTCCGCTGATGCGGTAGGGCACGTATTGGATTTATGGTGTGAGTACCCGCTTCCTTCCATCAGCAGTAGGTTTTAAAGTTCTTTCAGGTAATGTTTCTCCTGTTGGTAGCTAGGAACAGATTGTAGAGTGGAAACTTTCGAATCTTCGGTTTCTTCTTGAGGAGTTTTTTCTTAGAATTTGTTGATTGCGGTGGTTCGATATTACCGTGTTGGCTGTGGTCAGTTGTTGCCGCAATGATGATGTCCGAAGTTACTGGGAACTGCTTTTCTCTGCCTGTTTGATGATGTTCTTCTTCCTCCTTCGGTGGCAAAGCAGGGTAGCCCAGGAGTGTCGTTGAGGTTGAAGACGTTGATCTCTCTGAAAGTTGTTCTCAGAAAGCTGTTTCCTTTCCGACCCGTAAAACACGGCCCCAATTATATTTTGAGAGCCTTTCTAATCTGCGCGCCAAATCAAGCCCGATTCTATGTCTTAATTTTGGCGGGCTTAGTAATTCTTTGTCATATTTTGGTGGGCTCGTTAACGATAACTCGTTTCGGATGTGCAGACCTGTTGAATTCGTTTTTCGATTGGAAAAATTAGTTTCGGTATTTACGTTGTCTGCCGAGGCCTGGGTTTTCCATGCGGGCTGGATGGGCGATTAACATTATGCATGTGCTGGATGGGTTTCATGTTTAGTGCTATGGCTGGCTATCTCTGGGTCGCTTGTTGCTATGTTATTGTCTCCTGGGGAGAAGGGTTTTTGAGTTTACACAATTCTCCAGACAAATTGTTTTAGCTCGAATATCCCAGACAACTCCAATACCCAAAAACTGGTCTTTTCAAAGGTTAATCTTCCCCTGGATTTTGCAGTCCTTTTCCCTTGCAGACCCATGCATCCCATAAAATCCCAAACTTGGTTAAAACTCGTAGATTTCTTCCATATGCATCTTAGGATCCCAAACTTTCTGCTTGATAGTCCCAAATCGAATTTCCTTTTCAATGAGTCTAAACATTGGGGGGCTTAACCATAAATTTTGCAACCTTACAGATGGGTGGAGTCTATAGGCCCTCTAACAGTAGCTACACTGTCAGACGGAGTATAAATCAAGAAATATGGAGACTTGTTAAAAAGGAGCGGCAAAAATCATCAGCGATTTTAACCTTCACATTGATTGGACAAAACAAATTGGCCAGGGTAGCCTTGAGGAAGAGTTCACAGCGTGTATCTGGGATAGTTTCCTTGAACAGTACATTGCGGAACCAACCAGGGAGCAGGCTATCTTAGATCTGGTACAGTGTAATGAGACAGGATTAATAAATGATCTCCTAGTAAAGGATCCTCTAGGTATTAGTGATCATAACATGGTTGAATTTCAAATCCAGTTGGAGGGTGAAAAAGTTAGATTTCAAACCAGTATCCTGAGCTTAAATAAAGGAATGAAGGCAGAGTTGGCTAAAGTGGACTGGGAAAATAAATTAAAGTATGGGATGGTTGATGAGCAGTGGCAGACATTTAAAGAGATATTTCATAACTCGCAACAAAAATATATTCCAATGAGAAGGAAAGACTGTAAGAGAAGGGATAACCAGCCATGGCTAACGAAGGAAATAAGGGATAAATTGAAAACAAGGGATAAATTGAAAACAAGGGCATACAATCTAGCCAAGACTAGTGGGGGCTAGAGGATTGGGAAACTTTTAAAAGCCAGCAAAGAATGACTAAAAGAAATGATAAAGAGAGGGAAGACAGATTACGGAAGTAAACTAGCACAAAATATAAAAACAGATAGCAAGAGTTTCTACAGATACATAAAAAGGAAAAGAGTGGCTAAAGTAAATGTTGGTCCCCTAGAGGATGAGACTGGGGAATTGATAATGGAGAACAGAGAAATGCAGAGACGTTGAACAAATATTTTGTATTGGTCTTCATGGCAGAAGACACTAAAAACATCCCAATAGTAGATAATTAAGGGACTATAGGGAGGGAGGAACTTAATACAATCACTATCACTAAAGAAGTAGTACTCGGTAAAATAATGGGACTAAAGGCGGACAAGTCCCCTGGACCTGATGTCTTACATCCAAGGGTCTTAAAAGAAGTGGCTGCAGAGATAGTGGATGCATTGATTGTAATCTACCAAAATTCCCTGGATTCTGGCACGATCCCAGCGGATTAGAAAACCACAAATGTAATGCCTCTATTTAAAAAAGGAGGCAGACAAAAAGCAGATAACTATAGACCGGTGAGCCTAATATCTGTCGTTGGAAAAATGCTGGAGTGCATTATTAAGGAAACAGTAGCAGGACATTTGGAAAAGCATAATTCAATCAAGCAGAGTGAGCATGGTTTTATGAAAGGGAAATCATGTTTGACAAATTTTCTGGAGTTCTTTGAGGATGTAACGAGCAGGGTGGATAAGGGGGAGCCAGTGGATGTGGTGTATTTGGATTTCCAGAAGGCATTCGATAAGATACCACATAAAAGGTTACTGCACAAGATAAAAGTTCACGGGGTTGGGGCTAATATATTAGCATGGATAGAGGATTGGCTAACTAATAGAAAACAGAGAGTTGGGATAAATGGGTTATTTTCCAGTTGGCAAATAGTAACTAGTGGGATGCTGCAGGGATCGGTGCTGGGACCCCAATTATTTACAATCTATATTAATGACTTGGATGAAGGGACCGAGCGTAATGTAGCCAAATTTGCTGATGATACAAAGATGGGCGGGAAAGCAAATAGTGAGGAGGACACAAAAAATCTGCAAAAGGATATAGACAGGCTAAGTGAGTGGGCTAAAATTTGGCAGATGGAGTATAATGTGGGAAAATGTGAGGTTATCCACTTTGGCAGAAAAAATAGACAAGCAAATTATAATTTAAATGGAGAAAAATTGCAAAGTGCTGCAGTAATTTGGGGGTCCTTGTGCATGAAACACAAAAAGTTAGTATGCAGGTACAGCAAGTAGTCAGGAAACCAAATGAAATGTTGGCCTTTATTGCAAGGGGGATAGAGTATAAAAGCAGTGAAGTTCTGCTACAACTGTACAGGGTATTGGTGAGGCCACACCGAGAGTACTGCGTATAGTTTTGGTCTCCGTATTTGATTTGGAGGCAGTTCAGAGAATGTTCACTAGGTTGATTCCTGAGATGAAGGTGTTGTCACGTGATGAAAGGTTGAGCAGGTTGGGCCTATACTCCTCGGAGTTTAGAAGAATGAGAGACGATCTTATTGAAACCTATAAGATAATGAGGGGGCTCGACAAGATGGTTGCAGAGAGGATATTTCCACTCATAGGGGAAACTAAAGCTAGGGGACATGGGGCTAGAGTTTCTCCGTTTTTTTTTGCATACTTAATGCCCACTTAATGTCCATTTTACCGCTGAAATGACGTATAACGCCCATATATCGTTCATTTAGCCACAAAATGAAAACTGATGGGCATTATTTGGAAACTTATCTCTGAGCGTTGGTTTCCCCATGTGAAAAAAATAATACCGCTCGCCCACTTTTTTTGGGTGGTATCACCAGAATGGGCGAAATCAATGCCCATAATATCGCCCAGCGCAACTTTCCTCACAGAATTAATGCCGAGATTCAATAATACCGCCGGCGCACTTTTTTTGTCGTAAAGATCATATTTGTCGAAACTAGCGGCCATGAGATCGTCCAGCGTCACTTTCACCACCTCGCACACATATCGGCCACAATATTGCTCGCCCAAAAAAACGTCCAGAAAAAGTGAAACTAATCACAGCATTATGGACGCCATGTTCTACATCACTTGTCGCATCTTTTAAAAGGCTGCTGTGCTTCAACCTCGGGGGAGTTCGGATGTACTCTGGAGGTCGTTGGAGTTGATGTGAACATCTGAACAAACATCTTGACCATACTGTGACCGATTGGAATTTAATAGGTGTCTTCGTCGGGACATTCATTGTTTGTGACCAGTCGGTGGAAAACAGAGAACTATTGCAATGGGGCCTGTCCTTTCTCACCCTCTCTTGATGACCAATTACTTGCTGCAGACTCGAGATGGCTGAAGGTATGCTCCACAGCATTATGTGCCCAATGTAAGATGTGCCAGACTGATGAGGAGGACCAGACGTTACATCCCCCGCAAGTACAGGGATAAGCAGTCTTACCTCGACTTTCCTGACACCACCTGCCTTCGGAGATTGTGCTTCCACAAAGAGGTTATCACTGAGGTATGCCAGCTCATAAGGGGAGATCTGCAGCCTGCCAGCACCATCAGTACTGCACTGTCCATTGAGGTCAAAGTCACCATGGCACCATCATTCTATGCGTCGGGTTCTTTTCAGGCCTTAGCTGGCGACACTTGCGGTCTGTTTCAGCATGCCACACATTGCTGCATTAGGCAGGTCACTGAAGCCCTGTATGCACGTAGAAGGGACTTGATCAGCTTCCCTATGACCAGGGAGGCACAGAGTGAGAGGGCTGTAGGATTCTCCAGAAGTGCAAACTTCCCCAAGGTGCAGGGAGCAATAGACTGTATGCACATTACAATGCGGGTACCTTTTCAGGATGCAGAGGTTTTCAGGACCGCAAGGGATTCCACTCCCTGAATGTCCAACTCGTTGTTGACCACCAGCAAATTATAATGGCAGTGAATGCTAAATTTCCGGGCAGCATCCATGATGCTCACATCCTGCGTGAGAGCATTGTATCTGACTTATTTAACAATCAGCCACAAGGTCAATGCTGGATGCTTGGTGACAAAGGATATGGCCTCGCCATCTGGCTGATGACCCCACTCCGTGATATCCACACCAAAGCCGAGAGGTGATACAATGAGAGTCACAGAGCCACTCGCAATATCATGGAGAAAACCATTGGAGTGCTTAAGCAGTGTCTTAGATGCCTGGACCACTCAGGAGGCGAGCTCAAATACCACCCTGAGCAGGTAGCTCAAATGGTGTGCTCAATGCTGCACAACAGGTGGGGACAAGAATTGCCAGATGAGCCTGAGAGTCCACCTCACCAGAGAGAGGAAGAGGAGGATGAGGAGGCGGACGCTGACATCGGCCCACACAATCAGGCTGAAACCGAAGCCATGCCCCCGCCCCCCTGTAGACTGCATGAAAGGACACGTGGTGGCAGGATAGCTGCAAGACACTTATGTCAGGAGGTCATCAATGATCGCTTTGCCTGAAAGAATGTTGGTGGTATTTACAAGGCTTACACACTGCTGGGTGTGCAGGTCATACATCAATGGTGGGCATCACCTTAGTGACATTTAAAGTTTAAGTTGATTGAAATTAAGTGTAATTATACCCTTTGATGTTAAGGAATCACCAGCGTGTAACAGTGCAGCTTTCTGAGTCAATGCGCAACAAGGTTTTGTTAAATAAAAAACATTTAAACAGAACAGTTGTCTGAAATCATCAGTATTTCTTTAAAAAACAACCCTTCCCCCCCACCCCCTGACCCCCTGCTTCTACTCCCCACCTCTACACCTTCTCCTTCCCCTCCTGACTCCAAGCCGCCTGGCCGAGGAGCTCCTCAGGCGATGCTTCATTGGTGGGGGGGATGACGGCCAAACCGCTGCTTGGGCGGATGCAGGAGAGGACAGTCCCGAAGTGGGAACATGCTCCGAACCAGAAGCAAGATGTTCATGAGAGCCAGGATGTTGCTCCTGGCTCTCATGTGTGATTGGCAATAGGGGTGCAGCACCTTGGGGTGCAGTGCCACGCTCTGCGATCTCTGGGAGTCCTCTGCCACCAGTGTTCCTGGCTACCAGCCCCAGGTCCTCCACCATCCCTTCCATATTATATCTTATTTGTTGGACAAAAACACGGTGCCAACTATGTTCTTGGTGCTTAGAGGCTTTTTGCTGCTGGTGAATCTCTCTCGTGCCTCCCACTACAGCCAAACAAGCACACACCACAGCCACATACGCCTTCAGTCCCTCTCAGCTCCCTCTCTGTCTCCTCTTCTGCGCATGTCATGATGACCCTTGACCTCCTGAATCGCGGGAATCGAGCAGTGCCATGCCGTTGCTAAGGATGGCGCCACTTTACGGCAGAAGGTCAGCGAGATTTAACGCTACCGCCCATTTCATATCGCTCACGGTAACTCCCAATTTCAAAAACAAGGTGCTTTGAGAATGGGCGAGAAGCCGGCGATCTGAAAATCCATTTTTACCGCCAACGCCGGATATAATGCTCATTTTTGGGCGATATCTAGCCCATGGTCTCAGAATAAGGGTTCGCCTATTTAAAACTGAAATGAGGAGGAATTTCTTCTCTCAGAGGTTTGTAAATCTATGAAATTCGCTGCCCCAGAGAGCTGTGGAGGCTGGGTCATTGAATATATTTAAGGTGGAGATAGACAGATTTTTGAGTGATAAGGCAATAAAGGATTATGGGCAGCAGGCAGGGAAGTAGAGCTGAGTCCATGATCAGATCAGCCATGATCTTATTAATTGGTGGAGCAGGCTCGAGGGGCCAAATGTCCTACTCCTGCTCCTATTTCTTATGTTCCTATGTTCTTAAGTTACAGGACTAGTAATTCAAGAATATAAGAATATAAGAATATAAGAATTAGGAACAGGAGTAGGCCATCTAGCCCCTCGAGCCTGCTCCGCCACTCAACAAGATCATGGCTGATCTGGCCGTGGACTCAGCTCCACTTACCCGCCCGCTCTCCATAACCCTTAATTTCCTTATTGGTTAAAAATCTATCTATCCGTGACTTGAATACATTCAATGAGCTAGCCTCAACTGCTTCCTTGGGCAGAGAATTCCACAGATTCACAACCCTCTGGGAGAAGAAATTCCTTCTCAACTCGGTTTTAAATTGGCTCCTCCGTATTTTGAGGCTGTGCCCCCTAGTTCTAGTCTCCCCTACCAGTGGAAACAACCTCTCTGCCTCTATCTTGTCTATTCCTTTCATTATTTTAAATGTTTCTATAAGATCACCCCTCATCCTTCTGAACTCCAACGAGTAAAGACCCAGTCTACTCAATCTATCATCATAAGGTAACCCCCTCATCTCCGGAATCAGCCTAGTGAATCGTCTCTGTACCCCCTCCAAAGCCAGTATATCCTTCCTTAAGTAAGGTGACCAAAACTGCATGCAGTACTCCAGGTGCGGCCTCACCAATACCCTGTACAGGTGCAGCAGGACCTCCCTGTTTTTGTATTCCATCCCTCTCGCAATGAAGGCCAACATTCCATTCGCCTTCCTGATTACCTGCTGCACCTGCAAACTAACTTTTTGGGATTCATGCACAAGGACCCTCAGGTCCCTCTGCACCGCAGCATGTTGTAATTTCTCCCCATTCAAATAATATTCCATTTTACTGTTTTTTTTTTCAAAGGTGGATGACCTCACACTTTCCGACATTGTATTCCATCTGTCAGACCTTAGCCCATTCGCTTAACCTATCTAAATCTCTTTGCATAATTCAGAGGTCTGGACTAATGATCTGGAGACACAAGTTCAAATCCCATCATGGCAACTGTGGAATTTAAATTCAATTAAATCGATCTGGAATAAAAAGCTAGTACCAGTAATGGTGACCTTGGGCTCAAATTTCCCCAACCCCTTTTTCTGGCGCCCTCACCCGAGGTGCACCACTTTTGTCCGCCTCCAAGTGCGCCGAAAATCTTCCTCCCGATTCTGGCCGTTCCCCAGCCTCTACTCAGTGGCGGCATAGCGTGGCCCAATGTATTGGGGGTGGAGCCAGGTCCTGGTGCTGAAAACAGTGCCGGGACCTCTGCACATGCGCGCTAGAGTCTGCGCGCATGTGCAGTAGCTCCTGGCAGGCCGAATCTGTGAGTGCCCGCTGCAGGCTGTGTGGGAGGGGCCCAAAGGACGCCGTCCCTACCCCTGGCCAAATGGGCTCCCTCATTGGCGGCCCCTAAGGTAGGACTTCTATTTTTTATTTGTTATTTACTGATTGATTGATTGCTTACTACTTTGGTCTTGGTGCTTTAGGTGCAGGGTTCCTTCTATTTTTTATTTGTTAATTAATTGCTTATTACTTTTTGTGCTTGGTGCAAATCTACTGTTTTGTTTTGCGCCGCCCTGCCCCCACCCCCCCCCCATCCGGTTCCCTTCCCTCCCCTATCCCTGCCCTAATGTCCGTCGATGTACTAATGTGCGCTGCTTTCTTCACTGCCTGCAATGTTTTTTAGAGCTGGCCACATACGCTGGCCTCAGTGGATTTAACTGGCGAAAGTGACATAAATGGCCAAAACTGGTGTAAGTGGCTGGGAACGCCCCATTTTGAAAAAAAAACTGAACCAAATAAAATTGTACCTAACTGAGTTATTCTGGAGCAAGTTTATTGGGGAAAATGGCGTTTTTCAACTTATGCCAGAAAAACCAACTTACTCCCAAAAAATTGGAGCAAGTCATGGCCAAAATTGGCCCCCATGATACTACCATATTGTCATAAAAACCCTGGTTCACTAATGTCTTTTAGGGAAGGAAATCTGTCCATATGTGACTCCAGACCCACAGCAACGTTCCCTCTGAAAAGGCCTAGCAAGCCATTCAGTTGTATTCAAGAAGACAGCTCACCACCAAGCTCTCGAGGGCCATTAGCGATGGGCAATAAACGCTGGCCTTCCCAGCGACCACATCCTGTGAATGAATTAAAAAAAATATACGGACATACATCATTCAAGGGCAATGGATGGAAGGATTTATCCTGGGGAAATAATATTTAAAGATTAAAAGGAAAGAGCATTTACTGGAGCTGTTGTAAATATTATTGCACAATTAGCAATCATGGGAAGCATTCAAAATACTATAAGACAATGTCAGTGGGCGATAACTGTATGCCATCCACACTAAATACATACTATTATTGTCAAGTAATGATGGGGGACGCCTATTTTGGTGGACTCGGCAAGGTCATTAGACCTCTTCAGCACTGCAGCCACATCCACTAAGTGGTACTATCGACATTTATGCTTCTGACTACCTCCTGACACCTAGTCCATGCTGCTAATGTTGACACCTGGCAGCTATCTACTGGAAATATGGCTTCCCTCCTCGGATGCACTTACCCAGGAAGATCCCCATTGCCCCATCAGAAAACTGGCTGGCCACCAGCTACTCGTTGATATTGCTGGAAAGTTTTGTGCTTGGCCTTTGCACCCAAGTACAGTAGAGGCAGATTAAAATGCGATTTTCTGTGTTCTCTTGGGTGAGCTCCCAATGTGGGGTCTTGTTGATGGCCTGGAGCTCGCCCACACTATGCAAATTAGACTGACCTGTAAAAGAAAGATGGGGTCAGCTCACTAACTGCTGGGTGTGTGCTAGTAACATCCTGTCTGGAATCCAGTCAAATGGAGGCCCCTGACTAAAAGCAGGGATGATAAGTACTGAGTCTATCATTCCTAAATCTTTCCTTTTTGCCATCACAAGTTACTAAGGGCAAGTTTTGTGTAACTCTGCAGATAAGTCATGGGGCTAAATCTGCCTTTCTGTTTAGCGAGGCTCCAGACAGGGAGCCTAGCCTTGCAAAATGTACTCTTAGAACTAGTTTAGATCTGAATGTACAACCTTTTAAACTTACAATTAAAATTTACAAAATGAGCACAATGTATCAATTTCCTCAAATTCTCTAGCATAAAATGTATTTTCATATTAAAGTGATAATGATCTTGGACCATTATAGAATATAAAGATACATATTTGATGAGCACGAGGATAAAAGTTCTTTTAAATTGATCACATTACTATTTCTAGAGCAGTACAGAAAGCTGCTTGAATAATTCAATGCAGCTACTTGTCAATTCAGAAGGCTTTGCGAGCCAGGGCTGCTCTTACTATTATCACTGGATTTCTTCTTGCTTCACTTGCTGTAGAGGTTATTCTGACATACTGCCAGTCACAGGCTTTTATTTCAGGGCACCCACAAGTCAGTGACTCGGAGGGCTCAAATTTCCCCAGGAGTTGGCCTGCTTCTTTTGGAGCAAGTAGCTTTTTTTGGAGTAACTTAAAAATTGCAAATTTCCCAATTCAACCTGCTCCAGTGTAAGTCAGTTAGTTAGGTATTTTTTTAGGCTAGTTTTTTTTCTCCAAAAGGGGGCGTGACCAGCCACTTACACTTGTTTTGGCCATAGAAGCAAATTTGGCCAGCTAAATGTTACTCCAAACTAACTTCGGCCGGTGTATGTGGCCACCTTTGTAGGCACAGAAAAACCTTACCGATATTTAAGAAATCAGCGCAGGTAGCCATAGATAGGGGGGAAGGCAAGTTAGAGGATTCTAAAGCACTAAATACCATCACAGCATCAGCACAACATCACAACATCTTCACGACATCATCAAAAATAAATGAAAGATAAATCAGCTGCTGAAGATAGAGCAGTCCTGCCTTGCCGACTGCAGAACGCACCGGCTAGCCCTTCGGCCAGGGCTAGGGGCGGCAGGTACGCATGACCGTAGGGGTGAGGGATGTTTTTTTTTACAGTTGTTCCTAAATGTTGTGTGGTGATAATGGAACGTGATTCAGTCTTAATGCAAAAAATCTTTTATTGGAAAGTTTACAATGCACTTTAACAACAACAACAACAACAGCAAAGAAAGGCTGCACCCATCTCTCACCCATATATCGGAGAATGTGCACTTCCTCATAGGGTCGGTGATGGTGGTAGGGAGTGGGGGGGGTGTTGGGGGGCCGGCTTGGTTCTCAACAGAGGGTGGTGTGGGGATTGCAGTGGGAGTGGCATATGATTGTCAGGCCTGTATGCCCTTATTGCAGCAGTTAGCTCCCTCATGACCTCTGCCATCGTTTGCACTCCCTCTGACATGCCCGCCCTCATTTCCTGTCTCAGTGCTGATATTTCTCCGACAGTGTCGCAACCTCATCACACACTGCACTGACAGCGGCCACGAGTTATCAGGTGACGGCATTGGTCTCCTCACCCAATGATATAATCTGATGTACATCTGATGAAAGCTGCATCTCAGGAGAGACTGGTCGGCTTCTCCTTCCCCTCGCCGTGGGTCTGCCTAGTGGCACCCCTCCAGTGCGAGGCGCAGGCCGGGATGGTGGGGCCCTGGATGTTCCAACCTGCATTCCACCACCGCCACTGGGACCTGCAACCTCGGAAAGTGTGAAACCAAGGAATGTCGTTGCAGAACTCATGGAGGTGTCTGGCAAAGTGATGCCCTGTACCATGGACTGATCCATATCATGATCAGCATTCCCCCGTGAACACAGATCCATGGACCCCTCCTCCCCCCACCCGCCTTGGTCTGGAGTGGACGCATCTGGATCTTCTTGTTGATTTTCAGGATGTTCAGGTTTATCTTCTTGTTCTGCAAAGTATAACAGATCAGTCAAATGGTTAGCAGGAAAGTAGGGGACAGGATGGGTGGAATGAGTAGTCTCGCGTGCAGCAGGCCAGTCAGCAGGTTGATTTGAAGGGCGACGATGCATTTTCATGATTGACCCTCACCCTCGCCTGTGGGCCCAGCTTGTGCAGAGCTGATTCTTTTTCTGCCGGTGTGACTCAGCAAGGCAGCGACCCTCTGTTCCAGTGGTGATAGTTGGTGCAGATTTGGTGGCCCTCCTCCTGTTCTAGTTCTCTCCCTTTTGTTGTGGGCCAGTTTCTTCTGCAAAGATGAAAATATAATTTGTGCCACATGGTGAGCTTCTGATGGATGTGACATATACAGATGATCACAGTAACAATTGCAATTCCATTTAAAACTCAAGATAATACTTACTCTCACTACTTGACCAATGTCCTGCCATTTCTTTTTACACTGGTTTCCACTTCTTACGGTCTTCACTCCTGCGGAGAATTCTTCTGCAACTAGGTTCCAGCGTCTCCTCATTTCTTTGGGTGGAACTTTTGTGGGACCACTCTTACTGATATCCAGCCCCTGCCATCTGTCCTCAATGACAAGTGACTAGTTTCTCCACCTCCTCATGCAAGAAGTCCTTCGTCCTTGTTGCACGCTCTTGCATCATTGGTGTATTGGATTTACACTCAGGTCATCTTGAAACCACACAGTTTTCACCTTTCATGCATCTATGCAGCACTCCATTCTACTCCCTCAGGCACCCAAAAATCACATTTCACACGTTACCTTCTAATATGGCCCACTGCCAATGCTGCTGAAGCACTGAGGACACTCTCCCTTTAAATGGTCGATTGCCAAGGTTCCTGCACGCGTTAACACGCATTGCACATGTGCGCACACACAAACGGTCATGCGTCCCCCTGCCGGCACTCGAGGACACGCCAGGCCTAACCCCCCCGCCCTGTCGGCTGCGCTGAACAAGCGCGGCCCAAGCTCCTCCCCCCGCGGGTTTCTCTGCGTCACGCCACGGGTGCGCAGTGATCCAGGAACGTCCAAATTATCCCGGTAAGTTTTCGCCGCATTTTTTCCCCCACGAAGTTGGTGCACCACATCTAACTATGCCGCTCTAAGCAGCCTGGGAAATTTGGGGTCGTAGTCATTAATGTTGCTTTCTTGGAGAGGCCACTGTCCTTCCAATTACGTTTTTTTGGCATTTTGTTACGAGACAAATTCTTCCATAAAATGACGATACTCTGATTGGCTAGGCAAGGTGCAGAAAGAAAGTTTGATCAGAATTGTATGTAAGATTTAAATTTGATTAGCTTGGGGTGAATTGTAAATAGAATATTTAATTTAAACAATTGATGATGTACACACACCATAGCCATAACAGTGTGTTGTTTGTGGATACTAGATGTGATGTGTTCAGTTAGCCACTACTTCAATGATGTACTCAGTTTCTTTAAATGGATGTTGTTGCCATTTTAAACTGCGTTACAAGATGGTTTGCAATGTGTAAAATTGTGACAGATGGAGTGATGTCATTAGTGTGCAGTACCATGATCAGCAGCACTTCTCAGGCTTTATCTTTACAATAAATTTAATGAGTTTCACAATATCACATTCAAGGAGATAAACAGTTCAATATTATTTGCCGCTGTGTGATCACAGATCTTAGCTTCATGGTTCGAGGGGCTGATCATACCCACACCCACTAACATCTGCCCTTTAACGTTATACGTTAATGTGAGGTTCATTTGCATAATTCCTCTTTGTGAAAAGTGTTATTAACCACTGAAGCTTCCTCGGTAGTTACGTTTTACCAAATGACCCACAACGGCACTTTTTGTAAGTTTCTAATGCTGTATATTATGAAATCAGAATTAGAAAAATGTATGGAATCATGGAATTTTTCAATTCATATTATCAGAAAAAAATAGAACCTTTTAAAAATGTGAAAATTGTTTTAAAGCAGTTGTGACACTGTCAAATGGGGTTCCTGTTTAATGAGAGATAACAGCTACAATTGTAATTTTTCTTTAGTTTCTTCTTAGGATGTGGGCAATATTGGCAAAGCTGCAATTATTGCGCAGTTATGTTATTCCCTCACCAGCTGATGCAGATCCAGTCTGGCAGCTATCTCCTTCAGCTCTCGGCCAGCTCACTCAGTAGTGGTACCTTTGAGCCACTCTTTGTGATGCCCATTAATGTCCTCATCAAGTGTATGTTTTGTTCCCTTGGTTGCCTCAGCGCTTCCGAAAAAAGACGTTCGACATGCAGGAGTACTGATTCATAAGTTGAAGGCCTTTATCAAATGTCATCATTAATTTTTAATTTACATTTTTTAATTTAAGATTTGCGACGTGGGGAAAGAACAGGGGAATGGGATTAAAAGGATAGATTTTTCAAAGAGTCAGCACAAGTACGATGAGCCAAATGGTTCCCTTCTGTGCTTTGCGATTGTATTTTTTATTTTATTTGTTCACGGGATGTGGGTGTCACTGGCAAGGCCAACATTTGTTGCCTATCCCTCATTGCCCTTGAGAAGGTGCTGGTGAGCCGTCTTCTTGAACCGCTGCAGTTGGTGATACTTCTTTGTAGCGGTTTGGTACAACTGAGTGCATTGAGAGGCCATTTCAGAAGGCAGTTAAGAGTCAGCCACATTGTTGTGGATCTGGAGTTACATATAGGCCAGACCAGGTAAGGACAGCAGATTTCCTTCCCTAAAATACATTAGTGAATTAGTTAGGTTTTTATGACGATCTGATAGTTTCCTGGTCACCATTACTGATACTAGCTTTTTATTCCAGATTAATTTAATCAACTGAATTTAAATTCCCCAGCTGCTGTGGTGGCACTCATGATTCTGGATCATTAGTCCAGGCATCTGAATTACTAGTCCAGTAACATAACCAGAATGCTATCGCACCCTTAGTTCGAATGATTATATGCTTCTATGAATTAAGGAGAACAATAGGGGAGCTACTATATTTTATTGACAGAATAGGCTCTTTTGTGCATCTGAATGCTGAGAGCTGCCTGCAGGTGTGCTTTTGAACAATAATGAGGTATAATATCATGCAAAGCATAATTTTTCCATTTAGAAATGTTAACACATTGGCCCCTATTTTCCACTTGCTGGATTTTTGGTGCCCACGCATGTTAATGTATGATTTTTTTGTGTACGTTTGGGCGAAAAAAAAATCGGGACTTTCGCCAAGCAAATATTTGAATTTGGCGCCGCGCTTTCCGAAGTTGTCTGGCATGGATGCTACCGGGATATTTGGCATCCACTACCATGATCTGCTGTAGATCGTCGCACACCAGCTGCACATTTTGGGAGTGGAACCCTTTCCTGTTGCGGTAAACTTCGGAATCTTGCAAGGGTGCTCTCAAGGTGATGCGGGTACAATCAATGGTACCCTGTACCCTGGGGAAGCCAGCAATTCTGGAGAATCCCACAGCCCTGTCTCTCATTGTCTGTGTGGTCATAGGGAAAGTGATGAACTGGTCCCTTTTGGTATACAGTGCAGCAGTCACCTGGCGAATGCAGCAATGGGTGGCGTGCTTCAAGATCGAGCATACCTTCCCCGTTGAAGTTTGAAATGATCCCATAGCATAGAAGTCAAGTGCTGCTGTTACCTTTACTCCTACAGGTAGTGCAGTCCTCCTTCCACTTCTTGGCCATATTCTGCCCTGATTAGTTGGCAGATCTCAGTGATGACCTCCTTTCTGAATCACAGTCTGCGAACGCAGTCTGCCTCACTCAGTTGCAGGTATGAGCTCCTCTCCCTATAGACTCACTGAGTGTAAGGCCTCCTCCCCATCAATCTGTCTCCCCGATATCGGCGTTGAATTATTGGTCATCTCTGCATGCCATGTATGCATCAGGCATGCTGAAAATTGCACCCAATATTATTGTTATTATGCAGATAAATAGTTAAATCCATTTCCCTCCACAAGGCTGGGTGATGGCCTAGATTGGACCACACCCTGATCTGCGCATGCGTTTATTTGTACAGTGCTGATCTTGGGTCACCTGTGACAAATGGTGATTTCTAGCTTGCTGCTGTGCCTGTGTACAAAATGTCCCGTTTCGGTTGCTGACTGAGCTCGAGGCACAGGTCGAAGGAGTGCTGGCTGGGCAGGATCACACGGACTGCTGGTCATAAGTACAACAACTCGACGCTCGGCTTCAAAAGCAGCCCGGGCTCTGGTGCTTGTGTCCGGCCGAGCTTGCGATCCTGCCCTGCCGGCACTCCTTCAACCTGTGCCGGGAGCCCAGTCAGCAACGATTGTGTTTGGGTGGACAGTCGTGATTTGGGTGAAATAGAACCCAGCCGGATAGAGTTATTTCAGTTACCTCCGAAAAAATTATACATTTGTTTTTTACATTGTCTTGCTCCAAAAACTCAGAAATTACTTTCCAAGTTATTTTCAGAGTACCATGTCAAAAAGAATCCATGCATTTGTACTTTATTTTGTCTTCTTTTGCCTGGCCCCAATGTCCTTTTGTGCGCCGCACCGATTTTCTTAAGTTCACAGGAGGGTTTTTATTTCGGGGCTTTTGGGCTGTGTGTGCCGTGCTGAAAAAAAATTCGTGGACGGCCAAAATCGCCTAACTGCACAAAAACAGCATTTTCACTCATGTCTGCACCAAAAAATGTTAAACTGGCGCATATGGTCGATGCTGGCGTACAAACGTTAGTGAAAGTTGGAAACAGAGGATTTCATACAAAAAAACATTTGGACGCCAAAAAACGGCGTTCAATTGTGGCAAAAATAGAGGCCAATGTATTTCATTTTTCAGAGTCATTTTGAGCCTTTTTTTATTTGTTTCTGGGATGTGGGTGTCGCTGGCAAGACCATTTATTGCCCATCCCTAAATGCCCAAGAGAAGGTGGTGGTGAGCGGCCTTCTTGAACCACTGCTGTCCATGTGGTGAAGGTACTCCCCAACCCTCTTCTACATAAGAACATAAGAAATAGGAACAGGAGTAGGCCATACGGCCCCTCGAGCCTGCTCCGCCATTCAATAAGATCATGGCTGATCTGATCATGGACTCAGCTCCACTTCCCTGCCCGCTCCCCATAACCCCTTATCCCCTTATCAATTAAGAAACTGTCTCTTTCTGTCTTAAATTTATTCAATGTCCCAGCTTCAACAGCTCTCTGAGGCAGCGAATTTCACAGATTTACAACCCTCTGAGAAAATAAATTTCTGCTCATCTCAGTTTTAAATGGGCGGCCCCTTATTCTAAGATCATGCCCTCGAGTTCGAGTCTCCCCATCAGTGGAAACATCCTCTCTGCATCCACCCTATCAAGCTCCCTCATAATCTTATACGTCTCGATAAGATCACCTCTCTTCTTCTGAATTCCATTGAGTAGAGGCCCAACGTACTCAACCTTTCCTCATAAGTCAAACCCCTCATCTGCGGAATCAACCTAGTGAACCTTCTCTGAACTGCCTCCAAAGCAAGTATATCTTTTCGTAAATATGGAAACCAAAACTGCATGCAGTATTCCAGGTGTGGCCTCATCAATACCTTATATAGCTGTAGTAAGACTTCCCTGCTTTCATACTCCATTCCCTTTACAATAAAGGCCAAGATACCATTGGCCTTCCTGATCACTTGCTGTACCTGCATACTATCCTTTTGTGTTTCATGCACAAGTACCCCCAGGTCCCGCTGTACTGCAGCACTTTGCAATCTTTCTCCATTTAAATAATAACTTGCCCTTTGATTTTTTTCTGCCAAAGTGCATGACCTCACACTTTCCAACATTATACTCCATCTGCTAAATTGTTGCCCATTCACTTAGCCTGAATATGTCCTTTTGCAGATTTTTTGTGTCCTTCTCACTCATTGCTTTTTCTCCCATCTTTGTATCGTCAGCAAACTCAGCTATGTTACACTCAGTCTCTTCTTCCAAATCATTAATTTAGATTGTAAATAGTTGGGGTCCCAGCACTGATCCCTGCGGCACCCCACTAGTTACTGGTTGCCAACAAGAGAATGAACCATTTATCCTGACTCTCTGTTCTCTGTTAGTTAGCCAATCCTCTATCCATGCTAATATATTACCCCCAACCTCGTGAATTTTTATCTTGTGCAGTAACCTTTTATGTGGCACCTTGTCAAATGCCTTCTGGAAGTCCAAATACACCACATCCACTGGTTCGCCTTTATCCACCCTGTTCATTACATCCTCAAAGAACTCCAGCAAATTTGTCAACCTCGATTTCCCCTTCATAAATCCATGCTGACTCTGCCTGACCGAATTTGCTTTTCCAAATGTCCTGCTACTGCTCAATTTTCCTCGCTGTCATGTTTCACCTCACAGTCAACAAGCTCCCCGCTGGAGTGCAACTAAACTACAGAACCAGTGGGAACCTGTTCAACCTTTTCCATCTCCAGGCCAGGTCCAAGACCACCCCAACCTCTGTCGTTGGGCTAGAGTACGTGGACGATACCTGCGTCTGCACAGAGGCTGAACTCCAGGGCATAGTTGATGTATTTACTGAGGCATACGAAAGCATGGGCTTTACGCTAAACATCTGTAAGACAAAGGTCCTCCACCAGCCTGTTCTTGCCGCACACCACTGCACCCCAGTCATCAAGATCCACGGCACAGCCTTGGACAACGTGGACCATTTCCTATACCTCGGGAGCCTCTTATCAACAAGAGCAGACATTGACGATGAGATTCAACACCGCCTCCAACGTACCAGTGCAGCCTTCGGCCGCCTGAGGAAAAGAATATTTGAAGACCAGGACCTCAAAACTGCCAATAAGCTCATGGTCTACAGGGCTGTTGTAATACCTGTCCTCCTGTATGGCTCAGAGACATGGACCATCTACAGTAGACACCTCAAGTCGCTGGAGAAATACCACCAATGATGCCTCCGCAAGATCCTACAAATCCCCTGGGAGGACAGATGCACCAATATTAGCGTCCTCAACCAGGCCAACATCCCCAGTGTTGAAGCACTGACCACACTGGATCAGCTCCGCTGAGCAGGCCACATTGTTCGCATGCCTAGACATGAGACTCCCAAAGCAAGCGCTCTACTCGGAACTCCTTCACGGCAAGTGAGCCAAAGGTGGGCAGAGGAAATGTTACAAGGACACCCTCAATGCCTCCCTGATAAAGTGTAACATCCCCACTGACACCTGGGAATCCCTGGCGCTGAGCACCTCGAGTCTCATCGCCGAGAGCATGCAGAAATCAAGCACAGGCAGCGGAAAGGGCGTGCGCAAACCAATCCCACCCACCCTTTCCCTCAATGACTATCTGTCCCATTGAGGGACTGTGGTTCTCGTTTTGGACTGTTCAGCCACCTAAGGACACATTTTAAGAGTGGAAGCAAGTCTTCCTTGATTCTGAGGGACAGCCTATGATGATGATGAAGGTAATCCCTCAGTGTTGTTAGGGAGGGAGTTCCAGGACTTTGACTCAGTGACATTGAAGGAATGGTGATATGTTTCCAAGTCAGGGTGGTGTGTGACTTGGAGGGGAACTTAAAACATGTTTTGCTATTGTCCAGGTTCATTACATACCAGCAACATGGAATTGGAGGCTGCAGACTTGATTCACAAAAGCTTAAATTCTGAATTGGAAGAAAATGTGTTAGGACCATACTCCCTGAACTCCGAGGAATTTCAGGAATTTGTCCGTGCAAGTGACAATAATCAATCATATGTTAAACATTTTGCATCTATGCATGCTCCTTATCAACTTTTCCCATCACAAATTTCTATGTTCACATTTATGATGAAAATTGCAACACTGTATTACACCCTCTCACCAATGGTGATGCTGTAGTGTCTCAGTTTTGTATTTCCCAGCAACTCAGACTATACTGCAAAGAAACTCCTATGCTCCAAGCCTCCAACCACCCTGCTTCTCTGTTTCCTAAATTTTCATATGTTTTACTATGCATCTTACAAAATTTGGTCCTTCCATGACCTCTACAGAGAAGAAAAATAGGGAGGTCACATATTACTTGGAAAATAAGAATCTAAATGGGGTAGAGGAGCAAAGGGATCTCTGGGAACAAATACACAAATCACTAAATGTATCGACGCAGGTTAACAAGGCCATAAAAAAGCAAACCAAGCACTCGGATTTATTTCTAAAGGGATAGAATTGATAAGTAGTGACGTTATGCTAAACTTGTATCGGACCATGGCTAGACCACACTTCGAGTACTGTGTGCAGTTCTGGTCGCCATATTATAAAAAGGATATAGAGACACTGGAGAGGGTGCAGAGAAGATTTACAAGGATGAGACCATAAATGTGAGGGTACACATATCAGGAAAGGATGAACAGGCTGGGCCTCTTTTCTCTTGAAAAGAGAAGGCTCAGGGGTGACCTAATAGAGGTCTTTAAAATCATGAAACGTTTGATAGAGTGGATACAGGGAGAATGTTTCCACTTGTGGGGGAAGAGCATAACTAGAGGCCATCAATATAAGACAGTCAGCAAGAAATCCAATAGAGAATTCAGAAGAAACTTCTTTAAGCAGAGATTGGTGAGAGTGTAGAACTCGCTACCACAGGGAGTGGTTGAAGCGTATAGTATAGATTCATTTAAGGGGAGGGGCTAGGTAAGCATATGAGGGAGAAGGGGATAGAGGGTTATGCTGATAGGGTTAAATGAGGAATGACGGGAGGAGGCTTGACGAGCACAAACACCGGCATGGACTGGTTGGGCTGAATGGCCTGTTTCTGTGCCATATATCCGAGGTAATCATATGTAAAATCCTTTAAACAGATGGCTTCTGGGTGACAAAGCCTACCTCCTGCTCCTATAGCTAATGAGCTCACTAAGAACAGGCTGAACTACTAGATTGGTCATCAAGGAGATCATTGGGGTCTTAAAGGCCTATCTGTGCAGGCTGGACAGGTTGGGAAGGGCTCTGTAGTAGGCTCCTGATTGTTCACCTTGAATCATTACAGCCTGCTCTGCCTTTCACAACCTCACCATTCAAAAAAGGTTGGTGATTGCCATTGCAGGTGAGGACTGGCTGCTTTGAAAGCAAAATTAAATATAGTTGAGCATCATGATGTCCGCTACTCAGAAAACTGAACACATCAGCACAGCTCATCACTGAAGTTTTCTTTTGTGTGTAAAGCTGAAACACAGGACTACAGCGGAAGCAGCATGCTATAAATGGGCTAAGCGACCCCACAATCAGCGGATCAGATCAAAGCTCTGCAGTCCTGCCACATCCAGTCGTGAATGGTGGTGGACCATTCAACAACTAACGGGAGGAGGAGGCTCCATGAATCTCCCCATTCTGAATGATGACGGAGCCCAGCACGTGAGTACAAAAGACAAGGTTGAAGTGTTTGCAACTATCTTCAGCCAGAAGTGCCATGAGTGCTGCAGTACAGTGGGACCTGGGGGTACTTGTGCATGAAACACAAAAGATTAGAATGCAGTTACAGCAAGTGATCAGGAAGGCCAATGGAATCTTGGCCTTTATTGCAAAGGGGATGGAGTATAAAAGCAGGGAAGTCTTGCTACAGTTATACAGGGTATTGGTGAGGCCACACCTGGAATACTGTGTGCAGTTTTGGTTTCCATATTTACGAAACGATATACTTGCTTTGGAGGCAGTTCAGAGAAGGTTCACTAGGTTGATTCCGGAGATGAGGGGGTTGACTTATGAAGAAAGGTTGAGTCGGTTGGGCCTCTACTCGTGTCACTAAGGAAGACATGAATAACCTCCCGAAAATACTAGGGGATCGAGGGTCTAGCGAGAAGGAGGAACTGAGGGAAATCCTTATTGGTCAGGAAATGGTGTTAGGGAAATTGAAGGGACTGAAGCCTGATAGTCTGCATCCCAGAGTACTTAAGGAAGTGGCCCTAGAAATAGTAGATGCATTGGTGGTCATTTTCCAACATTCCATGGACTCTGGATCAGTTCCTATGGATTGGAGGGTAGCTAATGTAACACCACTTTTTAAAAAAGGAGGAAGAGAGAAAACAGGGAATTATAGACTGATTAGCCTGACATCAGCAGTGGGGAAAATGTTGGAATCAATTATTAAGGATGAAATAGCAGCGCATTTGGTAAGCAGTGACAGGATCGGTCCAAGTCAGCATGGATTTATGAAGGGGAAATCATGCTTGACAAATCTTCTAGAGTTTTTTGAGGATGTAACTAGTAGAGTGGATAAGGGAGAACCAGTGGATGTGGTGTATTTGGACTTTCAAAAGGCTTTTGATAAGGTCCCACACAAGAGATTGGTGTGCAAAATTAAAGTATATGGTATTGGGGATAATGTATTGACGTGGATAGAGAACTGGTTGGCAGACAGGAAGCAAAGAGTGGGAATAAACGGGTCCTTTTCAGAATGTCAGGCAGTGATTAGTGGGGTGCCACAGGGTTCAGTGCTGGGACCCCAGTTATTTACAATATACATTAATGATTTAGACGAAGGAATTGAAGGTAATATCTCCAAGTTTGCAGATGACACTAAGCTGGGTGGCAGTGCGAGCTGCGAGGAGAATGCTAAGAGGCTGCAGGGTGACTTGGACAGATTAAGTGAATGGGCAAATGCCTGGTAGATGCAGTATAATGTGGATAAATGTGAGGTTATCCACTTTGGTGGCAAAAACAGGAAGGCAGAATATTATCTGAATGGTGACAGATTAGTAAAAGGGGAGGTGCAAAGAGACCTGGATGTCATGGTACATCAGTCATTGAAGGTAGGCATACAAGTACAGCAGGCAGTGAAGAAAGCAAATGGCATGTTGGCCTTCATAGCAAGAGGCTTTGAGTATAGGAGCAGGGAGGTCTTGCTGCAGTTGTACAGGGCCTTGGTGAGGCCACACCTTGAGTATTGTGTGCAGTTTTGGACTCCTAATCTGAGGAAGGATGTTCTTGCTGTTGAGAGAGTGCAGCAAAGGTTCACCAGACTGATTACCGGGATGGCAGGACTGACATATGAGGGAAGACTGGATCGACTAGGCTTATACTTACTGGAATTTAGAAGAATGAGAGGGGATCTCATAGAAACTTATAAAATTCTGACGGGATTGGACAGGTTAGATACAGGTAGAATGTTCCTGATGTTGGGGAAGTCCAGAACCAGGGGTCACAGTCTAAAGATAAGGGGTAAGCCATATAGGAACGAGATGAGGAGAAACTTTTTCACCCAGAGAATTGTGAACCTGTGGAATTCTCTGCCACAGAAAGTTGTTGAGTCCAGTCCGTTGGACATATTCAAAAGGGAGTTAGATGTGGCCCTTATGGCTAAAGGGATCAGGGGGTATGGAGAGAAGGCAGGGGTGGGGTACTGAGTTTGCATGATCAGCCATGATCATATTGAATGGCGGTGCAGGCTCGAATGGCCGAATGGCCTGCTCCTGCACCTATTTTCTATGTTTCTATGTTTGCTCATTGGAGTCGGAGGAATGAGAGGTAATCTTATCGAAATGTATAGGATTGTGGGGGGGCTTGGCAGGGTGGATGCAGGGAGGATGTTTTCACTGATAGGGGAAGCTAGAGCTAGAGGGCATAGTCTTAGAGTGGGGGGCTGCCCATTTGGAACTGAGGTGAGAGATTTCTTCTCTCAGAGGGTTTTGAATCTGTGGAATTCGCTGCCTCAGAGAGCTGTGGAAGCCGGGGTATTGAATAAATTTAAGACCGAAATAGACAATTTCTTAAATGATTAAGGGCTAATGGTGAGCGGGCAGGGAAGTGAACCTGAGTCCATGATCGGATCGGTCATGATTGTGTTGAGTGGCGGAGCGGGCTCGAGGGGCTGTGTGGCCTACTCCTGCTCCTATTTCTTATGTTCTTATATCATTGAGAGGTGTTGGCTGCAGTGCAGTTTCTCCTATAGTGACTGTGCTCTCTAACAGCACATTCATCTGTCGCTGAGCCCATCTGGGTAATTTGCCCCTGCCCGAGCCTAGAATATCGAGTTAAAATCCATCACTTATCACTGTTCGCGCTGCCTGTATTAACAGCCCCTCCATTACAGATCTGTCACTGTATGTTTCGCCAGAGATGTCTGGATGAGAGCAGAAGATATTGTCCGGAGGGTAAGGGGGAGTGGAATTTGCCAATTATTTCACTGGACCCATGCTGCAATCGGCCGGTTTTAATTACTCGGGGTGAAATGCTAAGCTACATGTCCTGTACAAGTAAATAACAGCAGACAATGCTGGAGGCCCACGTCACATCCGATCGCCTGTCACAACCAGTGGCAGCCACAGGTTGTCGAATGACCCGTGGACATGTTATAATTTGCAATCGTACGTTTCTTTCAGTTTCATTAGACTTGGTGCTTCATTTATTACGTTATTGGAGCCTCAGATGAGGCGCTTGTCCAGCTGTTTTTCAGTAAGTGACGCATTGGGCAGCCCAGTGCCATCTTTACACATCTATTTCCAAATAAAGAATGCACATAGGAACAGGAAGCCATTCAGCCCCTCGAGCCTGTTCCACTGGAACAGGAGGAGCTCATTCAGCCCCTCGAGCCTGTTACATAGGAACAGGAGAAGGCCCATTCAGTCCCTTGAGCCTGTTCCACAGGAACAGGAGGAGGCCCATTCAGCTCCTCGAGCCTGTTGCACAGTAACCGGAGGAGGCCCATTCAGCCCCTTGAGCCTGTTACACAGGAACAGGAGGCCCATTCAGCTCCTCGAGCCTGTTACACAGGAACAGGAGGCCTATTCAGCCCCTCGAGCTTGTTACACAGGAACAGGAGGCTCATTCAGCTCCTCGAGCCTGTTACACAGGAACAGGAGGCTCATTCAGCTCCTCGAGCCTAGGCCCATTCTGCCCCTCGAGCCTGTTACACAGTAACCGGAGGAGGCCCATTCAGCCGCTTGAGCCTGTTACACAGGAACAGGAGGCCTATTCAGCCCCTCGAGCCTGTTACACAGGAACAGGAGGCTCATTCAGCCCCTCGAGCCTGTTACACAGGAACAGGAGGCCCATTCTGCCCCTCGAGCCTGTTCCGCAGTAACCAGAGGAGGCCCATTCAGCCCCTCAAGCCTGTTACACAGGAACAGGAGAAGGTCCATTCAGCTCCTCGAGCCTGTTACACAGGAACAGGAGGAGGCCCATTCAGCTCCTCGAGCCTGTTGCACAGTAACCGGAGGAGGCCCATTCAGCCCCTTGAGCCTGTTACACAGGAACAGGAGGCCCATTCAGCTCCTCGAGCCTGTTACACAGGAACAGAAGGCCTATTCAGCCCCTCGAGCTTGTTACACAGGAACAGGAGGCTCATTCAGCTCCTCGAGCCTGTTACACAGGAACAGGAGGCTCATTCAGCTCCTCGAGCCTAGGCCCATTCTGCCCCTTGAGCCTGTTACACAGTAACCGGAGGAGGCCCATTCAGCCGCTTGAGCCTGTTACACAGGAACAGGAGGCTCATTCAGCCCCTCGAGCCTGTTACACAGGAACAGGAGGCCTATTCAGCCCCTCGAGCCTGTTCCACAGGAACAGGAGGAGGCCCATTCTGCCCCTCGAGCCGGTTCCGCAGTAACCAGAGGAGGCCCATTCAGCCCCTCAAGCCTGTTACACAGGAACAGGAGAAGGTCCATTCAGCTCCTTGCGCCTGTTACACAGGAACAGGAGACCCATTCAGCTCCTCGAGCCTGTTACACAGGAATAGGAGACCCATTCAGCCCTTCGAGCCTGTTCCGCCATTCAATGAGATCAAGGCTGATCTGCGACCAAACTCTATCTACCTGCCTTTGTCCCATATCCCTTAATACCTTTGATTAACAGAAATCAATCTCCGATTTAAAATTAACAATTGACCCGGCATCAATTGCCGTTTGTGGAAGAGAGTTCCAAACCTCTATCACCTTTTGTGTGTAGAAGTGTTTCCTAACTTCACTCCTGAAAGGTCTGGCTCTAATTTTTAGACTATGCCCCCTAGTCCTAGACTCCTCAACCAGTGGAAATAGTTTCTCTGTCTCTCACTCCAGGGTTCACAAGGCAGTCTGGCTCCCAGTGAGTGTGAGCAAGGTTGGATATTTTATTCGGAAGATGAGGTGGGATTTGATGAGTTCCCCACAGGTTTGATCACTGGTGTACTTGTGCACCGTTAGTTACATAGAATGACATCGAGTGTACAGCACAGAAACAGGCCAGTCGGCCCCACCACTCTGTGCCAGTTTTTATGTTCCACGCCAGCCTCCTCCCACCCCTCTTCATCTCACCCCATCGCCATATCCTTCAATTCCTTTCTCCCTCATGTGTTTATTCAGCTTCCCCTTAAATGCATCTCTGCTATTCGCCTCAATGACTCCCTATGGTAGCGAGTTCCACATTCTCACCGCTCTCTGGGTGAAGAAGTTTCTCCTGAATTCCCGATTGGGTTTATTAGTGACTGTCTTGTAGTGATGGCCCCGAGTTCTGGTCTCCCCACAAGTGGAAGCATCTGCAGTGGAATGTTGTATCGATTAATGAAATATCCTGTTTGGTCATTTTAAATGTGGACAATAAAAAAAGTCCGAAGCGTCTTTGTGTCTTTGTGTTATTGCAACAGTGCCGACAACCTTGATTCTGAATGGAATGGTCACGCCGGGGGTCTGTACTGTCCATTACACCCAGATACATGGTCATGTGGGGGTCTGTACTGTCCTGTCACGCCCACCATTTGATGCAGGAAAAATGTTCCCAATGTTGGGGAAGTCCAGAACCAGGGGTCACAGTCTAAGGATAAGGGGTAAGCCATTTAGGACCGAGATGAGGAGAAACTTCTTCACCCAGAGAGTGGTGAACCTGTGGAATTCTCTACCACAGAAAGTTGTTGAGGCCAATTCACTAAATATATTCAAAAAGGAGTTAGATGTAGTCCTTACTACTAGGGGGATCAAGGGGTATGGCGAGAAAGCAGGAATGGGGTACTGAAGTTGCATGTTCAGCCATGAACTCATTGAATGGCGGTGCAGGCTAGAAGGGCCGAATGGCCTACTCCTGCACCTATTTTCTATGTTTCTATGTTTCTATTACACCCAGACACAAGGTCACGTGGGGGTCTGTACTGACCCATTACACCTAACGTTACACCCAGACACATGGTCACCTCAGAGGTTTGTACTGACCCGTGCAGGATTGCAAAATTCGTGGGAAACCCCTCTCCCCCCCCAGTGTTTGGACTCATTGGAAAGGGAATTTAATGTGGAACTGTCAACCAGAAAGTTTGGGATCCTAAAGTGCACATGGAAGAAACTACGAGTTGTTATCGAATTTGGGATTTTTACAAGGCCGATTGGGTCCATGTGGGAAGAGCTGAAAACTAAAGGTTAATTTTCCTTCAAAGAAATTAGTTTTGGGTATTGAAGCTGTCTGGGGTATTGAAGCTAAACAAATTGTCTGGAGAATTGTGAAAACTCGAAAACCCTTTTCCCCGGGAGACATTAACATAGCAACAATCAACCCAGAAATACCAGTCATCACTCTGAGCAGGAAACCCATCCAGTGCATACATCATGATAATGGCACATCCAGCCCACATGGAAACCCAGGCTTAGGCAGACATTGCAAATACCAAAACTAATTTTTCCCGATCGAGAAACAAATTCAAAACGATCAGCGCATCAGAGACAGGTTATCCTTAATGGGCCCGCCAAACTATGACAAAGAGATATTGAGCCCACCAAAATTAAAACAAAGAATCGGGGCTGATTTGGCACATAGATTAGAACAGCTCCAAAAATATAACTGGGGCCCGGTTTTTAACGGAAAAAAGGGAGGCAAGAGAGTGAGCATGCATTCATCTATTCGAAGAGGGGAAGGACGGAGAAAGACCACCGCAACAGTTTATGCAGCTCTTCTGAGCACCAACATCTCCAGCCTCGACGACACTCCTGGGCCACACTGCCCTACTACTGAAAGAAGGAAGAACAGCATCACGGTAGAAAGCAGCTCCCAGTAACTTTGGACAACGCCATCGTGGCAACAACTGACCACAGCCAACGTGGTAACATCGAAAGCACCGCGATCGACCAATTCCGAAACCAAAACTCCTCAAGAAGAAACCGAAGATTCGAAAGTTTCCACTCTACAATCTAGTCCTAGCTACCAACAGGTGAAACATTACCTAAAGAGACTTTAAAACCTATTTCTGACGGAAGAAAGTGGGTACTCACCCCAGAAGTCCAACACGCGCCCTACTGCATCAGTGGACACCACCCAACTAAAGACTACACAGTCAGAAGTCCTCTATGATGTTTGGGGTACGGCAAGCAAAACCTACAGAGTCCACCGATCCCCAAAATCGCGAATCACCGCCAACGGATAATAAAGGATTGGTGAGCATAATCCCTGTTTGCCCTGGAGTTTAACCTAGTTAGAGTTAGGCATTGGGAGGTGGAATGTGTAGTATTTTCTGTAACCCCTTTTGAATGTGTGGTGAAGTGTTTTTATTCTAGTTATTTCAAGCTTGACATTGTACTTTTCTTGTCTATAATAAAATCGAAGTTCTTTGCACCAAAATCTGTTGTCTCTTGCACTTTGTCACATCCCCAAAATAAATCCAAAGTCTAGAACCCAGGGAGTGGCAGCGATTCGAACCGCTCAGACGGTCAGAGGTGAACCTGACCCCACACACCACCCCTCAACCCGGTACACCCAAACATACAGCTACGGCAGCCTGGTTAGATTTCTGTAGTGTCCTGCCCTTCTCAGCAGGTTCGGGGCCTAGCTCGGAGCTCCATGCTATGCAGCCACCCTCTGACCCAGCAGGGGCCCAGCTCGGAGCTCCGTGCGGTGCAGCCGCCCTCTGACCCAGCAGGGGCCCAGCTCGGAGCTCTGAAATGAACATTGAGACTTTGAATTATGTCATTTGTGAATGGTGTGAGACAATAGTGGGGCCTGACACAAGTACATAAGAATTAGGAGCATGAGTCGGCCATTCGGCCCTTCGAGCCTGCTCCGCCATTCAATAAGATCATGGCTGATCTGATCATGGACTTAGCTCCATTTCTCTGCCCGCTCCCCATAACCCTTTACTCCCTTATTGCTCAAAAATCTGTCTATCTCCGCTTTAAATATATTCAATGACCCAGCCTCCACAGCTCTCTGCGGCAGAGAATTCCATAGATTTACAACCCTCAGAAAAGAGCTTCCTCCTCATCTCAGTTTTAAATGGGCGGCCCCCTATTCTAAGACTATGTCCCCTCGTTTTAGTTTCCCCTATGAGTGTAAATATCCTCTCTGCATCGACCTCATCGAGCCCCCTCATTATCTTATAAGTTTCAATAAAATCACCTCTCATTCTTGTGAACTCCAATGTGTATAGGCCCAATCTACTTAACCTTTCCTCATAAGTCAACCCTCTCATCTCTGGAATCAACCTCGTGAACTTTCTCTGAACAGCCTCCAATGCAAGTATATCCTTCCTTAAATACGGAGACCAAAGCTGTACGCAGTACTCCAGGTATGGCCTCACCAATAACCTGTACAGTTGTAGCAGGACTTATCTGCTTTTATAGAAACATAGAAACAGAGAAAATAGGTGCAGGAGTAGGCCATTCGGCCCTTTGAGCCTGCACCACCATTCAATAAGATCATGGCTGATCATTCACCTCAGTACCTCTTTCCTGCTTTCTCTCCATACCCCTTGATCCCTTTAGCCGTAAGGGCCATATCTAACTCCCTCTTGAACACATCCAACAAACTGGCATCAACAACTCTCTGCGGTAGACTCTATCTCAGTAGTGAATTGTAGTGGTGACAGGCATGACTGTATTAATATCAGTGGCCCTCTGACCTGCGAGAGAACAGTTCCTTAGGTCGGGCTATAAAAAAGCTGGAGCATACCATTCCAACCTCCAGCGCGAGCTGCTCCAAGTGTGTGCCGATTTTGAGATGGGCGACTGGGTGACGTCATTAAAACACTGGTCACCATTTTGGAGCGTGGGCAGGAACATCGGCAGGGCAGGTACAGAGGAGTGAGAAGGTCGGGGTGGATGAGCGGCGAGTGTTTGTGGCGCGATGCGGTGAATGATATGGTGGAGGTGCGACAGATGAGGATACGGGGCCCAGAAGAGCTGAGGGCCCAGGGGCAGCACGGGCCAGCCCACACTGCGATATGTGTGCACACTAGGTCCATGCAGCAGAGCAGGTCTCCAGTTGGCTTGGTTAATCCTTGTCACTGGACCAAGACCTAGCTCTGTGAAGCCTGTGTGGTGGCTGGTGTGCAACTATTGTGTTCCTAACACAGATAAGACTGCATACAGGGAGGTTAAAGTAACAGTGACCTCAGTCTTTATTAAGAAACTCCAGAGTGAGGAACAGGCCTTAGAGGCCGGCTTATATACAGTGCTCCCAAGGGATGCTGGGATCCCTTGGGACTTCAGGGGATGCACTCCCTGGTGGCGGAACATGAGACTGCATGCTTTACAGCTACACAACATCACTCCCCCGCAAAGTCAAAGTGAAAACTATTTACAAGATGAAGCGGTCGGGAGCCTTTCTTTCCCTGGTGGACCGCCTTGGTACAAATGTCTGTTCTGGTGTGTTGGCTGTGCCCTTGCTGGGCTGGCGTGTTGTTGATCCTGCAGGACTGCTGGGTGAGTCTGGCCTTGCTGGGCTGTTGGGTGTGAAAGGTTCGATTTCTTGGTGCGGGGTGGTGTGGTTGATCCTTTGGGTGTGTGTTGTGGGCTCGAAAAAGGTGGTGTCTGCTGTGGGTTGTTTAGAGCAGTCTGTGAACCGCAGCCTCGTTTGGTCCAGGTGCTTTCTACAAATTTGTCCATTGTCTCGTTTGACGACAAACACCCTACTCCCTTCTTTAGCTATCACTGTGCCCGCGATCCACTTGGGACCATGTCCATAGTTTAGCACATACACAGGGTCATTCAGATCAATTTTCCGTGACACAGTGGCGTGACCATCGTTTACATATTGTTGCTGCCTCCTGCTCTCTACCTGATCATGCAGGTTGGGGTGAACCAGCGAGAGTCTGGTTTTAAGTGTCCTTTTCATGAGTAGCTCAGCCGGGGGCACCCCTGTGAGCGAGTGGGGTCTCGTGTGGTAGCTGAGCAGTACTCGGGACAGGCGAGTTTGGAGCGAGCCTTCTGTGACTCATTTAAGGCTCTGTTTGATTGTTTGTACTGCCCGCTCTGCCTGCCCATTGGAGGCTGGTTTAAATGGGGCCGAGCTGACATGTTTGATCTCATTGTGGGTCATGAATTCTTTAAATTCGTCACTGGTGAAACATGGCCCGTTGTCACTGACCAGTATGTCAGGCAGGCCGTGGGTGGCAAACATGGTCCTCAGGCTTTCAATGGTGACGGTGGCGGTGCTTCCCGACATTATTTCACATTCAATCCATTTTGAAAAAGCATCCACCACCACCAGGAACATTTTACTGAGAAACGGGCCTGCATAGTCGACATGGATCCTCGACCATGGTCTGGAGGGTCAAGACCACAAACTTAGTGTTGCCTCTCTGCATTGCTGTACACAGGACTCTAAGTCAGAGTCGATACCGGGCCACCACACGTGGGATCTGGCTATCGCTTTCATCATTACTATACCCGGGTGTGCTGTGGAGATCCGAGATGAATGTCTCCCTGCCCTTTTTGGGTAGCACTACGCGGTTACCCCACAACATGCAGTCTGCCTGAATGAACAGCTCGTCCTTTCGCCGCTGGAACAGCTTGATTAGCTCTTGCACTTCAACGGGGATGCTGGCCCAGCTCCCATGCAGTACACAGTTTTTTACTAGGGACAGCAGAGGATTTTGGCTGGTCCAAGTCCTAATCTGGCGGGCCGTGACATGTGATTTATCATTTTCAAACGCTTCCATGACCATCAACAAGTCTGCGGGCTGCGTCACCATCAACAAGTTTGCAGGCTGTGCCATTTCCACCCCCGTGGTGGGCAATGGTAGCCAGCTGAGAGCATCCGCACAGTTCTCGGTGCCTGGCCTGTGGCGGATGGTATAGTTATACGCTGATTGCGCGAGTGCCCACCTTTGTATGTGGGCTGAGGCATTAGTATTTATCCCCTTGTTTTCAGCGAACAGGGATATGAGGGGCTTGTGATCGGTTTCCAGCTCTAATTTGAGGCCAAACAGGTACTGATGCATTTTCTTTACCCCGAACACACACGCTAATGCCTCTTCCTCAATCATGCTGTAGACCCTCTCGGTCTTAGACAAGCTCCTGGAGGCATAGGCGACAGGTTGCAACTTCCCCGCAACGTTAGCTTGTTGTAATACACATCCGACTCTGTACAACGACGCATCACATGCTAGCCCAAGTCTTTTACACGAGTTATACAATACAAGCAGCTTGTTGGAGCATAAAATGTTCCTGGATTTCGCAAAAGTAATTACTTGTTTTTTTTCCTCATACCCATTTCTCATCTTTACGCAATAACACGTAACACATGTAGGGGCTCTAAGAGGGTGCTTAACCCCGGTAGGAAGTTACCAAAATAATTGAGGAGTCCCAGGAACGACCGCAGCTCCGTGACGTTCTATGGCCTGAGCGTGTTCCTGATAGCCTCTGTCTTGGCGTCTGTGGGCCGAATGCCATCTGCCGCGATCTTTCTCCCCAAAAACTCCACTTCTGTTACCATGAAGATGCATTTCGACCTCTTCAGCCGCAGCCCTACGCGATCCAGTCGCTGGAGGACCTCCTCCAGGTTGTGTAGGTGCTCGACGGTGTCCCAACCCATGACCAATATGTCATCCTGAAAAACCACCGTGCGTGGTACCGACTTGAGTAGACTCTCCATGTTTCTCTGGAAGATCGCTGCAGCCGACCGAATTCCAAACGGGCATCTGTTGTAGATGAACAGTCCTTTGTACGTGTTGATGCAGGTGAGGCCCTTCGAAGACTCCTCCAGCTCATCTAGGCCAAAGTCAGGTCGAGCTTGGTGAATGTCTTGCCTTCTGTCAGCGTCGCAAATAGGTCGTCTGCCTTAGGTAGTGGGTATTGGTCCTGTAGCGAGAAACGATTAATAGTTACTTTATAATCGCTGCAAATCCTGATTGTGCCATCACTTTTGAGTACTGGAACAAATGGGCTGGCCCACTCGCTGAATTCCACTGGGGAGATGATGCCCTCCTGTTGCAGCCTGTCCAACTTGATTTCCACTCTCTCCCTCATCATGTGAGGTACCGCTCGCGCCTTGTGGTAAATGGGTCGTGCCTCTGGGACCAAGTGGATCCGCACCTTCGCCCTGGAAAAGTTTCCAATGCCTGGCTCAAAAAGGGAAGGAAATTTGTTAAGAACCTGGGTACATGAGACCTCATCGACATGTGATCGTGCTCGGATGTCATCCCAGTTCCAGCGGATTTTGCCCAGCCAGTTCCTTCCAAGCAGTGTGGGGCCATCGCCCGGGACAATCCAGAGTGGCAGTTCGTGCACCGTGCCCTCGTAGGTGACCTTTACCATGGCACTGCCCAGGACAGTGATGAGCTCTTTGGTGTACGTTCTCAGTTTCTTGTGGATGGGGCTCAGGGCTGGTCTGAATGCCTTGTTGCACCACAGTCTCTCAAACATCCTTTTCCTTATGATGGATTGGCTCGCGCCAAGTTCCATGGCTAAGGGTAATCCATTCAATTTTACATTTAGCATTATAGGTGGACATTTTGTCGAAAATGTATGCACTCCGTGTACTTCAGCATCTGCCTTCTCTCTCTCAGACTCGAAATTGCTTTGATCCACCATGGACCAATCTTCCTCTGCCACGTGGTGGTTAGCAGGTTTTGCAGAGCTTGCAGCTCATTTGCAAGCTCGTTGGAGGTGCCCCATTGTTTCACAGATCTTGCAAACATACCCTTTGAAGCGGCATGAATAGGCTGAATGGAAGCCTCCACAATGTCAACAAGGTGTGAATTGCCTTGCATTCATCCTTTATTGCAGACTCTGAGTCATCTGGGTCACCTGAGGCCTGCTGGCAGTTGCAGACTCGTGATTTCTGCCCTCTACATTTCTGCTCGCAAATACAGTTCCAGTTAATTTATGAACATTGCTAGCACTTGTGTGCTGCGAGATTTGTTTGGTGTTCTTACTGGTGGACATAAATGCCTGTGCTATCGCAATGGCCTTACTGAGATTTGGTGTCTCTACAGTCAAAAGTTTTCGTAGGATGGTCTCGTGGCCAATGCCCAGTACAAAAAAGTCTCTGAGCATTTGCTCCAGGCAGCCATCAAACTCACATTGTCCTGCAAGTCGCCTTAGCTCGGTGACATACCTCGCCACTTCCTGACCTTCAGATCGCTGGCATATGTAGAACCGATACCTCGCCATCAGCACGCTCTCCCTCGGGTTAAGATGCTCCCGAACCAGTGTACACAGCTCCTCATATGACTTATCTGTGGGTTTCATCAGAGCCAAAAGATTCTTCATGAGGCTGTAGGTCGGTGCCCCGCAGACCGTGAGGAGGACCACTCTCCTTTTTGCAGCGCTTCCTTCTCTGTCCAGCTCGTTGGCTACAAAGTACTGATCTAGCCGTTTGACATAGGCTTCCCAGTCCTCACCCTCCGAGAACTTCTCCAGGATGCCCACAGTTTGCTGCATCTTTGCATTGGATTCGTATACTCGTCGCCAGTTATTGTGTTCCTAACACAGATGAGACTGCACACAGGGAGCTTAAAGTAACAGTGACCTCAGTCTTTATTAAGACACTCCAGAGTGAGGAACAGGCCTTAGGGGCCGGCTCATATGCAGTGTTCCCAAGGGATGCTGGGATCCCTTGGGACTTCAGGGGATGCACCCCCTGGTGGTGGAACATGGGAGTGCATGCTTTACAGATATACAACAGTCGCCACTCATTAAAAAAGTTCACGCACAGGCAACTTCCACCCGCTGAATTGGAGTTCAGGACTGGCATATCAGGTCCTTCATCGAAACACCTGTGAACTCGTGGAAGCAAGTCATCCTCGTTCGAGGGACTGCCATGATGATGATGATGGATGATTCATATCGGACTCCTCCAGAGGTCCCCACCATCATAGCAGCGTCTTCAGCCAATTCGATTCACTCCACATGACTTCAACAAACAGCTGACCGCCTGGATACAGCAACGGTTATGGGACCCGAAAACATCCCGGCTGTCGGCCTGAAGACCTGTGCTCCAGAACTAGCCACATCTCTAGCCAAGCTGGTCCAGTACAGTTACAACACTGGCATTTACCCGACAATGTGCAAAAGTGCCCAGGTATGACCTGTCCACAAAAAGCAGGACAAATCCAATCTGGCCAATTACCGCCCCATCAGTCTACTCTCAATCATCAGCAAAGTAATGGAAGGTGTCGTCGACAGTGCTATCAAGCGGCACTTACTCACCAATAACCTGCCCACCGATGCCCAGTTTGGGTTCAGCCAGGACCACTCGGCTCCAGACCTCATTGCAGCCTTGGTCCAAACATGGATAAAAGAGCTGAATTCCAGATGTGAGGCGAGAGTGACTGCCCTTGACATCAAGGAAATATTTGACCAAGTGTGGCATCAAGGAGCCTTAGTAAAATTGAAGTCAGTGGGAATCAGGAGGAAAACTCTCCACTAGCTGGAGTCATACCCAGCACAAAGGAAAATGATTGTGGTGGTTGGAGGTCAATCATCACAGCCCCAGGACATCGCTGTAGGAGTTCCTCAGGTCAGAGTCCGAGGCCTAACCATCTTCAGCTGCTACATCAATGACGTTCCCTCCATAATAAGATCAGAGGTGGGGATATTCGCTGATTGACTGCACAGTGTTCAGTGCCATTCGCAACTCTTCATATAATGAAGCAGTTCCTGCCCAAATGCAGTAAGACCTGGTTGACATTCAGGCTTGGGCTGACAAGTGGCTAGTAAAATTCGCGCTACAGAAGTACCAGGCAATGACTATCTCCAACAAGTGAAAGTCTAACCACCGCCCCATGATATTCAACAGTATTACCAACACCAAACCCCCCACCATCAACATCCTGGAGATCACCATTGACCAGAAACTTAACTGGACCAGCCACACAAATCATCATCATCATAGGCAGACCCTCGAAATCGAGGAAGACTTGCATCCACTCCAAAAATGAGTTCTCAGGTGATTGTACAGTCCAATATGGGAATTACAGTCTCTGTCACAGGTGGGACAGACAGTCATTGAAGGAAAGGGTGGGTGGGACTGATTTGCTGCATGCTCCTTCCGCTGCCTGAGCTTGTCCTCTGTATGCTCTCGCCGATGTGACTTGAGGTGCTCAGCACCCTCCCGGAATCTCTTCCTCCACTAAGGGCGGTCTTGGGCCAGGGATATCAGGTGTCATAAAGGATGTTGCCCTTTATTAAAGAGGCTTTGAGGGTGTCCTTGAAAAGTTTCCTCTGTCCACCTGGGGCTCACCTGCTGTGTAGGAGTTCCGAATAGAGCGCTTGCTCTGGGAGTCTCATGTCGGGCATGCGGATGATGTGGCCCACCCAACGGAGCTGGTCGAGTGTGGTCAGTGCTTCGATGCTGGGGATGTTGGCCTGATCGAGAACACTGACATTGGTGCGTCTATCCTCCCAGTGGATTTGCAGGATCTTGCGGAGGCAGCGTTGGTGGTATTTCTCCAGCGCTTTGAGGTGTCTACTGTATATGGTCCGCGTCTCTGAGCCATATAGGAGGGCGGATATCACTACAGCCCTGTAGACCATAAGCTTTGTGCCAGATTTGAGGTCCTGGTGTTCGAACACTCTCTTCCTCAGATGACCGAAGGCTGCGCTCCGCACTAGAAGCGGTGGCGGATCTCGTTGTCAATGTCTGTCCTTGCTGATAGTAGGCTCCCGAGGTATGGAAAATGGTCCATATTGTCCAAGGCCAACATTATAATGGGGAACAAAGAAATGGCAGACCAATTGAACAAATACTTTGGTTCTGTCTTCACGAAGGAATACACAAATAACCTTCCGATGTACTAGGGAACCGAAGGTCTAGTGAGAAGGAGGAACTGAAGGATATCCTTATTAGGCGGGAAATTGTGTTCGGGAAATTGATGGGATTGAAGGCCAATAAATCCCCAGGGCCTGATAGTCTGCATCTCAGAGTACTTAAGGAAGTGGCCCGAGAAATAGTGGATGCATTGGTGATCATTTTCCAACAGACTATCGACTCTGGATCAGTTCCGATGGACTGGAGGGTAGCTAATGTAACACCACTTTTTAAAAAGGGAGGGAGTGAGAAAGCGGGTAATTATAGACCGGTTAGCCTGACATCAGTAGTGGGGAAAATGTTGGAATCAATTATTAAGGATGAAATAGCAGCACATTTGGAAAGCAGTGACAGGATCAGTTCAAGTCAGCATGGAATTATGAAAGGGAAATCATGCTTGACAAATCTTCTGGAATTTTTTGAGGATGTAACTAGCAGAGTAGACAAGGGAGAACCAGTGGATGTGGTGTTTTTGGACTTTCAAAAGGCTTTTGACAAGGTCCCACACAAGAGATTGGTGTGCAAAATCAAAGCACATGCTTTTGGGGGTAATATACTGACGTGGATAGAGAACTGGTTGGCAGACAGGAAGCAGAGAGTCGGGCTAAACGGGTCCTTTTCAGAATGGCAGGCAGTGACGAGTGGAGTGCTGCAGGGCTCAGTGCTGGGCCCCCAGCTCTTATGAAGGAATTGAGTGTAATATCTCCAAGTTTGCAGATGACACTAAACTGGGTGACGGTTTGAGCTGTGAGGAGGATGCTAAGAGGCTGCAGAATGACTTGGACAGGTTAGGTGAGTGGGCAAATGCATGGCAGATGCAGTATAATGTGGATGAATGTGAGGTTATCCACTTTGGGGGAAAAACGCGAAGACAGAATATTATTTGAATGGCGGCAGTTTAGGAAAAGGGGAGGTGCAGCGAGACCTGGGTGTCATGGTTCATCAGTCATTGAAAGTTGCCATAAAGGTACAGCAGGCGGTAAAGAAGGCAAATGGTATGTTGGCCTTCATAGCTAGGGGATTTGAGTATAGGAGCAGGGAGGTCTTACTGCAGTTGTACAGGGCCTTGGTGAGGCCTCACCTGGAATATTGTGCAGTTTTGGTCTCCTAACCTGAGGAAGGATGATCTTGCTATTGAGAGAGTGCAGCAAAGGTTCACCAGACTGAATCCCGGGATGGCTGGACTGACATATAAGGAGAGATTGGATCAACTGGGCCTTTATACATTGGAGTTTAGAAGGATGAGAGAGGATCTCATAGAAACATATAAGATTCTAACGGGACGGGACAGGTTGGATGCGGGAAGAATTTTCCCGATGTTGGGGAAGTCCAGAACCAGGGTCACAGTCTTAGGATAAGGGGTAGACCATTTAGGACTGAGATGAGGAGAAACTTCTTCACTCAGAGAGTTGTTAACCTGTGGAATTCTCTGCCGCAGAGAGTTGTTTTTGCCAGTTCATTGGATATATTCAAGAGGGAGTTAGATATGCCCCTTATGGCTAAAGGGATCAAGGGGTGTGGAGAGAAAGCAGGAAAGGGGTACTGAGGGAATGATCAGCCATGATCTTATTGAATGGTGGTGCAGGCTCGAAGGGCCGAATGGCCGACTCCTGCACCAATTTTCTATGTTTCTATGTTTTTAAGGCCGCACCGTAGATTTTAGTGACCGGGGGCAGTGCTGTATGACGGGGTCAGGTTGGTGGAGGACCTTTGCCTTGTGGATGTTTAGTGTAAGGTCCATGCCTTCGTATGCCTCAGTGAAGGTGTTGACGATGGCTTGGAGTTCAGCCTCTGAATGTGTGCAGAAACAAGAGCAGGTCAGAGACTGAGTATTCTGCAGTGAGTGTCTCACCTCCTGACTCCCCAAAGCTTTTCCACCGTCTAAAAGGCACAAGTCCGGAGTGTGATGGAATAATCTCCACTTACCTGGATGAGTGCAGCTCCAACAACACTCAAGAAGATCAACACCATCCAGGACAGAGCAGCCTATTTGATTTGCACCCCATCTACCATCTTAAACATTCACTCGCTCTTTCACTGGCGCACCCTGGCTGCGGTGTGTACCACCTACAAGATGCACTAGAGGAACTCGCCAAGGCTTCTTCAGCCACACCTTCTAAACCCGCGACCTCTACCACCTAGAATGACGAGGGCAGCAGGCACATGGGAACACCATGACCTGCAAGTTCCCCTCGAAGTCACACACCATCATGACTTGGAAATATATTGCCGTTCCTTCATCGTTGTTGGTTCAAAATCCTGCACCTCATTATCTAACAGCACTGTGGGGGTAACTGCAGAGGTTCAAGAAGACAGCTCACCACCACCTTCTCAAGGGCAATTACGGATGGGAAATAAATGCTGGCCTTGCCAGCGATGCTCATATCCCATGAAGGAAAGAAAAAAACCTTTGATATCCTTACCTTCTTCTCTCCTATTTTCAAATAAAGGAGCATATCCTCAATTTACAACTCATCCCAACATCATAACACATCCACCCTCTTTTCCCCTACTCAATAGTTAGGGGAGCAGATAGACATTTTTGTGGCCACAGACGTGACTCCAGGATGGTATTTTGCCTCCCTGGCACCAGGGTCAAGGATGTCACCGCCGGCTGCAGAGCATTCTGAGGGGAGAGGGTGAACAGCCAGAGGTCGTGATCCATATCGATACCAATGACATAGGTAGAAAGAGGGATGAGGTCCTACAGGCAGGTTTTAGGGAGCTAGGAGAGAGATTAAAAAGCAGGACCTCAAAGGTAGTAATCTCTGCATTACTCCTGGTGCCACGTGCTAGTGAGTACAGAAATAGGAGGATAGGACAGATGCGTGGCTGGGAGGATGGGCTTTAGATTTCTAAGGCATTGGGACCATTTCTTGGGGAGGTTTTACCTGTACAAGCTGGACGGGTGGCACCTCAACAGAACCAGGACTAATATCCTCACAGGGGGGTTTGCTCGTGCTGTTGGGCAGGGTTTAAACAAGTTTGGCAAGGGGATGGGAACCAGAGAATCGATTCAGTGGGGAGAGAAGCAAAGCTGGAATTGGGCAGCAGAAAGTTAGACAGTGAATTTGGAAGACAAAGGAAACGAGGGCTAGAAAATAGACAACAAGGAAGTGCTAAATGGCATATACTTCAATGCAAGGAGTATAAGGAATAAGGCAGATGAGCTGAGAGCACAGATAGACACCTGGGAGTACGATATTATCGCTATTACTGAGACATGGCTGAAAGAAGTGCAGGTATGGTAGCTCAACATTCCTGGTTACAGGGTTTCAGACAGGATAGAGCGTGGGGTAAAAAAGGAGGGGGTGCAGGATTGATTAAAGAAACAATTACAGCTGTGAGGAGGGGTGATATGTTGGAAAGCTCGTCAAATGAGGCCATATGGGTCGAATTGAAATATAAAAGAGGCGATCACACTACTGGGAATGTACTCTAGACCCCCAAACAGTCAGAGAGAGATTGAAGAGCAGATATGTCGACAAATTTCTGAGAAGTGAAAACATAGTAGGGGATTTCAACTACCCTAAGATTAACTGGAATAAAATTAGTGTGAAAGATATAGAGGGTGCAGAATTCCTAAAATGAATTCAGGAGAACTTTTTTTAGCCAGTATGTCACAAGCTCAACTAGGAAGGGGTGATTCTGGACTTAGTTTTAGGGAATGAAGCTGGGCAGGTGGAAGGGTATCAGTTGGAGAGCATTTTGGAGCTAGTGATCATAATTCAGTTAGATTTATGGAAAAGGACAAAGATAGACCAGGAATAAAAGTTCTCAATTGGGGAAAAAACAATTTTGCTAAGCTGAGAGGTGAGTTAGCCATAGTGGACTGGGAACAGCTACTTGAAGGTAAATTAGTGTCAGAGCAGTGGGAGACATTCAAGGAGGAGATCTGAAGGGTTCAGAGCAAATATGTTCCCTTAAAGAAAAAGGGTGGGACTAACATAGATACATAGATACATAGAAAATAGGTGCAGGAGCAGGCCATTCAGCCCTTCTAGCCTGCACCGCCATTCAATGAGTTCATGGCTGAACATGAAACTTCAGTACCCCCTTCCTGCTTTCTCGCCATAACCCTTGATCCCCCGAGTAGTAAGGACTTCATCTAACTCCCTTTTGAATATATTTAGTGAATTGGCCTCAACTACTTTCTGTGGTAGAGAATTCCACAGGTTCACCACTCTCTGGGTGAAGAAGTTTCTCCTCATCTCGGTCCTAAATGGCTTACCCCTTATCCTCAGACTGTGACCCCTGGTTCTGGACTTCCCCAACATTGGGAACATTCTTTCTGCATCTAACCTGTCTAAACCCGTCAGAATTTTAAACGTTTCTATGAGGTCCCCTCTCATTCTTCTGAACTCCAGTGAATACAAGCCCAGTTGATCCAATCTTTCTTGATAGGTCAGTCCCGCCATCCTGGGAATCAGTCTGGTGAACCTTCGCTGCACTCCCTCAATAGCAAGAATGTCCTTCCTCAAGTTAGGAGACCAAAACTGTACACAATACTCCAGGTGTGGCCTCACCAAGGCCCTGTACAACTGTAGCAACACCTCCCTGCCCCTGTATTCAAATCCCCTCGCTATGAAGGCCAACATGCCATTTGCTTTCTTAACCGCCTGCTGTACCTGCATGCTAACCTTCAATGACTGATGTACCATGACACCCAGGTCTCGTTGCACCTTCCCTTTTCCTAATCTGTCACCATTCAGATAATAGTCTGTCTCTCTGTTTTTACCACCAAAGTGGATAACCTCACATTTATCCACATTATACTTCATCTGCCATGCATTTGCCCACTCACCTAACCTATCCAAGTCACTCTGCAGCCTAATAGCATCCTCCTCGCAGCTCACACTGCCACCCAACTTAGTATCATCCGCAAATTTGGAGATAGTGCATTTAATCCCCTCGTCTAAATCATTAATGTACAATGTAAACAGCTGGGGCCCCAGCACAGAACCTTGCGGCACTCCACTAGTCACTGCCTGCCATTCTGAAAAGTACCCGTTTACTCCTACTCTTTGCTTCCTGTCTGACAACCAGTTCTCAATCCACGTCAGCACACTACCCCCAATCCCATGTGCTTTAACTTTGCACATTAATCTCTTGTGTGGGACCTTGTCGAAAGCCTTCTGAAAGTCCAAATATACCACATCAACTGGTTCTCCTTTGTCCACTTTACTGGAAACATCCTCAAAAAATTCCAGAAGATTTGTCAAGCATGATTTCCCTTTCACAAATCCATGCTGACTTGGACCTATCATGTCACCATTTTCCAGATGCACTGCTATGACATCCTTAATAATTGATTCCATCATTTTACCCAATACTGAGGTCAGGCTGACCGGTCTATAATTCCCTGTTTTCTCTCTCCCTCCTTTTTTAAAAAGTGGGGTTACATTGGCTACCCTCCACTCCATAGGAACTGATCCAGAGTCAATGGAATGTTGGAAAATGACTGTCAATGCATCCGCTATTTCCAAGGCCACCTCCTTAAGTACTCTAGGATGCAGTCCATCAGGCCCTGGGGATTTATCGGCCTTCAATCCCATCAATTTCCCCAACACAATTTCCCGACTAATAAAGATTTCCCTCAGTTCCCCCTCCTTACTTGACCCTCTGACCCCTTTTATATCCGGAAGGTTGTTTGTATCCTCCTTAGTGAATACCGAACCAAAGTACTTGTTCAATTGGTCTGCCATTTCTTTGTTCCCCGTTATGACTTCCCCTGATTCTGACTGCAGGGGACCTACGTTTGTCTTCACCAACCTTTTTCTCTTTACATACCTATAGAAACTTTTGCAATCCGCCTTAATGTTCCCTGCAAGCTTCTTCTCGTACTCCATTTTCCCTGTCCTAATCAAACCCTTTGTCCTCCTCTGCTGAGTTCTAAATTTCTCCCAGTCCCCAGGTTCGCTGCTATTTCTGGCCAATTTGTATGCCACTTCCTTGGCTTTAATACTATCCCTGATTTCCCTAGATAGCCACGGTTGAGCCACCTTCCCCTTTTTATTTTTACGCCAGACAGGAATGTACAATTGTTGTAATTCATCCATGCGGTCTCTAAATGTCTGCCATTGCCCATCCACAGTCAACCCCCTAAGTATCATTCGCCAATCTATCCTAGCCAATTCACGCCTCATACCTTCAAAGTTACCCTTCTTTAAGTTCTGGACCATGGTCTCTGAAATTACTGTTTCATTCTCCATCCTAATGCAGAATTCCACCATATTATGGTCACTCTTCCCCAAGGGGCCTCGCACAATGAGATTGCTAATTAATCCTCTCTCATTACACAACACCCAGTCTAAGATGGCCTCCCCCCTAGTTGGTTCCTCAACATATTGGTCTAGAAAACCATCCCTTATGCACTCCAGGAAATCCTCCTCCACCGTATTGCTTCCAGTTTGGCTAGCCCAATCTATGTGCATATTAAAGTCACCCATTATAACTGCTACACCTTTATTGCATGCACCCCTAATTTCCTGTTTGATGCCCTCCCCAACATCCCTATTACTGTTTGGAGGTCTGTACACAACTCCTACTAACGTTTTTTGCCCTTTGGTGTTCTGCAGCTCTACCCATATAGATTCCACATCATCCAAGCTAATGTCTTTCCTAACTATTGCATTAATCTCCTCTTTAACCAGCAATGCTACCCCACCTCCTTTTCCTTTTATTCTATCCTTCCTGAATGTTGAATACCCCTGAATGTTGAGTTCCCAGCCCTGATCATCCTGGAGCCACGTCTCCGTAATCCCAATCACATCATATTTGTTAACATCGATTCGCACAATTAATTCATCCACCTTATTGCGGATACTCCTTGCATTAAGACACAAAGCCTTCAGGCTTGTTTTATTAACACCCTTTGTCCTTTTAGAATTTTGCTGTACAGTGGCCCTTTTTGTTCTTTGCCTTGGGTTTCTCTGCCCTCCACTTTTCCTCATCTCCTTTCTGTCTTTTGCTTTTGTCTCCTTTTTGTTTCCCTCTGTCTCCCTGCATTGGTTCCCATCCCCCTGCCATATTAGTTTAAATCCTCCCCAACAGCACTAGCAAACACTCCCCCTAGGACATTGGTTCCAGTCCTGCCCAGGTGCAGACTGTCCGGTTTGTACTGGTCCCACCTCCCCCAGAACCGGTCCCAATGCCCCAGGAATTTGAATCCCTCCCTGCTGCACCACTGCTCAAGCCACGTATTCATCTGCGCTATCCTGCGATTCCTACTCTGACTATCACGTGGCACTGGTAGCAATCCCGAGATTACTACTTTTGAGGTCCTACTTTTTAATTTAATTCCTAGCTCCTTAAATTCGTTTCGTAGGACCTCATCCCTTTTTTTACCTATGTCGTTGGTACCAATGTGCACCACGACAACTGGCTGTTCTCCCTCCCATTTCAGAATGTCCTGCACCCGCTCCGAGACATCCTTGACCCTTGCACCAGGGAGGCAACATACCATCCTGGAGTCTCGGTTGCGGCCGCAGAAACGCCTATCTATTCCCCTCACAATTGAATCCCCTATCACTATCGCTCTCCCACTCTTTTTCTTGCCCTCTTGTGCAGCAGAGCCAGCCACGGTGCCATGAACTTGGCTGCTGCTGCCCTCCCCTGATGAGTCATCCCCCTCAACAGTACCCAAAGCGGTGTAACTGTTTTGCAGGGGGATGACCACAGGGGACCCCTGCACTACCTTCCTTGCACTACTCTTCCTACTGGTCTTCCATTCCCTATCTGGCTGTGGACCCTTCACCTGCGGTAAGACCAACTCACTACACGTGATACTCACGTCATTCTCAGCATCGTGGATGCTCCAGAGTAAATCCACCCTCAGCTCCAACTCCGCAACGCGGTCGGTCAGGAGCTGGAGGTGGACACACTTCCCGCACACGTAGTCGTCAGGGACACCGGAAGTGTCCCTGAGTTCCCACATGGTACAGGAGGAGCATAACACCCGACCGAGCTCTCCTGCCATGTCTTAACCCTTAGATACACTTAAACTGGTAATAACAATGTTAAAAGTTACTGACTAATATAAGAAGAAAAAGAAAAACTACTCACCAATCACCAGCCAATCACTTACCCCCTAGGCTGTGACGTCACCTTTGTTTTTTTGCCTTCTCCCTGTAGCTGCACCGGTACGCCTCTCGCCGACCCCGGACTCGCGCTGCTCCGAGCTCCCGCCTCCTCGACTGACTGCTCGAACTGCTCGACTCCCGCTGGTCTTTATAGGCCTCTCGCCGACCCCGGACTCGCGCTGCTCCGAGCTCCCGCCTCCTCGACTGACTGCTCGAACTGCTCGACTCCCGCTGGTCTTTATAGGCCTCTCGCCGACCAAATCCAGAGCCCCCTGGATGTCAAGGGACATATAGGGTAGGATAACGAAAAAAGGGAAGCTTATGACAGATACTGAGAGCTCAATACTGCAAAACTATAGAGGAGTATAGAAAATACAGGGGTGCAATTAAAAAGGAAATTATGAAAGCAAAATGAGAGCATGAAAACATTTTGGCAAGTAAATCAAGAAAAACCCAAAGATGTTTTATATATACATTAAGAGCAAGAGGATAACTAAAGAAAGAATAGCGCCTATTGGAGACCATAAAGATAATCTGTGTGTAGAGGCAGAAGATGTGGGTATGGTTCTTAATGAATACTTTGCATATGTTTTCACAAAAGAGAGGGGCGATGCAGACACTGCAATCAGGGAGGAGGATTGAGAAATATTAGATGAAATAAACATAGTAAGAGAAGAAGTATTAAGAGGTTTAGCAGCTTTGAAAATGGATAAATCCCAGCGCCCGGATGAAATGTATCCCCGGCTGTTAAGGGAAGCAAAAGAGGAAATAGCAGAGGCTCTGACCATCATTTTCCAATCCACTCTCATTACTGGAGGACTGGAGGATTGCTAACATGGTACCTTTGTCTAAAAAGGGAGAAAGGGATAGACCAAATAATTACAGGCCAGTCAGCCTAACTTCAGTGTTGGGAAAATTACTGGAAAATTTCTGAGGGACAGGATAAATCTTCATTTAGAAAAACACGGATTAATCAAGGATAGTCAGCATGGATTTGTTAAGGGAAAGTCGTATCTGATTAACTTGATTGAATTTTTGAGGAGGTAATAAGGAGGGTTGATAAGAGTAGTGCATTTGATGTGGATTTTAGCAAGGCTTTTGATAAGGTCCCAAATGGCAGACGTCACAAAAGTAAAAACCTATGGGATCCAGGGCAAAGTGGCAAGTTGGATCCAAAATTGGCTCAGAGGCAGGAAGCAAAAGGTAATGACTGATGGGTGATTTTATGACTGGAAAGCTGTTGCCAGTGGGGTTCCGCAGGGCTCAGTACTAAGTCACTTGCTTTTTGTGATATATATATATATATATCAATCATTTAGACTTGAATGTAGGGGATATGATTAAGACATTTGCAGATGATACTAAAATCGGCTGTGTGATTGATAATGAAGAAGAAAGCTGTAGACTGCATGAAGATATCAATGAACTGGTCAGGTGGGCAGAACAGTGGCATAGAAACATCGAAAATAGGTGCAGGAGTAGGCCATTCGGCCCTTCGAGCCTGCACCACCATTCAATATGATCATGGCTGATCATTCACCTCAGTACTCCTTTCCCGCTTTCTCTCCATACTCCTTGATCCCTTTAGCCGTAAGGGCTATATCTAACTCCCTCTTGAATATATCCAATGAACTGACATCAACGACTCATTTAATGTGTATTCCCTTGCTTTGTTAGCCCTCCCCAAATGCATTACCTCACACTTCTCCGGATTGAATTCCATTTTCCATATCGACTCTGGATCAGTTCCTATGGACTGGAGGGTAGCAAATGGAACACCACTTTTTAAAAAGGGAGGGAGAGAGAAAACGGGTAATTATAGGCCAGTTAGCCTAACATCAGTAGTGGGGAAAATGTTGGAATCAATTATTAAAGATGAAATAGCAGCGCATTTGGAAAGCAGTGACAGGATCGGTCCAAGTCAGCATGGATTTATGAAAGGGAAATCATGCTTGACAAATCTAAAATTTTTTGTGAATGTAACTAGTAGAGTGGACAAGGGATAACCAGTGGATGTGGTGTATTTGGACTTTCAAAAGGCTTTTGACAAGGTCCCACACAAGAGATTGGTGTGCAAAATCAAAGCACATGGTATTGGGGGTAATGTACTGACATGGATAGAGAACTGGTTGGTAGACAGGAAGCAGAGAGTCGGGATAAACGGGTCCTTTTCAGAATGGCAGACAGTGACTAATGGAGTGCCGCAGGGCTCAGTGCTGGGACCCCAGCTCTTTACAATATACATTAATGATTTAGATGAAGGAATTGAGTGTAATATCTCCAAGTTTGCAGATGACACTAAACTGGGTGGCGGTATGAGCTGTGAGGAAGATGCTAAGGGGCTGCATGGTGACTTGGACAGGTTAGGTGAGTGGGCAAATGCATGGCAGATGCAGTATAATGTGGATAAATATGAGGTTATCCACTTTGGGGGCAAAAACAGGAAGGCAGAATATTATCTGAATGGCGGCAGATTAGGAAAAGGGGAGGTGCAACAAGACCTGGGTGTCATGGTTCATTAGTCATTGAAAGTTGGCATGCAGGTACAGCAGGCGGTGAAGAAGGCAAATAGTATGTTGGCCTTCATAGCTAGGGGATTTGAGTATAGGAGCAGGGAGGTCTTATGCAGTTGTACAGTGTCTTAGTGAGGCCTCACCTGGAATATTGTGTTCAATTTTGTCTCCTAATCTGAGGAAGGACGTTCTTGCTATTGAGGGAGTGCAGCGAAGGTTCACCAGAAGATTCCCGGGATGGCTGGACTGACATATGAGGAGAGACTGGATCAACTGGGCCTTTATACATTGGAGTTTGGAAGGATGAGAGGGGATCTCATAGAAACATATAAGATTCTGACGGGACTGGACAAGTTAGATGCGGGAAGAATGTTCCCGATATTGGGGAAGTCCAGAACCAGGGGACTCAGTCTTAGGATAAGGGGTAGACCATTTAGGACTGAGATGAGGAGAAACTTCTTCACTCAGAGAGTTGTTAACCTATGGAATTCCCTACCGCAGAGAGTTGTTGATGCCAGTTTATTGGATATATTCAAGAGGGAGTTAGATGTCGCCCTTATGGCTAGGGGGAGCAAGGGGTATGGAGAAGAAGCAGGAAAAGGGTACTGAGGGAATGATCAGCCATGATCTTATTCAATGGTGGTGCAGGCTCGAAGAGCTGAATGGCCTACTCCTGCACCTATTTTCGATGTTTCTATGTTTCAGCACTGATCTCTGCAGCACACCACTGGTTACTAGTTGCCAACGCGAGAATTAACCATTTATCCCTACTCTCTATTTTCTGTTGGTTAGCCAATCCTCTATCCATGCTAATATATTACACCCAACCCCGTGAAATTTTATCTTGTGCAGTAACCTTTTATGTGGCATCTTGTCAAATGCCTTCTGGAAATCCAAATACACCACATCCACTGGTTCCCCTTTATCCACCCTGTTCGTTACATTCTCAAAGAATTCTAGCAAATTTGTCAAACTTGACGTCCCCTTCATAAATCCATGCTGACTCTGCCTGACCGAATTTTGCTTTTTCAAATGTCCTGCTCCTGCTTCTTCAATAATGGACTCCAACATTTTCCCAACCATAGATGTTAAGCTAACTGGTCTATAGTTTCCTGCTTTTTGTCTGCCTCATTTTTTAAATAGGGGCGTTACATTTGCACTTTTCCAATCTGCTGGGACCGCCCCAGAATCCAGGGAATTTTGGTAAATTACAACCAATGCATCCACTATCCCTGCTGCTACTTCTCTTAAGACCCAAAGATGTAAGCCATCAGGTCCAGTGGATTTATCTGCCTTTAGTCCCATTATCTAACTGAGTGCCACCTCCTTAGTGATTGTGATTGTGTTATGTTCCTCCCCCCATGGCCCCTTGACTATCCACTGTTGGAACATTATTATCGCTCTCTACCGTAAAGACTGATACAAAATATTTGTTCAGAGTTTCTGCCATCTCCATGTTCCCCATTACTAATTCCACAGTCTTGTTTTCTAAGGGGGTCTTCTTCAGGGGGTCTGGAACTCACTGCCTGAAAGGGTGGTAGTGGCAAAAACCCTCACCACATTTAAAAACTACTTGGATGTGCACTTGAAGTGCCGTAACCTACAAGGTTATGAACCAAGAGCTGGAAAGTGGGATTAGGCTGGATAGCTCTTTGTTGGCCGGCAAGGGCATGATGGGCCAAAATGGACTCTTTCCATGCTGTAAATGTTTATGATGCTATGGGGCCGACATTGCCCACCAAGGGAAAAGGGACGCATCTACTGTGTTTCGTTTGTTTTTACCAGCATGGTTGACGCGGTGACTTCTTGAGCGAAATTCTGCTCTTTGGCTTTTTTTTCAGTGGACCGGAAGTCAGTCATAATGGGTGCGGATGTGCAGCGATGAGCTGAAATTCACACGCTAGAGGGGTGGAAGTTGGGGAGGTGTGTAGATGGCTATCAGTCATCACTTAAAGGGGAAAGCAGCTGCAATTCTTAAAGTTAGGTCCACTGGGCCACCAGGGAGGGTTTTCGCCCAGCCCGCGGCCTGGCACCCAAGAAGGGGTGCCAGGCTGTCTGTTGGCGGCCCTGCCAAACCCAGGGGGCATAATTGTTAGCTTGACATGACAGTCAGCCAACAAAAAAAAACATGGTAGCAGCAGCAGTGTGCCCTCCCCTTTAATGGCAGCTGCAGCGCCATTCTAGAAGCACTGCAAACACTGCAGAAAAGGCTGCTGATGACACCAAGCGGCGGCAGCAAGATTTTCCCCGCAGAATTTCGCCATCGAGTTGGGGGGGGGTGGGGGGTACATCGGTGGTGCACGCTTTATTGACGCACTTAGGTCGGATCGGCAGCAGCAGAGCAGTAGTGGGGGGAGCTGGTCACCGCCGGGATACCACAGGAGCAGAATTTTCAAAACGGCGGCCATTACATGAAAAATCGGCGGCCATTGTACTCCGCAGCGTGGCCGGTAACAGCCCTTAAGGGTAGAGGCAATTTCAGCCCCAATAAGTCAGCACCGAATAAGTGCATCCTTTCCTGTATGACTCGAAACTCCATGAGGCACAATGTCAGTGCCTATTCTCTTTTAATACAGTGCCTTCCATAGTTAACCCAAGCCAACCTAATCTTTCCCTGATTTCCCTGAGTACCTTACATGTGCCTTTTTTCACCTATCTAGTGCTTGTCCAAAGTGCAACCTGAGGGCCAGTATGGTAGGAGGCGGTTGGCTGTCATGGGATTGAGATGGTGCTCATCTCAAAGTGGTTTGCTCCTGGCAGGGAGCTGCTGCTGGCTGCACCTCTGGAACGTGTATTGTGAATGAGCAGAGAGTGGGATTAATTGGATAGATCTATTAAAGAGCTGACACAGAGATGATGGGCCGAATGGCTTCCTTCTATGCTGTATCATTTTATGATTCTATTATTTGTGATAAAATATAATCCAAAATTTAACTTTAAAAATAAATTTCATTTAAAAATAACAAATCTAAAAGTTTCGCCCACGGTTTTGGTAATGACAGGTCGACTGTCTCATATTCAGGACGATGTTAAATATGGACGTATGCCATGTGTCACCTCACTTGAATGAGACAAAGGTTGCCAACAACTGACTGAAGCCATGTTTCATTAGAATGAGTTAACTTTATTAGAAATGACTTCGCCTGCATAAATGATTTCCTGCAACGTCAAAAAATAGCAAACCATTAAACATTTGAGAATTCATTGCAACTTTAATATGAATCAGTTTGCTTTTTTTCTCCTTCTTTTCTCTAATGGGCTGGCAATTGATTTATTGGCTAAATGTAGACGCGAGGCAGCAGTCACATTGCACTGACATATATGAGAACCTCCAAAATAGAAGCACTGCATATAGTTCAACTCAACCTTTCCCCAGCAGTTTTAGTAGCTCAATGCTCAGTTCCTTCCTTAAAAAAATTCGCCCTGCCTGCTCATTATAATGATTGCAGCGCTGATCTCAGCACTAAACGCACTGCTGGTTGGCTTAGCACTCAATAGTGGGGTGGGGGCAATATTGGGTACAGTCTACTGGCCAATAAAATTTGGTTTAGGCTCTCTGCACTACTTAAAGGGAAGGTGCATTGTTGCAGAAGCATCTCAATGTAACTATGAAGCTATGATCCAACAGGGAAGAGAGAGAGCAAGTAGGTTTTCTGATATAGCGCTGGAAGCCTTGGCCCTAGTGGGTGCACAGAGACGTTAGGTTCTCTACCCACCGATGGCAGAGGGCGGGGAGGCCTTCCAGGTAACTCTCCAAGAGGCTGTGGGAGGAAAGTTGGCAGTTGGCGGGGAGAAAGCTGACAATGCCACGAGTATTGTCCCCAGGACATGAATCCTGTGCCACAAGAGGTTCAATGACCTCACACGAGTGGTCAAGTCAGTAAATGCATCTTCAAATGCCATATCCCACCAACTGCACCATTAGCCTCACATACTGCTCTGTGCACCACACCCCCATCACTCACCTAACAACAATCTCTATCAATCACAACACAAATTAGCTGCTGCATTTCCTACCTTACAACAGTGACTACACTTCAATAAGTACTTAATTGGCAGTAAAGCACTTTTGGCCGTCTTGTGGTCATGAAAGGTGCTATATAAATGCAAGTCTTTCTTTTTATACATCACAATCATAGATTCACCTCACCCTCACACACTTACCACTGCTGCAAGAAACATATCTCACAGCTTGCACACACTGCCAGCTGTTCAATTATGACGGGCACATCACCCAAACATATTGCACCACACTCACTGACACACTTCCCTTTCTCTGGCAGACAAAGGTGGCATAGAACCAGCTGTGAGTAGCAGCAGACAGGCAGAGGGGAAGCCCGGCTTCAGAATCTGATGGAGCTGGAGGAAACAGTGCCGGAGATAATTGGAGGGGCCGTCACTGAGGCTGTGATGATTGGCGAGGTTAACTATTTCTGATGATAATGGTATGCTCGTACCTAATCCTTCTTCTCACATATCGCTTCCCCCTCATCCCACAATCTCTTCTCACTTACAAGCTGTAAGCATATACATCTTGCGTTGCTCCCCTCCCCTCACCACAACCTGATCCTTGTGCCTTTCTTCTTTCAGATACCCAAGAACTGACACCAGCCCAGTCTGTACCCGACATTGTGGATAAGGAGAGTGAAGGAGAAGAAGAGGCAACCTCACTCGATAAGACATTCCCAGGAGCCAGTTCAGATAATGGCACTACGCATACCTTAGAGGGTAGTATAGAAGGGGGATCTGCACATGGTGAGTGACTGGGCATGAGTGGGCTGTAGCCAGGCCAGGGGGAGAGGGTAGCTCAGGTGTCAGCTCCCTGGATGGCGAGTTCGCGCACAGTTCTCACATGATGAATTTGATGGGGTGGACTTCAGAAGAAGGGTGATGGGCATGCACACAGAAATGCTGGGTGCCGTGCCAGGCCTGCCAGGGAGCCTTTCGTCAGTGTCAAGGAACAGGGAGGAGTCCGGCTCCAACATTGCACGGGGCTTTGCGCAGAGCTTGGAGCTCATGATTTCCAGATTGGAAATAATGGGAAACTCCATTAGGACACTTGCAAACCCAACCATGATGCTGGGTGTGATGGGCCATGTTGCAGTTTCCATTGCAGCATAAGCAGAAGCGACCCACATCTGAGTGCTGCTGTGGAAGCTCCGACTGCTCTCCTGCAGACTCAGCTTGCTGCCACGCTGCTGCCAATGTGGCTGGGTTTACGAGTGTGGAAAGGGACTTGCAGGTTCTCCCAGCAGTCCAACAATCTGTGCTCCACCAGATGGCTAGGAATGCTGAGGCGCTGCCACAGGGCGGAGGTGAGGGTGGTTAGGGGGTGGGGGGGGCGGTGGTACGGTTGGGGGTGGCTGGTGAGTAGCAGTGGCTCTGTGGAGCAAGAACCTGCAGTCCTCTCTCAGAATGACAGCATTCCTACTCCCACCCCTGCTACTCCACCAGTGCCGTTGCTGCTACCTGTCTACCAGCCTGCCCAAACTGCTGCCACCAGTCCTGAGGTGGTGTAGACTGCAATCTAGACCCAGAACCACTTGAGGTTGTCCTGCAAGGCTATCTGTAGTCTCACCCATGGAAAGTCAGCAGCCTTCCACCAGCCATGCTGCAGCCATTGGGTTAGCACTGCATAGGAGCACTCGAATAGGTAAATGAACATGAAAGATGGACATTAATGAAATCCACAAGAAGGATTAGTTGACTTTGCTGAGTAGTTTGGCATTGTTAAATTTATAATTTATGTTTGGAATGTTTGCTTTATGGTGGTTCTCATTTCAGCATTGTGCCCAAGAGGACGCTGTGATATTCCATGACATAGGGATGGTAAGAATATAAGAACATAAGAAATAGGAGCAGGAGTAGGCCATCTGGCCCCTCGAGCCTGCTCCGCCATTCAATAAGTTCATAGCTGATCTGATTTTGGCCTCAACTCCACTTCCCTGCCCGCTCCCCATAATCCTTGACTCCCTAATCTTTTAAAAATCTGTTTATCTCCACCTCAAATATATTCAATGACCCAGCCTCAACAGCTCTCTGGGGGTAGAGAATTCCACAGATTCATCACCCTCTGAGAGAAGAAATTCCCCTAATTTCCATTCCAAATGGACGACTCCTTATTCTGAAACCATGCCCCCACTCCAGTTCCAGATTCCCCCACGAGGGGAAACATCCTCTGTGCCTCTACCCTGTCAAGTCCCATCAGAATCTCATACGCTTCAATAAGATCACCCCTCAGTCCTCCAAACTCCAATGTGTATAGGCACAACCTGCTTAATCTTCCCTCGTATGACAATCCCCCTCATCTCAGGAATCAACCTCGTGATCCTTCTCTGAACTGCCTCCAATGCAAGTATATCCATCCTTAAATAAGGAGACTAAAACTGTACGCAGTACTCCAGGAGCGGTTCCACCAACAGTTGTAGCAGGACTTTCCCACTCCTATACTCCATCCCCCCTACAATATGTTATGTATGTAATAACTCGATAGACTGAATACTGTAAACTAACAAAGATACAAACCTGGCTCTGCTTTATTAGGGCTCAAAGTGATTACATTACATCATAGCTTGCCTTTTATACCTGGGCCGCACACATGTGCATACAGCCCCATGACCTCCGACAGTGGCGCCACCTGGTGGCTTGTAACCCCAAGCATACATACATGACAATATCCCCTTTAAGATATTAGTACCAGTCTTTTTACAAATTGACATGGTCCGGGGCTTTCCGCTCCCGAGTTGGTCATCTCAGTTCAACTCCAGCCTTGGGTGAGCGTCCTGAGTCTGTTATGACTGGGGGCTGGGTAGCCGATCTGATGGGAGTGGCAATGACCATGTCAGGGATTGAAAGTCCAGATTCATTGATGACAGCGGAGTCCTCTGATGACTGAGGGTAGGTTGGTTGGTCACTGATTGTGTCTTCCTCAGACTGTTCCGGTTCATCCGTGTGCCGCAGCTTTATCTGATCAACATGTTTCCTGCTTGTTTGCCCATTCTTGAGCTTGACGATAAACACTCTGTTACACTCCTTGGCCGTAACAGTACTGGTGATCCACTTAGGACCTTGATCATAATTTAGTACATACACAGGATCGTTAACAGAAATGTCGCGTGACACGGCAGCACGATCATGATACCACTGCTGACTTTGACGTCTGTATTCAACATGATCGTTCAAGTCAGGGTGGACAAGAGAGAGCCTGGTCTTGAGACCTCTCTTCATCAATAGTTCAGCAGGGGGTCCCGGAAAGTGTATGGAGTCTTGTCCTGTAACTAAGCAATATGTATGACAAGTGAGTCTGCAGTGAACCTTGAGTTACATGTTTCAGACTCTGCTTGATGGCTTGGACAGCACACTCTGCTTGTCCATTAGATGCAGGCTTGAATGGTGCTGACCTCACATGTTTGATACCATTGAATTTCATGAACTCTTGAAACTCCAGACTAGTGAAGCAAGGTCCGTTGTCGCTTACAGCGATGTCAGGCAGACCATGAGTGGCAAACATGACATGAAGGCTCTCAATCGTAGCTGTGGATGTACTGGATGATATGATTATGCACTCTATCCATTTGGAATATGCATCCAGCACAACTAAAAACATCTTTCTCAGGAAGGGACTTGCAAAGTCAATGTGGATCCTGGACCATGGTTTAAATGGCCATGACCACAGACTCAGCGGCGATTCCGTTGGTGCTTTACTTAGCTGCATGCAAGTGTTGCACTGATGCACACATGATTCCAGATCAGAGTCAATTCCAGGCCACCATACATGAGACCTGGCAATGGCTTTCATCATGACAATACCGAGATGAGCGCTATATAGATCATGTGCAAATTTCTCTCTGCCTTTCTTAGGCATAACAACACGATTACCCCACAGTAAACAATCTGACTAAATGGATAGTTTGTTTTTGCGACCGTTGTAAGGTTTGGTCTCATCACCCATTTGGTTGGCTATGGCAGACCAATCACCACTAAGGACACAACGTTTCACAACTGATAATATCGGGTCCTGGCTGGTCCAGGTCTTAACATGTTGAGCCGTGACAGGGGTTCCTTCACTTTAAAAAGCATCCATAACTAACAGTAGGTCTGCAGGTTGTGGCATCTCCACCTCCGGTGTGAGCAACAGCAGACAGCTCAGTGCATCGGCACAATTCTCGGTGCCAGGTCTATAGCGAATGACATAATCATAGGCAGATAATGTCAGTGCCTACCTCTGGATGCGGGATGATGCATTTATATTGATAACTTTGTTTTCCGAAAACAATTAAATGAGTGGCTTGTGATCTGTTTCCAGTTCAACCCGAAGACCAAACAGGTACTGATGCATCTTTTTAACCCCATACACACAGGCTAATGCTTCTTTTTCTACCATACTGTAGGTTCTTTCCGCATTTGACAAACTTTTAGAAACCTACGCAACAGGTTGTAGTTTACCCGACTTATTAGCTTGTTGGAGCACGCAAACAACTCCATATGACGAAGTATCACAGGCCAATACTAGACGCTTACATGGATCATAATGTACCAGAAGCTTGTTAGAGCAAAGCCGATTAGTAGTTTTCTCAAAAGCACTGTCAAGAGACGCACCCCAAACCCAGTTGTCGCCTTTTCTTAGCAGCATGTACAGTGGCTCTAATGAAGTGCTCAATCGAGGTAGGAAATTAACGAAGTAGTTGAGTAGACCAAGGAACGAATGTAGCTCTGTCACATTCTGAGGCTTGGGTGCATTTTTGATGACCTTGGTTTTTGAGTCCGTAGGCCTGATGCCGTCAGCAGCAATTTTCCTCCCCAGGAATTCGACTTCCGATGCCATGATGATGCACTTCGAACGTTTCAGTCTGAGTCCTACTTTGTCCAGGCGATGTAGAACCTCTTCCAGGTTGTTCAGATGTTCAGCGGTGTCACGACCTGCGACCAAGATGTCATCTTGGAACACGACAGTTCTAGGGACGGACTTCAGTAGATTCTCCATGTTCCTCTGAAATATGGCTGCAGCCAAGCGAATTCCGAAAGGACACCTGTTGTAGATTAACAGTCCTTTACGAGTGTTGATGCACGTAAATCTCTTCGACGTCTCGACCAGCTCCTGTGTCATGTAGGCCGACATCATGTAGTCGTTTAGTGAACGACTTCCTCCTGGCTAGCGTTGCAAACAGGTCATCAGCCTTCGGGTATCAGGTATTGATCCTGTTTTGAAACTCGGTTGATTCGTAACCTTGTAGTCTCTACAAATCCTGACTGTGCCATCACTCTTCAACACAGGAACAATGGGGCTGGTCCATTCGTTAAATTCGACTGCTGATATGACCCCTTCATGTTGCTGTCTGTCCAGTTTGATTTCGACCTTCTCCCTCATCATATACGGCACTGCCTGAGCTTTATGATGGACGGGTCTTGCATCCGAGTCCACGTGGATCTGCACCTTGGCTCCCGTGAAATTGCCGATGCCTGGTTCAAACAGCGAGGGGAACTTGCTCAGCACTTGAGCACATAGAGTATCCTCCTCTGACAACAATGCTTTGATATCGTTCCAATTCAATTTGATTTTTTTTAGCCAATTCCTGCCAAACTGCGTTGGACCATTGCCTGGAACAATCCATAATGGTAAATCATGAACCGCACCACCATACGACACCTTGACTAGAACACTGCCAATCACCATTATGAGTTCTTTAGTGTACATACGCAACTTGGCATTGACTGGACTCAGCTTAAGCTTCACAGCCTTAGTATCCCACAGCTTGTCGAATGTCCTCTGGCTCATTTTTGATTGACTCGCACCCGTGTCCAATTCCAGCGGTACCGACACACCGTTAAGTTTCACATTAATCATTATCGGTTGGCTCTTTGTTAGGAACGAATACAGTCCATACCCTTCCTCCTCTGCTGTCTCGGATTGCATATCTGGATCCGCGCTATACTGGTCATCATCCTCCACGTGGTGTATCGCAGCATGCTTACTCAGTTGCGGACACATGCGCTGGAGATGCCCCAGTCTCGAACAGCCTTTACAAATGTACTGCTTAAACCAATACTGATAAGGCCGATGATTGCCCCACAACGCCAACACGGTGAAATCAGATTCATTCCAGTTGGCGGACTTCGAGTAGCCACAGGTTTCGCATATGTAGTTGAGTAGGCCCTGCCATATGCAGCTCTGCCAAACGACGATACAATCTTGTTTACAGTACTTGCTGAGTTCCGATTTTTCAATGATATCTGCTTTAAGTTTCTGTCTGTCGTCATGCATGCCTGGGCAATTGTGATGTCCTTGCTCAAATCCAGCATCTCCGCCGCCAGTAGCTTACACAGGATCACCTCGTGGTTGATGCCGATTACAAAGAAGTCCCGCAGCATGTCTCCCAATGCGTTTTCGAACTTACACAGTCTAGCTAGACATTTTAGGTTGGCAACGAATTCCGACACATCCTGGCCCTCAGAACGAACGTGCTTGTAGAATCGATATCATTCTGGTTTGAGATGGTCACGTACCAGAGCACACAATTCCTCATAGTCCTTGTCCATTGGACTTGCAGGCGACAGAAGATTCTTTGAGTCCATAGATTTTCGGACCGCAAACCGTGAGGAAGACCGCTCTGCGCCTAACTGCATCAGTGGGTTCCTCCATTTTGTTGGCCACGAAGTACTGGTCCAGGCGAAAATCTGCCTAGTCCTCTCCCTCCACGAGTCTGTCGAGAATTCCAATTGTGCTCATTTGTGCATGCGAAGGTTCTGAAGTTACCTCGTCGCCAAATGTTATGTATGTAATAACTCGATAGACTGAATACTGTAAACTAATACAGGTACAAACCTGGCTCTGCTTTATTAGGGCCCAAAGTGATTACATTACATAATGGCTTGCTTTTTATACCTGGGCCGCATACACGTGCGTACAGCCCAATGACCTCCAACAGTGGCGCCACCTGGTGGCTCGTAACCCCAACCATACACACATGACACATTCCACTTGCCTTCTCAATTACCTGCTGCACCTGCATACACATGTACCTCATGTACAAGGTCCTCCAGATCCCTCTGTACCACAGCATTTTGTAATCTCTCCCCATTTAAATAATAATTTGCTTTTTTATTTTTCCTAACAAAGTGGATAACATCACATTTTCCCACATTATACTCCATCTGCCAAATCCTTGCCCACTCACCCAGCCTATCTATATCCCCCTGCAGATTCTTTGCGCCCTCCTCACAACTTGCTTTCCCACCCATCTTTGTATCATCAGCAAATTTGGTTACATTACACTCGGTCCCTTCATCCAAGTCATTAATGTCGATTGTAAATAGTTGAGGCCCCAGCACCGATCCCTGCGGCACCCCACTAGTTACAGTTTGCCAACCTGAAAATAGCCCATTATCCCGATTCTCTGTTTTCTGTTAGTTAGCCAATCCTCTATCCATGCTAATATATTACCCTCACCCCTTACCTTGTGCAGTAACCTTTTATGTGGCATCTTATCGAATACCTTCTGTAAGTCCAAATACACTACATCTACTGGTTCCCCTTTATCCACCCTGCTCGTTACACCCTCAAAGAACTCCAGCAGATTTGTCAAACATGATTTCCCTTTCATAAAACCATGCTGACTCTGCTTGACTGCGCTATGATTTTCTAAATGTCCTGCTACTACTTCCTTAATAATGGACTCCAGCATTTTCGCGATGACAGGTATTAGGCTAGCTGGTCTATAGTTTTCTTCTTTCTGTTTCTCTCCTTTCTTAAATAGGGACATTATATTTACGTGGGTGGAGAAGTGTTGTGCAACGGGGATCTGGGGCTTAATTCAGGGGAAGTTTATTGTGATGAGGTGTTCACAGAGAGCACGTCTGGAACGGGAATCTGCTGCCTGCTTCCTTCCCTCCGCCTCCTCCTCCTGAGGTGGTTGCAGAATCCGTGATGTCAAGGGCTGTGTCCTCACGATGGCCACGTTGTGGAAGATACAGCAGGGGAACCACCACGATTTGGGCCACCTGCTCCGGCGTGTACTGGAGGGCTCCTCCCGAGTGGTCAAGGCAGCTGAACCATTGCTTTAGAACACCGATGGTCTACTCAATGAGGTTCCTCATAGCAGCATGGCTATCATATGAGTACTGGCCATGCGGAGGGGAGTCATCAGCCAGGTGTAGAGTGGATAGCCCTTGTCTCTGAGCAGCCACTCTTTGGTTTGATGTAATGGCTGGAAGATTGCTGGCACACCGGACTGATGCAGGATGAAGGCATCATGGCTGCTGCCAGGATATCAGGCATTCACCATCATGATGTGCTGGGCTTAGTCGCACAATAACTGCACATGAAGTGAGTGGTAGCCTTTGCAGTTGTGGTACATCTCAGGATTGATAAGCCTGATATGCAGACGGAACAACATGTGTTGGCCCTAGTTCTCTCTGTTCAGAGAGAAGACAATGAAATCCCTTCTCCAAGGGTACAGAGCCTCTGTGACCTCCGAGATGCAGCAATGGATGGCAAACTGGGAGATGTTGCTATGTCTCCTGCTCTGGACTGGAAGGATCCGATGGTAAAAAATTTGAGGGCCACGTTCACCTTGAGGGCCACTGGCAATACTGTCATCGTCCTGCTCTGAGGCTGCAGGTCTGGTTCCAGGAGCTGGCAGAGTTCTGTGACCACCTCCTTGGTGAAGCGAGCCTCCTAATATACTGCCCCTGGCATAAGTGCAGGTAGGGGAAGTGCTCTCGGAAGACCTTATGTGGGTAAGGCCTCCTGCTGAGAGCCCTCCTGCCCCTCTTACTGCCTCTGCAAGCAGCTTGTCTTCATCTTTGCAGCCTCTGCCCCATCTCCCTGTCATACTCGAGCACAAGGGGGACTGCAAGTAGAGCCCCCATGACTGGGAGCAAGTGGTCTGAGCAAATCCCTTGAAATCAGAAGCAAGGCTTTCTCCACTTGCAGCAACACTCCCTGTCACCTCACCAACTTTAAATAACTGTAGAAAGCTCCAAATAGCAAAAATCAAAAAGCAAGTCAGCTGCAAGTTGTTACTGACCCCTTTAAATAATGCTGATGGAGAGGTCCTTCCTCCTGCTGAATACATGTTTAGCTGTTCGTGGTTTGGTGAGGGCGTTGAATGATGTGGCAACGTCCAAAATGGCAGGTTATGGGTCAAATCAGCAATGCACACTTATTTTGTAAGATTTCTAAATCTCTGGCATTAAATTAACAGCAAGACCGATTCTTTTAAAACAATTTGGAGTAAGTTTATTAAACACACACACATGCACATCTATGAGAGAAACAGCAGCCCTCAGCTGTCCTACGGATTTACTTAGTTACAAGAGATACAATGATGTTACAATAAAAAAGGTATAATTTACTGCCCTCTGACAAAGCACAAGCACATGGCATCCATCCTTACTTCTGCTGTGGAGGGAGGTTCCTGCTTTGCCATGTGCTAAGGAGAAGAGACCCAGCAATCTTTGGCTTGACTTTTTATATTCCTTAAGGCCATTCTTTCTCAGAAAGCCTCAGGATTGGGTATTGTTGCCAAGGCCGTTCCTATGTCTGTCTGGAGAGCCATGCCGTTCCTTGATTAGGTTAATGGCTTTCCAATTAACATCTTTTCTAGTTTGGTGAGTTTCAAAGCCATGTTTCCTTTGTAACTTGAGCTCTGCCCAGCCAGAGGACATGAACTTGGGGAAGGTATCCATTTTGTCTCTTCAAACTTGTCTTTTCATATAATCCACACTTTTAACATTTATATATACATACAGATTCAATTTTATCATTACTAAACACTTTTATTCTTGACTTCACAATCTGCCTCATTACCATTTCTCTAGTGAGTGCAGGCTGCGGTTACGCTGCTGACCTGCCCAAAATGGCGGCCGCTGCGGAACTCACAGAAGTGGGTGGAAACGAGGCGGCTACCATTTTTCCTCTGAAACCGGCCTCAGCAGCCGGCGCGAAGGTGCCAAATTTCATGGCCTTGATTTATAGATTTTCACATCACTGGTAGTCAATAGTAAGGGTTAGAAAACAACATATGATTTTATTATCTGGCAATTTGACATTTTAAATGTTAATTATTCCCACTGATTTAGAGAAGTAGGTACTTCACACTTTACAGCCTCTCACAAATCACTACTATGTATTTAATACTGAAAGTAATTTCTCTAAAGAAAACTTATGATACCTCATTGGGGAAGCTAAACATAAATCTTGACATAATGTAATAAGCCCTTTCTTTCCTGTCAAGCCTACAAAGATGTAATGCAAATGAAGCATATGAACATGTCAAAGCAAACTCAACATCACTGGGAAGATGTGTCAACAGAAGTGCATTGGTATGTCCTGTACATTTACATGTAATACCTGCTCTTATGAGTTGTGATGTGTTTAGAAACATCATTTAACATCATTGAGGTGGAAGTTTGCTTGTCTATGGCATCATGTGGACTTTTTGTCTCCATAGGCTTGTTCCTCACTGACTGGATCTCTCAAAAGTACATATGCTTTATGAAGTGCAACATTACTGACAATGCTCTCTTCCTTTTCTTGATTACCTCAAATGTATCCATCTTCAAATGGAGCATACAAGAAAGAGATGATATTTGCAAATTCTATTAAGGCAGAATGCAGATGCAGAGAGGATGTTTCCACTCATTGGGGAAACTAAAACTAAGGGGGCATATTCTCAGAATAAGGAGCCACCCATTTAAAACTGAGATGAGGAGGAATTTCTTCTCTCAGAGGGTTGTAAATCTGTGTCATTGAATATATTTAAGGCAGAGATAGACAGATTTTTGAACGATAAGGGAATAAAGGGTTATGGGAAGCGGGCAAGGAAATGGAGCTGAGTCCATGATCAGATCAGCCATGATCTTATTAAATGGCAGAGCAGGCCTGAGGGGCCAAATGACCTAGTCCTGCTCCTATTTTTTATGTTCTTATGTTCTTAGAACTCTAAACAGTCAGACAAAAATCAGATTGTGCTATGGAGCATTCTATAGCAACACAAATATTTAAAAACCTAACCAACCCTAATGCTTAATGATTCTTCAGAAATACCCTAATCACAGGACATCATGCTTGAAGTGATACTGAATGAAAATTGGACCGAATGCTCCACTAGTTTTAAAAGCATCTGTTAAACATGATTAATTTCTTGTTTATTAAAGAACAGAAATAACTTGTATTTATATAGCACCTTTCATGACCTCAAGAAGTCCCAAAGCACTTTACAATACTGAAGTACTTTTTTGAGGTGTAGTTACTGTTGTAATGAAGGGAAATGCGACAGCCAATTTGCACACTGCAAAGTCCCACAAACACCAATGAGACCATGACCAGATCATCTGTTGTGATGTTGGTTGAGGGAGATATATTGGACAGGACACCAGGGAGAACTCCCAGTTAGGTTTTTAAATATAGCTATGGATTCTTTTACGGCCACTTGAGAGGGCATTCTGGACCTCAGTTTAACTTCTCATCCAAAAGACGGCACCTCTGACAGTGCAGTACACCTTTAGTACTGCACTGAAGTGTCAGCCTGGATTATGTAAAGCTTCTGAAGTGGGACTTGAACCAACAATCTTCTGACTCAGAGGTGAGAATGTTAACACTAATGGGATTAGATTGTCTGAATATGTTCACTAGGAATATATTTGAATATATAAACAATGGGAGGAGGACAATTTCTCATGTCCTTGCCAATGCAGTTCCTAGTAAAAGTTTCTATTTGTAGAGTCTTTCACCAGAATCACTTATCTCTTTAATACTGCTCCATTACAGCTGACCCCTTAATCCAGGATTCTAAACTGTTGCTTAAGACTGATTTTTCCTCTATAGTTCCATAGCCTTGTTACACTTTTGTTTTTTTTAAACACAGAATCCCTCTATGATTCCAATTCTCCTTGATCTCCTGCGACCATTTACCAATCGCAGGCAGGAGGGAAATGCAGATCAACTGCTCCAAGCCTTCCCTGACTTTCATTCATATTTTACTCTCCTGGAGGAGCAGTAAATAGGGACTAGCAGTAAATGTGTAGTTGGAACTGAATGGAATCTATTGATTGGTTGTTGGTTCTCTAATGCACTGCACCATCTCAATCAACTAATTTTGAAGATCTCAACAGCCTTTTACAGTCAGTCCTAATTTTTTTTACAAAACTGTTTCCAGGGTATCTGATTAATGTTTTAACATGAATTCTCAAATGTGGATGTCGATGGGAAGGCCGGCATTTATTGTCTATGCCTAGTTATCTTTGAGATGGTAGTGATGGGCCTTCTTCTTGAACAGCTTCAGTGCTCCCACAATGCTGTTAGGTATGGAGTTCCAGGATTTTCATCCAGTGACAATGATGGAATAGTGATATATGTCCAAGTCAGGAGAGTGGGTGACTTGGAAGGGAACTTGGAGCTAATGTTGTTTCTATGCACATGCTACCCTTGTCCTTCTAGATGATGGAGGCCATGGGTTTGGGTATGCGGATTTGTTACCTAACGCCTTATTTACACACTGCTTTTCTTTATATCAGATAAAACTTCAAGTTACAGTTTTCTTCTTGGAAATAAAAAAAGATTTGATGTATATACAGCCTTACCATGTCTGTCATAATCATCTGAGAGTGCTTTCCCTCCCGTGAATTACTTTGAAAGATCCTGAAAACAGCAACGGGATAGATGACTGTTAAATCTACTTTTGGCGGTTGAGGAAGGAATGTGGCCAGGATACCAATTCACTGCTCCTCTTTGAACAGTGCCATGGAGCTTTCAACATCTACTTGACCTGCTGCAACATGCAGATATGGTTCAATATTTCATCTGTAGGAAGTGCTACAGTAAAGTTTTTGTACACCGTGATAATTTAGTTAGACTTAGTTATGTGCAGCAAAACATATTGCAATAATACAAAAACAACTTGTATTTATATATCACCTTTAATGTAGCAAAACATCCCAAGGCACATCACAGGAGTATTATGACATAAAAAATTTGACACCAAGCTGCATAAGGCGAAATTAGGACAGGTGACCAAAAGCTTGGTCAAAGAGGTAGGTTTTAAGGAGCGTCTTGAAGGAGGAAAGAGAGATAGAGAGGTGGAGAGGTTTAGGCAGGGAGTTTTAGAGCTTAGAGCTTAGGCAACAGAAGGCACGGCCACCAATAGTTGAGCGATTATAATCAGGGATGCTCAAGAGGGCAGAATTAGAGGAGTGCAGACATCTTGGGGGATTATGAGGCTGGAGGCGATTACAGAGATAGGGAGAGGCAAGGCCATGGAGGGATTTGAAAACAAGGATGAGAGTTTTGAAATCGAGGCTTAACTGGGAGCCAATGTAGGTCAGCGAGCTCAGGGGTGATGGGTGAGCGGGACTTTGTGCGAGTTAGGACATGGGCAGCCGAATTTTGGATCACCTCCAGTTCATGTAGGGTACAATGTTTGAGGCCAACCAGGAGGTAACAAAGGCTTGGATGAGGGCTTCAGCAGCGGGTGAACTGAGGCAAGGGCAGAGATGGGCGATGTTACGGAGGTGGAAATAGGTGGTCTTAGTTATACTGTGAATATGTGGTCGAAAGCTCATTTCAGGGTCAAATATGACACCAAGGTTGCGAACAGTGTGGTACAGCCTCAGACAGAAGTTGGGGAGAGGGATGGAGTCAGTGGCTAGGGAACGGAGTTTGTGGCGAGGACTGAAAACAATGGCTTTGGTCTTCCCAGTATTCAATTGTAGAAAATACAATCATATAACTCCAATTATGATTTCTCTATTGCCTATTGGGGATGTTGGGGATCTTGGGAAAGTCCAGAACCAGGGGACATAGTCTTAGGATAAGGGGTAGGCCATTTAGGACTGAGATGAGGAGAAACTTCTTCACTCAGAGTTGTTGACCTGTGGAATTCCCTGCCGCAGAGAGTTGTTGATGCCAGTTCATTCGATATATTCAAGAGGGAGTTAGATATGGCCCTTACGGTTCAGGGGATGAAGGGGTATGGAGAGAAAGTAGGAAAGGGGTACTGAAGAAATGATCAGCCATGATCTTATTGAATGGCGGTGCAGGCTCGAAGGGCTGAATGGCCTACTCCTGCACCTATTTTCTATGTTTCTATGTTTATTCCACTCCTATAGCATTCAATAATAGGTATCTGACAAAATAATAAAGTGATATATATATAGTACATATTTCAGTATACAAAAGAATGTATAACGAGCTGATGCAATGTTCTTAGTGCCTCTGGGGTATATAATTTGATTCCGACTAATTCTGCCACACACAGTGATGAGCAAAAGTTGTCAGAGTTAACACCACTCGACACATTCCAGTATCAGTGAATCACAGCATTCAATGCTTCGTGCCAGTGAACTAAAAATATCAGTTTAATCTATTATTAAAGGTAGTAGGACTCATTTAGTTTAAATAATGCTGCATATTCTGGTACTTAAAAAATGATATGCCACCAACTCAATAGTCAAGTGGGCACTCCATACTGCTGTTCCCATTAGCCTATTTTATGTTTTCGATGTTTCATCGTGGGCCACCCTGACCTGCGAGAGGACACCATCGCAGGTCGGGAGGATAAAAGAGCATACCACTGCAGCTTCCAGCGCGAGCTGCTACAATGTGCGACGGCTTCCAGGAGGGCGACTGGATGACGTAATCAAAACCCAGGTCGCCGTGTGGAGCGTGGGCTGTAAAAGTTGCATGAAGAAGGGAGATGATGGAACTTGCTACTTCTCCTCTTCCGTTATAATGTCAAAAGATGGAATGCCCACTGGGAGTCCCGTACCTGGTCCACACAACCTGTCAGGTGGGTGGGGAGCAATAGCCCAATTGTCTCACAGTCCCACAGGAAATTAGAGGAAAGTTCAGTGTTGGCTATGTAAAAAGGCAAAAAGATTATACTCCGAAAGCTTCAGTAATCCAAGGTAAAGTTTCTGCATTCTAGAGGCTCAAAGGCTCCTCATTTCTCCCAGTCTCAGCTGTTAGTGGCTGCAATTAGGCCTCACATATCCTGTTCTAAGTTACCCATGGTGCACTGAGAGTGTAACCCCTGGGATTTCACCACTGGCCTTCATTTACACTTATTTAAAGTAGCTCAGTGGGGATTTGCAGAGAGGCTCGAAGCATGAATGGAAACTTGAGTGCATTGATTTTGAGGCAGGGCACTAGTGGAAATGGCTTCTATTCTAATTTGCAGGCCAGTGCATTGTGTGGTGCCAGTTCTGCACACCAGAAAGGCCAAGAGCAGCAAAGGATTTTGAGGCCATAATCATTGATTTAATTCAAGCACAGAAAATGATTATGGACACATGACTTCACTAATGGTAGATACTACACTATTTGCAAGCCAATAATAAATGTTATGAATATTGATATATTATTTATTTATGAATAACCTCAAAGAATAACATACATTGCTTGCCAGAACCAGCAGTAAATTCAGAATTTCTAATGCTATCTCATCATCAAATTTGGCTGTCATTCCTTTCTCTTGAGATTTCTGTTTTGCTCTGTAGCTGAAGAATGATCTTTATTTTCAACACTAGTGCTTCTGCTATATCTTTAAAGTAATTTGGTCTGTGTTTACAATTCTCAGGGGTCGCAATTCGGTAATGCCCCATTAGGGGGTTGTAACCCAGGCGAGGTGGGAAGTCGCGTCCAGGCCAAGATATTGGGGTTACTGCCCGAGAGGAAGTGGAGCACAATGCCGAGTGCTGCACGTCCTCTCGGGGGCGGGACCGGGCTGGTAAACGCGCAAATTTTCCAGCGCTACGCAGAGCGGGAGCAGGGTGCTATGGCTGCAGCCTGGCACAGAAGCAGAGTGCCGGGCTGCGCCATTGTGCCAGGGATCCCGCAAAATCATAAAGGAAAGGCCGGACTGGTAAGTCGGCAAAACAAAAATGGCGGCACGCTCCTTCCCTTTACTTTCCGCCCCACAAGCGGAGTGTGGCCAGGTTCACGACCCACGAGGCTGGTGCAAACATTGCCCATGGTGGACTCACAGGGTGCTATCTAATTTCCGCTCCGGGGCGCAAAAAGGGTCAGTGCGCATGGCAATGACATCATCATCGCCAGCAGAGCGGCACTGGGTGCTACCAGCGGAAGCGGGACACTGTCGTTTCGCGCCTCTGCTAACTCCCGCGCAATTTCACGGGTGGCGGTAGTCCCCCCACCATCCTCACCCCCCCTGGGTGAGAAACTGTCTTCACCCCATTAGCACCTCCTGGGAGCGCTAATGGGAGGCGCAAATGATGCAAATTTCTGCCCCTTTGTCTTCCTGTGATATTTTGAGATTTTTCACAATGATAAAGCAAAGTTATTGTGGTCCCCTCATGATTAGCATTGTAGATTTACTTCCCAGAAAACACTCTTGATGTTTTCTGAAATATTAATAGATGAATAAAAATAACTGCTTCACTGAAATGTGGCTTCTGTATGCTTCCTGTTGTGATCCACCCTTGATGATTTCTACAGTGATCAGCCATAATCACTTGAATAAGTAGATCTGCTTGAGAAGATATTTTTCACGCTGTTTTTAGACAAGAAACTTTTCCATCAATTAAGGCAAATTACACCACAAATTAACACAATATATAAACATAGAAACATAGAAAATAGGTGCAGGGGTAGGCCATTCAGCCCTTTGAGCTTGCACCACTATTCAATAAGATCATGGCTGATCATTCACCTCAGTACCCCTTTCCTGCTTTCTCTCCATACCCCTTGATCCCTTTAGCCGTAAGGGCCATATCTAACTCCCTCTTGAATATATCCAATGAACTGGCATCAACAACTCTCTGCGGTAGGGAATTCCACAGGTTAACAACTCTCTGAGTGAAGAAGTTTCTCTTCATCTCAGTCCTAAATGGCTTACCCCTTATCCTTAGACTGTGTCCCCTGGTTCTGGACTTCCCCAACATCGGGAACATTCTTCCTGCATCTAACCTGTCCAATCCCGTCAGAATTTTATATGTTTCTATGAAATCTACTCTCATCCTTCTAAACTCCAGTGAATACAGGCCCAGTCGATCCAGTCTCTCCTCATATGTCAGTCCTGCCAACCCGGGAATCAGTCTAGTGAACCTTCGCTGCACTCCCTCAATAGCAAGAACTTCCTTCCTCAGATTAGGAGACCAAAACTGAACACAATATTCCAGGTGAGGCCTCACCAAGGCCCTGTACAACTGCAGTAAGACTTCCCTGCTCCTATACCCAAATCCCCTAGCTATGAAGGCCAACATACCATTTGCCTTCTTCAACGCCTGCCGTACCTGCATGCCAACCTTCAATGACTGATGAACCATGACATCCAGGTCTCATTGCACCTCCCCTTTTCCTAATCTGCCGCCATTCAGATAATATTCTGCCTTTGTGTTTTTGCCACCAAAGTGGATAACCTCACATTTATCCATATTATACTGCATCTGCCACCCGTTGTCCACTTACCTAACCTGTCCAAGTCACCCTGCAGCCTTTTAGCATCCTCCTCACAGCTCACACCACCACCCAGCTTAATGTCATCTGCAAACTTGGAAATATTACACTCAATTCCTTCAGCTAAATCATTAATGTATATTGTAAAGAGCTGGGGTCCCAGCACTGAGTCCTGCGGCACTGCACTAGTCACTGCCTGCCATTCTGAAAAGGACCCGTTTATCTCGACTCTCTGCTTCCTGTTTGCCAACCAGTTCTCTATCCACGTCAGTACATTACCCCCAATACCATGTGCTTTGATTTTGCACACCAATTTCTTGTGCGGGACCTTGTCAAAAGCCTTTTGAAAGTCCAAATACACCACATCCACTGGTTCTCCCTTGTCCACTCTACCAGTTACATCCTCAGAAAAGATTATTTTTAAAATCCTATTTTTCCAGCTGTTGTGGTATTCTTAACTGTAAGACCAAACCTACAGTCTGTCCAGCACAATTTTTATATTCTAACTGTAACCTATTCTAACTGTAACAGCAAATCAGTAATTTTATTAATTAATTCTCAGGACGTGGGTGTCACTAGCAAGGCTGGCATTTATTGCCTATCCCAGTTGCCCTCAAGAAGGTGGTGGTGGGACTTTTTCTTGAATTGCTGCAGTCCGTGTGGTAAAGGTGCTCCCACAGTGCTGTTAGGTAGGGAGTTCTAGGTTTTTGACCCAGCAGAACTGAAGGAATGTATTCAAATCGGGATAGTGTATGAATTGGAGGGGACCTTGGGAGGCAATGGAGTTCCCATGCATCTGTTGCCCATGACTTTCTAGGTGGTGGAGATAATGGGTTTGGAGGTGCTGCCGAAGAAGCCTTGGTGAGTTGCTGCTGTGCATCCTGTAGATAATACACACTGCAGCCACAGTGCACCGGTGGTGAAGGGAGTATATGCTTAAACCAGGGGATGGGGTGTCGATCAAGCGGGCTGCTTTGTCCTGGATGGTGTCGAGCTTCTTGAGTGCTGTTGGAGCTGTACTCATTCAGGCAAGTGGAGAATATTCCATCACACTCTTAACTTGTGCCTTGTAGATGGTGGAGAGATTTTGAGCAGTATGGAGGTGTACCACGCACCGCAGAATACCCAGCCTCTGACCTGCTCTTGTAGCCACTGTATTTAAGTGGCCAGTCCAGTTGAGTTTCTGGTCAATGGTGACTCCTGGGATGTTGATGGTGTGGCACTCAGCAACGTTTGTGCTATTGAATGTCAAGGATGGTGGTTGGGTTCTGTCTTGTTGGAGTTGGTCATTGACTGACACTTATGTGGCATGAATGGTACTTGCCACTTATAAGCCCAAGCCTCAATGTTGTCCAGGTCTTGGTTTATATTGGCATGGACTGCTTCATTCTCTAAGGAATTGCAAATGGAGCTGAACCCCACTTCTGACCTTATGATTGAGGAAAGGTCATTGATGAAACAGGTGAAGATAGTTGGGCCTAGGATGCTGTCCTGAGGAACTCTTGCAACGATGTCCTGGAGCTAAGAATATTGGTCACCATTGACCACAACCACCTTCCGATTGTAGTAGGTATGACTCCAGCCAGTGGAGAGTATTCCCCTGATCCCCATTGACTTAAGTTTATCTAGGGCTCCTTGATGTCACACTAGGCCAAATTCTGCCCTGATGTCAAGGGCAGTCATTCTCACCACACCTCTGGAATTCAGCTCTTTTGTCCAGGTCTGGAGCTAAGTGGTTCTCGCTGTACCCAAACTATATAGTAATGAGCAGATTCTTCTTGAGTAGGTGCCACTTAATAGCACTGTTGATGGCTCCTTCCGTTACTTTGCTGATGATTGGGAGTAAGTTGATAAGGTGATAACTGGTCAGGTTGGAATTGTCCTGATTTTTGTGGACAGGACATACATGGGCAACTTTCCATACTGTCAGGTAGATGCTAGTATTGCAGCTGTACTGGATCAGCTTAGCTAGCACTGTAGCTCATTCTGGAGTGCGGGTCTTCAGCACTGCAACCGGGATATTGTCAGGGCCTATAGCCTCTGCTATGTTCAGTGCACTTTTATGTACTCTTAACTGTAACTTACTTTAAATGTAAGATCGAGTTTACAGTCTGACCAGCATAATTTATACACTCTTAACTGTAACCTACTCTGACACTAACAGCTAACCAGTTTGTCCAGCACAGTGTTATTCAATGATGAACTTTGAAGTTTAAAATATCCCTTCACACAGTGTTCCATTTGAATATCATACCACAATCCCTTCCCCCTCCCCAGCCAATTGTTTTTCAGATGAGTCTGTATTTGTGTGCACATGTGGTTTTAGAATGAAACTCATCAGTGACTCATCTGAGCACTAGACCACAACAGCCTGCATCCTGTTAACTGCTTGCATGCCAAGTTACAACAGTCTTTTTTTCAAAAACGCCACAATTCACTAGGTTAACCACGTCATTACATCAAGTATTTTCTTTCATCACAATCTTTATCGTTTCCTCTTACTAATATCGCTTCACAGCAAACCTTGGCTAAGTGACCACCAACATGCTACAGTGAGAACTCACAGCTCCCTCAGCATGAAATTCAATTTTGTTTTCTGGCTCAAGAGTTTCACTGAAATATCTATTGAATAAATATAATCAAGTTGTATTTTGGTAATAATATCAAAGCATAAAAAGGAAAAGAGATGACTGGGTCTGAATTCCGCTGGTGTTTCGCCAGCCTGCTGCAGTATCCCCTCAGGTGTCTGCAGATACACTCAGTAGATTCCTGGGTGCCTCCTAATGGGCAGAAAGTCTGTCTGCTCTTAATATGCTTGTGATGATCTGAGGCAGGGTAATGAGTTCCCACTCCTGGACCTTTCAGGAAACCTGGTGTAGTAGCGGCGGTCAGTACACCGAGTGAATGGAGGTGTATTGGCCTTCACAAGGGTGCATATGTCCATGCACCCTTGTGAAGGCCCTGGGGACCCTCAAGGAATTTGAATTTTTCTTTGTTTAAAAAAAAATCATTCAGATCAGCCTTCTTGTTCATGAGGTTGATAGGACAAATTGGGATATGCACCTGTGCAACAGCACTCTATGGGTAGGTGGGTGCCAGTCTCTCCTGATCTTTGGGCACCCTGTGCGGAGGGGAGCGGGTAGGTCCGAAGGCCTCCTCGTAGGACTGCTCCTGGGCACGGCCAAGGGTGCCATCAGCCGGTCCAGGCAGCGGGCGGTCGAGGGGGTCGTTCAACCTGACTGCCTGCCTCTCTTCCGCTCTTACATCCGGTCCAGGGTGTCCTTGGAGATGGAGCACGCGGTGTCCACCGGTACGCTCGCGGCCTTCCGCGAGAGGTGGGCACCGGAGGGACTGGAGTGCATCATCACGCCCGGCAACCAAATTTTAATTTGATTTTACGTTTTAAAGTTAATTTGTTTTAATTGCCGGTGCTTTTAGTGTCCCCTTCCCTTTTATAGGGGGCACTGGGGAAAAATTGTGATTTTAGTGCCCAAAAAAAAAACAAAAAAAAAGAAGAAAAAACAAAAAAAAAAAACACAAAAAAGGGGGGAAAAAAAATGGGCCTTGTAAATGTCTGGAGTGTCACCCAGGTCGGGTGGCACAGTTTAATGTTTATGTTTTCGCAGGTAGACTCTAAAAGAGTTAGGTGGGTGCCAGATTTTGCAGCAGGTATGATTGTTCCCACCTGCCCCAGGCTAATCACTGACCCTGCAACTCTGGTGGGCTTGCAAATGAACATAGGTGTATCTGTTGCACCCTGCACTTTGGGAAACCCAGCAACTCCATGAATCTGGATGGCCCTATCTCACTGCTGTTTTGGTATGATCTCAAACTGGATGAACATCAATCCAGAGGAGTTCAGTTAAGTGATGAATACATGTCCGGATGGCTTTCTGGCTGATATTTCACAGGATCCTCCTGATTGCCTGAAACAATGAGATGGCATAGAAGTTGAGTGCAGTCGTGACCTTCACAGCCACAGATCGAGCTATTTGCACAGATGACCAAGGCTGCAGATCTTCGTGTAGTAGATGGCAAAGCTCCCCTTTGGTGAACTGTTAAGTCTGTAAGCACTCTAGTAATGATTCCACGAGGTAAGGTATTACACTTGGACTGTTGTGACCTTAGTCCACTTATTGCAGTTCCTGAATGAGGTTACAGTAAGGTGAACTCCCTTTTATACTTGGTTACCTTGTAAGGGGTGGTCTCGGGGGTCAGGGTCACCTCTGACCTTCTGAGCGGTTCGAATCGCTCCCACTCCCTGGGTTCTCGACTCTGGATTTATTTGGGGGATGTGATAAAGCGCAGGAGACAACTGGTTTGGTGCAAAAGAACTTTGATTTTATTAAAGACAAGAAATTACAATGTTAAACTTATAATTACTCTAATAAAGAACAGTACATCACACATTCAAAGGGGTTACAGTGAATTATACACCTCCCACCTCCCAATACCTAACACTGACTAGATTAGACTCCAGGGCAAACAGGGACTATGCTTACCGATCCTTTATGGTCAATTGGCGGTAGTTCACGATTTCGGGGTTCGCTGGATTCTGTAGGTTCTGCTTGCCATACTCCGAACGTCGAAGAAGACTTCTTACAACACAATCTTCAGTTGGGTGGTGTCCGCTGATGCGGTAGGGCGTGTTTTGGACTTATGGGATAAGTACCCATTTTCTTTCGTTAGAAATAAGTTTCAAAGTCTTTTTAGATAAGGTTTTCACCTGTTGGTAGTCAGGCCTAGGTTGCAGAGTGGAAACTTTCGATTCTTCGGTTTCTTCCTTCTGGAGTTTTGTTTCGAAGTTGGTCAATCGCGCTGGTTTTGGTGGTACCACGTTGGCTGTGGTCGGTTGCTGCCGCGATGGTGATGTTCTTCTGTCCTTTTCCGATTTCAGGACGTTGAGGCTGGAGAAGTTAGTTACAACTGCTGCGGTGGTCTCTCTCCCTTCTTGATGCTAAACGTCCCTAGCAGTGTCTTTTGAGGCAGTAGCATACTCTTTGTTAAAGCAGGGCCCAGTTATACTGTTGGAGCTGTTCTAAAATCTTCGCGCCAAATCAGCCCGGATTCTTTGTTTAATTTTTGGTGGGCTTGGTATTTCTTTGTCATATTTTGGCTTGCTCATTAAAATGTTAACTTGTCTCGGTTGTGTCGATCTTCTAAATCTGTTTCTTGATGGAAATATTAGCTTGGTATTTGCAATGTCTGTTTGTGCTTTGGTTTTTTTTCATGCGGGCTGGATGGGCCTTTGTGCATATGCTGGATGATGGTTAGCTATCTCTGAGTTAATGTCTCCTGTGGAGAAGGGTTTTCGAGTATTCATAATTCTCCAATTTATTTTAGTTTCAATATCCCAGACAGCTTCAATACTCAAATTGGTTTCTTTGTAGGATAGTCATCCTTTAGTTCTCTAGCCCTGCCCACACAGACTAAATTTGTCTCATAAAATCCCAAATTCGATTAAAGTTCATAGTTTCTTCCATGTGTACTTTAGGATTTCAAACTTTCTGGTAGATAGTTCCAAATTACATTTCCTTTCCAATGAGTCCAAACACTGGGGGGGGGGGGGGGTCCCACGAATTTCACACCTTTCAACCTGCAGTGTTCAGGTGACCCCTAGGTCTCCACCAGTTGCACCCTCTGGTGGTACAGGTATAGTGTATACAGTGTGAAGATACATTCAGTGGTCTTATGTAACTGTACATTGCGTGTACAGGGTATATACTTATATTATACATACACAACATCCCCCCCCGCCCCCCTAAGTCTTGTGCCATTGGCCTTTGCACTGTGTGCTCTGGCCCTCGACTTGAGTGCCCAAAGCCCTTGCACATTGTCTGTGCTTGGGAATGGCTCTCTCCCTGTTGACCCCCAAGTCCTTATTGCTACAACATTAGGAAATGGTCAGCAGTGGACGGTTGGAGGTTGCAGTGAGGGTTGAGTGGGTTCTGGGTGTGATCCATGTGTGTCCATGGCTGCATACATCCATTCCACCCCCCATCCCACCCCATACATAGGCCATGTGTGTGGCTCAACACCTGCATGTGCAAACATGTACAAAAAAAAAATAGGATTAGTTACATCACTGTTTGGGTTCTGCAGTGGTGGAACAAGTACATTTTACAGGTAAGGTACATACATGGTATCACAGTCTTGCCCCTGGGTTGTGTAGGTGCAGGTGGGTGAGGACACTAGTTCCAGAGTAACCGGACTGTGTCCAGGTTGTCTGATGGTGGCGCTGCGCCCCCTGCCAGCTGCGTGGGCTCGGATCACTCACTTGGCTGAGTCTCAGGGCCTTTGCCGTTGCCTAGTGGTGGGCAGAGCCACAGGAAAGTGTAGCCTCCCATCCTCTTTTGAGGGCTGCAGTGTCTCCCTGCTGCCCTTCAGCGGTAGTGGGAGCCTGGTCATCCCAGGTCCCAATGGGAGGGCTGGAGGGTGCTAGCCTCTTGCTCCCGGTGCTGGCCCTGGTGGCCAGAGAGGTAGGGCCAATCTGAGGCCGGGTGCCAGTAGTGGTGCCTTTGCTGTCCGCTGATCGCTGACCCTGCAGTGGGTATGCTCCCTCTGTGTGTGGCCACGCTCTCTGGGGCATCACATTGGTCCCGGAGGCGCAGGCTATACGATCGGGTAGCCCGCTGGACTGCTTCCGACAGGAAGTTGCCCTTGGTTTTGTCGGTGTACATGTAGAATCCGGCTTCGCACATTATTTCCTCATTTAAAGTCATGATACATTGGCACTGACCGCAATCACCCGAATCGACATTGTTAGTTGTCTTTACATATTCGCATTTGTCAATTACATCTTTTCCCTGTGTACTACTGGCATCGCTGTACAAGGTTACATTTAGATACTTGCATTTGTCAGGTCCATCTTTTCCATGTATACTACCAGCATCGCTGTTCAAAGTTACATTTAAATACTTGCATTTGTTAATTACATCTTTCACAGGTGTACCACCGGCATCGCTGTACAAAGAGTGGAACTGTCTCTTTAATTGTGTTGGGTTGCTGGTCTCCTTTAAAAGGGCCTTGCAATCTTTACCCCAATCCGGTTCGCTGCTCGGCATCATGTGTTGCTCCTTCAACGCTACCCCTCGTGGTCTAGTCACGGCCATCTTCTTTCTCTCCACGAGGTAGGCTGCGGTGATCCTTTTCTCCCCAGGTTCTGCCATGGAAGCAGGGAAGTTACCTTCTGCGCTGATCTTCTTCCTCCAGAGTCCTGCCACTGGAGCCTGGAAGGTGAGGTCTGGTCGTTTGGGCTGGATCATCTCGCAGTTGGGTTGAGCGGTTTGTGTCGTCGCCGTGCAATCGAGTTGGACGGTTGGATTTTCAGGTGCTGTGATGGATCCAAATTTGCATAGGACGTCGATTGCCGGGGGCCGGAGGCTTTCCCAGCTCCAACAGATTTGGATTTGTTTCATCCATCTTCTTCCTAGCAGTGTTGGACCATCACCAGCAATGATCCACAAAGGTAACTTGTGCATCACGCCACCGTGGGACACCTGGACATCCACGCTACCAACGACAGGGATGGTGGCGTTTAGAAACATAGAAACATAGAAAATAAGTGCAGGAGTCAGCCATTCGGCCCTTCGAGCCTGAACCACCATTCAATAAGATCATGGCTGATCATTCACCTCAGTACCCCTTTCTTGCTTTCTCTCCATACTCCTTGATCTTTAGCCGGAAGGGCCGTATCTAACTCCCTCCAATTAACTGGCATCAACAACTCTCTGCGGTAGAGAATTCCACAGGTTAACAACTCTCTGAGTGAAGAAGTTTCTCCTCATCTTAGTCCTAAATGGCTCACCCCTTATCCTTCGACTGTGTCCCCTAGTTCTAGACTTCCCCAACATCGAGAACATTCTTCCTGCATCTAATCTGTCCAGTCCCGTCAGAATTTTATATGTTTCTATGAGATCCCCTCTCATCCTTCTAAACTCCAGTGAATACAGGCCCAGTCGATCCAGTCTCTCCTCATATATCAGTCCTGCTATCTCGGGAATCATTCTGGTGAACCTTCGCTACACTCCCTCAATAGCAAGAATGTCCTTCCTCAGATTAGGAGACCAAAACTGAACACAATATTTCAGGTGAGGCCTCACCAAGGCCCTGTATAACTACAGTAAGACTTCCCTGCTCCTACACTCAAATCCCTTAGCTATGAAGGCCATTTGCCTTCTTCATTGCCTGCTGTACTTGCATGGCAACTTTCAATGACTGATGTACCATGACACCCAGGTCTCGTTGCACCTCCCCTTTTCCTAATCTGCTACCATTCAGATAATATTTTGCCTTCATGTTTTTGCCATCAAAGTGGATAACCTCACATTTATCCACATTATTCTGCATCTGCCATATATTTGCCCACTCCCCTAACCTGTCCAAGTCACCCTGCAGCCTCTTAGCGTCCTCCTCACAGCTCACACCACCACCCAGCTGAGTGTTATCTGCAAACTTGGAGATATTACACTCAATTCCTTCAGCTAAATCATTAATGTATATTGTAAATAGCTAGGGTCCCAGCACTGAGCCCTGTAGTACCCCACTAGTCACTGCCTGCCATTCAGAAAGGGACCCGTTTAGCCCAACTCTCTGCTTCCTGTCTGCCAACCAGTTCTCTATCCACGTCAGTACATTACCCCCAATACCATGTGCTTTAATGTTGCACACCAATCTCTTGTTTGGGATCTTGTCAAAAGCCTTTTGAAAGTCCAAATACACCACATCCACTGGTTCTCCCTTGATCACTCTACTAGTTACATCCCCCAAAAATTCTAGAAGATTTGTCATGATTTCCCTTTCATAAATCCATGCTGACTTGGACCGATCCTGTCACTGCTTTCCAAATGTGCTGCTATTTCATCTTTAATAATTGATTCAAACATTTTCCCCACTGCTGATGTCAGGCTGACCAGTCTATAATTATTCATTTTCTCTCTCCCTCCTTTTTAAAAAAATGGTGTTACATTAGCTACCTTCCTGTCCATGAGAACTGATCCAGAGTCGATAAACTGTTGGAAAATGATCACCAATGCACCCACTATTTCTAGGGCCACTTCCTTAAGTAGTCTGGCATGCAGATTATCAGGCCCCATGGATTTATCGGCCTTCAATCTCATCAATTTCCCTAACACAATTTCCCGCCTAATAAGGATTTCATTCAGTTCCTCCTTCTCACTAGACCCTCGGTCCCCTAGTATTTCCAGAAGGTTATTTGTGTCTTCTTTTGTGAAGACAGAACCAAAGTATTTGTTCAACTGGTCTGCCATTTCTTTGTTCCCCATTATAAATTCACCTGATTCTGACTGCAAAGGACCTACGTTTGACTTCACTAATCTTTTTCTCTTCACATACCTATAGAAGCTTTTGCAGTTAGTTATTATGTTCTCAGCAAACTTCCTCTCATACTCTATTTTCCCCCTCCTAATTAAATCCTTTGTCCTCCTCTGCTGAATTCTAAATTTCTCCCAGTCCTCAGGTTTGATGCTTTTTCTGGCCAATTTATATGCCTCTTCCTTGGATTTAACACTATCCTTAATTTCCCTTGTTAGCCGCGGTTGAGTCACCTTCCCCATTTTATTTTTACTCCAGACAGGGTTGTACAATTGTTGAAGTTCATCCATGTGATCCTTAAATGTTTGCCATTGCCTATCCACCGTCAACCCTTTAAGTATCATATGCCAGTCCATTCTAGCCAATTCACCTCTCATACCATCGAAGTTACCTTTCCTTAAGTTCAGGACCCTAGTCTCTGAATTAACTGTGTCACTCTCCATCTTAATGAAGAATTCAACCATTTTATGGTCACTCTTCCCCAAGGGGCCTCGCACAACAAGATTGCTAATTAGTCCTTTTTCATTACACATCACCCAGTCTAGGATGGCCAGCCCTCTAGTTGGTTCCTCGACATATTGGTCGAGAAAACTATTCCTAATACACTCCAGGAAATCCTCCTCCACCGTATTGCTACCGGTTTGGTTAGCCCAATTTATATGTAGATTAAAGTCACCCATGATAACTGCTGTACCTTTATTGCACGCATCCCTAATTTTTTGTTTGATGCTGTCCCCAACCTCACTACTACTGTTTGGTGGTCTGTGCACAACTCCCACTAGTGTTTTCTGCCCTTTGGTATTCTGCAGCTCCACCCATACAGATTCCACATCATCCAAGCTAATGTCCTTCCTTTCTATTGTGTTAATTTCCTCTTTCACCAGCAATGTTACCCCATCTCCTTATTCTTCCTGAATGTTGAATACCCCTGGATGTTGAGTTCCCAGCCTTGGTCACCCTGGAGCCATGTCTCTGTGATGCCAATTATATCACATTCGTTAATTGCTGCGTGCGCAATTAATTCGTCCACCTTATTACAAATACTCCTCGCATTGAGGCACAGAGCCTTCAGGCTTGTCTTTTTAACACACTTTGCCCCTTTAGAATTTTGCTGTAATGTGGCTCTTTTTGATTTTTGCCTTGCGTTTCTCTGTCCTCCACTTTAACTTTTCTCCTTTCTACCTTTTGTTTCTGCCCCCATTCTACTTCCCTCTGTCTCCCTACATAAGTTCCCATCCCCATGTCATATTAGTTTAACCTCTCCCCAACAGCACTAGCAAACACTCCGCCAGAACATTGGTTCCGATCCTACCCAGGTGCAGACCGTCCGGTTTGTACTAGTCCCACCTCCCCCAGAACCGGTTGCAATGTCCCAAGAATTTGAATCCATCCCTTCTGCACCACTGCTCAAGCCATGTATTCATCTGAGCTATCCTGCAATTCCTACTCTGACTAGCATGTGGCACTGGTAGCAATCCTGAGATTACTACCTTTGAGGTCCTACTTTTTAATTTAACTCCTAGCTCCCTAAATTCAGCTTGGAGGACCTCTTCCCGCTTCTTACCTATATCGTTGGTACCTATATGCACCACGACAACTGGCTGTCACCCTCCCTCTCCAATATGTCCTGCAGCCACTCCGATACATCCTTGACCCTTGCTCCAGGGAGGCAACATACCATCCTGGAGTCTCGATTGCGCCCGCAGAAACGTCTATCTATTCCCCCTACAATAGAATCCACTACCACTGTAACTCTCCCACTCTTTTTCCTGCCTTCATGTGCATCAGAGCCACCCATGGTGCCATGAACTTGGCTGCTGCTGCCCTCCCCGGATGAGTCATCGCCCCCAACAGTACCCAAAACGGTGTATCTGTTTTGGAGGGGAATGACCATAGGGGACCCCTGCACTACCTTCCTTCCACTGCTCTTCCTGCTGGTCCCCCATCCCCTAACTGTCTGTGTAACCTTTCCCTGTGGTATGACCAACTCACTAAACGTGCTAGTCACGGCATCCTCAACATCGTGGATGCTCCAGAGTAAATCCACCCGCAACTCTAGTGCCGCAATGCTGACTGTCAGGAGCTGCAGCAGGATACAATTCCCGCACATGTAGTCGTCAGGGACACTGGAAGCGTCCCTGACTTCCTACATAGCACAGGAGGAGCATGACACATGTCTGAGCTCTCCTGCCATGACTTAACCCCTAGATTAACTTAATTTGGCAACAACAAGGATAAAGGAAAAGAAAAAGAAAAACTACTCTCCAATCACCAGCCAATCACTTACTACCCCCTTGGCTGTCATGATACCCTTCGATTTCTTTCTACTTCCTTTTTGCCTTCTTTCCCTGCATTCGCACCGCCTGGCCTCCTCCGATCTGCCGACGCGCCTCTGATGATGTTGGGCCTTTATAGGCCTCCCATAGACTACTGTGCCTCCTATGATCTGCCGACGCTCCTCCTCCGACATTGGGCCTTCATAGGCTTCCCCAGACTCCCGCGCCGCCTCCTCCGATCTGCCGATGCTCCTCCGACAACGTTGGGTCTTCATAGGCTTCCCCAGACTCCCGCGCTGCCTCCTCCGATCTGCCGATGCTCCTCTGATGACGTTGGGCCTGTACAGGCCTCCCCAGACTCCCGCGCCGCCTCCTCCGATCTGCTGACGCTCCTCCAATGATGATTGGGCCTTTACAGGCCTCCCCGGACTCCCGCACTGCCTCCTCCGATCTGCCCACGCTCCACCTCCAACGATGATTGGGCCTTTATAGGCCTCCCCGGACTCCCGCGCCGCCTCCTCCGATCTGCCGACGCTCCTCCAATGATGATTGGGCCTTTACAGGCCTCCCCGGACTCCCGCACTGCCTCCTCCGATCTGCCCACGCTCCACCTCCAACGATGATTGGGCCTTTATAGGCCTCCCCGGACTCCCGCGCCGCCTCCTCCAATCTGCCGACGCTCGTCCAACGATGATTGGGCCTTTATAAGCTTCCCCGGACTCCCGCACCGCCTCCTCCGATTTGTGTAGGTGAGCAGCTTCACCTGGATCGGGATCATTTTAGGTCGTTCGATTGGATTGTCCCAGAGTGTCCCGAAGGCCGCCTGATTCATCAGCGAATGGCTCGCCCCTGTGTCAACCTCCATCGAGACTGGGACACTGTTGATTTCAACTTCCATTTTCAACGCGGAACTTTCGGTGGAGCAGGTAAACACTCTGTACACCTCTTCATGGGGCTCAGCTGCCTCCGGGACTCTCTCTTCATCTTCATAAGCGCTGGAGCCCGGGTGATCAGCCAACTCTTCAGCGACTTGGTGAGTAAAATTTCTCTTACATATTCGCTGGAGATGGCCTTTCGCGTTACAGCCTTTGCAAGTATAGTCTTTGTAGCGGCACTGGTGGGCCCTGTGATTTCCTCCACAGTGCCAGCATGGGGCTGGTCGGTTGGCCCAATGTGGCGGACTCTGGGTTGCAGGACTCAGGGTAGCAATCTTGCCTCTAAAGGGCGCCAGTAGTTTCACGGTACTTACTGGGTTAGAGTCCTGGGGGTGTCATCATCCTCTTGGAATCGCAGGCCGAGGCCATGAACGCCTGGCTGACGTTAATTGCCTTCTGCAGAGTGACCGTGGTATTCGCAGAGAGCAGCCTGTGGAGGAGGCCCTCGTGGCCGGTTCCAATAACAAAGATGTCCCTCAGTATTTCGGTGAGGTTTTCGCCAAAATCACACAGTGCAGCCAATCGTCTAAGGTCTGCAGCATATTTTGCGATTTCTTGGCCTTCGGGCCACCAGTGTGTGTAGAACCAGTGTCTGCATGTGAGGTTGCTCTCTTTAGGCTTGAGCTGTTCTTGTATCGTTGTTATGAGCTCCGTGTACATTTTGGTTGTCATCTTCTCTGAGGCTAGCAAGTCCCTGACAAGGTCATAAACGGTGGGTCCACAACTGCTAAGCAGGATAGCTCTGCGCTTATCAGCCAGCGAGGTCGGTGTGTCTCCCGCCAGGTCGTTCGCGATGAAAAAGTATTCGAGACTTTCCACAAAGGCATCCCAATCTTCCCTATCAGCGAATTCTTGGAATTTGCCAAGGTTAGCCATTTTTCGCATGGAAATTCATAATCTCGTCGCCAATTGTTACGTCTGTAGTAATGACTCTAGTAATGACTCCACGAGGTAAGATATTGCACTTGAACTGTTGTGACCTTCGTCCATTTATTGCAGCTCCTGAATGAGGGTACAGTAAGGTTAGCTCTCTTTTATACTTGGTTACCTGCAGTGTACAGGTGACCCCGAGGTCTCCACCAGTTGTACCCTCTGGTGGTACAGGCATAGTGTATACAATATGAAGATACATTCAGTGGTCTTATGTAACTGTGCATTGAGTGTACAGGGTATATACTTATATTATACATACACAACATGAACCACAATCTTTAAACACAGAGCTCCTCACTAAGTTTACATAGGAGCTGTTTATCCTGTAATCCTTAGGAGGTAGGGGAATAATATCTTGAAGCGCACTTCGTCTACATATGTTACCTCACTCACCTTTGTTCCATCCTTTTCTGCTCTATGGTTTTGACTACGTCAGGGATTTTTTTGCCATGAAGTGAGCACAATTACTGAAACAATTGCAGTCGCAATAAAACGCCCAAATACGTGTGCTTTGCCATTTATTATTTCCATTATAACACAAATTCATCATCTTACAAGTGGAAACATATTGCTATTTGCTGATTTACATGAGAAACATTTAGAGGGAATAGTTGGAATATGAATTAGACTCTGCATATGTATATAAGGGAGTCTAACAATTTACCCACCTTTGCTCCATATCCCTAGATACCCTTACGCAACAAAAATCTAACAGTTTCAGTTTTGAAAATTTCAATTGACCCAGTACCCACAGCACTTTGAGGGAACGAGTTCCTATTTTGTAAAAAAGGGTATTCCACTACCACTTATCTTGGGCTTGAGCTTAACAGAGGACTGGCACCAACTTAAGAGTTAAATTGCAAATCCTGTGCTATGTCTCATCTCACGCCGAAATTCAGGTCCCCAATAAGGCCTGTTACCGCTGCCGACTTACGGTCCAATGGCCGCCGCCAGTTAAATTAAACTCGGCCTTTTTTCCTGCAGTGCTGAATTTCGCCCCAATCGGCTGCGGTACTGTGGTTGCGGCCGTGATGACGCAATCACAGTGCAAACTGCTCCCGCTCCGCTCCTCGACCGATATTCACTTTAAAAAGGCCTACCTGCTTCCTGACGGTGCCCCCGACAGCTTTTTGTATCGGAGCACTTTGCTGGGCTGCTCGATACCGCTAGAGGAGGAGAAAGGAGTTTTGGTGAAATCGGGATATTTCTTGTGGAAAATTTTGCGGCGTTCGAGAAACTTACTGGCAGTTCCAAAAACTGTTGCGGACCTTTGACAACTTTTGGCGACTTCTAAGGAGTGTTGTTTTTTACTCGTTGTGCTTACCAGTGGGCCTGGGGCCTCATTCTGTTCTGAACAGAGGCCTCCAAGTGAGGGTTCAGCCAAAAAACGCAATGGGCTCTATGTTGGCAGGGGTATGCCTTGTCCATATCATGAGCGGCAGGGAGGTACGCAGGAGAAGGCGGCACCATCAGCAATGGGTGCAGTGGCAGCGGGCACTGGAGGCAGCAGCCATGACTGCCCAACATGGAGAAGGGCCTGGAGATGGCCACAGACCTCAACACAGGTTGGCCAGGAAGGAGCTGGCATCAGGAGGAGGGTCAGGGACGCTGACACCCCACCCCACACCCCACACGAGATAGTTCGCGAGGAGCCAGATGCTTGCCAGCTTCAGCCTGCAGGGTCTGAGGAAGATCAAGAGCGTGAGGAAGAGGGCAATCAGCGAGCTGCTGTCGGAGGGGCCCAGCACAGACCTGGTGGAAGGAGGCTCTACCGTCGAGGAGTGTACCAACAAAAGTTTTCATTCCCGGAGCCCAGCAATGAGCAATGTCTGTGAAGGCTGAGATTTAGGAAGGACAGTGGGAGGCCAGAGGATTGGGAAACTTTTAAAAGCCAGCAAAGAATGACTAAAAAAATAATAAAGAGAGGGAAGATAGATTATGAAAGTAAACCAGCACGAAATATAAAAACAGATAGTAAGAGTTTCTACAGGTACAAAAAAAAGGAAACGAGTGACTAACGTAAATGTTGGTCTCCTGGAGGATGAGACTGGGGAATTAATAATGGGGAACAGGGAAATGGCAGAGATGTTGAACAAATATTTTGTATTGGTCTTCATGGTAGAAGACACTAAAAACATCCCAATACTGGATAATCAAGGGGCTATAGGTAGGGAAGAACTTAATACAATCACTATCACTAAAGAAGTAGTACTCGGTAAAATAATGGGACTAAAGGCGGATAAGTCTTGATCCTCGGGTCTTGAAAGAAGTGGCTGCAGAGACACTGGATGCATTGGTTGTAATCTATCAAAATTCCCTGGATTCTGGGGAGGTCCCAGCGGATTGGAAAACTGCAAATGTAACACCCCTATTTAAAAAAGGAGGCAGACAGAAAGCAGGAAACTATAGACCGGTTAGCCTAACATCTGTCGTTGGGAAAATGTTGGAGTCCATTATTAAGGAAGCAGTAGCAGGACATTTGGAAAAGCATAATTCAATCAAGCAGATTCAGCATGGTTTTATGAAAAGGAAATCATGGGCTAGATTTTCCACTTTTTTTGCATGCTTAACGCCCGCTTAACACCCACTTTACCGCTGAAATGACATATAACACCCATATATCGCCCATTTAGTCACAAAATAGAAACTGACGGGCATTTTTCGGAAGCTTATCGGCGAGCGTTACTTTCCCCATGTGCGTAACGCCGGGAAAAAATAATACCGCCCGCCCACTTTTTTGGGCGGAATCATCAGAATGGGCAAAATCAACGCCTATAATATCACCCAGCATTAATTTCCGCACTGATTTAATGCCGAGATTCAATAATACCGCCCGCTTACTTTTTTTGGTCTTAAAGAGCATATTTACTGAAACTAGCGGTCATGAGATCTCCCAGCGACACTTTCACCACCTTGCACACATATCGCCCACAATATCACTTGCCCAAAAAACCGCCCAGAAAAAGTGGAACTAACCGGAACTAGTCACAGCGTTATGGACGCCATGTTTTACATCACATGTCACATCTTTTAAAAGGCTGCTGTGCTTCAACCTCGGAGGAGTTCGGATTTACTCTGGAGGTCTTTGGAGTTGATGTGAACATCTCTAAAAACATCTTGACCACACTGTGACTGATTGGAATTGAATAGGTGTCTTCGCGGGACATTCATTGTTTGTGACCAATCGGTGGAAAACAGAGAGCTACTGCAATGGGGCCTGTCCTTTCTCACCCTCTCTTGATGACCAATTATATGCTGCAGACTCGAGATCGCTGAAGGTAAGCTCCACAGCATTATGTGCCCAATGTAAGACGTGCCAGACTGATGAGGAGGACCAGACGTTACACCCCCTGCAAGTACTGGGAGAAGCAGTCTTACCTCGACTTTCCCGACACCACCTGCATTCGGAGACTGCACTTCCACAAAGAGGTTATCACTGAGGTATGCCAGCTGATAAAGGCAGATCTGCAGCCTGACAGCACCATCAGTACTGCACTGTCCGTCGAGGTCAAAGTCACCACGGCACTGTTGTTCTATGCCTCGGGTTCTTTTCAGGCCATAGCTGGCAACATTTACAGACTTTCTCAGCACGCCACATTGCTGCATTAGACAGGTCACTAAAGCCCTGTACACACGCAGGAGGGACTTGATCAGCTTTCCTCTGACCAGGGAGGCACAGAGTGAGAGGGCTCTCGGATTCTCCAGAATTGCAAACTTCTCCAAGGTGCAGAGAGCAATAGACTGTATGTACATCGCGATGTGGGCACCTTTTCAGGATGCAGATGATTTCAGGAACCGCAAGGGATTCCACTCCCTGAATGTCCAACTCATCGACCACCAGCAAATTATATTGGCAGTGAATGCTCAATTTCCGGGCAGCATTCATGATGGTCCCATCCTGCATGAGAGCACTGTATCTGACTTGTTTAACAATCAGCCACAAGGTCAATGCTGGATGCTTGGTGACAAAGGATATGGCCTCGCCACCTGGCTGATGACCCCGCTGCGTGGCACCCACATCGAAGCCGAGAGGCGATACAATGAGAGCCACAGAGCCACTCGCAATATCGCAGAGAAAACCATTGGAGTGCTTAAGCAGTGCTTTAGATGCCTAGACCACTTAGGAGGCGAGCTCATTACCACCCTGAGCAGGTAACTCAATTTGTGATGGTGTGCTCCATGCTGCACAACTTGGCTATCAGGAGGGGACAAGAATTGCCTGATGTGTCTGACAGTCCACCTCACTAGAGAGAGTAAGAGGAGGACAAGGAGACAGATGCTGACATTGGCCCACACAATCAGGCTGACGCTGAAGCCATGCACCCGACCTCCCCCCTGGCTGTAGACCACATGAAAGGACCTGTGCTGGCATGGTAGCTGCAAGAGTCTTAAGTCAGGAACTCATCAATGATCACTTTGCCTGAAAGAACATGGGTGTTATTTACAAAGCTGACACACTGCTGGGTGTGCAGGTGATACATCAATGGTGGACATCACCTTGATGACAGTTAAAGTTTAAGTTGATTGAAGTTAAGTGTCAATATACCCTTTGATGTTAAGGAATCACCAGCGTGTAACAGTGCAACTATCTGAGCCAATGCGCAACAATGTTTTGTTAAATAAAAAACATTTGTCTGAAATCATCAGTATCTCTGCAAAAAACGACCCTTCCCCACCACCACTTCTCCTCCCCACCTCTACCCCCTCCCCTTCCCCTCCTGACTCCAAGCTGGCTGAGGAGCTCCTCAGGCGATGCTTCATTGGTTGGCGGGGGGGGAGGTGGGTGATGACGGCCAAAATGCTGCTTGGACAGATACGGGAGAGGACGGTCCCGAGGAGGGAATGTGCTCTGAGCCAGAAGCAAGATGTTGCTCCTGGCTCTCATGTGTGGTTGGCAATGGGGGTGCGGCACCTTGGGGTGCAATGCCGTGCTCCTGGACCACTGGGAGCCCTCTGCCACCAGTGTTCCTAGCTAACAGCTCCAGGGCCTCCACCATCCCTTCCATGTTATATCTTATTTGTTGGACAAAAACTCAGTGCCAACTATGTTCTTGGTACTTAGTAGGCTTTTTGCTGCTGGTGAATCTCCCTCGTGCCTCCTACAACAGCCAAACAAGCACACACCACAGCCACACACACCTTCAGTCCCTCTCTGCTCCGTCTCTCTCTGTCTCCTCTTCTGCGCATGCCATGATGACCCTTGACCTCCTGAATTGAATGTTGCCATGCCGTTGCTAAGGATGGCGACACTTTACGGCAGAAGGTCAGCGAGATTTAACGCAATCGCCCATTTCATATCGCTCGTGGTAACGCCCAATTTCAAAAATGGAGACTAGGTGCTTTGAGAATGGGCGAGAAGCTGGCGATCTGAAAACCCATTTTTACCGTCAATGCCAGAAATAAAGTCCATTTTTGGGCGATATGCACGAAAGTGTAAAATCTAGCCCATGGTCTCAGAATAAGGGGCCGCCCATTTAAAACTGAGATGAGGAAGAATTTCTTCTCTCAGAGGTTTGTAAATCTATGGAATTCTCTGCCCCAGAGAGCTGTGGAGGCTGAGTCATTGAATATATTTAAGGCAGAGATAGACAGATTTTTGAGTGATAAGGGGATAAGGGGTTATGGGAAGCGGGCAGGGAAGTCGGAAGGCCAGCGGGACATCGAGGAGGTGGAGCGGCAGCGTGGGGAGGCCTATAAAAGGCCCAACATCGTCAGGAGCCCAGCGGGATATCGAGGAGGTGGAGCGGCAGCGTGGAGAGGCCTATAAAAGGCCCAACATCGTCGGGAGCCCTGCGGGACATCAAGGAGGCGGAGCGGCAGCATGGGGAGGCCTATAAAATGCCCAACGTCATCGGGAGGCCAGTGGGACATCGAGGAGGTGGAGTGGTAGCAAGGAAAGGCCTATAAAAGGCCAGCTGGTACAGCTGCAGGGAGAGAAAGCAAAAAAAGAAGTAGAAAGAAATTGAAGGGTGATGTCACAGCCAAGGGGATAAGTGATTGGCTGGTGATTGGTGAGTAATTTTTCTTTTTCTTTTTCTTTATCAGTAGGTAACCTTTAGCATTGTTTTTGCCAAATTAAGTTAATCTAAGGGTTAAGTCATGGCAGGAGAGCTCGGACACGTGTCATGCTCCTCCTGTGCTATGTGGGATAGAAACATAGAAACATAGAAAATAGGTGCAGGAGTAGGCCATTCGGCCCTTCTAGCCTGCACCGCCATTCAATGAGTTCATGGCTGAACATTCAAATTCAGTACCCCATTCCTGCTTTATCGCCATAGCCGTTGATCCCCCTAGTAGTAAGGACCTCATCTAATTCCTTTTTGAATATATTTAGTGAATTGGCCTCAACAACTTTCTGTGGTAGAGAATTCCACAGGTTCACCACTCTCTGGGTAAAGAAGTTCCTCCGCATCTCGGTCCTAAATGGCTTACCCCTTATCCTTAGACTGTGACCTCTGGTTCTGGACTTCCCCAACATTGGGAACATTCTTCCTGGATCTAACCTGTCTAACCCCGTCAGAATTTTAAATGTTTCTATGAGGTCCCCTCTCATTCTTCTGAACTCCAGTGAATACAAGCCCAGTTGATCCAGTCTTTCTTGATAGGTCAGTCCCGCCATCCCGGGAATCAGTCTGGTGAACCTTCGCTGCACTCCCTCAATAGCAAGAATGTCCTTCCTCAGGTTAGGAGACCAAAACTGTACACAATACTCCAGGTGTGGCCTCACCAATGCCCTGTACAACTGTAGCAACACCTCCCTGCCCCTGTACTCAAATCCCCTTGCTATGAAGGCCAACATGCCATTTGCTTTCTTAACCGCCTGCTGCACCTGCATGCCAACCTTCAATGACTGATGTACCATGACACCCAGGTCTCTTTGCACCTCCCCTTTTCCTAATCTGTCACCATTCAGATAATAGTCTGTCTCTCTGTTTTTACCACCAAAGTGGATAACCTCACATTTATCCACATTATACTTCATCTGCCATGCATTTGCCCACTCACCTAACCTATCCAAGTCGCTCTGCAGCCTCACAGCATCCTCCTCGCAGCTCACACTGCCACCCAACTTAGTGTCATCCGCAAATTTGGAGATACTACATTTAATCCCCTCGTCTAAATCATTAATGTAGAATGTAAACAGCTGGGGCCCCAGCACAGAACCTTGCGGTACCCCACTAGTCACTGCCTGCCATTCTGAAAAGTACCCATTTACTCCTACTCTTTGCTTCCTGTCTGACAACCAGTTCTCAATCCATGTCAGTACACTACCCCCAATCCCATGTGCTCTAACTTTGCACATCAATCTCTTGTGTGGGACCTTGTCGAACGCCTTCTGAAAGTCCAAATATACCACATCAACTGGTTCTCCCTTATCCACTCTACTGGAAACATCCTCAAAAAATTCCAGAAGATTTGTCAAGCATGATTTCCCTTTCACAAATCCATGCTGACTTGGACCTATCATGTCACCTCTTTCCAAATGCACTGCTATGACATCCTTAATAATTGATTCCATCATTTTACCCACTACCGATGTCAGGCTGACCGGTCTATAATTCCATGTTTTCTCTCTCCCTCCTTTTTTAAAAAGTGGGGTTACATTGGCTACCCTCCACTCCATAGGAACTGATCCAGAGTCAATGGAACATTGGAAAATGACTGTCCTCCTTACTAGACCCCCCGACCCCTTTTATAACCGGAAGGTTGTTCGTGACCTCCTTCGTGAATACCGAACCAAAGTACTTGTTCAATTGGTCCGCCATTTCTTTGTTCCCCGTTATGACTTCCCCTGATTCTGACTGCAGGGGACCTACGTTTGTCTTTACTAACCTTTTTCTCTTTACATATCTATAGAAACTTTTGCAATCCGTCTTAATGTTCCCTGCAAGCTTCTTCTCATACTCCATTTTCCCTGCCCTAATCAAACCCTTTGTCCTCCTCTGCTGAGTTCTAAATTTCTCCCAGTCCCCAGGTTCGCTGCTATTTCTGGCCAATTTGTATGCCACTTCCTTGGCTTTAATACTATCCCTGATTTCCCTTGATAGCCACGGTTGAGCCACCTTCCCTTTTTTATTTTTATGCCAGACAGGAATGTACAATTGTTGTAGTTCATCCATGCGGTCTCTAAATGTCTGCCATTGCCCATCCACAGTCAACCCCTTAAGTATCATTCGCCAATCCATCCCAGCCAATTCACGCCTCATACCTTCAAAGTTAGCCTTCTTTAAGTCAGGGATGTCAGAGATGCTTCCAGTGTCCCTGATGGCTACATGGTTGGGAAGCGTATCCGGCTGCTGCACCTGACAGGCCGCATTGTGGCACTGAAGCTGCGGGTGGATTTACTCTGGAGCGTCCGCGATGCTGAGGATGTCTTGAATAGCACATTCAGTGAGTTGGTCTTACCGCAGGTAAAGGTTACACAGCCAGATAGGGTATGGGTGACCAACAGGAAGAGCAGTGGAAGGAAGGTAGTGCAGGGGTCCCCTGCGGTCATCCCCCTGCAAAACAAATACACCACTTTGGTTACTGTTGAGGGGAATGACTTATCAGGGGAGAGCAGCAGCAGACAAGTTCATGGCACCATGGGAGGCTCTGCTGCACAGCAGAGCAGGAAAAAGAGTGGGAGAGCTATAGTGGTAGGAGATTCTGTTGTAAGGGGAATAGATAGACGTTTCTGCGGCCGCAATCGAGACTCCAGGATGGTATGTTGCCTCCCTGGTGCAAGGGTCGAGGATGTCTCGGAGCGGCTGCAGGACATTTTGAAAGGGGATTTTGAACAGCCAGTTGTCGTGGTGCATATAGGTACCAATGATATAGGTAAAACATGGGATGACGTCCTACAAGCTGAATTTAGGGAGCTAGGAGCTAAATTAAAAAGTAGGACCTCAAAGGTAGTAATCTCAGAATTGCGACAAGTGCCACATGCTAGTCAGAGTAGGAATTGCAGGATAACTCAGATGAATACATTGCTTGAGGAGTGGTGCAGAAGTGAGGGATTCAAATTCCTGGAGCATTGGAACCGGTTCTGGGGAAGATGGGACCAATATAAACTGGACGGTCTGCACCTGGAACCAATGTCCCAGGGGGAGTGTTTGCTAGTGCTGTTGGGGAGGGATTAAACTAATATGGCAGGGGGATGGGAATCTATGCAGGGAGACAGAGGGAAGTAGAATGGGGGCAGAAGCAAAAGGTAGAAAGGAGAAAAGTAAAATTGGAGGACAGAGAAACCCAAGGCAAAAATCAAAAAGGGCCACATTACAGGAAAATTCTAAAGGGGAAAAGTGTGTTAAAAAGACAAGCTTGAAGGCTCTGTGCCTCAATGCGAGGCGTATTCGTAATAAGGTGGAAGAATTAACTATGCAGATAGTTGTTAACGGATATGATGTAATTGGCATCACGGAGACATGGCTCCTGGGTGACCAAGGCTGGGAAATCAACATCCAGGGGTATTCAACATTCAGGAAGGATAGACAGAAAGGAAAAGGAGGTGGGGTGGCATTGCTGGTTAAATAGGAATTTAACGCAATAGTAAGGAAGGACATTACCTTGGATGATGTGGAATCGGTATGGGTGGAGCTACGGAACAGCAAAGGGCAGAAAACGCCAATGGAAGTTGTGTACAACCCACCAAACAGTAGTAGTGAGGTTGGGGACAGCATCAAACAAGAAATAAGGGATGCGTGCAATAAAGGTACAGCAGTTATCATGGTCGACTTTAATCTACATATAGATTGGGCTAACCAAATTGGTAGCAATGCGATGGAGGACAATTTCCTGGAGTGTATTGGTTTTCTCGACCAATATGTCGAGGAACCAACTCGAGAGCTGGCCATCCTAGACTCGGTGATGTGTCATGAGAAAGGATTAATTAGCATTCTTATTGTGCGAGGCCCCTTGGGGAAGAGTGATCATAATATGGTAGAATTCTTTATTAAGACGGAGGGTGACACAGTTAATTCAGAGACTAGGGTCCTGAACTTAAGGAAAGGTAACTTCGATGATATGAGATGTGAATTGACTAGAATAGACTGGTATATGATACTTAAAGGGTTGACAGTGGATAGGCAATGGCAAACATTTGAAGATCACATGGATGAACTTCAACTATTGTACATCCCTGTCTGGAGTAAAAATAAAACAGGGAAGGTGGCTCAACCAGGGCTAACAAGGGAAATTAAGGATAGTGTTAAATCCAAGGAAGATGCATATAAATTGGACAGAAAAAGCAGCAAACCTGAGGACTAGGAGAAACATAGAAACATAGAAACATAGAAAATAGGTGCAGGAGCAGGCCATTCAGCCCTTCTAGCCTGCACCACCATTCAATGAGTTCATGGCTGAACATGAAACTTCAGTACCCCCTTCCTGCTTTCTCGCCATACCCCTTGATCCCCCGAGTAGTAAGGACTTCATCTAACTCCCTTTTGAATATATTTAGTGAATTGGCCTCAACTATTTTCTGTGGTAGAGAATTCCACAGCTTCACCACTCTCTGGGTGAAGAAGTTTCTCCTCATCTCGGTCCTAAATGGCTTACCCCTTATCCTTAGACTGTGACCCCTGGTTCTGGACTTCCCCAACATTGGAAACATTCTTCCTGCATCTAACCTGTCTAAACCCGTCAGAATTTTAAACGTTTCTATGAGGTCCCCTCTCATTCTTCTGAACTCCAGTGAATACAAGCCCAGTTGATCCAGTCTTTCTTGATATGTCAGTCCCACCATCCCGGGAATCAGTCTGGTGAATCTTCGCTGCACTCCCTCAATAGCAAGAATGTCCTTCCTCAAGTTAGGAGACCAAAACTGTACACAATACTCCAGGTGTGGCCTCACCAAGGCCCTGTACAACTGTAGCAACACCTCCCTGCCCCTGTACTCAAATCCCCTCGCTATGAAGGCCAACATGCCATTTGCTTTCTTAACCGCCTGCTGTACCGGCATGCCAACCTTCAATGACTGATGTACCATGACACCCAGGTCTTGTTGCACCTTCCCTTTTCCTAATCTGTCACCATTCAGATAATAGTCTGTCTCTCTGTTTTTACCACCAAAGTGGATAACTTCACATTTATCAACATTATACTTCATCTGCCATTCATTTGCCCACTCACCTAACCTATCCAAGTTACTCTGCAGCCTCATAGCATCCTCCTCGCAGCTCACACTGCCACCCAACTTAGTGTCATCCGCAAATTTGGAGACACTACATTTAATCCCCTCGTCTAAATCAAAATTTAGAATTCAGCAGAGGAGGACAAAGGGTTTAATTAGGAGGGGGAAAATAGAGTCTGAGAGGAAGTTTGCTGGGAACATAAAAACTGACTGCATAAGCTTCGAAAGGTATGTGAAGAGAAAAAGATTAGTGAAGTCAAACGTAGGTCCCTTGCAGTCAGATTCAGGTGAATTTATAATGGGGAACAAAGAAATGGTGGACCAGTTAAACAAATACTTTGGTTCTGTCTTCACGAAGGAAGACACAAATAACCTTTCGGAAATACTAGGGGACCGAGGGTCTAGTGAGAAGGAGGAACTGGATGAAATCTTTATTAGGTGGGAAACTGTATTAGGGAAATTGATGTGATTAAAGGCCGATAAATCTCGAGGGCCTGATATTTTGCATCCCAGAGTAATTAAGGAAGTGGTCCTAGAAATAGTGGATGCATTGGTGATCATTTTCCAACAGGCTATCGACTCTGGATCAGTTCCTATGGACTGGAGGGTAGCTAATGTAACACCACTTTTTAAGAAAGGAGGAAAAGAGAAAATGGGTAATTATAGACCGGATAGCCTGACATAAGTAGTGGGGAAAATGTTGGAATCAATTATTAAAGATGAAATAGCAGCGCATTTGGAAAGCAGTGACTGGATCAGTCCAAGTCAGCATGGATTTATGAAAGAGAAATCATGCTTGAGGAATCTTCTAGAATTTTTTGAGGATGTAACTGGTAGAGTGGAAAAGGGAGAACCAGTGGATGTGGTGTATTTTGACTTTCAAAAGGCTTTTGACAGGGTTCCACAAAAGAGATTGGTGTGCAAAATTAAAGCACATGGTATTGGGGGTAATGTACTGACGTGGATAGAGAACTGGTTGGCAGACAGGAAGGAGAGAGTCAGGATAAGCGGGTACTTTTCAGAATGGCAGGCAGTGACTAGTCGGGTGCCGCAGGGCTCAGTGCTGGGACCCCAGCTATTTACAATATACATTAATGATTTAGCTGAAGGAATTGAGTGTAATATCTCCAAGTTTGCAGATGACACTAAGCTGGGTGGCGGTGTGAGCTGTGAGGAGGACGCTAAGAGGCTGCAGGGTGACTTGGACAGGTTAGGTGAGTGGGCAAATGCATGGCAGATGCAGTATAATGTGGATAAATGTGAGGTTATCCATTTTGGGGGCAAAAACAGAAAGGCAGAATATTATCTGAATGGCGGCAGTTTAGGAAAAATGGAGGTGCAACGAGACCTGGGTGTCATGGTACATCAGTCATTGAAAGTTGGCATGCAGGTACAGCAGGTGGTGAAGAAGGCAAATGGTATGTTGGCCTTCATAGCTAGAGGATTTGATATAGGAGAAGTGAGATCTTACTGCCTTAGTGAGGCCTCACTTGAAATATTGTGTTCAGTTTTGGTCTCCTAATCTGAGGAGGCACATTCTTGCTATTGAGGGAGTGCAGCGAAGGTTCACCAGATTGATTCCCGGGATGGCAGGACTGACATATGAGGAGAGACTGGATCGACTGGGCCTGTATTCACTGGAGTTTAGAAGGATGAGAGAGGATCTCATAGAAACATATAAAATTTTGACAGGATTGGACAGGTTAGGTGCAGGAAGAATGTTCTTGATGTTGGGGAAGTCCAGAACCAGGGGACATAATCTAAGGATAAGGGGTAAGCCATTTAGGACTGAGATTAGGAGAAACTTCTTCACTCAGAGAGTTGTTAACCTGTGGAATTCCCAACTGCAGAGAGTTGTTGATGCCAGTTCATTGGATATATTCAAAAGGGAGTTAGATATAACCCTCATGGCTAAAGTGATCAAGGGGTATGGAGATAAAGCAGGAAAGGGGTACTGAGGTGAATGATCAGCCATGATCTTATTGAATGGTGATGCAGACTCGACTTCCCGAATGGCCTACTCCTGCTTCTATTTCTTATGTTCCTATGTTCTTATGTTACAGGACTAGTAATTCAGAGGTCTGGACTAATCATCTGGAGACATGAGTTCAAATTCCATCATGGCAGCTGTGGAATTCAAATTCAATTAAATAGATCTGGAATAAAAAGCTAGTATCAGTAATGGTGACCATGAAACTACCATATTGTCATAAAAACCCTGGTTCACTAATGTCTTTTAGGCAAGGAAATCTGCCTATATGTGACTCTAGACACACAGCAATGTTCCCTCTGAAAAGGCCTAGCAAGCCATTCAGTTGTATTCAAGAAGGCAGCTCACCACCAAGCTCTCGAGGGCCATTAGCGATGGGCAATAAACGCTGGCCTTCCCGGCAACCACATCCTGTGAATGAATGAAAAAAAATATACGGACATGCATCATTCAAGGGCAATGGATAGAAGGATTTATCCTGGGGAAATAATAGTTAAAGATTAAAAGGAAAGAGCATTTACTGGAGCTGTTGTAAATATTATTGCACAATTGGCAATCATGGAAAGCATTCAAAATACTATAAAACAATGTCAGTGGGCGATAACTGTATGCCATCCACACTAAATACATACTATTATTGTCAAGTAATGATGGGGGACGCCTATTTTGGTGGACTCGGCGAGGTCATTAGACCTCTTCAGCACTGCAGCCACATCCACTAAGTGGTACTATTGACATTTATGTTTCTGACTACCTCCTGACACCTAGTCCATGCCGCTAATGTTGACACCTGGCAGCTATCTACCGGAAATATGGCTTCCCTCCTCGGATGCACTTACCCAGGAAGATCCCCATTGCCCCATCAGAAAACTGGCTGGCCACCAGCTACTCGTTGATATTGCTGGAAAGTTTTGTGCTTGGCCTTTGCACCCAAGTACAGTAGAGGCAGATTAAAATGCGATTTTCTGTGTTCTCTTGGGTGAGCTCCCAATGTGGGGTCTTGTTGATGGCCTGGAGCTCGCCCACACTATGCAAATTAGACTGACCTGTAAAAGAAAGATGGGGTCAGCTCACTAACTGCTGGATGTGTGTTAGTAACATCCTGCCTGGAATCCAGTCAAATGGAGGCCCCTGACTAAAAGCAGGGATGATTAGTACTGAGTCTATCATTCCTAAATCTTTCTTTTTTGCCATCACAAGTTACTAAGGGCAAGATTTGTGCAGCTCTGCAGATCAGTCATGGGGTTAAATCTGCCTTTCTGTTTAGCGAGGCTCCAGACAGGGAGCCTAGCCTTGCAAAATGTACTCTTAGAACTAGTTTAGATCTGAATGTACAACCTTTTAAACTTACAATTAAAATTTACAAAATGAGCACAATGTATCAATTTCCTCAAATTCTCGAGCATAAAATGTATTTTCATATTAAAGTGATAATGATCTTGGACCATTATAGAATGTAAAGATACATATTTGATGAGCTTGAGGATAAAGATTCTTTTAAATTGATCACATTACTATTTCTAGAGCAGTACAGAAAGCTGCTTGAATAATTCAATGCAGCTACTTGTCAATTCAGAAGGCTTTGCGAGCCAGGGCTGCTCTTACTATTATCACTGGATTTCTTCTTGCTTCACTTGCTGTAGAGATTATTCTAACATACTGTCAGTCACAGGCTTTTACTTCAGGGCACCCACAAGTCAGTGACTCGTAGTCATTAATGTTGCTTTCTTGTTAGAGAGGCTACTGTCCTTCCAACTATGTCTTTTTGTCATTTTGTTACGAGGCAAATTCTTCCATAAAATGACGATACTCTGATTGGCTAGGCAAGGTGTACAGAGAAAGTTTGATCAGTATTGTATGTAAGATTTAAATTTGGTTAGTTTGGGGTGAATTGTAAGTAGAATATTTAATTTAAACAATTGATGATGTATACTCAACACCATAGCCTTAACAGTGCGTTGTTTGTGGATACTAGATGTGATGTGTTCAGTTAGCCACTACTTCAATGATGTACTCAGTTTCTTTAAATGGATGTTGTTGCCATTTTAAACTGCGTTACAAGATGGTTTGCAATGTGTAAAATTGTGACAGATGGAGTGATGTCATTAGTGTGCAGTACCATGATCAGCAGCACTTCTCAGGCTTTATCTTTACAATAAATTTAATGAGTTTCACAATATCACATTCAAGGAGATAAACAGTTCAATATTATTTGCCGCTGTGTGATCACAGATCTTAGCTTCATGGTTCGAGGGGCTGATCATACCCACACCCACTAACATCTGCCCTTTAACGTTATACGTTAATGTGAGGTTCATTTGCATAAATCCTCTTTGTGAAAAGTGTTATTAACCACTGAAGCTTCCTCGGTAGTTACGTTTTACCAAATGACCCACAACGGCACTTTTTGTAAGTTTCTAATGCTGTATATTATGAAATCAGAATTAGAAAAATGTATGGAATCAAGGAATTTTTCAATTCGTATTATCGGAAAAAAATAGAACCTTTTAAAAATGTGAAAATTGTTTTAAAGCAGTTGTGACACTGTCAAATGGATTTCCGGTTTAATGAGAGATAACAGCTACAATTGTAATTTTTCTTTAGTTTGTTCTTAGGATGTGGGCAATATTGGCAAAGCTGCAATTATTGCGCAGTTATGTTGTTCCCTCACCAGCTGATGCAGATCCAGTCTGGCAGCTATCTCCTTCAGCTCTCGGCCAGCTCACTCAGTAGTGGTACCTTTGAGCCACTCTTTGTGATGCCCATTGATGTCCTTGCCAAGTGTATGTTTTGTTCCCTTGGTTGCCTCAGCGCTTCCGAAAAAAGACGTTCGACATGCAGGAGTACTGATTCATAAGTTGAAGGCCTTTATCAAATGTCATCATTAATTTTTAATTTAAATTTTTTAATTTAAGATTTGCGACGTGGGGAAAGAACAGGGGAATGGGTTAAAAGGATAGATCTTTCAAAGAGTCAGCGCAAGTACGATGAGCCAAATGGTTCCCTTCTGTGCTTTGCGATTGTATTTTTTATTTTTATTTGTTCACGGGATGTGGGTGTCACTGGCAAGGCCAGCATTTGTTGCCTATCCCTCATTGCCCTTGAGAAGGTGATGGTGAGCCGTCTTCTTGAACCGCTGCAGTTGGTGATACTTCTTTGTAGCGGTTTGGTACAACTGAGTGCATTGAGAGGCCATTTCAGAAGGTATTTAAGAGTCAGCCACATTGTTGTGGATCTGGAGTTACATATAGGCCAGACCAGGTAAGGACAGCAGATTTCCTTCCCTAAAATACATTAGTGAGCTTGATGGGTTTTTATGACAATCCGATAGTTTCCTGGTCACCATTACTGATACTAGCTTTTTATTCCAGATTCATTTAATTAACTGAATTTAAATTCCCCAGCTGCTGTGGTGGCACTCATGATTCTGGATCATTAGTCCAGGCATCTGAATTACTAGTCCAGTAACATAACCAGAATGCTATTGCATCTTTAGTTCGAATGATTGTATGCTTCTATGAATTAAGGGGAACAATAGGGGAGCAACTATATTTTATTAATAGAATCGGCTCTTTTGTGCATCTGAATGCTGAGAGCTGCCTGCAGATGTGCTTCTGAACAATAATAAGGTATAATATCATGCAAAGCATAATTTTTCCATTTAGAAATGTTAACACATTGGTCCCTATTTTCCACTTGCTGGATTTTTGGTGCCCACGCATGTTAACGTACGATTTTTTTGTGTACGTTTGCGGCAGAAAAAAAAAATTGGGACTTTCGCCAAGCAAATTTGAATTTGGCACCGCGCTTTCCAAAGTTGTCTGGCGGGGGTGGGTGGGGTGGGTGGCGGAGCTTCAAGCCTGCACTATGATACTCTGTGTCATTATGTGGGACATACTGTACCGACGCTCTGCCTCCGTGCGGGGTTTGTGTAGGGGGGGGTCATAAGCCAGGTGGCGAGCCTGTAACCTTTGTCCCCGAGCAACCAGTTCTGCCCTTCTGGCAGCTCCTGAAACATCGCAGATATAATGCTCTCATACAGGATGAAAGCATCATGGATGCTACTGGGATATTTGGCATCCACTACCATGATCCGCTGTAGATTGTCGCACACCAGCTGCACATTTAGGGAGTGAAACCCTTTCCTGTTGCGGTAAACTTTGGAATCTTGCAAGGGTGCTGTCAAGTTGACGCAGGTACAGTCAATGGCACCCTGTATCCTGGGGAAGCCAGTAATTCTGGAGAACCCCACAGCCCTGTCTTTCATTGCCTGTGTGGTCATAGGGAAAGTGATGAACTGGTCTCTTTTTGTCATGTATGTACATGCTGTTTGTAGCCACCAGATGGTGTCATTGTTGGAGGCCATTTAGCAGCACGCCCATGGTGCTGCTCTGGTATAAAAGGCCAGCCATTTTCTGAGTCAGACACTTTGGTCCTAAATAAAACAATGCTAAAGTTGTACCTTGCTTAGTTAAACAGTACTCAGTTTGAACCTTTATTGCATACATAACATTTGCCGATGAGAATACAAGAACCTTTGTTTGCAAAATGAGCACGATTGAATTTTTAGAGCGATTCATGGAGGGAGAAGATTGGGCAGACTTTGTGGGCCATTTGAACAAGTACTTCATGGCCAACAAAATGAAGGGGTCAATGATGCAGATCGGCGCCGGGCCGTGTTCCTCACTGTGTGCGGTTCAAAGGTCTACGGTGTTGTATATGCTGACTATGGATGTACTCTATGTGTAGTCATTGTGAGATTGTTTAAGATGGAGACTTGTTTACCTGATGTACTGTCAATAAGGTTCACACTGTGTACATACATGCTGGCACCACTAGAGGGTGCAATGGGTGGAGATGGGGGGTTTCCTGCCCTGGTAATAGGGCCCTGTATAAAAGGCTGCACACCATGCTTGCAAGGCACTCTGGAGTTTGGAGTAAAGGACCGAGGTCACCACAGTTCAAGTACAACATATTGCCTTGTGAAGTCATTCATAACTACACTATAGACATAACAACTGTCGACGAGAATAAGGACTTTCACCCGATCATGGCTACCTTTGGCACACTAAAAGACTTTGCAGAGGGGGGTGATTGGGATGCCTTCATGGGAAGGCTTGAGCAGTATTTTGTGGCAAATGACCTGGCAGGGGAAAGGGAGACATTAACGGAGAAGCGCAAGGCTACACTGCTGACCAGTTGTGGGCCCGAGGTCTACCACCTCGTCAGAGACTTGCTGACACCCACGAAGGCCAAGGATAAGACATATGATGAGCTGACTGAACTAATTCACGACCAACTTAAACCAAAGGAGAGCATCCTCACAGCCAGGCACAGATTCTACACTCACTGCAGATCTGAGGACCAGGAGATTGCAAAATATGTTGCCGACCTCAGGAGACTTGCGGCACCTTGTGATTTTGGCACGCATCTCAACGAAGCATTGCGAGACATCTTCATTATAGGAATTGGCCACGAGGGCCTCCTTCACAAGTTACTATCTGCCGACACCACAGTCAACCTGCAGAAAGCCATCGGCATCAGTCAGGCGTTCATGACCTCGACCTGCAGCACCAAGCAAATTATTCATCCTGTGAACTCAAACCCGGCAAGTACTGTACACAGATTGGTGCCTTGCACAGGCAAGACTGTAGAACATGGCTCTGCCCAGGGCAGAGAGCACAGACCTCAGGGTTCCAGAACTCAGAGTCCGCCGAGGGGTGCTAATCGAGTAGCACCATGCTGGCGTTGTGGAGGAAACCATAGGGCTCACCAGTGTTGGTTTGCAGAGTACGTATGCAAAGCCTGTAACACGAAGGGCCACCTCCAGCGCATGTGTAAAACAGAGGAATCGGTAGATGACTTTGAATCCAGCGGTGAGTATGATGATTTGGCCAGAGAGGCAGCTCAGCCCCAAGAAGGAGTGTATGGAGAGTATACCTGCACCACTGATTGTCCTCCAGTGAAGATTGAAGTCGAGATAAACGGCGTTCCAGTCTTCATGGAAGTGGACACGGGAGCGAGCCAGTCAGTGATGAGCCAGGATGCCTTCGAGAGGCTCTGGAACGAAAAACGATCCGAGCTGGTTCCAGTACAGGAAAAGTTGCGCACCTACATCAAGGAGCTGATCCCAGTCCTTGGTAGTGCGGATGTAAGTGTAATCCATAATGGCATGGTGCATAAGTTACCTCTGTGGATTGTTGCAGGTGATGGCCCAATGCTACATGGAAGAAGGTGGATGGGGAAGATCCAGTGGAAATGGGAAGACCTCGTCACTCCAGCAATTGATGTCCCTGTGCTCAGAGGCAGAGCAAAATCTCACCTTCGTTTGGGCCAGGCACCAGAGAACAGACCAGTGCAGCACCTGAGGCACAGACCGTCCATCACGGCTCCCGTGGCAGGACTCCTGGGGAGGAAGATCTAAATCACAGGTACCCTTCCAGCATTTGTGGCAGACTCACGGGAGAGAAGGATCAAGGCAGTCGACCTCAAGGACCGAGGCAAGATGGCGTTCCTGCTGCAGCGAGGAGCAGCATGGCTGAAAAGAAAGATGGCTGCAGCAACATCACGAGGTGCAACGCTGAGGGACCAACACGTGGGGTCCAACAAAGAATCTGATTGGGGTAAAGCCAGTAGGGTTCTCTTAAAGGAGACCTGCAGCCAACTGAACTTAAAGAGACATTGTATGCATGGCAATCAATGTTATGAACCGATTTAGATTGTGAACAGAATGTTGTTGCGAGATGTTGGCAGTGTAAAGAAGAAAATGCTGTTGCGAGATGTCGGTACCAGTCCTAATGCAAAGAACCAAATGTTGTTGCGAGAGGTCTGGAATAGAGTATCTTCTAGAGCAGCAAGCGAGTGAATTCGTGAGGGTAAAGGCGCGGAGCCTAATACCCTGCCCCAGGTCTATCCCATGCTGCAGGCACCCGACGGCACCATTCGCCATGGACCTGGAAATGAAAACGATGCCAATACGTGCAGTCGGCCGCCATTACCCACCACCCCGGTGGAGAAGGCGTAGCCCCCAGACCCAGTCACTACCTCGGCCATGTCCAGGAGCGAAAGATCTGAACCAACGAGTTCCCCAAACAGGATCTGGAACAGCCAGGTTCCCAACACCGTGAGAGAGCAGGCAGAAAACTCTGAAGCCCTCAAAGGAAGACAGGGAGGCCACACACATCTGTGGCTCTGCCCACCACTAGCCAATGGCAAAGGCCCTGAGTCCTGGCTCGGTGAGCGAACCAAGCCCACCCCGCTAGCAGGGGGCGCAGCGCCACCATCAGACGACTAGGACCCCGTCCAGTTGCTCTGGAACTAGCATCCTCGCATACCTGCACTGCTACCTCAGTACTGATCATGACCAAACCATGAATGCAATCTACCCAATCCTGGTGCATGACCATAAAACGTAACGAATGTAAGTCAAGGAACCTAGGTGCCACTATACAAAATAAAAAAAAATGTTTTCTTCCTTTCTTTCTACTTGCACTGTGCCTGATCCTGTATGTAAATGTAACGGGCCAGCTGCATGATCTCGCTGTGGCGGGGGGGGGGGGAAATGAATGTATGTAGCCATGGACACATACATGGATCGCACCCAGAACCCACTGGAACCTCCACCACATCCCATCGAACCATCCAAACTGATAACCACTACCCAACTTTGTTGCAAAAGGACTTGGGGGTTAACAGGGAGAGCGCCAAGCCAAAGCACAGCCTAGGTGCAAGGGCTATTGGCACTTAAGTCTGGGGAGAGCTAAGCCAGAGCACATAGTGCAAAGGTAATTGGCACAAAGGACTTGGGGGAGAGTGATGTTGTATATGCTGACTATGGATCTACTCTATGTGTAGTCACTGTGAGATTGTATAAGATGGAAACTTGTTTGCCTGATGTACTATCAATAAGGTTCATACAGTGTACATACATACTGGCACCACTAGAGGGTGCAACGGGTGGAGATGGGGGGTTTCCCTGCCCTGGTGGCAGGGCCCTGTATAAAAGGCTGCACACCATGCTTGCACGGCATTCTGGAGTTTGGAGTAAAGGACCGAGGTCACCACAGTTCAAGTACAACACATTGCCTTGTGGAGTCATTCATAAGTACACTATAGACACAACATATGGTCTGATAAAGAATCAACTCATGACTAGTGATCCAACAGAGAAAATGTATGAGGAGTTGTGTACATTGGTATGGGAGCACCTCAAGCCAGATGACAGCATCATCATCTTGAGATACAGGTTTTATACACATGTTCGATCGGAGGGCCAGAGCGCAGCGGAATTCGTTGCCGGCCTGAGACGTCTAGCGGGACCGCGCAAGTTCGGGACGGTGTTGGCAGACATGGTGCGGGACTTCTTTGTTATCGGTATCAACCACGAAGTGATCCTGCGCAAACTTCTGGCGGTGGAGGAGTTGGATTTAAAAGGCCCATCCAGATCGCTCAATCATGCATGATGACGGACAGGAGTTTAAAGCAAATATCGGTGAAGAACCAAACCTCGGCAAGTACTGTAAATGTGATTGATTCGCCGTTCGGCAGAGCGGCACATGGCAGGGCCCATCCGGCTATGTTCGCGAAACCTGTGGCTGTCCAAAGTCTGCCAGCGGGAATGCATCCGAATTCTCCGTGTTGGTGTTGTGGGGGAAATCACCGGCACCAGCAGTGCCGATTTAAGCAATATAGTTGCAAAGGTTGTCTGAGAGTGAGGCATCTCCAGCGCAAGTGTCCGCAGATGAGCAAGCGAGCTGTGACACACCACATGCAGGATGATGGTCAGACTAGCGCCAATCCGGATACGCAATCCGAGATACCAGAGGAGGAAATGTATGGATTGTACTCGTTCCTAACTAAGAGCAAACCGATAATGATCAACGTGAAATTTAATGGGGTGCCAGTATTGATGGAACTGGACATGGGTACGAGTCAATCGATAATGAGCCAGCGGGCATTCGACAAGCTGTGGGATACTAAGGCTGTGAGGCCCAGGCTGAGTCCAGTCAATGCCAAGTTGCGCAAGTACACCAAAGAACTCATAATGGTGATTGGCAGTGCCACAATTAAAGTGTTGTATGACGGTGCGGTTCACGAGTTACCACTATGGATTGTCCCAGGCAATGTCCCAACGCAGGAACTGGCTTGAAAAAAATAAGATGCGATTGGAACGTCATCAAGGCATTGTCATCGGAGAAAGACACATGAGCCCAAGTACTGAGCAAGTTCCCCTTGCTGTTCGAACCAGGCATCAGCAACTTCACGTGAGCCAAGATGCAGATCCATGTGGACTCAGATGCAAGACCCGTCCATCATAAAGCTTGGGCAGTTCCGTATATGATGAAGGAGAAAGTCGAAATCGAACTGGACAGACTCCTGCGTGGAGAGATCATATCACCGGTTGAATTTAATGAATGGGGCAGCCCCATTGTTGCTGTGCTGATAAGTGATGGCACAGTCGGAATCTGTGGAGACCACAAGGTTACGATCAACAGAATTTTGAAACAGGATCAGTATCTGTTACCGAAGGCTGATGACTTATTTGCAACGCTAGCCAGGGGGAAGTCGTTCACCAAACTGGACTTGACGTCGGCCTACATGAAAAAGGAGCTGGTTGAGACATCGAAGAGACTTACGTGCATTAACACGCATAAAGGACTGTTTATTTATCACAGGTGCCCTTTTGGAATGGCTGCAGCAATATTTTAGAAGAACATGGAGAGTCTACTGAAGTCCATTCCCAGAACCGTCATGTTCCAAGATGACATCCTGATCACAGGTTGTGATCCACATAGACTTTGCAGGTCCCTTCCTGGGGAAGATGTTTTTAATTGTGATAGATGCATATTCAAAGTGAATTGAGTGTATAATCATGTATTCCAGCTACCATTGAGAATCTCAGTGTCATGTTCGCGAAACTTGGTCTGCCTTACATCGTTGTTAGCGACAACGGATCTTGCTTCACCAGTCAGGAGTTTCAAGAATTCATGAAACTCAATGCTATCAAACATGTAAGGTCAGCATCGTTCAAACCTGCATCCAATGGGCAAGCAGAACGTGCTGTCCAAATCATAAAGCAGAGTATGAAGCGAGTAACCGAGGGTAACTGCAGACCCGCCTGTCATGCATACTGCTGAGTTACAGGACAAGACCACACACGCTTACCGGGGTCTCGCCTGCTGAACTAATGATGAAGAGAGATCTTAAGACCAAGCTATCTCTTGTACATGCTGACTTGAATAATCATGTTGAATATAGAAGACAAAGTCAGCAAGGGTATCACGATCGCGCAGCTGTGTCACGCGATATTTCTGTAAATGATCCTGTATATGTTCTGAATTATGGTGAGGGTCGCAAGTAGATTGCTGGTACTGTCATGGCCAAGGAGGGCAACAGAGTATTTATCGTCAAGCTCAAAAATGGGCAAACATGCAGGAAACATGGATCAGACAAAGCTGCGGCACACAGACGAACCGGAACAGTCGGAGGAAGAGACAATCGATGACCAACCAACCTACCCCCAGTCATCAGAGGACTCAGTGGTCATCAGTGAATCGGGACTTTCAATCACTGACATGTTCAATGAAAATGGACTTTCAATCCCTGACATGGCCATTGCCACTCCCACAAGGTCAGCCAGCCAGCCACCAGTCACAACAGACTCTGAACACTCACCCAAGGCTAGAGTTGAACTGAGACTGTCAACCCGGGAGTGTAAAACACCGGACCGTCTCAATTTGTAAAAGACTGTGTTAATATCTCAGAGGGGGGTATTGTCATGTATGTACTTTTGGGATCACTAGCCACCAGATGGTGTCACTGTTGGAGGTCATTGGGCTGCACGCACATGTGTGCAGCCCAAGTATAAAAGGCCAGCCATTTTGTATATTAGTCACTTTGGGCCTTAATAAAGCAGACTCAAGGTCATACCTCTTGGAGTTAAACAGTACTCAGTCTAACAGTTATTGCATACACAACACCTTTAATGGCAGCCGCAGCGCCATTTTAGAAGCACTACAAACACTGCACTGGCAGAAAAAGCTGCTGGTGGCAATGAGCGGAGGCAGCAAGATTTTCTCGGCGGAATTTCACTATTGGGTGGGTGGGGGAACATCGGTGGAGCGCGCTCTGATGACGCACTTAGGTTGGATTGGCAACAGCGGAGCAGTAGTGTGGGTAGCGTGTCACCGCCGTGATACTGCAGGAGCGGAATTTTCAAAATGACGGCCATTACATGAAAAATCAGCGGCCATTGTACTCCGCAGCGTGGCTGGTAACAGCCCTTAAGGGAAGAGCCACATAAGGAGATATTAGGGCAGATGACCAAAAGCTTGGTCAAAGAGGTAGATTTTAAGGAGTGGCTTAACTGAGGAAAGAGACACAGAGAAACCGAGAGGTTTAGGGCATTGGCAGCTGAAGGCACGGCCACCAATGGTGGAGTGATTAAAATCGGGGATGCTCAAGAGGTCAGAATTAGAGGAGTCGAGATAGTCAGTGGGATCATTTGTTTAGACGTTGATTAACGGGCAAACATACAGCTGTGTTTACTCATCCCTTCTCGACCGATTCCATTTTATTTGAGACTATCCTACTGGAGTGAAGGAGCCTTATTGTTCTCCCGTATTACCTGGAATTATGCTTTCCTATTCCAACACTGGAATCATCTCATGATGTCAGATCTTTTATTTATAGTGTATTTAAAATTAATTTCATATGAACATCCCAATTTGGGGCAATTCTGCTGGAAATGTATGTCCTACACTCCCATTTCTACATCTTTTGTCACGTACACTTTGAGAGTCTGTGGGTGCGGTGGGTTCTTTATTAGGCTGCCAAGAGTTACGAATGATGCATTGACCATATGGTCTGTATCTCAGGTCTGGGCCTTCACCCTCACCAACCAACTTAAACTGACATACACAGCTGGCAGGGCTTATATGGGCACATGACCCAGGGCCACATCACAATTAAGGGGTTATGTAACCTGGCCTCACAATGAACACCATGACAACCCAGAAACCACAGGGGTGACAAAATGCAGCAAAGTGGTTGAAACTGTGCATTTGTGCGTGAGGATGCAAAGTGGTGAGAGCTTCAAGGCAAATGCATCAAAACTATCCAAATCCTGGATAATCACAAAGAACAAATTGAAAACACTGTGTTCATCACTGGAATGAAAGAAGTCAGAGAAGTCATTTGATTTCAAACTGAGTGAGTGAACATAGCCAATCTATGCTCACAGAAATTATTTGGTTAATACTTATATTGAAGAATTGTTGAATTTGACAACGAAAATGTCCTTCAATGTGGAAACTTTCTCAGTTGCCCTCGTGAAGATGACAGCCGAGGAAGATGAAAGTTGTAGGGAGAAAATATCAAAGACCATCCTGACACTGGAGCGTCAGTACCCAGAAATAATAGTAACAAGCTGCCATGACTATCTGTGCCATGCAGACAGCTCCACACAGTGCGGTAATATTGGAGAGCATAGCGATGATTATCAAGGACAACCTTGATCAACTCAGCCAAGCACTCGCCGAGAAAGTTATCTCTTTGGCTGAAATTTGGATGACAATGTTGGCAGGAGCACAAGCTGTGAGCCAGGAAGCTACCAGCAATCTCCTGGTTGCCATGAGCTTCAGGTTCAGGAAGGAAGTTATGCAGTTGATGAAAAAGAGTTTCGAACAAGGGCACCTTCTACATGTGTATGTGGACAAGACATAAACAAAACTGGCAGCGGTGCCTTTACTAAAATCCATCTTCGGGACTATGATTCCAGTATTTGTTGGTGTTGACCAGGCTGAGCTGAAATCTGCATTTGTTTCAGCGGTGGCAAGTTTTGGCAAGAGCATCCTAATCTATCTGGGAAATGTGGAGGAAGCCTAAGACTCTAATGTGACTAAAGATTCTTTCTCCACCGAGTTCCACTCTGTAGTCTTGTACTCAAGGTGTGGCTTGAGAAGGAGTCCTCTGCATTGAAGATCCCGATAGTGGAAGCTCTAGGCTATGTCATCTCCTGCTGCCCAAGGACACACTGGAGAAGGAGCTGCCCAGGTTATTTCCAAGCATCCTGTCTCTCTATGAGAAGGAACCGGGCATTGTTCCATCACAGAGTGTCTGTGCCAAGTACTGGATGTTGCCATAATGATGAAGTATCTAGGACTGAAAGCACAGGTGGACAATCTGCTTAAAAGTCTCCACCAGCTGATGCATGTTTTGGCCGGGTAAGATGACCATTTTGCTGCCAATAAATGCAATAAGATCCTTCGCTGTTTTGAAGTTCTGGCCCCAGCTTATGGAGATTCCATACTCAAACTTATCCTCTCACAGTTAAAGAACACTGAACAAAAAACGAGAGTAATAACACTCAACATATTGAGGCAGCTCATCATATCAGTCTCCCCACAATCTGAGAGCAAGGCTCAGATTGTGGCCGCCTTGAAACCACTTCTCCAAAACAAGAGCAGCAATCAGGAGAAGAAGCTCATTGCCCAGGTAATCTGTGTCATGGCCCAGCAAGGTTACCTTGAGTACAGGGAGGCAAGGCAATGGTGGAATTTCTCATCCAAAAGTATGCTGCATCCATTGACTCAAGGACCTTGGTACTATCCAATAATCTACCAGACCAGGTTACAGATGGGGAAGTAGTGACTGTATGTGAAACAGTAATGTGCGTAATCACAACTGCAGTTATGATGGAGGATGTCCTTTAGCCATTCTTACTGCAGTTCATCACTATGACCCAATACAACAATGCTTCAATACTCATATGTAACTGTGCTGCACATCTTGGGAAAAAGAAACTGCAAGCCGGTAGTGAAAGATATTTGCTCACCAGCAATGAAGATGTCAATCTCCCTAAAGCCCAGGCATTGCTGACCCGGCTCCTCGTTGTGTCTTGTTGCCCCTATCAGGGAGGAAGCCGAGGAGCTGCGGCACTGAGGCTAATGCAAGTCCTGAGCTTCAATATCCACCTAGCAATAGTGAGGGGGTGGGAAGAGGAGCTTTCTTTATTGGTAGAGGAACTGCTGACAAATTCAAAGGAGTCTCTGGCCCAAAGGGAATGGGAGGAGAAATTATTGCTGGTCTTGTCCACATCTCTCAATGCCATTGATGACGAGGAATGAACATGTCAGCTCGCCGATCAAATACACAAAGAGATCGGCACCAGCAATCTCTCCCACAAGAGAAGGGCTTTCTCTATAAATCCCTGGGGACAGTACTCCGTCACACCCACACTAAGCAAATAAAGGGGGAGCTTTCCAAAATGCAATTGAGTGTACAGCACAGTGAGAGTGCGGAGAGAGAGGGTGCAGCCCTCGCCATTGGTTTCTGTGCCGTGATGCACTTTGTTGAAACCCTCAGTAGCCTGAAGGAGTTTGCTAACTCCAACCACTTTAAGAAAGTGAAAGGTTTCTTGAACATTCTTGGGGACAAGCCTGATGGGGATTTGGTCAAGAGCACTCTGGCTCTGTGTTATGGGAACATGGCCTTCTACGCACCTGAGGAACTAGTGCTGTCCACGATTGAGACCCACATTCTGCCAGCTGTGATCTGTAAGGGGTGGTCCCGGGGGTCAGGTTCACCTCTGACCTACATGAGCGGTTCGAATTGCTCCCACTCCCTTGGGTTCTAGACTCTGGATTTATTTGGGGGGTGTGATAAAGTGCAAAAGACCACTGGTTGGTGCAAAAGAACTTTGATTTTATTCAGGATAAGAAAATACAATGTTACACTTATAATTACACTAATAAAGAACAGTACATCACACATTCAAAGGGGTTGCAGTGAAAATTACACCTCCCACCTCCAAAATACCTAATACTGGCTAGGTTAGACTCCAGGGCAGGCAGGGACTATGCTTATCAATCCTTTCCGGTCAGTTAGCGATAGTTTGTGATTTCGGGGTTCATTGGATTCTGTAGGTTCTGCTTGCTGTACCTCGAAAGTCAGAGAGTATTCTTACTGCGCAATCTTCAGTTGGGTTGAGTCCGCTGATGCGGTAGGGCGCGTTTTGGATTTGTGGGGTAAGTACCCGTTTTCTTTCATTAGAAATAGGTTTTAAAGTCCTTTTAGGTAATGTTTTCACCTGTTGGTAATCAAGCCTAGATTGTAGAGTGGAAACTTTTGATTTTTAGGTTTCTTCCTTGTGAAGTTTTGTTTCAAGGTTGGTTGATAGTGGTGGTTTTAGTGGTACCACGTTGGCTGTGGACAGTTGCTGCCGCGATGGTGATGTTCTTCCTTCCTTTTCGATTTCAGGACGTTGAGGCTGGAGAAGTTAGTTTACAACTGTCTTGTTGGTTTCTCTCCCTTCTTGATGGCATAGGCATAGTATGGCACTAGCACTAGCATAAGCATACCCTTTTGTCAAAGCAGGGCTCAGTTATACTGTAGAAGCTGTCCTAATCTTCGCGTCAAATCAGATCAAAATTCTTTGTTTAATTTTGGCGGGCTCGACATTTCTTTCTAATATTTTGACCGGCTCATTAAAAGTTAATATGTCTCGGGTGGGTTGATCTTCTAAATCTGTTTCTTGATGGAAATATTAGCTTGGAAATCACAATGTTCTTTGTGCTTGGTTTTTACATGCAGGCTTGAGTGGGCCTTTTGTTTTTATGCATAGGCTGAAAATGGCTTTCCAGGTTCAGGTTGATTGATGGCTGGCCATCTCTGAGTTGATTGTTGCAATGTTAATGTCTCTTGTGGAGAAGGGTTTTCGAGTATCCATTTTCCAGACAATTTACTTTAGTCTCAATGCCCCAGACAGTTTCAATAATCAAACTGGCTTCTTTAGTTCTCTAGACCTGCCCACAGACTGAATTTGTCTTGTAAAATCCCAAATTCGATTAAAGTTTGTAGTTTCTCCCATAAGCATTTTAGGACTTCAAACTTTCTGGCAGATAGTTCCAAATTAAATTTCCTTTCCAATGAGTCCAAACACTGAGGGGGTGGGAAGCAGTCCCACAAATTTTGCCCTTCTCTTACAGTTCCCCCTGTGACACTCTACACAGTCGAGTGTCATGCAAGGTAAGCAAAGTTCCTGACCCCGAGAGCCAACCTCCCCTGTATTTACCGAGCCAAACAATTAACGTGCATCCCCCTTTGAAATGCAATGCAATTTACAGGCGAATACAATCACTACAATTCGGTTACAACATAGAGGGGGTCCGACGCCCCTCCTTTACTCTGTTTTCACAGTAAAATAATGATATATAGTCAAACACAACTTTAAGTACAGTAAAACTAAAAGGTACATAGTAAAACACGATCTTAAGTAACGCTCTTACAACACTCGATATTTGTGTTCCACAGCAGGTAAAATTAAACACAAATTAAACATGGCAGTATGGTGTCACCCCTCCCTGCGTGATTCCTAAGTTTGGCCAGGGAGCATACAGCACCCTTTGGTGCCTGACCTGACGGCCTCTGCGTTTCACTCGGCAAGTGAGACACCATAAGTAAAGAATAATCGCGAGTTGACAGATAACTAAAGTGTGGGAAGCGATTCTGATCCAGACTGGGACCTCTATATTTCTGAGAATGTCCCACCAAGGCGGAATTGTAATCTGGAGAATCTTTCTCCCTATCTCAATTGTTTTCTGTTCTAGAGTATAGAAGTGTTTTTGTGAGATTATTACAGCTTTTAGCAGAGCGGTAAGATGTTCGGGTAGAGGGGGAATGGCATAGCCAAAATATACAAAAGAATCCTGCAGGTTTGTAATGTTTTCCTTCACAGTGAGGTGGACAGTGGAGGGTTCAGGAATGGGGACAATCCGTTCCTGGACCACTTGAACTGATGCTTCAGGTTTGAAGCAAAAACTGCTGTCCCTCACCGTACACCAGAAGTGTCCATGTTGGTAGTGGGGCTCACTGGTGGTGACACAATATGTCCCAGCCCCTATGTATGCTACCTGTGGAGGGACATGGTCTTGTGCCATTACCTCCATGGTACAGTTAATAGGATGTGCGCCAGCAGCTTTAAACCCACACTGTGGCTTAGAATGGGCACTCAAGTGCTGGGGACACAGTATTACGTGTGCACCCAGGCTCCAGCACACGGAGAGGTCAGTACCCGTTACAGCGTGCTCCCACTTTATGACATAGGTTGGGACCACTGCGAAACGAATGTGAGCACCTTCCTGAATAACTCCAATATTCTCCACCCAGTATATCGGTGCGGGTCGGGCTGTCCCACCCATGACCGTCATCGTTAGTACTATTCCCATAATGGTGTGGTTAGATGTCCCACAGTCTACTGGGACAGGGTCGGCTTCAAAGGCTAGGCAGAGTTGGCACGGGCTTAGTGAATTACTGTACGGGTGGAGGGCTGCGAGGTGCTTGTTACTGATCCAGGAGGGGACTACACCTTGTTTTAAATCCTCCAGGTTGTTGCGGCCCTCGCCCAACAACCATGCCCCATATGGCACATACACCTCATTCTGTGCAGCCTGGTCCGAAGCATTTCTAGCCTCCTGTATGAGTGCATTCACTGTCTGTGCATGTTTTTCCAGCTCAGCCACTATTTCTTTTAAATGGACAATCATAGCCTGGTCCTCGTGTAGTTCTGAGCCTACTACTGTGTTTTCTTATTTCAGGATTTTTCTCAATTGGTTCTTTAGACCATTTATCTGTGTTTGCAGTTCCATATCATCTAGGCTATTTATTACAGAGGATCCTGTATTGTAGGCAGTAAAAACATCATTTATGATGTCCCTTCTAGGTCTCCCCATGCCCATGGTGTCTCTAGCGGTTAGGGTGTATAGGTCTGCTTTATCTACATTTCCAAAGTCTAACTCGTAAAATTTCTTGAATGTTTCTCGAAGTGGGGCCTGGTATAGCAGCTCTGTATCCTTCAGGCACCATGCAGGGACGTGTACCTCGGTAAGGTTTAAAATTACTGAAGCTACTGCATAGTGTACCCCCTGGTATAACACCTTTTCGATCGGTACCAAAACTAATCCGTTCCCTGGTCCGTTGGTGGTGGTAGGACACCTTTCTATTACTGTGCGTATTGGCAGGGTCGTGGGCAGGGGTTTCTTAATGTGTGCTCTTAGTTCGGTGGCGTTAATTGGGAGTGGGGAGTGTGGGACCGCACACCCGTGTAGGCTAGAATCCCACCCCATCCCTTCCCCTTCATCATGCCATTGCCTTGCAAAGGCAATTGATATGCCTGCTGGGCAAATGTTCTCTGATCCCGACATGCAAATGTAAATTCCCTGTTCAGATTCCCACCACTTGTCCCAACACACTTTTACTCCTCCCCGTGTCCCTGGATGGTGTGGTACGTATCATTACCAAGTCTTTCCCAATCCGATTCTTGGTCCCATGCGTCCTTACTGAGCTTTCTGAGCCACCACCATCTTCTCAGGGGAATCTTTCCTTTGCAAGTCAAACATACACGTTTTCCCTCCATAACACTGACTCGGCAGCGACAATCCATATCCAGGGGCATGGAACTGAGGCCTCCCCGTAGGTAAACCCTTCCTGGCTGGAGTAGTGTGTAGAATTAGATCCCAGCCACCCTGGCCATCTTCCCTCGTGGGCATAAACGGTGAGTTCTTCCACACCCGGTGTGCCGCCCCCTGCAGTCACGATCGGTGCTCCCTCTCCTGAGCACCCATAAATGAGGGATTCTTCCACGTCTCCTCGGCCGCTGCTGCTCATCCCTATCAGGGCGAGCAGGAACAGGACCCTTCTCATGTTGTTCTCTTTCCTGTCGGGGCACAAAAAACAGATTGTCCAGCCCTGAGAAAAGCCCGTGATGGTGCGGTACGTATCATTACCGAGTCTTTCCCAGTCTGATTCCTGGTCCCACGCAGTTCCAATTTGGGCTCATTTCTTCTCAGACACACAATACAGTCTTTAATTGACTGGCTGTCTTATTCGGTTCCCTATGGAACTGGTGTCTGCCTTTAACTTTTGTCTCACAGCCGTTTTACTCTTATCTTACCGGTGCTTCCTTAATAGCTATACCGGTAGATTCTTCCTACTCCCGGGTGTTACCCGGCCTGTGCCTCTTTTAATAGCAGCACAGGTGGATTCTTTCTCTTATCCTTGGATGGGCTTTTACACGTTTTCCCCAATAACTATTATATATGTTCCTATCATTACACAGATAATCCTACACTACGCTAGATCCTTACTAAACATACTTAAATTTATAAAAGCACATATATATGTACATCTGCCACCGTCTCCGGCAGGCCAGGTTAATTACTGTCCTTCTCCTTTCTCCTCTGGCCTCTGGGTTTCCAGCGGGGCTGGTAGTAAGTCGGCCTGTACTGCAGGACGCAGAGTGTCCTGACCGGATGTGGGTCTGAGTCCCACACTATCGGGGGAACGCTCCCTCCGGTGCTATAGTACACCGCTCCTTTGGGAGTGGCTGCATGGTTCATCTTGTCCCTTGGGGGTTCTACCTGGTCGAGTGCTGCGGGCTGGGGACTCCCAATTGGTGGCTGGTCCACCGCTATCTCTCCTGGGGGTCCCTCGTTGCCCGAGGCTACTGGCTTGGGGTCCTTGCTTGCAGACTGGTCCCCGACCTTAGGTACCCTTTCGCGGCTGGTCCCTTTCCTGGGGCTGAACCATTTAAATTTGGGTGCTGCTGACCACGGTGTCTTTGGCCGTGGTGTGCAGGGAGTCCTTCTTAAGGCTCTGGCTATTGGGGGTGCGTCTGAGTCCCAAATGATTGGGGGGATAGCTCCTCCAGTAACACAGTCCACCATCTCTCTCGGTGCAGTCTGTGGGTCTGCCACATCCCCTGTGGGATTTCCACAGTTAGGGGCTGCTGGCTGGGGGTTCCTGTCTTTAGTACGGTTTACTGTTTTTGGCTGTCCCTTACATTTAGTTGCTGCTCCTGGGTTGAAAAGTTTGCATTGGTTTATGTGGAACCACTTTGTACGGCGGGGCATTTTTATAGCATAGACCATGGGGCTTACCTTGTCGATAATGTGGTATGGTCCCATGTACAGTGCCTACTCTAGCGTAGTTCCTCACCATGACCTAGTCCCATTCGTGATGCTTGCGGGGTTCTAGCAGCAGTCAGTTGCTCCAATGCTTTTTTCCATATTGTTAGCAGCCTGCCAGTGAATCTGTTTCAGGTGTTCAAACAGATTCCTAACAAAGCTGTCCTGGCTCGCTTCCTTAAGTTGACCTTCCGTGAGTACCAGGGCTAACACATGGGTGGGGGTTTGCATGGCTCTGCCGGTCATGAGCTTGTACGGGGAGTACCCCATGCTCTTTGACTGGCTGGCCCTGATCTCCATGAGGACCAGTGGTAGGATCTCTACCCACCTCTTGGGTGAGTCCCCTGCCTCTTTGCGCAGCCTTTCTTTGATAGTGCGGTTTAAACGCTTCACAGGCCCGGATGATTGTGGGTTGTGGGCGTGAGTCCGGGGATCAGCAGAGGCCTATAAAAGGCCGCGAGAGGCAGCGGGAGTTCGTGGTCGCTGAGGCGTGAGTCCGGGGATCAGCAGAGGCCTATAAAAGGCCGCGAGAGTCAGCGGGAGTTCGTGGTCGCTGAGGTGTGAGTCCGGGGATCAGCAGAGGCCTATAAAAGGCCGCGAGAGGCAGCGGGAGTTCGTGGTCGCTGAGGCGTGAGTCCGGGGATCAGCAGAGGCCTATAAAAGGCCGCGAGAGGCAGCGGGAGTTCGTGGTCGCTGAGGCGTGAGTCCGGGGATCAGCAGAGGCCGATAAAAGGCCACGAGAGGCAGCGGGAGTTCGTGGTCGCTGAGGCGTGAGTCCGGGGATCAGCACAGGCCTATAAAAGGCCGCGAGAGGCAGCGGGAGTTCGTGGTCGCTGAGGCGTGAGTCCGGGGATCAGCAGAGGCCTATAAAAGGTCGCGAGAGGCAGCGGGAGTTCGTGGTCGCTGAGGCGTGAGTCCGGGGATCAGCAGAGGCCTATAAAAGGCTGCGAGAGGCAGCGGGAGTTCGTGGTCGCTGAGGCGTGAGTCCGGGGATCAGCAGAGGCCTATAAAAGGTCGCGAGAGGCAGCGGGAGTTCGTGGTCGCTGAGGCGTGAGTCCGGGGATCAGCAGAGGCCTATAAAAGGCTGCGAGAGGCAGCGGGAGTTCGTGGTCGCTGAGGCGTGAGTCCGGGGATCAGCAGAGGCCTATAAAAGGTCGCGAGAGGCAGCGGGAGTTCGTGGTCGCTGAGGCGTGAGTCCGGGGATCAGCAGAGGCCTATAAAAGGCATACTTGCGCAGCTACAGGGAGAAGGCAAAAAAGAAGTAGAAAGAAACAGAAAGGTGACGTCACAGCCTAGGGGGTAAGTGATTGGCTGGTGATTGGTGAGTAGCTTTTCTTTTTCTTTTTTTATATTAGGCAGTAACTTTTAACATTGTTGTTGCCAATTTAAGTGTATTTAAGGGTTAAGTCATGGCAGGAGAGCTCGGTCGGGTGTTATGCTCCTCCTGTACCATGTGGGAACTCAGGGACACTTCCGATGTCCCTGACGACTACGTGTGCGGGAAGTATATCCACCTCCAGCTCCTGACGGTCCGCGTTGCGGAATTAGAGCTGAGGGTGGATTCACTCTGGAGCATCCACGATGCTGAGAATGACGTGAGTATCACGTGTAGCGAGTTGGTCTTACCGCAGGAGAAGGGTCCACAGCCAGCTAGGGAATGGAAGACCAGCAGGAAGAGTAGTGCAAGGAAGGTAGTGCAGGGGTCCCCTGTGGTCATCCCCCTGCAAAACAGATACACCGCTTTGAGTACTGTTGGGAGGGATGACTCATCAGGGGAGGGCAGCAGCAGCCAAGTTCATGGCACCATGGCTGGCTCTGTTGCACAGGAGGGCAGCAAAAAGAGTGGGAGAGCGATAATGATAGGGGATTCAATGGTGAGGGGAATAGATAGGCGTTTCTGCGGCCGCAACCGAGACTCCAGGATGGTATGTTGCCTCCCTGGTGCAAGGGTCAAGGATGTCTCGGAGCGGGTGCAGGACATTCTAAAAAGGGAGAGAGAACAGCCAGTTGTCGTGGTGCACATTGGTACCAACGACATAGGTAAAAAAAGGGATGAGGTCCTACGAAATGAATTTAAGGAGCTAGGAGCTAAATTAAAAAGTAGGAGCTCAAAAGTAGTAATCTCGGGATTGCTACCAGTGCCACGTGCTAGTCAGAGTAGGAATCGCAGGATAGAGCAGATGAATACGTGGCTTGAGCAGTGGTGCAGCAGAGAGGGATTCAAATTCCTGGGGCATTGGAACCGGTTCTGGGGGAGGTGGGACCAGTACAAACCGGACGGTCTGCACCTGGGCAGGACCGGAACCAATGTCCTAGGGGGAGTGTTTGCTAGTGCTGTTGGGGAGGAGTTAAACTAATATGGCAGGGGGATGGGAACCAATGCAGGGAGACAGAGGGAAACAAAAAGGAGGCAAAAGCAAAAGACAGAAAGGAGATGAGGAAAAGTGGAGGGCAGAGAAACCCAAGGCAAAGAACAAAAAGGGCCACTGTACAGCAAAATTCTAAAAGGACAAAGGGTGTTAAAAAAACAAGCCTGAAGGCTTTGTGTCTTAATGTAAGGAGTATCCGCAATAAGGTGGATGAATTAACTGTGCAAATAGATGTTAACAAATATGATGTGATTGGGATTACGGAGACGTGGCTCCAGGATGATCAGGGCTGGGAACTCAACATCCAGGGATATTCAACATTCAGGAAGGATAGAATAAAAGGAAAAGGAGGTGGGGTAGCATTGCTGGTTAAAGAGGAGATTAATGCAATAGTTAGGAAAGACATTAGCTTGGATGATGTGGAATCTATATGGGTAGAGCTGCAGAACACCAAAGGGCAAAAAACATTAGTGAGAGTTGTGTACAGACCTCCAAACAGTAGTAGCGATGTTGGGGAGGGCATCAAACAGGAAATTAGGGGTGCATGCAATAAAGGTGCAGCAGTTATAATGGTGACTTTAATATGCACATAGATTGGGCTAGCCAAATTGGAAGCAATACGGTGGAGGAGGGTTTCCTGGAGTGCATAAGGGATGGTTTTCTAGACCAATATGTCGAGGAACCAACTAGGGGGGAGGCCATTGTAGACTGGGTGTTGTGTAATGAGAAAGGATTAATTTGCAATCTCATTGTGCGAGGCCCCTTGGGGAAGAGTGACCATAATATGGTGGAATTCTGCATTAGGATGGAGAATGAAACAGTTAATTCAGAGACCATGTTCCAGAACTTAAAGAAGGCTAACTTTGAAGGTATGAGGCGTGAATTGGCTAGGATAGATTGGCGAATGATACTTAAGGGGTTGACTGTGGATGGGCAATGGCAGACATTTAGAGACCGCATGGATGAACTACAACAATTGTACATGCCTGTCTGGCATAAAAATAAAAAAGGGAAGGTGGCTCAACCGTGGCTATCAAGGGAAATCAGGGATAGTATTAAAGCCAAGGAAGTGGCATACAAATTGGCCAGAAATAGCAGTGAACCCGGGGACTGGGAGAAATTTAGAACTCAGCAGAGGAGGACAAAGGGTTTGATTAGGGAAGGGAAAATGGAGTACGAGAAGAAGCTTGCAGGGAACATTAAGGTGGATTGCAAAAGTTTCTAGAGATATGTAAAGAGAAAAAGGTTAGTAAAGACAATCGTAGGTCCCCTGCAGTCAGAATCAGGGGAAGTCATAACGGGGAACAAAGAAATGGCAGACCAATTGAACAAGTACTTTGGTTCAGTATTCACTAAGGAGGACACAAACAACCTTCCGGATATAAAAGGGGTCAGAGGGTCTAGTAAGGAGGAGGAACTGAGGGAAATCCTTATTAGTCGGGAAATGGTGTTGGGGAAATTGATGGGATTGAAGGCCGATAAATCCCCAGGGCCTGATGGACTGCATCCCAGAGTACTTAAGGAGGTGGCCTTGGAAATAGCGGATGCATTGACAGTCATTTTCCAACATTCCATTGACTCTGGATCAGCTCCATCGAGTGGAGGGTAGCCAATGGAACCCCACTTTTTTAAAAAGGAGGGAGAGAGAAAACAGGGAACCCTGATGCTTCAGATCGCAGAGGTCATTGCCAAGTGTTTGCCCCAACTTACTCTTCGTGTCCTTCAAGGAATTGTCCAACCAACACCTCAACTGTTCCAGTGCAGCCGCTGCCCTCATGAAAGTCATCTTTAAGAGATGTGGTAGTAAACTTCGGGATCAGGTGGCAGAGATAATTCACATGTTGAGCGTTCAGCTGGAGTCAGTTCCTCATGAGGAAGTGAAACTTTTGGTTTTAAGGAGCATCGCCATTTTGTCCTCCCACAACAGTTCAACAGTTGTGTCCTGCCTCCTCACCTGCCCTGTACCTTTGGACAAAGCACGTCAGTGCCGTGTGGCAAGCAGTGGCAGAGAACACTGACTGTGCCATGAGTACAATGAGAGAGCTGCTGGACATTCTCAATAATCAGCTGCCATTTCCGATAAGCAGAACCAATCCTGACCAAACAACCAAACATTCGACCCAAAAATCCCTGGCTGCCATCTGTGGGCTGCAGGCGATGATAAATGAGCCCGAGTTGGCAAAGGCGGTGACATTGTTATTCCGCAGATATTTAATGCCTGCTCATTTATCTTAACTCTTGCACAGATGTTTGTCTGGTCAGTGGTTTGGTTCCTGATGGTCTATTCCAGCAGAGGGAAATCTCCATTAAGCCTGTCACACCGGAGAGCAGCGATTTGTGCATGAACTGTGTGCAGACGCTGAAGGTCATGCTAGCACAAACACATAATGAAGCAGTGTTGAACAACATGGAGCAAAGTGGAGGATGGGACCAGATAATGGATCTCCGCAAGCCAACAAGCACATTGTCCTGCTGGCCAGGGCAATGGGGAGATTTGTTGGCTCCAGTTTGACTGGCGTTGTGACACTGCTGGTGGCACAAATCCTTACGCTCCAAGACTGTCAGGCTTCCGTGGCTTCCTTCTTTTCAGGGCTGTTGAAATCCCCACTGGCTTCACAGCAGCAGCTCACTGGCATTCTGGCGAGTGGATTGCAAAGCTTTTTGCTCTGTGGTTCTCCAGTTTCCAGTTGGTGTGTGTCAGGGGCCTGTATAACATTCGAGTGCATCATGATACTCAAAGTTTGTCTGAGAGCATGATACACACAATGATTACTGTGCTGGGGAAGCAGGAGAACCAGGCAGAAGTGATATTATTTGAGGTGCTGTCATGCCTCTCAAAATACTTAATCCTGTCAGGAGCAAAGACCATCCAACCCTTTATCGGGAAAATCCTCACCACGATTCAACCTCTCTTTTAGGCTGAATCTGATAAGGTGCGGGCTGAAGCGTTCAGCATGTTGGGAATCTTGGCCAAATGTGGAATGGGAGGTTCCAAATCCTCCTTCTGCCGACAGGTCCATTCCAAGCTGGTGCGCTTATGGGAGGGGGTGAGGAGGTGACCAGGGCTTGTTGTTCCACACTATGATTTCTCTTCCCTCTCATCTGTCGAGGCTTCCTCAATGATCGACAATTATAAGGATGCGCCCACCAGGAACTATGTAGGATTCTTAACAAGCATTTCACGCCCAGGATGGAACTTGCCCGACTCGCCCGGAGGGTCAGCTGTTGGAACATGAGCGCCATGACCTGCTACCATTCACCATTATCATCATAGGCGGTCCCTCCTCCTGTGCCCACACCGCTTCTGGGCCCCGAACTCATGCCTGTCCTGGGCCCCGATCACATCGCTCTGCAATCTCTCGCTGCACCTTCGCCCTGGCCTCGCTGCTCCTGCTGTACCTGCCCGCACTCCAATCAGCGACCTGTACCTTGGTGACGTCCAATCCAGTCGCTCTCTTCACAGCCATCGCTCTCCAGCGCCCGCTGTACCTTGAAGTGTTATGCTCCTTTGAAGGTCCCGACCTGCCGTTCACCAACAGACTGAAGCAGGTCCAATGCTCAGGCCACCAACCTTCTCCACCTCCTCTCAGTAGCAGACTGATCAACCATTCAACCTGATTTCTAAGTATGTAATTTTATGGCTTGTACATGGCAGAGGGTTGGATGTCATAGGGTTGTGGGGATCTGGAGCTCACTGCCTGGAAGAGTGGTGTATGCAGAAAGCTTCACCACTTTTAAGAGATGGTTGGATGGGCACTTAAAGTGCCGTAACCTGCAGGGTTACGGACCGAGAGCTGATAATTGGGATTAGACTGGGTAACCCCTTGTTGGCTGGCGCAGATATAATGGCAAGCACTGCAGGTAATCGAATATAGCCAGAGTATTTCCTGGACTAGTTTTGATCGCCTGGATGGGTTGGAGAGGAATTTTTCCAGATTTTTTCCCCCTAAATTGGCCAGGGGTTTTCACCTGGTTTTCGGTCTCCCAGGAGATCACATTGCTCCGGTTGGGGTGGAGTGTAGAATGTTTCAGTGCAAGGGGTGTCGCAGTTGTGTGCGGCAGACTGGTTGGGCTGGGTGCTCTTTGCCTGTCCGCCATTGTTCATTGTTCATAGGTTTATATGTAATCTTCAGGGCTGCTGACCGAGGGCCGTGTGGCGGGCTCTTTGTCGGCCCGCGCGGACACGATGAGCCGAAATGGCCTCCTTCTGTGCTGTAGATTTCTATGTTTCTATGTTTCTAAATAAATTGATATCCTGTTGTTCCATTAATGACTATGTGTGGATCTTTGAAAGGTGCAGGTCTCGTTGCTGTGTGACTGGGAGTGAACTCTCGTGATACTCTCTCTCTCACACACACACACACATAGACATTAGACACAGATCCTGCTCCTCACTCCATGCAATTCCTCACAGGTTCACCATGCTAGTTTATTTATAGACATTAGACACAGATCCTGCTCCTCACTCCATGCAATTCCTCACTGGTTCACCATGCTAGTTTATTTATAGACGCAGTCCCCTTACAAACAGTGCAGGGATCTGCCCGTGCATTGCCAAAGTGCATCACTTCACACTTATTCACATTAATTTGCAACTGCCATGTGTCTGCCCGTTTTACCAGCCTATGCGCTCCTGCAATCTGATACTATCCTGCTTACTATTTACTGTGTTGCCAAGGTTTGTATCATGTGCAACCTTTGACATTGCATTTAATGTCGCAAAACATCCCAAGGCGCTTAACATGAGCGATAGCAGTAAAAACATTTTTTGACACCAAGCCACAGAAGGAGGTATCGAGATAGACGGACAGACAGGAGAAAGCTAGAGGAGAAAGGAGGGCTCAGGTGAGTAGGAGTGAAAGTCACGATTGAGAAAGGAACAGACATTAGGACGATTGAATGGGAGAAAGACTCACAAAGCAACGAATCAATTTGGGATAGAGAGCAGGGCCAGAGAGGAAGAACTGCAAGTTCTGTTAGAGTGGATGCTCATTTGTTAGGAATAAATGCTCGCCTGTTTGATAGTAAAGAAATCACCCCCATGTTATCAATCTTCTGCCTTCAGTATTTTCATTTAAAGAGAGCAGACATCGGAGCACTAGGGCAACCATTGCACATATCAACTACAACAATCACGCTTTCTCAACCTGCCCTGCCAACATCAACGATTTGTGCATACATACCCCCAGATTTCTCTGTTCATGTGTAGGTAAAAAGAGCGTGTCTTTACCCTACATAACAGTGTTCGTGACTCCGGGAATTATAGACACATGCACACAATGTCGGATTAACTGTGAAGACTTTTATTTGTATAACCAAAGTTAAATCTCGAACAGAGGCAATGATTAAACACAGCACAACTGTAAGGTTCTGCAAAACCAACCACGGAGACATGTGGCAGGGAGAATGGGAAAATGCCATGTTTAAAATGACCAACTGCAGCCAACAGCCTGTAAACCGCGGAGGATGGTGGGACTCTGGCCACCCTGTATAGGCAAAATCTCCCCAGTAATACACAAGGCAACACAAAGGGTATCAGTTTGAATAATTAAACAAAGGTCCACAGGTCTAATGCAATCAGTTTGGCCAGCCCAGACAGAGTGGCACCTCTGTCGAGATAGGGAACAATCATCTTCATTCCAGACAGATGGATACACATCAAACGGCCATTCACACCCCATGAACGGACTATAAGAAAAGCTGCAAAAACACACAAGGAGGTTGGAGAGGTTGGAGGTTTTGGAAGGTGGGGGAGGTGTTGGAGAGGGGGGAGGTTTTGGAAGTTGGAGAGCTTGGAGCTGGCATCTTGCAGCTTGTATCTAGAGAGAGCTCTCTCTCCCTCGCGCTCTCGCTCCACCAGAGGAAGAAGCAGCAGTTCCGCAGACGAAGCCACCGAGACTGAAAACCAGCAGGCAGTGGCAGTGACTTCCCACAGCTGAGCTGAGCAAGGAAACCAACCAGAGGTTGGAGGTTGGAGTCAGCTTTTGGGAGTTGAGTCAGCTTTTCACAGGGCCCTCGCTCTGGGGAAGGTGTGCTTAACTCCAGCCAACCGAAAGGCAAAGAGAAGAAACCGACGCAACATCGAGGAGGAATACCGAAATGACCAACAACGTAAAACCCATCCCAGAGGGACCTCGAGCTGAAATAAGTGCCCCCAGAACCCCGGAGTTGATAGGATTGTGAGTATAGCACAAACCCCCTCACAGACTCAATTTAGGATTAGAATTGGTAAGAAGGGTGGAAGTGGGAGGTGTGGTTGTGTGTGAGTGGAATGTGTTAACCTCTTATTTTCCCCTTCCCTGTTGCGAGATTTTCCGTGTTGTTACGTGAGATTGTGCTATTACTGCTATTTATGACCTCTTCCTATGCCCTCTATCTTGGTGTTTACTATTCTAAATAAACAACATTAGCCATTTTGTACTCTTACCCACTGTGTCTGGTGCTTCATTACTCACCCATCCTCATAAATTGCACGTACAGAACCCCAGGGGAGTGTGGATTCGAACCCACACCCCAAGCTCCCCTTGCAATGGTGACCACGAAGGGACGTGCGTTGAGTGAGGGTGAAGAGATAGTCAGTCTTGGTGGAGAGGAATATAAAATGGAGGGTAGGATTGCTCGGTATGTAACAGCAAGGATAAACTGCTCAAGGAAGTGGGTTCAGGCGCTGCTGAGGGCTGAATGGCCTGAGGACGCAGCAGGCAGGTGGACCCAGAGTAAAGAGCATAAAAGATCAGTGGAAAAGGCAGTGTGGCTGATGTGCTTTCAGAAGCAAATACAGGTCTTGGACAGGTAGGTAGACGTCCTGCAGACAGAGTTAGCTGAGCAGAGAAAGGAGCTAGTAAAGACCAGCAAAGAAAGGGAAAAGCTGGATCAGGATTTAGAAACATAGAAACATAGAAAATAGGTGCAGGAGTAGGCCATTCGGCCCTTCTAGCCTGCACCGCCATTCAATGAGTTCATGGCTGAACATGGCTGAACATGAACATTTAAAGTGGGAGACGCAGGAACGAGAGGGATGGAGAAAGCTATCGCAACCACAGGGAGCCCCAGGTAACTGAGGGAAAAGGTTACGTCAGGGAACTGCAGGAGGAACGTGCCCAGGCTCAGAACCAGGGAAGGTTGGGAGAGGGTAAGAGTCTCCAGCTACAGGCTGCGCTTCAGGCGTGCCACAGCAGGGTAGAGGCGGATCATCGTTCCTTTCAGGAACAAATTGATCGGCTCACCCTGGCTCTGGCTTAAGCCAAAGCAGCCCTTGTTTTAGCCGGAGCAAAAGCTCTGGAAGTGCCCGAGACCCGAATCCCCACCCGGCCCGACACCAAAGCTCTGGCCCTAGCTGAGGCAAAAGCCCTTGGCTGGGCTGAAAGCAAGGCACCCAGTAAAGGAGTGGTGTGCCTTATCAGCCCAGCCGAGGTGCAGAAGGGGGAGCATAGTGAAACAGGCTGTGGGGAGGAGGATAGGGAGGAAGAATCCTACAGCCCCTCTCCCACAGCCCCATTGGGGATCTCGGAGGAGAGGCAGGGTGAAATGCTGGAATCTAAACCTCTGGGACCAGCCCCAATGTGCCCCATCAGGCAGAGTAGATTTGGACCACCCACAGTGGGTCAGGCTGAGGGTCCCCTACAGAACCAATACGTGCTTCCCCACAGTGCGACCCAGCTGCGGCAGATGGTGGCCCATGTGAATAAACTTACCCGAAAAGGAGACCCCTCTGTCCACTTTATGGAAGTAGAGCAGGTAGGAGACATCAATGATTGCGATGAGGCCGAACAGAGCAAACTGCTCCTGTTCTCACTGGACCCAGCCCTGTGTCAGGTTCTCTCTGCTGAGAGTAAGAGGGGTCAGCAAACAGTGGCCACTCTCCAGAAGGATATCCTGGAGGCCATGGGGTTGAACGACGGCTGTCCGTTCAACCGGGTACAGGCCACTGTCCAGAGACCCGGGGAGACCCCCCAGGTGTTCGCTGATCGACTGTGGCCAGTGTATGAGGAAGCCAGTGGGGGGAATTTGGACCGAACCCAGCTGGATGCACACCGACATGGTCGCTGGCTGCGTGCACTGGTGGCAAACAGCCTATCTGAGTTGCACGCCCAGGCCAACCTGTGGTTCGATTTCAGAGACCCCCAAGCCAAAGAGGAGACGGTACTGAGGCAGCTGACCCTCTCTTTTCGCAATGGCAGAATCGAGGGGGAGAAACCCACCAAGGGGAAGGTGTGTGAGATCTGCCCCGGCTCTGATAAGAGAGAGTGGAGGCAAGGAGGGAATTGGCAGGCAGGCAGAGAGGTGCTTTGCTACGGGTGCGGGAAGACAGGGCACATGAGGAGGGAATGCTGGGATCCGAGGCAGGAAAAGAGAGGTCCACAGGCCCCAACCTCAGCCCCAGTTCCCGCGGCTGCAAGCCCTCCCAAGCCAGCTGTGCCCAGCCCCGCCGCCCCACTCGAGGGTCTCCTCGCAGCTCTGCAGGCACTCTTTACCCAGACTGGGAAGGTCACAGCCGTGACCGGGGCGAAGTCCCTCAGGCCCAGACCAACACCCCGCAATGACTAGACCCCAAGGATCCCGTGTACCTCTGCCCGGTCACCTATGATGCGTGGAGCAGACCACGTGTCATGATGGGGGTTGAGGGGGTCCGGGGGGAGTATCTGATGGACACAGGGGCCTTGTGCACCGTGGTTCATGTAGACGACCCGACCACCTCACCCCTATCCAGTGGGATCCCCTACTGCCTAAGCAGCTTCACTGGAGAAGAACACGAGGGCTTCTTCTCCAAACCACTGCAGATACACATAGGCACCCTCCACACCATGTGGAAGTGTGTCCTTCTGCCGTGGGAGGGAGTGGGTAAAGGCATCCTAGGGGCAGATTTCCTCAGCGGCCAGAAAATTCTGGTCGACCTGAGGAACTACTGTCTGTGGGGCATAGCTGACACTGGGGAGGGGGAAGGTACAGGAGTCATCCAGGGGAAGCAGGGGAAGGGTTCCCTCCGTACTGTAAAGCCGAAGGAGGGATATGACCTCGACGCTCTGGTAGACGGCACCCCGGCTTTTGTGTGGGCCAACCTGGTGGCATTTACCAGGCATAAGCACGATTGTGGACGGGTAAATGGGGTCGAGGTCAGAGTAGATGGGGACCCCATGTCTAAGCCCCAGAAGCAGTATAATTTTCCCAGGGAGGCTGAGGCAGACCTAGAGGTCGCATTGGGATCTCTAGTCAGACAGGGAGTGTTGAGACCAATAGCCACACATGTCAACTCTCCACTTTGGCCGGTTAGGAAACCGGACAATTCTTGGAGGGCCACAGTGGACTACCGAGTCCTCAATAACAATATCCCTGCCTGTGCTCTCACAGTGGCAGCCGTAGCCAACCTAGTCACAGCCAGCCCCGCGTCCGCAGCCGTCTTTACGGTGCTGGACATCTCGAATGGGTTCTGGTCCATCCCGCTGCGGTGGGAGGACCAGTACAAATTCGCCTCTACATTCAAAGGACAGCAGTATACCTGGAACTGTCTTCCCCAGGGCTTCCACAACAGTCCGAGCATTTTTCATCAGTGTATAGCCAACTGCCTGAATGAGTTCAGCAGACCCAGACAGCTAGTCCAGTATGTCGACGACCTGCTGCTATTCTCCGATTCGGAGGAAGAGCACGGTCCCCTGCTGGCAGAGCTGTTGGGACTGCTGCACAAGGAGGGATTTAAAGTAAACCCTAAGAAAGCACAGATCGGCCAGACAGAGGTAAAATTCCTGGGGCTGACTGTGCGGGCAGTGGAGAGAGCCATTGATGAGGCTAAGAGAAGGGCAGTTCAGGAGTTACTGGCTCCGACTACAGTTACAGGGGTGAGGTCGTTCCTGGGTCTGACCGGTTACTGCAGGGACTTCATTGAGGATTACGCAGCCATTGCAGCCCCCCTACTCCGGCTCCTGCGCAAAGGCGTGGAGTGGGAGTGGGATAAGGACTGTGAGCATTTACCCGCCTGAAGGGAGACCTGCAGAAAGCTCCGTCCCTGGGAGCCGTAGATGAGGGCGAGGAATTTTTCCTGGAGGTAGCAGCCAACGGGGATAGATTAAGTGCTGTGCTGATGCAACAGCGGCACGACCAGCTGAGGCCGGTGGTCTACTCCTCCAGGGTCCTCACTGAGGTTAAGAGAGGTTGCTCAAACTGTGAAAGGCATCTGCTGGCCACCCACTGGGCTGTGAAATGGTTGCAGGTGTCTCCAATCACCCTCCTCACTCATCACACCCTCACTCAGATGTTGCTGGATGGGAGAATTAAGGATGGGACAGTGAGCAGCTCACGTATTGCTCACTGGACCCTCCTGCTCTCACAGATGGATTTGAGAGTAAAAGGGATGTGTGAGTCCCGACTGGCTGCCAACATGCTGTACCCCGGGAAAGCCCACCTTTGCTCCGTTGAGGGGGTCTGGGACATGGACATAGGGCTCCGGGCGGGGATCCATCCCCACAGTCGGGAGATCTATGTTGACGGGTCCAGCACGGTGGGGGCAGGGGAAAGGCTCAGAGGGTGCGGGATTTATGATTCCAGGCAGGCATTGCCAGGGCCATAAAGCTCCCAACCACCATGAGCGCCCAGCATGCTGAACTGTCGGCAGTCATGTATGTAGTCACCCACCCCGACGAATTCCCACGGCCCTATAATATCTGTTCAGATAGTATGTTCACCTGCAGTCGGTAAGCCCCTGGCCATAAAACCCCTACTGCAGCACATCATGTAGGCAGTAGGGACTGGGGCAGACATTTGCATTCACAAAGTAAAGGTCCATAACAAACATGAGCCCAGGGCTGTAGGAAACCAAAAGGCAGATCAACTGGCCAAAGAGGGAGCCCGAACGGGAACCAAGTGGAACCCGCTCGAGACAGGCCCCACAGCAGCTATCCGGGGCGGACAGGGGACACAAGGAAGCGCAGGTGTGGCTTTGGCCCCGGACCTCCAGCAGGTACAGGCGTGAGATCCCATCCTCAAGTCCGTCATGGACAAGCTGACTGCGGGAGAAAAGGTCGAAGGACCGTACGGAGGCACAGGCATCCATGTTAGGGAGGAGATGTTGTTTAAAGGAGAGCAGTAGATAGTGCCCCAGCAGCACCAGAGGGAGTTCCTTCAGCTGGCCCACGCAGGCCCTGGAGCTGGACACCCCGGACCGGAGGTCACCTGGCAACCGGTGGAACAGGTTGGGTGGTGGCCCCAGCTCCGGGAAGACACTCGTGAATTTTGTGCAACCAATAATCCAGATCCCCAGAAAAGAAAGGTGTCTCTAGGAAATGCAAGGAGAGTAGAGGAACCATTGCAATCGATACAAATCGATTACATAGGGCCCCTACCTGTGGCTAAAGGAGGGTACTGGTACTGCCTGGTTTTGGTGGACACTTTCACAAAGTGGGTTGAAGCCTTCCCTTGCCGAACAGCCACAGCACCGGGGACCACCAGGATATTGGTTAGGGAGGTGTTCTCCAGGTGGGGACTTCCACAGTACGTGGAGTCCGACCGGGGGAGCCACTTCACGGGACAGGTCATGCAGGCAACCCTTAAGGTGCTGGGGATTGAGGGGAAGTGACACATCGCCTACAACCCCCAGTCCTCGGGGCTAGTGGAGCGTATGAATAGGACCTTGAGAGAAAAACTCAGGAAGGAGACTGGGGATTCCCCGCAGAGGTGGGTGGAGAGGTTGCCCCTGGTTTTGATGGGGATCCGGGCCAGCCAGTTGAAAAGCATGGGGTATTCCCCATATGAGCTCATGACTGGAAGAGCCATGCGAACCCCCACCCATGTACTTGCCCCGGTCCTGACGGAAGCTCAGGTAATTAGGTGAATAGGGACCACTTTACCAAGAGTCTGTTGGAGCACCTCAAGCAGATTCATTGGCAGGCGGCCACTAACATGGGGAAGCAGCATCAGACCAACCGATTGCTGCTGGAACCGAGCAAACACAATGAGTGGCAGGTGGGGAACCAGGTCGTGGTCCGCAACTTTGTCAGGGTGGGAGTCTTTGAGCCATTATACATGGGACCTTACAGCATTGTCGACAAGGCAAGCCCCATGGTATATGCGGTCAAGATGCCCCGCCGGGTTAAATGGTTTCACATTAACCAACGTAAACTGTTTAACCCCAACAAGGCAAAACCTCGTGGAAAAGGGCAGCCCGGAGGGATAATCCCGACGGGAAGCCCAGGCCCCCAGCCCAACACTGCAGCCCCACCGATCCCACCACCAGGAGCAGTGAGTTGCTTCACAGGTACAAACTACCCACAGATTTGGGAACAACAGGAAGGGGGATTCCCACCTTACATATGGGACAAGGACTCACCTCCACCCGTTAGGAGATCTACTCGGACTCCGCAGCCAAGGGTGCCACCGTCCTTAGCAGCCTGTTTTACTTTCCCGAGAGGTACTAGGGGAAAAGGGCCGTGCAGGTCAGGCAGCTAGTCACTGGACGTGACCCCGCAGCCCAGGTCTCCTGACGGGAGAGGGGTTGTACCGGAGACAGGAGCCGCCGACAGTGAGGAGCCTGTCGGGGATAGCCTAGCCTTCGATGTGGACAGCCCAGAGCCTGCAAGCGAGATAGTGACGGCGGGTCCCAGCAGTGAATGGTCCCTGGAAGAACGAGTCTTCTGACAGGGAAGGGGTTGTACCGGAGGAAGGGGCCGCCGACAGTGAGGAGCCTGTCGGGATAGCCTAGCTTTTGGTGCAGACAGCCCAGAGCCTGCAGGAGAGAGAGTGGCGGCGGGTCCCAGTAGTGAGTGGTCCCTAGAAGCACTGAGGAAATGCTGTGAGAGTATCAGCTGCGATTGGTTTCGGGTGGAACCCTTGTACAACCCAAAGCCTCCAGAGGACACGGGAGTCCCCGGCAGTGAGGAGCCTGCCGGGGAAATTTTTGTTGCTGCCGAGGGTAGTGAGCCATCCATGGAGAGGGTGAGGAGTTGTACCAGCCCAGTAAGCACCACCCGAAGCTCGGGGGATACCTTGGCAGGGGAGACAGAGGGGCCGCGGAGGTCGGTCCGGCCCAAGAGGCCAAAGGAGAGGTGGTCTCCCCCCTACATTCCCCCGCATAAAAGGAAAACCAAGGAGTGTCCCAGGGATTAGCACAGCCACCCGGGAAGGGTAGCAAGCCGGTTAAAAAGGAGATCAGTAGGTGTGTGTATATATATATATATATATATATAAAGATTTCTCTAATGTAGTGGGGCTCAGGTGGCCTCTGCAATATAGGGAGTATAACAGTGAGGCTTTTGAGCCAATAAGATAGGGAGCCTGGACTTCTTTTTTTCTCTCTCACTTCCTCTTTTGTGTAAGGTTTGTTTGTTGTTTCAAGTGTTTATTAGTTGAAACCCCTTGACTTCCACAGTAAAATAGGCACACACAGTTTAAACCCATGCAGGTGTACTGTGTCTGGTGCCTCATTATTCACCCACCCTCATAAATCGCACGTACAGAACCCCAGGGGAGTGTGGGGTTCTGTACGTTCTCCCCTTACAACAACATATACAAAGTAAATACCTAAAGGTTCCCTTTTAATGCTACCCAGACCCAAGTACTGGTCAGGCCTACCTTGTCCCGAGTAATCTCACCTTAGTGACCAAACTAAGGGCTCCTCGACTGCAGTAAGTCTTAACTCTTCCAACCCTCATATTTAAGCCTGAAATCCAGCGGCTGCAACGGAATGATGTAGTCTGTTTGATCAGTGTCCCCTCGGTGAGAAGATTGCTTGTTTGTTGTACAGAACGGCTCCTGCACGCCCCCTGCCCCCCACAGCAGTTGTCAGAGACAGTTGTGCTCGTATCTCGTTTAGGTTTTATGACTTTGTTTTTAAAGGGATTTTATCTTTTACTTTTTCTAAACACTTTTTGTAAGGCTTAACTCATTATAGCAGCCATCTCACAGTTTCCCAATCTTATAATGACAGCAGCCATCTTACATGGGGAAGGTGGCTCAACCGTGGCTAACGAGGGAAATTAGAGAAAGTGTTAAATCCAAGGAAGAGATATATAAATTGGTCAGAGAAAGCAGCAAACCTGAGGACTGGGAGAAATTTAGAATTCAGCAGAGGAGGACGAAGGGTTTAATTAGGAGGGGGAAAATAGAGTATGAGAGTAAGCTTGCAGGGAACATAAAAACTGACTGCAAAAGCTTCTATAGATATGTGAAGAGAAAAAGATTAGTGAAGACAAATGTAGGTCCCTTGCAGACAGAATCAGGTGAATTTATAATGGGGAACAAAAAAATGGCAGATCAATTGAACAAATACTTTGGTTCTGTCTTCACAAATAATCTTCCGGTAATACTAGGGGACCGAGGGTCTAGCGAGAAGGAGGAACTGAAGGAAATCCTTATTAGTCAGGAAATTGTGTTAAGGAAATTGATGGGATTGAAGGCCGATAAATTCCCAGGGCCTGATAGTCTGCAACCCAGAGTACTTAAGGAAGTAGTGGATGCATTAGTGGTCATTTTCCAACAGTCTATCAACTCTGGATCAGTTTCTATGGATTGGAGGGTAGCCAATGTAACCCCACTTTTTAAAAAAGGAGGGAGAGAGAAAACAGAGAATTATAGACCAGTTAGCCTGACATCGGTAGTGGGGAAAATGTTGGAATCAATTATTAAAGATGAAATAGCAGCGCATGGATTTATGAATGGGAAATCATGCTTGATAAATCTTCTAGAATTTTTGAGGATGTAACTAGTAGAGTGGACAAGGGAGAACCAGTCGATGTGGTGTATTTGGACTTTCAAAAGGCTTTTGACAAGGTCCCACACAAGAGATTAGTGTGCAAAATTAAAACAGATGGTATTGGAGGTAATGTATTGACGTGGCTAGAGAACTGTTGGTAGACAGGAAGCAAAGAGTGGGAATAAATGGGTAATTTTCAGAATGGCAGGCAGTGACTAGTGGGGTACCGCAAGGTTTAGTGCTGGGACCCCAGCTATTTACAATATACATTAATGATTTAGACAAAGGAATTGAATGTAATATCTCCAATTTTGCAGATGACACTAAGCTGGGTGGCAGTGTGAGCTGTGAGGAGGATGCTAAGAGGCCGCAACGTGACTTGGACAGGCTAGGTGAGTGGGCAAATGCATGGCAGATGCAGTATAATGTGGATAAATGTGAGGTTATCCACTTTGGTGGCAAAAACAGGAAGGCAGAATATTATCTGAATGGTGACAGATTAGTAAAAGGGGAGGTGCAATGAGACCTGGGTGTCATGATACATCAGTCATTGAAAGTTGGCATACAGGTACAGCAGGCGGTGAAGAAGGCAAATGGCATGTTGGCCTTCATAGCGAGAGGATTTGAGTATAGGAGCAGGGAGGGTGTACTGCAGTTGTACAGGACCTTGGTGAGGCCACATCTTGAATATTGTGTACAGTTCTGGTTTCCTAATCTGAGGAAGAACATTCTTGCTATTGAGGGAGTACAGCGAAGATTCACCAGACTGATTTCCCTGGATGGCAGGACTGGAAGAAAGACTGGATTGACTAGGCTTATATTCACTGGAATTTAGAAGACTGAGAGGGGATCTCATAGAAACATATAAAATTCTGACGGGATTGGACAGATTAGATGCAGGAAGAATGTTCACGATGTTGGTGAAGTACAGAACCAGGGGTCTAAGGATAAGGGGTAAGCCATTTAAGACTGAGATGAGGAGAAACTTCTTCACTCAGAGAATTGTGAACCTGTGAAATTCTCTACCACAGAAAGTTGTTGTGGCCAGTTCGTTAGATATATTCAAAAGGGAGTTAGATGTGGCCCTTATGGCTAAAGGGATCAAGGGGTATGGAGAGAAAGCAGGAATGGGGTACTGAAGTTGCATGATCAGCCATGATCATATTGAATGATGGTGCAGGCTCGAAAGGCCGAATGGCCTACCCCTGCACCTATTTTCCATGTTTCTATGGTTCTATGTGCCCTCCTCACATGCCTTTACTGACTGAAAGTCAGGGAGGGTATGTTCATTGGCAACTGGGTAGCACAAACAAAGTTGCCCCCTCTCACGTTACAATGTATTTCCTCCCTCACGCAGAGTATAGAAATGTTACCGTTTCCATCCGGCCCTGTGTCGCCCGCAGGCTCCTCACCAGGCACCCAATGTGATAGCAATACATAAGCATTCTAGGAAAATGACAAGACTGTAGAAGCAATAATATCACTGATGTTAGATGTAGCCAGGGACTTTGGGACAGGTTATATGGTGTACCAGGGTCTTGCTCCTAGTTCCTCATCTAGCTGACTAGCTCTTTCCATCGCCCTCTGTCGCCTGATTACCAATTGTTTCTGGGAGGAGGTGGTGTGTGGCAAGATTTGCTTCAGATTTAGAGAGAATGGAGGAATTGGGTTCCCGAAGGCAGCTGGAGATTGAGGCCCAGATAAAAGGGCGTGGCAGTTGGGAGGAGCCAGCTGCTGCAGCGACAAAAAGTAAAAAGAATCGAAATCGAAGTGTGACGTCACAGCCAAGCAAGTAAGCGATTGGCTGGTGGATTGGTGGGTATTTTTCTTTTCTTTAGGAAACCTTTGGCATTGTTGTAAGTTAGGAACTGCAAGTAAATATATGTGATCTTTATTATCTAAGGAGAACCAGTTAATTAAATCGGCTGTTTGCTGAGTATCGGCTGGCTGTGTTTTGCTAAGGTTTAGAGTTTAGTTCTACTTGACAGTTGTGAGTGTAACTAGAGGGATGGCAGGGCAGCTCAGTCCCGTGGATTGCGCATCCTGTGGCATGTGGGATATCCTGGATGCTTCACGCAGCCGGGGCGACCACATGTGCAAGAGGTGTCTCCAGCTTCACCAACTCGAGCTCCGTGTTTTGAGCAGAGGCTGGAGTCACTGCGGTGCAGCCGCAAGTCTGAGAGCTGTATGGATAGCATGTTTCTAGAGAGGATATTTTCACTCATAGGGAAACCAAAACTAGGGGACATATTCTCTGAATAAGAGGCTGCCTGTTTAAAACTGAGATGAGGAGGTATTTCTTCTCTCAGAGGGTTGTAAATCTATGGAATTCTCTATCCCAGAGAGCTGTTGAGGCTTGGTCATTGAATATATTTAAGGCAGAGATAGACAGATTTTTGAGCGATAAGGGAATAAAGGGTTATGGGAGTGGGCAGGGAAGTGGAGCTGAGTCCATGATTAGATCAGCCATGATCTTATTAAATGGCGGAGCAGGCTCGAGGGGCCAAATGGCCTTCTCCTGCTCCTGCTCCTATTTCTTATGTTCTTATGACATCCTGAGGGAGCTGTGCAATCTCCTGCGGGCAGATCTGCAGCCTCAGAAAAGGCTGAGGGCCACTCTCAGTGTGGAAACATAGGTCGCCATAGCGCTGAACTTTTACGCGACTCTTTCCAGACATTTCTAATATTTCGCAGTTTTCTGCCCATCGCTCCATCCGGCAAGTGACCGATGCTCTCTATAAGAGAAGAGTGCAATACAACTGATTCCCCATGACCAGGGAGAGGCAGGTGGAGTGGCAGGCAAGATTTGTCTGCATTGCAGGGTTCTCCAGGGTACAGGAGACAATCGACTTCACACATATCGGACTGAGTGAGCTACAAAACCAGTCCCTGAATGTTCAGCTGGTGTGCGAGTACCAGCACAGGATCATGGCAGGATTCCTTCATCCTGCACCAGAGCAGTGTGCCCGCCATCTTCTCGGGCACAAACCAGAATTGTGGACAGCTGCTTGGGGATAAGGGATATTCCCTGTCCACTTGGCTGCTGACTCCCCTTCGGAAACCCAGGATTGCTGGCGAACATTCTCACAACGATGCTCATTCTGCCACCAGATTCATAATTGAGCACAGCATCGGGATCCTCAAACAGAGGTTCCGTTGCCTGGACCGCTCTGGTGGACCATTGCAGTACTCGCCTGAATGGGGTCTCCATCTTCATCGTCGTCTGCTGTTTGCTTCACAACCTGGCCATCATGAGGGGCCAGCCACTCGAGGTCGATCCAGCAGTACCACCTCAGGAGGAGGAGCAGGAGGAAGTGGCGCAGGAGGAGGAGGAGGAGGACCAGGATCCCCATTGCCACTCACTCAGGAGGCGTCGTCGCCATTCCAACCCTGGAAGGGATATGCAGAGATGTCCGATTGCTGCTCGCTTCAGATAATTGAAATCCCACATGACCCTTCAGCTTCATTTTTCCATGGCCATCCCAATGAGCCCCTTTGTACATCATTGCCCACCGTTAAATGATACACCTGGCCAGATGGGAACACAAAATAAAGATTTATTATATCATAAAAAACTGCAAAAAAACCCATAAAACATCATTTCTCACCCTTGTGCATTTCCTTATAACCCCTCTTACGCATGCCTATCCTACTACTGCGCCGCAGTGTCTCCCCTATGGCTGCCTCATGGGTCTGGGAAGGTTGCTGTGTTTACTGTGTGGAAACTGCAGATGTCCTTCTAGGATGCCCTCGACCAGCTCTTGCCCTGAAATGGCCAGCTGAAGACTGGTCAGCACCCTCCTTGGAGGATTCAGTCGTCCTTGGCTCAGAAGGCTCCATGCTTGGAGGCAATGGCGGAGTGACAGGTCTGGGCTCAGGAATGTTGTGACCATGAGAGAGCACATTATCAAGATCATGGTCTGAGGAGCCTGAGTCATTCCCCGGGGGCAGCACATTACCACCACCACCAACTGAGGGAGCTCAGGTCAGTGGTGTGGTGCGACACCAGAAGGTCCCCTGTGGCCCGTGGTGGACCCAGCCGTGAAAGCAACACTGAGGTGTCGGGTGGCATCCAGCTGAGACTGCATGACAGCAGCCACAGTCTCATAGCCACCAGAGATGACAGCAATAAGGCGCTACGTGGCCTGTTGCCCAGAGTACGAGAGCATTCTGAGCTTCCAGGGCCGCGGCCATCCTCTCCAAAGCAGCACCAATGCGCTCGTTCACTTGTGACGGTGCTGCAATGGCAGCTGCCACATCACCTATGAGTTGCGGCATCACAGCTCGATCTGCACGGACACTCTGGGAGTCCACCATCGTCTGCACATTGACAATGATGGGCTCCATGGTGTGTGCAGAGCTGTCCACAATGTAGGAGGCGGACTCTGCCACACTCCTGACCACTTCCAGCCTCTCCAGCACCCTTGCCACTGCCCCCAACATCTGGGAATGCATGGCCTCCACCCTTCTTTCATGAGCCCCAACATCGTCTGAGTCTGCCTCAACAGAACTCCGGTGCAGACTAACCTCCCCCCGCCCCCCGCCATAGAGCTGGCACCTGAGGTTCCCTCTGCCCGTCACCATGCTACAGCCCGCTAGGCCTCGGTGCTACACCCAGTGCAGACCCCTCTGCTATCTCCACTAAATCTGACCGTGTGCTCCCAGATCTGAGCTGGCGCGCGTGAGTGGAAGCAATGACACGGTGCTGACCATAGTGACCCCCTCATCCTCTGTCTCATCAGAGTCGGCGCCAACGGATGGAGGGGGCGTGCCTTGTATGCTCGAGGCCACAATGTTCTCTATAGTCTCAGGATCCCCCTGGCTTTCTGGCCCCTCAAGGCTGCCATCCAGGCCTCGCCTCACACTCTCCATATCATCACCTCTTCCCTCCTCTCGGTTTTCTGACCTTCAAGGCTGACATCCAGGCCTCGCCTCACGCTCTCCATCTCATCACTGCCTCCCTGGTCTCGGCTTTCACAGCTGTCAAGACTGTCGTCCGTCATTTCCTTCCCACGTGCAACAATGCTAGGACCCACTCTCTGGCTGTCAATGGACCTGTCATCTGCAAGCATAAATGGCACAAGGGCTGCTGTAAGGTGGGGGTAGGGGATTGATGCATGGAGGTTGCAACTCGCACACTCAGAAGGAAAGGCACAATAGGTGCTGGTGCTTTCAAGGAGAGAGAGCATTAAAGGAGGGCCTCGTTTACCCATGCTGCCCGCAGGGTGATTGGCATCGCCAGTACCGGTGGCCACAGGGAATGCAATATGTCTGCCCACTAGCACCACCAGTCTTCCTCTGTTCCAATCTTGGCCTACAAAACAAAGAATGGTTGCTGAGTAGCAGTGTGATGAGTTCTCATAAATGGGTGCACAAGTGTGTGTTCCTGACATGCAGCTATAACTGTGACATGAAAGGTGTCATGTATCTAGACATGTTATTGCCTGTACTATTACATATAATATGCCACCAGAGGGCATTAATATGGGAAACTTGTACACCAGCTGTATGGTCACTCAGGTGTGCCACCAGAGGGCACTGCAGTGGGAGACTTGTAGGTTACCTGTACAGGTGGGCCAGACCTAGTATAAAAGGCAGGCCACCATGTGTGATCCTCGCTCTGGAGTTACATTAAATGGACTAAGGTCACTACAGTTCAAGTACAATACATTGCCTCGTGGAGTCATTATCAGAGCATCTAAAGAGATAACAATTGGCGACGAGATTACGGACTTTCACGCGAAAATGGCTCACCTTGGCATGTTGCAGCAGTTCGCCAATGGTGATGATTGGGACGTCTTTGTGGAGAGGCTCGACCATTTCTTCACATCCAACGACCTGGCAGGCGACAATCCAGCCACACTGGCTGATAAGCGCAGAGCTATCCTGCTAACCAGTTGTGGGCCCACCATCTATGGCCTCGTCAGGGACTTGCTGGCACCAGCAAAGACAACGACCAAGATGTAGAGGAGCTTGTAACACTGATCCATGAGCAACTCAAGCCCAAAGAGAGCATCCTCACAGCCAGACACCGGTTTTATACACACCGACGGCCCGACCGCCAGGAAATCGCAAAATATGCTGCAGACCTCAGGAGGCTGGTGGCACCATGTGATTTTGGTGATCAAGCGCTGCGGGATATCTTTGTCATTGGAATTGGCCACGAGGGCTTTCTTCACAGGCCACTATCTGTGGATACCACAGTCACACTGTAGAAGGCCATCACCATGAGCCAGGCGTTCATGACCTCGACCTGCGGTTCGAGGCGGATGACTCATCCTCAGGACTCAAACCCGGCAAGTACTGTACACAGAATGGTGCCTTTTAGAGGCTGGACTGTAGAACGTGAATCTCCTCAGGGGAGAGAGAACAGGCCCCTGAGTCCTTTAACTCAGAGTCCGCCGAGGGGGGCTAATCGAGTAGCACCATGCTGGCGTTGTGGAGGGAATCACAGGGCTCACCAGTGCCATTTTAAGGACTATGTGTGTAAAGGCTACAGCACAAAAGGCCACCTCCAGCGAATGTGTAAAAGAAATATGACTCACTGTGTTGATGAAGAGTCTGCAGATGGCCATGAATCCAGCACGGATTATGAAGTGATAATCAGAGAGGCAGCTCAGCCCCATGATGAGGTATATGACATGTTTACCTGCACCACAGAATGTTCCTCATTGAGGATGGAAGTCGAGTTAAACGGCGTTCCAGTCTTCATGGAAGTGGACACGGGGGTGAGCCAGTCAGTAATGAATCAAGAAGCCTTTTAGAGGCTGTGGGACAATCAAGCTGAATGACCCAAGTTGGTCCCGGTTCAGGCAAAGCTGCGCACCTACACCAATGAACTTATCCAGTCGTTGGTAGTGCGGATGTAAAGGTACTCCATGATGGCGCAGTGCACAAGTTACCCCTGTGGATTGTTGCAGGTGATGGACCAATGCTACTCGAAAGAAGGTGGATGAAGAAGATCCATTGGAGCTGGGAAGACTTCACCCCTCCAGCAATCGACGTCCTCTGCGCTCAGAGGCAAAGCAAGCCTCCACCTGAGGTTGGATCCGGCACCAGAGAGCAGACCAGCACAGCACCCGAGGCACAGACCGCTCAGCACGACTGCGTGGAGATGATCCAGCTGCGACGACCCGAACGCACCTTCCAGGCTCCAGTGGCAGGACTCCGGAGGAAGAAAATCGGATCCACAGGCGACTTCCCAGCTTCGGTGGCAGAACCCGGGGAGAAGAGGATCACAGCAGTTGACATCGTGGATGGAAGAAAGATGGCACCCAAACCACGACGTGAAGCGCTGAAGAAAAAGATGGCGGCGGCCAGACCACGAGGTGCAACACGTGGTACCAAGCGAAGAAGATGGTTGGGGTAAAGATAGCAAGGCCCTCTTAAAGGAGGCCAGCAACCCACCACACTTAAAGGGACAGTTCCACATTCTCAATCAATGTAATAGCAACTGTGAGTCAAATGTAAAGCTTGTAATTGATCAGAGTTTTATATACGTAATAAGCAAAGAAAAGTCGTGCGATTGCAATTGGAGAGAAGGAGCTGGCTGGGCAAAATCCGCTGGAACTGGGATGACATCCGAGTGCTATCACATGTTGATGAGGCCTCATGTACCCAGGTTTTGAACAAAGTTCCTTCCCTTTTTGAGCCAAGCATTGGAAACTTTTCTGGGGCGAAGGTACGGATCCACTTGGCCCCAGAGGCATGATCCATTCACCACAAGACGCGAGCGGTACCTCACATGATGAGGGAGAGAGTGGAAATCGAGCTGGACAGGCTGCAACGTGAGGGCATCATCTCCCCAGTGGAATTCAGCGAGTGGGTTAGCCCGATTGTTCCTGTACTCAAAAATGATGGCATGGTCAGGATTTGCGGCGATTATAAAGTAACTATTAATCGTTTCTCGCTACAGGACCAATACCCGCTCCTAAAGCAGACGACCTATTTGCGACGCTGGCAGGAGGCAAGACGTTCACCAAGCTCGACCTGACTTCGGCCTACATGATGCAAGAGCTGGAGGAGTCTTCGAAGGGCCTCACCTGCATCAACACGCACAAGGGACTGTTCATCTACAACAGATGCCCGTTTGGAATTTGGTCGGCTGCAGAGATCTTCCAAAGAAACATGGAGCGCCTACTCAAGTCGGTACCACGCATGGTGGTTTTTCAGGACGACATATTGGATGACACACTGTCGAGCACCTACAAAACCTGGAGGAGGTCCTCCAGCGACTGGATCACGTAGGGCTGCGGCTGAAGAGGTCGAAATGCGTCTTCATGGCAACAGAAGTGAAGTTTTTGGGGAGAAAGATCATGGCGGACGGCATTCGGCCCACAGACGCCAAGACAGAGACTATCAGGAACATGCCCAGGCCACAGAATGTCATGGAGCTGCGGTCGTTCCTGGGACTCCTCAACTATTTTGATAACTTCCTACCGGGGTTAAGCACCCTCTTCGAGCCCCTACATGTGTTATTGCGTAAAGGTGAGAACTGGGTATGGGAAAAAGACCAAGTAATTGCTTTTGCGAAATCCAGGAACATTTTATGCTCCAACAAGCTGCTTGTATTGTATAACCCGTGTAAAAGACTTGTGCTAGTATGTGATGCGTCGTCGTGCGGAGTCAGGTGTGTATTACAACAAGCTAACGTTGCGGGGAAGTTGCAATCTGTCGCCTATGCTTCCAGGAGCTTGTCTAAGGCCAAGAGGGCCTACATCATGATTGAGAAAGAAGCATTAGCGTGTGTGTTCGGGGTAAAGAAAATGCATCAGTACCTGTCTGGCCTCAAACTTAAGCTGGAAACCGATCACAAGCCCCTCATATCCCTGTTCGCTGAAAACAAGAGGATAAATACCAATGCCTCAGCCTGCATACAAAGGTGGGCACTCGCGCTATCAGCGCATAACTATAACATCTGCCACAGGCCAGGCACCAAGAACTGTACGGATGCTCTCAATCGGCTACCATTGCCCACCACGGGGGTGGAAATGGCGCAGCCTGCAAACTTGTTGATGGTGGTGCAGCCCGCAGACTTGTTGATGGTCATGGAAGCGTTTGAAAATGATAAATCACCTGTCACGGCCCGCCAGATTAGGACTTGGACCAGCCAAGATCCTCTGCTGTCTCTAGTAAAAAACTGTGCACTGCATGAGAGCTGGGCCAGCATCCCCAATGAAATGCAAGAGCTAATCAAGCCGTTCTAGCGGCGAAAGAACGAGCTGTCCATTCAGGCAGACTGCCTGTTGTGGGGTAACCGTGTAGTGCTACCCAAAAAGGGCAGGGAGACGTTCATCTCGGATCTCCACAGCACACCTGGGTATAGTAATGATGAAAGCGATAGCCAGATCCCACATGTGGTGGCCCGGTATCGACTCAGACTTAGAGTCCTGTGTACGGCAATGCAGCGTGTGTGCTCAAGTGAGCAACGCGCCCAGAGAGGCACCACGAAATTTGTGGTCCTGGCCCTCCAGACCAGGTTCGAGGATCCATGTCGACTATGCAGGCCTGTTTCTCAGTAAAATGTTCCTGGTGGTGTTGGATGTTTTTTCAAAATGGATTGAATGTGAAATAATGTCGGGCAGCACCGTCACCGCCACCATTGAAAGACTGAGGGCCATGTTTGCCACCCACGGCCTGCCTGACAGACTGGTCAGTGACAACGGGCCATGTTTCACCAGTGCCAAATTTAAAGAATTCATGACTCGCAATGGTATCAAACATGTTACCTCGGCCCCATTTAAACCAGCCTTCAATGGGCAGGCAGAGTGTGCAGTACAAACCATCAAACAGAACCTTAAACGAGTCACAGAAGGCTCGCTCCAAACCTGCCTGTCCCGAGTACTGCTCAGCTACCGCACGAGACTCCACTTGCTCACAGGGGTGCCCCCGGCTGAGCTACTCATGAATAGGACACTTAAAACCAGACTCTCGCTGGTTCACCCCAACCTGCATGATCAGGTAGAGAGCAGGAGATAGCAACAAAATGTAAACGATGGTCGCGCTACTGTGTCACGGGAAATTGATCTGAATGACCCTGTGTATGTGCTAAACTATGGACATGGTCCCAAGTGGATCGCGGGCACGGTGATAGCTAAAGAAGGCAGTAGGGTGTTTGTAGTCAAACTAGACAATGGACAAATTTGCAGAAAGCACCTGGACCAAACAAGGCTGCGATTCACTGACTGGCCTGAACAACCCACAGCAGACACCATCTTTTTCGAGCCCACAACACACACCCAAAGGATCAACGACACCACGCCGGACCAGGAAATCGAATCCATCATGCCCAACAGCCCAGCAAGGCCAGGCTCACCCAGCAGCCCTGCAGGGCGAACAACATGCAAGCCCAGCGAGGGCACAGCCAACACACCAGAACAGACATTTGTACTGAGGCAGTCTACCAGGGAAAGAAAGGCTTCCGACCGCCTCACCTTGTAGATAATTTTCACTTTGACTTTGGGGGGGAGTGATGTTGTGTATCCGTAAAGCATGCCATCCCATGTTCCGCCACCAGGGAGCGCATCCCCTGAAGTCCCAAGGGATCCCAGCACCCCTTGGGAGCACTGTATATAAGCCGGCCCCTAAGGCCTGTTACTCACTCTGGAGTGTCTCAATAAAGACTGAGGTCACTGTTACTTTAACCTCCCTGTGTGCAGTCTCATCTGTGTTTGGAACAGACCACAGTTTATCTACAATGAGTAATGAAACGTTGTGCGATGTAGGATTTCATGTAGCGGGCAAACGCCCATCGGGAGCACACAGGTCCAGCGGGCTACCCGATGCTGTAGCCTGCGTCCCTGGGACCAGAGTGATGCACCATGGAGTGTAGTCACAAGCAGCTAAAATAGACAAGCTTCAGAGCAAGCGTTTCTCAGGAGGGCAACAGCACCATTATCGATACCCTGCCCCTGATCGGCTCCACCTCTCAGGCACCCGATGGCACCAACCGCCACGAGCCTGAAAGAGCAAACCGCGCTAAGACGCAGCCCCCAGACCATATTGCCCCTAAGGCTACACCCAGGAATGAAAGGTCACCTGCAACGGTCCTCCCAAATGGGACCGGGACCAGCCAGGATCCCAACCCAAAGAACGTCCAGGCAAGCGAGTCAGCAGTTCCCTGCGCACTGCTAGACAACTGCCCCTCAGAGAGCAGCACTGACCCGGGGCGCAAGGAAAGGACAGGGAGGTCACAGGCATCTGTGAACCTGCCCGACACTAGGAGCAACGGCAAAAGCCCCGAGAGCAGGCAGCGTGAGCCAACTGGGTTCCCACTGCCAGCACTGGGCACCGCGCCACCACCAGATTACCTGGACAGCAGCCAGCAGTTCTGGAACTGTCCTCACACACCGGTGCTGACCCCAGCACTGAGTCCAAGTATGTATCAAAAATGTACCTCACCAGTCAAATGTACTTGCCTCACAACTGTACCACAAATGTGTATGAATGTAACTAGCCACCGGCATAATCACTATATGGTGGGGAGAGAATGGAGTGGTCATGGACTCACAAACAGAAACCACCAGCACCTCTACTGCCAACGAAACACCACCTACTCACCCAAGATGGAAACGACCCTCCAAGGGTCAACCAGATAGAGCTAAGCCCAGAGCACAGTCAATGCATGAAACGATTTGCACTAAGGATTTGGGGAGAGTGATGTCATGTTACTGCCTGTACTATTACATATAATGTGCCACCAGAGGGCACTACTATGGGAAACTTGTACACCAGCTGTATGGTCACTGAGGTGTGCCACCAGAGGGCAGTGGGAGACTTGTAGGTTACCTTTACAGGTGGGCCAGGCCTAATATAAAAGGCAGGCCACCACGTGTGATCCTCGCTCTGGAGTTACATTAAATGGACTAAGGTCACTACAGTCCAAGTACAATACATTGCCTCATGGAATCATTATCAGAGCATCTAAAGACATAACAAAAGGGAGCCTCCATCGTGAGAACACATACATATCTATACAGGCCTCAACAGTGAAATGCTCCTTCAGTGACTACATAGTGAAGCTGGGAAATAAGAGAAGGATGAAGGAGAGGCTCGCAGATGGAAGGTCAGCAGTTGGTGCAACAGGTACTCACTTTCATCAGACGAATGATGTCGTTCACTGAGTGGCGGCCCGGTCATGGATGGATGTCTCTGAGACCGCCACAGCTATCTCCCTCCAGGCATTGGTAAAAATCTCCCTATTGGTCTGTAAGCACTCTAATAATGACTCCACGAGGCAAGGTATTGCACTTAAACTGTGGTGACCTTAGTCCATTTATTGCAGCTCCTGAGTGAGGGTACAGTATGGTGAGCTCGCTTTTATACCTGGTTACCTGTCGTGTACAGGTAACCCCTTGATCTCCACCAGTTGCACCCTCTGGTGGTACATGCATAGTGTATACAGTGTGAAGGTACAGGGAGTATACTTATATTATACATACACAACACTCCCGAGTAGGTCTGCCTACATCTGGGTACAGCACTTGCCTCCTTCCCTCCACAGCCTGCATCAGTGTCTCCAATTCTCTCTCAGAAAAACAGGTTGCTCTCCTCGCGACATCGCCAGCAGGTCCAGCAGCCATATCCTCCAGTTAAGCTCCTTCCCTCCTCAGGGCCTAGCTGCAAACTTTGGCCTTTAAAAAGCCAGGGAGCAGCTGGCTCATTGAAAGCTCAGCAAGACAAGGTGAATTTCTCCGTGGAAAGACTACTCCAATTTATTCACCAACATCGCTGCAAAGTCCCGCTTTTCGACGGCATATTTATTTATTTAATTAATTAATTAAATCGGTGAATTTAGGTCGGATTCTCCACTCAAAGATTGCAGCCGTAATGGAGCCCAAAAAGTGGTTGGCGCGCCCCGTTTCGGGCGGACCTGCATTTCATCCCCCATATGTTCAGGCAAGGCACTGCTCTGTTGGGAATACAAAACTCCAGCATTCCAAAGTATATATGCTCTTATTTTGGGGGTGGTTGTGTTTGAGATAATGTTGGAAGGTTACTTTGCAATGGGGTACAGAATTATAGCTCTTCACAGAATCTTTGCCTCTTTAACCAGCCCTCTTCTCAGACATTATGGAGGGAGTGGTGTGGTATCTCCTAGTTGGCCTTTTTCTCCTTTGGTGTAACTTTGTCCTGTGTGCCAAGACATTTTTTCTCCCCCCTGCCACTGCTCTGCCTCCATCAAAGAACAGATATAGGAATGGCCACAGTGAACCCCAAGGTAAGGGCTCTGTGACAAAATGATTATCCTGCCTGCAAACTGGTGGAAGGCAATTTGAAGAATCTTTTCTCAGTTGTGCAGCTGAGAAATGATTGTTCGAAATCACTCCAGTCGAACTTCATGTTTCAGACAAAGTCAGAGCCTGTGAACTTAACCACTTCCTGGTTGAAGTACCAGATTGCAATGCCAGACTTTAAAAACATAATGGCCTAGAAATTTGATTAATCCCGAAAATGAGAGGTGCCATCACAGGCCACAAAAAGAGCGCAGGCAGCACTGATATTTTGGTGCAGTCTGCTGATTTAAACCATCGCAGTGCAAAAGCTCCCATGCAACATGTTCTTTCCGGTGATAAAATTAGCAGGGGGCTGAAGGTCAGGTCTAAAGGATCTGTCCGGCGTTCTCAGGAGATCGCGATTTTTTAAAGTGAACTGTTTCTCGGTTGACAGAGAGGGTATGGCAGATAAATGAAAGCATGAAAATAAACCTCTCTGTCATATTTTAAAGAATGTAACCAATATTTCCAATTCTGCTCCCCAGATTACAAATAAAAGCAACCTATTCTTTTCATTCACATACATAGTGAACAAGCTAAGTTATTGCTGAAGCGTTTCACTGTAAGGGCTAGAAATTCGCGTTTTGGCAATATCGTCCATTTTCGTGGTGGTTTTTTCTTAGCACTGGGGTAGCGCTATCGCTGGACGTCACAAAATTCACCAAACAGTGACCAGCGATAGCACTCCAGGTCCTGAACATCATTTTGAAGAGTGGAAGATGTCTGTGCGTGATTTCTTTTAACGTGGGGTGGCCATTGCACACCGACTACCACACGGGCTTAGCAGAGCAAGGTCTTGGTCCAGTGGCAAGGGGGTCCAAGACGACTGGAGACCAGGCACTGCTGTATGAGCCTCATTGCCTATGACGGGATGCGAGCCGTGAGCTCGGTGCTGAGCAGTGCCCTTTGGTGAAGTGATGAGAGAACCAAGGCCTGGCTGAGGGCAGGCATTGGGATGGTCAGAGGTCCACTTTGTGGAAGGAGGAGAGGTCAAATATATCAGAGTGATCACAGCCATTGTGCACACCATTATCATCAGCATAGGCAGTCCCTCGGAATCGAGGAAGACTTGCTTCCACTCTTAGAATGAGTCCTTAGGTGGCTGTACAGTCCAATACGAGAGCACAGTCTCTGTCACAGGTGGGACAGACAGTCGTTGAGGGTAAGGGAGGGTGGGACAGGTTTGCCGCACGCTCTTTCCACTGCCTGCGCTTGTTTTCTACATGCACTCGGCGATGAGACTCGGGGCGCTCAGCGCCCCCCCCGGATGCACTTCCTCCACTCAGGGCGGTCTTCGGCTAGGGACTCCCAGGTGTTGGTGGGGATGTTGCACTTTATCAGGGAGGCTTTGAGGGTGTCCTTGTAACGTTTCCTCTGCCCACCTTTAGCTCGCTTGTCGTGAAGGTGTTCCGAGTAGAGCGCTTGCTTTGGAAGTCTTGTGTCTGGCATGCGGGCAATGTGGCCTGCCCAGCAGAGCTGATCAAGTGTGGTCAGTGCTTCAATGCTGGGATTGTTGGCCTGGTCGAGGACGCTAATGTTGGTGCGTCTGTCCTCCCAGGTGATTTGTAGAATCTTGCGTAGGAATCGCTGGTGCTTTTTCTCCAGCGACTTGAAGTGTCTACTGTACATGGTCCATGTCTCTGAGCCATACAGGAGGGCGGGTATTAATACAGCCCTGTAGACCATGAGCTTGGTGATAGATTTGAGGGCCTGGTCTTCGAAAATGTAAGGGGTGGTTTTCAGGGGGTCTGCTTTCCCTTCTGACCTTATATGAGCGGTTCCGAATTGCTCCCACACCCTGGTTCTCGACACTGGAATTATGAAGGGAATGTGACAGACTTGGACAGATAATCGGTTTCAAGGTAGGAAGCAGGTATGGCTTTATTGTGTTTAAAAAGAAGTTAAAAGGCACACCTTTCATAACACACACAGAATATTAATACCAATACACACTGAGGGGTACAATACATTGAATAAAATGTCAAATTACAGCCTGTGGGGAAAAGAATACAGCTTAAACTCTAAGTGGGGTAAAGAGGAGAATGCAGATACATTTACACAAGTTATCCCAGCCTCCCCCACTCCCAATTCCCCCAACTAACTAAGTTATAGCTCTGGGGTTTCAGGGGCCATGCTCACCAATCCCCTTTTGGCAGTTCCAACTCCGGGGTTCACCTTAGTTGTCCATGTTCTGTAGTCTGTACCCCTTGGTAGCGTAGGACCAGCTTGTAGAATGGAAAATCTTCAGTTTTTCTTCGGTTTTGTCGGGTTGGTTCCGGTTGACTGTTTGGTTGGTCGCGATGGCCCACAACTTTCCGATAGTCGTTTTGACAGCCTGTTTGCTGTCGTGGTGCTGTCCTTCTGGGTTTTAGAGATTCCTTTTGGCGATGTTTCGGGGTCCCACTTTTCGAGGCTGGTGTAGAACTTATGCAACGAGACTGCTAACTTAATAGTATCTCTAGAAGCACACCTAACTGCCAGAACAGGCCTTCAATTATACTAAAACAGGCTTCCTTATCTTTGCGCCAAATCAGTTCTTAGGCTTTGTTTAAACTGTTCTGTCCATTGATTTTCAAATGTCTCCTTTGTCAGTGTTTTTGGTGGGCTACTCAGCAGTAACTCGATTAGGGTGTGATAATGTGCTATCACTGGTTTTGCATTGTTTTAGGATTGTCCAGTTTCCTGAACATCTAGTTGGGCCCAAGATTTCTATTGTGTTTGATTGGGTAATTTGATTATCTCTTAGGGGGTGAATTGGTGTTGCATAGTTCCCCCCCAGACAGTCTGGGATCCTTAATACACGAATTTGCTTCACAGAGGTTACCCCACCTCCTGTATTCGGTAACTCTTTTTCGCAGCAAAAATGTGGTAGAATCTTAAAATTGATATGCTCCTTCCCATAGATGTTTAGGGGATCTCAGGCTTCTGTAATTTAGGTCCATTTTGAATTCTCTTTTCAAAAAGTCCAAACACTGGGGGGGGGGGGGGGAATCTCCATGAATGCATCCCCTTTTATCCCCTGCAGGCTTCGTCTCCCCCTTTAAAACTCATTTGTGTCCCAAAGTTTTTTCTTCCATTTTAAAAATCCAGAAAGGGATTCTTCTCCTCTGCAGGGGAAAGGTACCAGGAATCTTTGTGAAATATTGGTAAATTCTACAAAAACTCTTTTCCTCAGGCGGCCAAAGGCTGTGCTGGCGCACTGGAGGCGGTGTTGAATCTCCTCATCAATGTCTGCTTTTGTTGATAAGAGGCTCCTGAGTTATGGGAAATGGTCCATGTTGTCCAGGGCCGCACCGTGGATCTTGGTGAAGCACCACGTGCTCAACAGAGACTCCGCCGTTGAGTGGGGCCAGCGGCCGGGGGAGGCCAGAATGTCATTGGTGGAATGAAGGCTCGAACGTCGCCGGTAAAGTGAAGGCCCGAACGTCGCCAGAGGGTTGAAGGCCCGAAATGTCGCCAGAGGGAAGACTCATGCGTGAGGGCGAGGAGTGAAGGAGTGCAGGTATGGCCCAAACCTGTAGTTGAAGCTGGTCGGAGGCTCACCGGCGTTGAGATCGCCGGGGGTTGAAAAGGTAACCCATGAAACAAGAACAGAGGAACCTAAAGCATAGTAGACAGGCCAAACACAGACCCAGTACATAACTACAAACTCAAAGAGACTCAGCACACATCTATCAATAACACAGCTTAAGCATGCACCTCGTGATAGATCTGTAGATACAGAATCCATGAGCTGATAACATAGTCAACATCTATACGTAGAACCATAGAAACATAGAAAATAAGTGCAGGAGCAGGCCATTCGGCCCTTTGAGCCTGCACCACCATTCAATAGGATCATGGCTGATCATTCACCTCAGTACCCCTTTCCTGCTTTCTCTCCATACCCCTTGATCCCTTTAGCCGTAAGGGCCATATCTAACTCCCTCTTGAATATATCTAATGAACTGGCATTAACAACTCTCTGTGGTAGAGAATTCCACAGGTTAACAACTCTCTGATTGAAGGAGTTTCTCCTCATCACAACCCTAAATGACTTACCCCCTTTCCTTAGACTGTGACCCCTGGTCCTGGACTTCCCCAACATCGGGAACATTTTTACTGCATCTAACCTGTCCAGTCCCGTCAGAATTTTATATGTTTCTATGAGATCCCCTCTCATTCTTCTAAACTCCAGTGAATACAGGCCCAGTCGATCCGGTCTCTCCTCATATGTCAGTCCTGCCATCCTGGGAATCAGTCTGGTGAACCTTCGCTGCACTCCCTCAATAGCAGGAACGACCAAAACTGAACACAATATTCCAGGTGAGGCCTTACCAAGGCCCTGCAAAACTGCAGTAAGACCTCCCTGCTCCTATACTCAAATCCCCTAGCTATGAAGGCCAACATGCCATTTGCCTTCTTCACTGCATGCCAACTTTCAATGACTGATGTACCATGACACCCAGGTCTCATTGCACCTCCCCTTTTCCTAATCTGTCGCCATTCAGATAATATTCTGCCTTCATGTTTTTGCCTCCAAAGTGGATAACCTCACATTTATCCAATTATACAGAATCTGCCATGCATTTGCCCACTCACCTAACCTGTCCAAGTCACCCTGCAGCCTCTTAGCATCCTCCTCACAGCTCACACCACCACCCAACTTAGTGTCATCTGCAAACTTGGAGATATTACATTCAATTCCTTCATCTAAATCATTGATGTATATTGTAAATAGCTGGGGTCACAGCACTGAGCCCTGCGGCACCCCACTAGTCACTGCTTGCCATTCTGAAAAGGACCCGTTTATCCCGACTCTCTGCTTCCTGTCTGCCAACCAGTTCTCTATCCACGTCAATACATTACCCCCAATAGCATGTGCTTTAATGTTGCACACTAATCTCTTGTGTGGGATCTTGTCAAAAGCATTTTGAAAGTCCAAATACACCACATCCACTGGTTCTCCCTTGATCACTGTACTAGTTACATCCTCAAAAAATTCTAGAAGATTTGTCAAACATAATTTCCCTTTCATAAAACCATGCTGACTTGGACCAATCCTGTCACTGCTTTCCAAATGCACTGCTATTTCATCTTTAATAATTGATTCCAACATTTTCCCCACTACTGATGTCAGGCTAACTGGTCAATAATTTCCTGTTTTCTCTCTCCCTCCTTTTTTAAAAAGTGATGTTACTTTAGCTATCCTCCAGTCCATAGGAACTGATCCAAAGTTGATAGACTGTTGGAAAATGATCACCAATTCATCCACTATTTCTATGGCCACTTCCTTAAGTACTCTGGGATGTAGACTATCAGGCCGTGGGGATTTATTGGCCTTCAATCCCATCAATTTCCTAACACAATTTCCTGACTAATAAGGATTTCCTTCAGTTCCTCCTTCTCGCCAGACCCTCGGTCCCCTAGTATTTCTGGAAGGTTATTTGTGTCTTCTTTTGTGAAGACAGAACCAAAGTATTTGTTCAATTGGTCTGCCATTTCTTTGTTCCCCATTATAAATTCACCTGATTCTGACTGCAAGGGACCTACGTTTGTCTTCACTAATCTTTTTCTCTTTACATATCTATAGAAGCTTTTGCAGTCAATTGTTATGTTCCCAGCAAGCTTCCTCTCATACTCTATTTCCCCCCTCCTAATTAAACCCTTTGTCCTCCTCTGCTGAATTCTAAATTTCTCCCAGTCCTCAGGTTTGCTGCTTTTTCTGGCCAATTTATATGCATCTTCCTTGGATTTAACATTATCCCTAATTTCCCTTGTTAGCCACGGTTGAGCCGCCTTCCTCGTTTTATTTTTACTCCAGACAGGGTTGTACAATTGTTGAAGTTCATCCATATGATCTTTAATTGTCTGCCATTGCCTATCCACCGTCAACCCTTGAAGTATCATTCGCTAGTCTATTCTTGCCAATTCACGCCTCAAACCATCGAAGTTACCTTTCCTTAAGTTCAGGACCCAAGTCTCTGAATTAACTGTGTCACTCTCCATCTTAATAAAGAATTCTACCATATTATGGTCACTCTTCCCCAAGGGGCCTCGCACAACAAGATTGCTAATTAGTCCTTTCTCATTACACATCACCCAGTCTAGGATGGCCAGCTCTTTAGTTGGTTTCTCGACATATTGGTCTAGAAAACCATCCCTAATACACTCCAGGAAATCCTCCTCCACCGTATTGCTACCAGTTTGGTTAACCCAATCTATATGTAGATTAAAGTCACCCATGATATCTGCTGTACCTTCATTGCAGGCATCCCTAATTTCTTGTTTGATGCTGTCCCCAACCTCACTACTACTGTTTAGTGGTCTGTACACAACTCCCACTAGCGTTTTCTGCCCTTTATTGTTCTGCAGCTTTACCCATACCGATTCTACATCAGACAAGCTAATGTCCTTCTTTACTATTGCGTTAATTGCCTCTTTAACCAGCAACGCTACCCCACCTCATTTTCCTTTCTGTCTATCCTATAGATGTAGGTGCATCATCATCATCATTATCATAATTGGCAGTCCCTCGAAATCGAGGAAGACTTGCTTCCGCTCTAAAAGTAAGTTCATAGGTGACTTAACAGTCGAATACGAGAATTACAGTCTCTGTCTCAGGTGGGACAGACAGTGGTTGATGGAAAGGGTGGGTGGAGAGTCTGGTTTGCCGCACGCTCCTTCCACTGCCTACGATTGCTTTCTGCATGCTCTCGGCGACGAGACTCGAGGTGCTCAGCGCTCTCCTAGTTGCTCTTCCTCCACTTAGGACAGTGTTTGGCCAGGGACTATCGGTGGGGATATTGTATTTTATCAAGGAGACTTTGCGGGTGCCCTTGAAATGTTTCCTCTACCCAGCTGGGGCTCGCTTGCCGTTTAGGTGCAACATTTGCAAGAATGCACAACTTAGGTGTCTGGTTTAGATACCTGCTGCTTATGTTGGTTCAGTTCTATCTGCAGATTGTGCAGTCTGGGTGGGTGGTGAACTTTCTGTTTTCGGTGTTAGCTTGTGCATTTTTTCTCTTTTGCTTTTTATTTAGTTTTTACTGTTTTGTTTATTCCGTAGCCTCCTTTTGGGGACTTGATGTTTCGTCGAAGATTTAAAAGTAGAAATGTTGCAATTTGTATTTTTGTGGCCGGTCATACTTGTGTTTAGATTGTGTCTCTATAAATGCCGCGATAGCACTAAATCCGGCCTTGCATGAGTGAATTTGTGCGCCGGAGCCGAAATTTGCGGTTGAAAAAAAGAAAAAATGGACCTTCTGCGCATGAGTGAATGTTTATTTTTCCGATTTTGTTTTTTCTGATTTTATTCTTCTTACCGTGATTCTGGTCAGCTGTCAGAGTGCGCCTGAGCTTGCGCTGTACATCCAGTGCTGAATCAGCTATTTTTCACAGACCATACAGCCACGATGGAAGGGGACTTCAGCAGGCAGAGAGCCCAAAAGTTCAGTTATGAGGCAAACGAGACCCTCATCGTAGCTGTGCAAAGCAGATGGGGCGAATGTAATAGCAGGGGTGCTGGTAAACCCCTCCCAGCTGTTCTAAAGTGTCTATGGACCAGCGAGTCGGAGGAGGTTTCCGCAATGGACTACATCAGGAGGGACCACAAGTAATGTCGGAAAAGGCTCAATGACCATTGTAAATAATATTTTTATTGATGCACTCGTGCATTACTTCAATTATAAATCTGACACATGTTGGTGTAGGTTGGCTTAGTGTTGCACATTATTTGCCATGAATGATCTTTAGACATTATTAAGACTGCTTTTTGACATCTTAAAAGATGTTTCTGCACTTTGATGTCTTCCTCATGAACCACATGCAACTTCCAGGGCCATTAACCAGAGGACTGTATTAAATGCACACAGTATGGTATAAGTGCTTTGATGGCTATCCGTGTGTGCTACAAGAGGAGGGCCCTTTGGTAACCATTGCTATTGTCACTTTTGCAGGCAAAGTTGTCGCACAACCGTCGAGAGCTTCGGCGCACAGGTGGCGGTCCGCCCCAGACACTGCCGTTTATGGACCTGGAGGAATGCGTGGCAGCTCTGATCGGTGCCTCAGGGAGGTCAACTACCCACAGGAGTGCTGAGCCCCTTTTCAAACTGAGGGTAAGTTCTGTAAAATCCCCGGGCTGGATTGGGGCAATGTGATGCAGTGTCTGTGGGCTCCGGTTGGGGCAATGTGATGCAGTCTCTGTGGGCTCCGGTTGGTGCAATGTGATGCAGTGTCTGTGGACTAGGGTTGGGGCAATGTGATGCAGTGTCTGTGGACTATAGATATGTAAAGTGAAAAAGGTTAGTAAAGACAAACGTAGGTCCCCTGCAGTCAGAATCAGGGGAAGTCATAATGGGGAACAAAGAAATGGCAGACCAATTGAACAAGTACTTTGGTTCGATATTCACCAAGGAGGACACAAACAATCTTCCGGATATAAAAGGGGTCAGAAGGTCTAGTAAGAAGGAGGAACTGAGGGAAATCCTTATTAGTCGGGAAATTGTGTTGGGGAAATTGATGGGATTGAAGGCCGATAAATCCCCAGGGCCTGATGGACTGCATCCCAGAGTATTTAAGGAGGTGGCCTTGGAAATAGCGGATGCATTGACAGTCATTTTCCAACATTCCATAGACTCTGGATCAGTTCCTATGGAGTGGAGGGTAGCCAATGTAACCCCACTTTTTAAAAAAGGAGGGAGAGAGAAAGCAGGGAATTATAGACCGGTCAGCCTGACATCGGTAGTGGGTAAAATGATGGAAGCAATTATTAAGGCTGTTATAGGAGCGCATTTGGAAAGAGATGACATGATAGATCCAAGTCAGCATGGATTTGTGAAAGGGAAATCATGCTTGACAAACCTTCTGGAATTTTTTGAGGATGTTTCCAGTAGAGTGGACAAGGGAGAACCAGTTGAAGTGGTATATTTGGACTTTCAGAAGGCTTTCGACAAGGTCCCACACAAGAGATTAATGTGCAAAGTTAAAGCACATGGGATTGGGGGTAGTGTGCTAATGTGGATTGAGAACTGGATGTCAGACAGGAAGCAAAGAGTAGGAGTAAATGGGTACTTTTCAGAATGGCAGGCAGTGACTAGTGGGTTACCGCAAGGTTCTGTGCTGGGGCCCCAGCTGTTTACATTGTACATTAATGATTTGGACGAGGGGATTAAATGTAGTATCTCCAAATTTGTGAATGACATTAAGTTGGGTGGCAGTGTGAGCTGCGAGGAGGATGCTATGAGGCTGCAGAATAACTTGGATAGGTTAGGTGAGTGGGCAAATACATGGCAGATGAAGTATAATGTGGATAAATGTGAGGTTATCCACTTTAGTGGTAAAAACAGAGAGACAGACTATTATCTGAATGGTGACAGATTAGGAAAAGGGGAGGTGCAACGAGACCTGGGTGTCATGGTACATCAGTCATTGAAGGTTGGCATGCAGGTACAGCAGGCGGTTAAGAAAGCAAATGGCATGTTGGCCTTCATAGCGAGGGGATTTGAGTACAGGGGCAGGGAGGTGTTACTACAGTTGTACAGGGCCTTGGTGAGGCCACACCTGGAGTATTGTGTACAGTTTTGGTCTCCTAACTTGAGGAAGGACATTTTTGCTATTGAGGGAGTGCAGCGAAGGTTCACCAGACTGATTCCCGAGATGGCGGGACTGACATATCACGAAAGACTGGATCAACTGGGCTTGTATCCACTGGAGTTCAGAAGAATGAGAGGGGATCTCATAGAAACGTTTAAAATTCTGACGGGTTTAGACAGGTTAGATGCAGGAAGAATGTTCCCAATGTTGGGGAAGTCCAGAACCAGGGGTCACAGTCTAAGGATAAGGGGTAAGCCATTTAGGACTGAGATGAGGAGAAACCTCTTCACCCAGAGAGTGGTGAACCTGTGGAATTCTCTACCACAGAAAGTTGTTGAGGCCAATTCACTAAATATATTCAAAAAGGAGTTAGATGTAGTCCTTACTACTAGGGGGATCAAGGGGTATGGCGCAAAAGCAGGAATGGGGTACTGAGGTTGCATGTTCAGCCATGAACTCATTGAATGGCGGTGCAGGCTAGAAGGGCCGAATGGCCTACTCCTGCACTTATTTTCTATGTTTCTATGTTTCTATGACTAGGGTTGGGGCAATGTGATGGAGTGTCTGTAGACTAGGGTTGGGGCAATGTGATGGAGTGTCTGTGGACTAGGGTTGAGTCAATGTGATGCAGTGTCTGTGGGCTACATATAATGCAGTGGTGCCAGTCCTTCAAATGAGTTTGTGTTATGTGACCTTACTCATATCACCCTGTCCCCTCCCCTACTGCTAACCACTCGTCTGTTGTTTTCTATTTCCAGATGAGGAGGCGCCACATCTGCTAATGGAAGCTTCCACCTCAGCCCATCATGTGGGGGTGGAGGAGGGGGACCACGAAGACACCGAGGACGAGGAACCTGATGAAACTATTCCGGGGGGGGGTGCGTGCAGGGGGAGGGGGATGTGGGGGTGTGGGGGTGGAAGTGTGGGGGCCGATGCAATCTACACCTCTTTTAGCTGCGCTCTGTAGCTCTGACCAGGAAGACACATTCTCGTGCTATGCCCAATCTGAGGCCCCGGGTCCAAGTGACGTGTAGCCACGCATTCCCAGGGTTGAATTCCATATGCCGTATCTCCAGAGGGCGAGGTGGCAAAGTCGGTTTGCTGACAGACAGGTAGACGCACACCTGGACATGGTGGGATTGTCCAGGGAGAGCATCCCGCTCAACCAAGAACTCCTGGAAGTCTTGGATGGTTTTCCCGCAAGCATTGTGGCACTATCTGCGGACATGAGGGAGGGCATGTCGCAGATTGTTGCTGTGACCCGCGAGAACACCAAGACTGTCAATGCCCGCGCGCAATTGATGGTCTCGACCTTTGGCACTACAGTCCCCAATGTCATACCCAGACCAACATCACCTGTGAGTGGTGAGGCCAAGCAAGAGGCTCGCCACTCAGAAGCCGGGCCTTCCATACCCCGAGCTTCTCCAGTGGATCCATATATGGCCTCTCCATTCTCTATCCCCCTGTAAGTGGTTTTGCCCCTGGTGGTTTCAATCACCCCTCTTATAATAGTTCTAGACACCGGAATTATAGCTGTGAACAGTAATATAGTCATAGACAGATCTTTTCAGTCTCAACCGTCACAATGCTTTTATTCAAGTTAAAGCACACACCTGCACCCAGTAAAAATACACCCTGGTAGTGTAATACAAACAAACACAGTACAACACACAATCTAAAGAGGCCCCAAATGCGAAGTACGCACGTCTAAAACACCCGTGCTCGGATTCAAAATTGCACCACTGAAATCTGTCCAACAGAACGTGCGTACACTTATAATCCTTGCAAAAACCTCCCCACTAAAACCCCTAAGGTTTGGTTGGGATACACAACACCCTTTCACACTATGCGGTGGTCTTAAAGATGTGCAGGCTGGGATAAATGCTCACCAATTACCCCTCTGGCTTACTCGCTGCTTATGAGGAGGCGTATCTTCTGGGTCTTCAAGTCCCATTAAACATACAGGGGTATCTGACAATTCGGAAAGATAGACAAGAAGGGAAAGGAGGTGAGGTAGCTCTGTTAATAAAGGATGATATTGGGGCAGTTGTGAGAGACGATATTGGCTCTAATGAACAAAATGTTGAATCATTGTGGGTGGAGATTAGAGATAGTAAGGGGAAAAAGTCACGGTGGGTGTAGTTTATAGGCCCCCAAATAATAACTTCAGAGTGGGGCGGGCAATAATCAAGGGAATAATGGAGGCATGTGAAAAGAGAACGGCAGTAATCATGGGGGATTTTATCCTACATATCGATTGGTCACGGGGTAGCCTGGAGGAGGAATTCATAGAATGCATATGGGATTGTTTCTTAGAACAGTATGTTATAGAACCTACAAGGGAGCAAGCTATCTTAGATCTGGTCCTGTGTAATGAGACAGGAATAATAAACGATCTCCTAGTAAAAGATCCTCTCGGAATGAGTGATCACAGTATGGTTGAATTTGTAATACAGATTGAGGGTGAGGAAGTAGTGTCTCAAACGAGCATACTATGCTCAAACAAAGGGGACTACAGTGGGATGAGGGCAGAGTTGGCTAAAGTAGACTGGTAACACAGACTAAATGGTGGCACAATTGAGGAACAGTGGAGGACTTTTAAGGAGCTCTTTCATAGTGCTCAACAAAAATATATTCCAGTGAAAAAGAAGGGCGGTAAGAGAAGGGATAATCAGCCGTGGATAACCAAGGAAATAAAGGAGAGTATCAAATTAAAAACCAATACGTATACGTATAAGGTGGCCAAGGTTAGTGGGAAAATAGAAGATTGGGAAAATTTTAAACGACAGCAAAGAATGGCTAAAAAAGCAATAAAGAAAGGAAAGATAGATTACGAAGGTAAACTTGTGCAAAACATAAAAACGGATAGTAAAAGCTTTTATAGATGTATAAAACGGAAAAGAGTGACTAAAGTAAATGTTGGTCCCTTAGAAAATGAGAAAGGGGATTTAATAATGGGAAATGTGGAAATGGCTGAGACCTTAAATAATTATTTTGCTTCGGTCTTCACAGTGGAAGGCACAAAAACCATGCCAAAAATTGCTGGTCACAGGAATGTGGGAAGGGAGGACCTTGAGACAATCACTATCACTAGGGGGGTAGTGCTGGACAGGCTAATGGGACTCAAGGTAGACAAGTCCCCTGGTCCTGATGAAATGCATCCCAGGGTATTAAAAGAGATGGCAGAAGTTATAGCAGATGCATTCTTTATAATCTACCAAAATTCTCTGGACTCTGGGGAGGTACCAGCGGATTGGAAAGCAGCTAATGTAATGCCTCTGTGTTAAAAAGGGGGCAGACAAAAGACAGGTAACTATAGGCCGGTTAGTTTAATATCTGTAGTGGGGAAAATGCTTGAAACTATCATTAAGGAAGAAATAGCGGGACATCTAGATAGGAATAGTGCAATCAAGCAGACGCAGCATGGATTCATGAAGGGGAAATCATATTTAACTAATTTACTGGAATTCTTTGAGGATATAACTAGCATGGTGGATAGAGGTGTACCGATGGATGTGGTGTATTTAGATTTTCAAAAGGCATTCGATAAGGTGCCACACAAAAGGTTACTGCAGACGATAAAGTTATGCGGAATCAGAGGAAATGTATTAGCATGGATCGAGAATTGGCTGGCTAACAGAAAGCAGAGAGTCAGGATAAATGGGTCCTTTTCGGGTTGGAAATCGATGGTTAGTGGTGTGTCACAGGGTTCGGTGCTGGGACCACAACTGTTTACAATATACATAGATGACCTGGAAGAGGGGGCAGAGTGTAGTGTAACAAAATTTGCAGACGACACCAGGATTAGTGGGAAAGCGGGTTGTGTAGAGGACACAGAGAGGCTGCAAAGAGATTTAGATAGGTTAAGCGAATGGGCTAAGGTTTGGCAGATGGAATACAATGTCGGAAAGTGTGAGGTCATCCACCTTGGGTAAAAAAACAGTAAAAGGGAATATTATTTGAATGGGGAGAAATTACAACATGCTGCGGTGCAGAGGGACCTGGGGGTCCTTGTGCATGAATCTCTTTTAGGGAACTTTTACATCCACCTGAGAGAGCAGATGGAGCCTCGATTTAACATCTCATGTGAAAGACAGCACCTCCAACAGTGCAGAACCCTTTAGTAATGCACTGGAGTGTCACCCTAGATTTTTGTGCTCAAGTGTCTGGGGTGGGATTTGAACCCACAACCTTCTGACTCAGAGGCAAAGGAGCTACTCACTGTGCCACAGCTGACCAGTTAAAAGTGAGGTGAGCTGCAAGTTTGTTCAGGAACAGTCTTGCAGATTGAACCACGGATAATACAATGTTCCCTGACCGGGAATCGAACCCGGGCCGCGGTGGTGAGAGCGCCGAATCCTAACCACTAGACCACCAGAGAAACTGCTGCTCCTTGTGCAGGAATCCCAAAAAGTTAGTTTGCAGGTGCAGCAGGTAATCAGGAAGGCGAATGGAATGTTGGCCTTCATTGCGAGAGGGATGGAGTCCAAAAGCAGGGAGGTCCTGCTGCAACTGTATAGGTATTGGTGAGGCTGCACCTGGAGTACTGCGTGCAGTTTTGGTCACCTTCCTTAGGAAGGATATACTAGCTTTGGAGGGGGTACAGAGACGATTCACTAGGCTGATTCCGGAGATGAGGGGGTTACCTTATGATGATAGATTGAGTAGACTGGGTCTTTACTCGTTGGAGTTCAGAAGGATGAGGGGTGATCTTATCGAAACATTTAAAATATAGAAACGGATAGACAAGATAGAGGCAGAGAGGTTGTTTCCACCGATCGGGGAGACTAGAACTAGGGGGCACAGCCTCAAAGTACGGGGGAGCCAATTTAAAACCGAGTTGAGAAGGAATTTCTTCTCCCAGAGGGTTGTGAATCTGTGGAATTCTCTGCCCAAGGAAGCAGTTGAGGCTAGCTCATTGAATGTATTCAAGTCACAGATAGATCGATTTTTAACCAATAAGGGAATTAAGGGTTATGGGGAGCGGGCGGGTAAGTGGAGCTGAGTCCACGGCCAGATCAGCTTTGATCTTGTTGAATGGAGGAGCAAGCTCGAGGGGCTAGATGGCCTACTCCTGTTCCTAATTCTTGTGTTCTTATGTTCTTATGTTATGTCCAGTCTCAAGGTCAGCTTCCCAGTCGAAGTAGCAAGTCCCTCTGGTGTTTCTTCTCTCCATCCCAGATGGAGTGCTCAGTCCTTCTGCATTGAACGAAGCAAGCAGACGTAGAAGAGCAGAGAGAGAGAGAGATGGCAGCCAAAACTGCCTCTCTTATACTTGCAAAAATGCTTCTTCTCGCGCCAAATGTCCAACTGTCCTTCCCCTGAGACTGTGCAACTCAAAAGCAAAATCAATTCTTTGGCCTGTTCCTTTGCCAACTGGGCTGTACCTCGATGTGTGGCTCTGATGAGTCTGTGGTCGAATAGCTTTCCTTTGTCTTTCGATGGCCTGAAACCCTGGCCACTTTACTTAATGTCTCACTGATTGCAAGACAAAAGGCCTGTCCATCAACCATTCCTGCCACTGATTCCTTGTCCACCTGATGTGTCCTCCTGTGGGGCATGTTTGGATCTACCCCACGTCAGTGCTGTCTGCTCTCTGCAGTAACAGGAAATGTGTCTAAGCAATGTCCAAAAACTTTACGTTTTTGCTGTCGCTGTGTTCGCCGAATCTTACATCCCTTTTACAGCAGGACTCTGGCCGCGTTGCTGCACGATGTCTTGGTACCACCTTGGGTACGGTCAAGGGAGGGGAGTTAGGAAGAGGGGCGGGAGGGGGGAGGCAGGGAGGGGTGGGCGGAGGTAAAAGACATTCGGTGCAGGTGTTGTTCTTTCGTTGTTCTTTTGCTGTTTTGTTGTTGCTATTTTATAAAAGTTTCCCAATTCGGTTAAGTTATAAAAGTTATAAAAGTTCACAATAATGATTAATACATTTTATTCCAGTTTCCAAATTACGTTTACAATGTTTAATAAATCTTATTCAAATTACTGTATGTTTAATAAATTATTTTGCTCATCTTAACAATTCCTGTGTCGTGTCTCATTTGCATAATAAGAGGGGGAATAGTCAACATGGTGTGCTAGAGTGGGCAGGCAACGGTCAAACGTGCCCTTCACTATTCAAGCAATGTGATGAATTATGAGCTGCTGACATAAGGCTTTTGCAGCAGTGAAAGCTCCACGAGGCCTCCCCTGTGGTGGTGGTGGTGGCATGGGTTCATCGCCAGGCTCCTCGTCTTCCTCCTCCTCCTCCTCCTCGAGTCCTCCTCCTCTTCCTCTTCCCCTCCCTCCTCCCCTCTCTTCTGAGGTGGTCCTGCAGTCCCCAGTGGCAAATCCTGTGCCCTCATGATGGTTAAGTTGTGTAGCATGCAGCACACCACAATGAACTCAGAGACCTGCTGCGGGGAGCCTCCAGAGTGGTCCAGGCATCGGAAGCGCTGCTTGAGCACTCCAATTGTCTTTTTGACGATGTTGCGTGTGGCTATATGGCTGTCATTATAGCGATGCTCGGTTTCTGTCTGAGGGTTCCGGAGTGGGGTCATGAGCCAGGTGACGAGGCCATAACCTTTGTCCCCCAGCATCCAGCTCTGGCCTTGTTGCTGATGTTCGAACAGGTATGAGACAGCGCTCGCACGCAAGATGAAAGAATCATGGATGCTCCCTGAGTATTGGGCATTGACTGTCATGGATCCTCTAAAGGTGCTCGCAAGGCGATGTGCATACAGTCAATCGCAGCCTGAATCTTGGGGAAGCCAGCAATTCATGCAAAACCTACAGCCTTCTCATTCTGTGCCTCCTTGGTGATTGGGAACTTTATAAAGTCCATCCTGCGGCGTACAGTGCAATAGTCACCTGGCGAATGCAGCGATGTGTAGCGTGCTGAGAGATGGAGCAGATGTGCCCTGCTGATGCCTGAAAGGAGCCAGAGACATAGAAGGCAAGTGCCGCAGTCACCTTCATCTCGCCGGGCAGTGCAATCCTGTTCCCTCTTGTAGGCTGTTGGTCTGCCTTTAGCAGCTGGGATATCTCTGTGACCACCACTTTTCGGAAGTGCAGCCTTCGAATGCACTATGGACCATGGAGGTATGAGTGCTGTTCCCTGTAAACTCGTGGTGGGTAAGGCCTCATCCCCATACATCTGCAAGCTCTTCGATTATGCTCAAAATGTTTTTGAATAAGCCTTCTTCCAGCTCGATGCTGCATAGAAAAAGCAGGCGGGAATAATGGCAGAGATATTAAGAACATAAGAAATAGAAGCAGGAGTAGGCCATTTGGTCCCTCGAACCTGCTCCGCCATTCAATAAGATCATAAATGATCTGATTGTGGACTCAGCACCACTTCCCTGCCCACTCCCCATAACCCTTTACTCCCTTATCGCTCAAAAATCTGTCTATCTCCGCCTTAAATATATTCAATGACTCTGCCTCCACAGCAGAGAATTCCATAGTTTTACAAGCCTCTGAGAGAAGAAATTCCTCCTCATCTCAGTTTTTAATGGTCAACACCTTATTCTGAGACTATGTCCCCTAGTTTTAGTTTCCCCTATGTGTGGAAATATCCTTGCTGCATCCACCTTGTCGAGCCCCCTCATTATCTTATGTGATAAGATCACCTCTCATTCTTCAGAACTCCAATGTGTATCGGCCCAACCTACTCAACCTATCTTCATAAGTCAACCCCCTCATCTCCAGAATCAACCTAGTGAACCTTCTCTGAACAGCCTCCAATGCAAATATATCCTTTCTTAAGTACGGAAACAAAAACTGAATGCAGTACTCTAGGTGTGGCCTCACCAATACCCTGTACAGTTGTAGCAGGACTTCTCTGCTTTTATACTCCATCCCCCTTGCACTAAAGGTCAATGTTCCATTTGCCTTCCTGATTACTTGCTGTACCTGCATACTCACTTTTTGTGTTTCATGCACAAGGACCCCCAGGTCCCTCTGTACTTCAGCACTTTGCAATTTTTCTCCATTTAAATTATAATTTGCTTTTCTATTTTTTCTGCCAAAGTGGATAACTTCACATTTTCCCACATTGTAGTTCATCTGCCAAATGTTTGCCCACTCACTTAGCCTGTCTATATCCCTTTGCAGATTTTTTGTGTCCTCCTCACAATTTGCTTTCCCACCCATCTTTGTATTGTCAGCAAACTTGGTTACATTACACTCGGTCCCTTCATCCAAGTCATTAATGTAGATTGTAAATAGTTGAGGACCCAGCACTGATCCCTGCGGCACCCCACTAGTTACTGTTTGCCAACTGGAAAATGATCCATTTATCCCGACTCTATGTTTTCTGTTAGTTAGCCAATCCTCCATCCATGCTAATATATTACCCCCAACCCTGTGAACTTTTATCTTGTGCAGTAATCTTTTATGTGGCGCCTTATCGAATGCCTTCTGGAAATCCAAATACACATCCACTGGTTCCCCCTTATCCACCCTGCTCGTTACATCCTCAAAGAACTCCAGCAAATTTGTCAAACATGATTTCTCTTTCATAAAACCATGCTGATTCTGCTTGATTGAATTATGCTTTTTCAAATGTCCCGCTACTGCTTCCTTAATAATGGACCCCAACATTTTCCCAACGACAGATGTTAGGTTAATTGGTCTATAAGTTTCCTGCTTTTATTCTGCCTCCTTTTTTAAATAGGGGCGTTATATTTGTGGTTTTCCAATCCACTGCGACCGCCCCAGAATCCTAGGAATTTTGGTAATTACTATCTCTGCAGCCGCTTCTTTTAGGATCCTAGGATGTAAGCCATCAGGTCCAGGGAACTTATCCGCCTTTAATCCCATTACTTTACCGAGTACTGAAGGGGAACTGGTGGATGTGATGTATTTGGACTTCCAGAAGGCATTTGACAAGGTGCCACATAAAAGGTTACTGCACAAGATAAAAGTTCACGGGGTTGGGGGTAATATATTAGCATGGATAGAGGATTGCCTAACTAACAGAGAACATGGAGTAGGGATAAATGGTTCATTCTCTGGTTGGCAACCAGTATCTAGTGGGGTGCCACAGGGATCAGTGCTGAGCCCTCAACTATTTACAATCTATATTAACTATGGTGTATGAAATGATACAATGAACTCCGTACTGTGAGCCAGTGACCAGGTGTGACCTGGTCAGTCTTTAATGGCTTCCAGAAGTGAAGATACAAAGGTGAAGTTCAGGTTATATACCGGGCTCAGCATGAGTGTACCTATGATGCTAGGACCTCCGCCGGTAGTGCCCTCTGCTAGGGGGCAGACCTTATGTACATACATTAAATTATTTCCCCACCCCCATCCCAGTTTTTGGCACAAGTCCATATTACAAGTTCAGACGGTCCGGAGCTCTTCGCACACTGGTTGACCGTCTCAGTACAATCCCAGTGCTTTCCAAGTCTCTCATGACTTGGGGCTGGGCGTTGACCACAGTGGGTTCTACTGATGGCTGGACGTGAGTTGGTTGGTCGTCAAACTTGTGGTCTCTTCTTCCAACTGTTCCGGTTTGTCAGTGTGTCTTAGTTTGATTGGATCAATGTGTTTCCTGCACATCTGCCCATTCTTGAGCTTAACACTATACACCCAGTTACCCTCCTTATCTGTTACATTGCCTGGGAGCCACTTGGGTCCTTGACCATGGTTAAGTACATACTCTGGGTCACTTACAGATATGTCGTGTGACACTGCGGCGCGGTCGTGATACCACTGCTGGCGTTGACGTCGGGTTTCGACATGATCGTTAAGGTCAGGATGGACGAGAGTGAGCCTGGTTTTGAGGGCTTTCTTCATCAATAGTTCTGCAGGCAGGACCCCGGTGAGCGTGTGTGGCCTTGTCCTGTAACTGAGCAGTATGCGTGACAAGCGTGACAAGCGTGTCTGCAAGGAACTGTGAGTTATGCGTTTCAGGCTCTGCTTGATGGTTTGAACTGCCCGCTCCGCTTGACCATTGGACGCGGGTTTGAACGGGGCTGACATCATGTGTTTTATGCTGTTGCGTTTCATGAACTCTTGAAACTCCAGGCTCGCGAAACAAGGTCCGTTGTCGCTGACATTGATGTCTGGCAGACCATGTGTGGCAAACATGGCTCTCAGGTTCTCAATGGTGGCAGTGGAAGTGCTGGATGACATGATCACACATTCTATCCATTTGGAATATGCAACATCCAACACAAAAAACATTTTACTGAGGAAGTGGCCCGCAAAATTGATGTGGATTCTAGACCACGGTTTGGATGGCCATGACCTCAGACTGAGTGGAGCTTTCATTGGGGCATTGCTTAACTGCATACAAGTGCTGCAGTAATGCACGCATGGCTCTAAGTCCGAGTCAATGCCAGGCCGCCAAACATGGGACCTGGCGATGGCCTTCATCATGACAATACCGGGATGTGTACTATGTAACTCCTGTACAAATCTCGCCCTGCCTTTCTTGGGCATTACAACATGATTCTTGGTAGTCTGTCGTATCTAACAAAGATGTTGATGTGCTGATCATCAATGGCATGTGTCTTCAAGTGGCTGTATAGGCCAATTCTGGATGTACATAATCTCTTGCACGTCGGACAAGGGAAGTTCGATGTGCCTGATGCTGACAGTACTGCCACCTGATGTCGTCTATCTCTCGTGTCCCGCAGGCGTTGACATCAGCTTTATTCGAAGGTCTGGCAGCCAGTCCTCGTGAGGGTTCGCCACTGGATTTTATTAGCTGCTGTATTCTCGAGGTCCTTTGGTCGGATGCCACAGTACTGGAGGTTAGCCTTGATGCAATCTTTGTAGCGCTTGCGGGGGCGCCCCTGGTGTCTCTGACCTTCACAGAGCTCGCCGTGAAGAAGCTGACGAGGGATCCTTGACTCATCCATGCGGATGACATGTCCAGCCCACCGGAACTGGGCTCACATGATCATCACCTCGATGCTAGTTGATTGTGCTCTCTCCAGAACCTCAAAGTTTGACACCCGGTCTTGTCAGCGTATGTGGAGTATAGATCTGAGACTGCGCAGATGGAAAGCTTCCAACTTTTTGATGTGATGCCTGTAGGGTGTTCAGGTCTCACATCCATAAAGGAGAAATGAGAGAACGACTGCTCTATACACCAACAGTTTAGTTCACAGTCGGATGTGGTGGTGACTCAACACCTTAGTGCGCATGCGACCAAGTGCCTGGCTGGCTTTACAGATCCTTGCATCAATCTCCTTGTCCAGGGACCCATCACTTGATATGGTGCTGCCAAGGTACTTGAAGCTGTCCACTGACTTTAGTTGTATACTGCCGATGATGACTGTGGGAGCAGGTGCTGTGGTGCCAGGGGCAGGCTGATAGAGAACCTCGGTTTTACTAAGGCTGATGGTTAGGCCAAACAATTCTGTTGCCTCAGCAAATTTGCTGAGTATGAATTGTAGGTCACTCTCCTTGTGTGCCATAAGGGCGCAGTCGTCAGCAAAGAGTGCCTCTAGGATGAGTCGTTTCCGTACTTTGGTCTTTGCAGCAAGGTGGCAGAGGTCGAACAGTGAACCATCTAATCGATATTTCAGATAGACCCCAAACTCCAAGCCTTTTATGGCATAGTTCAAGATGCAGGTAAAGAATAGGTTGAACAGAACTGGAGCGAGAACATAACCTCCTTTCATTCTATTTGAGATGGCAAATGGGGCCGTGGTTGTGCCGTCTGATAGCACTTCACCTGTCATGTTGTCATGAAACAGCTTGATAATGTGGACAAACTTCCTTGGGCACCCAAGTTTCGTCAAGATTGACCACAGCGCTGCTCTGTGGACAGTATCAAAGGTCTTGGTGAGGTCAATAAATACAGCGTACTGGTCCATGTTCTGCTCAATGCACTTCTCCTGCACTTGTCTGAGTGCAAAGATCATGTCCGCTGTGCTCCGACCAGGTCGAAAGCCACATTGTGTTTCTGGAAGATTTACTTCTGAGACACTAGCTATGAGTCGGTTCAATACTATGTGGGCGATGATCTTCCCAGCAATGGACAGAAGCGATATTCCCATTAGTTGCCACAGTCTGCTTTGTTGCCCTTGTTCTTGAAGAGGGAAACTATCATAGTGTCACGGAAGTCCTGTGGCATGTCTTCATCTTTCCAGATGCTAGTTATTATGTCATGAAAGGCCTCGAGAGTTGCTGGGCCTACTGCCTTGTAGATTTCGGCAGGGATTCCATCCTTTCCTGGAGCCTTTCCAGTACTCATCTGGTTGATGGCTTTCTTTACTTCGTCCATGCTGGGAGGAAGATCAAGATCTTCTTTGATAGATTGCTGGGGTATGGAGTCAAGTGCTTCTTCGTTCACTGTTGAAGGTCGATTAAGAAGATTACTGAAGTGTTCTCTCCAAATCTCATTTATGCCAGTCCTGTCTTTGATCAAAGTGCTGCCATCTGCTGAAAGGAGTGGAGTAGTGCTGGGTTTTGATGGTCCATAGACTGACTTATGGTGCTGAGAAACATCTTTGTATTGTGAGTTTCAGCATAATGTTCCACTTCCTAAGCTTTCGTCTGCCACCATTTTTCTTGCATCTGGCAAAGGTCTCTTTGTGCTTTGCTCTACATGTGTCTGTAGCGGTCCCTCTTGGAAATTGAGGAAGGGTCATTTTGCCATTCCAGGTAAGCTTTTTTCTTTTCATCCAGCGTCTTGCAGATCTCAACGTTGTTTTCATCGAACCAGTCTTGGTGTACCTTCTTTTTAAGTCCAAGAGTTGTCTTTTCTGAGTCTGTCACCATCTGTTTGAGCTTTGTCCACTTCTGTGTGGTGTTGCCGATGAACGGTCCGTGAGACATCAGCCTGTTATCGAGGTCATCCTGGAACTGCTCACGGTAGCACTGATGTTTCAGCCTAGCTGTGTTAAAGGCACTTCTGCTCGGTTTTGGACGCTTGCTTTGAAGTGGAGCAATGTACAGCTGGAGAGTGGATCTGACTAGACGGTGATCTGTCCAGCATTCTGCTCCCCGTATGGCTCTTGTGATTTTTACATCCTTGATGTCTCGCCTTCTTACAATGACATGGTCTATCATGTGCCATTGCTTAGACCTGGGGTGCATCCAAGTTGTTTTGTACTTGTCAGCCTGCCTGAGTAGAGTATTTGTAATAGTCAAGTCGTTCTCCGATCACATACTCAAGAGGAGGAGGCCATTACTGTTTAAGTTTCCTGTGCCGTGTTGTCCAATGACTCCCTTGCAGTGCTTGCTGTCTTTACAACTCGTGCGTTGAAATCACCCAGGATGATCAACTTGTTCCCAGCAGGTGTGGACCTGACCAGTCTGTCTAGATCTTCATAGAACCTCTCTTTCATCTCATCGGGACTTGGAAGGGTGGGTGCATAAGCACTTATAATGGTGATGTGACGCTTGGCATTCAGGGGGCAAACGCAGTTTCATAAGTCTTTCATTAATCCCTTCAGGCAGATTTGGAAACTGTTGCTTAAGAGAAGTCTTCACTGCTATGCCAATTCCGTGGATCCTATTCTCATTCTCTGCCTTGCCTTTCCAATAGAAGGTGTAGCCGCTACCTAGTTCACTCACACAGCTCTCCTCTGCAAATCTTGTCTCACTCAGAACCGCTATATCGATGTTATAATGCTGCAGCTCTCTTGCAATAAGGGCAGTTCTTCTTTCCGGTCTTGTAGTGTCAGCTCTGTCTAAGAGTGTGTGAACGTTCCATTGTCCGAGAAGAAGTTTTCTCGTGTTATGAAGTTTTCGACTGTTGCTATATTTTCGACCACAGAATGGGTTGAGCTGCCAGCCGCGGTATACTGGCCAGTTAATGGAAGGGCAGGCAATGTTTGGGCCACCTTTTCTAGGCCCCTCCCTTATAAAGGGTGAGCAGTGCTGTCCTAAAGAGGGCTGCTCAGTCGCCTGGAGTGCTGCCGGGTTCCTCTGCTGCCTGGATACAGAGTCAAATGACCACTTGCCCGCAGGCCGCCTATGTGCAGGTTTGAGGCTACGACTCCCAGTGATCACCTCCACCTGTCACTTCGCCCCTCCCCCATCGCCGCAGGACTTGGTATGTTGGATGATGGTTAGCACAAACCTGTGCATAGATGCTTTTAAAGTGGGAAGGCCGGTGCACAGGGGCGGTCCCACTCTCTCCTCCGCAGAAGCCGGGTTCTGATTTACCCCATAGTAAACAGTCGGACTGGACAGAAATCTCATCTTTGCGAAGGCTGTATGGTTTGGTTTCATCACCCATTTCCTTGAGGATGGTTGGCCAGTTCCCATTAAGAACACGTTTTACAACCGATAGGGTTGGATCCTGGTTGGTCCAGGTCTTAACTTGTTGAGCAGCGACAGGCGACCCTTCACTCTCAAAGGCATCCATGACCACGAGTAGCTCTGCGGACATTGGCGTTTCCATCTCTGGTGTGGTCAACGGTAACCAGCTCAATGCATCAGCGCAGTTGTCGGTGCCTGGTCTATGGAGAATGACATAATCATAGGCAGATAATGTCAGCGCCCACCTCTGGATGCGGGACGACGCGTTGGTATTGAAACTTTTGTGTTCCGAGAACAACGATATAAGCGGTTTGTGATCGGATCCAGCTCGAAGCGAAGCCCAAACAGGTACTGGTGCATTTTTTTTACCCCATAAACACATGCTAAAGCCTCTTTCTCTACCATGCCGTAGGCTCTTTCCGCCTTGGACAGGCTTCGAGACGCGTATGCAACTGGTTGTAGTTTGCCTGACTCATTGGTTTGCTGGAGTACGCAACCGACCCCATAGGACGACGCATCACAGGTCAAAACTAGACGCTTGCATGGGTCATACAGTACCAATAGCTTGTGGGAACACAACAGATTTCTAGCCATCTCAAAGTCTCTGTCTTAAAGTTCACCCCACACCCAGTCGTATCCTTTCCTGAGCAGTTTGTGCAAAGGCTCTAATACTATGCTCAATTTGGGTAAGAAGTTACCGATGTAGTTGAGAAGACCCAGGAACGAACGCAGCTCCGTCACATTCTGGGGCCCGGGCGTATTTTTGATGGCCTCTGTTTTCGCGTCTGTAGGCCTGATTCCGTCTGCAGCAATCTTTCGTCCAATGAATTCGACCTCTGGTGCCATGAAAACGCACTTCGAACGTTTCAGCCTGAGTCCCACTTTGTCCAGATGATGCAGAACCTCTTCCAGATTGTGCAGGTGCTCGGCGGTGTCATGACCTGTGACTAGGATGTTGTTTTGGAATACCACGGTCCTGGGGACGGATTTGAATAGGCTCTCCATGTTTCTCTGAAATATGGCTGCCGCCGAATGAATGCCAAAAGGGCACCTGTTGTGAATAAACAGTCCTTTGTGCGTGTTGATGCATGTAAGTTTCTTTGATGATTCAACCAGTTCCTGTGTCATGTAGGCCAGCGTTAGATCCAATTTGGTGAACGATTTCCCCCCAGCTAGCATTGCAAATAGGTCATCAGTTTTTGGGAGCGGGTACTGATCTTGTTTCGAAACTTGGTTGATCGTGACCTTGTAGTCTCCACAAATCCTGACTGTGCCGTCGCTCTTTAACACCGGAACAATGGGACTGGCCCATTCATTAAATTCGACCGGTGAGATGACCCCCTCGTGTTGTAGCCTGTCCAATTCGAGCTCGACCTTTTCTCTCATCATGTGCGGGACCACCCTAGCTTTGTGATGGATGGGCCTTGCGTCTGGGCCTAGGCGAATCTGCTGCTTGGCTCCCTTGAAGCTGCCAATTCCCGGTTCAAACAGTGAGGGAAATTTTCTCAGCACTTGAGCACACAAATCATCATCCGCTGTTGACAAAGCTTTGATATCGTACCATTTCCATTTTATTTTCTCGAGCCAACTCCTGCCGAATAACGATGGGCTGTTGCCCAGGATAATTCATAACAGTAGATAATGAACCGCTCCCTCGTATGACACTCTAACTGCTGCACTACCGATCACTGATATGAGCTCTTTGGTGTAGGTATACAACTTCGCATTTATCGGACTCTGCTTGGGTCTCTCTGCCTTGGTCTCCCACAGCTTTTCGAAAGTCCTCTGACTCATTATCGATTGACTCGCACCTGTCTAATTCCATGGATACTGGCACGCCGTTTAATTTTACCTCCATCATTATCGGTTAGCTCTTTGTTAGTAAGTTTACCTCCATCATTATCAGTTGACTATTTGTTAGGAATGCACGTACACTATACACTTCCTCCTTGGAGCTCTCAAATGCCTCGGGCTGCATCGCCAGATCCACGCTGAATTGATCATCATCCACGTAGTGTGTCGCAACTCGCTTGCTCTGCTGTGGACTCGTTTGCTGAAAATGCCGTTTCACACACCCTCTGCATACATACTGCCTGAAGCAGCACTGATGGAATCAGTGATTGCTCCCGCAACGCCAACACGTTGAGCTTGGATTTGCGTCCGATGGTGAATGTTGAGCGGCTCCCGTTCTCGCTTACACAGTCGAGTAGGCCCCCGATGGCGAACTTTGAGCGACTCCTGGCCTTGCAGACACAGTCGAGTAGGCCCTGCCATGTGCAGCTCTGCCGGCCGTTGATACAATTTTGTACACAGTACTTGCCGTGGAGTTCCTGTTTTGTCCCGATACCTGCTTCATGCTTTTCTGCGTGGCCATACAAGCCTGGGCGATGGTGATGATCTTGCTGATGTCCAGCATCTCCGCAGCCAGCAGCTTACTTAAGATCGCCTCGTGGTTGACCCCAATCACAAAAAAGTCACGCAGCATGTCTTCCAACACAGGCCCAAATTTTCAAGGCCCTGCAAGACGTCTCATGTCAGCAACAAATGCTGTAACATCCTGGCCTTCTGGACTAACGTGCGTATAGAAGCGATATCTGGATATGAGGATTCCTTCCGTGGGTTTAAGATATTCCTGAACTAGAGCACACAGTTCTTTGTAATCCTTTTCTGTAGGAAGAGTGGGTGAGAGCAGATTCTTGCTGAGTGCATAGATTGTGGGACCACAGACGGTGAGAAGAACTGCCCTGCGCTTCTCTGCATCCTCGTCTTTGTTTAGGTCGTTTGCCACGAAATACTGGGTAAGACGATCTGTGAAATCTCCCCAATCCTCTCCCTCATTGAATCTCTCTTGAGAATTCCAACAGTACTCGATCGTGCTGCGCTCACCATACTTTTGCATGGGTTCGTATTTGCCTCGTCGCCAGTTATGGTGTATGAAATGATACAATGAACTCCGTACTGTGAGCCAGTGACCAGGTGTAACCTGGTCAGTCTTTAATGGCTTCCAGAAGTGAAGATATAAAGGTGAAGTTCAGGTTATATACCGGGCCCAGCACGAGTGTACCTGTGGCCCTAGGACCTGTGACAGTAGTGCCCTCTGGTGGTGGGCAGACCTTATGTACATACATTACATTAATGACTTGGAAGAAGGGACAGAGTGTAACGTAGCCAAGTTTGCTGACGATACAAAGATGGGAGGAAGAGCAATGTGTGAGGACACAAAAAATCTGGAAGAGGATATAGACAGGCAAAGTGAGTGAGCAAGAATTTGGTAGATGGAGTATAATGTTGGAAAGTGTGAAGTTATGTACATTGGCAGAAAAAATCAAAGAGAAAGTTATTATTTAAATGGAGAAAGATTGCAAAGTGCTGCAGTACAGCGGGACCTGGGGTACTTGTGCATGAAACACAAAAGGATAATATGCAGGTACAGCAAGTGATCAGGAAGGCCAATGGTATCTTGGCCTTTATTGCAAAGGGGATGGAGTGTAAAAGCAGGGAAGTCTTGCTACAGCTATATAGGGTATTGGTGAGGTCACACCTGGAATACTGCATGCAGTTTTGGTTTCCATATTTACAAAAGGATATACTTGCTTTGGAGGCAGTTCAGAAAAGGTTCACTAGGTTGATTCAGGGGATGAGGGGGTTGACTTATGAGAAAAGGTTGAGTAGGTTGGGCCTCTACTCATTGGAATTCAGAAGAATGAGAGGTGATCTTATTGAAACGTATAAGATTATGAGGGGGCTTGACAAGGTGGATGCAGAGAGGATGTTTCCAGAGAGCATGATCTTAAAATAAGGGGTCGCCCATTTAAAACAGAGATGAGAAGAAATTTCTTCTCTCAGAAGGTTGTAAATCTGTGGAATTCGCTGTGGAAGCTGGGACATTGAATAAATTTAAGACAGCAATAGACAGTTTCTTAAACGATAAGGGGATAAGGGGTTATGGGGAGCGGCGAGGAAGTGGACCTGAGTCCATGATCAGATCAGCCATGATCTTATTGAATGGCGGAGCAGGCTCGAGGGGCCGTATGGCCTACTCCTGTTCCTATTTCTTATGTTCTTATGTACTGCTTCATTAGTGATAGTAATTGTATTAAATTCCTCCCTCCCTCTAGCCCCTTGATTATCTATTATTGGGATGTTTTTAGTGCCTTCTACCGTGAAGACCGATACAAAATATTTGTTCAAGGTCTCTGCCATTTCCCTGTTCCCCATTATCAATATTATAGCCCCCATTCTTTTAAATGTCCTTAAATATTCTTAAAAACGAATTATGAACTCACATAAAGCTCACTGTGTAAAATGCAGCCTTCCCTCCAAATCTTTTTATGCAATGAACTTCTGCTCTCTTTTTCAAGATAGCACCGTTAGCGCCGAGTGCTCCCTGGATTCGACCTCTTAAGACTTGATTTTTTTCGGGCATATTTTTGGATGGACTCTAAAAATGGTGATATCGGCGAATTTTCCGCACGCAGATTGTCATCATAAATGTGGCTAAAAAAACGGGCGGGCGATAATTTTTAGCGCTGTCGCAAAACCGCTGCCGAATTTTCTGTCCGGGCGCTAGATTTTGTGCGACTCAGTTAGCGCCCCCCCAAAATTACTTTTTCAGCTTCGCCATGGCAATAAACAGGTGCAAACCTGCCGAATTTCTAGTCCAAAGTCTTTTTAGGAGAGTGGCTTAAAATTTTGTTTGCGACACGAAAGCTGAAGGGTTAACGGCCACCGAAAATAGTGCTGCCAGTAGAAGTGAAAAATTCGTGCTGGGGACTAATGATTATCATCAGGCCCCAATATGGCATCCATAAGCTGCATTGTAGTTTCAACAGCCTCTGAAAGCGAGGCTGTGATTTCACAAAGCATTGCTGGATGTTCAAAGGGCAATGTCTACTGAAATTATAAAAATATAATTGATGTAAAAATATGCATTTTTATGCCCTTACAGCTCAGCTGCCTTTTGAAAAAAAAATTACATTGGAAAAAAAATTCCCAAATGGGATTTTTAAGCTCTTAGGGCTGAATTCCCATCTGCACCTAAAAAAATGGGAAACATGCTTCAGCATTAAAACAAATGGCTCAGCAAGCCAGGAAAGGGGCATTTAAGTTCTCTCACAAGGTACTCCAGCTTTCTGCGGGAGATCAACCCACAGGGGCCAGGAGGCCCTCCAGAAAGAACGAAGTGGGACCACATCACCAAGGACGTCAACATCACAACCTGGCTCCAGTGCCCAAAGAAGCTTCATGACCTCAGACCAGTGGTCAAGTTCAGTGAATGCATCTTCAAAAGCCACCTCCTACCAACTGCATCACCAGCCTCACAAACATCTCAATGCACGACTCCTCCCCCAGCCAATCACTCACCTACCAACAATCTGTACCAATCACAAGGCATACCTCCCATTCCTAGCCTCACCTCACACCTTGGAGGAGATAGTGCTGGCCATTCTTGGCAGGGACATGGCTGAGACCTTGGCCAACGGCGGGGCTGAAAGGATACAAGATGTTTGTATCTTTATACGTTATTCTCCTTCTTGCATGCACCTCTTGCCTTCCCGTCCTCCCCTCACCACAACTCCACCTTTGTACCTTCCTCATTCACACATTTCCAAGACATGTAGCCTGCCCAGCCAATGTTTGGCCAAGAAGAGGGCAAGGAGAGTAAAGAAGAAGACGAAGAAGAAATGCTGTCATTCAATTTCACACTCCCAGCCACCAGCTCCTCAAGGTCGACCAGCAAGGTCATCTGCAGTCTCGCCCACTGAAAGTTAGCAGCCTTCCACCAGCCATGCTGCAGCCACTGGAGTAGCACTGCGTGACATCATTAGGATAGGCAAAGGCACACACAATTCACTAAAGAAATGCGTAAATGTGATGAGTTGATTTGTTGATGTCATATTGGATGGATAGATGTAGAAAGTTGGATTAGAAAGTCTGCTTTGTGGTGATTTTATTTCAGCATTGTGGCCAAGAGGATGCTGTGATGGTCAGTAACCGAGGGAAGGTAAAGTGTGGGACAAATGTTGAAAGGGGAATTGGGGTTGTGTTCACTGGTACCACAGGTGGATGATTCCATCCCGATATCTTGGCCAGAAATGGTTGCATCCTTCCTTCTACTTCCTCCTCTTCTTCGTTTTCCTCTTCCATCAGAGCTGATGTTGTGAATCTGAAATAAAAGCAGAAAATACTGGAAATACTCACCAGGTCAGGTAGCATCGCGACCTGAGATGTGAATCCTCTTTCTCTCTCCACGGATGCTGCCTGACCTGCTGAGTATTTGCAGCATTTCCTGCCTTCTCAGAGGCCTTTCTTTACATCCGGAGCCTTGCAAGTGTCCAGCAGTGCTTCCTGCACAACTAAAAAAGCTTTTAGCATGTATTTCAGCAAGCCACTACTTAAATAAAATGAAAAGAAATCCAGTCCAACAACATAAATGCAAACTTAACTGAAAGATGTGTGTCTCTTCAAGAGTTGTTGACAGTGCCTCTGTCAGTCTTTTGAACACTGGGTTATCATGACGAGCTTAGGACCGACTCAGCGCTGAACTCAACACTAAGTTCCAAGTTTGCTGAAGTGACGTTAAGTCAACATTTTGCGCACATTTATGCCGATAATGGTTGCCATAAAAGCCTGCATTTTTAGCCCTATTGACCGGATTTTTGGCAATTTTGCGCCTCGTTTAGTGTCCTGGTGGGTTGTTAAATGTTATTTCTGGCCGTGATTCCGGGCATACAGGATTTAGTACCCGGCCAGAAGATTCGGCTATTGGTTTGAATCGGCGTAAAAAATTACCGCCCCGCCCTCTGTTTCCAGCGTGATTATGACATCAATCATCGTGCAAGGCTGCGCAAGTGCCCCAGATGAAACTTTTGGCCCAAACGCCTCATTTAACGACCGCCCCAGGAAATGCCTGAAAAAAACAGGCACAGCAGGTGCTACTTTCATTGCATATATTCAAGAGGGATTTAGATATGGCCCTTACGGCTAAAGGGATCAAGAGGTATGGAGAGAAAGCGGGAAAGAGGTACTGAGGTGAATGATCAGCCATGATCTTATTGAATGGTGGTGCAGGCTCGAAGGGCCGAATGGCCTACTCCTGCACCTGTTTTCTATGTTTCTATATTTCTATGTTTACTGGCAGCTTATTTAAAGGGAGGCTGGAGGATCTTATATCACAGTTATCAGTGACTGCTATGGTTGCGCGCAGAACGCTGCGTGAGGCTGTGAGTTGCAAACGGCACTTTAATGTGCCCGGACACTTTACTTACAAGGTCAGTGAGCGATTTCAATGGGGGTAATACTAGTTCACCAGTGTATCATGCTGGTTGCTATTGGCAGGCGGCTTTGTAAGTGGTTTTGATCCTAGCCCAATGGCTAGATGGACGGTTCAAATCGCCCCCACCTTACGAGAATTCTATACCCAGGGATTATTATTCAGAGTGTAAATGGAATAAGTCACGGACAGGAAGCTTCGGTGAAAAATTGCACTTACTTATTTGGTCTAACATACACTGGTGAAAACATGTGCGACTAAATGAAATCACTGTCTCTGTGGAGAATAAGATCCAGGTTAAAACAACATACAGTACAACACTGGGAACCGGTGACACGCAGTAATTTCCTTGTTGCTATGGTGGAGTCTAACTTCTCCCTACCAGTGAATTACCCAGTCACATGAAACTCCCTCCCCAGAATAGCCCGAAAAAGCTCCACTTCCAAGAAAACTCTGAGCCCTTTACACCCCGCACAGCTCGCCTGGTACTCTGGTTACCGACTTGGGACACTCGCGACCATCGATCGCTCAGCTGGTCCTTCTTCTTGTCACGTCGGTCTTGGTGGAGCGAAAGAGGGGAAATGCTCGAACGCTGGAGAATGCTCCTGAATGCTAGAGAATGGTGGAAAAGGGTTTATCTTTGAAGGAGTCCTGCTGCCCTTATCTCTCTCACCAATCTTTGAAATACTTTTGCTTCTAAGTACCCCGGTGCTTAGTCGGTGATGGGCCATCAGACCCATGTGTATTGGACTGATCGCCCTGGGTCTGGGACACCTCTCGGCTTTTGTGTAGGGAAGAACTGGCCCCTCTTGGTCTGGCCAGGCTAGTGGGTCCATTGTTCTGCTTCTCTTCTGAGATGGAGGTGAGAAGTGCCTTTGTATATTGGGGTGGTTTTCCAATAGTTTATGCATGCCTCAGATATCTGAACCCCTTTCCCTTTGCTAGGGCGAACCCGTACATTTTGGATGACTGACAGTTCTTTGTTACAGCAAATTGCCATGCGGTTTCTGGAGTTTTAACAAACCAATCTTTTCACATATCTGCACAGGGTGACCCCATCACAGGGAAAGTACCCTCAGAGGAAAAAAGTCCACGAAAATATTCTCGACTGAGTCCGTTCTTTAAACAGAGACTTTGCGATCTCTTCAGTCCCCCGTTTGATGCTTTTTCTTTCCATAAAACATCACTCGATGAGAGAGCAAAGGCCAAAGTCTCCCACAAGTGAAGCTGTTCCCCTGATTTTACATTTAAAACCCCAGAATTATACCTCTTACGGCGTGTGACTGTTCGTTTCTACAGAGTCAAAACATAAGAAAACGGCTTCTTCACACATAAGATCGACAAAACGTTACCAAAAAAAAATAATCACCGCGCACATCAAACAGTACAGCATTAACAGGTGGTGACACATTACAAAAATTACAACAGCGCACATCGCACAATACAGAGTGTGAAACTATAACCAGAATATAATACACTTGCTTACAGAACTTTAGTACATTACAAGTTTTAGCAGGGAGAAACCATCAACAATTACATCTCTCTGAGTCAGTCTAACATCCCTGGCCACTGCGTTCGGAGCATCTGATTCCGTCGCCTGCAGCTGATGTAAAACAAGTAGCTTACAAGCAACAATTGTATGATAACCAATGCATGGGAACAGACACGGATCCAGGGAGGGATCTCTACACTCAGGCCGATGTCCCACCATGGTGGCGAGACAATCCCCTTGATCTCCTCCCCCACTTCCACTATCTTTTGCTCTAAAGTATAAAAATGTTTCTGGGAGAGCTCAATGGCCTTTATTAACTCAGTGAGGGGTTCCGGCAGAAAAGGAATCGGGTATCCGAAATGTTCCATATGGTACTGGAGAGGCGTGAAAGTGTCGTTTACCGTGAGGTGAATGGTCGAGGGTTCGAGGATGGGAGTAATTCGCTCTTGTGCCACTTGAACCTCAGCCTTGGGTTTGAAACAAAAACTGCTGTCGCTCACCGGACACCACATGTCCTGGCTGTACCGGTAGCGGAGCGCACTTGTGGTGACACAGTATGTCCTACTCCCCACGTACGCTACCTGTGGAGGTACGTGATCTGGTGCCATCACTTCCATGGTGCAATTGATAGGTTCCGCGCCTGCAGAAGCAAACCCACATTCTGATCGAGCAAAAGCAGTCAAGTGCTGGGGACACAGTATTACGTGTGCACCCCCGCTCTGGCACCCGGAGAGGTCAGTGCCTGTCATAGCATGCTCCCATTTTATGACATACGGCGGGACCGCTTTAAAACGACATGCACTCCTCCACAAATGACCCCGATATTCTCAACCCTGTATACTGGTGCTGGCCGAGATGACCCTCCCACTACCGGCATCCTTACTACAATTCCCATTACTGGATGGTTGGACCGCCCGCAATCTACAGGGACAGGGTAGGCTTCAGAGGCTAAACGAAGCTGGCACGGGCTCAGCGAATTGCTCTACGGGTGCAACGCGGCGAGATGCTTGTTGCTTAACCATGAAGTGATGCGACCTTCCCTCAGGTCCTCCAGGTTACTGCGGCCCTTGCCCAGCAACCATGCTCCATACAACACACACCTCATTCCGTGCAGCCTGCTGCGAGACGTTCCTGTCCTCCCGTATCAAATCATTAACAGTTTTAGTGTGCTTCTCCAGCTCCGCAATGACCTCCTTTAAATGAACGGTCATTGCCTGGTCCTCGTGAAACTCTGAATCCACCACTGTGTTTTCTTTCCCTAGAATCTTACGCAGTTGGTTCATTAACCCAGTGATCTGCATCTGGAATTGTACATCATCCATACTATTAACAATACCCGTTCCTTGTACTGAACACTGTGGCTACATCGTTCCAGGTTCCTCTTCTCTGCCTCCCGGACCCCACACTATTCCCAACATTCAGACCATAAAGCCATTCTTTATCTACATTTCCATAGTCCAGTTCATAAAATTCCTGAAACATCACTTTTAACAGCTTCATAAAGCTTCTCCATCTTCGGGCATCACACAGGCAGGTGGACTTCAGTCAGGTTCAGGATCACAGGTGCCCCGGAGTAGTGCACGTTCTGAAACAAAACTTTGTCAGTGGAGATTAACACCAACCCATTCCCTAGACCCCTGGTGGTGGTGGGACACCTATCTACAGTCGTCTGTACCGTCGGGGCTCTGGGCAGAGGCTTCCTGGTGTATGAGATGAGCTCTGTGGCATTGATGGTGTTCGAGGGATTTAGGATCACACAGGAGTCCACACTCCGATCGCAACCAATCCCACCCCTGGCATCCTGCCACCGCCTGCCAAACGCGATTGACACACTAGTTGGGCAGATCTTTTCCGACCTCCACATACACACATAAATCCCTTCCTCGGATTCCCACCACTTATCCCACCACACATTCACTTCTCCCTGAGAACCCGTGATTGTCTGGTACGTGTCGTTACTTAGTCTTTTCCAGTCAGCTGTCCGGTCCCCTGTGTCTGCGCTCAGTTTCCTGAGCCACCACCACCTTCCCAGTGGAATGTGTCCCCCACAGCTTAGGCACACCCGCTTACCCTCCGTTACCCTAACCCGGGAGGTGGTAACCCCTATTCTCAGGCATGGGATGGACGCTTCACCATAGGTGAACTTGTCATGGCTGGAATTCGACCCCAGCCATCCTGACCATCTCCCCTTGTGAGGATAGACGCTCGCCCCATCCTTCGAGCCACCTCCAGTAGTCACGGTTGGTCCGTCTCCGCCGGTGCAGCCGAAGACAACCGATTCCTCGGTGTCGCCCCTGCGACTCCTGCTGGCTCCAATCATGACGATCAGGGTTACTACGACTGACTTCATCTTGTTCTTGGGCGTTCCCTGAAAAACACACAGAATGCAACGTTGTCCTTAGGGTGATGCCTCACCTTTCCAGACGCAGCTACACACGATTACCTTTGGCGCTGGAGGATCCCCTTTCCCACTCCCTTTGTTAGGGACTAGGCAGTCTTTCCTCCAGTAGCCTTTAGTCCCGCACCCATAACAACTCTGCTTCTTCTCTGAGCTAACCCCTTCCTGGCGGCACTCTTTTTTAACGTTGCCTCTGTATTATTTGTTAACTTGTATTTACTCTGTACAGCCACCAGAGGGCTCATCCCCTGGAGTCCCAAGCGATCTCATAATCCCTTGGGAGCACAGGTATTTGAGGAGGCCTCACAGGTTGGAGAGACACTCTGGAGACCTGCAATAAAAGACTAAGGTCACACTTTACTTTGAGCTCACAGTGTTCAGTCTGACTCTTTCTCCATGCATAACAACTGGCTACGAGATGTAGATAACGAAACCAAAGATGCAGAGAACAGTGGGCATCCTGGAGAAATTCTCTGAGGGAGTTGATTGGGAAACCTTTGTGGAGTGACTTGACCAATACTTCGTAGCCAACGAGCTGGATGGAGAAGAGAGCACTGCCAAACGAGGGCGATCCTCCTCACTGTCTGTGGGGCACCAATGTATGGCCTCATGAAAAATCTGCTTACTCCAGCGAAACCCACGGAGAAATCATACGACGATTTGTGCACACTGGTCCGGGAGCATTTGAACCCGAAGGAAAGCATTCTGATGGCGAGGTACTGGTCCTACACCTACAAAAGGTCTGAAGGCCAGGAAGTGGCGAGTTATGTCGCCGAGCTGAGATGCCTTGCAGGACATTGCGAATTTGAAGGACATTTGGAGCACATGCTCAGAGACTTTTTCGTACTTGTAATTGGCCACGAAACCATACTTCGCAAACTTCTGACTGTAGAGACCCCATCCTTGAGTAAGGCCATAGCGATAGCAGAGATGTTCATTGCCACCAGTGACAACATTAAGCAAATCTCTCAGCACACGAGTGCTGCTACAAGTACCGTGAACAAAGTGATGTTGTTTTCAAATCGTAACATACAGGGCAGGCCACACATGCCTGCAGTTGCACATCCGCAGATGTCTCAGAATCCACTATCAAGGGTAATGAATGCAAGGTCATTAACACCTTGTTGGCGCTGTGGGGGTGATCATCGTTTCCATTCATGCCGCTTCATAACATAAGAACATAAGAACATAAGAATTAGGAACAGGAGTAGGCCATCTAGCCCCTCGAGCCTGCTCCGCCAGTCCTATTGTCCCAGTCCTCAAGGGAGACGGCACTGTCAATTACTTTATAATCGCCACAGATTCTATCAATCGTTTCTCCCTGCAGGACCAATACCCACTACCAAAGGCCGACGACCTCTTTGCAATGCTGGCGGGAGGAATGACGTTGACGAAGCTGGATTTGACTTCAGCCTACATGACCCAGGAACTGGAGGAATCATCGAAGGGCCTCACCTGCATCAACACGCACAAAGGTCTTTTCATTTAAACAGATACCCATTTGGAATTCGATCAGAGAAACATGGAAAGCTCACTGAAGTCGGTCCCGTGCACCATGGTCTTACACGACGACATCTTGGTCACCGGTCGGGATACAGTCGAGCATCTGCAGAACCGGAGTAGGTTCTTAGTCGATTCAACCATGTGGGGCTCAGGTTAAAACACTCGAAGTGCGTTTTCCTGGCCCCTGAAGTGGAGTTTTTGGGGAGGAGGACCGCGGCGGACAGCATCAGGCCCACTGATTCGAAGACGGAGGCAATCGAGAACGCACTGAGGCCACAGAACGTGACGGAGCCGCGGTCATTTATAGGACTCCTGAACTACTTTGGTAACTTCTTACCGGGTCTCAGCATACTGTTAGAACCACTACATGTCTTACTGCATAAAGGGGATGAATGAGCATGGGGTAAACGCCAAGAAAATGCCTTTGTAAAAGCGAGTAAATTGTTATGCTCAAACAAATTGCTTGTGTTGTATGATCCATGTAAGCATTTGGCACGAGCATGTGATGCGTCGTCATATGATGTCAGGTGTGTATTGCAACAAGCTAATGATTTTGGGAAACTGCAACCGGTTGCTTATACATCCAGGAGTCTGTCTAAGGCTGAGAGAGCCTACAGCATGATTGAAACAGAAGCGTTAGCGTGTGTCTATGGGGTAAAGAAAATGCATCAATATCTGTTTGGGCTAAAATTCGAATTGGAAACTGACCATAAGCCACTCATATCCCTGTTTTCCGAGAGTACAGGGAACAATACCAATGCATCGGCTCACATCCAGAGATGGACGCTCACGTTGTTCGTATACAACTACGCTATCCGCCACAGGCCAGGCACAGAAAAATGCGCCGATGCTCTCAGTAGGCTGCCATTGCCCACCACGGGAGTGGAAATGGTGCAGCCCGCAGATTTAGCCATGGTTATGGAAGCATTCGAGAGTGAGCAATCACCCGTCAATGCCCAGCAGATCAAAACCTGGATGAGCCAAGAGCCCCTATTATCCCTAGTCAAAAGCTGTGTGCTTCACGGGAGCTGGTCCAGTGTCTCTGTGGAAATGCAGGAAGAGATAAAGCTGTACTAGCGGCGCAAAGATGAAATGTCTATACAGGCAGACTGCCTTCTGTAGGGCAATCGGGTAGTGGTCCCCAAGAAGGTGAAGGGTTGCAAAATTTGTGGGAAACCCATCCCCCGCCCCCCGACTCCCCCCCCCGCCAACTGTTTGGACTCATTAGAAAGGAAATTTAATTTGGAACTATCTACCAAAATGTTTAAGATCCTAAAGTGCACATGGAAGAAACTATGAACTTTAATCGAATTTGGGATTTTACAAAGCAGATTGAGTTTGTGTGGGCAGGGCTAAGAACTAAAGGAACGATCCTTCAAAGAAGCCAGTTTGAGTATTGAAGCTGTTTGGGGTACTGAAGCTAAAGCAAAGTGTCTGGAGAATTGTGGATACTCGAAAACCCTTCTCCCCAGGAGACATTAAAAATAGCAACAATTAACCCATAAATAGCTAACCATCATCCTGATCTGAAAAACCATTCCAGCACATACATAATAACAATGGCACATCCAGCCCGCATGTAAAACCCAAGCACAGACAGACATTGTAAATACCAAAGCTAATATTCCCATCAAGAAAACAAATTTAAAAGATTGACACACCCAAGACAGCTTAACATTTAATGAGCCCGCCAAAATATGACAAAGAAATATCAAGCCCGCCAAAATTAAACAAAGAATCCAGGCTGATTTGGCGCGAAGATTAGAACAGCCCCAAACGTGTAACTGGGCCCTGCTTTAATAAAGGACATGCTTATGCTAGGCAATGCTATAGTATGCTATGCTATGCATCAGATCAAGAAGGGAGGAAGACCACCCACAGGAGTTTTAACTAGCTTCTCCAGCCTCGACGTCCTGAAATCAGAAAAGGAAGGAAGAACATCACCATCACAGCAGCAACTGACCACAGCCAACGTGGTACCACCAAAACACCGCGATCGACCAACTTTGAAACAAATTCCGCAAGGAAGAAACCGAAGAATCAAAAGTTTCCACTCTGCAACCTAGGCCTGACTACCAACAGGTGAAAACACTACCTAAAGAGACTTTGAACCTATTTCTAACGAAAGAAAGTGAGTACTTACCCCATAAATCCAAAACGCACCCTACCGCATCAGCGGACACCACCCAACTGAAGATTGCGCAGTAAGAAGTCTTCTACGATGTTCGGGGTATGGCAAGCAGAACCTACAGAATCCAGCAAACCCCGAAATCGCAAACCACTGCCAACTACTAGCAAAGGATCGGTGAGCATAGTCCCTGTTTGCCCTGGAGTCTAACCTAGTCAGTGTTAGGCACTGGGAGTTGGGAGGTGTATTATTCACTGTAACCCCTTTGAATGTGTGATATACTGTTCTTTACTTGAGTGATTATAAGTTTGACATTGTATTTTCTTGCATTTAATAAAATCGAAGTTCTTTTGCACCAAACCAGTTATTTCTTGCACTTTATCACATCCCCCAAATAAATCCAGAGTCTAGAACCCAGGGAGTGGGAGCGATTTGAACCACTCAGAACGTCAGAGGTGAACCTGACCCCACACATCACCCCCTACAGAAATGGCGACTGCGGCAGGACTTTGGTGTAAGGGATGTGGTGCAGAGAGTGCTGTTTTAGAGGAAAGAACCAAGATGGAAGAGAGGATTTCCTCCGATGTGTATAAGAAAGTGAATGTCACTAAGGAATGGGTGCTTGTTTTATTGCGCGCTGAGCGTCCGGGAGATGCTGCAGCCCAGTGGACAGCAAGCAAGGATCATAAGGAATCAGTAGAAAAGACAATTTGTTTGGTCTGTCTACAGCGACAGGTCCAACTCCTAGACAAAACCATCGAGTCACTACAGGCAGAACTATGGGAATGTGCAGAGACATCACATGAAAGGGCTATGGCAGGAGAAAGGTTATGGGGAGAACTCTGTAAGCTAAAACATGGAAAGGCACAGCTAAAGGAAAGGTTTAAGAACAGTCAGGATTATTTTCAGTGTCAGGTTGCCGAGGTTAGGAAGAATGAAAAGATACTGCGGGAGGAAAACACTCGCCTCACCCTTCAAGTAAAAGAGCTGGAGGAGAAGTTAAGCGACGTACAGGCAGCTTACAAAGAAGCCAGCACTAAAGGGTTCGAAGCAGGAGACCACGGTCCCTGCCAGCAACAAATCAAGAGTTTCACCCTTGCTCTGTCTAAGGCCAAAGGCATGGTATGCCTAATAAACCCGGGTACGCCCCAGGTAAATCTGGACGAGAAGGAGGAAACTGTTCAACCACCATCTGTAGCACCGGTGACTATACCGGTTCGGCAGCAGGAGGGGCGAACGGGTTACAGGGCGGACAGGGATAATGGACCACCACCTGTGGCGCTGAGGTTCAGCTCGGTTTGGCAGCAGGGAGGGGTAGGCGAGCCAGAGTAGGAAGAGCCAGAGCCGGGGCCGATGTGCCCGGTCCGGCAAAAAAAGTTCAGCCCACCCACCGATGCTGGGGGTCAGGGGCCCCTGGAAAGTCAATTTGTGGTTCCCCACACTATCCAACTATGATAAGCCACCTGGGAAAGCTCACTCCAAAGGGAGACCCCTCGGTTCACTTTATGGATGTGGAATAGGCAGGGGATATTAACGGGTGTGATGATGTCGAGATAGCAAAGATTCTCCTCCTCTCACTGGACGGCAAGCTGTACCAGTCCCTCTCTGCCAAGAGCAAAAAGGGGCAGAGGACATGTGCCGCCGTCCAGGAAGACATTCTAGAAGCCATGGGCTGTAATGACGGGAGTCCCTTCTCCAGTGCAGCTCATAGGGGAAACCCCACAGGCTTTCGCAGACCAACTGTGGCCTGTGTACCAGAGCGCCTGTGGTGGGGACCTCAACCGGAATCACCTAAGCTGGGACGAGAGAGCCCACTTGCTCCGAAGCCTGGTGGCAAACAGTTTGCCACGAATAAGAACAAAGGCTGAGGCCTGGTTTGACCCGAGAGATCCCCAGGCCACCGAACAGGGAGTGGTCAGGCAACTGACCCTAGCCTACCGGAACGGCAGGGTGACGGGAGAGCACCCCCCCAAGGGAAGGGTCCAGGAAATCAGACCTAGTCAGGATAAGAGGGAATGGCGCCACGAGGGGGGGCAAACCCTCCGATACAAAACGTACCTGCTTCGGGTGCGGAACGAATGGGCACTGGAGAAAGGATTGTAGAAACCCATGGAAGAGTAGCGCAGGGAAGAATTCTCCAGACCCTGCCCAAACGACTGAGACTGAGACGCCAGTCTCTCCCCACACGTTTGATACATTCATGACTGCACTCCAAACAATGCTAGATGGCCCTGGGAGGGTAGCCACCGACACCGGTACCGAAATCCCATTCTACCTCATCCCACCTAAGACAATGACTAGGACAGGTGCAGCCTGTTCACCTGTGTTCACTCGAGTATGATACGTGGGGAGACCGACAATTCAGATGGAAGTGGAAAAGGTGAAAGGGACTTATCTGCTGGATACCGGTGTATCAAGCACCCTCGACTATGCAGCTAACCCCGCCGCCTCACCTCTGTCTAAGGGGATCCCGTATAGCTTGTTGGGTTTCACAGTCGCTGAGCAGGCTGGCTCATTCTCCGTTCAGCTCTCCATTCGTTTAGGAACACTCCACACTAAGTGGACTTGTGTCCTGATGAAGTGGGAACAGGAAGGGAGAGGGATCCTGGGGGCTGACTTCATCCTAGGCCACGGGATTCTAGTGGATTTAAGAAACCACTGTCTTTGGGGGTCAGTATGTATGGGACAGGAGAGTAAGGTGGTAGTTATCCCACAAAAACGTGGAAAAGGGACGGTGTGAACCATGAATCCAAAGGAGGGTTACGACCTTGAATCACTGGTCAGTAACATTCCGATGGAGCACCAAGAGTATGTGAGGGAAAACCTTGCAGCATTTGCCACTCACAAACACGACTGTGGAAGGATAAATGGGGTCAAGGTTAGCACAGATGGGGACCCCATGATCCGACTGCAGAAACAGTATAACTTTCCCAGGGAGGCGGAGGCAGACATGGAAACAGCCTTGGGTTCTTTGGTTAAACAGGGGGTATTGAGATCAATAGCTACCCATATGAACTCTCCATTGTGGCCGGTTAAGAAACCGGAGAACTCCTGGAGGGCCACGGTGGACTATCGAGTACTCAACCGTAACATCCCCGCCTGTGCACCCACTGTTACTGCCGTCGCCGACCTCATTGGAAGTATTCCAGCCTCCGCGACTTCATGGTGCTGGATATTTCCAAAGGGTTTTGGTCTATACCTTTAAGAAGAGAAGACCAGTACAAGTTTGCTTTTACTTTTAAAGGACAGCAATACACTTGGAATTCCACAAAAACATTTCTATACTCTAGAACAGATAACAATTGAGATAGGGAGAAAGATGCTAGAGATCACAATTCCGCCTTGGTGGGATATTTTCAGAAATATAGAAGTTCCAGCCGGGATCAGAATAGCTTCCCACGTTTTGGTTGTCTTTCAACTCGCGATTATTCTTTACTTATGGTGTCTCACTTGCAGAGTGAAACGCAGAAACAATCAGGTCAGGCACCAAAGAGTGCTGTACGCTCCCTGGCCAAACTTGGGGATCGAGCAGGGAGTGGTAACACCATATTACCATGTTTGATTTGTTTTAATTTTCACCTGCTATAAAAACGCAGAAATCGAGTGTTGTAAGAATGGTACTTAAAATTTTGTTTGACTATGTACCTTTATTTTACTGTAAAAACAGAGTGATGGAGGGGTGTCGGACCCCCCATATGCTGTAACAGAATTTAAATGACTGTATTTGCCTGTAAACTGCATTGCATTTCAAAGGGGGATGCACGTTAAAGTTTTAGCTAGGTAAATACAGGGAAGGTTGATTCTCAGGAGATTAGGAATTTTGCTCACCTAGCATGACACTCAAGTGTGTAGAGTGTCACAGGGGGGCTGAAGGGTTGCAACATTCGTGGGAAACCCCCCCCCCCCTGCAGTGTTTGGAGTCATTGGAAAGGAAATTTAATTTGGAACTATCTACCAGAAAGTTTGAGATCCTAAAGTGCACATGGAAGAAACTACGAACTTTAATCGAATTTGGAATTTTACAAAGCAGATTGAGTTTGTGTGGGCAGGGCTAAGAACTAAAGGAACTATCCTTCAAAGAAGCCAGTTTGAGTATTGAAGCTGTCTGGGGTATTGAAGCTAAAGCAAATTGTCTGGAGAATTGTGGATGCTCGAAAACCCTTCTCCCCAGGAGACATTAACATAGCAACAATTAACTCATAGATAGCTAACCATCATCCCGATCTGGAAAACCATTCCAGCATATACATAACAGCAATGGCACATCCAGCCCGCATGAAAAACCCAAGCACAGACAGACATTGCAAATACCAAAGCTAATAATCCCATCAAGAAAACAGATTTAAAAGATCGACACATCCGAGACAGGTTAACATTTAATGAGCCCGCCAAAATATGACAAAGAAATATCAAGCCCGCCAAAATTAAACAAAGAATTCGGGCTGATTTGGCGCGAAGATTAGAACCGCTCCAAAGGTATAACTGGACCCTGCTTTAACAAAGGACATGCTTAAGGTAGGCAATGCTATGGAATGCTATGCTATGCATCAGATCAAGAAGGGAGAGAGACCACCGCAGCAGTTTTAACTAACTTCTCCAGCCTTGACGTCCTGAAATCAGAAAAGGAAGGAAGAACATCACCATCATGGCAGCAACCAACCACAGCCAACATAGTACCACCAAAACACCGCGATTGACCAACTTCGAAACAAAACTCCACAAGGAAGAAACCGAAGAATCGAAAGTTTCCACTCTACAACCTAGGCCTGACTACCAACAGGTGAAAACACTACCTAAAGAGACTTTGAACTTATTTCTAACGAAAGAAAGTGCGTACATAAGAACATAAGAATTAGGAACAGGAGTAGGCCACCTAGACCCTCGAGCCTGCTCCGTCATTCAATAAGATCATGGCTGATCTGGCCGTGGACTCAGCTCCACTTACCCGCCCGCTCCCCGTGAACCTTAATTCTCTTATTGGTTAAAAATCTATCTATCTGTGACTTGAATACATTCAATGAGCTAGCCTCAACTGCTTCCTTGGGCAGAGAATTCCACAGATTCACAACCCTCTGGGAGAAGAAATTCCTTCTCAACTCGGTTTTAAATTGGCTCCCCCATATTTTGAGGCTATGCCCCCTAGTTCTAGTCTCCTCGACCAGTGGAAACAACCTCTCTGCCTCTATCTTGTCTATCCCTTTCATGATTTTAAATGTTTCTATAAGATCCCCCCTCATCCTTCTGAACTCCAACGAGTAAAGACCCAGTCTACTCAATCTATCATCATAAGGTAACCCCCTCATTTCCGGAATCAGCCTAGTGAATCATCTCTGTACCCCCTCCAAAGCCAGTATATCCTTCCTTAAGTAAGGTGACCAAAACTGCACGCAGTACTCCAGGTGCGGCCTTACCAATATCCTATACAGTTGCAGCAGGACTTCCCTTTGTACTCCATCCCTCTCGCAATGAAGGCCAACATTCCATTCACCTTCCTGATTACCTGCTGCACCTGCAAACTAACTTTTTGGGATTCATGCACTAGGACCCCCAGGTCCCTCTGCATCTCAGCATGTTGTAATTTCTCCCCATTCAAATAATATTCCCTTTTACTGTTTTTTTTCCCAAGGTGGATGACCTCACACTTTCCGACATTGTATTTCATCTGCCAAACCTTCGCCCATTCGCTTAACCTATCTAAATCTCTTTGGAGCCTCTCTGTGTCCTCTACACAACCCGCTTTCCCACTAATCTTTGTGTCATCTGCAAATTTTGTTACACTGCACTCTGTCCCCTCTTCCAGGTCATCTATGTATATTGTAAACAGTTGTGGTCCCAGCACCAATCCCTGTGGCACACCACTAACCACCGATTTCCAACCCGAAAAGGACTCATTTATCCCGACTCTCTGCTTTCTGTTCGCCAGCCAATTCTCTATCCATGCTAATACATTTCCTCTGACTCCGCGCACCTCTATCTCCTGCAGTCACCTTTTGTGTGGCACCTTATCGAATGCCTTTTGGAAATCTAAATACACCACATCCATTGGTACACCTCTATCCACCATGCTCATTATATCCTCAAAAAATTCTAGTAAATTAGTTAAACATGATTTCCCCTTCATGAATCCATGCTGCGTCTGCTTGATTGCACTATTCCTATCTAGATGTTTCAAGCATTTTCCCCACTAACCGGCCTATAGTTACCTGTCTTTTGTCTGCCTCCTTTTTTAAACAGAGGCGTTACATTAGCCGCTTTCCAATCCGCTGGTACCTCCCCAGAGTCCAGAGAATTTTGGTAGATTATAACGAATGCATCTGCTATAACTTCCGCCATCTCTTTTAATACCCTGGGCACTTACCCCATAAATCCAAAATGCGTCCTACCACATCAGTGGACACCACCCAACTGAAGATTGCGCAGTAAGAAGTCTTCTATGACGTTCGGGGTACGGCAAGCAGAACCTACAGAATCCAGCGAACCCCGAAATCACAAATCACTGCCAACTACCAGCAAAGGATCGGTGAGCATAGTCCCTGTTTGCCCTGGAGTTTAATCTAGTCAGTGTTAGGCACTGGGAGTTGGGAAGTATATTATTCACTGTAACCCCTTTGAATGTGTGATATACTGTTCTTTACTTGAGTAATTATAAGTTTGACATTGTATTATTTTCTTGCCTTTAATAAAATTGAAGTTCTTTTGCACCAAACCAGTTGTCTCTTGCACTTTATCACAGCTCCCAAATAAATCCAGAGTCTAGAACCCAGGGAGTGGAACGATTCAAACCACTCAGAAGGTCAGAGGTGAACCTGACCCCACACACAACCCCCTACAAAGGGCAGAGACACCTTCATCAGTGACCTCCACAGTACCCACCCTGGCATTGTAACGATGAAAGCGATAGTCAGATCCCAGATGTGCTGGGCCGGTATCGATGCGGACCTAGAGTCCTGCGTGCACAGATGTAATATCTGCTCGCAGTTAAGCAATGTACCCAGGGAGGCGCCACTAAGTTTATGGCCTTTGCCCTCCAAACTGTGGTCTAGGGTACATGTCGACTATGCAGGCCCGTTCTTGGATAAAATGTTCCTTGTGGTTGTAGATGCGCACTCCAAATGGATTGAATGTGATACAATGTCGGCTAGCATGTCCGCTGCCACCACTGAAAGCCTGACGGCCATGTTTGCCACACACGGCCTACCCAATGTCCTGGTGAGCGACAACGGACCATATTTTACCAGTGCTGAGTTCGAAGAATTCATGACCCGCAACAGGATCAAACATGTCACATCTGGCTTGTTTAAACCAGCATCCAATGGTCAGGCAGAGAGAGAGAGTCGTGCAAACCATCAAGCAGGGCTTGAAGAAGGTAACGGAAGGCTCACTGCAGACTCACCTATCCCGAGTCCTGCTTAGCTACCGCACGAGACCCCACTCACTCACTGGGATCCCACCTGCTGAACTGCTCATGAAAAGAGCACTTAAGACAAGGCTCTTGTTAGTTCACCCTGATCTACATGAACAGGTAGAGAGCAGGCGGCTTCAACAAAGTGCATACCATGATAGCACAAATGTGTCACGCGAGATTGAAATCAATGATCCTGTATTTGTATTGAATTATGGACAAGGTCCAAAGTGGCTTCCCGGCACTGTCGTGGCCAAAGAGGGGAGCAGGGTGTTTCGGGTCAAACTTTCAAATAGACTCATTCACTGGAAACACTTGGACCAAATCAAACTCAGATTCACGGACTATCCTGAGCAACCCACTTTGGACCCTACCTTCTTTGACCCCCCAACACACACACCAGTGGCAACCGACACCACGGTTGGCCACGAAGCAGAACCCATCATCCACAGCAGCCTAGCAGAACCCACCATACCAGGCATCCCAGCAAGGCCAACTGCACAGCAGCCAGCGAGGGCCCAACAATTGATTCACCAATACCAGCTTTCACACCGAGACGATCAACCAGGGCAAGAAGGGCCCCAGATCGACTCACCTTGTAAATAGTTACATTGTTGACTTTGGGGGAGGGAGTATTGTTATATATGTATACTTGTATATACTCTGTACAGTCACAAGAGGGTTCACCCCTGGAGTCCCAAGGGATCCCATAATCCCTTGGAAGCACAGGTATTTAAGGAGACCTCACAGGTTGGAGAGGCACTCTGGAGACCTGAAATAAAAGACTACGGTCACACTTTACTTTGAGCTCACAGTGTTCAGTCTGACTCTTTCTCCATACATAACAGCTTCCACTAGGCTTTAGCTCGTGCACTTTGCCCTTTGGTTTGTCATCCTCACCCCTACCATTCTTAGAAGAGAGAGTTAACTGCCAGATCATCCCCTCTTCTGTGGTCTGGGGATCCCTGGAATTGAACCACCCCTCTGCTTTGGCCTTGATCCCCACCAGGGTGCTCACCCATTGAGCCCTAGGCTCCCCCTGCAGCTGCACCTGGTCGGGCACCCCCGCACAGGCACTCCATTAGACGGGCCAAAGCCTGCCCGTGAAAGCCTCCCCAGCTAACTGCAGTGTCCTTTCCACTCGGGAGAAGGGACTTCCATCATTGAGGCCCATAGCCTCTAGGATTTCATCCTTTATCTCCTCTAATGTACTGTGCCCCCTCTTGCTACCCACTGAGAGCGACTGGTACAACCTACTATCCAGGGAAAACAAAAGTAATTTGGCTGACTCAGCTTCGTTACAATTATTGATCCCCCCATTTGCTCCATATTTGTAAAATGGACAGATAGGTTGCTCCATATTTGTAAAATGGACAGATAGGTCCCCTTTGCTGGTCAGTTTGGTTAGGTTAGAGACCATTGCCTGCAGCTGGGAGGTCATATACGGGACCACGAAGTCACTCTGTAGTGGTCCTTGCTCTTGACCGCCTACGGGCGCACCGTATTTCCACTGCCGGACAGGGCACATGGGTCCTGGTCCCAGCACTTCGGGCAGTGGTCGAGCATCCTCCTCTGCCTCACAGTCCTCCTTATCTTTCCCCTGCTCTTCCTCATCTACCCGGGCCATTCGCGGAGCTACCAAGCAGACCATCCCTTCGGCCTTAGATAGAGCATCAGTTAAATTCCGGATCTGCTCCTGGCAAGGACCATGATTGCCCGTATCAAACCCTCTAGTGCTGGCGACTCTGAATGCCACCTGAATATCCTTCAACTGCTCTTCCAGCGCCTTTACCTCACTCGACAAGTGAGCATTCTCCTCCCTAACCGCCCTCTTGTTCCCCTTTGCCTCAGTTACCTGGCATTGCAGGAACTCCTTATGGTTCCGGAAGGTTTCCTCCTGGTTTATTCTTCTCAGCTTCTCATCCATTAGCTGCGTGCATAACCTACTCCCTACTACAGCCCTTGCGTCCGACTGTGCCTCGGACTCCCTGAGCTCTGTCTCTAATTTACCAATCTGCTCATCTAGCAGTTGGACCTGTCTTTGTAGACAGACGAGCCATATCGCCTTTTCAATGCTGCGCCTATGCTCCTTACCCTCCGTCCATTCTGCCCCTGTGTCCGCTGGACGCTCAGCATGCAACAAGCCTAGCACCCACTTCTTAGTGATGTTAACCTTCTTAAAATCACATGAAAAAATCCCTTCCTCCATTTGGGATTTTTCGCCTGAAGCGCTGTCCATGACTGATTTACACTCCTTTAACCCAGATCTCTTCGTGGTCGCCATGAGATGTAAGTGGTTTTGATCCTATCACAATAGCTAAATGGACGGTTCGAATTGGCCCCACCTTACAAGAATTCAAGACCTGGGGATTATTATTCAGAGTGTAAATGGAATAAGTCACGGACAGGAATGCTTCGGTGAAAAATTGCACTTATTTATTTGGTCTAACATACACTGGCTAAAACCATGCACTACTGAACAAAATCACTGTCTCTGGAGAATAAGATCCAGGTTAAAACAACATACAGTACAACACTGAGGACTGATGACGCGCAGTAATTTCCTTGTTGCTATGGTGGAGTCTAACTCTCCCCTACAGTGAATTAGCCAGTCGCATGAAGCTCCCTCCCCAGAATAGCCCGAAAAAACTTCACTTCCAAGAAAACTCTGAGCCCTTTACACCCCACACAGCTCGCCTGGTGCTCTGGTTACTGGCTTGGGACACTCGCGACCATGCTCACCAGTTGCTTGCGATCACTCAGCTGGTCCTTCTTCTTGTCATGTCGGTCTTGGTGGAGCGAAAGAGAGAGGGGGAATGCTCGAACACTGCAGAATGCTCCAGAACGCTAGAGAATGGTGGAAAAGAATCTATCTTTAAAGGAGTCCTACTGCCCTTATCTCTTCTGCCAATCTTTGAAATCCTTTTGCTTCTAAGTACTCCGGTGCTTAGTTGGTGATGGGCCATCAGACTCATGTGTATTGGACTGATGGCCCTAGGTCTGGGACAATCTCTCGGCTTTTGTGCAGGGAAGAACTGGCCCCTCTTGATCTGGCCAGGCTAGTGGGTCCTGTCATGTATCCTACATGGTTACTGTTTGTACTATTACAAGGTGTGCCACCAGAGGGCACTGCAGTGGGAGACTTGTAGGTTACCTGTACAGGTGTGCCAGGCCTAGTATAAAAGGCAGGCCACCACGTGTGATCCTTACCCTAGAGTTACATTAGATAGACTACGGCCACTACAGTTCAAGCACAACATATTATCTCGTGGAGTCATTATTAGAGCATCTGAAGACATAACAATTGGCAACGAGATTACGGACCTTCATGCGAAAATGGCTAACCTTGGTACGTTGCAGCAGTTCGCCGATGGTGATGATTGGGATGCCTTTGTGGATAGGCTCGACCATTTCTTCACAGCAAATGACCTGGCAGGCGACAACCTGGCCACACTGGCTGTTAAGTGCAGAGCTATCCTGCTAACCAGTTGTGGGCCCACCGTCTATGGCCTCGTCAGGGACTTGCTGGCCCCAATGAAGACAATGACCAAGACGTACGAGGAGCTTGTAACGCTGATCCAAGAACAACTCAAGCCCAAAGAGAGCATCCTCGCAGCCAGACACCAGTTTTATACACACCGATGGCCCGAAGGCCAGGTGATCGTGAAATACATTGCAGAACTCAGGAGGCTGGCGGCACCGTGTGATTTTGGCGACCACCTCACCGAAGCGCTGCGGGATATCTTTGGCATCGGACTCGGACATGAGGGCCTTCTTCGTAAGCTACTGTCTGTAGATACCACAATGGAGATGATCCAGCTGAGACGACCCAAGCGCACCTTGCAGGCTCCAGTGACAGGACTCTGGAGGAAGAAAATAGGACCCAGAGGCGACTTCCCAGCTTTGGTGACGGAATCCGGGGAGAAGAGGATCACAGCAGTCAGCAGCGTGGATGAAAGAAAGATGACGCCCAAACCACGAGGTGAGGCGCTGAAGCAAAAGATGGCGGCGGCCGGACCACGAGCTGATGGAGCAATACGTGGCACCAAACGGAGAAGAGGATTGGGGAAAAGATAACAAGGCTCTCTTAAAGGACACCCACAACTCACCACACTTAAAGGGACAGTTCCACACTCTCAATCAATGTAACAGCAACTGTGAATTAGATGTAAAATGTGTAATTGATGATCAGAGTTGTGTACATGCAATAAGCAAGGGAAAGCCGTGCAATTGTGACCAGAGCTCCAGGTTATTCACAATAAGTAATGAAACGCTGTGCGATATAGGATTTCAACTGCATTCAGTCAATGCAACAAGCAAACACCCATCGGGAGCACACAGGTCCAGCAAGCTACCCAATGCTATAGCCTGTGTCCCTGGGACCAGAGTGATGCACCACGGAGTGTGGCCACAAGCAGCTAATATATACAAGCTGCAGAGCAAGCGATCTCAGGAGGGCAATGGCAACGGTATCAATACCCTGGCCCCGATTTACTCCCCCTTTCAGCACTTGATGGCATCAACCGCCACGAGCCTGAAAGAGCAAACTGTGCTAAGGCGCAGCCCCCAGATCCTATTGGCACCAAGGCTACACCCGAGAATGAAGGGTCACCCGCAACAGTTCTCCCAAACGGGACTGGGACCAGCCAGGATCCCAAACCAAATAACGCCCAGGCAAGTGAGTCAGCAGTTCCCTGTGCACTGCTAGACGACTGCTCCTCAGGGAGCAGCAGCAACCCGGGACGCAAGGAGAGGACAGGAAGGTCACAGGCAACTGTGAACCTGCCCGACACTAGAAGCAACAGCAAAAGTCCCGAGAGCAGGCAACTTGAGCCAACCAGGTTCCCACTGCCAGCACTGGGCACCACGCTGCCACCAGATTACCTGGGCAGCATCCAACAGTTCTGGCACTAGTTTGTCCTCATGCACCGGTGCTGTCACCAGTACTGACTCCAAGTATATTCCAAGTATGTACCTCACCATTCAAATGTACTCACCTCACCATGGTACCACGAATGCAATACTGTAAATGCAATTTTTTTTTTGGACTTGAATATATATGAATGTAATGAGCCAACGGCACAATCTGTATGTGGGGCGGGGGGCAGGGCGGGGAGAATGGAGTGGTCATGGACACACAAACATAAACCACCAACAACTCTACTGCCAACGAAACACCACCTACTCACCCAAGCTAGAGACGACCCTCCAAGGGTCAACCAGATAGAGCTAAGCTCAGAGCACAGTCAAAACAAATGCAATTTGCACTAAAGACTGGGGGAGAGTGATGACATGTATCCTACATGGTTACTGCTTGTACTATTACAAGATGTGCCACCAGAGGACACTGCAGTGGTAGACTTGTAGGTTACCTGTACAGGTGTGCCAGGCCTAGTATAAAAGGCAGGCCACCATGTGTGATCCTCACTCTGGAGTTATATTAAATGGACTAAGGTCACTACAGTTTAAGCACAACACATTGTCTCGTGGAGTCATTATTAGAGCATGTGAAGACATAACAGGTCCATTGTTCTGCTTCTCTTCTGAGATGGAGGTGAGAAGTGCCTTTGTATATAATGATTTTCCCAATAGTTTATGCACGCCTCAGATATCTGAGCCCCTTTCCCTTTGCTAGGGCGAACTCGTACATTCTGGATGACTGACAGTTCTTTGTCACAGCCAACTACCATGCGGTCTCTGGAGTTTTAACAAACCAGCCTTTTCACGTAGGGTATAGGGTGTATAGGGTGACCCCATCACAAAGTACCCTCAGAGAAATAAAACCTATAAAGTCCACGAAAATATTCTCGACTGAGTCCATTCTTTAAACAGAGACTTTGCAATCTCTCAGCTTCAAGCTGGAAGAAGGATTCTTGGCCATGTTGAGCCACAGATTCCAAGAGGTCACAGACGTATGGGGAGGAAGCTTTATCGTCCCACGGGTTTACAGGGAACATTGCTCATACCTCCACATCTCTGAGGCGCATTGCATTAGAAGGCTGCGCTTCCGAAAAGAAGTGCTGACAGAGATATTCCAGCTCCTACAGACAGACCTACAGCCTACCAACACCAAAGGGACTGTGCTGCCCATCGAGGTGAAGGTGACTGTGGTGATGACCTTCTATGCCTCCGGCTCCTTCCAGGCAGCAGCAGGGGATATATGCTGGATCTCTCAGCACGCTGTACATTGCTGCATTCGCCAGGTTACAAGGGCACTGGACGCACACAGAATGGACTTCATAAAGTTTCCAATGAGCAGGGACAGCCAAATGAGAGGCCTCTGGAGTTTGGATGATTTACAGGCTTCCCCAAGGTTCAAGGTGCCACTCACTGCACACACGCCGCCTTGCGAGCACCATTACACAATGCAGAGGTCTTCAGAAACTGAAAGGGATACCACTCCCTAAATATACAGCTAGTCTGCAACCACACGCAGCATATCCTGACAGTGAATGCCCACTATCTAGGGAGCGCACATGATGCTTTCATCTTGCGTGAGAGCAGTGCCTCACGATTGTTTCAGCGACAAAGTCAAGGCCAGAGCTGGCTGATCGGGGACAAAGGATACGGCCTGGTCACCTAGCTCATGACCCTCCTCCGGAACCCTGCCACAGAAGCCGAGCAGCGCTATAATGAGAGCCATGCAGCCACCCGCAACATCATCGAACAGACAATTGGGGTGCTCAAACTACGCTTCCGATACCTGGACCACTCTGGAGGCAGCCTGCAATACACCCCTCAACAGGTCGCCGAATTCATTGTTGTCTGCTGCATGAAGGGCCAGGCAATGCCATTGCCAATGGGGATTGCAGGACCACCTCAGGAGGAGGAGGAGGATGAGGAACCCATTGTGGCAAGACCACAGCCACAGAGGAGACAGCGGGAGATGTGGCCGCAGCAAGAGCCTTACGTCGGCAGCTCATCATTGACCGATTTGCTTGAATGGGGAAGGTGGGCTTGCAGCATTGATGTGCTATTCTATGCCACCATGCTGACTAATCTACAATTAATTCTGCAATGAGACACAAGACTACAATGGCAAAGATCAAACAAACATTTTTATAGACATCAATAATTAACAATGTTTCCCTCCCAAAAACCCCAAACTATACAATGGTTAAAATAAATGTAAATAAACACATGAATGGTACAATAATCGAGCACTAAATTGGTGGAGAATGGATGCAGCTGGCTTGAGAATGGATGGCACTGGCTGGAAGATTTTTGTAGGGCAGGGAGAAGCACACCGACTTCCTCGAACTTCACAAAAATCTTAAGAAAACCCACAAAATCTCCCTTTTCAGTCAGGCTTCCAGTAGTCACTTCAAGTACCTCCAGCTAGGCCTCTCAAAGCCCAAAGAAATAGGACTGGCATGCACTGCATGTACTTTGCTCATTTCACCTTGAAAGTTGTAATTGGGGATGTAGGACCCTGACTTTCATAACGAAACAGCCTTCCATCTGTTTTGGGCAAGAGTGCTAGGACTGCCTGAAAATTCATTCAGGTGGAAAAATGAGTGCACATGGTCCCCAACAGACTTTCAACGGACGGTTAGCAGTTGAAAGTTTCCCCATGATCTATAATGGTATCAGATCTAGTGGGTGAACTTACACAGTGATGGCTATTTTCATTTTCATCATGCGTTAGGAAAGCAGTGGGTGCAGCAATCAGAATAGCTGATGGATGTCACCAGCAAGTGGCCCACACCACCATGATAGTCAGGCCTCATTTACATGGAACTAGTGAGCTGCTCAAACAGGCAGGAGAATGGTGCAATGTTAGACAGTGGATGGATGGATTTTTTGAGGCATGGGAACAGTAAGCATTCTCAACCTGCTCCAGGACAATTCTCGTCAAGCTTGTATTTTGGCCTTTTTTGAGCAGCCTCGTTAATCCCTTTAAGGGTTGCGGATTTGGTCACTTACCACTTGTTGTCACTGGGTGGGGCTTGTGCAGTGCGGGTGCAATATGTTTTCAGTTCAAAATTGCATTGGGTTCATGCGTATATCATTACATAGAATTTACAGCACAGAAACAGGCCATTCGGCCCACTGGTCTATGTTGGTGTTTATGCTCCACAGGAGTCTCTTCCCATTCTACTTCATCTAACCCTATCAGCATATCAGTATAGGACCGCTATTTGCATATTGTAACGGTTATGTATGTGAACATTGTAACTGTGTAAGATTTGCCACCAGAGGGCGCAACTGTTGGAGGCCCAAGGGTCACCTGCACACCTCGTGCAAGGGAGTATAAAAGCTTGTCTGCCATGCTGCTTAGGCACTCTGGAGTTGTATTAAAGAGACTAAGGTCACATCAGTTTTAGCTCACAGTACTCAGTCTTGTGGAGTTCTTCCATATCTAACAATTGGCGACAAGTAACAGATTCCGAACTTTCACACGGTCATGGCTGCCGTTGGTATTTTAGAGAGATTTGTAGAGGGTGATGATTGGGAAGTCTTCATTGAGCGTCTTGACTAGTACTTCGTGGCCAACGAGCTGGATGGGGATGATAAAGCGATCAAGTGCAGGGCGATTCTCCTCACCGTGTGTGGATCCACAATATACAGCCTCATCAAGAATCTGCTAGCACCGGAGAAACCAGCAGAGAAGACATGTACAGAGTTGTGTCCGATGGTTGGGAACCACCTCAAGCCAAAGGAGAGCATCTTAATGGCCAGGTATCACTTCTATACGCACCACCGCTCCGAGGGCCAGGACGTGGCGAGTTATGTCGCCAACCTGAGGTGCCTTGCGGGAACTTGTTAATTTGCTGGATTTTTGGGGGAAATGCTGCGGGACTTTTTTGTGCTTGGCATCGGCCACGAGGTCATTCTTCGCAAGCTGCCGAATCCCTAGACCTGAGCAAGGCCATCATGATAGCCCAGGCAGATATCTTCCCAGTATTAAAGCTCACTGGCAAGTACTGTGCATAAAATAACGTCGCTAGCAGGCAGAACTGCATATGGCAGGGCCTACACATCTGTAGCTGCAAGACCTAGGATGACACAGAGTCTGCCATTGGGCGTGAATACACATCCATTAGCACCATGCTGGTGCTGCGGGAGTAATCAAGTCCATCAATGTCGATTCAAGCACTACGTGTGCAAAGGCTGTGAAACAATAGGGCACCTCCAGCGAATGTGCAAGAGTGCTGCGACTCACCATGTGGCAGAGTCGGCAGAGGTTGATCGATCTAGTGCGGATCACGCAGAACAAACAAGAGAGGCAACTCAACCTGAGGAAGAAGTGTATGGGGTACAAACCTTTACCACCAAGAGCCCTCCTATTATGCTGAAAGTCAAATTCAACGGTATTCCGGTATTAATGGAGTTGGACATGGGGGCGAGTCAGTCAATTATGAGCCAGAAGGCTTTTGAGAAACTGTGGAACAACAAGGCACAAAGGTACAAACTGAGCCCGATTCAGACAAAGCTGTGCACCTACACCAAAGGGCTCATAGCAGTCATTGGCAGTGTGGCAGTTAAGGTATCGTATGATGGAGCTGTGCATGATTTATCACTGTGGGATTGTATTCGGCGATGGCCCAACGCTATTTGGCAGAAGCTGGCTGGGAAAGATTCAATGGAACTAAGACGACATCAAAGCAGTATCTTCAGTGGATGATGGCTCATGCGCCCAAGTGCTGAGCAAGTTTCCGTCGCTATTTGAACTAAACATCAGCCAAGGTGCAGATCCATCTAATCCCCGATGTAAGGCCCGTTCATCACAAGGCTTGAGCGGTTCCATATATGATGAGGGAGAAAGTCGAGCTCGAACTGGACAGACTTTAACGAGAGGGAATCATATCGTCAGTCGAGTTCAATGAGTGGGCCAGTCCGATTGTTCTGGTGTTGAAAAGCGATGGCACGGTCAGAATCTGCAGGGACTACAAGGTAACGATCAACAGAGTCTCGTTACAAGACCAGTATCCGCTACCCAAGGCGGATGATCTGTTCGCAAAGTTAGCAGGGGGGAGTCGTTCACCAAGGTGGACCTAACTCCGCCGACATGACACAGGAGCTGGCTGAATCTTCGAAAAGATTGACGTGAATCAACACACACAAAGGACTGTTTATATACCACAGGTACCCTTTTGCGATTCGCTCGGCTGCTGCCATCTTCCAGAGGAACATGGAAATTCTGCTGAAATCGGTTCCGCGCACCGTTGTGTTTCAAGACGACTTCCTGATCACTGGTCGTGACACCACCAAACACCTGCACAACCTGGAAGAGATTCTAAGTCGACTAGACAGAGTAGGACTCAGGCTGAAACACTCCGTGTGTTTTCCTGGCGCCAGAGGTCGAATTTTTGGGGAGAAAGATTGCGGCAGACGGCATCAGACCCACGGACTCAAAGACAGAGGCCATCAAGAAGACACGCAGACCACAGAATGTGACGGAGCTGCGTTCGTTCCTGGGACTCCTCAACTATTTTGGTAACTTTCTACCTGGGTTAAGCATTTTGCTGGAATCGTTACACATGTTGCTACGTAAGGGTGACGACTGGGTTTGGGGTAAATCTCAAGAGACAGCCTTTGAGAAGGCCCAAAACCTACTTTGTTCTAATAAGTTACTTGTACTGTATGACCCGTGTAAACGATTAGTGCTAGCTTGTGATGCATCTTCGTACGGGATTGGCTGTGTGTTATAGCAAACCAATATATCGGGCAAACTTCAACCGGTTGCATACACGTCTAGAAGTCTGTCTAAGGCTGAAAGAGCCTACAGTATTAGCATTAAGAAAATGCACCAATACCTATTTGGACTTCGGTTTGAGCTTGAAACCGACCACAAATCGCTCATTTCGCTGTTCTCAGAAAGCAAAGGTATTAACACCAATGCTTCGTCCCGCATCCAAAGATGGGCACTAACATTGTCCGCCTATGACTATGTTATCCGCCACAGACCAGGCACAGAGAACTGTGCTGATGCCCTCAGTCAGCTACCATTGCCCACGACCACGGTGGAAATGGCGCAGCTCGCAGACTTGCTTCTGGTCATGGATGCTTTTGAGAGCGAGGGGTCACCCATCATTGCTCGCCAGATCAGGACCTGGACCAGCCAGGATCCTGTGCTGTCACTTATAAAATGTTGCGCCCTCAATGGGAGCTGGTCGGCCGTTCCCGGGAAAATGCAAGATGAAATTAAGCCATTTCACCGACGCAAGGATGAAATGTCCATCCAGTCGGATTGTCTCTTATGGGGTAATCGTGTGGTTTTGCCAAAAAAAGGCAGGGAAACGTTTATACGTGACCTACACAATACCCACCATAGTCATGATGAAGGCTATAGCCAGGTCGCATGTTTGGTGGCCCGGCATTGATTCAGACTTAGAGTCATGCGTACACCAATGCAACACATGCTCACAACTGAGCAATGCACCAAGGGAGACTCCTTTGAGTCTGTGGTCATGGCCCTCCAAACCGTGGTCCAGGATCCATGTAAATTTTGCTGGCCCCTTTCTCGGAAAGATGCTTTTAGTTGTAGTGGACACTTACTCTAAATGGATTGAATGCGTAATCATGTCAACCAGCACATCCACTTCCACCATTGAAAGCCTCCGGGCTATGTTCGCCACCCATGGCTTGCCCGACGTCCTTGTCAGTGACAATGGACCGTGTTTCATCAGCTCAGAATTCAATGAGTTTATGACCCGCAATGGCATCAAGCATGTCAGATCTTCCCCGTTTAAGCCCACATCCAATGGTCAAGCGGAACGGGCAGTCCAAACTATCAAGCAGAGCTTGAAACGTGTGACGGAAGGCTCCTTGCAGACCCGCTTATCTTGGGTTCTGCTCAGCTACTGGATGCAATCCCACTCGCTCACTGGGGTACCCCTTGCAGAATTGTTAATGAAGAGAGCGCTCAAAACCAGGCTCTCTCTAGTCCACCCAGATCTAAATGATCATGTGGAAACCCAGCGTCACCGGCAAAACATGTACCACGATCGTGTGGCTGTATCGCGTGACATTGATGGTAACGACCCTGTGTTCGTCCTGAATTACGGTCATGGTTCTAAATGAGTTGCTGGCACTGTCTTGGCCAAGGAGGGGAATACAGTGCTTATAGTCAAACTACTGAATGGACAGACGTGCAAAAGCATTTGGATCAGACCAAACTGTGGTTCACCGACAACCAGGAACAACCTGAAGAGAACACCACCATCATCGATCCACCAACACACACCCAACCAGCAATTGACCTCGCTATCAATCAAGAGGATGAACCCACCATTCCCAACAGTCCTGTCAGCCCAGCCGCGCCACAGTGCAGCAATGGTCACTCATGCCAGAGTTTGAACTCAGACGATGAACCAGGGAGCGTGGGGCCCCGGATCATTTCAACTTGTAAATAATTTGTATCAAAGACTTTGGGGGAGGGGGGTGCGTGATGTTATGTATGTGAACACTGTAACTGTGTAAGACTTGCCACCAGAGGGTGCAACTGTTGGAGGCCCAAGGGTCACCTGCACACCTCGTGCAAGGGAGTATAAAAGCTTGTCTGCCATGCTGCTTAGGCCCTCTGGGGTTGTATTGAAGAGACTAAGGTGACATCAGTTTTAGCTCACAGTACTCAGTCTTATGGAGTTCTTCCATACTTTGGCGGTGCAGGCTCGAAGGGCCGAATGGCCTACTCCTGCACCTATTTTCTATGTTTCTATTAACAGTAACAACTTTAACATCATGAAACATCCCAAGGTGCTTTACAGGTGTGTTACCAGACAAAATTTGACACAAACAGATGAGGAGATATTAGGACACGTGACCCGAAACTTAGTCAAAAGCAGGTTTTAAGGAACATCTTAAATGAGGAGAGTAGAGGGGCCGAGAGGTTTAGGGAGGGAATTCTAGAGCTTAAGGCCCAAACAGCTGAAGGCACGGCTGCCAATGGTGGTCCGAATGAAATTGGGGATGGTCAGAATTGGAGGAAGGCAGAGTTCTTAGAGGATTGTAGGGCTGAAGAAGGTTACAGAGATAGGGAGGGGCAAAGCAGTGGAGGCATTTGAATGCAAGTTTAAATTTGAAGTGCTTCTGGACCGGGACCATGAGGCAATGTAGGTCAGTGAGCACAGAGGCGATGGGTGAATGGAGGGTGGAAGATAGGATGCCAGTCAGGAGAGCAGGTAACAAAGGCAAGGATGAGGGTTTGAGCAACAGATGGGCTGAGACTGAGGCATCGGTAGAGACAGGCAAGTAAGAAAATCTATTCAATAACCTTAGTCTGACCTTTCACAGAAGAAACAAGAGGCCAAGCACTGCAAGATAACCCTCAACATTAGGCAGCAGCACAAGAAATTTACCCCATCACTAGCACTCAGCCAGAGAAAGAGAAGAGAAAGAGAGAGAGAGTGAAAGAGAGAAAGCGAGAAAAAGAGAGATGCACTCAAGGTGACGTACACAGTGTAGATGTGGAAGTGTCACTGTTGCAGTCATTGAACACAAGGAAGCCAGAGAATGTGGTAATGTAAAGGAACGTTGAGTGTAGGTTCAGGAAAAGTCTGCCCCCAGGTCCAAAGCATGTGAATGATATAATCAGGGGTCCTGTAATTAAGATGAGATGTGAGCAGAGCATCACACACATATGAAGACACTTGTACTGTCTCACATGGTGTGCAGCAGATGGCTAGGATAGTAGCAGAGGCAAGCCCCATCCTCTGTGACACCATCAGAGTAGGATATTCATTAATGCAGTACCTCCTGGAATGAGTGGCAGCTGCAGGTACAATTCCATCTGCCCCCCCCAATTAATACATCATTTACAATAAACATACATTCCTTTAAGGCACAAAAAACCCACAGGAAAAATGATCCAACCGTGGCTAACAAGAGGAGTTAAAGATAGTATTAGATCAAAGGAAGAGGCTTATAATGTTGCCAAAAAGAGCAGTAAACTTGAAGATTGGGAGGATTTTAGTATTCAGCAAAGGAGCACCAAGAAATTGATAAAGGGAAAATAGAATATGAAAGTAATTTAGCGAGAGACTTAAAAAACAGACTGTAAAAGCTTCTATAGGCATGTAAAAAGGAAAAGATTAGCAAAAATAAATGTGGGTCCCTTATAGGCTGTGACAGGAGAAATTTTAATGGGAAATAAAGAAATGGCAGAAAAATTAAATAAATACTTTGGACTGGATTTTCGGCTTTTCTGTTTTTGGGGCGATAATGGCAGAGGGGCAGGAAAGTTAGTAGCCGGGAATAATTTGCGCTTTAGTATGTAAGTTTGGGTATCTGGGCCCTGCGTCAGGGGGTCAGGGGGTGCAATGCTGAGGGAGGCGTTGTACACCTCTCTTGGCACTAGAAAGGGAAACTCCCGAGCTAAAGAGCCGGGGCCTGAACGCTCTGAAACAGGCTTGGGTGCGGGCGGGGCGGGGGTGGTGGTGCCGGGTGGGTAGGAAATCTAAAAAACCCACAGTAACATTCCTAAAACATTTCCCTCATCACTGCAACACAAATTGCACAAAAAATTAAAGCAAAAGACACTTGCACTTACTTTTGTCATCCTTTACCCCGTCGGCATGGCTGGACCGTTCTGATTTCCCAGGCGGTCATAGCGGGCACATGGGCCAGGCAAGAGCTCAAACTCAGACAGTGTCACAACTAAGGGCGTTGCACACCAAGCGCAACTCTTCCCAGCGGTCCTGCCCAACACCGCCGCAAAACCTGACTGGAGGATCACGACGGGCGCAGGAGACCTCCGTCACCTTTCACGCTGCTCCGGGGCGAAACCTGGAACGCAAAGGACCAGAAAATCCAGTCCTATGTGTCTATCTTCATGGAAGAAGCCACAAAAAACCTCCTGGAAATAGTTGAGAACCAAGGGTCTAGCGAGAATGAGGAACTGAAAAAAATTAGTATTGGTAAAAAAAAGAGTACTGGAGAAATTAATGGGATTGAAAGCCGATAAATCCCCTGGTCCTGATGGCCTACATCCTAGGGTTTTGAAAGAGGTGGCTATAGAAATAGTGGATGCATTGGTTGTCAAGTTTCAAAATTCTAGATTCTAGAACGGTTCCCGCAGTTTGGAAGGTAGCTAATATAACCCCGCTATTTAAGAAAGGAGGGAGAGAGAAAACGGGGAACTACAGACCAGTTAGCCTGACATCAGTTGTAGGGAGAATGCTAGAATCTATTATTAAGAACGTGGTAATAGGGCACTTAGAAAATAATAATAGGATTGGGCAGAGTCAACACGGATTTATGAAAGGGAACTCATGTTTGACAAATCCATTAGAGTTTTTTGAGGTTGTAACTAATAGAATAGATAAGGAAGAACCAGAGGATGTGGTGTATTTGGATTTGCAGAAGGCATTCAATAAAATGCCACACAAGAGGTTAGTAAAAACAATTAGGGCTCATGGGATTGGGGGTAAATATATTAGCATGGATTGAGGATTGGTTAATGGACAGAAAACAGAGAGTAGGAATAAACGGGTCATTTTTGGGTCGGCAGGCTGTAACTGGTAGGGTGCCGCAAGGATCGGTGCTTGGGCCCCAGCTATTCACAATCTATATCAATGATTTGGATGAGGGGGCCAAATGTAATATATCCACATTTGCTGATGATACAAAGCTAGGTGGGAATGTAAGTTGTGAGGATGATGCAAAGAGACTTCAAGGGGATATAGACAGGCTAAGTGAGTGGACAAGAACATGGAAAATAGCATATAATGTGGAGAAATGTGAAGTTATCCACTTTTGTAGGAAAAATAGAAAAGCAGAGTATGTTTTAAATGGTGAAAGATTGGGAAATGTTCAGAGGGACCTGGGTGTCCTTGTACACAAATCACTGAAAGTTAACATGCAGGTACAGCATGCAATTAAGAAAACAAATGGTATGTTGGCCTTTATTACAAGAAGATTTGAGTATAAGAGTAAAGATGTCTTACTGCAATTATATCATCATCATAGGCAGTCCCTCGGAACCAAGGAAGACTTGCTTCCACTCATAAAATGAGTTCTTAGGTGGCTGAACAGTCCAGTACGAGAACCACAGACTCTGTCACAGATGGGATAGATAGTCGTTGAGGGAAGGAGTGGGTGAGACTGGTTTGCCGCACGCTCTTTCTGCTGTCTGCGCTTGATTTCTGCCTGCTCTCAGCGATGAGGCTCGAGGTGCTCAGCGCCCTCCCGGATGCACTTCCTCCACTTAGGGCGGTCTTTGGACAGGGAATCCCAGGTGTCAGTGGGGATGTTGCACTTTATCAGGGAGGTTTTGAGGGTGTCCTTGTAACGTTTCCGCTGCCCACCTTTGGCTCGTTTGCCATGAAGGAGTTCCGAGTAGAGCACTTGCTTTGGGAGTCTCGTGTCTGGCATGCAAACTATGTAGCCTGCCCAGCTGAGCTGATCAAGTGTGGTCAGTGCTTCAATGCTGGGGCTGTTGGCCTGGTCGAGGGCCCTGGTGAGACCACGCCTGGAGTATTGTGTACAGTTTTGGTTCCCTTACCTAAGGAAGGATATACTTGCCATAGAGGGAGTGCAACGAAGGTTCACCAGACTGATTCCTGGGATGGGGAGATTGTCCTATGAGGAGAGATGGAGTTGACTAGGCTTGTATTCTCTAGACTTTAGAAGAATGAGAGGTGATCTTATTGAAACATACAAAATTCTTACAGGGCTTGGCAGGATAGATGCTGGGAGGATGTTTTCTCTGGCTGGAGAGCCTAGAACCAGGGGTCACAGTCTCAGAATAAGGGTTCGGCCATTTAGGATTGAGATGAGGAGAAACTTCTTCACTCAGAGGGTGGTGAATCTTTGGAATTCTCTACCTTAAAGGGCTTTGGAAGTTCAGTTGTTGACAGAGATCAATAGATTTTTGGATATTAAGGGAATCAAGGGATATGGGGATAGTGCAGGAAAGTATTGAGGTAGAAGATCACCCATGATCTTATTGAATGGTGGAGCAAGCTCGAGGGGCTGAATGGCCGACTCGTATTCCTAATTCTTATGTTCTTCTGGTGGCTTCCAGGCCAATGATTGCCTCCAACATGAAAGCATTTACTATTTGGAAGCTTTGGGAGACTGAATGGTGGGATTGATGAGAACCAGGTTCTGACCAAAAGAAAGAAAGGAAGAACTAGCATTTATATAACACTTTTCACATATTCAGGATGTCCCAAAGTGCTTTACAGCCATTAAGTACTGTTTTTAAAGCGCAGTCGCTGTTGTAATGTCGGGAAAGCCAATTTACACACAGCATAGTCCCACAAATAATAACGGGAGAAATGACCAATTAACCAGTTTTAGTGGTGTTGGTTGAGGGATGTTTGTTGGTCAGGAAACTTAGAAAACTCCCTTGCTGTTCTTCGAATAGTGCCATGGGATCTGTAGCGCCCACCTGAACAGCCATACAGGGCTTTGGTTTAACATCTCATCCAAAAGACAGTAGCTCCAACTGATATTGATACATTTTGGCCCATTTCACTCCCTCAGAAGTGTCAGATTATGTGCTCAAATCATTAGGTGGGACTTAAAACCACCGTTTTCAGACTCAGGTGAAGGTTCTTCAACTGAGCCAAGCTGACACTACAGCTCTTGGTATTCTGATTTAGAATTTATCCACCTAACGGGCAACAGTGCTAAAAACAGGGCTTTCCAAACCTTGCCAACCCACGCAACCCTACGGTCGCAGATAGAATACCCCCGTGCTAGATGTTTGAGCTTCAAAGAGCCAAATGGCCTTTTTGCATTGCTGCTTTTATTTGATGGAGGGTTATTTTACTGTTTGATACAAGGGAATGCCATAAAGTTTATTACACAATTGTCTCAAATTAATGTCTACTACATTACAATTTTATATATCCCTAAAATTAACTATCTTAGATTCGATGTTGTTGCAAGGAAGGCACTATAAAATACAAAATGTCCTCTCAGTGTAATGACCATACTTCACCCACAAGGCGGCACTCTTACACAAGGAAACAGCACCTACTTATTCATGTGCAAGTATTATGAAAATCTTTCACAGTGCTTTCTTACATTGATAGAGACAGCTACCGATTTTTTTTATTTCAACAGAATCTAGTTGTCAAGGTAACACAGATCTTCTTTCCTTACTAACCAACAGACTGGGGAGAGGGTTCTCGGTCTTATATTGATTCGCTTTGACCCATTTCATGCAGGTCAGCCACAAGGAAATAGGTCAGCCACAGCCTGGTGACTGCTCTCACGTTGATTTTCCCTCCTCCTACAGCAGCAAGACTGAAGTCAGGAACTTAGTATACTGGGGAATTGAAGCGGGATACTCCACTTTGGTGCTCCAATGTGCCTTCTCACCACATGGGTACACTCATGTCCTTTCCAATACTCAGTATTGAAATGAAAACAATCTTTAGAATACATGATGCACAAATGAGTTATTGACACTATCCCACACACACTGTGCATTAATGATATAATCCTAAAGTTTTGCAGCAGTCAAAAATACTGAATACAGCATGACTGCAAAGTATTAGAAAACATTATAAATATTAATAAGTTAACTGTAACCATTCCTGTTTAGTGTTTGTGTAATTTTCTCCCGAGCAAATAATTTATTTTGTTTCAATTTCTCATCTGATTCCTGTAAACCTAAGCTCACCTTACATCATAAGGCGAGCCGTGTGCTATGCTGGTGGGAGAAGCAGTGAGGTTGATTAATTCCTTTTAACCAATTCCTAAAATGAGTTTTTAATATTTTCAATGTCTACATTTCTGGGTAAAAGAATATTGAAAAAATGTCAATATAAAACCCGAATACAAAGTTACAAACCAAAGCACAATCCATGTGACTAATAAAACAAAACAAAGTAATGATAAAAGATTGGAATGGAGCTGACTCAGTCACAATGAGGTCAAACAAAGAGGAAAGACGATGAGAAATAGTACAGAAAATAAATGATAAAATGTACATGTTAAAAAGGAATCTTGCCGATACAAAAGTTGAATTGAACAATGGAAGAATACATTGCATGACTTATATATACATTTAATAATGGATGATGGGGAAGCTGTCATGGAGAGAGGTCAGGAGTGAGGATCTGTCCAATTTGATTGAACAATATTGAAGTACAACGGTTTCTCAGTAGATACAGGAGCATTCTCATTGTGCCAATGAGGCAAATAATTAGAAGCTTCCCCAGAGCAAACTCTTCCACTATCAGTGAGGGACAATTCAGTTCAAACATTGAAAGCACCAGGATTCCATGCTGGCATGTATTTGATGAACTCCAGATACTGCTTGACCTGCTAAGTATTTCCAGCATTTTCTGTTTTTAATTTGATGAAATGCAACTTCTTTTAAAAGTTTTTCATTTCCTTCATAAGCTTAATTGATTTCTTAAAGCTTATTAATGAAGAAATATGTGTTTTACAGTAATATTAAGATCTTCTGACAGGTCATCTCAACATGGTTCAAGGATTAATGAATATTAACATTATATTGGTCATATTCAATAAATTAATGCATTAGGAAAAATAGTTAAGAAAACAGAAAATTAAAAATCATAGCCAGGAAATTCATTGAAGCTGCTCCCACTCCGCCAGCATTCCTTCACCAAAAGCTTGAAGCAAATCACATTCTACGCACATAAACGGGGCTTCCAAGAACACAAGAAACAAGAGTAGGTCAAAGAGCCCCTCGAGCCTGCTCTGCCAGACAGTGAGATCATGGCTGAATTTCCACTTTCCCACCCTATCTCCATATTGAAGTAATGGCAACAAAATGAGAGCAGTTCCAAAGAATTACTTGGCCTGTGAGTTGAGGGAAGGGGCATATTGCTTCTGCAATAGGAACTTTTAAAAGAGAGACTACACAAGAAAGTTTCTCCTTCAGAATTTTGTATAAGAAACTGAACATTGTGGTTGGAAGGGCAGGTAATGAAGAGGACAATAATCACTGATCTGAGTGGGGCCTGCTCTTGTACTCCTACAAATGTCCAGCCATATAACAGACAATTTCAAAATTTCGCCCAAAACAGTGTGAAGTGGGCAAAGTGTCTGCTGTGCCCAGCTGATGGCTACAATGAGAGCCTCACCCAATTGTCATGATTGAGTCTCATTTCCATACTATTGGCGAGCTGAACTGATCGTGCATGTCAAGCAGCTTGCCGATTGAAGAGGAACGAAAATCTGGCCACTCTTGTGTGGAGCCCACTGATCTAACCTATGACTCGTGCTAAATCTGGCTCTTCTGTTGGATTCAGTGGTGATGTAAAAAATGTGACATCGGAGCAGACAGCATTTCAGCGATTCTGACTTGTGACCGTCATTCTGCCAATGAATGTATTTTTATATTGTAACTGATTACATATTAATTTTTGCCCATATGCGTACCCATTTTGGACAGCGGAGCCTGCTGCAAACACTGGACTCGAGTCCATCCATGAGTCAGTGGAGGAACAGATGGGGAAGAGCATTACTAATGTCATAGGCACAGGTCTTTGCCGTGCTGTTACTCTCTGTGGGAGAGAAGACGTCGGTAGGTATGAGAAAGAGGAGAATGAAAGGGGAAAGAGAATATGTGGGAGGGAGAGAGTAAGACAGGGAGAGTGTGAGAAAGAGGAAGAACAGAGAGGCATGAGAGAGTCCAGTCCAGGTTTCAGGGAGATGGTTGGTAACAAAATACATTAGAAGTAACATTGTCTGGTTGGCTGTTGAGATTCTTTTGCACGGTCTGTTTGTGCTGATTGTTAGAATGTCAGTTAGCAAGTTAGTATGTGATACCTGAAATTTGCTGTTCTTTGTCGGTATATAGTTTCTTTTTCTGATACTTGAGTTTTGACTAGTTCCTCATCCTGGCTCTATGCTGAACTCTCAGTGGCGGTATTAACCAGTATCAATACATCCTATAGCTTCGTATTGGGCAGAAAATTGCGGTCGGAGGCTTCCTTCGAACGAACGCCTCTGACCCGAATAAAATCGACGAAAATACCTGTTGGTCCCGGAGGAACGTAGGATTCTGGTCGGAGGCCTTCATTCGTTGCGCAGCGCACAGGAAGATGTCTTCCACGTACGGATGCATCTGCTGGAATCACGTAGGCCTGGACCACCAATCAGTATTGATAAAAATGGAAGCTCAGTAATGGGAACCCATACAAACAATCAATGAGAATAACGCCCTAAAACATTGAAACACAGCATAATAAATAAATAAAACATCTTACATAATTTAAAATGAATTGAAATTAAATGTAATTAAATGTTTTAGAAAAAAATATATTTTTTTGAATATTTTTTAATGTGTTTTACTTAAAATACACACCTTAATAGACAGGGTTCTTAATATAAAAATGAATAATTACATTTAATTTTCTATGTTTTAAAAGTGTTGCGCTAGTAAAATTAGACTATATGCCTGCTTTTACCAGATGTAAAAGTTTGAAGGACATTCGCTGGGCAAGAGTTGGGCAAATAGCCCAATCTCTGCCGCACGGACGTCCGTCCTGCGGGGATGCGAGAATCGATCTGATGAAATTTTGACAGATCGGAAAGGCCGGTTCTTGGTGCATTTGCAATGAACGGCGAGAACCAGCAATTGCGATGCCTTGCTGGGTGCGCAATTTTCGGCCCACTGTCTCTGGGGAAGTTTACATAGATGTTGAACATCCTCATTGCTTTATGTGGCAAATTCATTTTTGGAGGTCATAATTGCAAAATTTTATTAATTGCAAACATATAATTTTCATGATCAAAATCAAAGATATATCCCCTGTGAAGCCTTTCTCTAGCCTTAACATTATAAGAATATAATTCAAGCTCGACAGGGTAGATGCTGAGAGGCTGTTTCCCCTGGCTGGGGAGTCTAAAACTAGTGTCAACAGGATAAGGGATTGGCCATTTAGGACTGAGATGAAGAGAAATTTATTCACGCAGGGGATTGTGAATCTTTGGCATTCTCTCCCCAGGGGGCTGTAAATGCTCAGTCATTGAGTATATTCAAGACTAAGATCAATAGATTTTTAGGCATTAAGGGAATCAAGGGATATGGGGATCGGGCAGGAAAGCAGACATTCAGTCATGATCTTATTGAATGGCGGAGCAGGCTCGAGGGGCCATATGGCCTACTCCTGCTTCTATTTCTTATGTTCTTTTGTTCTTATGAGCCATGTTCCTAACCTGCAAATATTGTCAGATAAAATTTCAGAATTTAATTTGATCCAAAGGAAGTAACAGCCAGCATTATGGATGAATTGTTGAATATTATTAGAATGGATCAGAATTGGCTGCCTCTATTGTCATTGTTTGAAGAAAACTCCGTACAGTTCCACTTGCAATGTCTGAAGTGCAGGTCAACAGCAGGTCTGGAATTTCCTTAATGTAATTTACACTGCTGCTGTATCTTTAAAATAAAAGGTGCTACATATCCACTGGCCTCTTGAAGGAGATTCAGTTAAGGTTGCTGGTTATGCTCATTTGCACAGTTGTTGGTTCAAGCGTTGATGTAAAATAATGCAAGCATTCAACCACCAACAAACTGCTATTCAGCAGAACACTGGAGGACAAGAAGATGTGGGATCAGCTTTGTTCATCCCTGCTATACATCAAAGCCTTCTTTGGATGCTTGGCAGCAGTTTGGTTATCATCTTTGAAGGTTGGATTTGAAACAGCCATCTGGTTTACATGTAAATAATCCCATTTATAAGTGACGTGAGGATTTTCACAAGGATACAAAAAGTACTCTGCTGGGGAGAGGGCATAATGCTCTGTGTACAACTTGTTAAAACTCACAGACCTTCTTCACCATTTTTACAGCACACTTTGGGAAGGAAGTAAACACTTTACTATTTGTCTTCTTGTGAAAAAAGATGACAGTTATAGATGTCTCTTCACTGAATTGTTAATGTTAGGATAAATTCACATAAAGGAGTTGCGCCAATGCACAGGGGAGTTTTTAGCCAGGATGATTTGTACAGCTTCCTTGCAGCACAAATCGATACAAATGGGTATGATCTGATAGCTAGTACAGAGAAGTGGTTGCAAGGGGACCAGGACTGGGAATTAAATATTCAGGGGTATTTGACAATCTGGAAGGACAGACAGAAAGGAAAAGGAGGTGGAGTAGCTCTATTGATAAAGGATGGAATCACTGCAATAGTGAGAAATGATATTAGCTCAAGTGATCAGGATGTTGAAACAGTTTGGGTGGAGATAAGCAATAATAAGGGGGAAAAATCACTGGTGGACGTAGTCTATAAGCCCCCTTACAGTAGTATCTCTGTTGGTCGGAGCATTAGCCAGGAAATAGTGGGGGCTTGTAAAAAGGGAACAGCAATAATCATGGATGATTTTAACCTCCATATTGATTGGACAAATCAAATTGGTCAGGGTGGCCTTGAGGAAGAGTTCATAGAGTGCATAAGGGATGGGTTCCTTGAGCAGTATGTAACGTAACCAACTAGGGGGCAGGCTATCTTGGATCTGGTCCTGTGTAATGAGACAGGATTAATAAAAAATTTCCAAGTAAAAGATCCCCTCGGAATGAGTGATTATAGCATGGTTGAATTTCAAATTCAGATGGAGGGTGAGAAAGTTGGATCTCAAACCAGCGTACTAAGCTTAAATAAAGGAGATTATGATGGTATGAGGGCAGAGTTGGCTAAAGTGGACTGGGAAAACAGATTAAAGTGTAGGACGGTTGATGAACAGTGGCTTACATTGAAGGAGAAAAGGATGTAAAAGAAAAGATAGTCATCCATGGTTAACTAAAAAAATAAAGAATGGTATCCAATTAAAAACAAGGGTATACAAAGTGGCCAAAACTAATGGGAGGACAGAAGATTGGGAAGCTTTTAAAAGCCAGCAAAGAATGACTAAAACAATGATTAAGAAAGGGAAGATAGACTATGGAAGTAAACTAACACAAAATATAAAAACAGATAGCAAGAGTGTCTATAGGTATATAAAAAGGAAAAAAGAGTGGCTAAAGTAAAGGTTGGTCACTTAGAGGACAAGACTGGAGAATTAGTAATGGGGAACATGGAGATGGCAGAAACTCTGAACAAATATTTTGTATCAGTCTTTAGGTAGAGGACACAAACAATATCCCAACAGTGGATAGGGGGGGAGGAACTTAACACAATCACAATCACTAAGGAGGTGGTAATCAGTAAGATAATGGGACTAAAGGCGGATAAATCCCCTGGACCTGATGGCTTGCATCCTAGGGTATTAAGAGAAGTAACGGCAGGGATAGTGGATGCATTGGTTGTAATTTACCAAAATGTCCTGGATTCTGGGGAGGTCCCAGCAGATTGTAAAACTGCAAGTGTAACGCTCCTATTTAAAAAAGGAGGCAGACAAAAAGCAGGAAACTATAGACCAGTTAGCCTAACATCTGTGGTTGGGAAAATGTTGAAGTCCATTATTAAAGAACCAATAGCAGGACATTTGGAAAAGCATAATTCGGTCAGGCAGAGACAGCATGGATTTATGAAGGGGAAGTCATGTTTGACAAATTTGCTGAAATTCTTTGAGGATGTAATGAACAAGGTAGATAAAGGGGAACCAGTGGATGTGGTGTATTTGGACTTTCAGAAGGCATTTGACAAGGTGCCACATAAAAGGTTACTGCACAAGATAAAAGTTCACGGGGTTGGGGGTAATATATTAGCATGGATAGAGGATTGGCTAACTAAGAGAAAACAGAGAGTTGGGATAAATGATTCATTCTCGGGTTGGCAATCAGTAATTAGTGGGTTGCCACAGGGTTCAGTGCTGGGACCCCAACTATTTACAATCTATATTAGCGACTTGGAAGAAAGGACTGAGTGTAACATAGCCAAGTTTGCTGATGATACAAATATGTGAGGAAAAGCAATGTGTGAGGAGGACACAAAAAATCTGCAAAAGGACATAGACAGGTTAAGTAAGTCGGCAAAAATTTGGCAGATGGTGTATAATGTTGGAAAGTGTGAGGTTATGCACTTTGGCAAAAAAAATCAAAGAGCAAGTTATTATTTAAATGAAGAAAAATTGCAAAGTGCTGCAGTACAGTGGGACTTGGGGGTACTTGTGCATGAAACACAAAAGGTTGGTATGCAGGTACAGCAAGTGATCAGGAAGGCCAAGGAATCTTGGCCTTTATTGCAAAGGAGATGGAGTATAAAAGCGGGGAAACCTTGCCACAGTTATACAGGGTATTGGTGAGGCCACACCTGGAATACTGCGTGCAGTTTTGGTTTCCATATTTACAAAAGGATATAATTGCTTTAGAGGCAGTTCAGTGAAGGTTCACTAGGTTGATTCCAGGGATGAGGGGGTTGACTTATGAGGAAAGGTTGAGGAAGTTAGGGCTGTACTCATTGGAATTGAGAAGAATGAGAGGTGATCTTACTGAAACATATAAGATTATGAGGGGGCTTGACAAGGTGGATGCAGAGAGGATGTTTCCACTGATAGGTGAGACTAGAACAAGGGGGCATAATCTTAGAATAAGGGACTGCCCATTTAAAACTGAGATGAGAAGGAATGTCTTCTCTCAGAGGGTTGTAAATCTGTGGAATTCGCTTCCTCAGAGAGCTGTGGAAGCTGGGACATTTAATAAATTTAAGACAGAGATAGACAGTTTCTTAACCGATAAGGGATTAAAGGGTTATGGGGAGCGGGCAGGGGAGCGGACCTGAGTCCATGATCGGATCAGCCATGATCGCATTAAATGGTGGAGTAGGCTCGAGGGGCCGTATGGCCTACTCCTGTTCCTATTTCTTATGTTCTTATGTTCTATGTTAACATGTTGGCTTGCAGATGGGCTGCTGTGGTGAGTATGTTTTGAGTGATGCTACTTTTTTTGCAATGTAAACTTGTGTACTATTCTTTCATATTGTTTTGTAAATTAACCAATAGTAATTTTGTAGTGACAGACATGATTAGAAACATAATGATGCTATTGCATTCTCCATCAAATCACTGCATTATTCTCTATGGACTACAATGGCAACACATCTTGCTAATTCTACTTTTTCCAAACATTTTAGTCAAACAAAGGCAGATTAAAACCAAAGATGAGTATGATATATTCTTTAAGCTATCACAGACACACAGACTACAGGAACTTGTCATGTGACCTTTTATTATATGAGCAGTGGTTGCATTACATCGGTAGTTCACTAGGTGGAGCTTTAATAGGAACTTCCCATAATAGTTCAAAAGACCCCAAAATGATCGACGTTCAGTGACATTCATGGGAGTGGCTGCATTTCTGATTGCATTCAGCTTTCCCTTGGTTGGATGTAGACCACCTTTGTCTAATCTGTGCCCTTAGTACTCCACTGAGTTTTGAAATAACTCAGACTTGTGAGCAGTTACTCATACTCTGTGCTTCTTTAGCCATTTGAGCACTTCATTCAATCTGTTATTATGGAATTGCCTGTTTGGTGTTGAAATGAGTATGTCATCTAAATAACATACTACCCATTCAAGGCCTTGCAAAATCTGGTTCATCACCCTTTGGAATATGGCAGGGGTGGTAGCCTATTAAATTGCTATAGGTCTAGATGAGTATTTATAGTCAAGCATGACTTGGACTCTTCATCTTGCTCAAGTTGTAAGTAGGCATTTGTCAGATATAACTTTGAGAATATCTGGCCACATATCAGTGTTGTGAACAAATCTTCAACATTTGGCAATGTATTGGGTAGATTACCCTCTAGAACCTGGTTTACGGATACTTTATAATCATTACACAACCTTACCTTACCATCTGTATAACAATAATTACTTAGCTCTACGTTGGAGATAATGTTCTCAGTTTCTAGTCTTTTGAGATCTTGCTCAACTTTCTCCTTGAGTGCATATGGTATGGGACGTGGTTTGCAGTAAACTGGTCTAACGTCCTTCTGCACTCGGACACTCACCTTGAAACCTTGGATCGGACTACTTGTTTTGAGGAATACCTTCGGATATTGTTTGATGACATCATCCTTCAATGCAAATCTCATTTTAATATGAAAAATATCATTCCAATCTAGCTTCAGTGATCCCAACCAATTTCTACCTATCAAGGCAGGCTTGTCTCCTGCCACTACTTAGAGAGACAAGCTCTGAAACTGACCCTTGTATTTCACCAATACGGTGATACATCCTATCGCAGGGATTTGCTCTCCTGAATAGCCTCGCAGCTCTATCTTCGACTTCTCCAGTGGAAAATCACTCAACTTTGAGATATAACGATTCCGGTACTATGCTCATGGATGCACCAGTGTCGATTTCCATGGTATCCTGGTCCCTGCAATATCTATTTGGATGACGATACTTCGTGAATCATTGTTAGATACCCTCATGCTCCTGATGATGTGTATCTCCAGAACCTCCTCGTCCTGTTGCTTCTCTTCAATGCTATGTAGTCTCTGGTGATTTCTACTTCTAGCATTGAAAATCGGTTTACTCTTCATTCGGCATGCAACAGAATTACTCTGCCTTCACATATGGACAGCTTTGAGCAATGCGTTGTCCCAGGCACCGATAGCACGACTTCAATTCACTGTTACCTTGGCCAGTTGCTGAAACATAGAAACATAGAAAATAGGTCCGGCAGTAGGCCATTCGGCCCTTCAAGCCTGCACCGCCATTCAATAAGATCATGGCTGATCATTCCTTCAGTATCTCTTTCCTGCTTTCTCTCCATACCCCTTGATCCCCTTAACCATAAGGGCCATATCTAACTCCCTCTTGAATATATCCAGTGAACTGGCATCAAATAACTCTCTGCGGTAGGGAATTCCACAGGTTAACAACTCTGAGTGAAGAAGTTTCTCCTCATCTCAGTCCTAAATGGCCTACCCCTTATCCTAAGACTATGTCCCCTGGTTCTGGACTTCCCCAACATCGGGAACATTCTTCCCGCATCTACCTGTGCAGTCCCGTCAGAATCTTATACGTTTCTATGAGATCCCCTCTCATCCTTCTAAATTCCAGTGAATAAAGGCCCAGTTGATCCAGTCTCTCCTCATTTAACAGCCCAGCCATCCCTGGAATCAGTCTGGTGAACCTTCGCTGCACTCCCTCAATAGCAAGAACGTCCTTCCACAGACTAGGAGACCAAAACTGAACACAATATTCCAGGTGAGGCCTCACTAAGGCCCTGTAGAGCTGCATTAAGACCTCCCTGCTTCTATATTCAAATCTCCAAGCTATGAAGGCCAACATACTATTTGCCTTCTTTACCGCCTGCTGTACCTGCGTGCCCACTTTCAGTGACTGATGAACCACGACACCCAGGTCTCGTTGCACCTCCCCTTTTCCTAGTCTGCCACCATTCAGATAATATTCTGCCTTCGTGTTTTTGCCCCCAAAATGGATAACCTCACATTTATCCACATTATACTGTATCTGCCATGTATTTGCCCACTCACCTAATCTGTCCAAGTCACCCTGCAGCCTCTTGGCATGCTCTTCACAGCTCACACCGCCACCCAACTTAGTGTCATCCGCACACTTGGAGATATTACACTCTATTCCTTCATCTAAATCGTTAATGCACATTGTAAAGAGCTGGGGTCCCAGCACTAAGCCCTGTGGCAGTCCACTAGTCACTGCCTGCTGTAGGGGAGGACAAAAACCCCCTCATTTTACCCAGAAGGAAAAGGGCTGTGGGATCAGTCTGTGCTGTGATTTGAAACCGATGGAGGAAAACTTTGGGACACAAATGAATTTTATAGGGGCAGACGAGGCCTGCAGGGGATAAAAGGGGGTGCATTCATGGAGACCCCCCCCTGCAGTGTTTGGACTCATAGGAAAGGGAATTTAATTTGGAACTATCTACCAGAAAGTTTGAAATCCTAAAGTGCACATGGAAGAAACTACGAACTTTAATCGAATTTGGGATTTTTAAAAGGTGTATGTTGGGTCTGCAAGAAAAGGGGTGGAGTCAATATCAAAAGGGCCAGTTTGGACATTGGAACTAATCAAATTGTCTGGGAACTGTATACCCTCGAAACTTGCCCCTTGAAAACATTAGCATTTAAACAATACATATTCCACCACCTTTTTCCATCAGGCATAGAAATATCTGGCTCAGGCCAGACTAGCACAATGGCTACAGGAGGCCAATGCAATCAACACCCTTGAGTAGGTTAACATCAGTGGGAAAAAAACCCAATCTAAAACTGCTGCATTTTTCAAAATCAAAAAGTCCACCAATGAGAAGAATCGACTTCAGCAGGAGAGGCGGACTGGATAATCTGGCTATAAAAAAGGAGTTTCTGACGTAGTGAAAAAGAAGTGATGATTTTCCCTGCCCTCGTCATCCAACAACCACAACCAGCAAGCCTCTCGACACTGAAGGAAAACCAGTGTCCGAAGACACCGAAGATAGAAGAAACAAACCACCAGACTGCGGAAGGCACAGTAGTGAGTATAACCTCTAGTCCCCAGAACTCCCAAATCAGTTAGGCCAGGAAAGGTGGGAGGTTGGGCATTGTACTGCTAAACTGGTGTAAAGATTTTCGTTGGGTCCGTTTTAGTGGGATTTAGGGGGATTGTTTTGTTGGTGTATTGCTGTTTGTTGAGTTACACCTTGTCAAACAAATTGGAAGCCTAAAGCTCCTCTTGGAATCACCTTGTCTCAGTTCTATTGTATTACATCTCCTGATCGTGAGTCTTATGTCAGAACCGTGTAAGGGAAGCTAGGAGTGCCTCGAAAACGCTCAACTGTGTGTCATAGGCTAGGGAAGAAGGGGTTAGGAGTGTTTGACACTCACAGGTGCCTCACAGGCTAGGCATAAGCTGTGGGGACGCACGAGTCTCAAAACCTCCTTCATAAGCTGTGGACACAGTCTCTCCAGGGGTGCTCTTGCAGCACTCAGGGTACCTCACAGGCCAGGCATAAGCTGTGAGGGCAGAAGCCCAGAGAGAGACACCCAAGGCACAACAACAAACCTGTGAAAACCCCTTACAGAACATGGCGACCACGAAGGGACATAAGCAAACAGGAGATGTTAATATTACAGATGAGGTGATAAGAGAGGAAACTAAAATGGAGGAGAGAATTTCCTCATACATTTTTGGCAAGGTGAACCTCACCAAACCTTGGGTACATAACGGGGAACAAAGAAATGGCGGACCAATTGAACAAGTACTTTGGTTCGGTATTCACGAAGGAGGACACGAACAACCTTCCGGTTATAAAAGGGGTCCGGGGGTCTAGTAAGGAGGAGGAACTGAGGGAAATCCTTATTAGCCGGGAAATTGTGTTGGGGAAATTGATGGGATTGAAGGCCGATAAATCCCCAGGGCCTGATGGACTGCATCCCAGAGTACTTAAGGAGGTGGCCTTGGAAATAGTGGATGCGTTGACAGTCATTTTCCAACATTCCATTGACTCTGGATCAGTTCCTATGGAGTGGAGGGTAGCCAATGTAACCCCACTTTTTAAAAAAGGAGGGAGAGAGAAAACAGGGAATTATAGATCGGTCAGCCTGACATCGGTAGTGGGTAAAATGATGGAATCAATTATTAAGGATGTCATAGCAGTGCATTTGGAAAGAGGTGACATGATAGGTCCAAGTCAGCATGGATTTGTGAAAGGGAAATCATGCTTGACAAATCTTCTGGAATTTTTTGAGGATGTTTCCAGTAGAGTGGATAAGGGAGAACCAGTTGATGTGGTATATTTGGACTTTCAGAAGGCGTTCGACAAGGTCTCACACAAGAGATTGATGTGCAAAGTTAGAGCACATGGGATTGGGGGTAGTGTACTGACATGGATTGAGAACTGGTTGTCAGACAGGAAGCAAAGAGTAGGAGTAAATGGGTACTTTTCAGAATGGCAGGTAGTGACTAGTGGGGTACCGCAAGGTTCTGTGCTGGGGCCCCAGCTGTTTACACTGTACATTAATGATTTAGACGAGGGGATTAAATGTAGTATCTCCAAATTTGCGGATGACACTAAGTTGGGTGGCAGTGTGAGCTGCGAGGAGGATGCTGTGAGGCTGCAGAGCGACTTGGATAGGTTAGGTGAGTGGGCAAATGCATGGCAGATGAAGTATAATGTGGATAAATGTGAGGTTATCCACTTTGGTGGTAAAAACAGAGAGACAGACTATTATCTGAATGGTGACAGATTAGGAAAAGGGGAGGTGCAAAGAGACCTGGGTGTCATGGTACATCAGTCATTGAAGGTTGGCATGCAGGTGCAGCAGGCGGTTAAGAAAGCAAATGGCATGTTGGCCTTCATAGCAAGGGGATTTGAGTACAGGGGCAGGGAGGTGTTGCTACAGTTGTACAGGGCATTGGTGAGGCCACACCTGGAGTATTGTGTACAGTTTTGGTCTCCTAACCTGAGGAAGGACATTCTTGCTATTGAGGGAGTGCAGCGAAGGTTCACCAGACTGATTCCCGGGATGGCGGGACTGACCTATCAAGAAAGACTGGATCAACTGGGCTTGTATTCACTGGAGTTCAGAAGAATGAGAGGGGACCTCATAGAAACATATAAAATTCTGACGGGGTTAGACAGGTTAGATGCAGGAAGAATGTTCCCAATGTTGGGGAAGTCCAGAACCAGGGGTCACAGTCTAAGGATAAGGGGTAAGCCATTTAGGACCGAGATGCGGAGGAACTTCTTCACCCAGAGAGTGGTGAACCTGTGGAATTCTCTACCACAGAAAGTTGTTGAGGCCAATTCACTAAATATATTCAAAAAGGAGTTAGATGAGGTCCTTACTGCTAGGGGGATCAAGGGGTATGGCGAGAAAGCAGGAATGGGGTACTGAAGTTGAATGTTCAGCCATGAACTCATTGAATGGCGGTGCAGGCTAGAAGGGCCGAATGGCCTACTCCTGCACCTATTTTCTATGTTTCTATGTTTCTATGTTTCTACAAGCCCTCACTCGGGCAGAGCGCCCAGTGGATGCTGCTGCTCAGTGGACAGCAGGGAAGGACCACAACCACAGGGTGGAAAAGGCCATCTGGCTTATCTGCTTCACCCGCCAAGTCCGAAAGCTCGACCAGCGGGTAAAAGACTTGGAACAGAGTCTTCAAAAATCAGAATAGCTCTCTGCTATCCGGGCTGTGGTTGAGGACAACCTGCTGGCCGAATTAGCTGGGGAACAGCATAGGAACCGGCAGTTGGAGGAGACCTTCCGAAATAGCCGGGACTATCTTCAGTGTCAGGTCACTGAGGCCAAGGGTAGTGAGGGATCCCTCCGTGAACAGAATTCTCGGTACACCCAGAAAATTTGGGAACTGCAGAATAAATTAAAAGACGTACAGGCAGCCTATAAAGTGGCCAGTAGCAATGAGTTTGCAGATCACGGTCCCTGCCAGGAGAGGATTAAAACTCTCACCCACGCTCTATCCCAGGTAAAGGGGATGGTCGCCCTGATAGGACCCGGAGGGTCCACAGGGGACAAAGGAGAGTATTGGGGGGTAGAGGAGAATCCAAAGGCAAGAGGCGCCCGACCACCTCCTGAGGCACCGGTGGTTTGTCCGGTGGGGTACCAGGAGGAGCGGGGCACGCAGGTAGTAGCATACCCAGGGCTGGGGGCAGGACCAATGTGTCCCGTTTGGCAGCAGGGATGTGAGGCTCCAGCCGAGGGTCAGTTAAGGGCTGGATCAGGCGACCAGGCACTGTCTGCTGCACCGGGTATGGTGGGATAGCTGGAGGTAGAGGGACCAGCGCAGAAAGATCCTGAACCAGGGCGGATTGCCCGGTCAGGCAGCGCAAGTACGGTCCTCCACAGGGAGGTGGACAAGGTCGGGGAGTGCTGGAGAGCGACTTTATTATTCCCCATGGAGTTCAATCACTCAGGGCCATGGTGGCCCATTTGGCCAAACTCACTCGCAGCGGGGACCCGTCTATCCACTTCATGGAGGTGATGCAGGCAGGGGAAATTAATGGGTGCGACGAGGAAGAGACAGCCAAGCTGCTGCTCTTCTCTTTGGACAGCAAATTGTACCAGGCCCTACCGGCAGAATGCCGGAGGGGACAGCGTACATTTACTGAGGTCCAGAGGGCCGTCCTTGAGGCTATGGGCTTCGATGACGGCAGTCCTTTCGAACGGGTTGAAAGGACAAGGCAGCTCGCAGGGGAAACCCCGCAGGCGTTTGCGGACAGGCTGTGGGTGGTATACCACGCAGCCTGTGGGGAGCTCCTCGACCGGGCGAACCTTTCCGTGGTACAGACTGGCTGCTGGCTGAGGATGCTGGTGGCAAACTGCTTGCCCCGGCTCAAGGCCAGGGCAGAACTGTGGTTTGATTCCCGGGACCCCAACCTCACCGAGGAAGCAATGGTCAGGCAACTGGCACTGGTCCAATGGAATGGAGGAGGGGAGGAGGAGAAAACCTCCAAAGGTTGGGTAAATGAAGTAAAACCCAACCCGATTCCCAAAAGGGAATGGCATCAGGAGGGTGGCCGCTCGTCTGATAAGGAGGGAGTGTGCGACATGTGCGGGAAAGCTGGGCATATTAAAAGGGATTGCAGGAGCCCAGTAAAGAGACATGGGGGGAGAAGTTCTTTAGGAGCCGCCCAGAGTGGGGGAAGTGGAGTGAGCTCCTCACCATCCCTTGACGAGATAGTAGCTGCAGTGAGGACAGCACTGGAGGGGACTGGGAAGGTAGCCACGGCAACAGGCAGGGAAGCACCAGCAACCCTGCCAGTACAGAGGCCGTGATTAGCCCAGACCCAGCCTGCATACCCGTGCCCACTAGAATACGACCCCTGGGGACGACCCTGGGTCAAGATGGAGGTTGAGGGTGTATTGGGTACTTACCTTTTGGACACTGGTGCTTCCAGCACGATAGTCCATTCGGAGGACCCCGCAACCTCACCTCTATCAAACGGGGTGCCGTATCAACTAGTTGGATTCACAGGTAATGAGAATCCTGGGTTTTTCTCAGTCCCACTTGCAGTTCGTTTAGGAGCACTCCAAACACAATGGAAGTGCGTCCTGATGAACTGGGAGCAGGTGGGAAAAGGGATTTTGGGGGCTGATTTTATCATTGCTCGCCAGATCCTAGTAGACTTGAGGAATCGCTGTCTATGGGGCACAGTGGGCACGGGAGCAGAGGGAGAAGTCATGGTTATTGATAAGAAACAGGAAAAAGGGACTCTGTGTACAATGAAGCCAAAAGGGGGTTACGACCTGGAGGTTCTGGTCGGTAACACCCCGGCCGAGTACCGGGCCTATGTGCAAGCAAATCTTGCAGCATTTGCCACCCATAAACACGACTGTGGGAGAGTCACAGGAGTGGAGGTTAGAATAGATGGGGATCTCATGTCCCGCCCACAAAAGCAGTATGGCTTTCCCCGAGAGGCAGAAACAGACTTGGAGACAGCTTTAAGCTCGCTTGTCGAGCAGAGTGTTTTGAGACCCATAGCCACCCATGTCAACTCCCCGCTTTGGCCGGTTAGGAAACCGGATAATTCTTGGAGGGCTACGGTGGATTATAGGGTGCTCAATAAAAACATCCCAGCTTGTGCCCCCACAGTAGCGGCGGTTGTGGATCTGATAGGGGAAATCCCTGCATCCGCAACCACGTTCACAGTGTTGGACATATCCAACGGGTTCTGGTCTATCCCTGTACGGAGGGAAGGCCAGTACAAGTTTGCCTTCACCTTCCGGGAACAGCAGTATACATGGAGCTGCCTCCCACAGGGCTTTCATAATAGCCCCAGCATCTTTCACCAATGCATGGCGAACTGCTTAAAAGGTTTCAGCCAGCCACACCAGCTGGTCCAGTATGTGGACGACCTGTTGTTGTTCACAGACAGCAGTGAGGAACATGGTCCATTGCTGGCCGAACTGCTGGTCTTACTGAAGGAAGGGGGTTTTAAAGTTAACCCCAAGAAAGCCCAGATAGGTCTAGGAGAGGTAAAATTCCTGGGCCTGACGATAAGGGCAGGAGAAAGGGCCATTGATGAGGCTAGAAGAAAGGCAGTGCAGGAACTCCCTATCCCTAGGGATGTGTCGGGGTAAGGTCTTTCCTGGGAATCACTGGCTACTGTAGGGACTTCATCGAGGACTATGCAGCCACTGCCGCCCCTCTGCTCAGACTCCTACATAAGGGGGTCAAGTGGGAATGGGACGAGGGCTGTGAGGCAGCATTTGTCCATCTTAAGAGAGACCTGCAGGTAGCACCAGCCCTAGGGGCAATTGATGGGGGGGAGGAATTCTTCCTGGAGGTGGCAGCCAGTGGTGACAGCTTAAATGCAGTGTTGCTCCAGGGGCGAAACGGTCAGCTGAGACCAGTGGTGTACTCCTCCAGGGTCCTCACGGAGGTAGAAAAGGGATACTCCAATTGTGAGAGGCACTTGCTTGCCACCCACTGGGCAGTAAAGAGAGCTCAGATCTTTACCGGAATATCCCCCATTGCACTCCTCACCCATCATACCCCGACACAGATGCTGTTGGACGGGAGGATTAAGGACGGGACAGTGAGCAGTGCTAGGATCACTCGCTGGACCCTCCTCCTCTCCCAAATGACTTTAAAGGTCAAGGGCCTCTGCGAGCCTAGGCTCGCAGCAAATTTAATCTATCCAGGGCAGCCGCATCGATGCTCTGTGGAGGGAATATGGGACATTAACTTTGGATTTTGGGCAGGGATACACCCCACAGGCCGCGAGATCTACGTTGATGGCTCCAGTTCTGTGTCCGCGGGTACAAGACTCACGGGCTGCGGAGTTTGGGATCCCAAGGCAGGAATTGCCTTGGCTCTTAAACTCCCATGCACCCTGAGCGCCCAGCAGGCGGAACTCTCGGCGGTGATGTATGTGGTCACACACCCCGAGGAATTCCCTACCCCATACACGATTTGCTCGGACAGCATGTTCACTTGCAATTCGTGTACAGAGTATCTGGCGATTTGGTCACGCCGGGGGTACACCTCTGCGGATGGGAAGCCCCTTGTGACCAAACCCCTGCTAGAAAAGATGGGAGAAACCGGGGATGTATATATCCATAAGGTAAAGGCCCACTCCAAAACTGAGCCATGGGGGGAAGGTAACCAGCAGGCAGACCTGCTGGTAAGGGAAGGTGCTCTCACAGGTCACCCATGGGACCCATACGAGGCAGGCAGGATAGCAGCAGCAAGAAGGAAGCCAGGGACACAAGGGAGCGTAGGGGCGGCTGCGGCCCCGGACCTTAAAGTAGTCCAGATGCACGATCCGATCCTGAAGGCTGCCTTGGCTGCTATAAAAAGGGGGGAAAAGGCGGAGGGCCCATACAGTGCTGTAGATATTGCTGTGCGGGAAGGCATGTTGTTTAAAGGGGACAACTGGGTACTGCCGCCACAACACCGGAGGGAATTCCTTCAGTTGGCCCATGAGGGTCCAGGTGTGGGACACCCTGGGCCGGAATCTACCTGGCAATGGGTAGAAAAGGCAGGGTGGTGGCCAGACCTCCGGGAAGACGTCCGCAACTTCAGAAAAGGAAGGTGTCTATGGGACACGTCAGGCGGGTAGAGGGACCATGGCAGTCGATCCAGATCGACTACATCGGACCCCTACCGGCCGCCCGGGGAGGTTATAAATACTGCCTTGTCCTGGTGGATGTGTTTTCCAAGTGGGTGGAAGCCTTCCCTTGCCGAACAGGTACCGCGGTGGGGACTGCAAAAATCCTGGTGAGGGAGGTGTTCTCTAGGTGGGGTCTACCTCAAATCGTGGAGTCCGACCGGGGAAGCCACTTCACCGGCCAGGTGATGCAGGCCACCCTAAAGGTGCTGGGGATAAGAGCCAAATGGCATGTCGCCTACAACCCTCAGTCCTCAGGCCCCGTAGAACGCCTGAACCGGACCGTAAAGGAAAGGCTGCGCAAGGAGACGGGAGACTCACCGAACAAGTGGGTGGAGGTCTTACCGTTGGTCCTCATGGGAATCTGGGCCAGTCAGTTAAAGAGCACAGGGTACTCACCCCATGAGCTGATGATGGGCCGGATCATGAGAACCCCAGTGCATGTGTTGACGCCGGTTCTCACCGAAGGGCAGCTTCGAGAGGTGAACCGGGACCGGTTTGTCAGGAACCTGTTTGAACAGCTCAAACAGATTCACTGGCAGGCTGCTAGTAATATGGGCAGACAGCATCAGAGTAACCGATTGCTGCTAGAACCCAGCAAACACCACGAATGGGAGATAGGGGACCAGGTCATGGTGAGGAACTATGCTCGGGTCGGGGTTTTTGAAGCATTATATATGGGACCATACAGCATAGTCGACAAGGCTAATCCTATGGTCTATGTGGTTCGACTGCCTCGCCGGGTGAAGTGGTATCACATTAATCAGTGTAAATTGTTTGACCCCAAAAGAGGTAAAAAACAGAGGGGACGAGCAAGGGAAGGGAATCAGGCACTGGGGGAAGAACAGGCCCCGGTGGATTTGGAGGCTCCGGAGGAGGCAGCGGGCCCCGAAGCTCTATAGCCGGGACTGGTTCACTGCTCCTGCAAGGCTATCCCACCACTGGGTAGAGGTTCCCAGCCCACTAACAGAAGTAGGGAGAAAGGCTCTACCATTAGCAAGGTTCAAGGGGAAGCTGAACCTCCCATGGTGGATCAGCTGGGGCTAGCCCAAGAGGTGGAGGAGATGGCATTGCAGCCCATAACGTGGGACTCTGCACCGACAGTAAGGAGGAGTAACAGAGTGCCACAGCCTAGGGCGCCGTGGTCCCCTGTTTACATAGCTCCCCGCCCCAGACCGAGAAGGCGAAAGACAACAGGGAGGGTGCTCTGTTGCGCTAGCAAGGGTCTCCCACCGATTATCCGGGGCTCGGGACGGCCTTGGAGGGCAGCACAAGACTCATTAAGGGGGACCATACGAGCCCCTCAGCGGAGGGCATCCTGGTCCCCAGGGTACAGTCAGCCAAGTGGTCGACGACGCCTGTACAGTGACAGGATATAGCCTGGCCACCCGGGGACGGGTGGCGGTGTGTATATTTTCCATTCCTGTTTTGTTACTTTGTGTTGTGAGTATATGTGTTTAGGTAAGGCAGTGACGGTTGGGTACAGCATTTTTGTGTTTGGAACATGTTAAGTGGGCCGAGCCTGGAGAGATCTCTCAAGGCAAGGCCATGTTCTTCTTGCCTTTCAGATGTCAATACTTCCCTACTGGACGTTAGTGATGCTGGTATCGCTAAGGATCTGCACCGGGCACCGAGGGGACACCGAGGACTCCCTAGTTTTCGGATGCTCCGGGGGCAGAGCGCCGACAGTGACCACAGGAGAAGGGACTCCGGCGGCGGATGGCCGGGTCACCTACTCCCACGAGGGGAAATGGCCTGGGTGGTTGGGATCGAACTCCACCAAGTACTCCAACCATAAGGACTTTACCTACGGAGAGGCCTCCATCCCCTGCCCGGAGATCACTGTGGCCACTTCCAGAGTGAGAGTGACAGAAGGCAGGAAGGTATGCCTAACTTGCCAAGGGGACATACCTCTGGGACGGTGGTGGTGGCTCAGAAAGCTCAAGAGGGACATGGGAGACCGACACTCGGACTGGGAACGTCTGGATAATGATACCTACTGAACCTTCATGGGGTCATCTGGCGGGGTAACGGTGTGCTGGGAGAAATGGTGGGTGTACGACCAAGGAATTTATTTGTGTATGTGGGGATCCACTCGCGTGTGTTCAGAGGGGGTCTCCATTACTTTTTATAGGTGGTGGCAGGATGTCGAGGATGGGGTGGTATGGGATCACAGGGGGGAGGCGTGTGTGATCCCCAATCCCCGGGTACCAGTAAATGCCACCGAACTTGTAGTTCAGGAAAGAAAACCCCCACCCACGGCCAAGCCCACCGTCCCACACGAGTGCCCGACAACAACCAGGGGGCCGGGGAATGGTTTAGTGTTGGTCCCTACCGAGAAACTATTTTATCAGGGGGTACACTACGCAGTGGCATCAGTGGTGCTAAATCTGACAGAAGTCCGCCTACCTACGCGGTGTCCCCGGGAAACCGAGCTGTCTGCTGCGGGAGATGTTCCGGAAGTTCTATGAACTGGACTTCGGGGATGTCAAAGTGACAGACTTGTATAAACAGTGGGATAGGGCTGAACCGGGCAGGCAGAGGCGTGGCACTTTAAATGACATTCTTACGGGGTTTAACACCGGGGCGTCCGCCATAAACAGTTTGGATAACATGCAGTTGGCCCTCCAGATAAATGGGTTAAAGAATCAGCTGCGCAAAGTCCTGGGGGACGAGAATACCGTAGTGGGATCCGCGCTCCACGAAGAGGTGGCAATGACAGTTCACTTAAACGAGAATATCTCTCAATTGGAGGCGCAGGCCAGGGCTGTAAACGCCTTGATTCGGGAGGATAGAAACGCCTCCGATCAAGCCGCCCAAAATGAGGTGTGCGTGCTCTATAGGGCCTGGTTGCTGGGAGAGGGACGGAGTAACCTCGAGGATCTCAGACAGGGACAGGTCCCCTCCTGGATCAGCAACCAGCACTTAGCAGCACTGCACCCTTATGATAATGTTTTGAGTCCTTGCCAACTTCGTGTAGCGTCGGAAGCCTACCCGGTACCGGTGGACTGTGGAAAGTCAAATCATACCATCATGGGTGTGGTGGTCAGGATGCCCGTGATGGGGGCGTCCCCACGACCAGCACCCCTGTACCGAGTGGAGAATGTGGGAGTCATTCGAGGAGGGGTGCATGTTCGATTCCAAGAGGTCCCACCTTATGTCACAATGTGGGAGCATACTGTGACAGGTACAGACCTCTCGGGTTGTCGGAGCAGGGGAGCACAGGTAATCCTGTGCCCCCAGCACTTGAACGCTTTTGCAAGGCCACAATGCGGGTTCAGCACTGCTGGGGCAGAGCCTATCAATTGCACAATGGAGGTAATGGCCCCTAACCACATGCCTCCACAGGTAGCATATGTAGGCGGTGGGACATATTGTGTCACCACAAGTGCCCAACGGTATGAACACGGACCGGGAAGGTGGTGTCCAATACTGTACAGCAGCTTTTGCTTTAAACCCAGGGCAGAGGTTCAAGTGGCACACACCAGAATCACACCCATCCCTGAACCTTCCATGATTCACCTCACGGTACAAAACAACCTCAGCCATCTACAACACTATGTCGCCCAGTTTGGCTATCCCATTGCCCCACTACCTGAGAAACTTACAGCTCTCCTCCAGGCAGTGGATTTGTCTCAAAAACATTTTTCCACCATGGAGCAGAAAACTGAAATTCTAGCAGGAGAGATTGCCCAGATTAAACCCCCAGCATGGTGGGATTTGGGAATACGGGCAGACATACCTGTATGGATCCGGGTGGGATCGCATGCCTTCGTAATCGGCCAACTCCTGATTGTAGCATATCTGCTCGTTACAAGCTGTAAGCTCAGGAGAAAAAGAAAAAGAACGCAGTTCCTCAGGCTACTACACAGCCAGGAGAGCCGTTGCTAAACACTCAAGGTGTGTAAACAAAGCTTGACCGCGACATTTAGGCGGTTTTGTTATTTCCAGGGATGACTGCGTTTTTCATACATGGCTCCTGGGGAGTTTGCCGGGGAGGTTTCTTTGTTTTACGTTTGAGACTGCAATGAGACTCAATGTACAATTACTGCTGTAACCTTAAGTACATGTATGTATGTTGCTGTCGTGTATTGTAACCTGTTGGATTTCTGTGTTTTGTACCGCGTTAAAAGGAATTACGATATATATCGACGGGATCAGTTTAGAGTTAAACTGGGGAAAGTTGGGCAATTTGGGAGACCTAGGGTTTTCTCACCACCCTGAACTTTGACACACTCAAGTGGTGTCTGACTGTGTCAGATGGGGGATTATGTAGGGGAGGACGAAAACCCCCTCATTTTACCCAGAAGGGAAAGGGCTGTGGGATCAGTCTGTGCTGTGAATTGAAACCGATGGAGGAAAACTTTGGGACACAAATGAATTTTATAGGGGCAGACGAGGCCTGCAGGGGATAAAAGGGGGTGCATTCATGGAGACCCCCCCCCCCCCCGCAGTGTTTGGACTCATAGGAAAGGGAATTTAATTTGGAACTATCTACCAGAAAGTTTGAAATCCTAAAGTGCACATGGAAGAAACTACGAACTTTAATCGAATTTGGGATTTTTAAAAGGTGTATGTTGGGTCTGCAAGAAAAGGGGTGGAGTCAATATCAAAAGGGCCAGTTTGGACATTGGAACTAATCAAATTGTCTGGGAACTGTACACCCTCGAAACTTGCCCCTTGAACACATTAGCATTTAAACAAAGCCACATACATATTCCACCACCTTTTTCCATCAGGCATAGAAATATCTGGCTCAGGCCAGACTAGCACAATGGCTACAGGAGGCCAATGCAATCAACACCCACTCAAACCTTGAGTAGGTTAACATCAGTGGGAAAAAAACCCCAATCTAAAACTGCTGCATTTTTCAAAATAAAAAAGTCCACCAATGAGAAGAATCGACTTCAGCAGGAGAGGCGGACTGGATAATCTGGCTATAAAAAAGGGGTTTCTGACATAGTGAAAAAGAAGTGATGATTTTCCCTGCCCTCGTCATCCAACAACCACAACCAGCAAGCCTCTCGACACTGAAGGAAAACCAGTGTCTGAAGACACCGAAGATAGAAGAAACAAACCACCAGACTGCAGAAAGGCACAGTAGTGAGTATAACCTCTAGTCCCCAGAACTCCCAACTCAGTTAGGCCAGGAAAGGTGGGAGGTTGGGCATTGTACTGCTAAACTGGTGTAAAGATTTTCGTTGGGTCCGTTTTAGTGGGATTTAGGGGGATTGTTTTGTTGGTGTATTGCTGTTTGTTGAGTTACACCTTGTCAAACAAATTGGAAGCCTAAAGTTCCTCTTGGAATCACCTTGTCTCAGTTCTATTGTATTACATCTCCTGATCGTGAGTCTTATGTCAGAACCGTGTAAGGGAAGCTAGGAGTGCCTCGAAAACGCTCAACTGTGTGTCACAGGCTAGGGCAGAAGGGGTTAGGAGTGTTTGACACTCACAGGTGCCTCACAGGCTAGGCATAAGCTGTGGGGACGCACGAGTCTCAAAACCCCCTTCATAAGCTGTGGACACAGTCTCTCCAGGGGTGCTCTTGCAGCACTCAGGGTACCTCACAGGCCAGGCATAAGCTGTGAGGGCAGAAGCCCAGAGAGAGACACCCAAGGCACAACAACCCTGTGAAAACCCCTTACACTGCCATTCTGAAAAGGACCCATTTATCCCCACTCTCTGCTTCCTGTCTGCCAACCAGTTCCCTATCCATGTCAATACATTACCCCCAATACCATGTGCTTTGATTTTGCACACCAATCTCTTGTGCGGGACCTTGTCAAAAGCCTTTTGAAAGTCCAAATACACCACATCCACTGGTTCTCCCTTGTCCACTCTGCTAGTTACATCCTCAAAAAATTCCAGAAGATTCGTCAAGCATGATTTCCCTTTCATAAATCCATGCTGACTTGGACCGATCCTGTCACTGCTTTCCAAATGTGCTGCTATTTCATCCTTAATAATTGATTCCAACATTTTCCCCACTACTGATGTCAGGCTAACCGGTCTATAATTATCCGTTTTCTCTCTCCCTCCTTTTTAAAAAAGTGGTGTTACATTAGCAACCCTCCAGTCCATAGGAACTGATCCAGAGTCGATAGACTGTTGGAAAATGATCACCAGTGCATCCACTATTTCTAGGACCACTTCCTGAGGCCTTGGTCCCCAACTGCCTTTTAATTTTAACCTGCAGGCAATTCACCTTGGTTGTCTGATGACTGGGAATGGCATGAAATTCTCTGGGCTATTGGTCGGCCATATCCATCGACATAGAAGTCTGACAAGCTGAATCAAAAGTCAAGTTAGGGGTTGTCAACAACTTTCTTCTGATTGCTTCATTTTTCATCCCACAAATAAAGTGATCATGCAATTCTTGGTTTGAAAGTTTCCAAAATGACAGTGAATGGATAGCTTTTTTAATGCTACAATTTACTCACTCTTGTCAGTTAATTGAGTTTGTATTCTAAAACGATAACTTTCAGCAATTTCCAGGGGCTTAGGACTGTAGTGCTGTTTCCATCAGTGTGGCCTTTGGCTTGATGGGAACAAGCACATTTTTCAGTGTTTCTTACACCTCGGGGCCTGCTTCAGTCAAGAAAATAGCCCGTTTTCTTTCGAACACCGCCCGGTTACGATTTTCATCATTGGAGACTTTGACAATACTATTTGTGGTGAAAAACATTTCTCGGCACTCGGTCGCGATGGAACTCACCCAAGCTCCCTATTATTCCCATAGGCGCAGCCATCTGGAGTCTTCAGTTCAGCCAAGTGTGCTTGTAATTTATCTTGGAGTTTTAGCTGTGCTGCCAAGCAAAGAACCTCTCAAAGTCTCTCTGTTATTTGGCAGGAACATTCATAAAAAAAAATTCAGCTAGGTAATCCAGAAATTTGATCCTACGTCGCCAATGTGATATATTCTTTACAATATCAAACACACAGACTACAAGATAGCTCTACAGGAATGTCATCTGACCTTGTCACATGATCCATTTATTATGTACATCAGCAGTGGTTGCATTACATCGGTAGTCCACTAGATGGAGCAGTAGTCCACTAGGGGAGCTCTATATTACCAAGTTTATCAAATGTCCTTCTTTCCTACAACATTTCTAGAATTACTATTGGTAATCATTTGCTCCTCCCATTGAGAAATATCTTTTACAGATTTTCTTTTCCCAGAAATGTCTTTAGCTATCCAATTGGCTGCCATTTGCCATTGCAACTCATTCCAGTTCAAGGGCTTAAATCAAATATGGATGAGATTACATGAACACATCACTTAATTGTATCTCTATGGCACACAAAGCTGCTTTTGTAGTGTTGGCTCAGAAATGATGTGAGTAAAAGAAGCCAGCAGTGCTGCTATTCCTACGAGCTTTATGTTGACAAAGCCTCACACATTAATACCAAACATCTTGGGACTACAGTAATACAGTGATCCATTTATTTACATTCTAGTGACGAAGGTTACTGTTTCATAAGTTGCAAAAAGTTTACCCCCTGCAGCCTAACAATAGAAAAAGGCTCTGCCTGAACTCACTCCTCAGCAAACTAACATTTTAGTCATGAATGTGTAAAAGGGTTGCTAGGGTAAAATGTCTGCTAATTTTAATGTGGTGTGTGGAAGCTTGGTGCATGGAAGCTGAAATGTTTTTCTACATGACAATAAGTGAAGAAGAAAAGTATTCCAGCCAACAATCCAGTCACACTGGTGGAATTCCATTATATTTACATCTTAAAGGCCTTCGATAAGATATTGTATATTAGATGCATGACTAAGGTTCGAGCATGTGGAATCAGGGAACATGTAGCAGAATTGATAGCAAACTGGCTAGAAAACAGAAACAATAGGGATTAAAGGTAGTTATTCAGACTGGCAGAAGATGGGAGGTAGTGTCCCATAGGGATCGGTGCTGGGGCCACTGTCGCTCACCATTTACTAAAATGATTTGGACTTCGGAATTGGAAGTACACCAAATTGGGGGTTTGTGGGGTGGGGAGAAGAGTATAGTTAATACTGAGGAGGCCTGTGGCAACATACAAGACGACATTAACAAACTTGCAAAATGGGCATGTAAATGGCAAATTAATTTCAATTTAAACAAGTGCAAGGTGGTGTATTTTGCTAGGTGGAATAAAGAGGCCACCTACTCTTCGGAATAAATAGTCTAAATGTGGTAGAGGTGCAAAGGGATCTAGGAATACAGATACACGAATCATTAAAAGTAGCAACGCAGGTTAACAAAGTCATAAAAGGTGCAAACAAAGAACTAGGGTTCATTTCTAGAGGAATAATATTCAAAAGCAGAAAAATAATCTTAAACTTATATGGAACCTAGGTTAGACCTTGGAAAAAAATATTGAAGGGATATGGGGAATGAGCCAGGAGTGGGAGTAACTGGATTGCTCTTTGAAAGAACCGACGCAAGCTCGATGGGCCGAATGGCCTTCCTCTGTGCTGTATTATTTTATGATTCTATGATTCTCGACAACACCTATAGTACTGTTCACAGTTCTGGTTTCCATGGTACAAAAACGATGTAGAAGCACTGAAGAAAGTACAAAAGAGATTTACAGGAATAATACCAGAATTGAGAGGGTACAACTATCAGGAAAGATAGAATAGGCTTGGGCTCTTTTCTCCAGAACAGATGACCTGATAGAGGTCTTTAAAATTATGAAGTGATTCAGCAGAGTAAACGTAGAGAAGATGTTTCCATTTGTGCGGGTGTCGAAAACTAACGGCCATAAATATAAGATAGTCACTAATAAATCCAATAAGGAATTCAGGAGAAACTGCTTTACTCAGCGAATGGTGCGAATCTGAAACTTGCTACCACATGGAATGCTTGAGGCAAACATCATAGATGCATTTAAAGGGAAGCTAGATAAATCCGCTGGGCAGGCCACATAGTTTGCATGCCAGACACAAGACTCCCAAAGCAAGCGCTCTACTCGGAACTCTTTCACAGCAAACGAGCCAAAGGTGAGCAGCGGAAATGTTACAAGGGCACCCTTAAAGCCTCCATGATAAAGTTCAACATCCCCACTGACACCTTGGAGACCCTGGCCAAAGACCGCCCTATGTGGCGGAAGTGCATCCAGGAGGGCTCTGAGCACCTCGAGTCTCATCGCCGAGAGCATGCAGAAATCAAGCGCAGGCAGTGGAACGAGCATGCGACAAACTAGTCCCACCCACCCCTTCCCTCAATGACTATCTGTCCCACCTGTGACAGAGTCTGTGGTTCTCAAATTGGACTGTACAGCCACCTAAGAACTCATGTTAAGAATGGAAACAAGTCTTCTTCAATTTTGACTGCCTATGATGATGAGATAAATGCACGAGGGAGAGAGGAATAGAAGGATATGTTGATAGGGTGAGATGCAGTAAATAGAGTGGGAGGATGCTTGTGTGGAGCATAAACACCAGCATAGGCGGGTTGGCCCAAATGGCCTTTTTCTGTGTTATAATTACATAGAATTTACATGTAATATTTCTCATCAAATCTTTTGCTAAATGAAACACATCATTGTACAGATGTGAGCAATTACATTCGGTTTCCTTGATTTGAGTAATTGATCCTTTATCTAGATACCACAAAACCATGGACTCTGGTCTCTTGTGCATCCCCCCAACTTCCTTTGCCCCACCATTGGTGGCTGTGCCTTCAGCTGTCTCGGCCATAAGCTCTACAATTATCTCCCCATAATTCTTCTTCTCTCTGGAAAAGACATCCTCTACCCACAGGGGCCAGGAGGCCCTCCAGAAAGAAGGATGTGGGACCACATCGCCAAGGTGGTCACTGCCAGCAGCATCGCTCCAGGACCTGGCTCCAGTGCCCAAAGATGTTTCATGAATTCAAATGTGTGGTCAAGGTCAGTGAATGCATCTTCAAAAGCCGTCTCCTACCAACTGCACCACGAGCTTCACAGACTGCTCCATAACCCTGCCTCCTCCCCTTGCATCACTCACCTGCCAACAATCTATACTAAACATGAGGCACACCTCACCCGCTTGAAGGAGATGGTGCTGCCCATTCTTGGCAGGGTATGGCTGAGCCCATGACCACCGGCGAGGCTGAAAGAATACAAGATGCCGGTATCCTCATTTGCTATCCTCAACCCACAATCTCTTCTGATTTATACCTTTTATGTTGAAATTTGGTGATTGGTGGCTGGTGCCATCACCAATAAGACAGTAAGCAAGTGCCCCCTTTTAATGGGGCACAACCAATAAACTGCAAATTAAACCAAATTTAAATGAAACGTAACAAATTAAATCAGAATTTTGTTTCCGGGGGTGAAACACCCACAATTAAATCATGGCTGATCTGTACCTTAACTCCATTTACCCACCTCGGTTCCATACCCCTTGAAGCACCTACCAGTGCCCACTGGTCTCGAGTGCACCGGTAGATGCTGCATGCTCCATCTTCAGAGACATCTGGGAGTGAACATAGCTGTGGAAGCGAGGCAGGGAGTCAGACCGAATGACTTCCTTGAGTGCCTGGACCGGTTAATGGCCACCTTAGCTAGACCCAGGAGCAGTTCCACATGGAGGCCCTCTGATCTGCCTGCTCCCCTCCGCACTGGGTGCCCAAGGATACATACATAAGAATTAGGAACAGGAGTAGGCCATCTAGCCCCTTGAGCCTGCTCCGCCATTCAAAAAGATCATGGCTGATTTGGCCGTGGACTCAACTCCACTTACCCGCCCGCTCCCCATAACCCTTAATTCCCTTATTGGTTAAAAATCTATCGATCTGTGATTTGAATACATTCAATGAGCTAGCCTCAACTGCTTCCCTGGGCAGAGAATTCCACAGATTCACAACACTCTGGGAGAAGAAATTCCTTCTCAACTCGGTTTTAAATTGGCTCCCCCGTATTTTGAGCCTGTGCCCCCTAGTTCTAGTCTCCCCGACCAGTGGAAACAACCTCTCTGCCTCTATCTTGTCTATCCCTTTCATTATTTTAAATGTTTCTATAAGATCCCCCCTCATCTTTCTGAACTCCAACGAGTAAAGACCCAGTCTACTCAATCTATCATCATAAGGTAACCCCCTCATCTCCGGAATCAGCCTAGTGAATCGTCTCTGTACCCCCTCCAAGGCTAGTATATCCTTCCTTAAGTAAGGTGACCAAAACTGCACTCGGTACTCCAGGTGCGGCCTCACCAATACCCTGTACAGCTGCAGCAGGACCTCCCTGCTTTTGTACTCCATCCCTCTTGCAATGAAGGCCAACATTCCATTCGCCTTCCTGATTACCTGCTGTACCTGCAAACTAACTTTTTGCAATTCATGCACAAGGACCCCCAGGTCCCTCTGCACCGCAGCATGTTGTAATTTCTCCCCATTCAAATAATATTCCCTTTTACTGTTTTTTTTCCCAAGGTGGAAGACCTCACATTTTCCGACATTGTATTCCATCTGCCAAACCTTAGCCCATTCGCTTAACCTATCTAAATCTCTTTGCAGCCTCTCTGTGTCCTCTACACAACCCGCTTTCCCACTAATCTTTGTGTCATCAGGTGTGTGGAACTGAAGTGCAATCAGAAATTGAGGAACAGCCCCTTCAAATAGTAGAAAAGGGCCTGCAACCTCTCGCACTCTGTGAATACATGGAACACGGACTCCTCCAGGCCACAGAAATTACAGGCAGCCTGGGAGTCCATGAACGTTCTTCTGATTTACAAGCTGCACATGGTGTAAGCATGCACCTCTTACTTTACCTCCATCCCCTCACCACAACTCTACCATTGTGCCTTCCTTATTTCAAACACCCAAATATCTCCAGCCTGCCATGCCAGTGGTTGATCAAAAAGATGGTTAGGAGAGTGAAGAAAATGAAACACAGTCACTCGATTTCACACTCCCAGCCACTAGCTCCTCAAGGTTGTCCTGCAAGACCAACTGCAGTGTGTCCCCCCACTGAAAGTCAGCAGCCTTCCATCAACCATGCTGCAGTCACTGTATTTAGGATTAGGGTTAGTCACTGGGGTAGCACTGCATAGGAGGGAGGTCAACTGGCAAGGAGTCTTTAGCGCAGTGAAGACCACCTATGGCCCAAGCACCCAAGGCCCCACCCCACTGCTGGCCAAGAACGGAGAGGTACTCATCAAGGACAGAGAGGCAGTCAGTGCCCGCTGGAAGGAATACTTCGAAGATCTCCTTAACCGAGACTCTGTCTTTGACGTGAATGTCCTCGACTCCATCCCATAGCATGCCACCCGCCACCAGCCCAGCACAACCCCAGTCCGGCGTGAGGTTGAAAAGGCCATGCGAGAACTGAAGAACAACAAGGCATCAGGAGCAGATGGAATCCCCGCCGAAGCACTAAAACATGGTAGAGAAGCACTACTGGAGCAGATTCATGACCCCTTTTCTCTTATCTGGAAGGAGGAGAGCATGTCATGTGATCTCAGAGACGCTGCAATTGTGACCGTCTTCAAGAAAGGTGACAAGTCCGACTGCGGTATCTACAGAGGAGTCTCCCTGCTGTCGGCCACAGGGAAAGTCATCGCAAGAATCCTCCTCAATCGCTTTCTCCCTGTGGCTGAAGAATTCCTCCCAGAGTCGCAATGCAGATTCCGCCCACCAAGGAGCACAATGGACATGATCTTCACCACGCGGTAAATACAAGAGAAATGCAGAGAACAGCACCACCCCTTGTACATGGCCTTCTTTGACCTCACAAAGGCCTTTGAGACTGTCAACCGTGAGGGATTATGGACCGTCCTCCTCAGATTCGGCTGCCCTCAAATGTTTGTCACCATCCTCCGCCTGCTCTATGATGACATGCAAGCCGTGATCCTGACCAATGGATCCACCACAGACCCATTCCACGTTCTTGACCCTGGTCAAGCAAGGCTGTGGAATCGCACCAACGCTCTTCTCCATCTTCCTTGCTGCAATGCTTCATCTCACCCTCAGCTGGAGTGGAGCTAAATTACAGGACAAACGGGAATCTGTTCCACCTCCGCTGCCTCTAGGCCAGATCCAAGGTTGCCCCATCATTCGTCATCAAACTACAATACGCAGACGGTGCTTGCTTCTGCGCACACTCGGAGGCCGAACTCCAAGCCATCGTCAAAACCTTCACCAAGGCGTATGAGTACCTGGGCCTTACACTAAACATCCGTAAGACAAAAGTCCTCTACCAACCTGTCCCTGCCATACAGCACTGCCCCTGGGTTATCAAAATCCACGACGAGGCCTTGGATAATGTGGACCATTTTCCAAAGTTCAGGAGCCTACTGTCAACAAGGGCAGACATCGACGGCCTTCACTGTGCCAGTGGCGCCTTAGGTCGCATAAGGAAGAGAGTGTTTGAAGACCAGGACCTCAAACCCAGTATCAAGCTCATGGTTTACAGAGCAGTACTAATACCCACCCTCCTATATGGCTGAGAGACATGGACTATGTATAGCAGACACATCAAAACATTGGAGAAGTATCACCAACATTGCCTCCACAAGATCCTACAAATCCATTGGCAGGATAGGCGCACCAATGTCCGTGTTCTCGCTCAGGCCAACATCCCCAGCATCGAAGCATTGACCACGCTCGATCAGCTCCTTTGGACGGGTCACATCGTCCATGTTATGTATGCATGTCAATGATGTACTGTAACACTAGACCTGAATGTACCTTCACCCTGTATATACCATACCTGTACACCAGAGGGTGCTGCTGCTGGAGACCTAAGGGTCACCTGTACACTGCAAGTAACCAATTATAAAAGGGAGCTTACCTCTTAGTGTCCTCACTCCAGGAGCTGCAATAAAGGACTGCAGTCTGTACAGTTCAAGTGCTGTACCCCTGCCTCGTGGAGTCATTAACAGAGTGCTTGCATATACAATAGTCCGCATGCCTGACATGAGTCTCCCAAAACAAGCGCTCTACTGGGAGCTTCGACACGGCAAGCGAGCCCCAGATGGGCAAAGGAAATGCTTCAAGGACACCTTCAAAGCCTCCTTGAAAAAGTGCAACATCCCCACCGACAATTGGGAATCCCTGGTCCAAGACCGCAGAAAGTGGAGGAAAAGCATCCGGGAAGGTGCTGAAGACCTCAAGTCTCTTCACTGAGAGCAAGCTGAAGCCAAGTATCGACAGCGGAAGGAGCGCGTGGCAGCCCAGGCTCCCCAGCCACCCGTTCCTCCAACCACCGCTTCCCCACCTGTGACAGAGACTGTAGGTCCCGCATTGGACTCTCCAGTCACCTGAGAACTCATTTTTAGTGTGGAAGCAAGTCATCCTCGACTTCGAAGGATGGCCTAAGAAGAACTGCATAGGAGCACTAGGATAGGCAAAGGCGCAAGCAAGACAGTCATTAAAGGAATGCACAAGGGTGATTAGTTGATTTGTTGATGTAATATTGGATGGATAGAACAGTTTGCTTTGTGGTGGCTTTTATTTCAGCATTGTTGCCAAGAGGAGGCTGTGATGGTCAGTAACTGAGGGAAGATAAGGTGTAGGACAAATGTTGAAATGGGAATTGGGGTTGTGTTCACTTGTATTGCAGGAGGATGATTCGATCCCGGATTTCCCGGCCAGAAAGGGGCTTTCTGAGTTCGCTCTTTCCTTCCACTTACTCATCTTCTGCTTCCTCCACTTCTTCCCTCTCCGAGCAGCTTGTCCCTTTGCTGCCTCGGCTCCATCTCCATCTCATTCTGCAGCTAAAGGCGGACTGCAACTAGAGCCCCCAGGATTGGGAGCAAGTGGTGTTCTGAGAGGCCTTCCTTTAAGAGCCAAAGGCTCGATTTTCGCTGACTTTTCAGCGCGAATTGACCCTTCACAGCGGGATCCTCGGGCACTTCCACGTACCACCGAGGACAGGAACGGCGACGTGAAACGATGTGTGCAATGCCGTGGATTGCATTACTGTTGTACTTTCGGCTCTCTCCGGACCCGTACTCTACGCTCAAAATACCGACAGGGTCAAACCTGTGGTGCAGCCCTGCCAGCAGTGGTAAGTATGAAGATCTGCAAAAAAGGTAAGTTAAAGTTTTAATTTTTAATTCTTTTTCAGCAATTTAGTAGGTAAGGGTTTTGTGAATGTTTTTTGCAATTTTTCCCGTTTTTCCTCCCTCCCAAGGCCTCTCTCGCAGCGCTGCCGACCTCGGACTAAAGTTGCCGAAACTCGCAGTTTGCGCCGTGAATCCTTGTGCAACACTGACTTTACTGCCCTGGGGCAGACGTAGAGGCTGAAATTTCGGCCTAAAAACGGTAGCGCAGCAAAAATTGTAATTTTGGTGAAAAACTACCATTTTCACAGAAATCTGAAAATCCTGCCCAAAGCCTTGTAAACGTCCAGCAGCACTCCCTCACACTTTAACAACTTTTTAAATGTCTTACAACAAGCCACTAGTCCAATAGAATGTAAAGAAACCAGTATAGAAACAGGCACTAAACTTGCCTCAAAGTTGAGTGTGTCTCTTTAAGTGGCGCTGTTGCTGGAGTCCGTTGTACTCAGCTGTGCATGCTTTGAAGAGAGCATTAAAAGGAGCGCGGCATCCAAATTAGCAGGTCGCCAGTCAATTCAGCCTTGCATGCTGATTGGCGTCACAATCTGACTAATTACCATAATTACAGTGAGCGCAGGCAACGGCAGCGCTGCCGGACTTCCCAAAATGCCGGCCGCCACATTCCGCAGTGGAAGAGGGTAGAAGTGAGGCGGCCACCGCTTTTTCACCGAAACCGGCCTTATCAGCTGATGTTTATGGGTCGGTTGTCACTGCCTCCGTTCCTCTACTTTTTGTGCATCCTTCTCCTTCCTTCGCCTCACCATTGGGGCTCATGATCCTCTCCTCCTTTAAGAGCTTGCTTAAAGCCCACTTGTTTGACCAAGCTTTAGGTCATCCCTCCTAATATCTCTCTCAGTGGCTCAGGCTCCCTTTCTTTGCATATGCCTCTGTTAAGCACTTTGGGGTGCAAACCTCACAAATGCAAATTGTTGCAATTTAAAAGACAACTGTTTTTTATTTAGAATGTAATGCAATAGGATATCAAGTGGTAATGATCAACATCTGGCTAAATGACACCCCACCCTTGTAAGTTGGCAAATCAGCACTGGCAGGGGGGTGCAACAGAGAGTTCTAATCACTGCTGTTATGTGTGGCTGGCTGTTGATCACAAATCTCTGGTTTCTAAAGCCAAGAGTCTTTCATATCTAAATTATGTTTAATCTTGAGAACATTGTTTTTGCTGTCTCTGGGAGGTAGTGTCACAGCTGAAGTACAGCTGCTATTAGTTTTGGTGTAGTCACAAGTGACCTTGGATGGCACATAGCTGCTTCACCACCGTGGAGTCAAAGGTATTGCAGATTATTTTGACAGCTATCTTGGCTGCTTCAAGAGAAAGCTCATACAACAGATGATGCAACAAAAAGAAAACAACGCATTCTTTTACCCACATTTTATTTGAACTTCAACCTCCTAGAGTTCTAGATTATTTTTGCTACAGCTGAGTTGTTGACTGATACAGCAACCCCTACTGTGTCAGCGATATTACAAAAATTCACCAGTGCCTCCCTTGAATGAGGCTTCCAGTTTATTGGCAATTATTGTTTTGGGTGATTAGGCATCTGGTGGCAAATTGGTCCAGAAATTCGATCGTGCCTGAAAATGGGGAGGCTGGAGAAGCCAGAAGCTGCCTGCACACCCCCTCGCCATTCTAGGAGGGAGTTCGATATCACAAGCAGGGGGTGATGCTGGAGGAGATGTCACACAGCGTTTCTTTACACCATACTCTCCTTTTCCGTTCTCACTTCTATCTCACCCTACACACTCTGCATGACTGACGGCAATTATTTTCAGTTGCCGCTCATCTCTCGCTGCTTACCCTTAACACTGCCTGCAAAACAGGCGTGGTGCAATCCAATTTCTAAGCCATTGAGTGGTGCTCAAGAGTTGGAGCTCTGCCCAATTTTTTGTTGGCCCTTTCATCTCTGGACCTGGGCTCAAAGGCAGCCAAGACAGATGGAATGCAAGTCCCCATTATTATTCGGACTTCCTACGAATGCTTTCTGCTCACGCTGCATGCAAAAATCAGCTTCCATAGGCAAGTCTTTGCTCATTATGATCAGAAATTTGACCTTTGAACATTGGAAACTGTGGGCTTAAATTTCCCCAAGAGTTGCCCTGTTTTTTTTTGGAGTAAGTAGCTTTTTTTGGAGTAAATTAAAAATCACAAATTTCCCCATTTAACTTGCTCCAGTGTAAGTCAGTTAGTTAGGTTTTTTTCTAGTTTAGTTTGTTCTCTCCAAAAGGGGGCGTAACAAGCCACTTACACCTCTTCTGGCCATAGAAGCAAATTTGGCCAGCTGAAAGCTCCAAACTAACTTCGCCCAGTGTATATGGCCTCTTTTGTAGGCACAGAAAAACCTTACCGACATTTAAGAAATCAGCACAGGTAGCCAGAGATAGCAGGGGTGGGGGTGTGGGGGTGTGGGGGTGAGTGGGGGAGGTGAGCAAGAGGATTCTAAAGCACTAAAGACCTTCACAACATCAGCACAACATCACAACATCTTTAGCACAACAGCTGCACATCATCAAAAATAAATGAAAGATAAATCAGCTACTGAAAATAGAGCAGTCCTACCTTGCCGACTGAAGAATGCATCGGCTAGCCCTCCGGCCAGGGATAGGGGCGGCAGGCACACATTACTGTTGGGTGAGGGATTTTTACTTTTTACAGTTGTCCCTAAATGTTGCATGGTCCTTGTTGTGTATGGAGAAAGAGTCAGACTGAACACTGTGAACTCAATGTAAAGTGTGACCTTAGTCTTTTATTACAGGTCTCCAGAGTGCCTCTCCAACCTGTGAAGCCTCCTTAAATACCTGTGCTCCCAAGGGATTATGGGGTTCCTTTTGGACTCCAGTGGATGAGCGCTCTGGTGGCTATACAGAGTAAATACAAGTCCACATATAAAACAACACTTCCCCCGCAAAGTCAATAGTGTAACTATTACAATGTGAGTCGATCTGGGGTCCTTCTTGCCCTGGTTGATCATCTCGGTGTTAAAGTTGGTGTTGTTGAATCATTTGTTGGGTCCTCACTGGGCTGCTGTGCAGCTGGCCTTGCTGGGCTGCCAGGTGTGTTGGGCCCTGCAGGGCTGCTGTGGATGATGGATTCTGCTTCATGGTCAACCGTGGTGCTGGTTGCCACTGGTATGTATGTTGGGGGATCAAAAAAGGTAGGGTCCAAGGTGGGTTGCTCAGGATAGTCCGTGAATCGGAGTTTGATTTGGTCCAAGTGTTTCCGGTGAATGAGTCCATTTGAAAGTTTGACCCGAAACACCATGCTCCCTTCTTTGGCCACGACAGTGCCAGGAAATCGCTTGGGACCTTGTCCATAATTTAATACAAATACAGGATCATTGATTTCAATCTCGCGTGACACATTTGCGCTATCATGGTATGGACTTTGTTGAATCCGCCTGCTCTCTACCTGTTCATGTAGATCAGGGTGAACTAACGAGAGCCTAGTCTTAAGTGCTCTTTTTATGAGCAGTTCAGCAGGTGGGATCCCAGTGAGTGAGTAGGGTCTCGTGCGGTAGCTAAGCAGGACTCTGGATAAGCGAGTCTGCAGTGAGCCTTCAGTTACCCTCTTCAAGCCTTGCTTGATGGTTTGCACTGCTCTCTCTGCCTGACCATTGGACGTTGGTTTAAACGGGCCAGATGTGACATGTTTGATCCCATTATTGGTCCTGAATTCTTTGAAATCAGCACTGGTAAAACATGGCCCGTTGTCGCTCACCAGGACATCGGGTAAGCCGTGAGTGTCAAACATGGTCCCCAGGCTTTCAGTAGTGGCAGCGGACAATCTAGCTGACATTATCTCACATTCAATCCACTTGGAGTACACGTCTACAACCACAAGGAACATTTCACCCAAGAACGGGCTTGCATAGTGGATGTGTACCCTAGACCATGGTTTAGAGAGCCAAGACCATAAACTTAGCGGCGCCTCCCTGGGTGCATTGCTTAACTGTGAGCACGTATTACATCTGTGAACGCAGGACTCTAAGTCCGCATCGATACTGGGCCACCACACATGGGATCTGGCTATCGCTTTCATCATTACGATGCCTGGGTGGGTACTGTGGGGGTCATTGATGAAGGTGTCTCTGTCCTTCTTGGGGATCACTACTTGATTGCCCCACAGAAGGCAGTCTGCCTGTATAGACATTTCATCTTTGCGCCACTGGAACGGCTTTTATCTCTTCCTGCATTTCGACTGGGACATTGGACCAGCTCCCATGAAGCACACAGCTTTTGACTAGAGATAATAAGGGGTCCTGGCTTGTCCAGGTTTTGATCTGCCGGGCAGTGACGGGTGATTGCTCACTCTCAAATGCTTCCATAATCATGGATAGATCTGCGGGCTGCACCATTTCAACTCCCGTGGTGGGCAATGGCAGCCTACTGAGAGCATCGGCGCAGTTTTCTGTGCCTGGCCTGTGGCAGATGGCATAGTTGCATGCAGACAACGTGAGCATCCATCTCTGGATGCAGGCCGATGCATTGGTATTTATGCCTTTACTCTCGGAAAACAGGGATATAAGTGGCTTATTGTCAGTTTCCAATTCAAATTTTAGCCCAAACAGGTATTGATGCATTTTCTTTACCCCATAGACACACGCTAACGCTTTTTTCTCAATCATGCTGTAGGTTCTCTCAGCCTTAGACAGACTCCTGGATGCATAAGCTACTGGTTGCAGTTTACAAAATTATTAGCTTGTTGCAATACACACCCAACACCATATGATGACGCATCACATGCTAGTACCAAACGCTTTCATGGATCATACAACATAAGCAATTTGTTTGAGCATAACAATTTTCTCGCTTTTACAAAGGCATTTTCTTGGCTTTTGCCCCAAACCCATTCACCCCCTTTTCATATTAAGACATGTAGTGGTTCTAGCAGTGTGCTGAGACCCAGTAAGAAGTTACCAAAGTAGTTCAAGAGTCCCAGAAACGACCGCAGCTCCGTCACGTTCTGTCGCCTCGGTGCGTTCTCGATTGCCTCGGTCTTCGCGTTAGTGGGCCTGATGCCGTCCACCGCAATCCTTCTTCCCAAGAATTCCACTTCAGGCGCCAGGAAAACACACTTCGAGCGTTTTACCCTGAGCCCCAGGTTCTGCAGGTGCTCGACTGTGTTCCGACCTGTGACCAAGATGTCGTCCTGGAAGACCACGGTGTGCAGGACCGACTTCAGTAAACTTTCCATGTTTCTCTGGAATATCGCTGCTGCTGATCGGATTCCAAATGGGTATCTGTTATAAACAAAAAGACCTTTGTGCGTGTTGATGCAGGTGAGGGCCTTCGATGATTCCTCCAGTTCCTGTGTCATGGAGGCTGAAGTCGGATCCAGCTTCGTGACCGTCTTTTCTCCCGCCAGCATTGCAAAGTGGTTATCGGCCTTTGGTAGTGGAGAAACGATTGATAGTTACTTTGTAATCGCCACAGATTCTGATGGTGCCGTCTCCCTTGAGGACTGGGACAATAGGACTGGCCCACTCACTGAACTCGATCGGTGAAATGATGCCCTCTCTTTGCAGCTGGTCTAGCTCGATCTCTACCCTTTCTCTCATCATGTAAGGTACTGCTCTCGCCTTGTGATAGATGGGTCGCGCCCCCGGAATTAGATGGATCTGCACTTTTGCTCCTTGGAATTTCCCGATGCCTGGTTCGAACAGCAAAGGAAATTTGTTTAAGACCTGGGCACACGAAGTGTCGTCAACGGGCGATAGCGCTTGGACATCGTCCCAGTTCCAGCGTATCTTTCCCAGCCAGCTCCGACCGAGCAGCATAGGACCATTGCCCGGTACCATCCTGAGTGGTAGCTTGTGCAGCACTCCATCGTAGGAGACCTTTACGGTAGCACTGTCGATTACAGGAATCAATTCTTTAGTGTAAGTTCTTAGTTTCGTGCGAACTGGAGTTAAAACTGGCCTTGAGGCCTTGTTGTACCACAACCTTTCGAAAGTCTTTTTGCCCATGATGGACTAGCTAGCACCCGTGTCCAGCTCTATTGATACCGGGAGTCCATATAGTTCAACATTCAGCATTATCGGGGGGCAATTCATGGTGTATGTGTGCACCCCATATACCTCTGCCTCCTCTATCCGAGACTCTGGTTCGTCGAGGTCCTCCATGGATCCGTCCTCCTCTGCAACATGTTCGTTTGCAGATTTAACAGGCTTTGCAGCTCGCCTGCACACTCGTTGTAGGTGTCCCGTTGTTCCACAGCCCTTGCAAACGTACTCTTTGAATTGGCATGAATGGAAATGATGATCACCCCCACAGCGCCAACAAGGTGTTAATGGCCTTGCATTCATCACCCTTGATGGTGGACTCTGAGTCATCTGCAGATGTGCAGCTGCAGGTATGTGTGACCTGCCCTGTACATTACGATTCGAAAACAACATCACTTTGTTCACAGTACTTGTAGCAGCACTTGTGTGCTGAGAGATTTGCTTCGTATTGTCACTGGTGGCAATGAATGCATGGGCTATCACTATGGCCTTCCTCAAGGTTGAGGTCTCTACAGTCAAAAGCTTGCGAAGTGTGGTTTCATGGCCAATGCCAAGCACAAAAAAGTCTCTGAGCATGTGCTCCAAATATCCTTCAAATTCGCAATGTCCTGAAAGGCGTCTTAGCTCGGCGACATAACTCGCCACTTCCTGGTCTTCAGACCTTTTGTAGGTGTAGAAACGGTACCTCGCCATCAGAATGCTTTCCTTCGGGTTCAAATGCTCTCGGACCAGTGTGCACAAATTATTGTATGATTTCTCCGTGGGTTTCACTGGAGTGAGCAGATTCTTCATGAGGCCATACGTTGGTGCCCCACAGATGGTGATGAGGATCGCCCTTCGTTTGGCAGCGCTCACTTCCCCATCTAGCTCGTTGGCCACGAAGTATTGGTCGAGTCACTCCACAAAAGTTTCCTAATCATCTCCCTCCGAGAATTTCTCCAGGATGCCCACTGTTCTCTGCATCTTTGGATTCGCTATCTGTATCTCGTCACCAGTTGTTGTGTATGGAGAAAGAGTCAGATTGAACACTGTGAGCTCAAAGTAAAGCGTGACCGTAGTCTTTTACTGCAGGTCTCCAGACTGCCTCTCCAACCTGTGAAGCCTCCTTAAATACCTGTGCTCCCAAGGGATTATGGGGTCCCTTGGGACTCCAGAGGATGAGCCCTCTGGTGGCTTTGCAGAGTAAATACAAGTCCACATATATAACAGTCCTAATGGAGCATGATTCAGTTTTAATGCAAAATATCTTTTACTGGATATTTTACAGTGCACTTCAATGACAACAACAACAACAACAACAAAGAAAGGCTGCACCCATCCCTCACCCACATATCGGGGAAAGTGCACTTCCTCATAGGGTCAGTGATGGTGATGGTGGTGGGGCGGGGTTGCGGGCCCGGCTTGGGTCTGACCGGTTTGCTGGTGCGTGGATTGAAGTGGGAGTGGCATTTGAGTATCCGGCTTTTGCGCCCTTACTGCAGAAGCTAGCACACCCTCTGAAATGCCTGCCCTCATTTCCCGTCTTAGTGCTGAGATTTCACCCGACAGTGTCGCTACCTCATCACGCACCCCACTGACAGCTGCCACGAGTGATCTTGTAAGGGCATTGGTCTCCTCATCCAATGACACAACCTGATTAACCTCTGCTGTGGGCTGCATCTCAGGAGATACTGGTCAGCTTCTCCTTCCCCTCGCCGTGGGTCTGCCTAGTGGCACCCCTCCAGTGCGAGGCGCAGGCTGGGACGGTGGGGCACTGGGTGTCCCAAGATGCATTTCACGACCGCCACTGGGACCCACGACCTCGGAAGGTGTGAACCCATGGAATGTCGCCGAGGAGCTCATGGAGGTTTCTGGCAGTGTGATGCCCTGTACTGTGGCCTGATCCATATCGCGGTCAGCATTCTCCCGTGCACACATTTCCATGGACCCCTCCTCCCCCCACCCGCCTTGGTCTGTAGCGCACGCATCTGGATCTTCTGGTGGATATTCAGGATGTTAAGGAGCGTCTTCTTCTTCTGCAAAATACAACAGAACAGTCAAATGGTTAGCAGCACAGGAGGGGGCAGGATGGGTGGTATGAGTAGTCTGACGCGTAGCAGGCCAGTCAGCAGGTTGATTTGAAGGGCGACTATACATTTTAATGACTCACCCTCACCCTCGCGTGTGGATCCAGCTTGTGCAGAGCTGATTCTTTTTCTGCCGGTGTGACTCAGCAAGGCAGTAATCCTCTGTTCCAGGGCTGACAGTTGGTGCAGATTTGGCGGACCTCCTCCTGTTCTAAGTCTTTCCCTTTTGTTGTGGGCCAATTTCTTCTGCAAAGTTGAAAATATTAATTTTCACACATGGTGCGCTTGTGATGGGTGGGACACATACAGATGGTCACATTTTCAATTGCAATTCAATTTAAAGATGAAGATATTACTTACACTCACTACTTGACCAATGTCCTGCCATTTCTTCTTGCACTGGCTTCCAGATCTTGCGGTATTGACCCCTGCGGAGTATTCTTCTACAACTAGGTTCCATCTTCTTCTCATTTCCTTGGGTGAAACTTTTGACTGACCGCTCTTGCTGATATCCAGCTCCAGCCATTTCTCCTCAATGACCGTCACTAGTTTCTCCACTTCCTCATGGAGGAAATTCTTTGTTCATCTTGCACGCTCTTGCGCCATTCTTGTATTGGACTCACACTCAGGTAATGTTCAAAAATCACATCTCACCTTTCTTCCACCTATCTCGCATTCCTTTCCACTCCCTCAACCATACAAAAATCAATATTTAAACCTTACCTTTATATATGCTCCATTACCAATGATACTGAGGACGCTCTCCCTTTAATTGGCCGATTGCCAAGCTTCCTGTTGCACTGTGCATGCACGCACGCTCAAACAGACATGCGCCCCCCTGCTGGCACTCCACAAGACGCTGGGCCCAAGCCCCGCCCCCCTGCCGGCCGCGCTGAGCAAGCGCGGCCAAAGCTCCGCCCCCCGCAGGCTCTGCAGCACCACGCCGATGGATCCAGACAATGAGGGAGCGGCCAAATTAACAGGTAAATATTGGGGGTTTTTCTGCCCCAAAAAGTCGCCGTCCCACCCCTAACTACGCCAATCTGGGTGGCTGGGGAAATTTGGGCCCTGTAACTCCTGATTTCTGAAGTTTGTGGCATGTAACATCCTGACACATCATATGGTTCATGCTGAAAATAACAGTTCAAAGTATATTAAGAGACAGAAGCAAAATTGATAGGTTAGCAGATTCATTTACAATAATAGAAAACTTGATTACTCACCAGTAGCTTGGAATAATAGATCCACCTGAGAATAATAATAATAAGAAATCCAGCATCGAAGCAATGACCACATTCGACCAGCTCCGTTGGGTGGGCCACATCGTCCACATGCCCGACATGAGACTCCCTAAGCAAGTGCTTTACTCGGAACTCCTACATGGCAAGCAAGGCCCAGGTGGGCAGAGGAAACGCTTTAAGGACACCCTTAAAGTCTCCTTGATAAAGTGTAACATCCCCACCGGCACCTGGGAATCCCTGGCTCAAGACCGTCCAAAGTAGAGGAAGAGCATCCGAGAGGCCGCTGAGCATCTCTAGTCTCCTCGCCAAGAGCATGCAGAAACCAAGTGCAGACAGCGGAAGGAGTGTGCGGCAAACCAGGCTCCCCACCCATTATTTCCTTCAACCACTGTCTACCCCACCTGTTACAAGGACTGTAATTTCCACATTGGACTGTACAGCCACCAGAGAACTCACTTTTAGAGTGGAAGTAAGTCTTCCTCGATTTCACGGGACTGCCTATGATGATGATGATGACAATAATAGAATGATACAGCAGAGAAAGGCCATTTGGCCAATCGTGCCTGTGCCAGCTCTTTGAAAGTGCTCTCCAATTATTTCCACTCCCCAGCTCTTTTCTCATAGCCCTACAATTTTTTCCACTTCAAGTATTTATTCAATTCTCTTTTGAAAGTGGCCCAGAAATTCCTCTCGAGGTCTTCCCGCGGGCAAACCACTGTAGAAAGGACAGAAAATGCGCACTTACCTTAAGCTGCTAGGCCTGCTTGAGATCCTGGTCGGGAGGCCTCTCATGACTGCGTGTTGCAGCGCATGCACATAGGGACATGCACAGGCCTGGAGCTGGAGTCACGTGGCTCTGGCAGCCAATCAAGTGTATTATATTCTCATTCATAGTAACAGGAATTCCGTAAGTCCGGAACTCCTATTACTATGAATGAGAAACCCCCCAAACACCCAAAACACTAATAGAAAATAGAAAATACACTACATCCTTAAGATTCTTTTAAATTAAAGTTATTAACATAAAAAATATATATTTTTTTGATTTTATAAAAAATGTTTTAATTATGGTTAAAAATAAACTTACTGTAGTGAGGAGGGTTTTTAACAATAAAATATGTTTTTATAATTTTATTTTTACATGTTTTTGTGTATGTTAAAACACTTGTGCCTGCAAAAGTAGGCTATGCTCCTGCTTTTTTCAGGTGCAAGATTTTTGAGGACATTTGCTGGGTAAGATATGCGTAAATCCCGCAGTCTTGCCCGTGCAAATGTCCTTGCTCCTGATATGTCTAGGATCTGTGACAGATCGGAAAAGCTGGTTTTCAGCCCATGCGCTTTGCGCGCTGAAAACCGGCTTTTCCGATGCCTTGCCGGGTCCGTAGAAACTTTGCACGGACCCGGGATATCGGAATTTCTGGGCCATTATTAAACCTACTTACATCAACCTTTCAGGCAGTGCATTCCAGATCATAACCACTTACTGCATCATTTTTTTCTCCTAATGTTACATCTGGTTCTTTTGCCAATTACCTTAAATCTATGTCCTCTGGTTACCAACGCTTCAGCCATTGGATAGTTTCTCCTTAATTAATCTATTAAAACTGTTCATGATTTTGAACACATTTATCAAATCTCCTCTTAACCTTCCCTGCTCTAAGGAGAACAGCCCCAGTTTCTCTAGTCTCTCCACTTAACTGAAGTATTTCATCCCTTGTATCATTGAAGTAAATTTCCTCTGCACCCGATATTTAGAAGCCCTGTTCCACTTGAGTTGTGGGATGGGAGATCTTATTAAAGAGGGGGAAGCATAATCAGATATTGTAAAATGCCAGTTAACAACTGAGTTTTGTTGACCTGAGTTTTGCACATTTAGGGTTTGAGCTGCATTACAGTAATTGTCTTGTTTTAGTAATCACTGGGAAACTGGCTAATTGAGAAAACTTACATTTCTAAGGAATTGATTTTTGTAAATTGACCTTTATGCAATTATAGCTCACTCATTTGGCTTCTTGGTAACTGGTAGCTTGAACTGTAGCAACTACCATCTTATCCAAGACTTCAATTTAGACAAAAGAATAAATAAAACCATGGTTATATGCAGGCCTTGACATCCTTCCTAAAGTGTGCTGCCCAGAATTGGACACAATGCTTCAATTGAGGCCCAACCAGTGTTTTATAAAGATTTAGCATAATGTCTTTCCTTTTGTACTCTATGCCTGGGGTTCTCAAACTTTTTTGGTTGAAGGACCCCTTTTCAAATAGATTAGTAATCAGGGACCCTCCATCTAAATTATAATACTATATAATAATCATAAAATGCAAGTGATACATGTAAAGAGTGTTTTAATAATGCTTTTAAGAAAACAAGTATTTACTTACAGATATCAGGGAAGTGGTGTGCTTGCTTCTCTTACTCCACAGCAACAGACAGCCACTATTAGTCACTTAGTGCTGGGCAATTTTTAAAGCCCTCAGCAGGCTGGCCAAGGTGATTGAGGGCATGAGCACACATGCACATGCTGGAAGGCTGCTGGAAGCATGACTCACTGACATACTGTTGCAATGGCATTTTCAGTAACAGCTGCACAGTGGGATTGTACGTGTTTGCGAGAACACATTTAGGCAAGTGTTTGAAGGGCCCCACAGGTGCTCTCATCATGTTTCGAGAGGATGGCACAGGGTCTTGCGCCAGGGAGAGGAATCGGCTTGACTGACAGGGAGCGCTCATTGCAAAGTGAGTGAGAGCTGTGGGTCTTTGTGAGGTATCAGGCCCAGCCGTTGAGAATAATTTGCAAGGAACTGAATCAGTGTCAGTTTTATAAAGAGAAGCAGGCTTGAAATGACCTGATTCTATAATCACTGAAACTACTGAACAGTTTCACGAATCAGGCTGGCTTTCGGGACCAACAACATATTGGATAAGACATACCGACCACCACCGGCAGAGGTTTACTTCTTCTCCCAGCACTATTCCTGATTAAGAAGGCAGGCACACAACCTGCTCACAAACCTCTCCCACTGGAGCCGGGCGTAAACAGATCTGCAAAGTGCAGCGTAGTTCATTCACCAGCTGCTGCAGCCTCCACACTCAGGAAAAACAATCTCGCCCAAATCAAGAACTCAGCACGTGCACAAAGTGCAGACCCGGACCCACAGCCTATCAAAAGAGCACTGCCTGCACACAAAAAGTGTCGGATCACAAAGCCCCTGACGCGGGCTCCCCTCACCCCACCCCGATCCATCATAACACAGCAGCCTGGTCCCAAAGGGAATAAAATCAGCCGGAGGTTAAACGGGCCCGGGACTCGGCTGCCGGAAAATCTCGGAGGAGGTGACCCAGCACGGTAACGGACGCGGGAGCAACCCGAGAAACCTGAGGTAGAGGGAGGGGCAGAGGGAGGCCTGATCCACTAGTCATTCAGTGACCTGCCTCACAACGGCGGCTTGATTCAGCTCAGGATTCACACACCATCCTCTGGCCCCAGCTCGCAGGCCAGAGCAATAGCCGCGGTCCCTCTTCCACAGTCTCACTAACAACAAGATGCGCCACGTGTGGCTTACCTGGTCCTGGAGTTGGAGGAAAACCATGACCCCGGCGGCGTGGGTTGGTAAAGGGCAGGATGGTGGAGAGCGGACAGACCATGAGCACCGTGGAAAGTCTGCACAGACTCCCAGGGGAGCACCGACCCCAGTTTGAGAAACACTGCTCAATGCCTCTATTTATAAAACCAAGGATCCCTTATGCCTTTTTTACAGGCTTCTCAACTTGTCCTGTCACCTTCAAAGACTTGTGTTCGTACACAAACAGGTCGCTCTGTTCCTGCAACCCTTTTAAAATTGTACCATTTAGTTTATATTACCTCTCTTCATTCTTCTACCAAAATTTATCACTTCACACATCTCTGCATTAAATTTCATCCGCCATGTGTCTGCCCATTTCACCAGTCTGTCTCTATCCTCTTCAAGTCTGTTACTATCCTCCTCACTGTTTACTACATTTCTAAGTTTTGTGTCATCTGCAAACACGAAATTGTGCCCAATATATACACAGGTCCAGGTCATTAACATATATCAAAAAAAGCAGCGGGCCCAACACCTAGGGGACACCAATGGACACTTCCCTCCAGTTTAAAACAACCGCCCAACACAACTCTCTACTTTCTGTCCCATAGCCAATTTTGTATCCATGCAGCCGCTATCCCTTAAATCTCCATGGCTTCAATTTTGCTAGCAATACCTTAAATCAGTTCCAAAATAATAAAAATCTTCAAACTCTAGTGGTACAGTACCCACTGCTTATAGTGGGCACATTGTGTGATTGTGATTTGCCCATTATAGGTGACAGCCAGTGTAACGCTAATGGTGTAGTGTTACTCTAATTGGAAATTAGTTGATAAGAAAACGGCTGAACTGAACCCAGAACTGCCTCCGAAATATCACAACTCAAGTCCACAATTACAATTATCACCTAAATTTACCAACGGGACTCGGAAAGGGGCTAATAATATGTCCTTTAAATTAATTTGTCAAATGTTATAACAAAATAAATTTAACAGCACCAACTAAAAATGAAAAAAAGCATGCAGACAGTAACATCAAAAATTTTTCCTGTATTCAGATCATTTTTCAAACACGTCAGAGTGTTTAATAAATGTTTTAAATAAAATTAAAAATAATTTCAATTCAATTTACATTTTTAAAAAGCACGGACGGAATCTGCATCCTCTGTCTTCCCACTCTGTGTGCATTTACAGTGCCTTTACACAATGCCTCTGTACCTAGACTCTAGATTCTCCTTAAGAAAGATGCCCCTTCACTCGCCTCCCACTCTATACCTATTCAATGGTTAATGACTATGTTTAGTTATTGAGCAACTTGGGTTGGAGATTTAAAAACAGAGCCGGAATGTCCAGCTCAGCAGGAAGGGCTTGCATCAGTGGTAGGAGTTCTAGAAGCAACATATACCCATCCTGGGCTAATTCAGCTCCAGTATCCACCTGCTTCTCCAGATGAGGTCCCCCCCACCCACCCCCTCCAAAGGAACCAACCTTCTCCAGTCCGGAAGGTGGCGGAGCTGCCTGATATTACGATTGGTTCAGAGCAGACGGGCTGCCTCAGAGAGGTTTGATTTACAGTCGCAGCCTGTCGACCCATTGCAAATGAGGCCCAGTTTATCACATGTAACCTCAACAACAACTTGCATTTCTACAGCACCTTTAACATAGTAAGACCTCCAACGGCGTTTTACAGGAGCATTATGAGACAAAGTTTGATACCGAGCCACATAAGGAGATATTAGAGCAGGTGACCAAAAGCTTGGTCAAACAGACAGGTTTTAAGGAGCATCTTAAAGGAAGAGCGTGAGGTAGAGAGGTTTAGGGAATTCCAGAGCTTAAGGCCTAGACAGCTGAAAGCATGGCTGCCAGTGATAGATTGAAGATAATCGATGACGCACTAGAGATCAGAACTGGAGGAAAGCAGAGTTTTCAGAGGGTTGTAGGGCTGGAGGAGGTTACAGAAATAGAGAGGGGCGAGGCCAAGGATGGATTTGAACACAAGGATGAGAATTTTAAATTTGAGGTGTGGCTGGGCCAGGTGCCAATTTAGATCAGTGAGCACAGGGGTGATGGGTGAGCGGGACTTGGTGCGAGTTATGATTGGGGCAGCAGAGTTTTGGATGAGCTGAAGTTTACGGAGGGTGGAAGATGAGAGGCTAGCCAGGAGAGCTTTGGAATGGTCAAGTCTGGAGGTAACAAATGCTTGGATGAGGGTTTCAGTAGCAGATGGGCTTAGAACATAAGAACATAAGAACATGAGAATTAGGAGCAGCAGTAGGCCATATGGCCCCTTGAGCCTGCTTCACCATTCATTAGTACCACACACAGTGCACAGCATACTTTGACTTGGTAACGTGTCTTGTAAGTTGAGGATGATTTAGTCAAACCCATTTATCACCACAGTCACACAAACCAGTTGGCCTTATTTTAATGCTGGCGTTAACATGTTTAAAATAAATGGGTTAATGCTAGCATTAAAATAACACTGATCAGAAATTCTATGCTTCACCACATAAACACACCCCATTGATCGTACTCATTTAGTGGAAAGTAAATAATTACCAAATATCTTCACTTGCTGCCTCAATGGCACGCTTCACAGCAAATAAAGTTACACAGGACATGCACTGAGGAAGTTCACCAGAGGCTTTGGAGCGAAGGACACCCATTGGGTTGGCAGCATTTTTTAGTAGCTCGATGTTGAAGTTGACAGGTATACTCTGATCGACAAAACACAAACAGATGATCTTGTTGAAAGTTGCACTTGCGTTTATATTCTACAACTTCAGAATGCTTTTGGTATGTCTCATTTAATCCTCAAATGTACCAACCAAAGTTCATCCTGTGTTTTCTGCTTCTGGAATGACCATAAGAACATAAAAATTAGAAACAAAAGTAGGCCATACGGCTCCTCGAGCCTGCTCCGCCATTCATCATCATCATCATCATCATCATAGGCAGTCCCTCGGAATCGAGGAAGACTTGCTTCCACCACTCTAAAAGTGAGCTCTCAGGTGGCTGTGATTGTGTATGCAAGCACTCTCTGAATGACTCCACGAGGCAGGGATATGGCACTTGAACTGTACAGACTGTAGTCCTTTATTGCAGCTCCTAGAGTGAGGACACCAAAAGGTGAGCTCCCTTTTATACTTGGTTACCTGCAGTGTACAGGTGACCCTTAGGTCTCCAGCAGCAGCACCCTCTGGTGTACAGGTATGGCATATACATGGTGAAGGTACATTCAGGTCTAGTGTTACAGTACAACATTAACATGCATACATAACAACACACCCCCTAAGCCTTTCCCAAGTCCTTATTGCCATGACATGGGGAGGTGATCAGTAATGGGCTGTGGGAGATTGTGGTGAGGGTTGTGTGGGTGCCGGGTATGATCCCTGTGCTCGTGGCTGCACTCATCCATTTCCTCCCCCTCACACAAAGACCATGTGGGTGTCACTGTTGGAGGATTCCGCAGTGGTGGAGCCAGTGCAATGGGTAAGGTACATACATTATAGAATGGGTAGGTGGTGGCGTTTGGTGGTGGGCAGGGCCACAGGGCTGTGTGGGCTCCTTGTCCTCCATTGGTGGTGGAAATCTGGTCATTCCAGATTCCACCGGGAAAGCTGAAGGGTACTGGCCTTTCTTTCCCGGTGCTGGCCCTGGTGGCCAGGGGTGAGGGGGAGGGGTAGGGCCGATCTGGGGCAGGTTGTCAGTGGTGGTGACTGTGCTGCCCATTGACCGCTGTCCCTGCAGTGGGTCTACTTCCACTGGGGATGTGTTTGCCCTTCCCGGGGCATTACATAGGTACCGAAAGCACAGGCTACATGGTCAGGTAGCCCGCTGGACCTGGGTGACTCCCGCGGAGGGTTTCCTCTGGTGTCATGTATCTTACATTATTATATATAACTGTATCCTAACATGCTATACATGACTGTAATAAGATATGACCTGTAACCACCAGCATACCTTACCACCAGGGGTGCACTTGCAAGAGACAGGTATATAAGGACAGGTCTCAGGCAAGTGGAGCATTCCAGAGCTGTGAAATAAAGGTGCAGGTACAGAGTGACCTTGACTTCACTACATGCCTCGTGTGAATCTGTACTGAGGGGACAGGACTTTACAGTGGCGACGAGTTACCAGATTACAGAATCCACAGAATGGCAAACAACGGATCAGATGAAAAGTACAATGCGGGAAACAATTGGGAGGAATTATAGAAAGTCTCCAGCAAAGCTTTGTAACCAAAGACTGGTTAGGCAACGATAAGGCAGACAAGAGAAGAACCCATCTCTTGACCAGCTGTGGCTCGAAAACATGCTTTAATGAAGGATCTGTTGGCACGCGAAAAAAGAGCAAGCAAGTTGTTTGAAGAATTGAGCACACTGGTAAGAGACCACCTGAAGCCAGCGAGCAGCCTACACATGGCCAGACACAGGTTCTACAACTACACACTGCTGTGTGGGCCAGAGCATACCCGACTTCGTGGCGGAACTTCGGAGGTTGGCTAGTTTGTGTGAGTTCTTCGATGAACTGAGGAGAGAAATACTGAGAGACGTTTTAATTGAAGGAATAGGCTATGCAGGCATATTCCGAATGCTCATAGAGACCAAGAACCTGACCTTAGAGGCAGCAGCACTGGTTGCACAGACATTCTTGGTAGGGGAAGAAGAAACGAGGTTGATTTACAATGCAGGTACGACAACTAACGAAATATCGGAACAAGAAGTTCACAGCACTAAACAAGCTGCTACCCCCACACACAGACAAAACCGGGAGAACAGGCTCTCGACAGCAGGCAGAAGCCATCAAGGGCCACAGGAACAGCCGTTCACACCTCATCAACCCACAATGTGAGTAATCAACTACAAATTGAGAGAAGCTCAAGAGAGATCAGCCAGATGCAGCTCATTCTTTGGGAACACTTTGAACAATGGAACAGGTCTGTGCTGGAGGTGTGGGGGTGGGCACTCGTCAAGGGGATGTCGATTTCAGCAGAAATTGTGAATATACAGGGCATGTGGCCCGCATGTGCAAAAAAACAGCAGCTCGGCTGGTATACGAATCGGATGGGTCTGAAAGCGGACAAGAAGATGGTGGGGACAGTACCTGGGACACCGATGTACAGCGGGTCAACACGATCAATGGCCGCTGCTCCTACAACAAGACGCCTCCTATAATGATGAGGGTCCTACTCAACGGGATATCTGTCAACATGGAGCTGGATACGGGAGCGAGTCAATCTCTCATGGGCGCTCAACAATTTGAACAACTGTGGCCGCATAAAAGAGACAGACCAAAACTCACAAGGGTCGACACCAAACTAAGGACCTATACCAAAGAAATCGTACCAGTCCTCGGCAGCGCCATGCTCTCTGTCACACACAAAGGGACAGTGAACCGACTTCCCCTGTGGATTGTCCCCGGAGACCCCCCATCACTGCTGGGGAGAAGCTGGCTGGCAAAACTAAACTGGAAATGGGATGATGTCCATGCCATGTCATTAGAGGAACGGACCTCCTGCTCAATAGTTATAAAGCGATTTGAACATCTCTTTCAGTCAGGTGTGGGCACTTTCAAAGGGGCCAAAGTCAAAATCTACATCACACAGGATGCTAGACCGGTCCATCACAAGGCCAGAGCTGTACCCTATGTGATGAGGGAAAAGATTGAACACGAACTAGACAGGCTTCTGCGGGAAGGCATTATATCACCTGTGGAATTTAGCGACTGGGCAAGTCCCATCGTTCCAGTCATGAAGCCTGATGGATCCGTACAAATCTACCATAAACAGAGTTGCCCTACAGGACCAGTACCCACTGCCCAGAGCGGAGGACTTATTTGCCACATCGGCTGGAGGTAAACTTTTCTCAAAACTAGACCTCACATCTGCGTATATGACGCAAGAATTGACTGAGGAATCCAAGCTATTCACCACCATCAACACACATCGAAGCCTTTTCATGTACAATCGATGCCCATTCGGCATCAGGTCGGCAGCTGCCATATTCCAGCGCAACATGGAGAGTCTGCTCAAGTCCATCCCGGGGACGGTTGTATTTCAAGACGACATACTTATCACGGGCAGGGACACCGACTCCCATCTCCGTAATTTGGAGGAAGTACTAAAGCGGTTGGATCGGGTTGGCCTACGAGTCAAGAAATCCAAGTGCCTGTTTCTCGTACCCGAGGTTGAATTTTTGAGCAGAAGGATTGCAGCTGATGGAATCCGCCCAACAGAGTCCAAAACAGAAGCAATTCGCCTGGCACCCAGGCCCCGGAATGTCTCAGAACTGCGCGCCTTTCTTGGGCTACTCAATTACTTTGGGAACTTTATGCAGAACCTAAGCACGCTGCTGGAGCCTCTCCACGTGCTCCTCAGGAAGGGGTTCGATTGGTTTTGGGGGTCACCCAGGAACGCGCCTTCAATAAGGCACGCAACCTTCTGTGTTCCAACAGTGTTTTGACTTTCTTTGACCCAGGTAAAAAGCTAGTTCTTACATGCGATGCGTCAGCGTATGGGGTCGGGTGCGTTTTGCAACATGTCAATAGTGCGGGCAAATTACAACCCATAGCTTATGCCTCCAGGTCACTTTCGTGGGTGGAGCGCGGGTACGGAATGGTCGAGAAGGAGGTGCTCGCGTGCATGTACGGTGTCAAAAAGATGCACCAATACCTTTTCGGGGCCAAGTTCGCGTTAGAAACCGACCACAAGCCCCTCACGTCCCTCCTATCCAAGAGCAAGGCAATAAATGCCAACGCCTCAGCGCGAATTCAACGGTGGGCACTCATGTTGGCGTCCTAAGACTATACCATAAGGCACACACCAGGCACAGACAACTGTGCTGACGCGCTCAGCAGGCTACCCCTGGCAACCATGGAAGGGTCTGATGAACAGGACTGTGAGATAGTCATGGCAATCAATGCCTTTGAGTCCACAGGTTCGCCCATGACGGCTCGCCAAATCAGAGTCTGGACGGCCAGTGACCCCACGTTATCCTTAGTAAAAAGATGTGTCCTAACCGGTGACTGGGCAGAGGCTCACGATGCCTGCCCCGAGGAATTAAAACCCTTTCACAGGCGCATGCATGAGCTATCACGACAAACAGACTGCCTGATGTGGGGCAGCCGAGTAGTCATGCCTCTGCGAGGCAGAGAGGCATTTGTCTGGGAGTTCCACCGCGAGCACCCGGGGATCGTTCTCATGAAGGCCATAGCCAGATCCACATCTGGTGGCCTGGTATTGACGCGGACTTGGAGCTCTGCGTCCGAAGGTGCACCATTTGTGCACAACTCAGCAATGCCCCCAGGGAGGCTCCCCTGAGCCCCTGGCCCTGGCCTACCAAACCGTGGTTGCGGGTGCACGTAGACTATGCGGGCCTATTCATGGGCAAAATGTTCCTCGTAGTTGTAGATGCATTTTCAAAGTGGATCGAATGCACCATTTTAAACTCGAGCACAACCTCCACCACTGTGGAAAGCCTCGCAAACATGTTTGCAATGCACGGAATCCCTGACATATTGGTCAGTGACAATAGTCCGTGCTTCACCAGCGCAGAATTTCAAGACTTTATAATTGACCACAGCATGAATCACGTCAAGACGGCACCGTTCAAGCCGGCCTCCAACGGCCAGGTGGAGAGAGCAGTGCAAATCATTAAACAAGGCATGCTTAAAATCCAAGGTCCCACGCTGCAGGGCCGCCTGTCGCGACTGCTGCTGGCATACAGATCTCGTCCGCAATCATTGACTGGGACCCCGCCCCGCGCAACTGTTGATGAAAAGGACTTTAAAAACAAGGTTCTCATTAATCCTCCCAGAAATGCACGAAATCATTGAGGCAAAGCGTTGTCAGCTGACTGAGTACCATGACAGAAATTCGAGGAGGAGATGGAATGAGATAGGGGACAAAGTGTTTGTACTAAACTATGGCAGGGGTCCCAAATGGCTTGCAGGGACAATAACGGGTAAGGAAGGAAACAGGCTACTGGTAGTACAAATGGACAATGGCAAAACCTGCCGGAGGCATGTAGACCAAGTCAAAAAACAGATTTACCAACAACACTGCGGAACCAGAGGCAGACTATAATGTGGAACTCGCACCACACCTGGTGGACAGACAGAGGGAACAACCTGAGGAAAGGGCAATCCCAACAGACAGCCCAGGCGAGTCAACAACAATCATACCAATCGAAACAGACAGCCCAGGCAAGATACTAGCAACCACACCCAAAGAAAAACAGACACCAAGGTAAACAACTGAACCACAACTCAGACGCTCCACGCAAGAGCGTAGACCACCTGAGAGACTGAACCTATAAAGACAATAAGACCTTGGGGGAGGGTGATGTCATGTGTCTTACATTATTATATATAACTGTATCCTAACATGCTATACATGACTGTAATAAGATATGACCTGTAACCACCAGCATACCTTACCACCAGGGGTGCACTTGACAGATATATAAGGACAGGTCTCAGGCAAGTGCAGCATTCCAGAGCTGTGAAATAAAGGTGCAGGTCCAGAGTGACCTTAACTTCACTACATGCCTCATGTGAATCTGTACTGAGGGGACAGGACTTTACATCTGCCATTGCCATTATACGTGTAGAACCCGATATCATTTATCATTCTACCTTTAGCATACACGATACATTCGCTCCGATCGCAACTAGTCGATTCGACATTGTTATCTCTCTTTACACTTTCACATTTTGCTCTTACAATGCTTTCTTGTGTATCGGTATCTCTACAGGGTTACATTTATCACATTAGCATTTCTGGCATCACTGTTCAATGGTCCAAACTTGTTAGTTACATCACTTTTTGAAGCATTCGTTACATTTCTCCCATTAGCCGTGCCGGCATCACCATATAACATTACATTTGTATACCTGCATTCATTTACTGCACTTTCATCTTTAATATCACTGGCATCGCTGTGTCTAGAGTGGAACTGTCCCTTTAATTGTTTTGCGTTGCCGATCTCCTTTAAGAGGGCCTTGCAATCTTTACCCCAATCCGATTCACCACTCGGTAACATGTGTTGCTCCCTCAACGCTGCCCCTCGTGGTCTGGTCGCGGCCATCTTGATTCCAGGTACTTCGCCTCGTGGTGTGGGTGCCATCTTCTCTCTCTCTGCGAGGTAGGCTGTGGTATCCTTTTCTCCCCAGGTTCTGCAACGGACACCGGGAATTTACCTTCTGCACCGATCTTCTTCCCTCGGAGTCCTGCCACGGCCCGGAAGGTGAGGTCTGGTCGTTCAGGTAGGATCATCTTGCTGCAGAGTTGTGCAGTCTGTGTCATCGCCACGCAGTTGAGCTGGACGGTGGGATTTACAGGTGCTGCGATGGATCCATGTAGGGTGTCGATCGCCAGGGCCCAGAGGCCTTCGTCGCTCCAACCGATTTGGACTTGCTTCATCCATCTTCTGCCCAGCAGCATTGGACCATCACCAGCAATGATCCACAGTGGAAGCTTGTGCATTGCGCTGCCATGGGACATCTGGACGTCCACGCTACCAACGACTGGGATGGTGTCTTTTGTGTAGGTGAGCAGCTTTGCCTGGATTGGGGACATTTTTGGTCGTTTGGTGGGGTTGTCCCAGTTTCTCAAAGGCCATCTGATTCATTAACGACTGTCTCGCCCCTGTGTCGATCTCCATCGAGCCTGGAACCCTGTTGACTTCTACTTCCATTTTCCACGGGGAACTCTCGGTGGAGCAGGTGTATATTCCGTATCTTCTTCCAGGGGCTGAGCAGCTTCATCTTCAGCAGTGTAGGAGCCCAGGTGATTGGCCAACTTTTCAGCGACTCGGTGAGTCAAACTTTTTTTACACATTCGCTGAAGGTGACCTTTCGCATTGCAGCCTTTGCAGGTATAGTCTTTGTATCGGCACTGGTGGGCCCTGTGGTTTCCTCCACGGCGCCAGCACCGGGCTAGCCAGTTGGCCCCATGTGGCGGACTCAGGGTTGCGGGACTTGGGGCAGCATTCTTGCCTCTGAAAGTCGCCATTCTGTTCACTGTACTCGTCGGGTTAGAGTCCTGGGTGTGGGTCATCATCCGTTTGGAGTCACAGACTGAAATCATGAAGGCCTGGCTCACTTTGATTGCCTTCTGCAGGGTGACCGTAGTGTCCGCAGAGAGCAGCTTATGGAGGAGGCCCTCGTGGCCGATTCCAATATCGAAGATGTCCCTTGGTGCTTCGTTGAGGCGGTCACCAAAATCACACGGTGCAGCCAATCTTCTTAGATCTGCAGCATATTTAGCAATTTCTTGGCCTTCGGGCTGCCGGTGAGTGTAAAACCGGTGCCTGGCTGTGAGGATGCTCTCTTTGGGTTTTAGTTGTTCTCGTATTAAAGTTACGAGCTCCGCATAGCTCTTGGTTATCATCTTTGCTGGGGCTAGCAGGTCCCTGATGAGGCCATGGATAGTGGGCCCACAACTTCTGAGCAGGATGGCCCTGCACTTGTTAGCAGCGAGATTGGTGAGTCCCCAGCGATGAAAAAGTGTTCTAGCCTTTCCACAAAGGCATACCAATCTTCCCCACCAGCGAATTGTTGGAAGTTGCTTAGATTAGACATGTTGCATGTGGTAATTCGTAACCTTGTCACCAGTTATTCTGTATGTAAGCACTCTCATAGGGCCCAAGTTTCCATAAGAAAAAAAACGGGCGCCCCTCCGAGCTGGGCACCCGTTTTTCGCGCCTAAAACGGCGCCTAAAAAAATCCTCGGTATTCTCCACCTACCTGTAGGTCCTCTGGCCCTTGGCGCAGCCAGCACGAGCTGTGGGGGGGGCGGAGCCAGGTCCCGGCGCTGAAAACAGTGCCGGGACCTCTGCACATGCGCGCTACAGTGAGCACGCAAGTGCAGTAGCTCCAGGCGCCGAACTGTGTGGGAGGGGCCCGAAGCACGCAGCCCCTATCCCTGGCTGAATGGCCTCACTGAGGCTGCGTGAATAAGGCTCCTCCCACGGCCAGCTCCTGCTCCCCGCCCCCGACAAGACCCGACACCCGCTCCCCCCTGTCTGCCGACCAGACCCAACCCGACACCCGCTCCACCCCCGCCGACCCGACACCCGCTCCCCACCCCCCCGCCTACCAGACCCGACCCGACACCCGCTCCCCCCCACCCCGCCGACCAGACCCGACCCGACACCCGCTCCCCCCCCCCCGACCCGAGACCCGAGACCCGCTCCCCCCCCCCCCCCGACTGACCCGACCCGACCCGCTCTCCTGTTCCCCGCCCCGCCCCCCCCCCCCCCCACTGGACCCGACTCCCGACTCCCGGACTGGATCCGATCCGACCTGACCTCTCCCTTCCCCACCACCCCCCTCTCTCTCCCCCCGCTCTCTCTCTCCCCCCCGCTCTCTCTCTCTCCCTCCCTCCCCTCTCTCTCTCTCCCTCCCTCCCCCCTTCCCCTCTCTCTCTCTCCCTCCCTCCCCCTCTCTCTCTCCATCCCTCCTTCCCTCTCCCTCCCTCTCTCTCCCTCCCTCCCCCCCTCTCTCTCCCTCCCTCCCCCCCCTCTCTCTCTCTCCCTCCCCCCCCTCTCTCTCTCTCCCTCCCCCCCCTCTCTCTCTCTCTCCCCCTCTCTCTCTCTCTCTCTCTCTCCCCCTCCCGCTCAGCGGCACGAATGGCTGCAGAATTCTCCCTGGCTGAAGCACTTTCACACAGGTAGGAAGATGGTTTATTTAATCTTTTCTTGGCTTATAAATGTTTATTCAGGTTGGATTTATTTGTATAATATTTGTAGAAGTATAAATAAGGATTTATTGTCAAATTTAATGAGTTCCCTTCCCCCCCACCTCATTCTGGACGTCTAATTTGTAACCTGCGCCTGATTTTTTAATGTGTAGAACAGGTTTTTTCAGTTCTACAAAAATCTTCACTGGCTCCATTCTACTTTAGTTTGGAGTACATTTTCACTGTGGAAACTTTCAAATCAGGCGTCAGTGGCCGGACACGCCCCCTTTTGAAGAAAAAATTCTGTTCTAAACTAGAACTGTTCTACCTGACTAGAACTGCAGAAAAAAAAATGTGGAGAATTGCGATTTCTAAAATAGTCCGTTCTCCACCAGTTGCTCCTAAAAATCAGGCGCGAATCATGTGGAAACTTGAGCCCTTAATGACTCCACGAGGCAGGGGTATGGCACTTGAACTGTACAGACTGTAGTCCTTTATTGCATCTCCTTGAGTGAGGACACTAAGAGGTGAGCTCCCTTTTATACTTGGTTACCTGCAGTGTACAGGTGACCCTTAGGTCTCCAACAGCAGCACCCTCTGGTGTACAGGTATGGCATATACAGGGTGAACGTACATTCAGGTCTAGTGTTGCAGTACAACATTAACATGCATACATAACAGCTGTACAGTCCAATGTGGGAATTACAGTCTCTGTCACAGATGGGGCAGACAGTGGTTGAAGGAAAGTGTGGGTGGGGAGTTTGGTTTGCCGCAAGCTCCTTCCACTGTCTGTGTCATGCTCTCAGCGACAAGACTCGAGGTGCTCAGCGCCTGCTGGATGCTCTTCCTCCACTTAGGGCAGTCTTTGGCCAGGGATTCCCAGATGTCAGTGCGGATGTTGCACTTATCAAGGAAGCTTTGAGGGTGTCCTTGAAACGTTTCCTCTGCTCACCTGGGGCTCGCTTGCCATGTTGGAGTTCCGAATAGAGCGCTTGCTTAGGGATTCAATAAGATCATGGCTGATCTTCGACCTCAGCTCCACTTTCCCTCCCGATCTGCATATCCCTAGATTCCCCTAGAGTCCAAAAATCTAACTATCTCAGCCTTGAATAAACTCAATGATTCAGCATCCACAGCCTTCTGGGGTAGAGAATTCCAAAGTTTTAGAACCCTCTGAGTGAAGAAATTCGTCCTCATCATAGTCTTGAATGGCCGACTCCTTATCCTGAGACTATGGCCCCGAGTTCTAGACTATCCAGCCAGTGAAAACAACCTCTCAGCATCGACTCTGTCAATCCCCTTCAGAATCCTATATGCTTTAATGAGATCACCTCTCATTCTTCTAAATTTGAGGGAGTGTAGGCCCAATCTACTCAATCTCTCCTCATAGGACAGCCCTCTCATCCCAGGAATCAATCGAGTGAACCTCCACTGTACCGCCTCTAAGGCAGGTATATCCTTCCTTAGATAAGGAGATCAAAACTGTGCACAGTACTCCAGGTATGGTCTCACCAAGGCCCTGTACAATTGTAGCAAGTCTTCCTTACTCTTGTACCCCAAACCATTTGCAATAAAGGCCAACATGCCATTTGCCTTCCTTATTGCTTGCGGTACCTGCATGTTAGCTGTCTGTGTTTCCTGTACGAGGACACATAAACTCTCTGAACACCAACATTTAATTGTTTCTACCCATTTAAAAAAATATTCTGTTTCTTTATTCTTCCTACTGAAGTGAATAACCTCACATTTCCCCACATTATACTCCACCTGCCATCTTATTGGCCACTCATTTAACCTGTCGATATCTCTTTGCAGGCTCTTTGGGCTGCATTTTAGGCTTTACTGTTTTCGGGGTGAAAACAGAGGAGGGGCGGAAAAGTTACTGGCCGGGAATATTCTGCGCTTAGTAAGGAATTTTCACCATCTGGGCCCTGCGTCAGGGGGCACAGCGCGAAGGGAGACGTTGTACACTTTGCGAGGCGCAACAATGGGAAACTCAGGGACTAAACTGCTGGACCGTGTGTGCTCCGAGAGTGGCCTGGGGGGTGGGCGGAACCTTAAAAAAACACAAAAACATTCACAAAACATTGTCCATGCCATCACAACACAAATGGCAAAAAAATTAAAAGAACAAACACTTACACTTACTTGTACAGCACTTTACCTTCATCACCACCGTCGGCATGGCTGGACCACACTGATTTCCCAGTCATTGTGGGTGCACTTCCAGGCGGACAGATCATGCAAAAGGCCAAAGTACTGCCGGTGTCTGAGAGGCGGTGCATATCAGGCACAGCTCTTCCCGGCGGTGCTGCTGAGCGCCACCGCAAAACCGGACCGGAGAATCGCGATGGGGCGCAGGAGACTTGAACACCGCCTTTCACGCCACGCCGGGGCGAAACCCAGAGTGCAAAGGACCAGAAAATCCAGCCCTTTATGTCCTCCTCACAGCCTATTTTCCCACCTAGCTTTGTATCATCAGCAAACTTGGATATATTACACTCAGTCCCTTCATCTGAGTCATTAATATAAATTGTAAAAAGCTGAGGCCCAAGCATTGATCCTTGCGGTATCCTGCCAACCTGAAAATGATCCGTTTATCCCTACTCTCTGCTTTCTGTCCGTTAACCAATCCTCTATCCATGCTAATATATTACCCCCAACCCCATGAGCCTTTGGGGCCAAAATTCAGGCCTGCCAGAAACCTGGCACATTTACTGTTTTTTAAATGTTTTCACCACCAGGTAGGATGAGGTCGACTCTTGATCAATATTCAGCTATTTGTCATTTTTTTTAATCAGCCAAGAAATCGGTCATAATGGGGGGGAAGTGTGGCTGTAAGTGCTGGTGAGGGGCGGACGTGGAGGCAGCACGGATTAGTCGCCGCTGTTACTCAGCAACGGAGTGGTGGTGGTGACGGTGACGTCATTGTGCGTCAGTGTTACCACGTCTCTCTCCTCCTTTAAAGGGGAGAGAATCGCCGATTATTTATGATCGGCCACAAGGCCACCAGGGAGGGTTTCGACAAGACCATCCCCAAGAGGGAGTGCCAGGCTGCCTGTTGGCGGCCCGGCCGAACCGGGGGCACAATAGTCTGAACGACATGGAAGTTGTCCGGCAAAAAAACTAAAATGGTGACCGCGGCATTGGGCCCTTGCCTTTAATGGCTGCCGTGCAGCCAGGGCTCAAAGAGGGAAAGAAAGGTGCACCGACAGAAAAAACTGTAGGGGGCACTGCTCGGCGGGCATAAGATTTTTCGGGCTGAATTTCGAGGGAGGTGGGCGCACACTGATGACGCACTCATGGCCACTCGGCATTGGCGGGGCAGAAGTGGGAACCGCCAGAAATCCCCCCCTGCTGAATTTGGCTGGCAGCGGCCATTCAACCAGAAATCGGCGGCCATTCGATTCCGCCGCCTGGTCTCTGCAATCCGGCGGTAATGGGCCTTATTGGCGAGCTGAATTTTAGCCCCCTTATCTTGCAGAGCAAACTTTTATGAGGCACCTTCTCGAATGCCTTTTGGAAATCCAAATATGCTACATCCACTGGTTCCCCTTTATCTACCCTGCTCGTTACATCCTCAAAAACTCTAATAAATTAGCTAAACACAATTTCCCTTTCATAAAACCATGTTGACTCTGCCCAATCATATTATGATTTTCTGAGTGGTCTGTTACCACTTCCTTAATAATTTCCCGACTGGCCTATAGGTTCCCTGTTTTTTTCTCGCCCTCCTTTGTTGAATAGTAGGATTACTTTTGCAACCTCCAATCTGCTGAAACCATTCTAGAATCTAGGGAATGTTGGAAGATTACAACCAATGCATCCACTATCTCTGCAGCCACCTCTTTTAGAACCCTAGGGTGTCAGCCGTCACATCCAGGGGATTTGTCAGCTTTAAGTCTCATTAGTTTCTCAAGTACTTTTTCTCTACTGATCTTAATTACTTGAAGTTCCTCAATCTCATTAGCCTCTTGGTTCCCCATTATTTTTGGTTTGCTTTTTGTGTCTTCTACTGTAAAGACAGATACAAAATTTTGGTTTAGGCAGGGGTAGAAATGGGTGATATTACAGAGGTGGAAGTAGGCGGTCTTGGTAATTGAGAGGAGATGGACTCGGAAGCTTAACTCAGGGTTAAATAGGACGCCAAGGTTGTGAACTGTCTGGTTCAGCCTCAGAAAGTGGCCAGAGAGGGGGGTGGAATTGATGGCTAGGGACCGGAGTTTGCAGCGGGGGGGTCGAAGACAATGGGCCTGAATTTGAGGTCGGAGGCTTCCCGTGGACGGATGCCTCTGAATTGCAATAAAACTACGAACCTACCTGATGGTCCTGGAACCACAGAGACTCGAGCTCCTGGGATTCTACACGTAGGTCTTCGTAGAGGCCCAAGTATACCAGGGGCGCTTGCGAACTGCCTGCACCCCTGGGATATATGGACCGGCCCAACCAATCAGAAAGGGGATTCCCATTATAGGAATCACCCAAAAAACACATGGACACAACACTGAAATTTTAAAAAAAAATCATTACATGCTTAAAATTAATGAAAATATTTTTGAAAAATAAATTTAAATATTTTCAAGGAGCCAAAAATAATCTAAACTTATTTTATAGGTTTTTGAATGTTAAAATGATTTTAAATGTTTTATTTTAATATTTATTTCAATCCTTACAAAAGAACATAAGAATGAGGAACAGGAGTAGGCCATCTAGCCCCTCGAGCCTGCTCCGCCATTCAACAAGATCATGGCTGATCTGGCCGTGGACTCAGCTCCACTTACCCGCCCGCTCCCCGACCAGTTGAAACAACCTCTCTGCCTCTGTCTTGTCTATCCCTTTCATTATTTTAAATGTTTCTATAAGATCCCCCCTCATCCTTCTGAACTCCAATTAGTAAAGACCCAGTCTACTCAATCTATCATCATAAGGTAACCCCCTCATCTCCGGAATCAGCCCTGTGAATCGTCTCTGTACCCCCTCCAAAGCTAGTATATCCTTCCTTAAGTAAGGTGACCAAAACTGCACGCAGGTGCGGCCTCACCAATACCTTATACAGTTGCAGAAGGACCTCCCTGCTTTTGTACTCCATCCCTCTCGCAATGAAGGTCAACATTCCATTCGCCTTCCTGATTACCTGCTGCACCTGCAAACTAAATTTTTGGGATTCATGCACAAGGACCCCCAGGTCCCTCTGCACCACAGCATGTTGTAATTTCTCCCCATTCAAATAATATTCCCTTTTACTGTTTTTTTTCCCAAGGTGGATGACCTCACACTTTCCGACATTGTATTCCATCTGCCAAATCTTAGCCCATTCGCTAAACCTATCTATATCTCTTTGCAGCCTTTCTGTGTCCTCTACACAACCCGCTTTCCCACTAATCTTTGTGTCATCTGCAAATTTTGTTGCACTACACTCTGTCCCCTCTTCCAGGTCATCTATGTATATTGTAAACAGTTGTGGTCCCAGCACCGATCCTTGTGGCACATCGCTAACCACCGATTTCCAACCCGAAAAGGACCCATTTATCCCGACTCTCTGCTTTCTGTTCGCCAGCCAATTCTCTATCTATGCTAATACATTTCCTCTGACTCCGCGTACCCTTATCTTCTGCAGTAACCTTTTGTGTGGCACCTTATCGAATGCCTTTTGGAAATCTAAATACACCACATCCCTCGGTACACCTCTATCCACCATGCTCGTTATATCCTCAAAGAATTCCAGTAAGTTAGTTAAACATGATTTCCCCTTCATGAATCCATGTTGTGTCTGCTTGATTGCACTATTCCTATCCAGATGTCCCGCTATTTCTTCCTTAATGATAGTTTCAAGCATTTTCCCCACTACAGATGTTAAACTAACCGGCCTATAGTTACCTGCCTTTTGTCTGCCCCCTTTTTTAAACAGAGGCGTTACATTAGCTGCTTTCCAAACCGCTGGTACCTCCCCAGAATCCAGAGACGTTTGGTAGGTTATAACGAATGCATCTGCTATAACTTCCGCCATCTCTTTTAATACCCTGGGATGCATTTCATCAGGACCAGGGGACTTGTCTACCTTGAGTCCCATTAGCCTGTCCAGCACTACCTCCCTAGTGATAGTGATTGTCTCAAGGTCCTCCCTTCCCACATTCCTGTGACCAGCAATTTTTGGCATGGTTTTTGTGTCTTCCACTGTGAAGACCGAAGCAAAATAATTGTTTAAGGTCTCAGCCATTTCCACATTTCTCATTATTAAATCCCCCTTCTCATCTTCTAAGGGACCAACATTTACTTGAGTCACTCTTTTCCATTTTATATATCTGCAAAAGCTTTTACTATCCGTTTTTATGTTTTGCGCAAGTTTACCTTCGTAATCTATCTTTCCTTTCTTTATTGCTTTCTTAGTCCTTCGCTTGCTTGCTTAGGCCTTCCGCTTGCTTTTACCAGGTGTAAGAGTTTCATGGGTTCGCTGGGGGGTAGTTGGGAAAATAGCCCAAATCTCTGCCAGTGAATGTCCATTTCCCGCGGATGCGGATGATCTGTTAAGAAGATTCTTGACAGATCGCAAGTTCCGCGTTTTCGCACATTCGCTTTGCATGCGGAAACCCGGAACTTGTAGATCCTGAAAAATCCGGGCCAGTGGGTTCAGTCTTCCCAATATTTAATTGGAGGAAGTTTCTGCTCATTAAATACTAGATGTTAGACAAGCAGCATGACAAATCAGAGGCAGTGGAGTGGTCAACAAAACCGCAACATGCAAAAGCAGATTTTTTGCTAACCTTTTTTTGAATGGGTAAGAATTCTCAGAATAGTACAAATCGCAAAGGACTAATCCATTAGTGCTTTTCATTTACATTTTGGTCACCTTGATCTTTTGCTAAAATTAGCAAATACATGAATGCTCATCCTAACATTGCTGAATGTAATTTCTGCTGTCAGATGCTCATAGAAAAAAGCAAATGAATTTGCCGACTTGTACTTGGATTCAAGAATGAAACAAAAAAAGCAGATAAAGTGCATTATAGAATGCATGAAGTGCCTTTACCAAATGTGATCACATTATCCAGGCATTACTGTACATGTCATAATTCATCTCCTTAGCAAATAAATTACTCAACATTTTTAGCTCAGCTTGATGACTGAGATATAATTACAATTCCTTTTATAGCAGTTAGTTCAGCAATGAAACTTCACATGTTGAAAAATATATGTTAAAGAGTATTGGGGCAAATTTTCATCTTTATTACCTGGGTTTTAAACATTGGCAAAGCAGAGCACAGCAAAGAAAATTGGATGTGGAGGATTGCATACCCATTACAGAACTTACCTCAACTTCCTTCTATTAATTTCAATGGAAGAAATATTGAGTGGATTCCATCAGGGATTTGTAATCCTCCTCACCGAATATTCCTCTCAGGCGATGCTCAACCCCCCAGGCGGTAAGGACCACAATCTTGATGTCCATTTTTACAATAATAGAATGGTTACTGTAGAGAAAGAGGCCATTCAGCCCATTGAGCCTGCTGGCTCTCTGCAAGAGCACTTCAGCTAGCCCCACACCCGCCCTTTCCTCATAGCCCTGCAATTCTTTTTCCTTCAGGTGTTTATCCAATTCCATTGTGAAAGCCACGATAGAGTCAGCCTCCACCATCCTTTCAGGCAATGCATTCCAGATCCTAACCACTCGCTGCGTAAAAAAGTTTTTCCTCATGTTGCCTTCGGTTCATTTGCCAATCACTTTAAATCTGTGTCCTCTGGTTCTTGACCCTTCCACCAATGGGAACAGTTGCTCTCTATTTACTCTGTCTGGACCCATCATGATTTTGAACACTTCTATCAAATGTCCTCTCAACCTTCTCTGCTCCATGGAGAACAACTCTAGCTTCTCCTCTCTATCCACATAACTGAAGTTCCTCATCCCTGGAACCATTCTTGTAAATCTTTTCTGCACCCTCTCTAAGGCCTTCATATCCTTCCTAAAGTGTGGTGCCCAGAATTGGACACAATACTCCAGTTGAGGCTGAACCAGTGTTTTATAAAGGTTCATCATAACTTCCTTGCTTTTGTACTCTATGCCTCTATTTATGAAGCCCAGGATCCTGTATGCTTTTTTAACCGCTTTCTCAACCTGTCCTGCCACCTTCTTCTTCTCAGCTTAGGCAGTCCCTCGGAGTCGAGGATGACTTGCTTCCACACTAAGAATGTGTTCTCAGGTGACAGATGAGTCCAATGCGGGACCTACAGTCTCGGTCGCAGGTGAGGCAGGCGGTGGTTAAAGGAACGGGTGGGTGGGGTGCTTGGGTTGCCATGCGCTCCTTCTGCTATCGACGCTTGGCTTCAGCTTGCTCCCGGCGAAGAGACTCAAGGTGTTCGGCGCCTTCCTGGATACTTTTCCTCCACTTTGAGTGGCCTTGGGCCAGGGATTCCTAGGTGTCGGTGGGGATGTTACACTTTTTCCAAGGAGCTTTTGAGGGTGTCCTTGAAGCGTTTCCTCTGCCCACCTGAGGGCTCGCTTGCCGTGTTGAAGCTCCGAGAGCGCGTTTGTTTTGGGAGTCTCGTATCGGGCATGCGGACGATGTGGCCTATCCAACAGAGCTGGTCGAACGTGGTCAATGCTTCGATGCTGGGGATGTTGGCCTGAACGAGAACACGGACGTTGGTGCGACTATCCCGTCAATGGATTAGCAGGATCTTGCGGAGGCAGCATCGGTGGTACGTCTCCAGTGCTTTGAGGTGCCTGCTGTACATAGTCCATATCTCTGAAGCATATAGGAGGGCGGGTATCACTACTGCTCTGTAAACCAAGAACTTGGTGCCGGGTTTGAGGTCCTGGTCTTCAAACACTCTCTTCCTCAGGTGACCGAAGGTTGCACTGGCACACTGAAGGTGGTGTTGGACTTCGTCATTGACGTTTGCCCTTGTTGAAAGTAAGCTCACGATTTGTGCACATATGCCTCCAGGTCTCTCTGTTCGTGCACCCTCTTTTGGTTTGTACCCTTTAATTTATATTACCTCTCCGCGTTCTTCCTACCAAAATGGTATTATGAAGAATTGCCATTAATAAATTGGGCAGGATTAAGATGCGGGGTTGAAAATGAAGCACCACAAGGTTAATAATCAACCATAGATTAGTCTGTCTGGGATCAATAAGGCATTAAATAGGCAGTCAGTAATTACACGCAGTTACCTTTTAACTGATAAAACAGCTTTTTCCATTGTTCCCTTTCCTCCTCTTATCTTGAAGAGGTAATTCATACGGGGACAGAGTTTCACGGATAAAAGTAATGCAGTAGCACCATACCCAAGTAACTAGTCTTCTTGTTTAGGTTTATATATTGATTGCATTTTAAAGTCACATAGTCTCATTTTGCAAGTGGTGTGTTTTTGCTTTTTAAAAAAATTGTTGGCCACAATATTTCTACTGTTATGGGGCTCAATTTTCCCCGGTCATTTGCGCCGTTTTTTTGGCGTATTTATTTTTTTCAAAGTTTCCCACTGCGATCTGCACCGGTGTAATTGACTTAGTTATGATTTTTCTAGGCCAGTTTTTATTGACCCCATGTTCCCTCATGTCTGCGCGGTTTTTATAATTTTTCGCAATTTTGCCAACATTTTTTCCTCCTAGGTCGGCGTATCTGGCCACTTCCGAAAAACCTTCTGGACATTTAAGAAAACCAGCGCACATTGAGAAATCAGCGCTCAAAGCCGCCATGGTTTTTAATCAAAGATTTTAGAGGAAGGCAATAACACTATAAAAATCAATAATAAAGTTCAACTTTTTTTACCTGTCAACATAGTAAATGGAAGGTTGTTGGATTTAAACATTTTCTCTTTCTAACTCACACGCCACCACCGAACATCTTGAAGCAGGGCTGGAGGGTCGTAGCTTTGACCAGCAGAATCGGCCCAGCGCCCGGACCGAGGGGCTCGGGGATCAGCTCGGAAACAAGCCATGGTGGGGGGGTGGGGAGTGGAGGAGAGAGAGAGAGTGAGGTGCCAATCGGAAGGCTTTGAGTCCGGGGAGTGAGGTGCAGATCGGAAGGCATCTGAAGACTGCAATGAATGGGGGGGGGTGGGGGGAGAGAGAATGGTTGAAGACACAAGACTGCAATTAGTTAAGGGGGGGAGGGGGTTGGTGATGAGAGGAGAAGTCACAAGTCTGCAATTAGTTATGGGGAAGGCGAAAAGAGAGGAGAAGTCACAAGACCTTGGGTGTGGTCCATCCATAAAGACCTTGGGGAGAGACAACTGTGAACCTGTCCTGCCTGCTTTCCTGCTGTTTTGAGCTTTTTCAAAGGTAAAATTTAAGTACGGGGACAATACTGACAATGCCATACCTTGTGTGAGCCTTCTGCATCATGGTGCTACGTAGGCAACAATTGATTCAACGTCATCGCATCAGGGACATCAGAGCCCATAGGGTGCTGGGCAGGAGGCCTTACCCACCTTGGGTATATCGAGACAGGCGGTCGTACCTCCACCTGAGTGATGCAGACTGTATCAGAAGGCTGCGTTTCCGCAAAGAAGTTGTAACTGAGATCTGTGAGTTGGTGAAACCAGACCTGCAACCTAGAAGCATCAGGAGGACTGCTTTGTCAGTTGAAGTGAAGGATAAGAACATAAGAACATAAGAAATAGGAACAGGAGTAGATATGGCCCTTCAACCCTGCTCCGCCATTCAATAAGATCATGGCTGATCTGATCATGGACTCAGCTCCACTTCCCCGCCCGTTCCCCATAACCCCTTATCCCCTTATCTTTTAAGAAACTGTCTATTTCTGTCTTAAATGTATGCAATGTCCCAGCTTCCACAGCTCTCTGAGGCAGCAAATTCCATAGATTTACAACCCTCTGAGAGAAGAAATTTCTCCTCACCTCAGTTTTAAATGGGCGGCCCCTTATTCTAAGATCAGCCTTCTAGTTCTAGTCTCCCGCATCAGTGTAAATATCCTCTCTGCATCCACCTTGTCAAGCCCACTCATAATCTTATACGTTTCGATAAAATCACCTCTCATTCTTCTGAATTCCAATGAGTAGAGTCCCAACCTACTCAACCTTTCCTCATAAGTCAACCGCCTCATCCCCAGAATCAACCTAGTGAACCTTCTCTGAACTGCCTCCAAAGCAAGTATATCCTTTCGTAAATATGGAAACCAAAACTGCACGCAGTATTCCAGGTGTGGCCTCACCAATACCTTATATAGCTGTAGCAAGATTTCCCTGCTTTTATACTCCATCCCCTTTGCAATAAAGGCCAAGATACCATTTTGGAGGGAGTCAAGAACACTGTAAAAATCAATAATAAAGTTCAACTTTATGTACCTGTCAACGTAGCAGCTGCACTTGGTCTTGGACATTCCACCACTCCTGCCCGCAGGTGGTGGCACAGTGTTTCTGGGCTTGGTACTACCTTATTCTTTCTAAGATCTCGGGTACTGCACATCTCTTGAGGGGGCTGGGTGCGGGGTGGGGGGGGCGTCGGCAGCAGGCAGCAAGTTGGAGCGTCTGGCTTTGGGCTCTTCAGAGGCTGGTTTGGGGATTGGAGTGGGAGTGACAGTTGTTTCTGTTAAGGGGTACGGGGTCTGGGCGTGTTCCCTTATTGCAGCAGCTAACTCCAACATGCCATCCCTCATGCGCCCTGACAGTGCCGCAACAACTTGCAACTTTCCCTCCCTCATGTTCAGTAACGTGGTTTGCACCATCTCTGACATTCCCTCCCCCATGGCCGCTATTCGCTTACTGATGGTCCGGGACATCGTTCCCATTTCTCATGTCATTGCTATTATTTCTCCTGACAGTCCCGATACCTCATCACTCACTCCACTGATGCCGTCCAGGAGGGATCGGGTAAGGTCAATGCTCTCTGCACTCAATTACATCATCTGAACCACATCTGTTAGATCCTGCACATCAGGAGAGTGCGGTCGAGCTCTCCTTCCCCTCCTCCCCACGGGTGCAGCTCACACCCCACCACTGGGACTCGCAACCTGGGACGGTGGGGCCCTGGGTGTGCCTCGCTGCACCCCACTATTGGGACCCGCAACCTTGGAAGGTGGGAAACCATGGAATGTCCCACCAACACTCAATCCACTAGTCGCGGAAGGGGCCGTCAACGCAATGAGCGACACCTCTTCCAGAGAGAGTACAACATGTGGGAGCTTCATCCAGCTCCATCTCCTCTCTCTCCCCCTCACCACCATGTTCTTGGTCTAGAGGGTTAGATTCAAAGACGTTCTCTTCAGGCTTGTCCGTGTTTGAATCTTCTGCATCATCAGGGTTGGCCTCAAGTTCTGCAAAATATAACAGAACAGACAAATGGTTAGCAGCAGAGGAGGGGGCAGGGTGGCATGAGTAGGCGCACACAGTGCAGGCCAGGCAGCAGGCTGATTTGAAGGACCACGATGAATGATAGCACATTGGATCAACCGAAGTGTAGCTGACGGAGACAGCCCCATGAACCGAAGCATGGCTAGCCTACGCAGTACTTAACATTTAGCAAAGCCAGACTGTGGAATTTTCAGGACTTACCCTCTCCCTCAAATGTGGGCCCAGCTTGTACAGTGGTGGTTGCTTTTCTCTAAGCAGGACCCATCAAAGCAGCGACCCTCTCTTCCAAGGGTGTCAGTGGGTGCAGATTTGCTGGGCCGCCTCCTGTTTGCGTTCTTTCTCTTTTATTATGTGCCACCTTCCTCTGTAAAGATGAAAACCTAATTTTTTAGAGAGGGTGTCTTTCTGCTGGGTGGGACATATAGATGGTCACATTTACAATTGCAATTTCAGTGAATAAATCAAAATATTATTTACACTAATTACTTGACCAAGGTCCTGCCACTTTTTTTTACACTGGCCTCCAGATCTCGTGGTGGTCACCATTGCGCAGTAATCTTCTGCAACTTGATTCCAGCATTTCTTCATTTCTTTGGTTGGAACTTTTATGTGACCTCTGCTGGTGTCCAGCTCCTGCCATCTGTTCTCAATCACAGTAACTAGTGCCTCCACTTCTTCCTGTAAGAAATTCTTGGTCCTTGAACCGCGTTGCATCTTGTATTCCTGCAGCTGCGATTTTCCCAGTGCTCTCACACAGCACTCCTTCTCACACACACAACTGGCTCTTTAAAAATGGCCGATTGCCAACTTGGAGCTGTACTGCGCATGCGCGTCCATTGCAACGACGTCAGAAACAGAACTTTTTTCCGCGTATGCGCAGAAGGTGTGGCATCGTTTTTCGGCACAGACAGCAGGCTCCACCCCCCGAGGTGACTGGGCACGCTATGTGGCACCAAATTTGAATTATAGATCGGGGAAACTTTGGCAAATTATTTCTGGTGCATTTCTGGCCTAGAAAAACGGGCGTAAGTCTGGCAATACGTCAGAAAAAGGGCGTGGGCAAAATTGAGCCCATTAAATGGGTTACCTGACACTATTGGCTTCAGTAACTATCCCAAGATAGTTCCTTTGAGAATTCTGTTAGAAGCAATGATTAAGAACAAATAACAAATGATAAACAGATAAAACATGATATTCACAACTGAATTTTAAAAGGGGTACTGATGGCGGTACCTCCTCTTGAAATAACAAGTCGTCGTCCATAAATATTTTGGGGGCTGTGTTAAAATATTACTTATTGCTTATTGTTCCTGCCTAAAATTAAAACTGTTGCCTAAAAAGATGATTGCAGTGTATTTCTGTGGATTATGTTCAGTATCCCTATTTGTAGTCTAAGTCAACATAGCTGTCTGGAAAGACTGTCTAGGTCTGAGCGAGCCAGTTGTCCTCCAGACATTATCATTCATGCTGCACTCAAAGTTCAATTCCATTTCCGTGTATAATACTTCAGTATTTAGAAATCTTCAGGTGATGTGGGAAAAACAGTCATTTTCTGTTGTGTTAACACTATGGACCAGAGTCTTTAGCAGTCGAGATTTTGGGTGTAACTTTAACCCCCAAAAATGGATGGGTTGGGGTCGGGTGAGAGATGTTTAAAAATCTCAAACTTGATCCCAACCCACCCACTTCCGGGTTTAACAAAAGCGGAACAGGGGGTGGGCAGCCACCTTGCTCCCAGGAGGCGGTTGGCCATTTAATTATTATAGTGAGGCTGAGAGCCTCAGATTTAACTTGCCTTACAGGTTTAACCCTGGCTCAAGGGAGGCGAGGTCAGGTTCAAGAAAAAGCTAATTGCCTTTCAGCGCTGCTTGTGGGCAAGGAGGACCAGTGCTTTCTCTCAGCAGACCAAGCTTACATCCTTCCCTGCCGTCAGACCTCACTCCTGCATCATCGGACTCCTCCATCCAAAGACGGTCAGATGAGAAATTAACCAGACACTGGAATTTGCAACAATAACGAGCGGCTCTTATTTTAGCAGACTGATCCCCGCTCGTACTGTCGGATTATAAGCAACGAGAACTCATTACAAAATAAGAAAAAACTAACTCTAATCAACTCAAGCAAAATATGAAATTGGGAAACCCGCACGAAATGTTGAGCTCTTTTACTTTTACGGAAGTGTTAAATAACCTGGGGTTGGGTTTCTGCAAGTAATAACAGCGCAATCCCAGCAGAATCGGCCAAACCAACACAAAAGATCGGGGAATTTTAAACGTGAGTGCGTTATGCCCCAAATCACTTATGCACGTCTTTCATGCTGGTTCAAGATCCAATTGGTTCTCTTGCTGAAAATGTGTCACTGGAGGATCAGGGAGCACAATACTAAAATGATGGTGATCAGGGCCAAATGTTCCATTCCAGGAAATTCCGGGCCACCATGGGGGGAAATTTTAACCCCCAGAAACAAATGGGATGTTAAAATGTTTACAATCTCAAACCTGAACAAAACCCACCTCGAACCCGCCACTGACAATTCAATGGTGGGCAGGATGGCAGTTCCCTAGGGAGTTGCCCCTGAACAAATTTCCCTCTGGCCATCTGATGCCAACTTCACTCTTCTTTCCCCCAATCTCTCCTCCCCACTGTTTAAGCCTAATTGTGAGAGCATTTTTCTACCCTAAGTATTTCCCTTACCCCTAAAGCCCGTGCTGCAAGGGCAACGACCTGTGCTCACTGCCCATACCCCACCCTCCCCACAGGACTACCTCACGCTCCCCACTGGATGTGGCCAACTCAGCTGCTCCAGCCGATCCCCGACGACGCACAGTGAGCCTCCGACCAGCTCTGATAGTGATACCTCACGCGCGAGCCTTCCCTCCGAGCCTCCACCCAGCGGCCACTGGGCCTCTCCTCCTCCAGCGATGACCTAGCCTCTCCTCCTCCAACGACGACCTGGCCTCTTTCCTCCAGCATGCAGTGAGCACAATGGCTGTGACCACTCTGACCTCTCCTCCTTCCACTCTGAGCACTCTGATCTCCACCCCACAAAATGGCCTTCCCAATGTCTGCCCCCAACCAAACCTCAGATCACCTATCATCTCACCGAAGGGCGCTACTCAGCCCCGACCTTACAGCCAACATCTCGCCGTAGGCAATTAGGCTCACACAGCAGTGCCTAGTCTCCAGTTATCTTGGACACCTTGTAATTGGATCAAGACCTTGCTCAGCTAAGTCCGTGTGGTAGCCGGTGTTCAGCGTCCACCCCACGTTAAAAAAACTCACTCACGGGCATCTTCCTCCCTTCAATATGAAGTTCAGGACCTGGAATATCAGGGCCCTCATGGACAACTCCAACAGCGACAGGCCAGAATGCTGCACCACCATAGTTGCCCGGGAACTCAGATGCTTTGATATCGACATCGCCGCCCGGCGGGCAGGGGAAGGCCAGCTCAAGGAACAAGGTGGAGGTTACACCTTCTTCTGGAAAGGAAAACCAGAAGAAGAACGCCGCCTCCACGGAGTCGGTTTCGCTCTCAAGAACGAGCTGGTCGACTGCCTCAAAGATTTCCCCTGCGGGGTTAACAAACATCTCATGACTATCCGACTCACCCTATCCCAGAATCAATGTGCCACAGTCATCAGTGCGTATGCCCCAACACTCGATGCAACAGATGAGGCAAAAGAGGTTTTTACTCCAGCCTCGAAAAATCCCTGTCCCGCTTCCCTGCGGACGAAAAACTCATCCTCCTCGGCGACTTCAACGGCAGGGTCGGCAAGGACACAACCCTCTGGGGAGGCGTGATCAGCAGAGAGTGGGTAGGGAAAACCAATTCCAGCGGTACCCTGCTCCTGACAAAATGCCGAGAGCACGACCTTATCATCACCAACATCTTATTCCGGCAGAGGAACAAGTGTACAAGGCATCGTGGCAACACCCTCGCTCCAAACACTGGCACCTGCTCGACTATGTCATCGTTCGAGCCAGGGATCACAAGGATGTGCGCATCACCCGCCCCATGACAGGAGCTGACGACTGCTGGACGGACCACCGCCTAATCTGTTGTAAAGGGTGGTCCTGGGGGTCAGGTACACCTCTGACCTACTTGAGCAGTTCGAATCGCTCCTACTCCCTTAGGTTCTAGACTCTAGATTTATTTGGGGGGTGTGATAAAATGCAAAGGACAACTGATTTGATGCAAAAGAACTTTGATTTTATTACAGACAAGAAAGTACAATGCCACACTTATAATAAAGAACAGTACATCACACATTCAAAGGGGGTTACAGTAAAAATTACATCTCCCATCTCCCAATACCTAATCCTAACTAGGTTAGACTCCAGGGCAGGCAGGGACTATGCTTACCAATTATTTCTGGTCAGTTATAAGAACATAGAACATAAGAATTAGAAACAGGAGTAGGCCATCCAACCCCTTGAGCCTGCTCCACCATTCAACAAGATCATGGCTGATCTGGCCGTGGACTCAGCTCCATTTACCCGCCCGCTCCCCATAACCCTTAATTCCCTTATTGGTTAAAAATCTATCTATCTGTGATTTGAATACATTCAATGAGCTAGCCTCAGCTGCTTCCTTGGGCAGAGAATTCCACAGATTCACAACCCTCTGGGAGAAGAAATTCCTTCTCAACTCGGTTTTAAATTGGCTCCCCCGTATTTTGAGGCTGTGCTAGTCCTAGTCTCCCCGACCAGTGAAAACAACCTCACTGCCACTATCTTGTCTAACCCTTTCATTATTTTAAATGTTTCTATAAGATCACCCCTCATCCTTCTGAACTCCAACGAGTAAAGACCCAGTCTACTCAATCTATCATCATAAGGTAACCCCCTCATCTCCGGAATCAGCCTAGTGAATCGTCTCTGTACCCCCTCCAAAGCTAGTATATCCTTCCTTAAGTAAGGTGACCAAAACTGCACGTTTAGTTTACGATTTCGGGGTTTGTTGAATTCTGTAGGTTATGCTTGCTGTACCCCGAACGTCGGAGGAGACTTTTTACTGCGCAATCTTCAGTTGGGTTGAGTCCGCTGATGTGGTGAGGCGTGTTTTGGATTTGTGGGTAAGTATCCTTTTTCTTTCGTTAGAAGTAGGTTTTTACAGTTCTTTAGGTAATGTTTTATCCATTGGTAGCTCAGAAACAGCTTGTAGAGTGGAAACTTTCAATTCTTCGGTTTCTTTCTGTTGGAGTTTTGTTTCGAGTTTGGTCGATCACGGTGGTTTTGGCTGTGGTTGGTTGCTGCCGCGATGGTGATGTTCTTCCTTCCTTTTGGACTTCAGGACTTCAAGGTTGGAGAAGTTTGTTTTCAACTATCGCGTTGGTTTCTCTCCATTTTTGATGGCATAGTTGCAGTATGGCATACCCTTTGTTAAAACAGGGGGCCAGTTATACTGTTTGAGTTGTCCTAATCTTCACGCCAAATCAGTCAAGAATTCTTTGTTTAAATTTGGTGGGCTTGACATTTCTTTGTAATATTTTGGCAGGCTCGTTACAAGCTAATATGTCTTGGGTGGGTTGCTCTTCTAAATCTGTTTCCTGATGGAAACATTAGCTTGGTAATCGCAATGTCCTTTTGTACTTGGTTTTTGCATACAGGCTGTAGTGGGCCCTTTGTTCTTCTTCATGCTGAAGATGGCTTTTCTCAGTTCAGTTTGATGGCTGGCCAGCTCTGAGATATTGTTGTAATGTTAATGTCGCTTGTGGAGAAGGGCTTTCAAATATCCATTTCTCCAGACAATTTACTTTAGACCCAACACCCAGAGAGTTCCAATAATCAAGTTGGCTCCTTTAGTTCCTTAGGCCCGCCCACAGACTTGAATTTGTCTTGTAAAATTCCAAAATTCGATTAAAGTTCGTAGTTTCTTCCATAAGCACTTTAGGATTTCAAATTTTCTGGTAGATAGTTCCAAATTAAATTTATTTTCCAATGAGCCCAAACACTGGGGAGGTTCCCGTCAATTTTTACCTTTCACCGTTCCATCATTAACATCAACATAGCCCCAAAGTGGCGACGGCAGCAGAAGCAGTGCTGCAAAAAAGTCAATGCCCGGGCACTCGAAGACCCAGCTAAGAGAGCCCTACACAGCCAGCACCTCACAGCTAACCTGGCGTCCCTTGTTGAGCCCAAGATGCAGCGTTCTCCCAACCAAATTCTTAGGGGTTTTCAGGGAAGAGGTTTTAGATATGGGTACTTGGCATTAGGGGCCTGTTTTGACAGCCCAGACTGTGTGTTGTACTGTGTTTGTTTGTATTACACTATCGAGGTGTGTTGTTACTGGGTGCAGGTGTGTGTTTTAACTTTAATAAAAGCATTGTCGGTACTCGGACCAAGGTACCCGTCCCTGACTCATTCATCTGTTCAGTACAGTAATTCTCTCCCAGCTCTAGAACTATTGTAAAGTGGGGGTGCTTTGAAAACACCGAAGGGAAACCACTTATAAAGGAGCACTTTGAAGATCTCCTTAACCGAGACACTGCCTTTGACTTCAGTGTCCTCAACTCCATCCCACAGCATGCTACCCGCCACCATCTCAGCAAACCCCCAGCCCTGCACGAGGTAGAAAAGACCATCCACCAGCTTAAGAACAACAAGGCAACGGGAGCGGATGGAATCCCCGCTGAGGCACTAAAGTATGGCGGAGAGGCACTATTGGCACAAATGCATGACCTCATCGCTCTCATCTGGATGGAGGAGAGTATGCCGGGAGATCTCAGAGATGCAGTAATGGTGACCATTTTTAACAAAGGGGACAAGTCCGACTGCGGCAACTACAGAGGAATTAGCCACTGGGAAAGTCGTCGCTAGAATCCTCCTCAACCGGCTTCTCTCTGTGGCTGAGGAGCTCCTCCCGGAGTCGCAGTGCGGATTTTGTCCTCTACTGGGTACAAAAGACATGATTTTTACAGCGCGACAGCTGCAAGAAAAATGCAGGGAACAGCGCCAGTCCTTATTCATTACCTTCTTTAATCTTACAAAGGCCTTTGACACCGTCAACTGCGAGGGTCTATGGAGCATCCTCCTTCATTTCGGCTGCCCCCAAATGTTCGTCATCATTCTCCACCTGCTCCACGAAGCCATGCAGGCCATGATCCTTACCAATGGATCCATTACAGACCCAATCCACGTCCGGACCAGGGTCAAGCAGGGTTGTGTCATTGCGCCAACCCTCTTCTCAATCTTCTTCGCTGCAATGCTCCACCTCACACTCAATAAGCTCCCCGCTGGAGTGGAACGAAACTACAGAACCAGTGGGAACCTGTTCAACCTTCGGTGCCTCCAGGCCAGATCCAAGACCGTCCCGTCCTCTGTCGTCGAACTACAGTACCCTGGGCGCGCATGCGTCTTCGCACATTCAGAGTCTGAACTCCAAGTCATAGTCAACATCTTCACTGAAGTGTATGAAAACATGGGCCTTACACTAAGCATCCGTAAGACAAAGATCCTCCGCCAGCCTGACCCCACCACACAGCACTGCCCCCCAGTCATCAAGATCCACGGCGCGGCCCTGGACAACGTGGACCACTTTCCATACCTAGGGAGCCTGTTCTCAACAAGGGCAGACATCGGCGATGAGATTCAACACCGCCTCCAGTGCGCCAGCGCAGCCTTTGACCGCCTGAAAAAAAGAGTGTTCGAAGACCAGGCCCTCAAATCTATCACCAAACTCATGGTCTACAGGGCTGTAGTAATACCCGCCCTCCTGTTTGGTTCAGAGACGTGGACCAAATACAGTGGACACCTCAAATCACTGGAGTAATACCACCAATGATGTCTTCGCAAGACCCTGCAAATCCCCTGGGAGGACACATACCAATGTTAGCATCCTCAACCAGGCTAACATGCCCAGCATCGAAGCACTGACCACACTCGACCAGTTCCGCTGGGCGGGTCACAGTTCGCATGCCTGACACAAGGCTCCCAAAGCAAGCGCTCTAATTGGAACTCCTACACGGCATGCGAGCCCAAGGTGAGCAAAGGGAACATTTCAAGGACACCCTTAAAGCCTCCTTGATAAAGTGCAACATCCCCACCGACACCTGGGAGTCCCTGACCAAAGACCGCCCTAAGTGGAGGAAGTGCATCCGAGAGGGCGCTGAGCACCTCGAGTCTTGTCGCCGAGAGCATGCAGAAACCAAGCGCAGGCAGTGGAAAGAGCGTGCTGCAAACCAGTCCCACCCACCCGTTCCCTCAACGACTGTCTGTCCCACCTGTGACAGAGACTGTAATTCCTGTCTTGGACTGTTCAGTAACCGAAGAACTCACTTTTAGAGTGGAAGCAAGTCTTCCTCGATTTCGAGGGACTGCCTCTGATGATGGATGTGGGATGAGATGGCAGGCAACTAACCTAGTCCCAGGGGATGGGTCGTTCATTTAAATATTTTAATGTAGCTACGTGCCTCATATTTTTGCTGCATTTTATATTAAACACTGGCTAGCCAGGATCTCTGGGCCTTGAGGAACACGGCAGCGTGGACTGCTGCGTAGAAACATAGAAACATAGAAAATAGGTGCAGGAGTTGGCTGTTTGGCCCTTCGAGCCTGCACCACCATTCAATATGATCATGGCTGATCATGCAACTTCAGTACCCCACCCCTGCCTTCTCTCCATACCCCTGATCCCTTTAGCCGTAAGGGCCACGTCTAACTCCCTTTTGAATATGTCCAACGAACTGGACTCAACAATTTTCTGTGGTAGAGAATTCCACAGGTTCACAATTCTCTGGGTGAAAAAGTTTCTCTTCATCTCGGTCCTATATGGTTTACCCCTTATCTTTAGACTGTAACCCCTGGTTCTGGACTTCCCCAACATGGGGAACATTCTTCCTGCGTCTAACCTGTCCGGTCCTGTCAGAATTTTATAAGTTTCTATGAGATCCCCTCTCATTCTTCTAAATTCCAGTGAGTATAAGCCTAGCTGATCCAGTCTTTCCTCACATGTCAGTCCTGCCATCCCGGGAATCAGTCTGGTGAACCTTCACTGCACTCCCTCAATAGCAAGAATGTCCTTCCTCAGATTAGGAGACCAAAACTGCACACAATATTCAAGGTGTGGCCTTACCAAGGCCCTGTACAACTGCAGTAAGACCTCCCTGTTCCTATACTCAAATCCCCTCACTATGAAGGCCAGCATGCCATTTGCTTTCTTTACTGCCTGTTGTACCTGCATGCCTACCTTCAATAACTGATGTACCATGACACCCAGATCTCTTTGCACCTCACCTTTTACTAATCTGTCACCATTCAGATAATATTCAGCCTTCTTGTTTTTGCCACCAAATTAGATAACCTCACACTTCTCCACATTATACTGCATCTGCCATGCATTTGCCCACTCACCTAACCTGTCCAAGTCCCCCTGCAGCCTCTTAGCATTCTCCTCACAGCTCACACTGCCACCTAGCTTAGGGTCATCTGCAAACTTGGAGATATTACCTTTAATTCCTTCATCTAAATCATTAATGTATTTTGTAAATAGCTGGGGTCCCAGCACTGAACCCTGCGGCACCCCACTAGTCACTGCCTGCCATTCTGAAAAGGACCCATTTATTCCCACGCTTTGCTTCCTGTCTGCCAATCAGTTCTCTATCCATGTCAATACATTACCCCAATAACATGTGCCTTAATTTTGCACACTAATCTCTTGTGTGGGACCTTGTCAAAAGCTTTTTGAAAGTCCAAATACACCACATCCACTGGTTCTCCCTTATCCACTCTACTAGTTACATCCTCAAAAAACTCTAGAAGGTTTGTCAAGCATGATTTCCCTTTCATAAATTCATGCTGACTTGGACCGATCCTGCCACTGCTTTCCAGATGTGCTGCTATTGCATCTTTAATAATTGATTCCAACATTTTCCCCACCACCGATATCAGGCTAACCGATCTATAATTCCCTGTTTTCTCTCTCCCTCCTTTTTTAAAAAGTGGGGTTACATTAGCTATCCTCCAATCTATAGGAACTAATCCAGAGTCCATGGTATGTTGGAAAATGACCACCAATGCCTCTACTATTTCTAGGGCCACTTCCTTAAGTACTCTGAGATGCAGACTATCAGGCCCTGGGGATTATTCGGCCTTCAGTCCCTTCAATTTCCCTAACACCATTTCCTGACTAATAAGAATTTCTCTCAGTTCCCCCTTCTCGCTAGACCCTCGGTCCCCTCGTATTTTCGGGAGGTTATTCATGGCTTCCTTAGTGAAGATGAAACCAAAGTATTTGTTTAATTGGTCTGCCATTTCCTTGTTCCCCATTATAAATTCACCTGATTCTGACTGCAAGGGACCTATATTAGCCTTCACTAATCTTTTTCTCTTCACATATCTATAGAAGCTTTTGCAGTCAGTTTTTATGTTCCCTGCAAGTTTACTCTCATACTCTATTTTCCCCTTTCTAATTAAACCCTTTGTCCTCCTCTGCTGAATTCTAAATTTCTCCCAGTCCTCAGGTGTGCTGCTTTTTCTGGCCAATTTATATGCCTCTTCCTTGGATTTAACACTTTCCCTAAGTAAAGAAGTAAGTGCCTTTTCAACATTGCTTGTGAGTCAGGAAGAGCAGGAGTGATTCCTCACCTCTCCGCCAGCCCACCAAGCTAACCTGCTTCCTCCACCATGATGGATTCTCCTCCCCCCATCCCCCACGATCCGATTTCCCCCCGTCGTCCCCCTGGTCTTTCAAATCACTCCCTCTCTCGTCTGCTCTCCCCGGCTATCCCTTCGCCCATTCCAATCTCCCCGCCCTCCCCGCTCCTCCCGGCGTCCGATCTCACCCCCACACCAGCCTCTGAATTCCCCCACTGTCAGCTTCCGATCTCTCCTCGCTCCTCCTCCAGCTTCTGATCTGTGCCCCCATCCGGCCTCCGATCTTCCCCAAACCACAACGCTTCCAATCTCCTCCATCCCCCCTGATTGCAAGAGTAGATCAAATGGACATGGTCCAAACTAGCAAAATGTAATTACACTGACACACATGTTATATTTAATTGTAAATTTCACATAAAGTAATCAACATTGAACTATTGGATGGAGTAGAGGCACCAAATACTTGTGATCTCCCTCCTCTGGCCTCCGATCTTCCCCCCTATGATATCGGCCTCTGAACTCACCCACCTCCAGCCTCTGATCTAACCCCCACATGACACTGGCCTCCAATCTCCCCCCTGCCCCACCCCAAGTCTCCGATCTCCCCCACCCCTCCCTCCCTCCATCAATTGCAAAATATAAAGTGCTTAGCATGCACCATAGCAACATTTCTGGGGAGCATGCGCCAGACCACTTGAGCAATGCAATAACACTTTTATGCTGTAAATATTTGGTTTCCCTCCACTCCCACTCAGACTTTCATGTATCTATTTTTTCCCTGACAATTTCTGAAGGAACATTGAATATACTTACTATATATAAAACCCAGATAACTACTTATTTTACACATCATAAGATTATAACCAGGGATGTTCATGAGTGATCAGCTTTCAGGTTTTTTCAAGAAACCCGTCATCTCTCGTTAGGTTTAACATACACATGCCAATCTAGAAAACCGTGTAAAGATTTGTGAAGTAGTCAAAATACCAACTGCAGTATTATGTCTCATTAGCATTAAAGTTATTGACAGACAAACTATCACCCAATAATTTAACCGAAGGTGTACAATTAATTATATCATTCCTCTGTTTTGATTAGTGATCTAACTGAATCAATTGATTTATTTTTCAACATACATTTTTTATATCCATGTCACAATTTTGTTGCTGTTCCTTGCAAGCAACAATACGGCAGATATGTGAAAGATTTGTAAAACACAGAAAACTGCCAAAGCTATCACCAAGCAACAGGGGAAACAACAGCAAGAGAAAACGTTGCTCATTAATGAATGATGGATGGGAACAGTTTGCCAGGAAGACTTGGACAACAGTGGGATCCATCACTGGTGAGCTGCTGAACTCGAGATTGAAGTAATGATATTTTCATCAAAATGGAGATGGCGCTACCATTCTAATGTCACAGAACCCATCACTGTAACATCAGCGCTTATTTATTCCATTCAAAGTTATACCGATACAACAATTCAGAAACCTATGTAGAAAGCATGACTGTCTTCCATGTCACTCTTGAGAGAAATACTTGGATAACTTGCTAGAATCACTTCTTCTACTTGTAAAAACAAAACAGTGGATTGTGAACTGTATAACTTCTGGGTTCAGGCTGTACTTCATTCCAAATTATGTGACAATTCCTGTATTTGAATACTCCAAACTTTTGGGTTTAAAAGTGTAATTAAACTATGCGGTCCTGAATGATCCACTATTTAGTTCAGTATTAAATACAACATGCAACAAAACACTATTTTAAATGATTTAGGGAATACTACAAATTAAATGTTCTGAGATTCTGTACTTTACTCTAAATGAATTGTACCATACTGAATCAAATTATAGTGAATTGTCTGCTCAGAGGTACTGTTTAAAAGCAGCTGAGGAATATATTCATTGCTGTTCTGATGAAAGCTAATTTGTTACTACTGAGTCAAACAGATTAGAATTGTCTCAGGTTGGATCAGCATTGGTCTCAGTGCTACAAAATGCCACAGTATCCTGAGGCCAGGAAGGACCAAACACAACCAGAATTCCCATTCCTGACCATTATTTAGTGACCGCACTGGTGGAAAGCGTGCATGCCCGGATGTTTGGAGAGGACAGGATATAATTTGTCTGTGATGCCCATAGTTGAGTAGCCTGCAGACTCTAAGGGGGTGAAATTTGTTATCGTCCCGTTTGGGGGGGTGGTAACTGTTGAAGCTGGGAAACTTAGCACCAGGCACTAATGCTTCCCAGCTTTCAAAAAATTGGCTTTAGTGCTCCAGGAAAGAAGTGGAGCGCTAAATCAAGTGCTCCACTTCCTTATTCGAGCGTTAAATGACGCAGGTGGGGCGGAGATCTCGGCAGCACTTCGCACACGGCGGTGGCCCTAATCTCCCACCCAATATGATGGGAGTCGATGTCAAAGGTATTTGCGCCCCATTAGTGGCCCCCGGGGGCACTAACAGGAGGTGCAAATGCATCCAATTTCTCCCCCTAACTGTCAAATGAGATAAGTTACTGTTGAACTGCCATCATGCATGGAACCTAATCTAGCAAAGGTCAGTGCCTTCAGGAAAACATGCGGGGAAATGGGGTAATTAGAAAGAAAAATATAATTAGATTTATTTTATCCGTGCTATATTCTAGCTAATTATACTTACATTTTCATCATCCTGAGAAACAATTCTGGGCTTGAGCATCCAAAGTATATTAGAAGACTGAAAGTCCCTGCTGTAAAACCCATTCCTCAGAGTGTATGAGGCCTTGTGTTGCCAGTGTCGAATAGAAGTAGAGTGTTCCTGAGCCACCAATCATTGTGGATCTAATCTGACAGATATTCAATAAAATCACACTTTTTAAGGGTCAGCTGTTTAGTCCTGCTTTTTTTTGGAGACCTCCTAATTATGATGCACAACATTATGGGCCCAAGTTTCGAGCCGCGCCTAGAACGGCGCAGTCCCGACCTGGACGCCCATTTTTCGTGCCACAAAATGCGCCTAAAAAAACCCTCTGTATTCTCCACCTCCCTGCAGGTCCTCTGGCCCTCGGCGCAGCGCAGCAGGAGCTGTAGGGGGCGGAGCTAGGTCCCTGCGCCGAAAACAGTGCCAGGACCTCTGCACATGCGCGCTACAGTGGGCGCGCAAGTGCAGTAGCTCCAGGCGCCCGAAACTGTGTGGGAGGGGCCCGAAGCACGCAGCCCCTAGCCCTGGCCCAATGGCCTCACTGGGGCTGCGTGAATAAGGCTCCTCCTACGGCCAGCTCCTCCTTCCTCCTGACCCGACTCGACTCCCGCATCCCGCATCCCGCCTCCCGCATCCCGCTTCCGGACCGGACCCGACACCCGCATCCCCCCCCCCCCGGACCGGACCCGACACCCGCATCCCCCCCCCCCCGGACTGGACCCGACGCCCGCACCCCCACCCTCCCCCCCCGGATCGGACCCGACACCCGCTCCCCCCCCTCGACCGGACCCGACACCCGCTCCCCCCCACCCCCGACCGGACCCGACACCCGCTCCCCCCCCGCCCTCCGGACTGGATCCGACCTGACCTCCCTCTCCCTCCCTCCCCCCCGACCTGAACTGAACCGACCTCCCTCCCACCACCTCCCCGACCCGACCCAACGCCACCTACCTGTAAATCTGGTGCTGGGGACGGGCCCTGCCCGAAGTCTCTGGCCTGGCCCGTTCAGCCTCCCTCTCCCTTCTCCGTCCCCCCCACCCCCTCCAATATCCTTCCCCCCCCCATCTCCTTCCCCGCCCGCAATCTCCTTTCCCCCATCTCCTTTCCCCCCCATCTCCTTTCTCCCCCCTTCTCCCCCCCTCCCCCCTTCTCCCCCATCACTCCCCCTTCTCCCCCATCCCTCCCCCTTCTCCCCCTCCCTCTTCTCCCCCCTCCCCTTCTCCCCCTTCCCTCCCCCTTCTCCCCCTTCCCTCCCTCTGCTCCCCCCTCTCTCCCTCTATCCCGCTCCTCCCCCTCCCCTCGCTGTCAGAAACACAGACACTGACAGACAGAGAATGAGAGACACACAGACAGACAGAGAGATAGAGACACTGACAGAGACACACTGGGGGTGGGGGGGGGGGGCGCAGCCCAGCACGCTGTTGGAGGGCTCCCGGTGCTGCAGTCGGTAAGTAGAAAATGTTTTATTTATTGATTTTTTTAAAAAATTATTTCTTATTAATTTTTTTTGATTGATTTATTGGTTGATTTATTGATGTATTTATCATTTATTATTGATGATGGCTCTTTATTTGTAAAACTGAAGTGTTTAATGTTTGTAAACTTCCCTTTAAACAACCCCCCCCACCATTCCCTACGACTGATTTGTAACCTACGCCTGATTTTCTAAAGTGTAGACAAGGTTTTTTCGAGCGTACAAAAATCTTCACTTACTCCATTCTAAGTTAGTTTGGAGTAAGTTTTCACTCACGAAACTTTGAAATCAGGCGTAAGTGGCTGGACACGCCCCCTTTTGAAAAAAAAATCCTGTTCCAAAGTGAAACTGTTCTAACTGACTAGAACTGGAGCAAACTAAATGTGGAGAATTCCGATTTCTAAGATACTCTGTTCTACATCAGTTGCTCCTAAAAATCAGGAGCAAATCATGTGGAAACTTGGGGCCTATAATACTTTTCAAGAGTTTTTCAGTAAACTATTTCCCCCGATATTATTAATACTTGGACCCCGAAATTTCATGTGATGAGTTGGGCCGGATTTGCGTCAATGAGTCTGGAGTTACACACATGCATTGATGCTCTGCAGAGCTGAATTTTTTCAAAATTTTATGGAACTGCTCATTTAAATTGCCAGTTCTTTAATGGAAATCCCATGTAACACAGGAGTAATGTGCTGGGCGTGCTTAAATATCTGATTGTAGTCTTTGGAAAAAAGCAAGTTTAGCTGAAGATAACAGCAATAGGCAGCAGCTAAGTAGGAAAGTGTTTGGATCACAGATAGCTGTACTGGATGGCTCATGTGTGCCTGAAGTTCTGGATGAGCAAAAATGTTCTCCGATTGAATATTGGGAAGACCGAAGCCATTGTTTTCAGTCTCTGCCACAAACTCCATTCCTTTGCCACTGACTCCATCCCTCTCCCCAATTTCTGTCTGAGGCTGAACCACATTGTTTGCAACCTTGGTATCATATTTGACTCCGAAATGAGCTTTCGACCACATATCTGCAGCATAACTAAGACTGTGCATTTCCACCTCCATAACATCGCCCATCTCCGCCCTTGCCTCAGCTCATCCACTGCTGAAGCCCTCATCCATGCTTTTGTTACCTCTAGACTTGACTATTCCAATACACTCCTGGCTGGCCTCCCACATTCTATCCTACGTAAACTAGAGGTGATCCAAAAACTTGCCTGCCATGTCCTAACGCACACCAAGTCCTGCTCCCCCATCACCCCTGTGCTCGCTGACCTACATTGGATTCCGGTTAAGCAATGCCTCGATTTCAAAATTCTCATCCTTGTTTTCAAATCCCTCCATGGCCTCGCCCCGCCCTACTTCTGTAATCTCCTCCAATCCCACAACTCCCGAGATATCTGCGCTCCTCTAATTCTGCCTTTTTGATCATCCCAGATTATAATTCATGGCCGTGCCTTCTGTTGCCTAGATCCTAAGCTCTGGAATTCCCTCTCTACTTCTCTTTCCTCCTTCAAGATGCTCCTTAATACCTACCGCTTTGATCAAGCATTTGGTCACCTGCCCTAATTTCTCCTTATGTGGCTCAGTGTCAAATTTTTAATCTCATAATACTCGTGTGAAGAACCTTGGGAGATTTCACTACGCTAAAGGCGCTATATAAATACAAGTTGTTGTTGCTGTTGTTGTTTTGTCCCATTTTTAAAGAAAGTCTTTTACCGGAGGATCTGACACAGGCAACCAACGAATCTATAAGGGTAGAGCAAAGAAGAGCCCACAAATTCAATCAGACCAACCTCCAAACCCTCCAAGAAGATTGAGCAGAGGAGAGTGTTATTTTTAGGTCTCTATCGGGAGGTAACACTGACATTGAGTACTAACACCTAGACCTATAGAGCAGTACCACAAGACCAGGGAAGAAAAGATAACATTACGGCCGATCTCCCTTCACTTCCATGGTCACCCTGAACACCAGCAAACACCTCACCCTCTAAACTGTCATCACCTACAAGGAGCATGGATCTATGACACATTACAGGCCAGGTTAGAGAAAGAAAGAAAGACTTGCATTTATATCGTGCCTTTCATGACCACCAGACATCCCAAAGCGCTTTACAGCCAATTAAGTACTTCTTGAAGTTTAGTCACTGTTGTAATGTAGGAAATGCGGCAGCCAATTTGCGCACAGCAATTTCCCTCAAACAGCAATGTGACAAAGACCAGATAATCTGCTTTATTAATGATGATTGAGGGGTAAATATTGTCCAGGACATTGGGGATAACTCCCCTGCTCTTTTTCAAAATAGTACTATGGGATCGTTTAGATCCACCTGAGCGAGTAGACGGGGCCTCAGTTTAAAGTCTCATCCAAAAGACAGCACCTCCGACAGTGCAGCACTCCCTCAGTACTGCATTGGAGTGTTAGCCTAGATTTTTGTGCTCAAGTATCTGGAGTGGGACTTGAACCCACAACTTTTTGACTCAGAGACAAGAGTATTATGAACTGAGCTACTGGCTGACACTAGAGAGGGCACACAATCATTTAGCATCTCTATCAAGCAACACACAGACAGACCTTTCATACCCTTCTTAATCTCACATTTTTAGCTTGTACTTTCTTTCCCTGCAGATCCATCACAATAACAGAGGGGCGGACAATGAGGAAGATGAAATTGATGAGGACGAGGAGGAGCAGAAGAAATAGAACTTCTGCATATGGTCTATGAGGACGGCATTGCTAAGTGATGATGATATGAAAAGAAAGAGAATGTGAAGGACAAGTCCAGCCTTATGTCCCTGGAAACAGATTCTGCTTCATCTTCCTCTCCCACAACCTTCTGCACACCTCTGATATGTCATTTGATTTTTCACCCCCTTGCACCAGCTCAGATACTTTCTTCCAGGAAGAAGTGGATAATGTTAGTGAGGATGTGACATTGGCAGATTCACAGAGGATGAGGCAGCCAGAGTAGTGGGGAATGATTGAGGATATGCCACCTTCCTAGTGGAGGCCAAAGAATAAGCTGCCCATGATTTTGAAGTTAAGGGAACCAGAACTCATGGGTACATACCTGAAAAGAAGGATATTCGGGACCAATATATCTTTGTGAAATCTCAGAGGTCAGTCTCTGAGGATTTGTGGCAACTGACACTTGTGACCTGCATCTACAGCCCTCAATTACGACAACTTCAGGACAGCTTTCTCTTTATTGCAGACATCATTGAGTATTTGGCAATGTCATGGATTTCCAGACCCTGGCATTCACAGCTTTCAGGACCTGACAGCAAACTAACTGTGATGCTCAGCTTGGAGATGAATAAGATGCCACGGTTGCAAACAGTCTAGTTCAGCCTGAGACAATGGCCAGTGAAGCAGTTGGAATAATAGTAAAATGGTAGGAGTTTATGGTAGGGGCTGAAGGCGATGACTTTGGACTTCCCAATGTTGAGTTGGCGGAAATTGCAGGGAATCCAGGATTGGATGTTGGACAAGTAGTCTGACAACTCAGAGGTTAAGAGAGGTGGTGGAGAAAGCTGGATGTCATCAGTGTACATGTGGAAACTGACCCCATGTCTGCAGATGATGCAAACAAAGGGCAACATGTAGATAAGGAAGAGAATGGGCCAAGGATAAATTCTTGGGTACTCCTGAGGTGGTGGTGTAGAGGTGGGACGAGAAGCCATCGCTAGAGATGTTCTGGCTATTTTTGAATAAATGAATGGAACCAAGTGACAGCAATCCCAGTGAGCTGAAAAATGGAGAAGACACACTGGAAGAGGATGTATGCTTGACTATATCGAGGGCTGTAGAGAGTGCGAGGAAGGATAATGCACCATTGTCACAGTCACAAAGGATGTCAACTATGATTTTGGTTAGGGTCATTTTGGTGTTGTGGTATAGGCGGAAACCAGATTGGGTGTGGATTTGGGAGGTGACAACATGTTCAAGGACTTGAGAGGGAAAGGAAGGTTTATTGGGGGGCAGTGGGGGGGCTATTGGGGAGGGCGGCGATTACACCTTTAAGGGAAGGGCGCAATACCCAAGAAAAAGAGAGCAGTTACAATGTGAGCTAGCATGAGGGCCAGGAAGAGAAATTGGCTGGTCAACAGTTTAGTGGGAATTGGGTCAAGGGATCTGGAGGTGAATCTTATGGACAAAATTAGTTCAGAGAGAGCATGCTGGGAGATAGAGGAAACACTGGAGAAAAGTATGGGCTCAGGTGAGCAAGGGAAAGAAGGCAAAGCAGCTGAACGGATGATCTCAACCTTAGTGAGATGATTTGTAGTGAGGAAAAGAATCTGGAGGTTATCTTTGATTTCTGGGATGATCCTGGAATAGTAGTCAGTTTGGCAGAGTAGATAGTGCTTGATGTGGCATAGCCAGATCTGGTAATGGATTGCTAACCAGATGCACTCAAGGCTGCACCCCTTGGAATTCAGGAAATAAAGGGACATGGGAATGGAGTGGGCACATGAGATAGGGACTATTGCATATGTAGAGGATAAACAACATAGATTGGTTGGGCTGAAAGAAATTGCAACATAGAAATGGGCCTATGTAATTCTATGGATACCATGTTTAATTAAGAAAACACTTCATAGGCTCAATTTTCCCCACGCCCGTTTTCTGGCGTATTGCCAAAGTTACGCCCATTTTTCTGGGGCAGAAATGCGGCAGAAATAATTTGCCAAAGTTTCCCCGATATACAAGTTGAATTTGGCGCGCGCAACGTGTCAAGTCACCTCGGGGGGTGAAGCCTACTCTCTGCACCAAAAATTAAGCTGCTCCTTCTGCGCATGCGCGGAAAAAAGTTATGTTTTTGACGTCGTTGCAATGGACACACATGCTCAGTACAGCTCGGATTTAGCAATCGTCCATTTTTAAAGAGCCAGTTGTGTATGTGAGAAGGAGTGCTGTGTGAGAGCACTGGGAAAATCGCAGCTGCAGGAATACAAGATGCAACGCGGTGCAAGGACCAAGAATTTCTTACAGGATGAAGTTAAGGCACTAGTTACTGTGATTGAGAACAGATGGCAGGAGCTGGACACCAGCAGAGGTGACATAAAAGTTCCACCCAAAGAAATGAAGAAACGCTGGAACCAAGTTGCAGAAGATTACTGTGCAATGGTGACCACCATGAGATCTGGAGGCCAGTGTAAAAGTAAGTGGCAGGATCTTGGTCAAGTAGTGAGTGTAGGTAATATTTTCATTAATTTAATGGAATTGCAATTGTAAATGTGACCATCTGTATATGTCCCACCCAGCAGAAAGACACCCTCTCTAAAAAGTTGCATTTGCAGAAAAAGGTGGCACATAATAAAAGGGACAAAACTCGAACAGGAGGAGGCCCGGCAAATCTGCACCCACTGACACCCTTGGAAGAGAGGGTTGCTGCTTTGATGGGTCCTGCCTGGAAAAAAGCAACAATCACTGCACAAGTTGGGCCCACACTCGAGGGAGCGGGTAAGTCCTGCAAATTTATCGTGGTCCTTCAAATCAGCCTGCTGCCTGGCCTGCGATGTGTGAGCCTACTCATGCCACCCACCCTGCCCCCTACTCTGCTGCTAAACATTTAACTGTTCTGTTATCTTTTGCAGAACTTGAGGCCAACCCTGACGATGCAGAAGAAGATTCAGATGCAGATGAGCCTAAAGAAGAGAACATCTTCCAATCCCACCCTCCAGACCAAGAACATGGGGGTGAGGGGGAGGGGATGGAGCTGGATGAAGTTCCCACTGTTGCACTGACTTTGGAGGAGGTGCCGCTTATGAAGGTGACAGCCCCTTCCGTGACTAGCGGTTTGAGTGTTGGTGGGTCATTCCATGGTTTCCTACCTTCTGAGCCTGTGGGTCCCAGTGGTGTGGTGCAGCGAGGCACACCCAGGGCCCCACCGTCCCAGGTTGTGAGTCCCAGTGTTGGGGTGCGAGCCACACCCAAGGGGAGGAGGGGAACGAGACTCAACCATGTTCTCCTGAGGTACAGGATCTAACAGATGTGGTTCAGATGATGTCACTGAGTGCAGAGAACATTGACCTTACCCGATCACTCCTGGACGCCATCAGTGGGGTGAGTGATGAGGTAGTGGGACTGTCGGGAGAAGTAACAGTAATGACACGAGAAATGGGAACGATATCCGAGACAGGGAATCTGCGAAGCAGTGGCATTTAAGGATACATTTGAAGACTCATCCCATCTTCCTGATTGAGGAAGAGCTCATCACTGAAAAGAGGAAAAACTTTGGATAAGAAAAAAATGGAAACATTGAATAATGGAAGAACACCTGACCAAATTTTCAAAGTTATGAGGAACATGCTGTGGAACAACCAATCATAAGTGCACATTATAAACAAAAGGACTTGCATTGATGCAGCCAACAGAAAAATATTGCATACCAGTCGTGCATTCCCTTTAAGTCAGTGCACATCTGGGAGTGCAAAGGTCTGCATGAATTCAATATTTCCCATCAGGTGACATGTTACTGTATGTGCAGAGGAGGAATGATTATGGAAAGGGCAATGTATGAAATATTTTCAGATTTCTTGTAATGGAAAATTGATATTCTGTGACTGGACTCCTATCCATAAGAGAAAAATAGAGGCAAGTACAGGAATATGTTTGTTGGAAAATAATTGAAGATTTTTTGATTCATCATCATCATCATCATCATCGAAGAATTTTTGATTAGAGCTAATTTGAACACACAGATAAAGGACAGTTTTGTGCATTTTTTAAAAATAATCCCAATTTAAGAGAAAATGGGGCCGATTTTCAGCAGCCCACCACCCGCTGCCGCCGACTACAGCCCACTTCTACCGACATTCCTCCTGAAGATCCGCCCAGTGCCACTTTCGATGTGGCCTGGAGCAGGCGGGAGGGCAGAGCTGCCAGGAACCGCCCGCTGACGTCAACGGTCGGCCGAGTGTTGCAACTAAGCTCCCGCCCGCCGAGCTCCCATATTCCTGTGGGTGGGAGTCGGTGGGTACTCGGCAGCAGAACGGGGATGGACTGCTGGCTGCAGGCTGGTCTGTCCCCGACAGTAAGTCTAAAGAACCTGAAAGGTAAGTGAACATTTAAAAAAAATAGTTCAACAGCGACTTACCTGCATGGGGTCCCCTGATCTTCGGATAGTTTTGTAATTTTTATTTGTGACTTTTATTTTCAGGACTTCGACCCTCCGTGGGCTCGACTCCATCCTCGGCGGCACTTGGGCAGCAAGCGCCTCTGCCACCGAGAATGGACCTCCCGCCCGCTGCCACCCAGATTGGTGGTGTACGTCTTCCATTTGCCACCCGCTGTCCTTCGAGGGACCTTCTTCATGAATATCCCGCCCAAAGTACAGTCCGGTACATCGACAGCCATCAGCGGCACTTGGGCAGCGCTTGGGCAGGCGGAGGCCTTGCTGAAAATCAGCCCCCATATAAGCCAAGTAGCACAAATCTGGCATAAAGGTGATTTGTATTTATTCTCACCCTAACCATAGGGAAACCAAGCCCTTTTGGTTGTTTAGGTTGAGTTGCCAAGAGTTCCATAATTCCTTACAAGAGTCCCTTTATGCAGTGACATGTAAATAAATGATCTATTACTTTTGCAATGTTAAGTACTACAGGTGAGAATGTATACAGACATTGAAGTTGAGAATGTGGGAAAATGTATAGGGACAGTGGAATTGAACAAAGGATTCATGGAGGAATAGCCTTAAGAATGTCAGACTGCAAATGTTACAACATTGATACAACTAACAGACTAGCTCCAAGGTCTTGCTAAGTCACACCAGTAAACTTGAAACAAGAAAGACTCTGAAAGGCTCCTTTGTGTAAAAACAGCCCATACAGATGTCGGCTCATGAGTGGACAAAGGGAAGGAGGGATCAAAGGGGATAGGCTGAACTGAATGTCACTCTAATTGTATCTTGTACTGAAATGTATAACCGTTGCGCCTTTACAATGTAACGGCACTTGTCCGTAGGGAGCGGGTGCACTCTATAGGGAGAGCATTCCTTCTGTCTGATAAGTCCCGGCCGGTGAAACAAAAGAATAAAGTCTGCTTGGTTATAAGCGGCAACGGTGTTCGACTCAGTGAATTCGCTGAACCAGATTGAGGGAAAAGAATCCACATTTACACAGGTAGTTTGAATAAATGCTATGAGCCTATTCATACAACATTATTCCAGTAATGTAAGCATCACGCCGAGCTTGCAATGTATAGTTGTCATTGAAAGATCATTAGTTTACTGCAGTTGATTTTGAAACTACTGTTTTTGATTCTGTCCTCAGCATTATATGGCTTCAGCTAGTAAATGTACTCAGAGGTTCATCGGGTTTATTTTGTTAGTGGAACATGTGGTAAAGCAATATTATTGCGTCAGTCGCACAGAGTCAACAGAGGGTGGATTCCACTGACAGTTTAGTCTGTGTAGAAACGGAAATGGGTAAGACTGCCTGAATAGCAACTCCAAAACTGCTTCCAATTACTTATAAATGTCATTGTTTATTCAGCAGTCTGTATTCGCTACAGGTTTATTCCCAAACACAATTTCCATCAAATGCAGATTTTATTTTCTATTAAAATACAATAGGTGCTCAGTTATTCATTTTAAAAAGTTCCATCTCTACTTGCTCTTCATGATGACTGAGAGAAAATTACTGGAGTAAAACTGATGATGCTGATTGACTGTTATAGAAAAAGGCCGATGGTCTTTAAGTGACAAGGGTCTGGGACTTCACTGGTTGGAGTGCTGGGGATTTTTTGGGGATGGGAATGAGGTAATACAATAAGCTACAGCAACAACCAATCCTTGTTGGCACTGGGCGTGGTGCTTGGGATGTCTTCTCAGCAAGTAGCTCTGCCACTGGTCTGATTGTGGAGACTTTAGATAGTTGTAGACTGCCCAGGAGTGCAGGGTTGTGTGCTTGAGGCCATAGTTCCACCATCACCCTTCTGTCAGAGTTGGGTGGAATTTGTGTGGGGTGAGATATCTGATGGAGTACTCAGAGTTAATCCTCGTTCATTCTGCTGCAGGTGAAGGTTGTGAGGGCCAGTCTTCATATCTCCTTCCAGTTTATCCCCAAGAGTAGATGATAAAGATTGTACTCCCAGTAACTACTGGGAGTACAGGTTTGTTCATGTCATCTGGTTCAGAAGGACACAGCATTACAGAGAGCGCTGAGGTATATGTGGAGCATCGCATTGTAATTGTAAGTTTTAATGGGGATTGTTTGATTTGGAATTTACAGAGCATGATGGGGCCCTGGATGAAATGGCAGATTTGAGTTCGTTAGAATAATTACATTGGATGATATGTCAGCCAACTGCTAGAAAAAAAGGATTTGCTCCTGCTAGAGTAGTTTGTCCAACCAATGGTCTGCTCTTACCATGTTCCACATGCATGGATATCTCAAGAAGGTCAGTGTTGTACCACAGCGGGAAGAGGACCAATACACACACATGCACTTTCAGTGTGTGCAGACTTCCCTCAAGATTGCCAGAGTGAGACTGTTGGGCATTTCCTTGCACTTGTTGGTCTTTTATGAGGGTTTGTGAAGAGGAATATTTATAGCAGAACTAGATGTGAAGCAAAATTTGAAAGTTTATTTGGCATGGTTCCTAGCACTCTTGCTTCTGTGTCAGAGGTTGTTGGTTCAAAATGTTATCCAGAATTTGAGCAAATAATCTAGGTTGACACTTTGGTGTGTACTGAGGGTGCACTGCATTGTTGATATTCTGTCCTTCACTTTTGTTTATTTTGGTTTAGATAGATACTAAAGATCCTTTTATACTATTGGAAGAAGGATAGGGAGGTCTCCTGTTTAAACTTTTCCCTCAACCATTGGTACCAAAATCAGATTAAATAACCATTTATTTCCATTGTGTTTGTGGGATCTTGCTGTGTGCAAAATAGATTGAATGTTTGCCTATTAAAAAAGTGGTTGCTCTGCGAAAAATAATTGACATGTTCTTTGATACATTTTTGAAGAACATGATAGAGTGCTATAAAAGTCCAAGTTCTTTCTTTATATTTTAAAAATAAATAGAAAATTACAGTTAAAAATTATTTTCTGACTATCATCATAGGCAGTCCCTCGGAGTCGAGGATGATTTTTTATGACTATAGCTTCAAGCTGATGGACAAATTCTTTTATAAAGAAGTGAATTATCTCACTCAAAGTCTTGGAACATTTTCAAGCATCATCTACAACAGGCCCCATTAGAATGGAGTTAAAGTCATGATGAAGCTTACTTGCAGATTGCTCTACTCATTTGTAGAATAAATTTGGTATTCAGTGGTGTATCAATCTAAATCTTCCATTTTTCCATGATCCAGGAGTAGAAAAAAAAACATAATGGAGGGCATTTTAACCTAACCATAAACTGACAAGATCAGATCAGCCACCTGCCTTACACCTCAGCAATTTTACCTTTGTAAGAATTCGGCGAAAACATCGACAGCAAAAGCATATACTTTTGGACTTAAATTTTGGACATTGCTTGGACACATTTGCTGTTACTGCAGAGAAGTAGGCAGCCTGAAGTGGGACAGGTCCAAACATGTCCCACAGGAATACACATCAGGTGGAATGGAATCAATGGCTGAAATGGCAGGAAGATGGTTGATTGACAGGGCCCTTTGTCATGTAATCAGTGAAAGATTGGGCGGTCCTCAAGACACAAAGAAAGCTCTTCAACCAGCCAGACCTGTTGGAGCCTTATCGAGGAAACAGCCCAGTAACAAAGGAACAGGCCAAAGACAGAATTTTGCTCTTTCAGTTGTACTGCCTCAGGCGAAGGACAGTTGAACTTTTGGCGCAAGAAGAAGCATTTTTGCGGGTATAAGAGTGGCAGGTTTCGGCAGCCATCTCTTTCTCTCTCCTCTTCTATGCCTGCTTGCGTTCATTCAACGCACAAGGACTGAACACTCCGTCTGGGACGGAGAGAAGAAACACCATCTACGAGCAAAGAGAGCCTTGCTATTTTGACTGGGAAGCTGACCTTGAGACTGGACTTGAATACCACAGATTGGTACAGAACCAGAAGATACGCGTCATCGGGAGAAGCAGCGAGTAGGGGTTAAATGAAGACTTCTCTCCTTAAAGGTGGACTCCCTGATATAAGGAATCGACACCCCCACCTGTATAACGACCACAGAATCAGTCAAACGAAACCTTCGGTACAACTAGTTTATTTCGAGCAAATGCAAGGGAAAGTTCAAACATGGGACCTTCAAAGTATAAGTTTCAATTACAATTATACAGTTTTTCGAGGGGTGCTACCCTCCTACAAAATCATCGATTGGTCTACTGCTATCAGTGAAGTTACATTGATTTGTTGGCTCTTATCAGACTAGCTCTGAGTGGTTTGTTCCCACCTGTCCATCTCTCATCACATGTCAATCATGCTGTTCAGTGAGGTGAACTTTACCATAGTCCCTATGACGTGTGAAGTAACACTTGTTCCAAAATACTGGCTTCCTTATCTCTTCCCGAGAGTCCCGAACTAGTCTAATACAGTTTTTCATGAGAGTCACATATTGTTTACAGTCTATGTTCCAGACTATTGCCCTTGGTGGATTTGCTTATGTAAATCTATACTAAAGTTCACACCACGGATGGTTCATTACTCATCAGGCTTCGCTATTCCCTTCTTACTAGCCCAATGTAAGTGAGTGTGTAAGAGTGCTTTACATACATAAGTGGGTTATACATAACCGGTCAATATTACAATCCATACCATCAGACAGAAGAACACCCGATTCCTCAGAATCTCCTAATTTCCTTTAACCTTCTTACTCAAGTGTACTTTTTTTCCCCCTTACAATCCCCCCTAATGGTCCTTGCCTATATGCCCAAGATAGGCCATTTCTCAATTAATTCCTCATGGGTGAGCTTCCAGGATTGTCCTTTCATTTGGGTAGCGCTACTTCCCGAACGGCAGGACCCACCTGTTGGCTTTCCCATCAAGGTTATACTAGATAAGTCCTTTCTGCCAGACTCTCTATATTCCCTTTTATTCAATGTTTTAACTATTGTTCGGGCTATTGCCTGCCTCTTACATCGGTTACACTTTTTACAGGCTAATAGTAGCAAGATGACCAGTATGTTCCCTTGCACTACAACCAGTACATGTGACACTATCCGTATCCACGAATGCACTTGCACATTGAGTCCAGCATTCCATTGTTCAGGTGTTCGAATTCTGCCCCGTCTAGGGTATCCTCTGTTTCTTCCATTCAGTCGAGTTTGTTCCTCATTCAGTTCGAGTATTGGTTTTCCTTGCGGCCCAATGGCCTTCTCATACCCTTCTCAGATAGTGTCTATTGATGGTTTCTTCTTTCAGTTCAGAGTTTATAACGTATACATTTATGTGTGTCTTGTCAAGCATGGTAAAGCAGAAGTCAGTATTCATGATGGCGCATGAGATATTTGTCACCGTCATCTCATTCGCCATGGTGCTTACACACTATTCCCCATTTCCTTGTGGAGCAGTGGTAATTTCGTAGTCCCGTACTAGGGGTGATAATCAAGGTGCACCCATCCACTTGGTCATCTCCACAGTCATCTTTGATCATTCGTAGTGGATCTCGACATAAAACAACTTGGTTATTTTTATAACAATCATTTATGCTGAGACTCTTAGTACTGTTATTCTTCTTCAATTACATATCTGGATTGTCATGCTATTGCACATGAGTTTGATTTCGTATATCCTCTATATTATTTGTTTGGTATAGGGGATCTCCCTTTGTCACATCATACTGTGGTATAGATTTAAATGTCCAGTTACACATCTGACCCTTAGGACCAAGCATTAATGTTTCTCTGCACCTCACAGGCATGTGTCACGTTTTGTCCAAGGTCCAGTTGGCAAATACATCAAGTGTTATCCAATCCGCACCTTTCCATTTTGAAGTTGTTCTAGGTTATGTTGTATGCCAATGAGCAACCATGCTCCGTACCCTGTGCATACTATTTCTGTCTGTATGATTCTACTCAAGTTTCTTTCCGCTCTATTTATCGAATTTATAGTTTTGGCGTGGTCTTGCAACGTGTGGGCCAATTCTACTAATTCGCTTTCCGCGCCATTCCCCAGTTGTGCCTGTACCTTCTCATTATCCTCATCCCTCTCCAACAATCCCTGTAAGGTACGTGTTAGGGTGTCGATTTGATCATCTATCATGTGCAGGTCTATAGTGTTTACCGTCGGACCTCCCGCTGCGTATTCTGCCGCGTATCCCGCGCCTACCATTTCTAGTATCCCTCTTTTTCCCCGATTCCGCCTTTTACCTGACATTCTTCCCACATTAAACTTCATGGTTTTTGATTTGGGGCCTTCAAGTGCTCGCAGGGTCAGGTTTTTATAGTGTTTGACCCGCAGAAGTTGGGGATGGTCAAGTCTGTTAAATTTAGGAATACAGTAATTATTCGCTGACGTACCCTGAAGTGTATCTGATCCTTGGTCTGCCTTATCAATCCTCCTTTTTCCCCAGTGTTCATAGTTGGACACATTGGTTGTGCTGAGGGTATGGTGGTCGGGGTCCTGGCAGTGCTCACTGTTGCTAAAGTAGTGGGTGGGGCCGTGTTGGTAGGTCTATCTCGGGAGATATCCCTCCACCACCATTCATGAGTGAAATTTGCACCCCCTTCCCCCGAGTGCAGTATGTTTGTCTCCCCTTCCTGGTTATAAAACACACAGCGGTCTTATTTTACACTAATTATTGGTCCCGTATTACTGGCCCATCCCCAATGTTGTTTCGTTTCCTCATTTTGTTGTTTTATGCCTGTTGTTTAAGTCTACTGTTGCTCCCTCCGTCACCATCAGTGTTTTTGATTCTTTATCACAACTAATGTCACCCAAGTCCTTGTAATACAGGCCTTGCTGTCCCTCAGCCTGTTGTCCTTGATATGAGGCTGCGTTACCCCATGTTGTTCCCACGAGCACCAGAGTCCTGGAAAAAAACAATATTTCCCAGTCATCATTGGTTAGTTAGTGACCATGCTTTTTCAACTGGGTCCAGTGTTTCCACTTGCCGATACTCCTTATAACTACGCATGCGCACATGTCACTTACCATTATTACCTGATAGGGTCCGGTCATTTTGGTGCGAGCCCGGGCATCTTTGGAGTAATCCTCACCATCACCTGACTGCCTATTTGGGGTATCTGGACCTTCTGCTCTTTATTGTCGTTCTCTAATTCCTTGATTATTTGCTGATCTCTAGCCTGTGCCTTTAAATCATGTAACTGCTTACAGAGTTCCATCACAAATCTCCGTATCCTGTCTTTATAAGGTCCTACATCCTCGCTCCCTGTAACCAAGACTTCTGGCAGTCTCATAGCCCTTCCAGTCATTAGTTCAAAGGGTGTCAGTCCTGTTGTCCGACTAGGGGTTGCCCTGGCCTGCATCAATACTCAGGGTAACATGTCTACCCATCCCTTTCCAGTCTCCTCGATTGCTTTAGCTAGGGCTGCTTTTCAGGTCCTATTCATTCGATCCACTAATCCGGAGGATTCTGGATGGTATGGGATATGGAACCTTTGCCTGATCCCTAGTAAAGCGCAGGCCTGTTTCATCACCTTCCCTGTAAAGTGTGTACCCTGTTCTGAGTCTAACTGTAGTGGCATTCCCCATCAGGGTATTTCTTCTGCTAGGATCCTGGCCACGGTTTCTGATGAACAATTTCTAGTGGCGAAAGCTTCTACCCACTTAGTAAACTGGTCTATTATAACTAGGCAGTATGTCTTCCCTTTGTTGTTGGGTAGTGGTCCAGTAAAATCTATCTGCAAGTTTTCCCAGGGTCCTTTCAGTCAGGGCTGATGTCCCATTCTGACCTTTACTTTCCCCCCTGGGTTGTATTTTGCACATGTCACGCACCTCCTACAGTGGTTCTCTATATCTCTACCCATTCTCGTCCACCACCCGCCTCTGGACATCGAGCTTATCATGTTGGTTCCACCTATATGGACATGCCCATGGTATAAATTGAGTAGGCTCCCCTGGATATATTCCGAGGCCACCACATTCCCGTATTTCCTCCATATCCCGTCGGTCCCTTATTGGGCTCCTCTCTGTCTCCACCCCTCCTTTTCCAGTGGAGTGGCTTCTCCCTGTACCTTAAGCATGTTTACTTCCTCAGGCCCAATTGTACATACTCCGACCTGGGCTTCCCCGGCCAGTGTACCTGTCTCCGCCACCCGCTTGGCTACTTCATCTGCCCATGCATTCCCCTGTTGATGTTGATCGGTAATTTTTATGTGCGCTTTGATCTTTATTATCGCACACTCTTGGGACAGGAGGGAGGCTTCCACTAATTTTTTAACAATCTCCTCATGTTTAATTTGCCCTCCTCCTGAGGTCATGTATCCCCGTCTGCTCCAGGCTATCATATAATCATGCACTACTCCAAAAGCATACCGACTGTCTGTATAGATGTTTACTCTGTTTCTCTTAGCCAGCCTCAGAGCCTCGGTGAGAGCCACCAATTCAGCCACTTGAGCTGATAAGCCCCCTTTTAGCCGTCCTTCCCTTCTAACCTGTCCGCTGCTATCTACCACAGCCCATCCCGTCCGTGGTGTCCCGTTGATATAGTGCCGAGACCCATCTACGTATAGATCCATATCTGCCTCCTCAAACCTGGCTACTTCGCTCGTCTTCTCCTGTCGGGCTACACTGGTGCTCCCCTCCTCCCGTAATGATCCACTTTGCAGGGTTGTTACAGTTGTCTTTTATTATTGTTACCATCCCATTGGAGGGTAAGAGCATTGCTTCCCACCTAGCCCTTCGCGCATAGGATACTGTTTTTAGCCTTCCTGTGTTAAGCACTTCTACTAAGGAATGCTGGGCACTTGTCCCGACATTACTATGCCACTGGCCTATGCCTGTCCCCATGTAATGATCTTTACTGTGGTGGGTATAGATTCTGGTCGGGTAATCCCAGAACTGGAGCACTTGTGAGAGCTTGTCTTTAACCTTACAACCATAATTTCCTGATCAGGGCCCCAGTTAACAGGCTCTTGGGAGGGTTTCCCCCTTTTGACCAGGTTCTGTATAGGTTGGACCATCTCGGCATTTCTGCAGTAGTTGAATAGCTCTAGTACCTGTCTGACCCCTTTCATGGTTCCTGGCCTGGGCATTGATAGGATTGTTTCTCTTCCCTTGTGATATTATGTATCCTAGCTATGTTACTTTGCTCCTTCCCATCTGCATCTTCCTAGTAGAATTTATTTTTAATCCCACACTCTGTAGAGCTCCTAGCACTGCAGTTAAAGCCAATACGTGTTTGTGTTCTGTACTGGAGCAATAAGGATATCATCCACATACTGCAAAAGGGTGCTTCCTTCTTTGCCTGTTGGGGGCCTCGCCTTCCTGCGCCTCCTCCCTTATTCCAGCAATCTTTGGAGAAGTGTCCAGGTTTACCACAATTGTAACATTTCCCTCTCGAATTTCTGTAACCTTTCCTCTTCTGCGGGCAATCCCTACTGATTGCAGTTAAAACTTATCAGGGGATCTGCGCGAGGGTGTGTCTCCTCCCCCTTCGTCTCTGCTGCTACCATCACTGCTGCTATTTTTGCTATCTTCTCCCTTTGTTCTAACTTTAACTCTTCTACATGTTCTACCCATTCCAAAGTTTCATCGTGGTCATCTCCTACCTTAAATCCTAACTTAATTATTTTTTGAAGGGCTTCTCCTAGCCCGTCTTTAAATATTTTCAAGAATGCTGCATCATTTTTGTCGGGGTCATTTGCCTCCGAGTGGTCTTTGTATTCAATCCACTTTCGTTCCCTATATTCTCCTACCTTTTCGCCTGCCTTTTGAGTCACATTCAGTATCCTACTCCAATTTCTTCTAATCGGTCCCCAGTACCCTTCCATCCCGTCTTTCAGGAATTCCAGTTTTTGCCGATCAGCTCTTCCCCTATTCTGCCATTCCTTATTTTGTACCTCTTGTGTTGCTTTGTGCAAATTTATCGGACCTGTTTTGGCTTTTACCAGATTGTGAATGTCGACTAAGGTTAGGTTATGGGCATCTAGCATCTCTTCCACCTTTTGCCAGAATTCTGTATCCCTACTATTTGCTTAAGGGGTTGGTAATTCATTCAATAGTATTTGTCTCTCCTGTGGGCTGAGAGGTACCTCCTGTATGGTAATTTGGACGGGTCTGTGTTCGTTGGTGCGAATCGTAGTGGTGCGTATAGGCGCCGCTGGTAGGTAGCCATTATCATATGCCAGGGGCCAATCTACTCTGCACTCATCATCAGTCAATGCATCCCGGTCTGGTTTACTGTTAGGTTAGGTTTGTGGACTACACTTATCCACCGAGGGGTACAGCGGCTCTATTGCTGGTGCCATAGGCGATCCTGTTACGGCTGCGCACTGCACTATCTGTCCGGTGCCATCTTTTATCTCTTCCAGCTTATTTATCTTAGCTTCTAACTCTTGAATTTGTTTTGTTTGAGTATCTATTTCTTTTATCTGTCCTCTGTAGCAGGTGAGTATTATTACATAGGCTTGCTCCGTTTTATTCTTATTCTGACTATCCCACCATTTCCTCTGTCTGTCAGGTTTTGTTTGGTGAGCTAAATAAAACTGCTGTCAGTGGAAAGGGTTAACTCCTTTGCAGGTTCGTAAGAAGGCCTGATGTCATTACGTGACTTCTGTAATTCTTTACTTAAACCTTTCCCGATATCAGAATACGGCAACCATTTTAAAAAGATTTTCAAACCCGAAATTTAAAACTCCTTTATTGCAGTGAAACTTTCTCGTAATTTACAATCATTATCAACTTAGAGTGTCTTTTATCTCTTTTCCAATATTCACACTTTGAAACAAAATCGAAATTTCACTGTGGCCATAATGAAAGTTCGGCTTTCATTGGTTAATTGCCCTCCAATTAAACCGATATCTTTTTCACAGCCAATATCAGCTAGTATCCAGTAAGTTACATCTTTTTCCATTTTCTCCTTTCTTCAAATTAGGTTTTGTATCCAACAAACAGTTTACACAGAGGGCTTGTGTCTCCGGGAATTTGTTAATTTAAAGTACGTAAGACAATCGCGATACGTTTTCCCAATTTTCCCAATGAACCCTTTTGGTCCATATCTCAGAGACCCCCCTTGGTCTTCATTTTATCCCACTGGCCAGTTTTTTCTAAACATCCTGGGGTCCCACCCCCTTTTAGGTTGTATTCCTTCTTGTTCAGGCAATACACTTATCTCTTGGTCATTTTTCTAGCCCCCTTTAAGTTGTATTCCTTCTTTGTTTGCGCCACTGTACACGACCAATTACCGTGTCACCCGTCACACTTCGGGATATACACTTATCTCCTACCTCGCCGTTTGTCCTTCCGTGGTTCACTATAACTTGTTCTTTATACAGGATACTTCTCTTTCCCCTTCAGTGCGACAGCTCTAACTTGTAGGTGGTACAAAAGGCAGACTCACCCCAACAGCTGTTACATCGTCTGGGTCGGAGAGTCTGTATCCTGTTCGTGACGCCAAATGTAGGGGATAAATGAAGACTTCTCTCCTTAAAGGTGGACTCCCTGATATAAAGAATCAACACCCCTGCCCGTATAACGACCACAGAATCAGTCAAACGAAACCTTCGGTACAACTAGTTTATTTCGAGCAAGTGCAAAGGAAAGTTCAAACATGGAAACTTCAAAGTACAAGAGGTTTCAATTACAATTATACAGTTTTTCGAGGGGTGCTACCACCTACAAAATCATCGATTGGTCTACTGCTATCAGCGAAGTTACATTGATTTGCTGGCTCTTATCAGACTAGCTCTGAGTGGTTTGTTCCCACCTGTCCATCTCTCATCACATGTCAATCATGCTGTTCAGTAATGTGAACTTTACCATAGTCCCTATGATGTGTGAAGTAACTCTTGTTCCAAAATACTGGCTTCCTTATCTCTTCCCGAGAGTCCCGAACTAGTCTAATACAGTTTTTCATGAGAGTCACATATTGTTTACAGTCTATGTTCCAGACTGTTGCCCTTGGTGGATTTGCTTATGTAAATCTATACTAAAGTTCACACCACGGATGGTTCATTACCCATCAAGCTTCGCTATTCCCTTCTTACTAGCCCAATGTAAGTGAGTGTATAAGCGTGCTTTACATACAAAAGCGGTTTGTACATAACCGGTCAATATTACAATCCGTACCTTAAGACAGAAAAACTCCCTAATTCCCTTTAACCTTCTTACTCAAGTGTACTTTTTTCCCCTCTTACAGGTAACTGGCGAGCATTTATCCCAGCCCATACATCGTTAAGACCACCGCATAGCGTGACGGGGTGCCGTGTGTCCCAACCAAGTCTTAGGGGTTTAGTGGGGAAGTTTTAGTGCGGATCGTAAGCGTACGCACAATTCTGTTGGACAGATTCAGTGGTGCACTTTTGAATTCAAGCAGGGGTGTTTTAGTTGTAGGTACTTTGCATTAGGGGCCTGTTCAGGTGGGCCAGGGTTGTGTGTTGTACTGTGTTTGTTTGTTTTACACCACCAGGGTGTTTTACTGGGTGCAGGTGTGTGCTTTAACTTGAATAAAAGCATTGTGATGGTTGAGACCGAAAGATCTGGCTATAACTGTGTATTTCTATTCACCACTATAATTCTGGTGTCTAAAACTGTTGTAAGGGGGATGATTCGAAACTACCAAGGGCAAAACCACTTACACCTGCCATTGATTAGTTTCACATTATCATCAGTTCCACATCTTCATTGTTATGTCTCAAATAAAGCAATATGACTGAGTACTGTAGACTTGAGTGAATGTGACCTTAGTCTCTTTATTCTGACTCCAGAGTGCCTGCACAGCATGAGAGGCCTGCTTATATGCAGTACTCCAAAGGGATGCTGGGATTCCTTGGGACTCCAATAGATGTGCCCTTTGGTGGCGGTAGAATGCTGATTACAAGGTGTTGCATACACAACATTACTCCCTTCCAAAGTCAATAGTACACTTATTTACAGAGTGAGACAATCTGGGGCTTTCCGCTCCCTAGTCGATCATCTGTACAAACACAGGCGCAGGTGAGTTGGTTGGGCCTTCGTTGGGCTGCTGTGCAGCTGGCCTTGCTGGGCTGCTGGGGATGATGAGTTCAGCTTCGTGGTCAACCATGGTGTCGGTTGCTACTTGTGTGTGTATCGGAGGGTCAAAGTTGGTGGTATCCTCTTCAGGTTACTCGTGGCTGTCTATGAATCGCAGTTTGGTTTCGTCCAAATGCTTTCTGCAAGTTAGTCCATTTGCAAGTTTGACCTCAAACACCCTGCTCCCTTCTTTGGCTACGACAGTGCCCGCAAGCCATTTGGGACCATGTCCATAGTTGAGTACAAATACAGGGTCATTGACTTCAATATCGCGTGACAAATTTGCGTGATCATGGTACATGCTTTGTTGATGCCGCTTGCCCTCGACGTGACCATGGAGATCAGGGTGGACTAGAGAGAGCCTTGCTTTGAGTGCCCTGTTCATGAGCAGTTTGGCAGGGGGAACCCCGGTGTACGAGTGGGGTCTGGTGCGGTAGCTGAGCAGGACTCGGGACAGGTCGGTCTGCAGGGAGTCTTCCGACACGCGTTTCAAGCTTTGCTTGATGGTTTGGACTACCCGTTCTGCCTAGCCGTTAGATGCGGACTTGAACGGGGCAGATATGATGTGCTTGATCCCATTGCGGGTCATGAATTCCTTGAATTCAGTGCTGGTGAAGCACGGCCCATTGTCGCTGACATCAGGCAGGCCATGCGTGGCAAACATGGCTCGTAGGCTTTCGATGCTGGCAGTGGATGTGCTTGGAGACATTTTTACACACTCAATCCATTTTGAATAAGCATCCACAACAACCAAAAATATTTTGCCCAGAAATGGGCCAGCGAAGTCAACATCGATCCTAGACCACGGTTTGGAGGGCCATGACCACAAACTTAGCGGTGCCTCCCTGGGTGCATTGCTCAGTTGAGAGCAAGTGTTGCATTGGCGCACGCAAGATTCCAAATCTGAGTCGATGCCGGGCCACCACACATGGGATCTGGCTATAACTTTCATCATTACTATGCCTGGGTGGGTAGTGTGTAGGTTGCGTATGAACGTTTCCCTGCCTTCCTTAGGCAAAACCAGGCGATTACCCCACAAAAGACAGTCCGCCTGTACAGACATTTCGTCTTTGCGCCGCTGGAACGGCTTGATCTCTTCATGCATCTCCGCTGGCATGGTGGACCAGCTCCCATGGAGGACACAGTCTTTTACCAGGGACAGTAAAGGATCCTGGCTGGTCCAGGTCCTGATCTGCCGGGCCGTAATGGGTGACTTTTCGTTTTCAAATGCATCCATCACCAAGAGCAAGTCTGCAGGCTGTGCCATTTCCATCCCGGTGGTGGGTAATGGTTGCCAACTGAGAACATCAGCGCAGTTCTCTGTGCCTGGCCTGTGGCAAATTATATAGTTATATGCAGACAACGTGAGTGCCCATCTTTGGATGCGAGCAGAGACATTGGTATTAATACCTTTGCTCTCTGAGAATAGCGATATGAGTGGCTTATGGTCAGTTTCTAACTCAAACTTAAGCCCAAACAGATACTGGTGCATTTGTTTCACCCCATAAACGCATGCCAGAACTTATTTTTCAATCATGCTGTCAGCCCTTTCGGACAAACTCCTGGGTGCATAAGCGACCAGTTGCAATGTTCCCGATTCGTTTGCTTGTTGTAACACACACCCGACCGCGTATGAAGACGCGTCGCAAGCTAGCACTAAATGTTTACATGGATCATACAGAACAAGCAGTTTGTTGGAACATAACAGATTTCTAATTTTCTCAAAAGCAGTCTCTTGTGATTTCCCCCATACCCAGTCATCTCCCTTGTGTAGCAACACATGTAGAGCTTCTAGCAAGGTGCTTAACCCGGGTAGGAAATTACCAAAATAATTGAGGAGTCCCAGAAACGACCGCAGCTCCGTCATATTCTGTGGTCTCGGCGCGTTCTTGATGCCCTCCGTCTTGGCGCGGTGGGTCTGATGCTGTCTGCCGCGATTCTTCTCCCTAAGAACTCGACCTCTGGTGCCAGGAAAACACACTTCGAGTGTTTCAACCTGATTCCCACACGATTTAGCCAACTTAGAACCTCTTCCATGTTCTGAAAGTGTTCGATGGTGTCCCGACCTGTGATCAATATGTCGTCCTGGAAAAGCACGGTGCACGGAACCGACTTTAGCAGACTCTCCATGTTCCTTTGGAAAATAGCCGCGGCCGATCGAATCCTAAACGGGCATCTATTGTAGATGAACAGACCTTTGTGCGTCTGATGCAGTTGAGGCCTTTCGAAGATTCCGCCAGCTCCTGCGTCATGTAGGCCAAGGTCAGGTCCAACTTAGTGAACGTCTTCCCTCCTGCCAGTGTCGCAAATAGGTCATCTGTCTTGGGTAGCGGGTACTGGTCCTGCAGCGAAAAATGGTTAATCGTTACTTTATAGTCCCCACAAATTCTGACCGTGCCATCGCCATTGAGAACCAGAATAATCGGACTGGCCCACTCGTTGAACTCAACCGGCACGATGATGCCCTCTCGTTGCAGTCTGTCCAGCTCGATCTCCACTTTCTCTCGCATCAAGTATGGCACCGTACGTGCTTTGTGGTGGATGGGTTGTGTACTGGGAACCAAGTGGATCTGCACCTTCGCCCCAGAGAAATTTCCGACGCCTGGCTCAAACAACGATGGGAACTTGCTCAGAACCTGGGCACGAGGCCGGCGTCGTTGACAGATGTAAGTGCTCGGATGTCGTCCCAGTTCCAGCGGATTTTTCCCAGACAGCTTCTGCCGAACAGTGTGGGGCCATCTCCTGGTACAATCCATAATGGTAGTTCATGCACCGCTCCATCATAGGAGACTTTTACTGCTGCACTGTCAATTACAGGGATAAGCTCTTTAGTGTAAGTTCTCAGCTTGGTATGAATAGGGCTCAGCTTGGGCCTTTGTGCCTTGTTGCACCACAGCCTCTCGAAGGCCTTTTTACTCATGCTGCACAGGAGGGCAGGAAAAAGAGTGGGAGAGCAATAGTGATTGGGGATTCAATGGTGAGGGGAATAGATAGGCGTTTCTGCGGCCGCAACCGAGACTCCAGGATGGTATGTTGCCTCCCTGGTGCAAGGGTCAAGTATGTCTCGGAGCGGGTGCAGGACATTCTAAAAAGGGAGGGAGAACAGCCAGTTGTCGTGGTGCACATTGGTACCAACGACATAGGTAAAAAAAGGGATGAGGTCCTACGAAACGAATTTAAGGAGCTAGGAGCTAAATTAAAAAGTAGGACCTCAAAAGTAGTAATCTCGGATTGCTACCAGTGCCACGTGATAGTCAGAGTAGGAATCGCAGGATAGCGCAGATGAATACGTGGCTTGAGCAGTGGTGCAGCAGGGAGGGATTCAAATTCCTGGGGCATTGGATCCGGTTCTGGGGGAGGTGGGACCAGTACAAACCGGACGGTCTGCACCTGGGCAGGACCGGAACCAATGTCCTAGGGGGAGTGTTTGCTAGTGCTGTTGGGGAGGATTTAAACTAATATGGCAGGGGGATGGGAACCAATGCAGGGAGACAGAGGGAAACAAAAAGGAGGCAAAAGCAAAAGACAGAAAGGAGATGAGGAAAAGTGGAGGGCAGAGAAACCCAAGGCAAAGAACAAAAAGGGCCACTGTACAGCAAAATTCTAAAAGGACAAAGGGTGTTAAAAAAACAAGCCTGAAGGCTTTGTGTCTTAATGCAAGGAGTATCCGCAATAAGGTGGATGAATTAACTGTGCAAATAGATGTCAACAAATATGATGTGATTGGGATTACGGAGACGTGGCTCCAGGATGATCAGGGCTGGGAACTCAACATCCAGGGGTATTCAACATTCAGGAAGGATAGAATAAAAGGAAAAGGAGGTGGGGTAGCATTGCTGGTTAAGGAGCAAATTAAGGCAATAGTTCGGAAGGACATTAGCTTGGATGATGTGGAATCTATATGGGTCGAGCTGCAGAATACCAAAGGGCAAAAAACGTTAGTGGGAGTTGTGTACAGACCTCCAAACAGTAGTAGTGATGTTGGGGAGGACATCAAACATGAAATTAGGGGTGTGTGCAATAAAGTTGCAGCAGTTATAATGGGTGACTTTAATATGCACATAGATTGGGTTAACCAAACTGGAAGCCATACGGTGGAGGAGGATTTCCTAGAGTGCATAAGAGATGCTTTTTTAGACCAATATGTCGAGGAACCAACTAGGGGGGAGGCCATCTTAGACTGGGTGTTGTGTAATGAGAGAGGATTCATTAGCAATCTCGTTGTGCGAGGCCCCTTGGGGAAGAGTGACCATAATATGGTGGAATTCTGCATTAGGATGGAGAATGAAACAGTTAATTCAGAGACCATGGTCCAGAACTTAAAGAAGGGTAACTTTGAAGGTATGAGGCATGAATTGGCTAGGATAGATTGGCGAATGATACTGAAGGGGTTGACTGTGGATGGGCAATGGCAGACATTTAGAGACCGCATGGATGAACTACAACAATTGTACATTCCTGTCTGGCGTAAAAATAAAAAAGGGAAGGTGGCTCAACCGTGGCTATCAAGGGAAATCAGGGATAGCATTAAAGCCAAGGAAGTGGCATACAAATTGGCCAGAAATAGCAGCGAACCCGGGGACTGGGAGAAATTTAGAACTCAGCAGAGGAGGACAAAGGGTTTGATTAGGGCAGGGAAAATGGAGTCCGAGAAGAAGCTTGCAGGGAACATTAAGACGGATTGCAAAAGTTTCTATAGATATGTAAAGAGAAAAAGGTTAGTAAAGACAAACGTAGGTCCCCTGCAGTCAGAATCAGGGGAAGTCATAACGGGGAACAAAGAAATGGCGGACCAATTGAGCAAGTACTTTGGTTCGGTATTCACTGAGGAGGACACAAACAACCTTCCGGATATAAAAGGGGTCGGAGGGTCTAGTAAGGAGGAGGAACTGAGGGAAATCCTTATTAGTCGGGAAATTGTTTTGGGAAATTGATGGGATTGAAGGCCGATAAATCCCCAGGGCCGGATGGACTGCATCCCAGAGTACTTAAGGAGGTGGCCTTGGAAATAGTGGATGCATTGATAGTCATTTTCCAACATTCCATTGACTCTGGATCAGTTCCTATGTAGTGGAGGGTAGCCAATGTAACCCCACTTTTTAAAAAAGGAGGGAGAGAGAAAACAGGGAATTATAGACCGGTCAGCCTGACATCGGTAGTGGGTAAAATGATGGAATCAATTATTAAGGATGTCATAGCAGTGCATTTGGAAAGAGGTAATATGATAGGTCCAAGTCAGCATGGATTTGTGAAAGGGAAATCATGCTTGACAAATCTTCTGGAATTTTTTGAGGATGTTTCCAGTAGAGTGGACAAGGGAGAACCAGTTGATGTGGTATATTTGGACTTTCAGAAGCTTTCGACAAGGTCCCACTCAAGAGATTAATGTGCAAAGTTAAAGCACATGGGATTGGGGGTAGTGTGCTGACATGGATTGAGAACTGGTTGTCAGACAGGAAGCAAAGAGTAGGAGTAAATGGGTACTTTTCAGAATGGCAGGCAGTGACTAGTGGGGTACCGCAAGGTTCTGTGCTGGGGCCCCAGCTGTTTAAACTGTACATTAATGATTTAGACGAGGGGATTAAATGTAGTATCTCCAAATTTGCGGATGACACTAAGTTGGGTGGCAGTGTGAGCTGTGAGGAGGATGCTATGAGGCTGCAGAGCGACTTGGATAGGTTAGGTGAGTGGGCAAATGCATGGCAGATGAAGTATAATGTGGATAAATGTGAGGTTATCCACTTTGGTGGTAAAAACAGAGAGTCAGACTATTATCTGAATGGTGACAGATTAGGAAAAGGGGAGGTGCAAAGAGACCTGGGTGTCATGGTACATCAGTCATTGAAGGTTGGCATGCAGGTACAGCAGGCGGTTAAGAAAGCGAATGGCATGTTGGCCTTCATAGCAAGGGGATTTGAGTACAGGGGCAGGGAGGTGTTGTTACAGTTGCACAGGGCCTTGGTGAGGCCACACCTGGAGTATTGTGTTAAGTTTTGGTCTCCTAACCCGAGGAAGGACATTCTTGCTATTGAGGGAGTGCAGCGAAGGTTCACCAGACTGATTCCCGGGATGGCGGGACTGACCTATCAAGAAAGACTCAATCAACTGGGCTTGTATTCACTGGAGTTCAGAAGAATGAGAGGGGACTTCATAGAAACGTTTAAAATTCTGACGGGGTTAGACAGGTTAGATGCAGGAAGAATGTTCCCAATGTTGGGGAAGTCCAGAACCAGGGGACACAGTCTAAGGATAAGGGGGAAGCCATTTAGGACCGAGATGAGGAGGAATTTCTTCACCCAGAGAGTGGTGAACCTGTGGAATTCTCTACCACAGAAAGTTGTTGAGGCCAATTCACTAAATATATTCAAAAAGGAGTTAGGTGAAGTCCTTACTACTAGGGGAATCAAGGGGTATGGTGAGAAAGCAGGAATGGGGTACTGAAGTTGCATGTTCAGCCATGAACTCATTGAATGGCGGTGCAGACTAGAAGGGCCGAATGGCCTACTCCTGCACCTATTTTCTATGTTTCTATGTTTCTATGATAGACTGACTCGCACCCATGTCAAATTCCATGGATACTGGAATTCCATTCAGTTCAACTTTTAACATGATCGGTGGACATGTCGTGATGAAGGTGTGTAACCCGTACACTTTTGCCTCCTCGGTTTGAGTCTTTAGTTCAGTTTGATCTACCATGGATCGGTCTTCCTCTGCAACATGGTGGTTTGCAGCTCGTCTGCACATTCGCTGGAGGTGTCCCATTGTTCCACAGACTTTGCATGCATAGTGTTTGAAGCGGCATTGATGGGCTCGATGATCAGTTCCGCAGCGCTAACAAGGTGTTAATTGCCTCGCATTCACACTTGATGGCGGACTCTGAGTCATCTGATGTCGTGCAGCTGCAGGTGTGTACATTCTGCCATATGCATTCCTGCCTGAAAATGACGTTACTTTGTGTACAATACTTGCCGATGCATCTTTGTGCTGCGAAATTTGTTTGATGTTATCGCTGGTGGACATAAATGCCTGGACTACCGTTATGGCTTTGCTCAGGTTCGGTGTTTCAACAGTCAAGAGTTTGCGAAGGATAACCTCATGGCCAATGCCAAGCACAAAAAAGCATGTGCTCCAGGGATCCACCGAATTCGCAATGTCCTGCAAGGCGCCTTAGTTCAGCGACGTAGCTCACCACTTCCTGACCTTCAGACCGTTGACATGTATAAAACCGATACCTTGCCATCAGAATTCTCTCCTTCGGATTTAGGTGCTCCCGGACCAGCGTACACAGTTCTGCATTCGATTTGGTTGTTAGTTTCACCAGAGCAAGAAGATTCTTCATGAGGCCATAGATTGTTGCCCCGCAGACGGTGAGGAGGATCGCCCTTTGTTTTTTTAGCGTTCCCATTCTCTTCCAGCTCATTGGTCACGAAGTATTGGTCGAGTCGCTCCATGAAGACTTCCCAATTGTCACCTTCTGAGAATTTCTCCAGGATACCAACAGTTCTCTGCATTTTCGCGTGATGGTTTGTTATCACTCATCGCCAGTTTTTATGTCTCAAATAAAGCAATGTGACCGAGTACTGTCGACTTGAGTGATTGTGACCTTAGTCTCTTTATTCTGACTCCAGAGTGCCTGCACAGCATGAGAGGCCTGCTTATATGCAGTGCTCCCAAGGGATGCTGGGATCCCTTGGGACGCCAATAGATGCGCCCTCTGGTGGCGGTACAATGCTGGTTACAAGGTGTTGCATACATAACATTCATCGTTGCAGAAAATGTTCATTTTGAATTGAATACATCTCTTTTCCATAATGCAAAGCATACATATTCATGCCAACCTTTTGGTAACTTATTTTAAAGTTATATACGTGGAAACATTGGCCAGGTTATTATAGGCTATTTAATACTAGTTATAACCAGATAGTTTATTTTCCAAAATAGCACTGCTAACCTCATTTTCACACTTATAATCATTCTTAAAAACTCATTACTGAATGTAAATATGCATCTGCGTAATCTGTCTTACAGCTTCAGTTGCCATTCCTAATTAGTATTACGAGATGGGCTTGCATTGTGTGTTTCTCCATTCGTTTTATTATGCCTGAGCATTGGAGTGTCACAAATCGTTAATATTAAAGCAGACATCAGCAACATCAGATGCTTTCAAAGGTACAGATTTAGATTTATTGGCACTAATTTGAATTTGATTGCTGCAATCTTCTGTGTCTGCTGATTGGGCCTCATTACTGTTGTATTTCATGTCTTACAGAAGAAGCTGGTGGACTTCTTCTGGAACAACAGGAAGCACTGGGTCTCTGCCGCGGTCTTGAGTCTCCCGCTTAGGGAGGGCGGTCAGTCGTTGGTGTGCGTCAGCACCCAGCTCGCGACTTTCCGTCTTCAGACCCTGCAGAGATACCTTTACGTCGAGCCCCCTCCTAGGTGGCGTGCGCTGGCGACATATTTCTTGCGCCAGAAGCACAGCCTCAACTACGACACCCAGCTCCTGTTTGTGAGCTTGGGGGGGCGCCAGGACCACCATGTGGGGGCTGCCTGACTTTTACCATGAACTCGCTAGGGTCTGGAACAAAGTCTCCACCAAGCGCAGCTCTCCACCGGCTGGAGTGGCGGCTGTCCTGCAGGAACCGCTGCTCGGGAATCCGTACCTCCACGACCGAGGTGGCAGTCGGACAAGAGGGCTGTGGCTGGCGAGGTGACCAGGGTCAGGGACCTGCTCGATGGCGGAGGAGCGGGTTGGATGGCGCCAGACATGCTGGCACGGCACCTAAATTCGGCCGACGTCTGCTGCGCGGCCGATGCCATCGAGCCGCTAAAAACAGCACTGGGCCCTGACTCCGTTAGGTGTGTCGAGGAGGCTCAAGCACGTGGGGAGATCCCGTCCGAACTGACCCCCGTCCGGACGGAATTCCTCATCGGCGCCAAACCCCGGAACCTCCCTCAGGAGCCGGCGCCTCACAACTTGAGCCGCCTTGGGGAAATCCCCTCCGTGCCTTTCAGTTCCGCGCGGAGGGGTTTCCTGTACGGGCTGCTCTTGCACACCCTCAACTTTGCCATCCTCGCCGGCCGTCCGGACAGGCCATGGTGTACCATCTTGCCATCCCCGACGGAGTGCACTCTAGGCGGGAGTCCTCCCATTATTTATCGGGGACTTGGCCTGGAGGGTGGTGCACGGAGCAGTCCCGTGCAATAAATTTTTAAGCCGGTTCACGGGCTCCCAGGCCGCCTGCAATTTCTACGATCTGGAAGAGTCCGTGTTCCATGTTTTTATCGAATGCATGAGGTTGCAGCCCCTGTTCCATTATTTAAAGGGACTACTCCTCAATTTCTGGTTGCACTTCAGTCCCACACTCCTGAACTTTGGGCACCCTGTGCGGAGGGGAGCGGGTAGGTCCGAGGGCCTCCTCGTCGGACTGCTCCTGGGCACGGCCAAGGGGGCCATCAGCCGGTCTAGGCAGCGGGCGGTCGAAGGGGTCGTTCAGCCTGACTGCCTGTCTCTCTTCCGTGCTTACATCCGGGCCAGGGTGTCCCTAGAGATGGAGCACGTGGTGTCCACTGGTACGCTCGCGGCCTTCCGCGAGAGGTGGGCGCCGGAGGGACTGGAGTGCATTATCACCCCCGGCAACCAAATTTTAATTTGATTTTATATGTTTTAAAGTTTAATTTGTTTTATTGCCGGGTTTTTAGTGTCCCGCTCCCCTTTTATAGGGGGCACTTGTAAACTATGGTTTTAGAGCCCCAAAAAAAAACACAAAAAAAATCTACAAAAATACAAAAAAAAACAAAAAAATAAAGGGCCTTGGGAAATGTTTGGAGTGTCCCCAAGATCGGGGGGCACTTGATCGAATGTTTATTTTGTTTACTCTAAAAGAGTTGTATTTCATGTCTTTTCAGGCATCATCTCAGACACATCCAAAGCTTCAGTTTGACTGCTCACTTATTTTAGTTGCGTTGTTGCACTTGCTTTTAATTCTGGTTCTATTCCCTTCAGTTTGGACATTGAAAAATTAAATGTAATTCTTTCAAAACTCCCTCAGAATTTCTCCCATTTGCAAACCAAGCTGTAGTCATCTTCTCCTATATTCAACAGAAAGAAATTTATCTCTCATCAGAAGGTTACTATTTTTTTCAACCTTTTTTAAATAATTTTATCTCGGGTGTTGAAATATTTTTTATTTTGTGTATTGAAATTTGTACATGGTAATCAGCTACTTGTTACAAATTCAAACTTCTTTCAGGTATTTTGCATTTGATTAAATGCAACTTGACCTTTAGATAAGTATTCTGCATTCCCACAGCACGATATTGGAAATATCTTAATATTTGTCCACAAAGGTATTTCTTACTCAGCTGTCAAAGCCACATGACAAAACAGCCAATCTTTTTTTTAAACTTATTTATTATAAACACAGAGTGCATCGACTAAGGATGAGTCATCATCTTAGGCGGTCCCTCGAACGAGGATGACTTGCTTCCACATGGGTTCACAGATGTGTCAATGAAGGATCCGATTTTCCAGTCCTAAACTTCAGTTGAAAGGGTGGAAGGTGCCTGTGCGTGGATTTTTTTAACGTGTGGTGACGGTTGCACATTAGCCACCACATGGGCTTGACAAATCTAGGTCTTTATCCAGTGGCAAGGGTTAACCAGGATGACTGGAGACCTGCTCTAAGGATGAGTAAACTGCTCGTGTTTGACTCTGCAACCACAGTTGGTTTTTCTTGTGTTTCATTTGAGTTTTGTTTGCTTGATTTCCCATGCCCACCCCCTGCCGTGGAAACCTGTTACATTAATAAAAGTTGCTTCTGACGGGCAAACTAGGTTTACCTCTGAATACAGTGCATTAAATATGCTTACCATGAGGTGCCAACTTGGTGAAACTCCAACACAGGACTCCATGCATGCTAAACAGAGGAAGCAGCATGCTATAGACAGAGCCAAGTGATCCCACAACCAACGGATCAGAACAAAGCTCTGCAGTCCTGCCACATCCAGTTGTGAATGGTGGTGGACAATTAAACAAGTAGTGGGAGGAAGAGGTCCATGAATATCCCCATCCTCTGTGATGGCAGAGCCCCGCATATGAATACAAACGACAAGGCTGAAGCTTTTGCAATCATCGTCAGCCAGAAGTGTCGAATGGATGATCCATCTCGGCATTCTCCTGAGGACCAGACCATCACAGCAACCAGTCATCAGCCAATTCAATTCACTCCATATGATATCAACACATGGCTGAGCGCACTGGATACAGCAAAGGCTTTGAGCCCCAACAACATCCCAACTATAGTGCTGAAGACTTGGGCTCCAGAACTAGCTGTGCCACTAGCCAAGCTGTTCCAGTACAGCTACAGTACTGGTATTTACCCGATAATGTGGAAAATTGCCCAGGTATGTCCTGTCCACAAAAAGCAGGACAAATCTAATCTGGCTAATTACCGCCCCATCAGTCTACTCTCAATCATCAGCAAAGTAATGAAAGATATTGTTGATAATGCTATCAAGCAGCACTTACTCACCAATAACCTGCTCACTGATGCTCAGTTTGGTTTCCTCCAAGACCACTTGGCTTCAGACCTCATTACAGCCTTGTTCCAAACACGGATAAAAGAGCTAAATTCTAGAGGTGAGGTGAGAGTGACTGCCCTTGACATCAAGGTAGCATTTGAATGAGTGTGCCATCAAGGAGCCTTAGTAAAATTGAAGTCAATGGGAATAGGGGAATACTCGGTACTGGCTGGGTCATACCTAGCACAAAGGAAGATCATTGTGGTTGTTGAAGGACAATCATTGCTGCAGGAGTTCCTCAGGGCAGTGTCCTAGGCCCAACCATCTTCAGCTGAATCATCAATGGCCTTCGCTCCATCATAAGGTCAGAGGTGGGGATGTTCGCTGATTATTGAACACTGTTCAGTTCCATTTGCAACTCCTCAGATAATGAAGCAGTCCGTGCCTGCTTGCAGCATGACCTGGACAACGTTCAGATTTGGGCTGATAAGTAATATTCGCGCCACTCAAGTGCCAAGCAATGATCATCTCGAACAAGAGAAATTCTAACCACCTCCCCGTGGCATTCAATTGCATTGCCATTGTTGAATCCCCCACCATCAATATCCTGTGGATCACCATTGACCAGACACTTACCTAGACCAGCCACATAAATACTGTGGCTACAAGAGCAGTCAGAGGCTGGGTATTCTGTGACAAGCAAGCACCTCCGGACTCCCCAAAGCCTTTCCACCATCTACAAGGCACAAGTCATCAGTGTGAGGGAATACTCTCCATTTGCCTGGATGAGTGCAGATCCAACAACACTCAAGAAGCCCGACACCATCCAGGACAAAGCAGCCCACTTGATTGGCACCCCATCCACCACTTTAACCATTCACTCCCTTCACCACTAGTACACCTTAGTTGCAGTGTATACTATCTACAAGATATACTGCAACAACTCACCAAGGCTTCTTTGACAGCACCTCCCAAACCCACTCCCTCTACCACCTAGAAAGACAAGGACAGTAGACGCATGGGAACACCATCACCTCGAAGCTCCCCTCCAAGTTACACACCATGCTGACTTGGAAATATAATCGCTGTTTTTAATAGTTGCTGGGTCAAAATCCTCGAACTCCCTGCTTAACAGCACTGTGGGAGTACCATCACCACAGGGTGGCAGCTGTTCAAGAACATGGTTCACCACCACCTTCTCAAGGGCAATTTAGGATGTCAGCGATGCCCACATCCTGTGAATGAATAAAAACATACATACATATATTCAAAAACAATGCCCAGAGGATCACCTATTAAGAACTTCAATATAGTTTTACAGCAAGGCAAAATATGTACCATTTTATAATGAGATTTTCCAAAAATTCTATGGCATAAAATGTGTTCCTTATATGTTACATGAACTATATGGCTGTAACATTTTAATGAAAATATAAATGAACTGTGTGCTGTCAAAGTAGGGTTCCCAACCCTTTTGCTGTGGGTGGGAGTCTACCGAATGGCTAATTGGTCTCCTGAGTGCTGCTCCTGGCGATTCAGGAGAAACGGTCCTGGTATGTGCGGTGCCCGTGTGCACAGAACACTGACTACCATGGCTTGTCATTGAAGGTTGGCATGCAGGTACAGCAGGTGGTTAAGAAAGCAAATGGCATGTTGGCCTTCATAGCGAGGGGATTTGAGTACAGGGGCAGAGAGGTGTTACTACAGCTGTACAGGGCCTTGGTGAGGCTACACATGGAGTATTGTGTACAGTTTTGGTCTCCTAACTTGAGGAAGGACATTCTTGCTATTAAGGGAGTGCAGCGAAGGTTCACCAGACTGATTCCCAGGATGGTGGGACTGACATATCAAGAAAGATTGGATCAACTGGGCTTGTATTCACTGGAGTTCAGAAGAATGAGAGGGGACCTCATAGAAACATATAAAATTCTGATGGGAATGGACAGGTTAGATGCAGGAAGAATTTGATCCACATGTTTGCGGCAGATTTGTCCATTGGTAAGTTTAACTCCAGAATCCTATTTCCCTCTTTGGCAATCACAGTGCCTGCGAGCCATTTGGGCCCTGCAGCGTAGTTGAGGAAAAAAAAGGGTCATTTACATCAATACGTCACGCCCTCGCATTCCTGTCATGGTAGTGATATTGTGACTGGCGCCTGCCCTCGATAATTTCTTTCATGGTGGGGTGTATAAGTGATAACCGGGTTTTGAGCATCCTTTTCATTAGCAGCTCCTCGCATTCCTGTCATGGTAGTCATATTGTGACTGGCGCCTGCTCTCGACAATTTCTTTCATGGTGTGGTGTATAAAGGGATAACCGGGTTTTGAGCATCCTTTTCATTAGCAGCTCTGCGGGTGGAACCCCTGTGAGCGAGTGTGGTCGGGATCTGTAGGCCAACAGGAAGCGTGATAAGCAGCTTTGTAGGGAACCCCCTTGGAATCTGAGCATCCCCTGTTTGATTATCTGCACTGCTCGTTCTGCCTGGCCGTTTGAGGCCGGCTTGAACGGTGCCATTCTGACATGGTTAATTCGTTGCCTGCCATGAAGTCCTGGAATTCAGTGCTTGTGAAGCACGGGGGGCCATTGTCGCTGACCAAGATGTCCGGTAGACCGTGGGCGGTAAACATTGCCCGTGGACTTTCTACCGTGGCAGAGGATGCGCTTGAATTTAAAATGTCAAACTCGATCCATTTGGAGTCGGCGTCTACTACAACCAAAAACATTTTTCCCATGAAAAGACCTACGTAGTCCACATGGATGTGTGACCAAGGCTTGGCGGGCCAGGATCAGGGGCTAAGGGGGGCTTCTCTGGGCACATTGCCCAGCTGGGCACACGTGTTGCACCTGCGAACACAAAGTTTCAGATCTGCGTCTATCCCTGGCCACCAAACATGTGACCTGGTAATTGCCTTCATTATGACAATGCCCGGGTGCTCATTGTGGAGTACTCTGATGAACACCTCTCTGCCCATCTGGGGCATGACTACGCGGTTTCCCCACAGTAGGCAATCGGCCTGAATCGAGAGTTCATCCCTGCGCCTGTGAAATGGTTTAAATTCCTCAGGGCATGCCCCGTACGTGGCTGCCCAGTCCCCATTCAGGACACATTTCTTGACTAGAGACAATAGCGGGTCTCTATTTGTCCAGACTTTAATCTGACGGGCTGTCACGGGTGAGCCTTCGCTTCTGAAAGCTTCAACAGCCATGACCATCTCAGCAGCATGCTCGGTAGCCCCCTCAGTGGTGGCTAGCGGGAGTCTGCTGAGTGCATCGGCGCAGTTTTCGGTGCCTGGTCTGTGCCAAATTGTGTAGTCATAGGCGGCTAACATGAGTGCCCACCTTTGTATGCGGGCCGATGTGTTTGCATTTATGGCCTTGTTGTCAGCCAAAAATGACGTTAGGGGTTTGTGATCTGTCTCCAGCTCAAATTTCCTGCCAAACAGGTACTGGTGCATTTTCTTTACCGCATATACACATGCAAGCGCCCTTTTTCTACCATCCCGTAGCCCCTTTCTGCCTGGGACAGACTTCTGGAGGCATAAGCTCCCGGCTGTAACTGACCCTTGGCATTGACATGCTGCATCACACACCCGACACCATAGGACGACGCATCGCACGTTAACACAAGTTTCTTACATGGGTCATATAGCGTTAACAGATTGTTGGAACATTACAAATTGTGTGCTCGATTGAAAGTCCTTTCCTGGCTGTCCCCCCAGACCCATCTCCGACCTTTGCGTAGGAGCACGTGTAGCGGCTCTAGCAGCGTGCTCAATTTGGGAAGAAAGTTACCAAAATAGTTCAGGAGCCCCAGGAATGAATGCAGCTCCGTTGTGTTACGGGGTCTGGGTGCTCTCTGGATCGCTTCTGTCTCGGACGCAGTAGGGCTGATCCCGTCTGCTGTTACCCTCATCCCCAGGAATTCTACCTCTGGAGCTAGGAAGACGCACTTCACCTTTTTCAGTCGCAGACCTACCCGGTCCAGTCTGCGTAGCACCTCCTCCAGGTTGTGGAGGTGTTCTTCAGTATCGTAACCCGTGATGAGGATGTCGTCCTGAAAAACCATCGTCCCTGGAATCGACTTGAGGAGACTTTCCATATTTCGTTGCAAGATTGCGGCGGCCGAGCGAATCCCGAATGGACATCTGTTGTACTCAAACAACCCCTTGTGTGTCGTGATGGTGGTCAGCTTCTTCGACTCACTCGCCAGCTCCTGGGTCATGTAAGCTGAGGTCAGGTCCAATTTTGAAAAAAGTTTGTCATCGGATAGCGTCGCAAAGAGGTCCTCCGCTGTCGGTCGTGGGTACTGGTTTTGGAGTGACATCCGATTGATGGTGGCCTTGTAATCACCACATATCCTGACCGACCCATCCGCCTTGAGCACCGGCACAATCGGGCTCGTCCAGTCACTGAATTCGACTGGCAAGATGATGCCTTCCCTCAGCAGGCGGTCCAATTCACCTTCTATCTTTTCCCGCATCACGTACGGCACCGTTCTGGCCTTGTGGTGTACTGGCCTGGCGTCCGGGGTTATGTGAATCACTACCTTGGCCCCCATTAAAGTGCCAATGCCAGGTTGAAATAATGAGTCAAATTTGTCCAGGATCTGTGAGCATGATACTCGCTCCACAGAGGAAATTGCATTGACATCGCCCCATTTCCAGTTCATGACAGCAAGCCAACTCCTCCCCAGTAGTGCGGACCATCCCCCAGGACAACCCAGAGTGGCAACCTGTTCTCCGAATCTTTGTGGGTCATGACTACCGTGGTGCTGCCGAGCACCGGAATGATCTCCTTTGTGTATGTCCATAGCTGTGCGTCAATCGGCGATAATTTTGACCTCCTGGCCTTGGACGCCCACAACTTTTCGAACTGTTTGATACCCATCAGGGACTGGCTGGCCCCCATGTCTAGCTCCATTGATACTGGGATGTCATTGAGGAGCACTTTCATCATTATCGGTGGCGTCCTGGTGTATGAACTGTATACGTGCTTCACATGAACTCGCTGAACTTCAGCTTCCAGCGATTTCCCCCAGCGTTCATTTCTGCAATTTCTGCAGGTATTTTGCTCATCTCTGCAAACTCCGGCTGAGTGTGTGCCTCCACGCCTCCAACATGAGCTGCTGTTGGAAACAAAAGGTCCCTTGCCAGTCGATCTTCCCTGACTGCCCCTGTTATTGTCCTTGAGTGCGCCATTAACAGGTGTTGATGGCCCCATTACTGGCCGCATTGTCCCTTGCAATGGCGTGAATTGCCGTTCAGCTTGCCATTGTCTCTGTCGAACTCCCCCTCTGGGTTCGACTACATGTTAGGGCATGCCCGATTGTCCTTGTCTGCCTGGAGAACTGTGCTGCTTTAACAATGTTGAATCTCTGTCCCAACCATTTCTTAACACAGTACCTCTTATCTGTTCTGCTAGTGGCCATGCTCACATGGTTTAAATCCCAGTTCTCGTTGCCATTGATACGTCCTTACTATACAGTATAAATGCACACGAGGCCCATGCTTGAGAGAAGGTTAATCTGTGACCTGTCCTTTATTCCTTAGCACTCAAGTGCAGGAAGTGGGTGGAGCTTCCCCTTTTATATCTGAAGGTTCAGGTTAGGAGTGTCTCCCACAAGTTCACCACCGAGTGGCCATTGTTCTCACAGTGTACAACTTAGATCAGATTATACGTGGGTTACATTGCTGGTTGAATACATGACAGAGCAGGTGTCCCAATTCGTGGTGGTCTGCTGCCATCATGAAGACGCAGCTCTTGATACCATGGGTTCCACAACCACCTCAGGATAATGAGGAGGAAGAGGAGGGAGTGAAGGAAGAGAAGGGGCAGCCTACAAATCCCTGTTCAGGGCGGGATGATAGTGAGCACATCATCAGACTCTGGTTTCCTGAATGAAGCCCCAGATCCCTGTTGCTCACCACTTCCTCACCTTACCATCCCTCTGTCATGGAACAGCACAGCATCCTCTTGGCCACAATGCTGACATTAAAGAAACCACAAAACAAACATTTCAAACATAATTTATAAATAATGAATAACAAAACTACATGACAAAGTCAACTAATCACCCTTGTGCATTCCCTTCGTGTCAGTCTTTCTTGTGCCTTTGCCTATCAAGTGGTACCCCAGTGGCTGTAGCATAGCTGGTCAAAGACTGCTGACTTTCAGCGTGCGAGGCTGTAGATGGCCATGGAGGATGACCTCGAGCAGCTCTGGGCCTAGAAGGCCCGGCTGTAGATTGCACCACCTCAGCATGGGCAGCAGCAATCTGGGCAGGCTCATTGACTGGCAACAGTAAGGACACTGTCGGAGTGGCAATGGTGGAAGTACAAATGCTGTCATCCTGAGAGTGTGCAGCAGGCTTGAGCTCCATGGAGCCACTGCCACTCCCCCGTGGCGGCACCTCAGCAATCCTGGTAATCTGTTGGAGGACAGATTGCTGGACTGCTGCGAGACTCTGTAAGCCCCTTTCCACACTTGTTAACGCAGCCTCGATGGCAGCAAGCAGAGCTTGCATGACAGAAGTTGGAGCTTTCACTGCATCACTCAGACGGGGGTCTCACGGAGGGCTAAATTCGATAAGGTCCGAAAATGGGCGTGTGGATTGAGAGCTTATGTCGGCCTATGATATGTGTTGTAGTATAATGTGTTTAATTCCAGGAGTCAGGCAGCTTTGGTGCTTCTCTCTGAGGACTGAGCCACACCTCCCTGAAGTTAGGCTTCAGTGATGGGGTGTGGGAGTCAGTGAATTGAACTAGGTTAGGTTTTGGTTTTATTTATTAATTTTATAACTTGCTATGCATTGTAAAAATTCATAATTGTATGAAAACTTTAGTTAGAAGTTGCTTATTTCAATGATGATTTTGTTTAATCAGTGGTATTTACTTGGTGTTTCTCATTAGGGTCAATACTATAGAAACGTTACAAGGGTAGATCTTATTTAAACATAACTAATCCTTAAATCTTTGTGTTTTTTGATTTATATATTATGTTATTCATCTCACTATAAAACAAAAAGTCAACTATTTTATTTGGGACTTGGTGATAGGAAGACATTCAACTAAGGTAAATGCAATAACTTGCAAATAGTGGGAAATGTCACGTTTTAAAATGTCATTTGATTAAGCATCAGGAGTGGTATCACATGATCAAATGCCATGTAATCGAATGTCATGATCAAATCTCCAGGAATACCTCAAACCAGAGTTGGCAACCTTGTATCAAATCTGGGCCAGAGCATATACAATTGTTTCTTTTGTTACAATTTTGGTTTCCAGCCCTAGCAAACTACGGAACACAAAACGAAACTGGCTACACTTTCCATCGGGATCGGCCAGCTACCGCCCAGTTAACCGCTGAGATTGAGTTTAATGCCCATATTTGATTAAATATGGAAGCTAATGCCCAATTATCGCCCATTTATCGCTCGCGTAACTTTCGGCATACAGTTAATGCCGAGAAGTAGCTGAACCGCAGCCCATATTTTTTTTCAAATTCTGACGTTACCACTCGTGCACAGCCCAGAAGACTGTTTATAATGGAAACTAATGCCCAAACACCGCCTAGAATATCGCCGAGTGTTACGTTTGACATCTCACCCATATACCACCCAAATGATCGCTCGCCCAAAAAGATGCTCAAAAATTGCTGCACTCACCTGACCGTAACCCAGCGGTATGGATGCCATTTTGTAATTTGGAGGACTTTTCAAAAAAGGCTGCTTCAAGTTCATGGGAGCTTTGAAGTAATTTGTGAGTGCTTTTAAGGTGGTTTTAAAATCTCATTACAACCATCTAATCATATTGTGGTGAATTTTGATTTTTTATTGAGTTTTTAAGAGGACAATTTAATAATTCCGAATACATATAAATAGGGCATTTAGTAATGGGGCCTGAAATTTATCAGCCAGTATTGATGACTACTCACATGCTGCAGAATAGAGATGAGAGAAGGTTTATTGAAGAGCATTATGTGCCCAATCAAAGAGGTGGCAGATTGCTGAGGAGGAGGAGACCTTACACCCAACGCATTTACAGGGATAAGCGATCGTACCTGGACTTGTCCGATAACACATGCCTTAGGAGGCTGCACTTCCGAAAGGAGGTCATCAGTGAGATATGCCAGCTCATTAAGGGAGATCTGCAGATCTCCCTTAACGCACCATCAGGACTGCACTGCCCGTTGAGGTTAAGGTCACTGCGGCACTTTCCTTCTACACATCGGACTCCTTTCAGGCCTCAGCTGGCGACATTTGCAGTATATCTCAGCACGCCACACATTGCTGCATTTGACAGGTGAGTGAAGCCCTTTTCGCACGCAGGATGGACTTTATAAGCTACCCTATGACCAGGGAGGCACAGACTGAGAGTGCTTTGGGTTTCTCGAGAATAGCAAACTTCCCCAAGGTACAGGGAGCAATAAACTGTACGCACATCGTCCTGCGAGCACCTTTTCAGGATGCAGAGGTGTTTCAGAACCGAAAGGGATTCCACTCCCTGAATGTGCAACTCGTTGTCGACCACAAGCAAATAATCATGGCAATAAATGCAAATTTTCCAGGGAGCACCCATGATGCGCACATCTTGCGTGAGAGCACTGTCTCTGACCTATTTAAGAGTCAGTCACAAGGTCACAGTTAGATGCTGGGGGATAAAGGATATGGCATCACCATCTGGCTGATAACCCCCCTGTGTAAGAGCCAGACGGATGCCGAGAAGTGCTACAACGAAAGTCACATAGCCACAAGCAATATCGTCGAAAAGACAATTGGAATGCTGAAGCAGTGCTTCAGTTGCCTGGATCACTCAGGAGATGAATTACAATACCACCCTGAGCAGGCCACTAAATTCATTGTAGTGTGCTGCAGGTTGCATAACTTAGCTATCAGGAGGGGACAAGAATTGCCAGATGGGATTGCCGGTCCACCTCAGGAGAGAGGAGAGGCAGAAGAGGAGGACGAGGACCTCAGGGAGGACAATCAGGCTGGCATTGAAACCATGCCCCACCCCACCCTAGACCGCAGGAAAAGCCCCGTGGGAGTTATGCAGCTGCAAGACTATTGCGTCAGCAGCTCATAAATGAACACTTTGCGTTATGTTGGTGACAGTTACAGTTACAGTTGTGTTACATTACGTTTCATCTTTGCCTTTCCTGGTCTGGCCTCGCCATTGCTTGCAAACTTTGTATATGCTTAACATTTCTGCTATTGGAAGACACTGCACAACTATGTTAAGTTAACTAAAAACATTTTAATGCATAGAAAAGTTTTAAACAATTTTTTTTTACAATAAACACCCATATACCCCCACCCCCAACCCAATAGTGAAAATGTTATAAATAACAATTTTTTTCTTAAACAACAAACACCCATCTACCTCACTCCCACCCCAACAGTGAAACATTTTAAATAACAAGAAATAACAATAACAATAAAAACAACGAACTTTCATAAACAATTATAAATATAACAAACCCATCCATCCAACAGTCAACAAATTTATTAACAATAATTATAATATTCCCCACCCTTCCCTACTTGCGACCACGCCTCTCCTTTACCCCCCCTAATCTGAACCCCAACATTCCATTGACTCTAGATCAGTTCCTATGGAGTGGAGGGTAGCCAATGTAACCCCACTTTTTAAAAAAGGAGGGAGAGAGAAAACAGGGAATTATAGACCGGTCAGCCTGACATCGGTAGTGGGTAAAATGATGGAATCAATTATTAAGGATGTCATAGCAGTGCATTTGGAAAGAGGTGACATGATAGGTCCAAGTCAGCATGGATTTGTGAAAGGGAAATCATGCTTGACAAATCTTCTGGAATTTTTTGAGGATGTTTCCAGTAGAGTGGACAAGGGAGAACCAGTTGATGTGGTATATTTGGACTTTCAGAAGGCGTTCGACAAGGTCCCACACAAGAGATTAATGTGCAAAGTTAGAGCACATGGGATTGGGGGTAGTGTACTGACATGGATTGAGAACTGGTTGTCAGACAGGAAGCAAAGAGTAGGAGTAAATGGGTACTTTTCAGAATGGCAGGCAGTGACTAGTGGGGTACCGCAAGGTTCTGTGCTGGGGCCCCAGCTGTTTACACTGTACATTAATGATTTAGATGAGGGGATTAAATGTAGTATCTCCAAATTTGCGGATGACACTAAGTTGGGTGGCAGTGTGAGCTGCGAGGAGGATGCTGTGAGGCTGCAGAGCGACTTGGATAGGTTAGGTGAGTGGGCAAATGCATGGCAGATGAAGTATAATGTGGATAAATGTGAGGTTATCCACTTTGGTGGTAAAAACAGAGAGTCAGACTATTATCTGAATGGTGACAGATTAGGAAAAGGGGAGGTGCAAAGAGACCTGGGTGTCATGGTACATCAGTCATTGAAGGTTGGCATGCAGGTGCAGCAGGCGGTTAAGAAAGCAAATGGCATGTTGGCCTTCATAGCAAGGGGATTTGAGTACAGGGGCAGGGAGGTGTTGCTACAGTTGTACAGGGCATTGGTGAGGCCACACCTGGAGTATTGTGTACAGTTTTGGTCTCCTAACCTGAGGAAGGACATTCTTGCTATTGAGGGAGTGCAGCGAAGGTTCACCAGACTGATTCCCGGGATGGCGGGACTGACCTATCAAGAAAGACTGGATCAACTGGGCTTGTATTCACTGGAGTTCAGAAGAATGAGAGGGGACCTCATAGAAACATTTAAAATTCTGACGGGGTTAGACAGGTTAGATGCAGGAAGAATGTTCCCAATGTTGGGGAAGTCCAGAACCAGAGGTCACAGTCTAAGGATAAGGGGTAAGCCATTTAGGACCGAGATGCGGAGGAACTTCTTCACCCAGAGAGTGGTGAACCTGTGGAATTCTCTACCACAGAAAGTTGTTGAGGCCAATTCACTAAATATATTCAAAAAGGAGTTAGATGAGGTCCTTACTACTAGGGGGATCAAGGGGTATGGCGAGAAAGCAGGAATGGGGTACTGAAGTTGAATGTTCAGCCATGAACTCATTGAATGGCGGTGCAGGCTAGAAGGGCCGAATGGCCTACTCCTGCACCTATTTTCTATGTTTCTATGTTTCCTTGTACAAACTCCAAGCCGTCTTGTAGCAGGGCACCTTGCGTGCTGCTGCTGTGTGGAGGTTGACGGCAGATTCAAAGATGGGGCTGGAGATGGAGAGGATGTTTCCAAAGAAACTTCCTCCAAGTCAGAAGCAAGAGCTTCCTCCTGACGCACATATGTCGGTGGCAATGGCGGTATGGTATCTTGGGGTGCAGTGCCCTATTCCGGGATCACTGGCTGCCCTCTGGCATTCATGGACTCGGCTATTCTCTCCATCACCACTACCATCCGCGACATCTCCTGCGAGACTATCGTGGTCAGAGTGGCAATGTGGCCAGTTAACCCACCCATTGCCTAGAGGAGCTTTCGACCAATGTCGACGCTCGTTCTGGACAGTTCAACCATGTCCATGCTTACATTATTTTATTACATGCCTTTATTGCAAAGGGGTTGGAGTATAAAAACAGGGAAGTCTTGCTACAGTTATACAGGGTATTGGTGAGGTCACACCTGGAATACTGCATACAGTTTTGATTTCCATATTTACGAAAGGATATACTTGCTTTGGAGGCAGTTCAGAGAAGGTTCACTAGGTTGATTCTGGAGATGAGGGGGTTGACCTATGAGGAAAGGTTGAGTAGGTTGGGCCTCTACTCATTGGAATTCAGAAGAGTGTATGCATGCCTGTTTACTGTGTGATGTCTGAAACACTGTTATGCAAAACTGAACGTACCCTTACACTGTACACACCTTACCTGCACACTGCAGGTGACCCAGTCTAAAAAGGAACTCACAGCTTGTTGTCCTCACTCAGGATCTGTATCAGTTTAAGTATCATACCCTGCCTCATGGAGTCATTACTAAAGGTGCCTACATACACTATAGTGATCTTATCGAAACGTATAAGATTATGAGTGGGCTTGACAAGGTAGATGCAGAGAGGATGTTTCCACTAATAGGGGAGACTAGAACTAGAGGGCATAATCTTAGAATAAGGGGCCGCCCATTTAAAACAGATGAGGAGAAATTTCTTCTCTCAGAGGGTTGTAAATCTGTGGAATTCGCTGCCTCAGAGAGCTGTGGAAGCCGGGACATTGAATAAATTTAAGACAGAAATAGATAGTTTCTTAAAAGATAAGGGGATAAGGGGTTATGGGGAGTGGGCAGGAAGTGGAGCTGAGTCCATGATCAGATCAGCCACGATTGTATTAAATGGCGGAGCAGGCTTGAGGGGCCGTATGGCCTATTCCTGCTCCTATTTCTTATGTTCTTATTATGTTATGTACATCTGCCGGTCTTTGAGCAATGCGACTTCGCCGAACCAACCTCCGCGGGCTCGGCGCAGTCGTGGAACCACTCGGCGTGCCCTGCTGCAAGGAGCTTGGCCCCGCTGCTTCCTCGGTGGATGAGAACATGGCCGCAGGAACATAGGAAGTCCCCGCTGCAGGCTCCTCCTCCATCTCCTCACTGTCCTCGGTGGATAGGAGAACCTGCAGAAGAACAGGAGAGGCTCTTGCCTCCTCACCTCCAGAGACAACAGGTGATACCATGGGAACCTGGGGATCCTGTGAAGCCAGGTGACCTAGAAAACATAAATGAGGTTAGTAAAAGGGAAGAGGGTCACATGAGAATGCTTACATTAAGCAGTCATATGTACAAGGAGCAAGACTACTGCTATAAATACAAATATCACTGACATACGTCACATATAATTAACATCATGATAGTACAGAATCTGCATTGCATTACAATGATATTTCATGATCCCATCATTAATTACGTAACATTACATCAATCATATGTTGTACTGAAATGGCATTAAATGACTTTAAATCACCAATGGTTTATACATTACTCACGTGGCACAGGAACAGGTTCAGCACCACCACGGGTGGCCAACCGATTGTGGACCCCCACAAAGGCTAACGCCCAGTCTTCAAAGTCCATCAATGGGGATATATCTGCCGATCCTCCCAGAATTCACCTCTGTTCTGCCCTATTCTTGGAAAGTTTCTTCTGCAAAGGTGACAAGAGCATGGCATAAGATCATAGCCTAGGTACTATTACAGATATGACATATCAGATTATTATTACTATTACACAAGACACACAGCAGCACAACAAACAGACAATCCCCAATTAGTCATCGCCTATGCTATTCATCGTTACCATTAACATTATATGCCAATACGCTTCGTATGCAATTGAATGCATGGTTATATCTACAGTCTGAGAATAAATGTAATAAGATCGAGGTTAGGAAATAATGCATAACACCAAGATTACCAGCCTAACTACAATCCAGCAGATCTACATTTGAATTAATCATTACATCATTACAATTTATTTCATAAATTTAATACTTACTCTTCCGGAACCAATATGGTCGTTCCAGCGCTTGCGGCACTGGTTAGGCTCGCGGACCTCATGTGTCGTGGAAGAGACCACTTCGGCGCTCTCCGCCCAGATTCTTTAATACAGACAGGGTGGTGGGGGGAGCGGGGGACGAGGGGGGATCGTTCCCCATGACCAGCCCGGGTCAATTGGGTCCAAAGATTTTCCACCTCCGCGACCAGGGCAGCATTGGCCTCCTCGGAAACGTGCTTGGCGTGCCTTCATCTGCCCATCTCCTCTCACACCTCACCCACCTCCTTCACCTCTACATCGGTCATTACTTCGTCAATTATTTCCATTTTGTAATACAGCCACTATTGCAATATTCCAAACAAATAATCCACACCAGCTTCCTCAATACAACTCCTCTCTCCTCTCTCTCCTGCGCATATGCAGGTGACCCCTAACCTCCCGAATCATGGGAAAAGATCGTTGCTACGGACACCAGCCTTGCACGATGGAATAAAGCGCTAATGCCCATTTCACCTCGCTACGGCTAATGTCCAAGTAAAAAATGGAAACTAGCGGGTTTTAAAATGGGCGATATTCCGGCGATCATGAAAAAAAATATCAGTAACTCCGGAAATATCTCACATTTTTGGGCGATCTGGACAACAATGCAAAGTTTAGCCCACTGACATTACTTTGGTAGTTGTTTCTTCATTCCTTTCAAATTTAACATCCTCATCATCAATGGGATCGTGCTATTGTTGGTACATTCATGTTACTTTCGACTTTTTGTTGATGGCTTTCTGACAGTTTTCCGGCAACAGAAGAAACCTGAAAAGGTAAGTGCTAAAATTACTGTACGTGGCCTCGAGGAGCAGAAGCACTTCTTCCTGCTCCACAAGAATAAAGTGGGCCACTGCAGTCCTGGGCTCCTACAATCACAATCCCTACCCGTCAGGGAGGGCAGCACACTGCATGCATGTTGATAAGGGCCAGCCCTCAAAATGAACCGGGCCTCTTACTGGCACTATCGGGCAGTCAACCGGTGCCACCTCAGTATGGTACCAAAGTGTGATCTGGTGTGTGCATGTATTATGGAAATAGTTGGGATTGGACCCTGCTCACTCTTCCAAGAAATAATCATTGAAAATTCCATCAATTTGCATATAAAATTAGCAAACAATACAATGTTAAAAAAGTCACATCATAAAAATGCATTTAAAATTATAGTTTAATTTTCAGAAATAATTTCTGGAAATCAAGGTTGCTTGGTAAAATTAAAGAAGATTTCTCATCCACTGTTTTGCAGTAGGTTTTGGAAACCATTGGCTAATGCTAATAATACATTCAGGTTCCCTAACTTTCCCATTAATCTTTATAAAGGTAAGAGAAAGTACAGAAGCAAGATGATTCTTTGACCTGGAGAGATGAAACTGATGTGATAATAGATTTTAGAATAGGGAATGAAGATTCTGTCCATACAGGCCCAAAATTTGGCAAAGTAGCTATGAACATTTAACAAAGAAAAATAATTAATTGAAACATTCAAAAATCCTTTAGGCTACAAGATCCAGAGTTGCACATTCTATTTTTAAAGTGTATTATGAAAATATACTACCCTTTATTTGGAAATATTGCATTTTTTACACAATCCACTGGGACAATTTTTAATTTGTTTTTAAGATCACCAAATCTCAACCACTTATTTTGTTCACAGCTGCTTCCAGTCTGTACTGCTAGTTCTCTTCAATCACACACATTAGTGACAAAGTGGAGTTCAGCCTAATTTATAAGCAGAATGCACAATAGTCCAGTTCCATCTCCCTTTCAAAAATGAAAACCATATCTGAAGTAAAGAGTTTGCACAGAGTTTGAAATAAATAGCTTACTTAAAAAAAAACTGAATTATTTTCAGAAAGATCAGTGATCCCATGCTGGCGAATTGAATATTTTTCTGCTTTGGCATCCACTGTCAGCAACAAACACACTTAGGTCTGGTGTACCATTATCAGATACAGAGTAAAGTTCCCTGGGGTCTGTTCCAGCAATGTGCTGTAACCCTGCTGCACCAAAGTAATATTCCATTTCCCACACTAGCTATCCTTATGGCCTATTTGAGCGAGATTGCCAATTTAAATAGCAATTTGTGCACAACAACAGGGTGTTTTGCGCTGTGGACTCACATCCACTGGGAACTGTGTTCAAACTGTCCAAACTAATTTCACATAACATCTTCACAGCTGGCAGAGAGAGAGAGGAAGAGCAGACGTTCACTCTATTAGTCAGAGCTGGATTCAAGTAGAGGTCCCAGAGGGGTGCTGATTCACTGTAATGTTCAAGCCCCCATGTTAAAAATTTCCAATTTATTCTACAGTCCAAACATTTTAAAGGGAACTTGATATTTTTTATGGTCAAATTCAAATTTCTATTTTAATTTCAAAGAGCCGATTTCACAAAACAGTAAGTAGATACTTAATACACATATTTTAAAATTATCTTAACATGGTTAAGAATGTTCAACATTATACACTAACTGTAATATATCTTATTTTATGAACAACCCAATTTGATAATAAATTTATGAAAGGATTGATTTCCAGTAGAGAGAACAGTCTGCCTTCACATCCAAAGAATAACAACACAAGAATTGTTCAGGAACAGAAAAAGCCCATTAGGCCCATTTCTATTTTATCAATCTCACTTTCACTTCTCTTCATACTCATTAATCCTTTCTCTCTCCAAAAATGCATCTAATTGCTTTGAATACATTTATATTTTTCATTTTATTGCCTTTTCCTGCTTAACAGTAGTCTTTACATTTTGGGGGTAAAATTTATCCATGTGGTGGAGCCAACAGATTTAATGAAGTGGGTGTTACTGTTTAGTCATTTTGTTCATAAGTCTTGGATCTTTCACATATTTTTGCCTGCACTTAAAATTTGTCCCGCGAATGAACTCTTTATGTGTTTTAATGCATAGACCTGGCATTAAGGCCAATGCAGTTGCTTCGGGCTTGTTAAGCCCCAACTAAAAGTATATGTGTAAATTTGCTCATGCATGCTTTCCAATCACAAATTATAGGCAGCTTTAAGGCAGTGGAGAATGTCAGAGGGGTAATATGGAATAGAGCAGGAACCATTTAAAGGAATGACTCAAATGTTTCAGGAAGGAGGAGAAATCTAGAAGTGTGTCTGTGCTTTCTCCTTGTGCCACTTGTATTAGAGCACTGTGGAATTCCTGCAAGGTGTACTATGGGAAGGGATAGCACCGTTCTATTATAACTTCAGGGGGCTATTCGTGATAGCACTTATCCAGAAACATGTACAGGCTAGGAACTGAGCGATTTAAGAGCCACACTCTTGTGCATCTGCTCATACGACTCTATTGGAGGCCAAGTTTTTAAGGCAACTCAAGCACAAGCCATCGCACTGTCAACAAGTTCACAGAATTCCTCACCCACAGATTGGTGTAGTCTATCACCCAGCATGCTGAAGCTGCCCATTATTGTATGCAATATGGATCTCAGCGGCATCAGATGTGTTGACAGCTCTACATGACTGGAACACACTGTTGATGATATATAGTTGAATCCTGTCGGGTATAAATTATCATCTGACAGCAAACTAAAAGCAGAACTAAGATATTATATTTAAAATTGTTTTGAGACAGGTGACAAAGCAAATTCAGAATCTGTGGCCAAATGAAAGTAAAAGTCACATTGGTAAAAGTAATCTGGTGGAGCAGATTAGCTATCTGTTATAGAACCAGTCCAATTTTAATTTCATTCATTCTGATGGTTGTGTAACAGACTGATAATCCACTCTGCCAGATTACCCGCTATGGGATGAAGATGAAAATTTATCATACATATTTGGAAAATCCTAAACTGTAATCCAATTTGGATTTAGCTTTACCAATTATCTGTTAAAATAATGGTACTTTCTTGTCTACATTTTCTGGTAATGCTTAAAGGGTTTCTAAACCTAGTCACCCGTTACACAGTTCTTTGACTTCAGGATTTATAAGAACAAAATACACACGGCACAGAGTTTTGGCTCAACCAAGATTCGTTTGTTTATTGAACATGCACACAATTACCTCCCCAGTATAAATCACTATGATTTATATTGGACTAACAAACCCCAAAATACAAACCTCTACACAAGGATATACTTGCTTTGGAGGCAGTTCAGAGAAGGGACATGTCATGTATGTATGTTTGGGGTTACTAGCCACCAGGTGGCGCGACTGCCAGAGGTCATTGGGCTGTACGCACGTGTGTGCAGCCCAGGTATAAAAGGCAAGTCATCCTGTAAGGTAATCACTTTGGGCCCGAATAAGACAGAGCCAGTTTGTACCTGTGTTAGCTTACAGTATTCAGTCTATCGAGTTATTACATACATAACATTTGGCGATGAGGTAAATTAAGAAACTTTGCATGCAAAAATGCGCACAATTGGAATTCTGGAGAGATTCGTGGAGGGAGAGGACTGGACAGATTTAGTAGCTCGCCTGGCAAACAAAATGGAGAAACCCACTGATGCAGTTAGGCGCAGGGCGATATTCCTCACGGTTTGCGGTCCGAAAATCTATGGACTCAAAGAATCTTCTGTCGCCTGCAAGTCCAATGGACAAGGACTATGAGGAATTGCGTGCCCTGGTACGTGACCATCTCAAACCAGAAGAAGACATCATCATCTCACGATAGCGATTCTATACGTACGTTCATTATGAGGGCCAGGATGTGTCGGAATTTGTTGCCGACCTAAGACATCTAGCTGGACCGTGTAAGTTCGAAAACACATTGGGAGACATACTGTGAGACTTCTTTATAATCGGCATCAACCATGAGGTGATCCTGTGTAAGCTACTGGCGGCAGAAACGTTAGACTTAAGCAAGGCCATCACGATTGCCCAGGAATGCATGACGACGGACAAACACTTAAAGCAGATATCATCGGAAAATCGGAACTCGACAAGTACTGTAAACAAGATTGTATTGTCGTTTGGCAGAGCTGCATATGGCAGGGCCTACTCAACTACGTATGCGAAACCTGTGGCTGCTCAAAGTCTGCCAACGGGAATGAATCTGATTTCACCGTGTTGGCATTGTGGGGGCAATCAGCCTCATTAGTGTCAGTTTAAACAGTACATTTGTAAAGGCTGTTTGAGACGGGGACATCTCTAGCGCATGTGTCTGCAACTGAGCAAGCGTGCTGCGACACAATATGTGGAAGATGATGACCAGTATAGCCCGGATCCGGATATGCAATCTGAGATACCAGAGGAGGAAGTGTATGGACTGTATTCGTTCCTAACAAAGAGCCAACCGATAATGATTAATGTGAAAGTTAACGGTGTGCCGGTACCGATGGAATTGGACACGGGTGCGAGTCAATCAATAATGAGCCAGAGAACATTTGACAAGCTGTGAGATACTAAGGCTGTGAGGACTAAGCTGAATCCAGTCAATGCCAAGTTGCGTACGTACACTAAAGAACTTATAACAGGGATTGGCAGTGCAGCAGTCAAGGTGTCATATGATGGTGCAGTTCATGATTTACCATTATGGATTGTTCCAGGCAATGGTCCAATGCTGTTCGGCAGGAATTGGCTTGAAAAAAATCAAATGGAATTGGAAAGATATCAAAGCGTTGTCATCGGAGGATAATACTCCATGTGCTCAAGGGCTGAGCAAGTTCCCCTTACTGTTTGAACCAGGCATCGGCAAATTCATGGGAGCCAAAGTGCAGGTCCACATGTACTCGGATGCAAAACCCATCCATCATAAAGCCGGGCGGTTGCATACATGAGGGAGAAGATTGAAATCGAACTGGACAGACTCCAGTGTGACGGGGTCATATCACTGGTCGAATTTAACGAATGGACGAGCCCCATTGTTCCTGTGTTGAAGAATGATGGCACTGTCAGAATTTGTGGAGACTACAAGGTTTTGATCAACTGAGTTTTGAAACAGGATCAATACTCGTTACCGAAGGCTGATGACCTGTTTACAATGCTAGCCGGGGGGAAGTTGTTCATTAACCTGGATCTGACATCAGCCTACATGACACAGGAGCTGGTCGAGATATCGAAGAAACTTACGTGCATCAACACTCATAAAGGACTGTTTATCTACAACAGGTGTTCTTTCGGAATTCGCTCGGCTGTAGCTATATTTCAGAGGAACATGGAAAGTCTACTGAATCCGTCCCTAGAACCATTGTGTTCCGAGATTATATCCTGGGCACAGGTCGTGACACCGCCGAACATCTGAACAACCTGGAAGAGGTTCGACATCATCTGGACAAAGTGGGACTCAGACTGAAATGTTCGAAGTGCATCTTCATGGCACCGGAAGTCAAATTCCTGGGAGGAAAATTGTTGCTGATGGCATCAGGCCTACGGATTCGAAAACCAAGGCCATAAAAATTGCACTCAAGCCTCAGAATATGACGGAGCTGCGTTCGTTCCTTGGTCTAGTCAACTACTTCAGTAATTTCTTACCTACATTGAGCACTTCATTAGAGCCACTGTACATGCTGCTAAGAAAAGGCGACAACTGGGTTTGGGGTGCGTCTCAAGACAGCACTTTTCAAAAAGCTACTAATCTGTTTTGCTCTAACAAGCTTCTGGTACATTATGATCTGTGTAAGCATCTAGTATTGGCCTGTGATGCTTCGTCATATGGAGTTGGTTGCGTGCTCCAACAAGCTAATGAGTTGGGTAAACTACAACCTGTTGCGTATGCTTCTAAAGGTTTGTCAAATGCGGAAAGAGCCTACAGCATGGTAGAAAAAGAAGCATTAGCCTATGTGTATGGGGTTAAAAAGATGCATCAGTACCTGTTTGGTCTTTGGTTTGAACTGGAACAGATCACACGCCACTCATTTCATTGTTTTCGGAAAACAAAGGTGTCAATACCAATGCATCGTCCCGCATCTAGAGGTGGGCGCTGACATTATCTGCCGATGATTATATCATTCGCCATAGACCTTGCACTGAGAATTGTGCCAATGCACTGAGCCGTCTGCCATTGCCCACACCGGAGGTGGAGACGCCACAACCTGCAGACCTACTGTTAGTTATGGATGCTTTTGAAAGTGAAGGAACCCCTGTCACGGCTCAACAAGTTAAGACCTGGACCAGCCAGGACCTGATATTATTGATTGTGAAACGTTGTGTCCTTAGTGGTGATTGGTCTGCCATACCCAAGCAAATGGGTGATGAGACGAAACCTTACAACTGTCGCAAAGACAAACTATCCATTTAGTCAGATTGTTTACTGTGGGGTAATCGTGTTGTTATGCCTAAGAAAGGCAGAGAGAAATTTGTACATGACCTACATAGCATTCACCCCGGTATTGTCATGATGAAAGCCATTGCCAGTTCTCATGTATGGTGGCCTGGAATTGACTCTGATCTGGAATCATGTGTGCATCAGTGCAACACTTGCATGCAGCTAAGTAAAGCACCAGCGGAATCGCCGCTGAGTCTGTGGTCATGGCCATTTAAACCATGGTCCAGGGTCCACATTGACTTTGCAGGTCCCTTCCTGGGAAAGATGTTTTTAGTTATGGTGGATGCTTATTCCAAGTGGATAGTGTGCATAATCATGTCATCCAGTACATCCACAGCTACCATTGAGAGCCTTCGTGTCATGTTTGCCACTCATGGTCTGTCTGACATCGTTGTAAGCGACAACGGACCTTGCTTCACTGGTCTGGAGTTTCAAGAGTTCATGAAACTCAATGGTATCAAACATGTGAGGTCAGCACCATTCAAACCCACATCCAAAGGTCAAGCAGAGTGTGCTGTCCAAGCCATCAAGCGTGTATGAAACATGTAGCTCAAGGTTCACTGCAGACTTGCTTGTCATGCATATTACTTAGTTACAAGACAAGACCCCATACGCTTTCCGGGGTCCCCCCTGCTGAACTATTGATGATGAGAGGTCTCAAGACCAGGCTCTCTCTTGGCCACCCTGACCTGAACGATCATGTTGAATACAAATGTCAGAGTCAGCAGTGGTATCATGATTGTGCTGCCGTGTCACGCCACATTTCTGTTAACGATCCTGTGTAAGTACTAAATTATGGTCAAGGTCCCAAGTGGATCGCCGGTACTGTTATGGCCAAGGAGGGTAACAGAGTGTTTATTGTCAAGCTCAAGAATGGGCAAACATGCAGGAAACATGTTGATCAGATAAAGCTCCGGCACACGGATGAACCGGAACAGTCTGAGGAAGACACAATCAGTGACCAACCAACCTACCATCAGTTAACAGGGGACTCCGCTGTCATCAATGAATCTGGACTTTCAATCCCTGACATGGTCATTGCCACTCCCATCAGATCTGCTACCCAGCCCCCAGTCATAACAGACTCAGAACGCTCGCCCAAGGCTGGAGTTGAACTGAAACGTTCAACTCGGGAGCGGAAAGCCTCGGAGCATCTCAATTTGTAAAACGACTGTTTCTTAAAGGGGGATATTGTCATGTATGTATGCTTGAGCTTACTAGCTACCAGGTGGCGCCACTGTCAGAAGTCATTGGGCTGTACATGTGCGCAGCCCAGGTATAAAAGGCAAGCCATCCTGTAAGTTAATCACTTTGGGCCCTCATAAAGCAGAGCCAGGTTTGTGCCTGTGTTAGTTTACAGTATTCAGTCTATTGAGTTATTACATACATAACAGTTCACTCGGTTGATTCCGGAGATGAGGGGGTTGACTTATGAGGAAAGGTTGAGTAGGTTGGGCCTCTACTCATTGGAATTCAGAAGAATGAGAGGTGATCTTATCAAAACGTATAAGATTATGAGGGGCCTTGACAAGGTGGATGCAGTGAGGATGTTTCCACTGATAGGTGAGACTTGAACTAGGGGGGATAATCTTAGAATAAGGGACCGCCCATTTAAAACGGAGATGAGGAGGAATTTATGTTCTCAGAGGGTTGTAAATCTGTGGAATTCATTGCCTCAGAGAACTGTGGAAGCTGGGTCATTGAATAAATTTAAGACAGAGATAGACAGTTTCATAACCGATAAGGGTTAAGGGGAACAGGCAGGGAATTGGACCTGAGTCTACTGTACATGCTCCATGTCTCTGAGCCATACAGGAGGGCAGGTATTACTACAGCCCTGCAGACCATAAGCTTGGTGGCAGTTTTAAAGGCCTGGTCTTCAAACACTCATTTCCTCGGGCGGCCGAAGGCTGCACTGGCGCAGACACCTCAAGTCGTTGGAGTAATACCACCAACGATGCCTCCGCAAGATCCTACAAATCCCCTGGGAGGACAGATGCACCAACATTAGCGTCCTCGACCAAGCCAACATCCCCAGCATTGAAGCATTGACCACACTTGATCAGCTCCGCTAGGCAGGGCACATCATTCGCGTGCCAGACACGAGTCTCCCAAAGCAAGTGCTCTACTCAGAACTCCTTCACGGCAAACGAGCCAAAGTGGGGCAGAGGCAATGTTACAGGGACACCGTGAAAGCCTCCCTGAAAAAGTGCAACGTCCCCACTGATACCTGGGAGTCCCTGGTCAAAGACTGCCCTAAGTGGAGGAAGTGCATCTGGGAGGGCGCCGAGCACCTCGAGTCTCATTGCCGAGAGCATGCAGAAATCAAGCGGAGGCAGCAGAAAGAGCGTGCGGTAAACCTGTCCCACCCACCCCTTCCCTCAACAACTATCTGTCCCACCTATGACAGGGACTGTGGTTCTAGTATTGGACTGTTCAACCACCTAAGGACTCATTTTAAGAGTGGATGCAAGTCTTCCTCGATTCCGAGGGACTCCCTATGATGATGATGATGAGGACCTGAGTCCATGATCAGACCAGCCATGATCATATTAAATGGTGGAGCAGGCTCGAGAGGCCATATGGCTTACTCCTGCTCCTATTTATTATGTTCTGATGAGATATTTCATAACTCTCAACAAAAATATATTCCAATGAGAAGGAAAGACTGTAAGAGAAGGGATAACCATCTGTGGTTAACTAAGGAAGAAAGGGATGGTATCAAATTGAAAACAAGGGCATACAAAGTAGCCAAGACTATTGGGAGGCCAGAGGATTGGCAATCTTTTAAAAGCCAGCAAAGAATGACAAAAAAAATAATAGAGGGAAGATAGATTATGAAAGCAAACTAGCACAAAATATAATAAAAGACAGTGAGAGTTTCTACAGGTACATAAAAAGGAAAAGAATGGCTATAGTAAATGTTGGTCCCTTAGAGGATGGGACTAGGGAATTAATAATGGGGAACAGGGAAATGGCAGAGACTTTGAACACATATTTTGTATTGGTCTTCAAGGTAGAAGACACTAAACACATCCCAATAGTGGATAATCAAGGGTCTTTAGGGAGGGAGAAACTTAATACAATCACTATCACTAAAGAAATAGTACTCGGTAAAATAATGGGACTAAAGGCGGACAAGTCTCCTGGACCTGATGGCTTGCATCCAAGGGTCTTAAAATAAGTGGCTGCAGAGATAGTGGATGCATTGGTTGTAACCTACCAAAATTCCTTGGATTCTGGAGAGGTCCCAACGGATTGGAAAACCGCAAATGTAATACCCTATTTAAAAAAGGAGGCAGAAAGAAAGCAGGAAACCATAGACCAGTTAGCGTAACATCTGTCGTTGGGAAAATGCTGGAGCCCATTATTCAGGAAGCAGTAGCAGGACATTTGGAATTCAATCAAGCAGAGTCAGTATGGTTTTATGAAAGGGAAATCGTGTTTCACGAATTTGCTGGAGTTTTTGAGGATGGAACGAGCAGGGTGGATAAGGTGAAACCAGTGGATGTGGTGTAATTGGATTTCCAGAAGGGATTCGATAAGGTGCCACATAAAAGATTACTGCACAAGATAAAAGTTCACGGGGTTGGAGGTAATATATTAGCATGGATAGAGGATTGGCTAACTAACAGAAAACAGAGAGTCGGGATAAATGGGTCATTTTCTGGTTGGCAAACAGTAACTAGTGGGATGCTGCAGGGATCAGTGCTGGGGCCTCGACTATTTAAAATCTATATTAATGACTTGGATGAAGGGACCGAGTGTAATGTAGCCAAATTTACTGATTATACAAAGATGGGTTGAAGAGCAAATTGTGAGAAGGATACAAGAAATCTGCAAAGGGATATAGACAGGCTAAGTGAGTGGATAAAAATTTGGCAGATGGAGTATAATGTGGGTAAATGTGAGGTTATCCACTTTGGCATAAAAAAATAGAAAAGCAAATTATAATTTAAATGGAGAAAAATTGCAGAGTGCTGCAGTACAGAGCGACCTGGGGGTCCTTGTGCATGAAACACAAAAAAAGTTAGTATGCAGGTCCAGCAAGTAATCAGGAAGGCAAATGGAATGTTTGCTTTTATTCTCTATCCCCCTTGCAATAAAGGCCGAGAAGTCCTGCTGCAACTGTACAGGGTATTGGTGAGATATATTTGCATTGGTGACTGTTCAGAGAAAGTTCACTAGGTTGATTCTGGAGATGAGGGTGTTGACTTATGAAGATAGGTTGAGTAGGTTGGGTTTATACACATTGGAGTTCAGAAGAATGAGAGGTGATCTTATTGAAACTTAAAAGATAATGAGGGGGCTCGACAAGGTGGATGCAGAAAGGATATTTCCACTCATACGGGAAACTAAAACTAGGGGGCATAGTCTCAGAATAAGGGACTGCCCATTTAAAACTGAGATGAGGAGGAATTTATTCTCTCAGAGCATTGTAAATCTGTGGAATTCCTTGTCCCAGAGAGCTGTGGAGGCTGGGCCATTGAATATATTTAAGGCGGAGATAGACTAATTTTTGAGCAATAAAAGAACTAAAGGTTATGGGGAGCGAGCAGGGAAGTGGAACTGAGCCCAAGATCAGATCAGCCATGATCTTATTAAATGGCGGCGCAGGCTCGAGGGGCCATATGGCCTACTCCTGTTCCTATTTCTTATGTTCTTTATGCAAGGGTCATTTGCATTGGCTGTTACATACAAACTCCACACAATTACTTCCCCAGCATAAATCACTATGATTTATATTGTACTAACAAACCCGAGAATACAAACCTCTACGATTTCAATCAAATTGCATATGGTTGGCAACATCAGGAGGTTTACCATGGAAGCAACCTTGAGCAACAAAAATAAAGCACTGCTCCAGAAGACTGTTTGATAAATGCCCAATAAAGGCAGAGCAGCATTAGCTGGCTTACTTCTAGCTTCTCATGTAAAACAAATCATTATTTGTGTGTGGAATCTGTTCTGCTAGCTCTCACCACTGGGGCCAATGTCTTGCAGTGAATGCGTACCAGGTAAATTAATCATGGCACAGATACGATAAAAACCCAATACCAATAGGTCCTATTTATGCTCCAGTAAAACATAGTTGAAAATGCGCACAGGGTGGCAGCACTTGCACATTATATGTTTGTCGGCATTATTCAAATATTACATTAGCCATCTACAACTTTGAGCATGTATTTATAACCCAATGCCTTGTAGAGCTTGAAAATTACAGCGAGTCATGTTACCGTGGCCCCATTTTCAATCTAACTCGCCAGGTGCGTTAGGTTAAAATCAGGGCTCATATGTATGCTTAACTTGCTCATTTCAAGCCAATATTTAAATGAGGGTATTAACCCAGTTGTTAAAATAGTGTAGAGAGGAATTTGATATGAATGCATTAGGCAGTTATGTGTTATCATCACAGTAATTTCAAAACTTTTTTTCATAAAGGTGCAATAATGATGTGATTCTTGATAGTGACCTGGGTACAATTATGGCTCAAGTAGATCTCCCTGTTTCAACCCCTGTGATTGTAGAATTTTCTTAAAATGTGAATGAATATAATTTTTCTAAAACCTTTGGCATGACAGCATTCTATTTATTGCAAAATGAAATCAAAGTTATCTAAGTGAGAAAAAAAATCACAGCAAATGTACAATTGCATTGTGTACAGCAAAGCTCTCGAGTGTCGAGAGATACCAATCACCTCACACTTTCTAATAGATGCTCATCTTCACTTGATGAAATTGTTTCTAAAACTGTCAAGAAAAAGTTCCAGACCACAGGGTATCTGTTTAGAATCAAGGCTCAGTTAGCTATTGATTTCTCTTTGCAGTTGAACTAGATTAATTACGTGTGTAAATTGCTGAATCAGCTTTATTTCCCATATACTAATCATTGTTGGGCCACAATCCCTCTCATCAACATTATTGGGTGTTAAAAGTTGTGGAAGGCACTGCACTTCTCTAGATTCCTCAAGTGCAAAGAGTTATTTATGAACTGTAACAAAAGATTCTTTTAGAAGCCAGTTGCCATTCAAGGGTAATCAAGGAGAACCTCATTCAAAATTGCACACCATTTGACACAGTGAGTTATTATCGGGAGCTCAGAACTAGGAACAGGAAGATATCAAGTAAAGGGTTACCAACCCTCCAGGATTGTCCAGGAGTCCCCAGGAATTAAATATTAATCTCCTGGATACTATGGAGCATTTAAAAAAGTGTTTTTTTGAACATTTTCATTTATTAGTTATAAAAATATTGAAGATTCAGGGAAAAAAAGCTTTTTGAATAGATAGGATGGTTGGAGGTGAGAGCTTATATAATGAAACCTCCTGGCCCAACCAGAGTTGGCAACCCTATCTGTAAGTTAGTCACAGAAGTACAGTTTGCTATACATATATAGTTTTGTTTTCATCCTACAAATGTTTTACCTTTGTTTGCTCACGTTAGATCCTTTTGCCTGTGCACAATTAAAGAATGACAAATTCAGCACTGTGATTCTTGACGAAGTTGAAATGCAACATGCAAGCAGGAGTTGTAAGGTGGTATCAAAGCAGAACTGAATCATGCCACATTCCTTTGGATTTGCTTTGGCGCTATCTCAAGACATCCACTTGGACATGCCACCAGGACTCCCTTGAAAATTATGGATGTTGGCAATCCTGTAGACTGCAAAATATGAGCCTTGAAATAACAACTTGAGATACTGCTGTACAAAGTCATAATACGTGGATATGAAATTTCTCCTTCACGCTAATTTAATGGAAGCAATAATCTCTTTATTTTAAACGGGCTGATGCCTCCACTAATATAGCAGAGAGGATTTTATCACATTAGACATTTGTATGCTAATATCCCACAACATGATTTCACAGCCTTAGTCAACGGAAATTGTTGTTTTGTGTTTAAAGTACATGAATTAGGTCTTTTTAACATGTTTTCCTGTGCACCTTGCCTCTGTGTTCTGTGACCTCCTGTGTGTGCTTTCTTATGGCATCCGGCTACTGCATAACCTCTGCCAGGTTGAAAACATTCCAGCAGCAGATCAGTCATCTGGTGAACTACAATGAGATGAAGGAGTCCTGCTTCCTGTATGTGCAGCATACCCTGCTAGGCCAACATTAGTTCCAAGTGGTTCCTTTGCTGAGATTACACTTGGCTTAGTGCTTCTCCAGGCAATTGCATATACTTGTACAAAGCTTGGTGACAGCATATAACAGCTGCTGCCATGTGGGTCAGTGGCTTGTGCAATTTTTATGCCCCTGTTGGAAACAGTCTCCCCGCAAAGCTCTCTGATCTATCAGAGTGTTGAACAGGTAGCCTGTATCAGCTCACTGAATCTATCCTTGATGCTTGCCCCAAGAGAGTTGAAGCCAGCCAACCTCCCTAGACTATTTCCCGGTGTGTGGAGTTTTTGTGCATGGAGCCAAGTAATTGCTTATAAAGCTCCCATTGCTATAGCAGCTTCCTTTTGAAAGCTGACCTATTAATGTCTGCATCCTCAGATGACTTGAGGGGCACACAGCATTGGGAACCCCTGAGCTGCATCAGCTGCCCCCCTCCTGCACCACCTAGTATTCCAAGATTCATCTTATTACTATTAATAGCTGCTGCCGTGTGTATATCTGAGCTGTCTTTAGTGCAACTGATAAATTATTAGTGATGAGCTGCAGGTGTCCTTTGTGTTTGCCCTGGAGAATTTTGGGGTTCACTGCTTTGTGAAGGGAGTAGGTGGTACATTATAAATAATGAAATGCATCTACCGTATGGTTGATGTAATGTAATTATATATATTATGTGCTCATGCACAATGTGCACAAACACGTTGAGGTAACAAACTGCAAATTAATAAAGTACGCTGACAACGCTCTCCACCACATTCTTGGTGTTGTCAATCTGCCTGTTCTACATCTGATCTTAGAATGAGCCAGAATTTTATCCAGTTAGACATTAGGAAGAATAAAGCCATCATTTCTGTGCCCCTCCATCCCACAAACTCCATTCCCTTGTCACTGATACCATCCCCCTCCCCAGACACTGTCCCAGGTTGAAACCGACGGGACACCATGGTAGAAACATAGAAACATAGAAAATAGGTGCAGGAGTAGGCCATTCTGCCCTTCGAGCCTGCATCTCCATTCAATATGATCATGGCTGATCCTGCATTTCAGTACCCCTTTCCTGCTTTCTCTCCATACTCCTTGATCACTTTAGCCGTGAGGGCCACATCTAACTCCCTTTTGAATATATCAAACGAACTTGCCCCAACTACTTTCTGTGGTAGAGAATTCCACAGGTTCACAATTCTCTGAGTGAAGACGTTTCTCCTCATCTCGATCCTAAATGGCTTACCCCTTATCCTTAGACTGTGACCCCTGGTTCTAGACTTCCCCAACATCGGGAACATACTTCCTGCATCTAACCTGTCCATTCCCGTCAGAATTTTATATGTTTCTATGAGATCCCCTCTCATTCTTCTAAATTTCATTGAATACAAGCCTAGTCGATCCAGTCTTTCTTCATATGTCAATCCTGTCATCCCGGGAATCAGTCTGGTGAACCTTCGCTGCACTCCCTCAAAAGCAAGAAATGTCCTTCTTCAGATTAGAAGACCAAAACTGTACACAATATTCAAGGTGTGGCCTTACCAAGGCCCTGTACAACTATAGGAAGACCTACCTGCTCCTATACTCAAATCCTCTTGCTATGAAGGCCAACATGCCATTTGCCTTCTTTACCGCTTACTGCACCTGTATGTCAACCTTCAATGACTGATGTACCATGACACCCAGGTCTCGTTGCACCTCCCCCTTTACCAATCTAGCACCATTCAGATAATAATCAGCCCTCCCGTTTTTACCACCAAAGTGGACAACCCTCACATTTATCCACATTATACTGCATCTGCTATGTATTTGTCCACTCACCTAACGTGTCCAAGTCACTTGCAGCCTTTTAGCATCCTCCTCACAGATCACACTGCCACCCAGCTTAGTGTCATCTGCAAACCTGGAGATATTACATTCAATTCCTTCATCTAAATCATTTATGTTTATTGTAAATAGCTGGGGTCCCAGCACTGAACCTTGTGGTACCCCACTAGTCACTGCCTGCCATTCTGAAAAGGACCTGTTTACTCCTACTCTCTGCTTCCTTTCTGCCAACCAGTTCTCTATCCACATCAGTACATTACCCCCAATATCATGTGCTTTAATTTTGCACACTAATCTCTTATGTGGGACCTTGCCAAAAGCCTTTTGAAAGTTTAAATACAACACATCCACTGGCTCCCCCTTGTCCACTCTACTAGTTACATCCTCAAAAAATTCTAGAAGATTTGTCAAGCATGATTTCTCTTTCATAAATCCATGCTGACTTGGACAGTTCCTGTCACCGCTTTCTAAATGCGCTACTATTACATCTTTAATAATTGATTCCAACATTTTCCCCACCACCGATGTCAGGCTAACCGGTCTATAATTCCCTGTTTTCTCGCTCCCTCCTTTTTTAAAAAGTGGGGTTACATTAGCTACCCTCCAGTCCATAGGAACTGATCCAGAGTCAATAGAATGTTGGAAAATGACCACCAATGCATCCACTATTTCCACGTCTTTAAGTACTTTATCGGCCTTCAATCCCATCAATTTCCCTAAAACAATTTGCTGACTAATAAGGATTTCCTTTGGTTCCTCCTTCTCGCGAGACCTTCGTTCCCCTAGTATTTCCAGAAGGTTATTTGTGTCTTCCTCAGTGAAGACAGAACCAAAGTATTTGTTCAATTTGTCTGCCATTTCTTTGTTCCCCATTATTCTGACTGTAAGGGACCTATATTTATCTTCACTAATCTTTTTCTCTTCACGTATCTGTAGAAGCTTTTGCAGTCATTTTTTGTGTTCCCTGCAAGCTTACTCTCATTTTCTATTTTCCCCCTCCTAATTAAGCCTTTTGTCCTCCTCTGCTCAATTCTAAATTTCTTCCAGTCCTCAGATTTGCTGCGTTTTTTGGCCAATTTATATGCCTGTTCCTTGGATTTAACATTATCCCTAATTTCCCTTGTTAGCCACGGTTGAGCCACCTTCCCAGTTTTATTTTTACATCAGACAGGGATGTACAATTGTTGAAGCTCATCCATGTGATCTTTAAATGTCTGCCATTGCCTATTTACCTTTAACCCTTTAAAAGTATCATTCGCCGGTCTATCCTAGCCAATTCACGCCTCATAACATCGAAGTTACCTTTCTTTAATTTCAGGATTCTAGTCTCTGTATTAACTGTGTCACTCTCCATCTTAATAAAGAATTCCACCATATTATGGTCACTCTTCCCCAAGGGGCCTTGCACAACAAGATTGCTAATTAATCCTCTCTCATTACACAACACCCAGTCTAGGATGGCCATCTCTCTAGTTGGTTCCTTGACATATTGGTCTAGAAAACCATCCCTTCTACACTCCAGGAAATCCTCCTCCACCGTATTGCTACCGGTTTGGTTAGCCCAATCTATATGCAGATTAAAGTCACCCATGATAACTGTTGTACCTTTATTGCATGCATCCCTAATTTCCTGTTTGATGCCATCCCCAACCTCACTACTATTGTTTGGTGGTCTGTACTCAACTCCCACTGGTGTTTTCTGTCCTTTGGTGTTCCGCAGCTCTACCCATACAGATTCCACCTCATCCACACTAATGTCCTTGCTTAATATTGTGTTAATCTCCTCTTTAACCAATGCTACCCCACCTCCTTTTCCTTTTTGCCTATCTTTCCTGAATATTGAATACCCTTGGATGTTGAGTTCCCAGACTTTACGATGTGGTGCAAACAATCCGTCCCTGAGCTGAGCTTCTGACCCCATAACCGCTCCATCACAAAGACCACCCACTTCCACCTCTATAACCTCGCCCATCTCCACCCATCTGCTGTTGAAAGCCTCATCCAGACTTGACTACTCCAATGGTCTAGTGGCTGGCCTCCCATCTTTCATAAACTACAGCTCATCCAAACTCTGCTGCTCGTATCCTACCCGGCACCAAATCCCACTCACCCTTCACTGTTGTGCTTGCTGAAATTGGCTCCAGGTCTTCAGTAGCCTCCAATTTAAAATTCTCATCCTGGTGTTCATCTCCTTTCATGGCTTCACCCCTCCCTCTTTCTGCCACCTCCTCAGCCCTACTACACTGAGAACTTTGCATTCTTCCAACTCTGGATTGGGAATCCCCCACTCCATTCATCTCACCATTGGTGGGCATACGTTCAGCTGTATAAGCCCAAAGCGTGTAACTCCCTTCCTAAACCTCCCTACACCTTTCTTTCAAGACCCTTCTTAAAGCTTAATCTCTTTAACCAAGCTTTTAGTCACCCTTCCCATATCATTGGTTTGGTGTCAATTTATGTCTGATTACGCTTCCGTGAAACACCTTGGGATATTTTTTTATGTTAAAGGCACTAGATAGGTGCAGGTTGTTGTTGATGTAAACAGTATGATGCATACCACAAATTTGGAGTAGCCTTACACAACTGACACCACATGGTAAATTTTCAACCTCATCTGGTCTGTAACATGGCAAAGTGGACAGCCCACCCTTTGTAGAAACCATCTGATATTCATTCCATTGAAATCAATAGGATGAAGATCGGGCAGGTTCAACAATGGATGGGCGATCAGATCCATCAGATTACCCCCCCCAGGCAGTGAAGATGAAAATTTACCCCCATTTTTCCATTCAAAAAGATTGTATGATATATTCATGGGATGCCCATGATCATAATACAGGGACCACCTTCTATTGACTCATTTAGAGGATAATATATACTGGGGGTGAATCGTCTGTGCTCTTCTGTTGATTGCTAATTTTCCTTTTAAATAAAAAAAAGAGTAGAAATGCAGACCAAGTAATTTGAGCCACAGAATTCAATCCCTGCATTACAATCTAAGTCAGTTCCTGGCACATAGGGTTAGACTTTGCATTGCTGTCCAGATCGCCCAAAAATGGGCGATATTTCCAGCGTTAGTGATAATTTTTTTTTTCATGATCACCGGAATATCGCCCATTTTAAAACCCACCAATTCCTACTTTTTTATTTGGCCGTTAGCCGTAGCTATGTGAAATGGGTGTTAGCGATTTATTCCATCGTGCAAAGCCGGTTTCCATAGCAACGGGCTTTTCCTGCAATTCAGGAGGTCAGGGGTCATCTGCACATGTGCAGAAGAGAGTGCGAGGGAGGAGAGAGAGAGAGCGGTGATTGTGAAAGCTGGTGTTGGAGTAAGATTGAAGTAGTATTGAAGTATTGAAATGATGGAAAGCATTGACATTATAGAAGAAATAAATATGAGTGATGTGGAGGAGGAGGATGTAGCCAAAGTGGGAGAGGAGATGGGCAGATGAAGGCGTGCTAAGCGCTTCACCGAGGAAGCCAATGCTGCCCTGGTATCCGAGGTCGAGAACCGATGGGCCCAATTGACCCGGGGTGGTCGTGGGAAACCACCCCCAGGGTATAGCAGAGGATCTGGTGTGTGATCGCCGAAGTGGTGTCCACAACCATCCACAAAGTCAAAGCGCCTAACCAGTGCCGCAAACGCTGGAACGACCTCGTTGGTTCTGGCAGAGTAAGTATTATATTTATTTAATAAATTGTAATGATGCAATGACTAATTTAAATGTAGATCTGCTGGATTGTAGTTAGGCTGGTAATCTTGGTATCATGTGTTTAATCCTAACCTCGATCTTATTAAAGTTATTCATAGACGGTAGATATAACCATGTATTCAATTGCATATGAAGCGTATTGGCATATAACGTTAACATTAACAATGAACAGCATGGAAAGACTAATTGGGGATTGTCTGTGCATTTTGTGTGTTGTGTTGTGTAATAAAGATGATACTTGTCAGTAATCTGATATCTGTAATAGTACCTCGGCAATGATATTATGCCATGCCATGCTCATCACCTTTGCAAAAGAAGCTTTCGAAGAATCGTGCGGAGCAGAGACGGACTGGTGGAGGACCAGCAAATCTGACCCCACTGATGGACCTCGAGGTTCGGGCGTTGGCCTTGGTGGGGGTCCATAACCAGTCGGCCACCCGTTCTTGCGCCACATGAGTAATGTATAAACCATTGGTGATTTAAAGTAATTTAATGCCATTTCAGTATAAGATGTGATTGATGTAATGTTATGTAATGTTATGTAACTAATATTGGGATCATGAAATATCATTGGAATGCAATGCAGATTCTGTACTATCATAATGTTAATTATATGTGATGTTTCTCAGTATATATATAGCAGTAGTGTTGCTCCTCGTGCATATGCCTGCGTAACGTAAGCATTCGCACGTGACCCTGGCATCCCCTTCTCTTCTACTAACCTCATTTATGTTTTCTAGGTCACCAGGCCTCACAGGCTTTCCAGGTTCCCCAGGCGTCCCAGGTTCCCCAGGCTCGTCAGCCTTCCCAGGTTCCCATGGTTTCACCTGTTGGCTCCGGAGGTGAGGAGGCAAGAACCTCTCCTGTTCTTCTGCAGGTTCTCCTATCCACCGAGGATAGTGAGGAGGTGAAGGAGGAGCCTGCAGCCCTCGCATCATGTGTCCCTGTGGCCATGTCTTCTTCCACCGAGGAGGTAGCAGAGCCAAGCTCCTTACAGCAGGACACCCCGAGTGGTTCCATGCCTGCGCCGACCCCGCGGAGGTTGGTTCGGTGAGGTCGGTCTGCTCCAAGACTGGCAGATTTAAGTGTGGACATGGTGAATCTGTCCAGGTCAAGCATTGGCATAGGTCGAGAGCTCCTCCAGGCAATGGGTGGGTTAACTGGCCACGTTGCCGCACTGACCGCAATAGTCTCGCAGGAGATGTCGTGGATGGTAGCGGTGATGGAGAGAATAGCCGAGTCCATGGATGCCAGAGGGCAGCCAGTGGTCCCGGAATACAGCACTGCACCCCAAGGTGCCGTACCGCCATTGCCACCGACACATGCGGGTCAGGAGGAAGCTCTTGCTTCTGACTCGGAGGACGTTTCGTTGGAAACATCCTCTCCATCTCCAGCCCCATCTATTAATCTGCCGTCACCCCCCACACAGCAGCAGCACTCGAGGTGTCCTGCTATGAGTCGGCTTGGAGTTGGTAGGGGAAGGGGAAGAGGTGGTTTTCAGATCAGGGGGGGTAAAGGAAAGGACAAGCGTGGTCGCAGATATTGTTGTTAAAAAATGTGTTGACTGTTGGGTGGGTGGGTGTTTGTTATATTATAATTGTTTTTTAAAGTATGTTGCTGTTATTGTAAATCTTATTTGTCATTTAAAACATTTTCACTGCTGGGTTGGGGGTGGGGGGGTAGGGGGTACATGGGTGTTAACTGTTACTAAAATTTGATGTTATTTATAACATTTTCATTGTTGGGTCATCATCATCATAGGCAGTCCCTATGGATCGAGGAAGACTTGCTTCCACTCTTAGCATGAGTTCTTAGGTGGCTGTACAGTCCAATATGAGAACCACAGTCTCTGTCACAGGTGGGACAGACAGTGGTTGAAGGAAAGGGTGGGTGGGACTGGTTTGCTGCACGCTCTTTCCGCTGCCTGTGCTTGATTTCTGCATGCTCTCGGAGACGAGACTCGAGGAGCTCAGTGCCCTCCCGGATGCACTTCCTCCACTTAGGGCGGTCTTTGGCCAGGGACTCCCAGGTGTCAATGGGGATGTTGCACTTTATCAAGGAGGCTTTGAGGATGTCCTTGTAACGTTTCCGCTGCCCACTCTTGGCTCATTTGCAGTGGACGAGTTCCGAGTAGAGCGTTTGCTTTGGGAGTCTTGTGTCTGGCATGCGAACGATGTGGCCTGCCCAGCGGAGCTGATCAAGTGTGGTCAGTGCTTCAATGCTGGGGATGTCAGCCTGGATGAGGACGCTAACGTTGGTGCATCTGTCCTCACAGGGGATTTGTAGGATCTTGCGGAGACATCATTGGTGGTATTTCTCCAGCGACTTGAGGTGTCTACTGTACATGGTCCATGTCTCTGAGCCATACAGGAGGGCAGGTAGTACTACGGCCTGTAGACCAGAGCTTGGTGACAGTTTTGAGAGCCTGGTCTTCAAACACTCTTTTCTTCAGGCGGCTGAAGATTGCACTGGCGCACTGGAGGCGATGTTGGATCTTGTCGTCAATGCCTGCTCTTGTTGATGGGAGGCTCCCGAGATATGGGAAGTGGTCCACGGTGCCCAGGGCCACGCCATGAATCTTGATGACTTGGGGGCAGTGCTGTGCGGTGAGGACAGGTTGGTGGAGGATCTTTATCTTACTGATGTTTAGTGTTGGGGTGGGGTAACAGTGTTAACTGGTAATGGTGTTTGTTTTAAAAAAGTATTGAAAACTTTTATAAACAGTAAGAAAAACTTATTTAACTTTACATTGTTGTGCAGTGTCTTCAAATAGCAGAAAGGTTAAGCATATACAAAGTTTGCAAACACTGGCGAGGCCAAGAAAGGCAAAGATGAAACGTAACATAACACAACTGTAACTGTCACCAACGTAACGCAAAACGTTCATTTATGAGCTGCAGACACAACACTCTTGCAGCTGCATAACTACCACAGGGCTTTTTCTGCGGTTTATGGTGGGGTGGGGGCATGGTTTCAACGCTAGCCTGATTGTCCTCCTTGAGGTCCTCGTCCACCTCTTCTGCCTCTCCTCCCTCCTGAGGTGGACCAGCAGTCCCATCTGGCAATTCTTGTCCCGTCCTGATAGCTAAGTTATGCAACATGCAGCACACCACAATTAACTCAGCGACCTGCTCAAGGTGGTATTGTAGTTCACCTCCTGAGTGGTCCAGGCATCTGAAGCACTGCTTAAGCACTCCAGTTGTCTTTTCAACGATATTGCATGTGGCTATGTGGCTTTCGTTGTAGCGCTTCTTGGCTTCTGTCTGGGTCTTATGCAGGGGGCTCATGAGCCACCTGGCAAGGCCATATCCTTTATCCCCCAGCATCCAACCATGACCTTGTGGCTGACTCTTAAACAGGTCAGAGACAGTGCTCTCACGCAAGATGTGCGTATCATGGATGCTCCCCGGAAAATTTGCATTTAGTACCATGCTTATTTGCTTGTGGTCGACAATGAGTTGCACATTCAGGGAGTGGAATCCCTTTTGGTTCCGAAACACCTCTGCATCCTGAAAAAGTGCTCGCATGGCGATGTGTATACAGTCTATTGCTCCTTGCACTTTGGGGAAGTTTGCTATTCTCGGGAAACCCAAAGCCTTCTCAGTCTGTGCATCCCTGGTCATTGGGAAGCTTATAAAACCCATCCTGCGTGCGTAAAGGGCTTCAGTCACCTGTCGAATGCAGCAATGCGTGGCGTGCTGAGATATACCACAAATGTCGCCAGTTGAGGCTTGAAAAGAGCCCGATGCATAGAAGCAAAGTGCCGCAGTAACCTTGACCTCAACGGGCAGTGTGGTCCTGATGGTGGTGTTAGGCTGCAGATCTCCCTTAATGAGCTGGCATATCTCACTGATTAACTCCTTTCGGAAGCGCAGCCTCCTAAGGCACATGTTATCGGACAAGTCCAGGGATGATCGCTTATCCCTGTAAGTGTGTCGAGTGTAAGGTCCCCTCCTCCTCAGCAGTCTGCCACCGCTTTGGGCACAATAAACCTTCTCCCATCTCTAGTCTGCAGCATGTGAGTAGTCAGCAATACTGGCAAAAAAATTACAGGCCGCATTACTATTGTAATGCCCTATTTATATGTATTCAGAATTATTAAATTGTCCTCTTAAAAACTCAATAAAAAATGCAAATTTAAAAAAAAATATGGGCAGGCGGTTCAGTTAATTCTCCGTGTTAACTGTATGCCGCCGATAAATCGGCGATAATTGGACATTAGTTTCCATTTTTAATCAAATTTGGGCATTAGGCTAAATCTTAGCAGTTAAATGGGCAGTAACAGGGCGGTAGTGGGGCAAACCCGATGGAAAGTCTAGCCCCTGAAGTGTAATTTTACATATTTGCACTCCTGACATGGAACCTTGCCTGCAAACTTGTACAATTATCTCAATAATCTATTTCGGATAACCTCAATACTTTAATTTTCAATATGACGCTTGCTACAATATTAACATTTCACATTTTATTTTACATCTGAAACAATCATGTCCACATCTGGACTGCATTGTTATACCCATGTCTTAGCTTGATGCTCTTCTTTAAATCATGCCACTTCTTCTACACTTCTATGTCCTTTTGGTGGTGAAGACGAGTAATGTGATTACATGCGTTACCCCTTCTCTGTGAGTTGGATGGCATCCCCCACCACCAAACATGTCCTACCTGCAGTCAAGCATTGAATATACCAGGACTTCCTGAAGTTCATAAAAATTAACTTTACAACTCTACTGCTCAGACATAACTCTTGGCAAATTGTGCATTCCGCATATGACTTAATGAAGTTTGGGGAAATGTATATCAGAATTACGAGTTATTTAAGAAGTGTTAGTACTTACAATAATGAGAATTTAAGTGATTAGTTGTAACCAAGAAATAGCCAATGAAACATTTCTCAATTGAATCACACAGATGGAACTAATTCAATCCCACCTTTTTTTGTAATTGCAGTCAACATTAATGAAGAAATTCAGTTCTTTCATACATTATTCATGAAAAGAACCCCCCCCCCCCACCCCCCTCAGTGTCTATTATCGTCTAAATGAGTCGATGAACAACATTGGTGCTACAGAAGTAATTTGGCTCACATGTTTCAAATCTGTTTAATTAGTGGATTAACTCTTTCACCAACTCACAATTCTTGATACTAGTTACTTTGAGACAAATTTCGATTTTTACTTTGAAGAGGTTGTTTCATGGCTGAGTGAGAAAATACAACATCTAGTTTAATATCGAGCCATACCGATCAAGGTGGCAACAGGTTTGATCCCCACTCTGTGTGGAGTTAATTGATCTCTATTGTGGTACTAAAATTGCCTCCAGTTCCCTAAGCTGGGGAGGGAAAAGGAAATTCATCCAAGATTCCCACTCCTGAATGGCGTAATTACATCAATTGACCCACAACAAAAAGTGCACATATGCTCAACTATTTTAGTTGTGCACTTTAAACAAATGCCCCCTGCAAGGGGGGGGTCACATTACAAAATATTTTTTTTTTCCAGTGCCCCTTTTTTGTTTTTTTTTGAGGGTACCAACTCACAAATTATACAAGTGCCCCCTGGCTAAAAGGTGGCGGGGGGGCACTAAAACCAGCAAATTAAACAAAATAAACTTTAGACAATAAAATCAGATTAAAAGTTGGTTGCCGGAGGTGATGATGCACTCCAGTCCCTCCAGCGTCCACCTGTCGCGGAAGGCTGCGAGCGTACCGGTGGACACTGCGTGCTCCATCTCCAGGGACACTCTGGCTCGGATGTAACCGTGGAAGAGAGGCAGACAGTCAGGCTAAATGACCCCCTCAACCGCCCGCTGCCTGGACCGGCTGATGGCCCCCTTGGCAATGCCCAGGAGCAGTCCTATGAGGAGGCCCTCGGACCTACCCGCTCCCCTCCGCACAGGGTGCCCAAAGATCAGGAGTGTGGGACTGACGTGCAACCAGAATTTGAGGAGCAGCCCCTTGAAATAATGGAAGAGGGATTGCAACCTCGCACATTCCATAAAAACATGGAACACGGACTCCTCCAGGCCGCAGAAATTGCAGGCGGCCTGGGAGTCCGTGAACCGACTTAAAAACTTATTGCACGGGACTGCTCCTTGCAACACCCTAGAGGCCAAGTCCCCAATAGATAGAGGAAGGACTCCCACGTAGAGTGCACTCCATTGGGGACTCCAGCCTCCTCCGGATGGCAAGATGGTGTGCCATGGCGTGTCCGGACGACAGACGAGGATGGCAAGGTTGAGAGTGTGCAGGAGCAGCCCGTACAGGAAACCCCTCCGCGCAGAACTGAAAGGCACGGAGGGGATTTCCCGGCGGAGGCTCAAGTTGTGAGGCGCCGGCTCCCGTGGGTGGTTCCGGGGCTTGGCGCCGATGAGGAATTCCGTCCGGACGGGGGTCAGTTTGGACGGGATCTCGGCACGGGCTTGAGCCTCCTCGACACACCTAACGGAGTCAGGACCCAGAGCTGTTTTAAGCGACTCGATGGCGTTGGCCACGTGCCGAACGTCGGCCGAATTTAGGCGCCATGCCAGCACATCTGGTGCCATCCAGCCCGCTCCTCCGCCATCGAGCAGGTCCCTGACCCTGGTCACCTCGCCAGCCATAGCCCTCTCGTCCGACTGCCACCTAAAACCTCGGTCGTGGAGGTACAGATTCCAGAGCAGCGGCTCCTGCAGGACAGCCGCCACTCCAGATGGGAAAATGGCTGCGTTTGGTACCGACTCTGTTCCAGACCCTGGTGAGTTCCTGGTAAAAGACAGGCAGCCCCTGCACGGCGGTCCTGACGCCCCCCGAGCTCACAAACAGGAGCTGCATGTCATCATTGAAGCTATACTGCTGGCGGAAGAAATACACCGCCAGAGCACGCCACCTAGGAGGGGGCTCGATGTAAAGGTATCTCTGCAGGGTCTGAAGACGGAAAGTCACTAGCTGGGTGCTGACGCACACCAACGCCTGACTGCCCCCCCTAAACGGGAGACTCAAGACCGCAGCAGAGACCCAGTGCTTCCTGTTGTTCCAGAAGAAGTCGATCAGCTTCTTCTGTATCTTGCCGACAAACGCAGGGGGAGGGGTCAAAGTGACCAACCGGTACCACAGCATAGCGGCCATCAGCTGGTTTATGACTAGCACTCGACCCCTGTAGGACAGCACTCGGAGCAGTCCTGTCCAGCGCCCTAGGTGAGCGGCGACCTTGGCCTCCAGCTCTTGCCAGTTCGCCGGCCAGGCTTCCTCATTGGGGCTAAGGTAGACTCCCAGATAGAGGAGATGGGTCGTGCTCCAAGCAAAAGGCCTGAACTCCACAGGCAGGGAGTCCACCCGCCATTGACCAACCAGGAGTCCAGAACATTTCTCCCAGTTGATCCTGGCGAAGGATGCGGCTGAGTAAATCTCCTGGCACTCACGCATCCTCCGCAGGTCAATGGGATCCTTGACCATGAGGAGCACATCAACGGCGTAAGCCGAGAGGGTGACCTCCACGCCCGGCCCTTGCAGAGCCAATCCCGTCAACCTCTTCCACAAGAGGCGCAGGAAAGGCTCCACGCATATGGCACATAACTGGACGGACATGGGGCATTCCTAGCGCACCCCTCTCCCAAAGCGAAGGGGCGCCGTCAAAGACACGTTAACCTTAATCAGACACTCGTGGTGGCGTACAAAAGTCGGATCCGGGTGACGAAATGCATCCCGAATCCGAAAGCACACAGAGTTCCGAACAGATACTCATGATCCACCCTGTCGAACACCTTCTCTTCGTCTAGGGAAAGGAAGGCGACCGACAGACCAGCCTTCTGGGAATGGTGGACCAGATCCTGGACCAGATGGATGTTGTCGTGGATTGTCCGGCCCAGGACCGTGTAGGACTGGTTGGGGTGGATCATGTGGTCCAGCACGGCGCCAAGGTGAGCAGACATCACCCTGGCAAAAATGTTGTAATTCGTGCTGAGGAGGGAGACCGGGTGCCAGTTCTTAAGTAGGCAAAGATCGTCCTTCTTAGGCAGCAGGACGATGACTGCCCTGCGCCAAGAGAGGGACATCTCCCCGGTCGCCAGACTTTCCCCCAGGACCCATGTGTAGTCGCCCCCCAAGATATCCCAGAATGCCTTGTGGAACTCCACGGTCAGCCCGTCCAGCCCCAGGGACTTTCCCCTCGAGAGCTGGTCGAGGGCACCGGTCAGCTCCGCCAGGCTTAGCGGAGCGTCCAGATTTTCGGCGCCCTCCGGGTTGACCTTCGGCAGGTCCTCCCACAAAACTCTATGCGCTTCCTTGCCGGACGGATTAGGAGACAACAGAGCCCCGTAATATTAACGGGTCCTGTTGCTGATGTCCTCCGGATCTGAGACCAGAAATCCGTCGTCGGCCAGCAACGTCAAGAGCTGCTTACGACCCCCCGTCTTTTTTCCAGCGAGTAGAAGAAGAGGGAGCTGCGGTCCAGGCCCCAGAGGAACATGATCCACGACCTCACGATCGCGCCTCGGGACCAGACAAACTGCAGGTCCTTCAGCGTGGCCTTCTTTGCTTCGTACACCGTCCGCAGGGCCGGGTCCTCAACGACTTGACCGAGATGGCATTCCAAGTCGAGTACCTCCTTCTCCAGGTGCCCCACCCTAGTCTCCCGCCTCTTGCTCGACCCCTTTGCGTACCCTTGACAGAAGAGATGGACGTGAGCCTTGCCCACATCCCACCATAACCTCAAGGGGGGGAAGCCCCTCTGCTTCCTTCTCCAGTCGGCCCAGAAACGATGGAACGAATCCTGGAACCATTCGTCCTCCAGCAGCAGTTTGTTAAAGTGCCAGTAGGCAGACCACACCAGCGCACAGAGTGAAGCGAGCTCCGCCCACACCAGGTGGTGGTCCGAACACGGTGCCTGCTGCATGGAGGCCGCCGGAACGCAGGAGACGTATGCCCGAGACATGTAAAGGCGGTCGATTCTGGACCATCCTCTTCCAGGCCTCACCCAAGTAAAGAATCTCGGGTTGGAGATTTCGCCAGACATCCACCAAGTCAAAGGACCTGACCATGTCCCTCAATTTCTCAATCGCCGTCATGCTCCGCGGGGGACTGGAGCGGTCTCTCGCCTCAAGGGTGCAGTTAAAATCCCCCCCGAGGACAATGCAGTCGCCGACGTCGACGGAGCCTAGAAGAGTGGACACTTCTTCGAAGAAGCGCACTTGCTGCGGGTCAGGCTGGGGAGTGTCCACGTTCACGAGATGGAGCGGCACGTCCCCCAGTCGAACCGTGAAATGGAACAAGCGGCCTGGCACAGGCTCCTCGACCCCCAAGATCTCCAGCTGAAAATGTGGGGCCAGCAAGATAGTCACCCCACAAGAAGTGGCGGTGAGGTGGCTCATGCGGACCTCTCCTTGCCATTCCAGGAGCCACTTGGCCTCATTTCCCGGAATGGTGTGAGTTTCTTGCAGGAAGCACACCGCATATTTCCCCTCCTGTAGGAGCGAAAAATTGTTAAATCTACGGCGTGCCCCTCTGCCGCCGTTGATGTTGAGGCTGGCTATGGTTATCTTCATGGCAAAAGCATAGTGCAACCTCTAACTTAAACTACTGTGGGCGGGGTGGGGGGAGCGGAGTCGTTTGTTGATTTCCACTCCCTCAGCAACCCAGCGAGGAATGTTCTGAGCCGGTGCACCTCAAGGCTTTCCGTTTTGATAAGGCCCCGCCCGCACCCATGGTTTTGACAGCGGTGCGGACGGACCTGATGAGCAACGCCGGCTCGGATCATTTGTCCAGGGCCAGATGGGCTTGAATGCGGTGACCCTGGCAATCGGCCAAAAAGTCCTGGAGTTCCTTTGCAGGAATGAGGGGAGACTCAGCGGCGGGCACGAGGAGATCCATCACCTCACTGGTGATGGACTCCAGATCTTCTCCCGCGTCCTCCACCGCATCCCCGTCCCCCTCCGGGAAGTCGCCACCAGCAGCCGGTCCGTCGACTGCATGGGGTACGGTGAACGGCCCTGCCACACCATCCGGCCCTAGCTCGGTCACGATTCCACACCCAGGATCGCTGGCAGAGGCGTCCTTGGGCTCTTCTTGTGATGCCGGGTCGGGAAGCGGCAGCGGATGGGGGTCACCCTCCGCCCCAGGCACCGGGGAACACGGAGAAACTGGGCCGAAAAACAGCTCTAGGTCCTCCAGGTCCCCCGGCTCCAACATTAGGGATGAAGTTTGGGGTTCCTTACCCTCCCCTCCACCACCCTCCAGCCCAGGTCGAACAGATCCCGAGGGATGTTGGTTTTTGAGTGGGCGGGCTCGGACTTGGCCTTGGTCTTTTCAGGCTCGCCCGCCTCAGTACCCGGGACGCTCGGCCCGGCGACGACACATTCTTTTTGCGGCCCCACGCCCCCCGCAACAGGCAGGTCTTTTTCCCCATCCCCGGCAGGCTCAGGCCGAGCAGCCTTGGATGTCTCGGCCTCCCGAGGGACAGACTGCCCCCGCCTTCGGCGCGCTTTGGGAGCGCTGGTAGGGGACGCGGGACACGCGGCGGGCACCTACTCCTCCGCGGAGGTATGTTGTTCATCCTCCGCTTCCTTGGAGTGGTGCCTCCTTTTTTGTCTGGGGAGGCGCGGAGGCAGGGAGACCTCCATGTCTGACGAGGCCTCTGGCTCCGCTCTCTCCTCCTGTATTTTGTGCCCGCGCCCGAGCCCGACCGCGGGTGGCAAACTCTCCGCGGTAGCGGGTATGGTGAAGGGCCCGAGCACGGGCTCGGTATACCCTACGCTCGCCGGTGGCGGGTTGGCTGAGCTCAGTGATGGGGCTTGTCTGGCCCACTGAGGGGACTCACCCGAAGGTGTTTAGCTTTGCTCCCCGCCTTCCTTCTGACCGGACGCACTCCCTCCCCCCGCTGGAGGCCGTGAAGACAATGGCCCCCGTCGATGCCCGCGCATCTGCGGCTCCCGACGCGCGGATGATGACAGGGGAAGGAATGGCGGTGGCACCAACCTCGGCTGCTTTACTCTTTTTTGCAGCCTTGGAGGCGGGGCAGTTCTTGCGGCCGTGCCCCACCTACTTACAGGCGTGGCACCGCACGGCGTCCGGCATCCAGAAGACGCGGTAGGCAGTCCCCTTGTGCACCACGCTGAAGGTCCCTTCTGTTACCTCCTCCCGGGCCAGCTGAACATAAAGCTGATGCTAGAAGGAGAACACATCACAGAGGCTGACCTCCCTGAGGCCGAGCGGTATGGGGTTTATCCCCGACCTTACCTCCCCCATTTGACGTAGTTGGGGGAGGAGGAGCTCACCGGGAACAAAGGGCGGGACGTTGGATATTACAATTCTCTGCGCGGTGGCCTCGAGAGGGCCACCGGCAGGAAGGTCCCGCCCACCGTGAGTCCCTTACTAAGGGCCAGCGACAGCACCCGTACCGACCCCAGGAAGAACACAGCCTTCCCGGACATTTTGAAGGCGGCGACAATGGCCGAGGGCCTGACTACCCCAGCCATTGTCCTTACGCATTCCTCTATCGTCATGTTGGGGTGAGTGTAGCTCTTGACTCCATGTTTTTTTGTTAAGAGTGTAAAAGGTGGCAGGGCAGCAGGAGCCGTCGTGGTTGTGGACACCACGCGCGCATAAGTTTGCGTGGCCCTGCCACCAGCGTAGATGGACTCGCCATTACAGGGTCCCTTTAAGGGCTGCACTCACCCCAATGTCTCAGGCCTACAGATCTTAATGGCCTCCTTTATTTGATGTCTGGCCACCTGTTTTTTCTACCTTTCTGCCCTGTGTTATTTTTTTGTAACTGTTTGTGAGGAGATATTTCAAAGTAACAGAGTGCACTCATCCTACAATTTCTCCTCCATACCCTCAATGAGGAAACTTCCATTCTATTCAGTGCCTACTCCTGCCAACCCAGTTGAGATCAAGAACTTGCCATGTAAGGACATTCAAACTGTTCAAGTCCAATTGTTTTATCTCCCCCCTCCGCACTTTTCTTCAAATGAAAATCAAAAGTAATTCTCCCATGTGATTGTATCGGAATTTATCTTATTTGCCTTTATTTGAGCAGAGGGAGCTCTTAACGAGGCACACCTCTCCCCTGCTCAGCAATTGGGGAGGGGCCTTTTTCCCTCTGCTCAGTAGATGTTTTTGTTTTAATTATATTTTAAAAAGAGGAGAAAGAGGCTTTTCAGAGAGAGAGGGCAGAGACAGAGAGAGACAGAGAGAGGGAAAGAGAGAGAGAGAGAGAAAGAGACAGACAGACAGAGAGACAGACAGAGAGACAGAGAGACAGAGAGGTGGGGTGGGAAAGAAGGAGGCTGTGAGAGCAGGTCACCCCTCACAGCGTTGGGTGGGTGCTTGCAGGGGTGCACTCCCCGGATAGCAAACAAAGTCTCCATATATATGGTCTTCTGGCGGGGGGGAGAAGATGTCTTCACCCGGGATAGCTGGAACTACCCAGGCACAGTCCTCCACCGGGTCTTAACGATGTTTAAATGATGTGAAAACCAGTCTTCACCCAGGCAACTCCAGCTAACCCGGGCCAGGCAATGGGGGAGTGGTGCTTTTAGTGATGTGTGGGGCACACACACACCCCCACGATATTCCAGCCTTGTCTAATCTTCTTTCCTCCCCCCACCGATAAAACAAAGTCTTTTTGGAGAGTGCACCAAAATCACACACCTGTAGATTGTTGAATAATGGCTCTCCCTCCTTCCACACAAATGATGTTGTCTTCCAAGTTGCTGCAGGTTGTTTTCTTTCCCTCCTCTCCAACTCTTTGGTAGCAGTGGTGTTAAAACTCTTGCTCTCCTCCTCTCCCTCAAAGTGTTGATAACAATAGGCCACTTCCTCCTCTCCTGGGTACACAGGCTGCAGGCTTGCAGGAGCTCCTTCGTCCACACAGTCACAGCTCCAAGTGAACAGGCCACACCCACAACAGCTCTACCACTTTTTTGGTGGAAAACAAAATAAACAGTTAAATCAAGTGCCCCCTGATCTGGGGGACACTCCAAACATTTTTCCAGGCCCTTTTTTGTATTTTTTTGTATTTTTTGTATTTTTTTTTGGGGCACTAAAACATGTATATATACACAAGTGCCCCCTATAAAAGGGGAGGGGGACACTAAAACCCGGCAATTAAAACAAATTAAACTTTAAAACATATTAAATCAAATTAAAACTTGGTTGCTGGGGGTGATGATGCACTCCAGTCCCTCCGGCGCCCCAACAGCTCTACCAACCTGTGATCATACTCATAGGTGCATACATTACACTAATCAACCTCGTCCTAAAGTCCCCAGTATTGTCTTCCTAACACAGATGAGGCTGCACACAGGGAAGTTAAAGTAACAGTGACCTCAGTCTTTAATAAGACACTCCAGAGTGAGGAACAGGCCTTAGGGGCCGGCTTATATACAGTGCTCCCAAGGGATGCTGGGATCCCTTGGGACTTCAGGGGATGCGCTCCCTGGTGGCGGAACATGGGAGTGCATGCTTTACAGATACACAACATCACTCCACCGCCAAAGTCAAAGTGAAAACTATTTACAAGGTGAGGCGGTCGGGAGCCTTTCTTTCCCTGGTGGACCGCCTCGGTACAAATGTCTGTTCTGGTGTGTTGGCTGTGCCCTCGCTGGGCTGGCGTGTTGTTGGCCCTGCTGGGTGAGCCTGGCCTTGCTGGGCTGTTGGGTGTGATGGGTTCGATTTCCTGGCGTGGTGTCGTTAATCCTTTGGGTGTGTGTTGTGGGCTCGAAAAAGGTGGTGTCTGCTGTGGGTTGTTCCGGGCAGTCTGTGAACCGCAGCCTCGTTTGGTCCAGGGGCTTTCTGCAAATTTGTCCATTGTCTAATTTGACTACAAACACCCTATTCCCATCTTTAGCTATCACCGTGCCCGCGATCCACTTGGGCCCATGTCAATAGTTTAGCACATACACAGGGTCATTCAGATCAATTTCCCGTGACACAGTGGCGCGACCATCGTTTACATTTTGTTGCTGCCGCCTGCTCTCTACCTGATCATGCAGGTTGGGGTGAACCAGCGAGAGTCTGGTTTTAAGTGTCCTTTTCATGAGTAGCTCAGTCGGGGACACCCCTGTGAGCGAGTGGGGTCTCGTGCGGTAGCGGAGCAGTATTTGGGACAGGTGGGTTTGGAGTGAGCCTTCTGTGACTCATTTAAGGCTCTGTTTGATTGTTTGTACTGCCCGCTCTGCATGCCCATTGGAGGCTGGTTTGAACGGGGCCGAGCTGACATGTTTGATCCCATTGCGGGTCATGAATTCTTTAAATTTGGCACTGGTGAAACATGGCCCGTTGACATTGACCAGTATGTCAGGCAAGCCGTGGGTGGCAAACATGGCCCTCAGGCTTTCAATGGTGGCGGTGCTTCCCGACATTATTTCACGTTCAATCCATTTTGAAAAAGCATCCACCACCACCAGGAACATTTTACGAGAAACGGGCCCCCATAGTTGACATGGATCCTCGACAAACTTAGTGGTGCCTTTCTGGGCGCGTTGCTCAACTGAGCACATACGCTGCATTGTCGTACACAGGACTGTAAGTCAGAATTGATACCGGGCCACCACACGTGGGATCTGGCTATTGCTTTCATCATTACTGTACCCGGGTGTGTGCTGTGGAGATCCGAGATGAACATCTCCCTGCCCTTTTTTGGTAGCACTACGTGGTTACCCCACAACAGGCAGTCTGCCTGAATGGACAGCTCGTCCTTTCGCCGCTGGAACGGCTTGATTGGCTCTTGCATTTCAATGGGGATGCTGGCCCAGCTCCCATGCAGTACACAGTTTTTTTACTAGGAACAGCAGAGGATCTTGGCTGGTCCAAGTCCTAATCTGGCAGGCCATGACAGGTAATTTATCATTTTCAAACGCTTCCATGACCATCAACAAGTCTGCGGGCTGCGACACCATCAACAAGTTTGCAGACTGCACCATTTCCACCCCCGTGGTGGGCAATGGTAGCCGACTGAGAGCATCCGCACAGTTCTCGGTGCCTGGTCTGTGGTGGATGGTATAGTTATACGCTGAAAGCGCGAGTGCCCACCTTTGTATTTGGGCTGAGGCATTAGTATTTATCCCCTTGTTTTCAGTGAACAGGGATATGAGGGGCTTGTGATCGGTTTCCAGCTCAAATTTGAGGCCAACAGGTACTGATGCATTTTCTTTACCCCGAACACACACGCTAATGCCTCTTTCTCTATCATGCTGTAGGCCCTCTCGGCCTTAGACAAGCTCCTGGAAGCATAGGCGACAGGTTGCAGCTTCCCTGCAACGTTAGCTTGTTGTAATACACACCCGACTCCATACGACGACGCGTCACATGCTAGCACAAGTCTTTTACACGGGTTAAACAATACAAGCAGCCTGTTGGAGCATAAAATGTTCCTGGATTTCGCAAAAGCAATTACTTGGTTTTTTCCCCAAACCCAGTTCTCATCTTTGCGCAATAACACATGTAGGGGCTCTAAAAGGGTGCTTAACCCCTGTTGGAAGTTACCAAAATAGTTGAGGAGTCCCAGGAACGACCGCAGCTCCATGACATTCTGTGGCCTGGGCATGTTCCTGATAGTCTCTGTCTTGGCGTCTGTGGGCCGAATGCCACCCGCCGCGATCTTTCTCCCTAAAAACTCCATTTCTGTTGTCATGAAGACACATTTCGACCTCTTCAGCCGCAGCCCTACGCGATCTAGTCGCTGGAGGACCTTCCCCAGGTTTTGTAGGTGCTCAGCGGTGTCCCGACCCGTGATCAATATGTCGTCCTGAAAGACCACCGTGTGTGGTACCGACTTGAGTAGGCTCTCCATGTTTCTCTGGAAGATCGCTACAGCCAACCGAATTCCAAACGGGCATCTGTTGTAGATGAACAGTCCCTTGTGCGTGTTGATGCAGGTGAGGCCCTTCAAAGACTCCTCCAGCTCCTGCATCATGTAGGCCGAAGTCAGGTCAATCTTGGTGAACATCTTGCCTCCTGTCAGCGTCGCAAATAGGTCGTCTGCCTTAGGTAGCGGATATTGGTCCTGTAGCGAGAAATGATTAATAGTTACTTTATAATCACTGCAAATCCTGACCGTGCCATCACTTTTGAGTACTGGAAAAATCGGGCTGGCCCACTCACTGAATTCCACTGGGGAGATGATACCCTCGTGTTGCAGCCTGTCCAGCTCGATGTCCACTCTCTCCCTCATCAAGTGAGGTACCGTTCACGCCTTGTGGTGAATGGGTCGTGCCTCTGGGACCAAATGGATCCGCACCTTCTCCCCGGAAAAGTTTCCAATGCCTGGCTCAAAAAGGGAAGGAAATTTGTTAAGAATCTTGGTACATGAGGACTTATCGACATGTGATAGCACTCGGCTATCATCCCAGTTCCAGCGGATTTTGCCCAACCAGCTCCTTCCAAGCAGTGTGGGGCCATCGCCCGGGACAATCCAGAGTGGCAGTTCATGCACCGTGCCCTTGTAGGTGACCTTGACCATGGCGCTGCCCAGGACAGTGATAAGCTCTTTGGTGTACGTTCTCAGTTTCGTGTGGATGGGGTTCAGGGCTGGTCTGAATGCCTTGTTGCACCACAGTTTCTCAAACATCTTTTTACTCATGATGGATTGGCTAGCGCCAGTGTCCAGTTCCATGGCAACAGGTAAGCCATTCAATTTTATGTTTAGCATTATAGGTGGACATTTTGTCGAAAATGTTTGCACCCCGTGTACTTCAGCATCTGCCTCCTCTCTCTGAAGCTCGAAATTGCTTTGATCCACCATGGTCCGATCTTTCTCTGTCACGTAGTAGTTAGCAGGTTTTGCAGAGCTTGCAGCTCATTTGCAAGGTCGTTGGAGGTGCCCCATTGTTTCACAGCTCTTGCAAACATATCCTTTGAAGCTGCATGAATAGGCTGAATGGAAGCCTCCACAACGCCAACAAGGTGTGAATTGCCTTGCATTCATCCTTTGTTGCGGACTCTGAGTCATCTGGGTCACCTGAGACCTGCTGGCAGTTGCAGACTCGTGGGTTCTGCACTGTACATTTCTGCTCGCAAACGCAGTTCCAGTTAATTTATGAACATTGCTAGCACTTGTGTGCTGAGAGATTTGTTTGGTGTTATCACTGATGGACATAAACGCCTGTGCTATCGCAATGGCCTTACTGAGGGTCGGTGTCTCTACAGTCAAAAGTTTTCATAGGATAATCTCATGGCCAATGCCCAGTACAAAAAAGTCTCTGAGCATTTGTTCCAGGTAGCCATCAAACTCACATTGTCCTGCAAGTTGCCTTAGCTCGGCGATGTAGCTTGCCACTTCCTGACCTTCAGATCGCTGGCACATGTAGAACCGATACCTCGCCATCAGTATGCTCTCCCTCGGGTTAAGATGCTCCCGAACCAGTGTACACAGTTCCTCATACGACTTATCTGTGGGTTTCACCGGAGCCAGAAGATTCTTCATGAGGCTATAGGTCGGTGCCCCGCAGGCTGTGAGGAGGACCGCTCTCCTTTTTGCAGCGCTTCCTTCCCCGTCCAGCTCGTTGGCTACAAAGTACTGGTCTAGCCGTTCGACATAGGCTTCCCAGTACTCACCCTCCGAGAACATCTCCATGATGCCCACAGTTTGCTGCATCTTTGCCTTGGAGTCGTATACTCGTCGGCAGTTATTGTCTTCCTAACACAGATGAGGCTGCACACATGGAGGTTAAAGTAACAGTGACCTCAGTCTTTAATAAGACACTCCAGCATGAGGAATAGGCCTTAGGGGCCGGCTTATATACAGTGCTCCCAAGGGATGCTGGGATCCCTTGGGACTTCAGGGGTTGAGCTCCCTGGTGGCGGAACATGGGAGTGCATGCTTTACAGATACACAACAGCCAGCATCATAGATGCCAATGTTCATCCAATTCAGTTACATCCATTTAATATGAAGAAGCAGCTGATTGTATAACATAGATTGAAGGCTATAGATGCGAACAGCAGCCTGGTTGTAGTGCTGAAGAAACAAAAAACAAAAAACAAAAAAAAAAGGGAGCAATTGATTGAAAGTTTTTGGAGTGTGACCCCCCTTTAATGACTTGGAAGAAGGGACTGAGTGTAACGTCGCCAAGTTTGCTGACGATACAAAGATGGGAGGAAAAGCACTGTGTGAGGAGGACACAAAAAATCTGGAAAAGGACATAGGCAGGCAAAGTGAGTGGGCAAAAATTTGGCAGATGCAGCATAATGTTGGAAAGTTTGAGGTCATGCACTGTGGCAGAAAAAATCAAAGAACAAGTTAGTATTTAAATGGAGAAAGAAACATAGAAACATAGAAGGCCATTCGGCCCTTCAAGCCTGCACCATCATTCAACAAGTCCATGGCTGATCATTCACCTCAGTGCCCCTTTCCTGCTTTCTCTCCATACCCCTTGATCCCTTTAGCCATAAGGGTCATATCTAACTCCCTCTTGAATATATCCAATGAACTGGCATCAACAACTCTCTGCGGTCGGGAATTCCACAGGTTAACAACTCTCTGAGTGAAGAAGTTTCTCCTCATCTCAGTCCTAAATGGCTTACCCCTTATCCTTAGACTGTGTCCCCTGATTCTGGACTTCCCCAACATCGGGAACATTCTCCCTGCATCTAACCTGTCCAGTCCCGTCAGAATTTTATATGTTTCTATGAGATCCCCTCTCGTCCTTCAAAACTCCAGTGAATACAGGCCCATTCGATCCAGTCTCTCCTCATATGTCAGTCCTGCCATCTTGGGAATCAGTCTGATGAACCTTTGCTGCACTCCCTCAGTAGCAAGAACGTCCTTCATCATATTAGGAGACCAAAACTGAACACGATATTCCAGGTGAGGCCTCACCAAGGCCCTGTCCAACTGCAGTAAGACCTCCCTGCTCCTATACTCAAATCCCTGAGCTATGAAAGTCAACATACCATTTGCCTTCTTCACCGCCTGCTGTACCTGCATGCCAACTTTCAATGACTGATGAACCACGACACCCAGGTCTCGTTGCACCTCCCCTTTTCCTAATCTGCCGCCATTCAGATAATATTCTGCCTTCGTGTTTTCGCCCCCAAAGTGGATAACCTCACATTTATCCACATTATACTGCATCTGCCATGCATTTGCCCACTCACCTAACCTGTCCAAGTCATCCTGCAGACTCTTAGTGTCCTCTCCACAGCTCACACCAATACCCAGCTTAGTGTCATCTGCAAACTTGGAGATATTACACTCAATTCCTTCATCTAAATCATTAATGTATATTGTAACTGAACCCTGCAGCACCCCACTAGTCACTGCCTGCCATTCTGAAAAGGACCCGTTTATCCCGACTCTCTGCTTTCTGTCTGCCAACCAGTTCTCTATCCACGTCAGTACATTACCCCCAATACCATGTGCTTTAATTTTGCACACCAATCTCTTGTGTGGGACCTTGTCAAAAGCATTTTGAAAGTCCAAATACACCACATCCACTGGTTCTCCTGTGTCTACTCTACTGGTTACATCCTCAAAAAATTCTAGAAGATTTGTCAAGCATGATTTCCCTTTCATAAATCTATGCTGACTTGGACCAATCCTCTCACTGCTTTCCAAACGCGTTGCTATTTCATCTTTAATAATTGATTCCAACATTTTCCCCACTACTGATGTCAGGCTAACCGGCCTATAATTACCCATTTTCTCTCTCCCTCCTTTTTTTAAAAGTGGTGTTACATTAGCTACCCTCCAGTCCATAGGAACTGATCCAGAGTCGATAGACTGTTGGAAAATGATCACCAATGCATCCACTATTTCTAGGGCCACATCCATAAGTACTCTGGGATGCAGACTATCAAACCCCGGGGATTTATTGGCCTTCAATCCCATCAATTTTGCAAACATAATTTCCCGCCTAATAAGGATTTCCTTCAGTTCCTCCTTCTCACTAGACCCTCGGTCCCCTAGTATTTCCGGAAGGTTATTTGTGTCTTCCTTCATGAAGACAAAACCAAAGTATTTGTTCAACTGGTCTGCCATTTCTTTGTTCCCCATTATAAATTCACCTGAATCTGACTGTAAGGGACCTACGTTTGTCTTCACTAATCTTTTTCTCTTCACACATCTATAGAAGCTTTTGTAGTCAGTTTTTATGTTCCCGGCAAGCTTCCTCTCATACTCTATTTTCCCCCTCCTAATCAAACCCTTTGTCCTCCTCTGCTGAATTCTAAGTTTCTTCTAATCCTCAGGTTTGCTGCTTTTTCTAGCCAATTTATATGCCTCTTCCTTGGATTTAACACTATCCTTAATTTCCCTTGTTAGCACGGTTGAGCCACCTTCCCCGTTTTATTTTTACTCCAGACAGGGATGTACAATTGTTGAAGTTCATCCACGTGATCTTTAAATGTTTGCCATTGCCAATCCACCATCAACCCTTTAAGTATCATTTGCCAGTCCATTCTAGCCAATTCATGTCTCATAGCATCGAAGTTACCTTTCCTTAATTTCAGGACCCTCGTCTCTGAATTAACTGTGTTACTCTCCATCTTAATAAAGAATTCTACCATATTATGGTCACTCTTCCCCAAGAGGCCTCACACAACAAGATTGCTAATTAGTCCTTTCTCATTACACATCACCCAGTCTAGGATGGCCAGCCCTCTAGTTGGTTCCTCGACATATCGGTCTAAAAATACATCCCTAATACACTCCAGGAAATCCTTCACCACCGTATTGCTACCAGTTTGGTTAGCCCAATCTATACGTAGATTAAAGTCGCCCATGATAACTGCTATACCTTTATTGCACGCATCCCTAATTTCTTGTTTGATGCTGTCCCCAACCTCACTACTACTGTTTGGTGGTCTGTACACAAATCCCACTCGCGTTTTCTGCCCTTTGGTATTTCGCAGCTCCACCCATACAGATTCCACATCATCCAAGCCAATGTCCTTCCTTAATTTCCTCTTTAACCAGCAACACTACCCCACCTCCTTTTCCTTTCTGTCTATCCTTCCTGAATATTGAATACCCCTGGATGTTGAGTTCCCAGCCTTGGTCACCCTGGAGTCACGTCACCATGATGCCAATTATATCATATTCATTAATTGCTACCTGTACAGTTAATTTGTCCACCTTATTACGAATACTCCTTGCATTGACGCACAGATCCTTCAGGCTTATCTTTTTAATACACTTTGCCCCTTTTGAATTTTGCTGTAATCTGGCCCCTTTTGATTTTTACCTTGGGTTTCTCTGCCCTCCACTTTTACTTTTCTTCTTTCTATCTTTTGCTTCTGCCCCCATTCTACTACCCTCTTTCTCCCTGCATAGGTTCCCATCCTCCTGTCATATTAGTTTAACCCCTCTCCAACAGCACTCGCAAGCACTCCCCCTACGACATTGGTTCCAGTCCTGCCCAGGTGCAGACCGTCCGGTTTGTACTGGTTCTACCCCAGAACCGGTGTAAAACTCGAAGTTTCTCAAAATTCAAAAATTCCCCCTCTGTGTGAAGAAACCCTAAGGAAAGATCATTTTGGACTCTCTTAAAATGAACTTTGGGATTTTTAAAAGATGCATGGGTTTGCAAGGGAAAAGGGTTGCAAGCCAGGGGACCACTAACCTCTGAAACGCCAGTCTTTGGGTATTGGAGCTGTCTGGGATATCGGAGCTTTTTTCTGGGGAATTGTGTAAACTCCAAAACTCTGCTCCCTAGGAGACATTAACATAGCAACAATTGTCTCAGAGATAGCCAGCCATAGCTCTAAGCATGAAACCCATCCAGCACATGCATAATGTTAATCACCCATCCGGCCTGCATGGAAAACCCAGGCCTCGGCAGGCAACGTAAACACCAAAAATGATTTTTACAATCGCAACTCGAATTCAACAGATTGACACATCCTGAACAAGTTATCATTAACGAGCCTGCCAAAATTCAACAAAGAATTACCAAGCCCGCCAAAACTAAAACAAAGAATCGTGTTTGATTTGGTGCGCAGATTAGAAAGGCTGTCAAAATATAATTGAGGCCCTGTTTTACAGCCAAGAGAACACTTTGCTTCTGCACCAGCCTTGTATGCTTCAGGCCTGGCAGACTTCAAGATGAGCACACCAGCTTGCATTAACCTGGTTCTTCAGAACATCAACCAAGACAGCATCGCAAATGACCAGGACACCAAGCATGCCGCGGCAGCAAGAGGCTCATGAAACAACCACCAAGATATTACCAGCAACCAAATTGGTAATATTGAGCCACCGCGACCAATGATTTCCAAACCGAAGTCAACTCGACGAAAACCCGAAGATTCGCAAGCTGTTTCCACTCTACAAGCTATTCTGAGCTACCAACGGGCAAAACATTACCTAAAAGAACTTTAAAACCTACTGTTAAAGGAAGAAAGTGGGTACTCACCCCATAAATCCAATACGCGCCCTACCGCATCAGTGGACACCACCCGACTGAAGACTACGCAGTAAGAAGTCTTCCACAACGTTCGGGGCACGGCAAGCAGAACCTACAGAGTCCAGCGAACCCCGAAACCGCGAATCACCGCTAACTGTCAATAAGAGGATTGGTGAGCATTATTCCTGTTACCCTAAAGTTTAACCTAGACAGATTTAGGCATTGGGAGGTGGGAGGTGCATTATTTTCTGTAACCCCTTTTGTATGTGTAATAAAATGTTCCTTATTCTAGAGATTGTAAGTTTTGACATTGTACTTTCTTTCCTGAATAAAATCAACGTTTGTTGCACCAAAACCAGTTGTCTGCTGCACTTTGTCACATCCCCAAATAAATCCAAAGTCTAGAACCCAGGGAGTGGGAGTGATCAAACTGCTCAGAAGGTCAGAAGTGAACCTGATCCCCACACCACCCCCTACACCGGTTCCGATGTCCCAGGAATTTGAATCCCTCCCTTCTGCAACACTTCTCAAGCCACGTATTCATATGAGTTAGCCTGCGATTCCTACTCTGACTAGCACGTGGCACTGGTAGTAATCCTGAGATTACTACCTTTGAGGTCCTACTTTTTAATTTAACTCCTAGCTCCTTAAATTCAGCTTGTCGGACCTCATCCCATTTTTAACCTATATCGTTGGTACCTTTATGCACCACGACAACTGGCTGTTCACCCGCCCCCTCCAAAATATCCTGCAGCCGCTCCGAGACATCCTTGACCCTTGCACCAGGGAGGCAACATACCATGCTGGAATCTTGATTATGGCCACAGAAACGTCTATCTATTCCCCTTATAATAGAATCCCCTACCACTATAGCTCTCCCACTCTTTTTCCTGCCCTCCTGTGTAGCAGAGCCACCCACGGTGCCATGGACTTGGCTGCTGCTGCCCTCTGATGAGTCATCTCTCCCAACAGTACCCAAAATGGTGTATCTGTTTTGCAGGGGGATGACCACAGGGAACCTCTGCACTACCTTCCTTCCACTGTTCTTCCTGTTGGTCACCCATTCCCTATCTGTCTGTGTAACCTTTACCTGCGGTATGACCAACTCACTAAACGTGCTATTCACGGCATCCTCAGCATCGCGGGTGCTCCAGAGTGAATCCACCCACAGCTCCAGTGCCGCAATGCGGTCTGTCAGGAACTGCAGCAGGATACACTTCCCGCAAATGTAGTCATTAGGGACACTGGAAGCGTCCCTGAGTTCCCACAGCACAGGAGGAGCATAACACGTGTCCGAGCTCTCCTGCCATGACTTAACCCCAAGATTAACTTAATTTGGCAACAACAATGATAAAGGTTACCTACTGATAAACGAAAAGAAAAAGAAAAAACACTCACAATCACCAGCCAATCACTTAACCCCTTGGCTGTGACGTCCACCTTCGATTTCTTTCTACTTCTTTTTTGCCTTCTCTCCCTGCTGCAGCTGCACCAGCGGCCTTTTATAGACCTCGCTCTGATCTCCCAAGCCTCCTCGACTGCCACTCCCTGACTGTGACTGATGGGCCTTTTATAGGCCTCGCTCTGATCTCCCGCCTCCTCGACTACCGCTCCCCGACTGTGACTGATGGGCCTTTTATAGGCCTCGCTCTGATCTCCCGCCTCCTCGACTGCCACTCCCTGACTGTGACTGATGGGCCTTTTATAGGCCTCGCTCTGATCTCCCGCCTCCTCGACTGCCACTCCCTGACTGTGACTGATGGGCCTTTTATAGGCCTCGCTCTGATCTCCCGCCTCCTCGACTGCCACTCCCCGACTGTGACTGATGGGCCTTTTATAGGCCTCGCTCTGATCTCCCGCCTCCTCGACTGCCACTCCCTGACTGTGACTGATGGGCCTTTTATAGGCCTCGCTCTGATCTCCCGCCTCCTCGACTGCCACTTCCCGACTGTGACTGATGGGCCTTTTATAGGCCTCGCTCTGATCTCCCAAGCCTCCTCGACTGCCGCTCCCCGACTGTGACTGATGGGCCTTTTATAGGCCTCGCTCTGATCTCCCATGCCTCCTCGACTGCCACTCCCCGACTGTGACTGATGGGCCTTTTATAGGCCTCGCTCTGATCTCCCAAGCCTCCTCGACTGCCACTCCCCGACTGTGACTGATGGGCCTTTTATAGGCCTCGCTCTGATCTCCCAAGCCTCCTCGACTGCCACTCCCCGACTGTGACTGATGGGCCTTTTATAGGCCTCGCTCTGATCTCCCAAGCCTCCTCGACTGCCACTCCCCGACTGTGACTGATGGGCCTTTTATAGGCCTCGCTCTGATCTCCCGTGCCTCCTCGACTGCCGCTCCCCGACTGTGACTGATGGGCCTTTTATAGGCCTCGCTCTGATCTCCCGCCTCCTCGACTGCCGCTCCCTGACTGTGACTGATGGGCCTTTTATAGGCCTCGCTCTGATCTCCCGCCTCCTCGACTGCCACTCCCTGACTGTGACTGATGGGCCTTTTATAGGCCTCGCTCTGATCTCCCGCCTCCTCGACTACCGCTCCCCGACTGTGACTGATGGGCCTTTTATAGACCTCGCTCTGATCTCCCGCCTCCTCGACTGCCGCTCCCTGACTGTGACTGATGGGCCTTTTATAGGCCTCGCTCTGATCTCCCAAGCCTCCTCGACTGCCGCTCCCTGACTGTGACTGATGGGCCTTTTATAGGCCTCGCTCTGATCTCCCAAGCCTCCTCGACTGCCGCTCCCTGACTGTGACTGATGGGCCTTTTATAGGCCTCGCTCTGATCTCCCATGCCTCCTCGACTGCCACTCCCCGACTGTGACTGATGGGCCTTTAATAGGCCTCGCTCTGATCTCCCAAGCCTCCTCGACTGCCGCTCCCTGACTGTGACTGATGGGCCTTTTATAGGCCTCGCTCTGATCTCCCGCCTCCTCGACTGCCGCTCCCTGACTGTGACTGATGGGCCTTTTATAGGCCTCGCTCTGATCTCCCGTGCCTTCTCGACTGCCGCTCCCTGACTGTGACTGATGGGCCTTTAATAGGCCTCGCTCTGATCTCCCATGCCTCCTCGACTGCCACTCCCCGACTGTGACTGATGGGCCTTTTATAGGCCTCGCTCTGATCTCCCGCCTCCTCGACTGCTGCTCCCTGACTGTGACTGATGGGCCTTTTATAGGCCTCGCTCCGATCTCCCGCCTCCTCGACTGCCACTCCCCGACTGTGACTGATGGGCCTTTTATAGGCCTCGCTCCGATCTCCCGCCTCCTCGACTGCCGCTCCCTGACTGTGACTGATGGGCCTTTTATAGGCCTCGCTCTGATCTCCCGTGCCTCCTCGACTACCGCAAAGTTTGCAAAGTGCCGCAGGACAGCGGGACCTGAGGGTACTTGTTCATGAAACACAAAAGGATAGTATGCAGGTACAGCAAGTAATCAGGAAGGTTAGTGATATCTTGGCCTTTATTGCAAAGGGGATGCAGTATAAAAGCAGGAAAGTCTTACTACAGCTATACAAGGTATTGGTGAGGCCACACCTGGAATAATGCATGCAGTTTTGGTTTCCATATTTACGAAAGATTTTACTTGCTTTAGAGGCAGTTCAGTGAAGGTTCACTCGGTTGATTCCGGGGATGAGGGGGTTGACTTATGAGGAAAGTTTGAGTAGGTTGGGCCTCTACTCATTGGAATTCAGGATAATGAGAAAGAAAAGAAGAGAAGAGAAGAAGCAAGAGAAGGAGGAGAGAAAACAGAAGAATATCAAAACGTATAAGATTATGAGGGGGCTTGACAAGGTGGATGCAGAGAGGATATTTTCACTGATGGGGGAGACTAGAACTAGAGGGCATGGCCTTAGAATAAGGGGCCACCGATTTAAAACAGAGATGAGGAGGAATTTCTTCTCTCAGAGGGTTGTAAACCTGTGGAATTTGCTGCCTCAGAGAGCTGTGGAAGCTGGGTCATTGAATTAATTTCAGACAGAAATAGACAGTTTCTTAAAAGATAGGGGGATAAGGGGTTATGGGGAGAGGGCGGGGAAGTGGAGCTGAGTCCATGATCAGATCAGCCATGATCTTATTGAATGGCGGAGCAGGCTCGAGGGGCCGTATAGCCTACTCCTGCTCCTATTTCTTATGTTCTTATGTTCTTAACCAGGGTGCACTTGTTTACAGATTCAAAAAAATAGTTGTAGTGCTGAAGAAACAAAAAAAAACGGGGCATGTGAATGAAAGTTTCTAGAGTGTGACCCCCCCTTTAATCAGGGGGCACTTGTTTATTGTCTCCAACAAAATAGTTGTAGTGCTGAAGACCTAAACAGTAGAATTAGCAATCCAGCCCCAGCTATTGCAGTGCAGCTATGACACTGGCATCTACCTAACAGTGTGGATTGTCCTATCCACAAAAAAAATTAATCTAACCTGGCCAATTACCATGTTGTTGGCCTCCTCTCAATCATCAACACGGTCATGGAAGGCATCATTAATAGTGCCATCAAACAGTTCTTGCTCACCCATATCCTGCTTACCAATGTTCAGTTTGGGTTTTGCTAAAATCATTCTGCTCCAGATCTCGTCATAGCCTTGATCCAGACATGAAGATAAGAAGCTGAATGCCAGAAAAGAGCTGCCCATAACATCAAAGCAGCCTCTGATTGAGCATGGCACCAAAGAGCCCTAGAAAAACCGAGGTCAGATCCAGGACACTAAATATTCATATGATGCTGTGAAACAAAACATTGGAATTGAGTATGGAATTTGAGCAAGGTCATAAACATTTGTTGCTAAGGTTGAACTTGCACCATTGCTAAGGTCACATATGGAGTACAGTACATTGCTGTTGTGATCCATTATACTCTGTTTTGATTACCAAATGATGAGTGTGCATTTGATAGAAATTAGAAAGTCCTTTAACCCTCAAAGAGTTATAAGAACATAAGAAATAGGAGCAGGAGTAGGCCACCTGACCCCTTGAGCCTGCTCCACCATTTAATAAGATCATGGCTGATCTGATCATGGACTCAGCTCCACTTCCCTGCCCACTCCCCATAACCCTTTATTCCCTTTTCGCTCAAAAATCTGTCTATCTTCGCCTTAAATATATTCAATGACCCAGCCTTCACAGCTCTCTGGGGCAAAGAATTCCACAGATTTACAACCCTCTGAGAAATGAAATTCCTCCTCATCTCAGTTTTAAATGGACGGCCCCTCTAAGACTATGAGCCCAATTTTGCCCAAGCCCATTTTCTAACATATTACAAGAGTTACGCTCATTTTTCTAAGGCAGAAATGTGCTGGAAATAACTTGCCAAAGTTTCCCGGATCTATAATTCAAATTTGGCATCGCACAGCATGTCCAGTCACCTCGGGGGGTGGAGCCTGCTGTTCGCACCGGAAAACGATGCCGCACATTCTGCGCCTGCGCGGGAAAAAACAATTAAATTTCTGACGTCATTGCAATGGACGCGCATGCGCAGTACAACTCCGAGTTGGCAATCAGCCATTTTTAAAGAGCCAGTTGTGTGTGTGAGAAGGAGTGCTGTGTGAGAGCATTGGAAAAATCGCAGCTGCAGCAATACAAGATTCAACGCAGTGCAAGGACCAAGAATTTCTTACAGGAAGAAGTGGAGGCACGAGTTACTGTGATTGAGAACAGATGGCAGGAGATGGACACCAGCAAAGGTCACATAAAAGTTCGACCCAAAATGTCATGTGTTTGGGGTTACTTGCCACCAGGTGGCGCCACTGTTGGAGGTCATTGGGCTGTACGCACGTGTGTACGGCCCAGGTATAAAAGGCAAGCCATCATGTAATGTAATCACTTTAGGCCCTAATAACGCAGAGCCAGGTTTGTACCTGTGTTAGTTTATAGTATTCAGTCTATCGAGTTATTACATGCATTACATTTGGCGACGAGGTAACTTAAGAACCTTCGCATGCACAAATGAGCACAATTGGAATTCTGGAGAGATTCGTGGAGGGAGAGGACTAGGCAGATTTTGGAGCTCGCCTGGACCAGTATTTCGTGGCCAACAAAATGGAGGAACCCACTGACGCAGTTAGGCGCAGGGCGATCTTCCCCATGGTTTGCGGTCCGAAAATCTATGAACTCATAAAGAATCTTTTCTTGCCTGCAAGTCCAATCGACAAGGACTATGAGGAATTGTGTGCTCTGGTATGTGACCATCTCAAACCAGAAGAAGGCATCATCATCTCACGATATCGATTCTACAAGCACGTTCGTTCTGAGGGACAGGATGTGTCGGAATTCGTTGCCAACCTAAGACATCTAGCTGGACCGTGTAAGTTCGAAAACGCATTGGGAGACATGCTGCGGGACTTCTTTGTAATTGGCATCAACCACGAGGTGATCCTGCGTAAGCTACTGGCGGCGGAGATGTTGGATTTGAGCAAGGCCATCACGATTGCCCAGGCATGCATGATGATGGACAAAAACTTAAAGCAGATATCATCGAAAAATCAGAACTCGACAAGAACTGTAAACAAGATTGTATCATTGTTTGGCAGAGCTGCATATGGCAGGGCCTACTCGACGGCATATGCGAAACATGTGGCTGCCCAAAGTCCGCCAACGGGAATGAATCCGATTTTACCGTGTTGGCGTTGTGGGGCAATCATCAGCCTCATTAGTGTCAGTTCAAACAGTATGTTTGTAAAGGCTGTTCGAGACTGGGGCATCTCCAGCGCATGTGTCCACAACTGAGCAAGCGTGCTTCAACACAACACGTGGAGGATGATGACCAGTATAGCGCGGATCCAGATATGCAATCTGAGATACAAAAGGAGGAAGTGTATGGACTGTATTTGGTCCTAACAAAGAGCCAACTGATAATGATTAATGTGAAACTTAATGGTGTGCCGGTACCGATGGAATTGGACACGGATGCGAGTCAATCAATAATGAGCCAGAGGACATTTGACAAGCTGTGGGATACTAAGGCTGTGAGGCCTAAGCTGAGTCCAGTCAATGCCAAGTTGCGTACGTACACTAAAGAACTCATAACGGTGATTGGCAGTGCAGTAGTCAAGGTGTCGTACGATGATGCGGTTCATGATTTACCGTTATGGATTGTTCCAGGCAATGGTCAAATGCTGTTCGGCAGGAATTGGCTAGCAAAAATCAAATGGAATTGGAATGATATCAAACGTTGTTGTCGGAGGATGATACTCCATGTGCTCAAGTGCTGACCAAGTTCCCCTTGCTGTTTGAACCAGGCTTCAGCAATTTCACGGGAGCTAAGGTGCAGATCCACATGGACTCGAATGCAAGACCCGTCCATCATAAAGCTCGGGCAGTTGCGTACATGATGAGGGAAAAGGTCGAAATCGAACTGGACAGACTCCAGTGTGAAGGGGTCATATCACTGGTTGAATTTAACGAATGGGCCAGCCCTATTGTTCCTGTGTTGAAAAGTGATGGCACTGTCAGGATTTGTGGAGACTACAAGGTTACGATCAACTGAGTTTCGAAACAGGATCAATACTCGTTACCGAAGGCTGATGAGCTGTTTGCAACGCTAGCCGGGGGGAAGTCGTTCACTAAACTGGATCTGACATCGGCCTACATGATACAGGAGCTGGTCGGGAGGTCGAAGAAACGTGCAACAACACTCATAAAGAACTGTTTATCTACAACAAGTGTCCTTTCGGAATTCGTTCGGCTGCAACCATATTTCAGAGGAACATGGAGAGTCTACTGAAGTCCGTCCCTAGAACCGTCGTGTTCCAAGGTGACATCCTGGGCACAGGTCGTGACACTGCCAAACATCTGAACAACCTGGAAGAGGTTCTACATCGTCTGGACAAAGTGTGACGCAGACTGAAACTTTTGAAGTGTGACTTCATGGCACCGGAAGTCGAATTCCTGGGGAGGAAAATTGCTGCTGACGGCATCAGGCCGACGGACTCGTCATATGGAATTGGTTTTCATGCTCCAACAAGCTAATGAGTGGGGTAAACTACAACCTGTCGCATATGCTTCTAAAAGTTTGTCAAAGGTGGAAAGAGCCTACAGCATGGTAGAAAAAGAAGCATTAGCCTGTGTGTATGGGGTTAAAAAGATGCATCAGTACCTGTTTGGTCTTCGGTTTGAACTGGAAAAAGATCACAAGCCACTCATTTCATTGTTTTTGGAAAACAAAGGTATAAATACCAATGCATCATCCCGCATCCAGAGGTGGGCGCTGACATTATCTGCCTATGATTATGTCATTCGCCATAGACCTGACACTGAGAATTGTGCCAATGCACTGAGCCGTCTGCCGTTGCCCACACCGGAGGTGGAGACGCCACAACCTGCAGACCTACTGTTAGTTATGGATGCTTTTGAAAGTGAAGGAACCCCTGTCACGGCTCAACAAGTTAAGACCTGAACCAGCCAGGACCCGATACTATTGGTTGTGAAACGTTGTGTCCTTAGTGGTGATTGGCCTGTCATACCCAAGCAAATGGGTAATGAGACCAAACCTTACAACCGTCGCAAAGACGAACTATCCATTCAGCCAGATTGTTTACTATGGGGTAATCGTGTTGTTATGCCTAAGAAAGGCAGAGAGAAATTTGTACATGATCTACATAGCACTCATCCCGGTATTGTCATAATGAAAGCCATTGCCAGGTCTCATGTATGGTGGCCTGGAATTGACTCTGATCTGGAATCATGTGTGCATCAGTGCAACACTTGCATGCAGCTAAGTAAAGCACCAACGGAATCGCCGCTGAGTCTGTGGTCATGGCCATTTAAACCATGGTCCAGGATCCACATCGACTTTGTGGGTCCTTTCCTGAGAAAGATGTTTTTAGTTGTGCTGGATGCATATTCCAAGTGGATAGTGTGTATAATCATGTCATCCAGTACATCCACAGCTACCATTGAGAGCCTTCGTGTCATGTTTGCCACTCATGGTCTCCCCGACATCGTTGTTAGCAACAACGGACCTTGTTTCACTGGTCTGGAGTTTCAAGAGTTCATGAAACTGAATGGTATCAAACATGTGAGGTCAGCATCATTCAAACCTGCATCTAATGGTCAAGCAGAGCGTGCTGTCCAAACCATCAAGCAGAGTATGAAACGTGTAACTCAAGGTTCACTGCAGACTCGCTTGTCATGCATATTACTTAGTTACAGGACAAGACCCCACATGCTTTCCGGGGTCCCCCCTGCTGAACTATTGATGAAGAGAGGTCTCAAGACAAAGCTCTCTTTTGTCCACCTTGACTTGAACGATCATGTTGAATACAGATGTCAAAGTCAGCAGTGGTATCATGATCACACTGCTGTGTCACAATCCTGTGTATGTACTGGATTATGGTCCAGGTCCCAAGTGGATCGCCGATACTGTTACAGCCAAGGAGGGTAACAGAGTGTTTATCATCAAGCTCAAGAATGGGCAAACATGCAGGAAACATGTTGATCAGATAAAGCTGCGGCACACGGATGAACCGGAACAGTCTGAGGAAGACACAATCAGTGACCAACCAACCTACCCTCAGTCATCAGAGGACTCCGCTGTCATCAATGAATCTGGACTTTCAATCCCTGACATGGTCATTGCCACTCCCATCAGATCGGCTACAGACCCCAGTAATAACAGACTCAGAACGCTCGCCCAAGGCTGGAGTTGAACTAAGATGATAAATTCGGGAGCGGAAAGCCCTGGACTGTCTTAATTTGTAAAAAGACCGTAGCTAATATCTTAAAGGGGGGATATTGTCATGTATGTATGCTTGCGGTTAGTAGCCACCAGGTGGCGCGACTGTCGGAGGTCATTTGGCTGTACGCACGTGTGTGCGGCCCCGTATAAAAGGCAAGCCATCATGTAATGTAATCACTTTAGGCCCTCATAAAGCAGAGCCAGGTTTGTACCTGTGTTAGTTTACAGTATTCTGTCTATCGAATTATTACATACATAACACAAAGAAATGAAGAAACGCCGGAAGCAAGTTGCAGAAGATTACTGCGCAATAGTGACCACCACGAGATCTGGAGGCCAGTGTAAAAAGTAGTGGCAGGACCTTGGTCAAGTTGTTAGTGTAAGTAATATTTTCATTAATTCAATGGAATTGCAATTGTAAATGTGACCATCTGTATATGTCCCACCCAGCAGAAAGACACCTTCTCGAAAAAGTTAGATTTTCATCTTTGCAGAGGAAGGTGGCACACAACAAACGGGAAAGAACTTGAACAGGAGGAGACCCGGCAAATCTGCACCCACTGACATCCTTGGAAGGGAGGGTTGCTACTTTGATGGGTCCTGCCTGGAGAAAAACAATCAGTACTGCACAAGCTCGGCCAACAATCGAGGGAGAGGGTAAGTCCTGAAAATTCATCATGGCCCTTCAAATAAACCTGCTGCCTGGCCTGCGCTGTGTGAGCCTACTCATGCCACCCACCCTGCCCCCTTCTCTGTTGCTAACCATTTGTCTGTGTTCTGTTATATTTTGCAGAACCTGAGGCCAAACCTGACGATGCAGAAGAAGATTCAGACGCGGACGAGCCTGAAGAGAACATCTTCCAATCCAACCCTCCAGACCAACATGGGGGTGAGGGGGAGGGGATGGAGCTGGATGAAGCTCCCACTTTTTTACTGACTTTGGAGGAGGTGCCGCTCATTGCGGTGACAGCCCCTTCCGTGACTTGTGGTTTGAGTGTTGGTGGGACATTCCATGATTTCCCACCTTCCGAGATTGCAGGTCCCAGTGGTGTGGTGCAGCGAGGCATACCCAGGGCCCCACCGTCCCTGACTGCGGGTCCCAGTTTTGGGGTGCGAGCCACATCCATGGTGAGGAGGGGAAGGAGAGCTCGACCGCGCTCTCCTGAGATGCAGGATGTAACAGATGTGGTTCAGATGATGTCATTGAGTGTGGAGAGCATTGACCTTACCCAATCACTCCTGGGCGCCATCAGTGGGGTGAGTGATGAGATAGCGGAACTGTCGGGAGAAGTAACAGTGGACCATAGTGGCCATGAGGGAGGGAATATCAACGGTAGCTGATGCGCTATCAGTGACCATCAGGGAGGGAATGTCAGAGGTAGTGCAAACACTGTCACTGACCATGAGGGAGGGAATGTTGCACGTAGTTCAGACAGTTTTGCTCAACATGAGAGAGGGATTGATGCAGATTGTTGAGACACTGTCAGGATGTATGAGGGACGGCATGTTGGAGTTAGCTGCTGCAATAAGGAGCACGCCCAGACCCCGCGCCCATTGACAGAATCAACTGTCACTCCCACTCCAATCCCCAAACCAGCCTCTGAAGAGCCCAAAGCTGGGCCCTCCAACTTGCTGCCTGCCACTGACGCCCCCCTCAACAGGTGCGCACTACCTGAGATCTTAGAAAGAATAAGCTTGGTACCATGCCCAGAAATACTGTGCCAACGCCTGCGGGCAGGGGTGGTGGAGAGGCCAAGACCAAGCGCAGCGGGCGGTCTTAGAATAAGGGGGAGGAAACATGGGTGGGTGCAGCCTTTCTTTGCTGTTGTTGTTGTTATTATTGTTGTTACTGTTGTAACTGTTCTCAACTTAAAAGTTTTTTGTAAGTTATGTAAATTTAAAAGTTTAAAAGTTTGTAAGTGATCTTAAAGTTTTTAAGTGCTCTTAAAGAGTGAAATCAAAGTAAAGTTTGATACAAGAATAATTGTATTAAAGTTAAGTTAAGCACAAAAGAACTGTTTGTTAAACTTTTTAATTAAATATATTTTACATTAAAACTGAATCATTTCCATTATTTGTTCCATTAACACAAGACAACATTATAAAACAGCTCCAAACAGTAAACATGGTCCATGCAGAATAGTTGCCGCAGAGCCATCAGGCATCCGTAAAGCGTTCACGGATGAGCTGCTGGCACAAGGATCAAACAATCGTTAAAGGGGCACGATGGCCCGCCTTCCTCCGCCATCATGCTCCGGCCTCAAGCACTTACATGGCTTCCTCATCCTCATCGACCTACTCCTGCTCGTCATCTGCATCATTCCACATCATTATCATCAGCCCCTCTCATCGCAGGTAGGTCTTCTACTACCAGGTGCTGCTGCCTCATGATGGCTAAGTTATGAAGCATGCAGCACACAACAGTGAACTGACCGACAATCTCAGTGGAGTAGAGCAAGTAGCCTCCGGAATGGTCCAGGCATCGGAAACCCTGTTTCAAGATGCAATGGTCCTCTCTATGATGCTGAAAGTCACAATGTGCGACATGTTGTACTGAAGATCAGCTTCCATCCGGGTTATGCGTAGGGGCATCATGAGCCAGGTGGCGAGACCATACCCTTTGTCTCCCAGTAGCCAGCTCTGCCCTTCTGGCTGCTGCTGAGACATGGCAGATATAACACTGTCATGTAGTATGAACACATCCTGAGTGCTGCCAGGGTATTTTGCATCATCTGACATGATGTGATGCATGTCATCACACATGAGCTGTATATTAATGGAGTGGAAGACTTTTCTGTTCCTGTACATCTTGGAATCCTCCAAAAATGCTCACAAGGTGATGTGGGTGCAATCAATGCAACCCTGTATCTTTGGGAAGCCAGAAATCCTGGAGAAGCCCACAGCCGTGTCATGGATTGCTTGGGCAGACATGGGGAACTTTATGAAGTCATTCCTCCGCGCAGTGTAGCTATCACCTGGCGAATGCAGACATGTGTTGCATGTTGAGAGATGGTGCACACATCCCCAGTTGTAGCTTGAAATGAGCCGGAGGCATAGAATGAAAGTGCAGCTGTAACCTTCACTTCATCTGACAAAGCAGTCCTCCTGATGCTTCTAGGTTGCAAGTCTGGTTTCACCAACTCACAGATCGCACTTACAACTTCTTTGCGGAAACGCTGCCTTCTGACACAGTCTGCATCACTCAGGTGCAGGTACGAATGCCTGTCTCGATATACCCGAGGTGGGTAAGGCCTCCTGCCCAGCACCTTATGGGCTCTGATGTTCCTGATGCAATGGCATCGAATCAATTGTTTCCTACATATCACCATGATGCAGAAGGCTCGTACAAGGTATGGCATTGTCAGTATTGCCCCCATACTTAAATTCCACCAATGAAAGAAGCTCAAAAGGCAGGCAAGCAGGCAGGCAGGCAAAACAGGTTCACGGTTCTCTCTCCCCAAGATCAGTATGGATGGACCACACCTAAGGTCTTGTGACTTCTGCTCTCTCCCCCCCACCCCCCGCCCCCAACTTAACTAATTGCAATCTTGCAACTTCTCTCTCACCCCCTTAACTAATTGGTGTCATGGCTTCTCTTCTCTCTGCCCCCCCGCCCTTAATTAATTGCAATCTTGTAACTTCTCCCCTTTTCTCTCTCACCTCCCCACCCCCTCTCATCCCCCTCCATCCCCCCCTTGCAGTCTTCAGAAGCCTTCCGATCGGCACCTCGCTCCCCGGGCGCGAATCCTTCTGATTGGCACCTCACTCCCCGGGCGCGAATCCTTCCGATCGGCACCTCGCTCCCCGGGCGCGAATCCTTCTGATTGGCACCTCACTCCCCGGGCGCGAATCCTTCCGATCGGCACCTCACTCCCCGGGCGCAAATCCTTCTGATTGGCACCTCACTCCCCGGGCTCGAAGCCTTCCGATCGACTCCTCGCTCTCTCTCTCCTCCACCCCCCCGCACTCCCCCACGGCTTGTTTTGCAGCTTAGCCTCGAGCCCGTGTGCAGGTGTGGGGCCGATTCTGCCGGCCAAAGCCGCGACCCTCCAACCCTGCTTCAAGATGTTCGGTGGTGGCATGTGAGTGAGTAAAAAAAAGAGAGAACTTCTGAAATCCACCAAACTTCTATTTACTACATTGACAGGTAAAAAAAGTTGAACTTTATTATTGATTTTGACAGTGTTCTTGACTCCCTCTAAAATCTTCAATTTAAAAACAATGGCATCTTTCAGCACCAATTTGTGAATGTGTGCTGGTTTTCTTAACTGCCCAGAAGGTTTTTCAGGAGTGGCCAGATACGCTGACCTAGGAGGAAAAAATGTTGGCAAGACAGTGAAAAATCATAAAAAACGCCGCAGACATGATGGAACGCACCGCCCCCCTAAAAGGTAAAAAAAACTGGCCGAGAATAATCGTGACTATGTCAGTTACGCCGATGCAGATTGCAGGGGGAAACTTGGAAAAAAATAAATCTGCACAAATAAAACGGCGTGCGCCAAAAAAACAGCATAAATGACCCGGAAAATTCAGCCCAAAGACCCCTAGTTTTAGTTTCCCCTATGAGTGGAAACATCCTCTCTGCATCCACCTTGTCGAGCTCCCTCATTATCTTATATGTTTCAATAAGGTCACCTCTCATTCTTCTGAACTCCAATGTGTATAGGCCAAACCTACTCAGCCTATTTTCATAAATCAACCTCCTTATCTCCGGTATCAACCTAGTGAACCTTCTCTGAATAGTCTCCAATGCAATTATATCTTTCCTTAAATACGGAGACCAAAACTGTACGCAGTACTCCAGGTGTGGCCTCGCCAACACCCTGTATAACTATAGCAATACTTCCCTGCTTTTAGATTCCATTGGCCTTCCTATTCTCTTGCTGTACCTGCATACTAACCTTTTGTGTTTCATGAACAAGTACCCCAGGTCCCTCTACACTGCAGCACTCTGCAATTTTTGTCCATTTAAATTATAATTTGCGCTTCTATTTTTTCTGCCAAAGTGGATAACCTCACATGTTCCCACCTTGTTGTCTCTCTCCATTTAAATAATAATTTGCTTTTTTATTCTACCTATCAAAGTGGATAACCTCACATTTTCCCACATTGTACTTCATCTGCCAAATGTTTGCCCACTCACTTAGCCTGTCTATATCCCTTTGCAGATTTTTTTGTGTTCTCCTCACAATTTGTTTCCCATCATCTTTGTATCATCAGCAAACTTGGCTACATTACACTCAGTCCCTTCATACAAGTCATTAATATAGATTGTAAATAGTTGAAGACCTAGCACAGATCCCTGCGGCATCCCACTAGTTACTGATTGCCAACCCAAAAATGACCCATCGATTCCGACTCTATGTTTTCTGTTCATTAGCCAATCCTCTATCCATGCTAATTAATTAATTGAAAACAAAATATAGAATATTTTGGCTTCTGGCAGCTCTGCAGAGTAATGGAATCAAGTAAAGAAAATAATTATTGTTAAATGATGTGGAAGAAAAATGAATCAACCTCAATGAGCCTGCAGGAAACTCCACCAACTTCTCAATGTCCATGAAATCTGAGGTGAGGCTCAGCACAAATACAAACTATCACAAGGTCTCCTTTCAGAGGACTCAACATACTCCAATGTACATTTGTATGAATGACCTAGCAGGAAAATGACTAGAAGCCCTCAGGTGGGTTTCGGAAATAAACTGATTTATTTTAGTCAGAGTAACCTTGGTTTGAAACTTGCATAAATACGATGTTACAAATATATATTTTTTAAACTATACAAATGCAAAATATTACAATATTCACTGAAATGGCTGGTCAGTTGCACTGCTTAATGAAGTTTTGTATTGTTGATTGGCTTAAATGTATAAATCAACATGTCTCATCATTCCATCTTATTCATGTGTAGGTGATATTTTGCCAACTTGTTTTGCAGCATCAGGATTTTATATACAGTTGTCAACAAATCTAGAAATAACAACCAATTTTTGCATTTGTGAAACTCAATGATTAATGTCTGCCACAAGCTGAACATGCTGATTAGGGTAGCAACAGGTTTCCATGACTTGATGATAAATCAAGTTGACAAATCTGAGTGATTAGTCTATTACCTAATTTCAGAATTTGTCAAAGAATCTTGATAAATTTCCTGAACCTTGATGATTCAGTAGTAATTAAATTATCTTCTGCTTTGATCAATTTGATCAGTTTAGACAATAAAGCAACTAACAGCAGGAGGAGGTTCCACAAACATCCCATCCTCAATGATGGTGGAGTCCAGTATGTGAGCGCAAAAGACAAGGCTGAAGCATTCGCAACCATCTCAGCTTGAAGTGTCGAGGACACCACCATCACGGATTCCAGTTTTCAGCCAATTCAATTCTAAAATGACTCAGTGCACTGGACACAACTAAGGCAATGGGGCTTGACAACATCCTGGCTGTAGTATGGAAGACTTTTGCTTCAGAACTAGTCCCGACACTAGCCAAGCTGTTGCAGTACAGCTATAACACAAGCATATACCTGTGAAAAATTGCCCAGGTATGTCCTGTCCGCAAAAAGTTGGACAAATCCAAACTGGCCAATTACTGCCCTATCATCCTACTTTCAATCATCAGAACGTGATGGAAGGAGTCATCGACAGTGCTATCAAGCAGTACATACTCACCAATAACCTACTTACTAATGCTCAGTTTGGGTTCTGCCAGGACCTCCCAGCTCCAGACTTTATTACAGCCTTGGTCCAAACAAAAACACAAAAGCTGAATTACAGAGGTGAGGTGAGAGTAATTGCTCTTGACAGCATTCGACTAAGTATGGCACCAAGAAGTCCCAGTAAAACTGAAGTCATTGGGGATCAGGGGAAAACTCTCCAGTGGTTAGTATCAAACCTGGCACATAAAGAAGATTGGAGACCAATCATTGTGGTCCCAGGACATGGTTGCAGGAGTTCCTTAGGATAGTATCCTAGGCCCAACTACCTTCAGCTGCTTCAGCAATGACCACCCCTCCATCTTAAGAAGTGGGAATGTTTGCTGATGATTGCACAGTGTTCAGTTCCATTCACAATTCCTCAGATAATGAAACAATCCGTGCCCACATGTAGCAAGACCTGGACAACATTCAGGCTTGGGCTGATAAATGTCAAGTAACATTGATGTTACACAAGTGCCAGGCAATGACTATATCCAACAAGAAAGTACCTAACCACCGCTCCTTGACACTCAATGGCATTCACATCACCAAATTCCCCACCATCAACATCCTAGGTGTCACCATTAACCAGAAACTCAAATGGAGCAGCCATCTAAACGCCGTAGCACCTCCTGACTTCCCAAAGCCTCTCCACCACCCACAAGCCACAAGTCAGGTGTATGATGGAATGCTCTTCTCTTGCCTAGATGGTTGCAACAGTTAAGGAGCTCGACACAATCTGGGACAAATCAGTCCACTTGATCAGTATCCCATCCACTAGCTTAACCATCCACTCCCTCCACCACACTCAAATAAATCGGATTGAATACAAAGAACAACTAAAGGACCAAGCAGGGATCAGTGCTGGGACCCCAACTATTTACAATCTATATTAACGACTTGGAAGAAGGAACTGAGTGTAACGTAGCCAAGTTTGCTGATGATAAAAAGATGGGAGGAAAAACAATGTGTGAGGAGGACACAAAAAATCAGCAAAAGGACATAGACAAGCTAAGTGAGTGGGCAAAAATTTGGCAGATGGAGTATAATGTTGGAAAGTGTGAGGTCATGCACTTTGGCAGAAAAAAAACAAAGAGCAAGTTATTATTTAAATGGAGAAAGATTGCAAAGTGCTGCAGTACAGCGAGACCTGGGGGTACTTGTGCATGAAACACAAAAGAATAGTATGCAGGTACAGCAAGTGATCAGGAAGGCCAATGGAATCTTGGCCTTTATTGCAAAGGGGATGGAGTATAAAAGCAGAGAAGTCTTGCTACAGCTATACAAGGTATTGGTGAGGCCACACCTGGAATACTGCGTGCAGTTTTGGTTTCCATATTTACGAAAGGATATACTTGCTTTGGAGGCAGTTCAGAGAAGGTTCACTCGGTTGATTCCAGGAATGAGGAGGTTGACTTATGAGGAAAGGTTGAGTAGGTTGGGCCTCTACTCATTGGCATTTAGAAGAATGAGAGGTGATCTTATCGAAACGTAAGATTATGAGGGGGCTTGACAAGGTGGATGCAGAGGGGATGTTTCCACTGATGGGAGAGACTAGAATGAGATGGCATGATCTTAGAATAAGGGGCCGCCCATTTAAAACAGAGATGAGGAGAAATTTCTTCTCTCAGAGGGTTGTAAATCTGTGGAATTCACTGCCTCAGAGAACAGTGGAAGCTGGGACATTGAATAAAGTTAAGACAGAAATGGACAGTTTCTTAAACGATAAGGGGATAAGGGGTTATGGGGAGCGGGTGGGGGAGTGGAGCGGAGTTCATGATCAGATCAGCCATGATCTTATTGAATGGCGGAGCAGGCTCGAGGGGCCATATGGCCTACTCCTGTTCCTATTGCTTATGTTCTTATGTTCTTATGAAACTAAGGCTGCTATTAGAACAGCAAAAAGACTAATGGAAAAAAGGATTGTAGATAACTGTGGCAATAGTGGGAAGAGATGTTTTTAGTTATGTGAAGAGTCAGAGAACTATCAAAGAGTGTATTGGGCCACCGAAGGCAGTTCAAGGACAGGTTACAAAGGACTCACTGAGTATGGCGGAATACTTTGCATCAGTATTCACCCTTGAAGATGTTGCTCAAGTATTAGAAGTTAATGATACTAGTTTTGCTACTAATAACATTAACATAGATAAGCATATTGTTTTAGAAATAATTAAGAATTTAAAAATAGATAGAGCAGCAAGGCCGGACGATATCCACCCGAGGGTTCTCCTGGAGATGGGACATGTGCTGTGCGAGCCCCTGGCCTGTATTTTTAATAGCTCACTGCAATCTAGAATGATTCGTACAGATTGGAAGGAGGCTAATGTCGTCCCCATTTTTAAGAAAGATGACAAGGCATAGGCCCATCAGTTTAACATCAGTGATAGGGAAGATGCTTGAAAGAATCATAAGGGATGCAATATATGAATACTTGCATAGGGTGGGACATATTTGGGACACCCAACATGGCTTCATAAAAAAGAGGTCATGTCTCACAAATCTAATTGTATTTTTTGAAGAAGTTACAAAGTTGGTGGATGAGGAAGCCCAGTAGACATTGTGTACTTAGATTTCCAAAAAGCTTTTGACAAGGTACCGCACAAGAGACTTGTGTATAAGATTGGAATCTCTGGTATTCGTGGAATTATATTGACCTGGATACAGAACTGGCTGGCAGGATGCAGGCAAAGAATAGTTACAGATGGATTTGGATCTGTTTGGAGACACCAGTGGTGTCCCGCAGGCATCAGTGTTGGGACTTTTGCTTTTTACTATTTTTATTAATGATCTTGATTCAGGAGTTGGTGCCACAATTTGCAAATTTGCAGATGATACCAAGATCTGTGCGAGTGCTAGAATTGTACAAGAGGCTCGTCTGGTTCAGACAGATCCTAATGTGTTGGGAGACTGGAAAATGATGTTTCACTTAGATAAGTGCAGTGTTATGCATGTGGGCAGGGCAAATGCTCAACATTCATGCACCCTCCACGGAAAGGCATTAAAGACAGTGGAGATAGAAAGAGATTTGGGCATTCTAGTGCATACATCCTTAAAGGTTCACGAGCAATGCCGTGCAGCGATAGCTAGAACCACTCGGGTGTTGGGGTGTAGGACAATTGAATATAAGATGAGGCGTACTGTTTTGTCCTTGGACAAGACCTTAGTCAGGCCGCACTTGGAATACTGTGCCCAGTTTTGGTCTCCTCACATAGTGGGAGATATTGAAGCACTGAAAAGGGTGCAGAAAAGGGCCACTGAATTAATTCCAAGTCTAATGCATCTTAGTTATCAAGATAGGTTAAAAGAGTTGGGACTGTTTACCTTAGAGCAGCGTAGACTTAGGAAGGATATGATTGAGGTTTATAAGATAATGAAGGGAATAGACAGTGTTCCAGCTGACTGTTTATTTCAACTAAATAGGTTAGGCAGGACCCAGGGACACAAATTTAAATTGTTTAAGGCTAGATCTAGGTTAGATGTCAGGAGGTGGTTCGTTTCACAGAGAATAGTAGACCTCTGGAACAAGCTCTCCTCTCATGTGGTGGATGCAGACTCTGAATTCCTTCAAGCAAAAGCTGGATTTGTTTCCAGCTGCGGCAGAGATGGACTCTTACAGAAGGTAGGTACTGCAGGGAATTTAATGGCCAGAGTGATCGCCTGGATTAGCTTCGATCGCCTAGATGGGTCAGAGAGGAATTTCTGAGATTTTTTTCCAAAACTGGCCTTGGTTTATTAATCTGTTTTTTTTGCCTCTCCCAGGAGATCACATGGTCACAGGGTTTCAGGTGGGGTGGAGTGTATAAGTTGTGATACACAAGGCATCGCAATTGTGTGGGACAAGCTCAATGGACCAGATGGTCTTTACCTGTCCGTCATTGTTCGTAACTTCGTAACTTTGTAACTAACCACCACCTGTGGCTGCAGTGTGTACCATCTAAAGGATGTACAGCAGCAAGTCATCAAGGCTTCTTCGACAGCTCCTCCTAATCCCATGACCTCCATCACCTAGAAGGACAAGGGCAGCAGATGCATGACAAAAGCATCACCTCCAAGTTCCCTTCCAAGTCACACACCATCCTGACTTGGATATATATATCACTGTTCCTTCATTGTCGCTATGTTAAAAGCCTGGAACCCCCTACCTAACAGCACTGTGGGAGCACCTTCACTACATGGACTGCAGCGGTTTAAGAAGACGACCCAGTGCCTTCTCACGACAACTCGGGGTGGGCAATCACATGCCGGCCTTGCCAATGATGAGCCTTATCCTACGAAAATCATGTTATCCAGTGAACCAATCATTAAAATACAAAAACTAGTGGATAATCTAGCCAACAGCAAATTTGTTGCTACATAATGATTTCATGTTGTGGGGTGTAAGGTTTTACTAACGCTTCTTGTAATTGCAATAGAAATAATTCTTTCATGACCATCACTGTTCTTTCTCAGATCCTGCTTCAGCAGAATAACAGAACAGCCCGGCAGAGTCTGATTATCGTTTAAGCCTTGAAGGGAAGGGGGTGGGGGTGGAGGCAGCAATATTTCATAAACAACAGAACTTGAGGGCAAAATTATTTTCAAAAGGAAGCACAAATTACTGACCACTGCTGCAAAGCTCAGGGAATTCATAAGTACAAGGGGGGAATTCAATCTTCTGATCTAAAGCCAGGTGGGAGTCCACTTTGTTTTTTAAAAACACAAATATTATGAAACGGGCCACCTTCTTGCATATCAGTTCCAGAAATAATAAGACAGCCCACTGTCCATTTAGGCCCCTGGACACATTGTTCTTTATAAGAAAAGACACTTTGTTTAGGTTTCTTCTGTTAAAAAGAGCTGCATTTTACTGGTCCCGCCCGTTCCAAAGATGATGTGGTAATTTGCTGAATCAGGAAACAGTTTCATTAGAATAAGGCAACTACATCTGCAAAAAGTTTGCAGACAGGCAAACCACTGGGGACAGATAGATTTTCTATCAAGTTTTATTAAACAATACTTGTTTTTATGTTGCTTCTAAGCTAGCATGCATACATAATCACACTACAGCCTGTGGTGATGTTTTCTTTCATGCATTTATTTATTTTTGAAAATGGGCAAAGGTCTGACAAACAGTGCCTCCTGCTCCCAGTCCCTCTGCCTACTTAATATTTTAAGATTCAAAGACATGATCATGCCTTTTAGAGTCAAAGCTCTACTCCCTAGATATATTCATTCAGATCAAACCAGATTCATTAACTGGACTACAATCTACCTCAGATCATGCAAAACTTTGTGGTGGTAATTCTATATCAAAGTGGATGTAGGAGCTATTTCTGTTGGCCATCTTGCATCAGTTTAAGTTTAGATAGCAGTTTATTGATCTTATCGTTGTTCTTTATTCTACTCAGAGCTTTGTTCCACATCAACAGCATTGATTCCTAAACACAAAATTTCAGTCCTGATGAAAGATCCCATCTGAATATTAAGCTGCCATTCCTTTTGTGGTTTTATTTTGAATTTTCAACATTTCCCCATTTTTCTTTTTATCCCTATACTTCAAGAAAAAAAATGGAAGATTTGTATCGATGTAGCACGCTATCAATTTCCAAGGGCTGGGGTCAACATCTCATCCAAAGGATAGCAGCTTTAATACTATGCGACTACCTCAGTATTCCACTGGCATATCAGCCTTGGCTGTGCATTCACCTTTGGGAAGGGGGCTTGAACCCACAACCTTTGGACTCACAGGTAAGATTGATAGCAACGAGGCCAAGCTGACACTGCACTAGTATGCAAATCTGGGGCTGAAGTGAGTTGACCTCATATAAACTGTTCACGGAACAGTAACTGTAATATTGATTCCAAGGTATTTTAATTCTGCCTTTGTTCAATAAGAACATAACAAAACACGAAACAAGGAAAGGCCATTTAGCTCATCAAGGCTGCTTGTCAGCAGACAATACACAATACTGTGGCCTCTACCATCATAAACATGACACATGGGCTTCCTGGTTCATTTCCTTTGCTATAATGGGAATGCTGTGTTCAACATAGTGAGCTTTTCTCATTCATGTTTGGAATGAGAGCATGGATGACTTCTATGTTTCTCACATTTATTTTCTTCCTGTCATAAGTTGATCCTGGAGACCAATATAAATCTGGATCTAGGCTCTCCTCATTTGAATTCAAGTTAATTAGATTGAGAATAGCCTAGGCACAGAGTTCTGCTGGTCTGTTGGATCAGCTCAGCTGCAATCACATGGCAGGGGCAGCTGACATCAGTGCCACTGCTGTAAATGGACAAATACTTAATAATTCTGATTGTTATTTACCATAAAAGTAATAAATGAGGGTCATGGTGTTACTTGAAATGGTAGACAGAGTCAAAAGAAAAACAAAAATAGTGTCGCACACTTTGAACTTTCATTTCATATTTTTGAGATGTGTGTCCGGCATTAGCTAGACTGGTATTGTTAGATTATCTCAGAAATAAAGCCACAGCAGCCTATAATTAGATTAACAAATAAGATTTATATATTTGATGAGGAAAGTGAATCCTTCAGTCAAAAAAAACCTTAATTGAACTGCACTTATGGCACCGAGGGTGAGATATTGTTTTTAATGATAAATCGTAGAAACCGTGTTCTCTGTATTTAGCAGCCTACTTAAGAAATTGTAGAAATATGTCTTTTTTTTAAATCTGTGACTTGTGAGAACATGATTTCATTTGTTAATTGTTAATTATGGTGAAAAATAGCGGTTCACTCATTTTCTACTGGAAGAAGACTTCCAACCATAGCTCTGTTAAAAAGCTGCGATCCAAACAGCTTAAATTTACCCACGCGCATCTTAATGGGGTGCTTATTTGCCAAAATTGCCAGTTTCGAAAATGTTATTAATTTGTTTTGTCAGTTCCTTTGCAGTATTACCATATTTTGATTCTGACAGCTTTTATTTTCCTCACAGTGGGATCCTGTTGAATCAGAGCCGGTGGGGAGTCTCGCTCAATTATTCCAAAATTTACAATTATATGATTTGTGAGATTATACATTGGCATAAATGTGTTCTAATATACTGAAATAAATTCAATTCAACTTGCAATAATTTCCAACAGTCTTGAATTTAAGTGAAAATGACACTTTAATAGAAACTCATTTAATTGAATTTGTGATCCGGGCAGACACTTAAGGCTTGATGTTAACCCCCACGCCTCACTACAACCTAGCAGGATCTGTGTGTGCGGAGGGGTTACACGGCAGGAGGTTTCATCGCGAACCACCTTAATTGCCTGATTTCAGGCATGAGAAGGGACGAAAGGTGGACAAGTCCCCTGTAAATAAATGGCCTGTAGCCTAAAAGAAGTGGCTGTATTGGTTATAATCTACCAAAATTCCATAGATTCTGGAGAGGTTCCAGCAGATTGGAAAAGCGCAAATTTAACGCCCCTATTCAAGAAAGAAGGGAGACAGAAAGTAGGAAACCATAGACCAGTTAGCCAACATCTGTCATTGGGAAACTACTGGAGTCCATTATTAAGGAAGTAATAGCAGGACATTTAGAAAATCATAATGCAGTCAAGCAAAGTCAGCATGGTTTTATGAAAGGAAAATCATGTTTGACAAATTTGCCAGAGTTCTTTGAGGATGTAATGAGCAGGGTGAATAAAGGGGAACCAGTAGATGTAGTGTATTTGGATTTCAAGAAGGCATTCGATAAGGTGCCACATAAGAACATAAGAACATAAAAACATAAGAATTAGAAACAGGAGTAGGCCATTTAGCACCTCGAGCCTGCTCGGCCATTCAAAAAGATCATGGCTGATCTGGCCGTGGAGTCAGCTCCACTTACCCGCTCGCTCCCCATAACCCTTAATTCCCTTATTGGTTAAAAATCTATTTTTCTGTGATTTAAATACATTCAATGAGCTAGCCTCAACTGCTTCCTTGGGAAGAGAATTCCACAGATTCACAACCCTCTGGGAGAAGAAATTCCTTCTCAACTTGGTTTTAAATTGGTTCCCCTGTATTTTGAGGCTGTGCCCCCTAGTTCTAGTCTCCCTGACCAGTGGAAACAACCTCTCTGCCTCTATCTTGTCTATCCCTTTCATTATTTTAAATGTTTCTATAAGATCACCCCTCATCCTTCTGAACTCCAACGAGTAAAGACCCAGTCTACTCAATCTATCATCATAAGGTAACCCCCTCATCTCCGGAATCAGCCTAGTGAATCGTCTCTGTACCCGCTCCAAAGCTAGTATATCCTTCCTTAAGTAAGGTGACCAAAACTGCACGCAGTACTCCAGGTGCGGCCTCACCAATACTCTGTACAGTTGCAGTCGGACCTCCCTGCTTTTGTACTCCATTCCTCTCGCAATGAAGGCCAACATTCCATTCGCCTTCCTGATTACTTGCTGCAACTGCAAACTAACTTTTTGGGATTCATGCACAAGGACCCCCAGGTCCCTCTGCACCGCAGCATGTTGTAATTTCTCACCATTCAAATAATATTCTCTTTTACTGTTTTTTTTTCCAAGGTGGATGACCTCACATTTTCCGACATTGTATTCCATCTGCCAAACCTTAGCCCATTCGCTTAACCTATCTAAATCTCTTTGCAGCCTCTCTGAGTCCTTTACACAACCCGCTTTCCCACTAATCTTTGTGTCATCTGCAAATTTTGTTGCACTACACTCTGTCCCCTCTTCCAGGTCATCTATGTATATTGTAAACAGTTGTGGTCCCAGCACCGATCCCTGTGGCACACCAGTAACCACCGACTTCCAACCTGAAAAGGACCCATTTATCCCGACTCTCTGCTTTCTGTTAGCCAGACAATTCTCTATCCATGCTAATACATTTCCTCTGACTCCGCGTACCTTTATCTTCTGCAGTAACCTTTTGTGTGGCACCTTATCGAATGCCTTTTGGAAATCTAAATACACCACATCCATCCACCATGCTCGTTATATCCTCAAAGAATTCCTGTAAATTAGTTAAACATGATTTCCCCTTCATGAATCCATGTTGCGTCCGCTTGATTGCACTATTCCTATCTAGATGTCCTGCTATTTCTTCCTTAATGATAGCTTCAAGCATTTTCCCCACTACAGATGTTAAACTAACCGGCCTATAGTTACCTGCCTTTTGTCTGTCCCCTTTTTTAAACAGAGGCGTTACATTAGCTGCTTTCCAATCTGATGGTACCTCCCCAGAGTCCAGAGAATTTTGGTAGATTATAACGAATGCATCTGCTATAACTTCCGCCATCTCTTTTAATACCCTGGGATGCATTTCATCGGGACCAGGGGACTTGTCTACCTTGAGTCCCATTAGCCTGTCCAGCACTACCCCCCTAGTGATAGTGATTGTCTCAAGGTCTGCCCTTCCCTCATTCCCGTGACCAGCAATTTTTGGCATGGTTTTTGTGTCTTCCACTGTGAAGACCGAAGCAAAATAATCGTTTAAGATCTCAGCCATTTCCACATCTCCCATTACTAAATCCACCTTCTCATCTTCTAAAGGACCAACATTTACTTTAGTCACTCTTTTCCGTTTTATATATCGGTAAAAGCTTTTACTATCTGTTTTTATGTTTTGCGCAAGTTTACTTTCGTAATCTATCTTTCCTTTCTTTATTGCTTTCTTAGTCATTCTTTGCTGTCATTTAAAATGTTCCCAATCTTCTAGTTTCCCACTAACCTTGGTCACCTTATTCTCATTGGTTTTTAATTTGATACTCTCCTTTATTTCCTTGGTTATCCACGGCTGGTTATCCCTTCTCTTACCGCCTTTCTTTTTCACTGGAATATATTTTTGTTGAGCACTATGTAAGAGCTCCTTAAAAGTCCTCCACTGTTCCTCAATTGTGCCACCGTTTAGTCTGTGTTCCCAGTCTACTTTAGCTAACTCTGCCCTCATCCCACTGTAGTCCCCTTTGTTTAAGCATAGTATGCTCGTTTGAGACACTACTTCCTCACCCTCAATCTGTATTACAAATTCAACCATACTGTGATCACTCATTCCGAGAGGATCTTTTACTAGGAGATCGTTTATTATTCCAACATAAAAGGTTGCTGCACAAGATAAGAGCTCACGGGGTTGGGGGTAATATATTGGCATGGATAGAGGATTTACGAATTCACAGAAAACAGAGAGTCGGGATAAATGGGTAATTTTCAGTTTGACAAACTGTAAGTAGTGGGTTGCCGTATGGATCAGTGCTGGGGCCTCAACTATATATAATCTATATTAAAGTCTTGGATGAAAAGACCAAGTGTACTGTAGTCAAATTTGCTGAAGATACAAAGATAGGTGGGAAAGCAAGTTGTGAGGAGGACACAAAGAATCTGCAAAGAGATATAGATAGGTTAAATGAGTGGGCAACAATTTGGCAGATGGAATATAATGTGGCAAAATGTGAGGTTTTCCACTTTGGTAGATAGAATAAAACAGAAAATTGTTATTTAAATGGAGAGAGACAACAAAACGCAATGGTACAGAGGGATCTGGGTGTCCTTGTACATGAAATACAAAAAGTTAGTATGCAGGTACAGCAAGTAATTAGGAAGGCAAATGGAATGTTGGCCTTTATTGCAAGGGAGATGGAGTATGAAAGTAGGGAAGTCTTGCTACAACTGTCTAGGGCGTTGGTGAGACCACACCTGGAGTACTGCACACTGTTTTGGTCTTCTTATTTAAGATGGGATATACTTGCATTGGAGGCAGTTCAGAGAAGGTTCACGAGGTTGATTCCTGAGATGATAGGGTTGTTTTATGAAGAAAGGTTGAGTAGGTTGGGCCTATACTCATTGGAGTTTAGACGAATGAGAGGTGATCTTATTGAAACATATAAGATAAAGGGGGGACTCGACAAGGTAGATGCTGAGAGGATGTGTACGCTTGTGGGGGAACCTAGAACTAGGGGGCATAGTTTCAGAATAAGGGCTCGCCCATTTAAAACAGAGAGGAGATGAAATGTCTTCTCTCAGAAGGTCGTGAATCTTTGAATTCTCTACCCTCAGAGAGCTGTGGAGGCTTGGTCATTGAATATATTTAAGGTGGAGATAGACAGATTTTTGAACTATAGGGGAGTCAAGGGTTATGGGAAGCAGGCAGGAAAGTGGAGTTGAGGCCAGGAAGAGATCAGCCATGATCTTATTGAATGGTGGAGCAAGCTTGAGGGGCCAAATGGCCTAATCCTGCTCCTATTTCTTTTGGGCTCAATTTTTCCCAGTGCCGTTTTTTGGCGTACTTGAAGAGTTACACCCAGTTTTTTGGGGCCCAATTGCAGCAAAAACCCAATTTTGGTGTGGTTGGGCCCCCCCAAAAATGCCGATTTTGTTAACTGCCCAGAAAGTTTTTCCAGAGTGGTCACATATGGCGTCCTAAGAAAAATTGGAGTAAATTGGAGCTGGCCAAACTCGCTTAAATGGCCAGAATTGGTGTGGGTGGCAGGTTACATCCCCAATGAGGTAAAAATATCATAGCCTAAAAAAATCATACCCAAGTGAATTACGCTAGTGCAGAAATTTTGGGGAAACTTGGAGATTTTAATTTACTCCCAAAAAAACGGTGCATGCCAAAAAAAGGGCGCAGATAATTGGGGATAATTGAGCCCTAAGTTCTTATGTTCTTATGTAAGGCCACCCACTCTAGAGTAGTGGGGCATCTAATTGAAATGGTGAAGTCAAGTCCCGATGATGTCATTGGGACACACGTGCCATTTTAACAGGGCCAAATTACAGCTTGCGCATGCTCAAACCCAGCAGAAAAAGTCGGCAACGGGCACTATCCTGCACAAGGCCCAGGTAAGTTCTTTTTATTTTACCTATTAAAGGTTCCTTGTGGGCCAGCAGCAGTAGGAGTACTCCTCCTGGCCTAAAAATTCCCTTGGCCTCCCCTGCTCTGGGCTTCTCCCCTTCCCCATATAGTGGAATTTACAGATTTCCACCCCTCTCTTACCTTGTCGGGGGTCATTTCCATGAGTTCCTAGCAGCAGTCTGACCAACGCCCCACCCCCCCTGCCCCCTTTCATTTTTGACTCCCGTAGTAATGCCAACCCCATAAATCTCATAAATCATGAGACAAACTCTTAAAAATCATGAGATTTGGTAAGAAATCATGAGTTACTATGGGCTGGATTTTGATCAAAAACCGCCACCACCGGATTACCGCTCCCAAAAAAACGCTATGATTATTCAATTCATCAAAAAATGGAAAAAAATCCACCTGGTGGGAAAAATCACCGTTGCATGTGGATTCTCGGCAGAATCCTTGTCAACTTTAGTCCGAGGCCACAAGTTTGGCCAAGGGAGGGGGGAAAATAGAAAAAGTACTTTATAAAAATTCAGAAAATAAAAAATCGGAAAACATTCATAGGACCTTTTCCACTGAATCGCTGCAAAAGCTTTAAAAAAATCATTTTAACTTACTTTTTTTGCAGGGTTTCATACCTACCACTGTTTGAAGGGCTGCTCCGGCTGGTTTCTCTACTGCGTTTTTTTTCCCTCAACTACGGGTCACCGCCACCACCAAACTCGGGCGGAAATGGTTTTTCCAGTGTTGCACGCTGGCGGTCCGCTCCCCAGCTCCCCAGGCCTCTTGCTTCTGAGGCCCCCCTCCCGTGTTATAAAAAAATTCGGGTACCCCCCCCCCCCCTATAGCACAATGAGTATTTTTTCTGCATAAAAATTAATAATACAATTAAGCATATATATTTATTATTATTTTTGTTTTACTTATGTGAAACTTGATGCTGGTGTGTTTTAGGTCGATGACCTTTCATCAGAACTGATCATCGACCTGAAACATGAACTGTTTCTCTCTCCACCTGTTGAGTGTTTTCCAACAATTTCTGTTTTTAATTTCACATTTCCAGCATCCGCAGTATTGAGCTTGCTTGTATATACTTGCTTGCATGTGGGATCTTAAAAGCACAATAATCCATCCCCTCCCCTCCCCTAGAAAGCTTATACATGGGAACTTTACAGAGGGAAATCAAAAAAAACACATCTACATTGTGGAAAGGGGGATAAAGTTATAAAATGAGGAAACAAAGAGACCTGTGAAACTCATGCATTAGGAGTGAATCACTTACGTTGGTTTAATCATGTGATTTACTGTGGATGTCACTGATGATTAATCTCATGTATTGAGAAGGGCTGCAATCCGTCTCTCTCCCTGATAATAAACCTGACCCCCACCCTTGCCCGAATCCTTTTTAACCACTCGCTCCCTGATGCGACGTGGCCCAATCGCCTGCGGATCAAAGTGCCAGATACCTGGCACCGAGGAGCAGAGCATCCTTCCGTCCTGTAATTAGAGCATAGTGACGCATCGTTTCACTCAAGCCCTGCTGAGGCCCATCTCACTATCCTTCCCTGCTCCTTCAAGGGCTGCCATCCGGCTCTGGTGTTGCTAACATGCTATCGCACAGGTGTTGCGTTTCGCACTACACACACGTGACCAGGGCGAGGAGATGGTGGCCAAAAGAAGGCAAAAAAGTATCACGTTTTATCAGCAGTGGTGCTGGAATTGGAGGACAAATTGCTATTTGGATGATGAAATTGGCAGTGCAGGTATGGTATAGTTTATTTTTGGTTATTTTTGGCAGACCAACTGAAGTCGAAAAAAAAATCATGACTTTTTATGAGTTGAATCATGAGATTTTCATTAAAAATCGAGTGTCTCATAATGATCATCATCATAGGCAGTCCCTCGAAATCGAGGAAGACTTGCTTCCACTCCATAAGTGAGTTCTTAGGTGACTGAACAGTCCAATATGGGAATTACAGTCTCTGTCACAGGTGGGTCAGACAGTCATTGAAGGAAAGGATGGGTGGGACTGCTTTGCCGCACGCTCCTTCCGCTGCCAGCGCTTGCTTTCTGCATGCTCTCGGCGACGAGACTCGAGGTGCTCAGCGCCCTCCCGAATGCTCTTCCTCCACTTAGGGATGTCTTTGGCCAGGGACTCCCAGGTGTTGGTGGGGATGTTGCATTTTATCAAGGAGGCTTTGAGCTTGTTCTTGAAATGTTTCCTCTGCCCACCTGGGGCTCGCTTGCCATGTAGGAATTCTGAGTAGAGCACTTGCTTTGGGAATCTTGTGTCAGGCATGCGAACAATGTGGCCCGCCCAACGGAGCTGGTCGAGTGTAGTCAGTGCTTCGATGCTGGGGATGTTGGCCTGATTGAGGACACTAACGTTGGTGCGTTAGTCCTCCCAGGGGATTTGCAGGATCGTACAGAGACATCGTTGGTGGTATTTCTCCAGCGATTTGAGGTGTCTACAGTATACAGTCCACGTCTCTGAGCTATACAGGAGGGTGGGTATCACTACAGCCCTGTAGACCATGAGCTTGGTGCCAGATTTGAGGGCCTGATCTTCGAACACTCTCTTCCTCAGGCAGCCGAAGGCTGTGCTGGCGCACTGGAGGAGGTGATGAACCTCGTCGTTGCTGTCTGTTCTTGCTGATAATAGGCTTCCGAGGTATGGAAAGTGGTCTACGTTGTCCAGGGCCATGCCGCGGATCTTGATGACTGGGGGGCAGTGCTGTGTGCCGGGGTCAGGTTGGTGGAGGACCTTTGTCTTACGGATGTTTAGTGTAAGGCCCATGCTTTCTTATGCCTCAGTGATGATGTTGACTATGACTTGGAGTTCAGTCTCCAAGTCTCATGATAAAATACTAGAGTTGGCAATACTGTTCCCACCCACCAGAGGTGACCTCATTCCTACTGCCTATGTGCGAGGGTCAGTATTGGAATTAATAGGACCTGGGAATTAAAATTCCTTGGGCATCATGCTTGAAGGCGCTGGATGGATTGCCACCTGATTGGCCCCCATAACCCCAATTCACGCCTCAAGTTAAATCGGAGCTCCATAAACCAGCTGCCAACAGTTATGTGCTGATGGATGTACAAGCAATGCTACTGGTACAAACATGTTATTCAGCCTTATCCAGCAACACTGTGCTACCTTGTTCTGTAGATACACTGCTGCTGTTGTCTGAAGCCAGGCCTGTATCCTTTCAGTCAGACATTTTAATCTTGTTTATCTTTACTTCCAATTAGGATTCTTGATTTCTTAGAATCTACTCCCTCATTTTCCAGTTTAGTTACTGCAAACATAAATGAAAAGCCAACAAAGAAACAAGTTGTATTTTTCTACTAATTAAGCACTAAGCACAGGACGGTGTAAATTTAGGGACAGGTCACACTTATCTTGTAAAATGAATGTGAGAACAAATGACTGATTGCACCAGTTCACTGGCACAGACATTGCATTTAGCAGTACTTGCCTGTGGATTGCAGACCCAACACCAAGTGGCGGGCCAGTCAACTAAGGTAGTTTAAAGGTATTTAAGAAGATTATAACTCGGCACTTACCATTTTACTAAGTTTTTGACGAGTTTGCCGTTCTTCGGGAAACATGGCAGGTAAGTGTGTTGGGTTCTCAATGACTCTCTATTGCTTTGGCTAATTGACAGCTGCAGTAGTGGTATCATTTCACAGCTGTTCACTTTCCAATGTCAGAAGCTGAAGTCTTCAGGATTTGGAAGACATTTTTGAGCTGTATGCACTTTGGATAGAGAGTGAGCTCTCTATCCACTGTTACCTCCTTGGAGCAACCTCTCTCACCATTGACAGATCACTTCTGTCATCTCAACCTAACCTGCCAGCATCGGTGCCCTTGAAAAAATCTCATCTTGGTCCTTAGAATCCCACCACGATCAGCCCCAACACCAACATTACTAAACACATGAGCATCACCACGAACAACAGCAACCTTCTCCACAATCACCTGATGCTGCACAGGACACAGGGCATCAGCACCCGACCACATTGCTGCCCGGGAGGCCAGGGTCGGCCTCATCATGGCCACATTTACTTCACTAAATGCTGTACACCGTGGCTGCCACATGATGCGCCAGGTTGGCACCACCCCTCACTAGCTCCATAAAGCATCCCTGTAATTCCCAATCCATTCCTTTCACACTCATCACCATTGTGCAGGGTACCCTTATGTCTGACCATTCATTACAACACACTAAGCCACTTCCAAAGGTGCCCACAAATCTGTCCAAGAACAGAAAGTGTTCAAAATAAAGATTTCAATGTTTGACAACACAATAGCAGAAACTCTACATGAACATTGGCTAAAAGACCCAAGTGCCTACACTTGTGTGTTGTCAGTTGGTACGATTGGACAAGGATGAGGGTGAGTGTGAGGGATGGCTAGTGAGATGGGGAAGTGATAATGTAGATAGAGTAAGCAAGAGAGGGATGGGTGGAGATACAAGGCAAGTTGGTGTGAGTAAGGATGTGCAGGAGTAGAGAATGGAAGGCAGAGTGATGGTGATGTGATGAGTGGCACAGCAGGATGAGTTTGAGTGTGGCTTTGCAGTAATGTTTCATGATCTACTGAGATCATTGAAAGGTTTGCACCACTGCACCCAGGTCCTCCTGACGACATCCCTGATTGGGCCCTTCTGTGCAATGTGCAACCAGGCTGTGTGGGTGTCCTGGGGAGGTCTCTTCCACCCATTGGAAGGAAAGAGAACCTCCCTGTTGCTGTGACTCTCTCCATAAGCATCTGGCGGGAGTCATGGGAGAGCCTGGGTGCAGCCGTGCACCTTTGTGCAATGATTGTCGATGTCTTTTTCCCCTCTGGCTTTGTGCCTTTCCCAGGTGACTACATGGCTATGACTGGGGACAGGGATTCTGCAGGAAGTGTAAACAGGCCTATGTAACCTGAGCTTTTCCCCTAAACATTCGTATGCCCACTTTGGCTGCCGCTCCTGACCCGAGCCATTCAATACTTTTCCACTTTTCCCCCTCTTTCCTTTTATCTCTCTCCCTCCCTGACCGTTCTCCCCTGTCATCATGCCTCCTTTCATCTCTCCTCTCTCGGATGCTCTGCCCTCCCAAATCCCAATACCAACCCTTCATTACTCTTCGACCTTCCTACTCTCCTGCTGCTGTCCCAGGATTGACTCCCTCCTAGATACAGCTTCCCTCTCTGCCTCGCTTGGCATCCTATGAAAGGCCCATCGAGGCACTCATCGCTGCCTCCTTACAAGCAGCAACCCCAACTGTCCCATCTTACTCTCTCGCCGACCGTCCTGCCCAGTGTGCCCACTGGGGGCTAATCTTGCCAATTTCCTCCCTGTCAAACTCACTCTCCCAGCACTGACCCTGTGGACACAGGCAGTGGGTCAGCCATTACCGACCCTCTCCGCATCTCCCTCCAGAACGTCCGTTCGCTTGCGATCAAGGCCCTTATTGTGGATGATGGCATCGACATCATGGCCCTGACGGAAACCTGGTTGAAGGGTGATGACACCTTACCCTTAAATGAAGCCTCCCAGCCTGGCTATACCTTCCACCACATGCCCCCATCAGACCGCCGTGGTGGCGATGTGCCTCTCATCAGCAAATCACAACTTGGTCTGTCCCCTTACTCCTCCGGCACTTTCTGCTCCTTTGAGCATCTCACCCTATTCCATCCCTCTCACCTCTCATTTAAAATTCTCATTCTCCACTGCCCACCCAAGTACCATAAATATTTTATTACTGATATTTCTTCACTGCTTTCCTCCCTCTGCCTCTGCACCGAACGACTTCTCCTCCTCGATGATTTCAACCTCCATCCCAATTTATTATGCTCTCTTTGCTCTCCGTTCATTAGCCTCCTACATTCCCTTAATCTCTCCCTCCATGTAAACTCCCCAACCCATAGTCACAGCCACCCCCTCGACCTTGCCATCTCTCGTGGCCTCACTACTCCCATTGTGCCAATCGCAGATAAGGCCATCTCTGACCACTTCCTCGTATCGCTCTCCACCCACATTCCCCTTCCACTGTTCCCCGCCCCAATCCTACCTCCTTCTGTGTCTGTCCCTGGAAAAACCTCTCTACTGAATCTCTTACAACTGCACTTGTGAACTTCCAACTGTCCAGCCTTTGTCCTCCATTCACCATGACATTTCTGCAGCTACCGATCTGCTCAATCACACCCTCACATCCACCTTTGATGCCCTGTTAAAACCTGTTAAAACAATTAATTACTCTCACCCTGGCCGTTCCCCCTGGTACAGCCCTGATCTTCGCTCCCTTAAGTCCAAGGGATGCAGACTGGAATGGATATGGAGGATAACTGGTTTAGCCAATCAACGCCAGTTCTGGCTGGACCACATAAAGTATTATCGGGTCCTGCTCTCGTCTGTCAAAATCGCTCACTGTTCCAGAATCATCCTGGAATGTAAAGATAAACCCCGGCTTTTATTCTCCACTGCAAACCACCTTTTTAAACCCCTCTCCCCAGCCTCCACCCTCACCTCTGACAATAAGTGTGAGGAGCTCATGGACTTCTTTGTCTCTAAGATTGAGACCATCCGTTCGGCCACCTCTGCCTCTTCCCTTACTGCCCCTAGCTCACCGGACCAAACATCCTCTAAGGATTCCCCCTTGCCCTAGCCCTGACCTCACATATTTCTCCAGCTTCTCTCCCATCTCCCCTCATAACCTTTCCGAGCTCATCCGGTCCATGAAACTCACTTCCTGCTCCCTTGACCCTATTCGCACTAAACTGCTGAACACCCAACTTCCTTTTCTGACTCCCATGTTAGCTGACATTGTTAACGGTTCTCTCTCCTCAGGTACTGTCCCCCTCTCCCTCAAATCTGCTGTTATCATCCCTCTCCTCAAAAAAACAATCCTCGACCCCTCCATCCTTGCAAACTACTACCCCATCTCCAACCTCCATTTCCTCTCCAAAGTCCTTGACTGTGTTATCGCCTCCCAAATCCGAGCCCATCTTTCCCGCAATTCCATCTTTGAATCCCTCCAATCTGGATTCCATGCCTTCCACAGTACCGAATTGGCTCTCATCAACATCACAATGACATCCTTTGTGTCTGTGACAAAGGTAAACTATCCCTCCTCATCCTTCTTAACTTGTCTACAGTCTTTGACAAGGTTGACCACTCCATCCATCTCCAACGCCGCTCCACTGTCGTCCAACTGGGTGGCACTACACTTGCCTGGTTCCAATTTGGAAAGAGGTGACATGATAGGTCCAAGTCAGCATGGATTTGTGAAAGGGAAATCATGCTTGACAAATCTTCTGGAATTTTTTGAGGATGTTTCCAGTAGAGTGGACAAGGGAGAACCAGTTGATGTGGTATATTTGGACTTTCAGAAGGCTTTCGACAAGGTCCCACACAAGAGATTAATGTGCAAAGTTAAAGCACATGGGATTGGGGGTAGTGTGCTGACATGGATTGAGAACTGGTTGTCAGACAGGAAGCAAAGAGTAGGAGTAAATGGGGACTTTTCAGAATGGCAGGCAGTGACTAGTGGGGTACCGCAAGGTTCTGTGCTGGGGCCCCAGCTGTTTACACTGTACATTAATGATTTAGACGAGGGGATTAAATGTAGTATCTCCAAATTTGCGGATGACACTAAGTTGGGTGGCAGTGTGAGCTGCGAGGAGGATGTTATGAGGCTGCAGAGTGACTTGGATAGGTTAGGTGAGTGGGCAAATGCATGGCAGATGAAGTATAATGTGGATAAATGTGAGGTTATCCACTTTGGTGGTAAAAACAGAGAGACAGACTATTATCTGAATGGTGACAGATTAGGAAAAGGGGAGGTGCAACGAGACCTGGGTGTCATGGTACATCAGTCATTGAAGGTTGGCATGCAGGTACAGCAGACAGTTAAGAAAGCAAATGGCATGTTGGCCTTCATAGTGAGGGGATTTGAGTACAGGGGCAGGGAGGTGTTGCTACAATTGTACAGGGCCTTGGTGAGGCCACACCTGGAGTATTATGTACAGTTTTGGTCTCCTAACCTGAGGAAGGACATTCTTGCTATTGAGGGAGTGCAGCGAAGGTTCACCAGACTGATTCCCGGGATGGCGGGACTGACCTATCAAGAAAGACTGGATCAACTGGGCTTGTATTCACTGGAGTTCAGAAGAATGTGAGGGGACCTCGTAGAAACGTTTAAAATTCTGACGGGGTTAGACAGGTTAGATGCAGGAAGAATGTTCCCAATGTTGGGGAAGTCCAGAACCAGGGGACACAGTCTAAGGATAAGGGGGAAGCCATTTAGGACCGAGATGAGGAGGAATTTCTTCACCCAGAGAGTGGTGAACCTGTGGAATTCTCTACCACAGAAAGTTGTTGAGGCCAATTCACTAAATATATTCAAAAAGGAGTAAGATGAAGTCCTTACTACTAGGGGAATCAAGGGGTATGGTGAGAAAGCAGGAATGGGGTACTGAAGTTGCATGTTCAGCCATGAACTCATTGAATGGCGGTGCAGGCTAGAAGGGCCGAATGGCCTACTCCTGCACCTATTTTCTATGTTTCTATGTTTCTATCTTACCTATCTAACCTTTGCCAGAGAATCACCTCAAACAACTTCTCTTCCTGCTCCCGCATCGCTACCTCTGGTGTCCCCCAAGGATCTATCCTTGGCCCCCTCCTATTTCTCATCTACATGTTGTCCCTTGGCATCATCATCTGAAAACACAGCGTCAGTTTCCACAGGTACGCTGATGACATCCAGCTCTACCTCACTACCACTTGTCTCGACCCCTCCCGGTCTCTAAATTGTCAGACTGCTTGTCCAACATCCAGTTCTGGATGGGCAGAAATTTTCTCCAATTGAATATTGGGAAGACCGAAGCCATTATTTTTGGTGCCCGCCACAAACTCCGTTCCCTAGCCACTGACTCCAGCCCTCTCCCCAACTTCTGTCTGAGGCTGAACCAGGTTGTTCGCAACCAAAATCACTGCCCACGACTTCCCATGGGTTTGTAATACTGGCCCGGAATTTGTGGCTGGGATGATGGCAAACTGATAACGTACGCCGACTTTCCAGCTTTGAAACTGACCGCAACTTTGAGATTTGTGGAAATCCTGAAGTTGCGATCTATCATTTACAGCTCCGACACGGGCTGTGCTGTGCGACCCCACCCCCCCATCCCCGCCCAGCTTCCCCACACACACAGAGCCAGCAATCGATTGGTCAAATCAAATCGCACGGGGTAGCCTTGAGGAGGAATTCATAGAATGCATATGGGACTGTTTCTTAGAACAGTATGTTACAGAACCTACAAGGGAGCAAGCTATCTTAGATCTGGTCCTGTGTAATGAGACAGGAATAATAAACGATCTCCTAGTAAAAGATCCTCTCGGAATGAGTGATCACAGTATGGTTGAATTTGTAATACAGATTGAGGGTGAGGAAGTAGTGTCTCAAACGAGCGTACTATGCTTAAACAAAGGGGACTACAGTGGGATGAGGGCAGAGTTGGCTAAAGTAGACTGGGAACACAGACGAAACGGTGGCACAATTGAGGAACAGTGGAGGACTTTTAAGTAGCTCTTTCATAGTGCTCAACAAAAATATATTCCAGTGAAAAAGAAGGACGGTAAGAGAAGGGATAACCAGCCGTGGATAACCAAGGAAATAAAGGAGAGTATCAAATTAAAAACCAATGCGTATAAGGTGGCCAAGGTTAGTGGGAAACTGGAAGGTTGGGAACATTTTAAACGACAGCAAAGAATGACTAAGAAAGCAATAAAGAAAGGAAAGATAGATTACGAAAGTAAACTTGCGCAAAACATAAAAACAGATCGTAAAAGTTTTTAACCGATATATAAAACGGAAAAGAGTGACTAAAGTAAATGTTGGTCCCTTAGAAGATGAGAAGGGGGATTTAATATCCGGAAATGTGGAAATGGCTGAGACCTTAAACAATTATTTTGCTTCGGTCTTCACAGTGGAAGACACAAAAACCATGCCAAAAATTGCTGGTCACGGGAATGTGGGAAGGGAGGACGTTGAGATAATCACTGTCACTAGGGGGATAGTGCTGGACAGGCTAATGGGACTCAAGATAGACAAGTCCCCTGGTCCTGATGAAATGCATCCCAGGGTATTAAAAGAGATGGCGGAAGTTATAGCAGATGCATTCGTTATAATCTACCAAAATTCTCTGGACTCTGGGGAGGTACCATCGGATTGGAAAGCAGCTAATGTAACGCCTCTGTTTAAAAAAGGGGGCAGACAAAAGGCAGGTAATTATAGGCCGGTTAGTTTAACATCTGTAGTGGGGAAAATGCTTGAAGCTATCATTAAGGAAGAAATACCGGGACATTTAGATAGGAATAGTGCAATCAAGCAGACACAACATGGATTCATGAAGAGGAAATCATGTTTAACTAATTTATTGGAATTCTTTGAGGATATAACGAGCATGGTGGATAGAGGTGTACCGATGGATGTGGTGTATTTAGATTTCCAAAAGGCATTCGATAAGGTGCCACACAAAAGGTTACTGCAGAAGATAAAGGTATGCGGAGTCAGAGGAAATGTATTAGCATGGATCGAGAATTGGCTGGCTAACAGAAAGCAGAGAGTCGGGGTAAATGGGTCCTTTTCAGTTTGAAAATCGGTGGTTAGTGGTGTGCCACAGGGATTGGTGCTGGGACCACAACTGTTTACAATATACAGAGATGACCTGGAAGAGGGGACAGAGTGTAGTGTAACAAAATTTGCAGATGATACAAAGATTAGTGGAAAAGCGAATTGTGTAGAGGACACAAAGAGGCTGCAAAGAGATTTAGAAAGGTTAAGCGAATGGGCTAAGGTTTGGCAGATGGAATACAATGTCGGAAAACGTGAGGTCATCCACCATGGAAAAAAGACAGTAAAAGGGAATATTATTTGAATGGTGAGAAATTACAACATGCTGGGGGTCCTTGTGCATGAACCCCAAAAAGTTAGTTTGCAGGTGCAGCAGGTAATCAGGAAGGCAAATGGAATGTTGGCCTTCATTGCGAGAGGGACGGAGTACAAAAGCAGGGAGGTCCTGCTGCAACTGTATAGGTTATTGGTAAAGCCGCACCTGGAGCACTGCGTGCAGTTTTGATCACCTTACTTAAGGAAGGATATACTGGCTTTGGAGGGGGTACAGAGATGATTCACTAGACTGATTCCGGAGATGAAGGGGTTACCTTATGATGATAGATTGAGTAGACTGGGTCTTTACTCGGAGTTCAGAAGGATGAAGGGGTGATCTTATAGAAACATTTAAAATAATGAAAGGGATAGACAAGATAGAGGCAGAGAGGTTGTTTCCACTGGTCGGGGAGACTAGAACTAGGGGGCACAGCCTCAAAATACGGGGGAGCCAATTTAAAACTGAGTTGAGAAGGAATTTCTTCTCCCAGAGGGTTGTGAATCTGTGGAATTCTCTTCCCAAGGAAGCAGTTGAGGCTAGCTCATTGAATGTATTCAAATCCCAGATAGATAGATTTTTAACCAATAAGGGAATTAAGGGTTACGGGGAGCGGGCAGGTAAGTGGAGCTGAGTCCACGGCCAGATCAGCCATGATCTTGTTGAATGGCGGAGCAGGCTCGAGGGGCTAGATGGCCTACTCCTGTTCCTAATTCTTATGTTCTTATGTTCTTATGTAATCAGTGATTCCCAAATCAGGGAAACTGTTGAAAACTTTGGCTCTTCCACTCAAATTTATGTTGCTAAATTCCCTGCTAAAGTTGGACCCAAAGGGATTGCGTGTAACAGGGCTTTTAGCAGTGTGTTGACTGCTAAACAAAAGTTAAGGGCCTGAAAAACTAATTAAAATTTTGTGCAGTGTGAAATGTATTTTAAAATTTAATAAAAATAAAAAATGTAAAAAAACGTAAAAAATTTTATTTTTTAAGTTTGTTCATTTTTATTTCAGGTCTGCCTTTTCCCCAAGTGAGAATCCCAATCTTTGTTTTGCTCTCTCTAACATTTTTTTAAAGTTAGAATTTTAAGAGCTTACTCACTTCCTGGTTCGCTGTCTGAGAATTCTGCATTTTGATTGGCTGCTTAGACAGCTTGTTGACGCCACAGCAGTTTGCACAAGGGGATCTTCACTAGCCTCCGTTGATTTGAATTGAATGTCGGACAACCCAAAGCTCTTGACACAGAGGTCACAAGATCCTTGTGTGAAGCTTACTTCGGGGCCCGCTGACCGCAAATTCTGGGCCACTCAGTTTTGAGTGTTATGTTCGTAATCATTTCTTGGGTATTTTTTTGCAAAATTCACTCCTCACTTTGCTCCTGCAATGTTACAAATGACAACAGCGTGAGCATGCATTTATACAGCACCTTTATTGTCGTAAAACATCCCAGTGCACTTCACAGAAGTGTAATCAAACAACATTTAAATCAAGTCAAAGAAGGAGACAATAGGACAGGTGACCTAAGCTTGGTGAAAGAGGTAGATTTTAAGGAACGTCTTAAAGGAGCAGTGAGTTGGAGAGATGGAAAGATTTAGAGAAGGAATTCCAGAACTTAGGGCCGAGGTGGCTGAAGGCATGGTCACCAAGGGTGGTGCAAAAGAAGTGGGGGTGCACAAGAGGCCAGAATTACCGATATTGAATTTCATTCATAAACCTAATGTGAGTCATCCAAAACATATCGGGGCCAAAATTCAGCCCCGCCCGAAACGGGCCGCACCTATCGCTTTTGAAGTGTTTTTAACCGCAGCTTCTGATGAGGTGGCCTCTTTCGCGAAATTCAGTACTTTGTCGTTTTTTTTTCAGGCAGACCGGAAATTGATCATAATGGGTGTGGAAGTGTGGTGGTAAGTTCTCTCGCGGGGCGGAAGTGACGGAAGGGATGGAGTCACCGCCGCTGTCAATCAGCAGCGGAACTGTCATGTATGTAACCATCATGCAACGGTAATCTTCATGTAACTGTAACCCTCATGCAACTCCTGTACACTGTACTTACACCCTAGAAATGCACACCCTGATCACAGGGGGTGAACTTGTGAGAGACACTCCTCACTTGGGTTTCCAGGTATAAAAAGGGAGGTCCCACCCAGGGTCAGCACTCCTTGGTCCTGGGAGTAAAAGTTAAGGTGACGTAGTGACTGTGTCTACAGTACATGCCTTGTGTGAGTTTGTAGTACGGTGCAGGGACACCACATTTGGCGACGAGAAACGGGAATCACCGAACCACGAGGATGGCCACCGGTAGCACAGAGGAACATTACTGTGTGGGTGAGGACTGGGATGACTTCGTGGAAAGACTCCAGCAGAGCTTTATCACGGAGGATTGGCTAGGAGCGACAGCGGCTGACAAGCGGAGGCCGCATCTACTGACCAGCTGCCGACCACAGACTTATGCGTTGATGAAAGACCTGCTCGCACCCCAAAAGCCAGCGGACAAGTCCTTTGAAGAGCTCAGCCAGCTGATCAGTGAGCATCTCAAGCCGGGGAGTAGCGTACACATGGCCCGGCACAGGTTCTACACACAACGGCGTCGGGAGGGACAATACATCTCGGACTTCGGTGCGGACCTGCGGCGCTTGGCCAGTCTCTAAGTTCACAGACGCCTGCAGGGGGGAGATGTTAAGGAACTTTTTCATTGAGGGCATTAATCATGCCGGGATTTTCAGGAAGCTCATAGAGGCCAAGGACTTGACTTTAGAAGGGGCGGTGTTGATAGCTCAGACCTTCATGGCAGGAGAAGAGGAGACCAAGCTAATTTATGCGTGCAGCCCTGGTTCCAACGTGGCGATGGACCAGAGAGTTAACATTGTGAACGTGGCCAGGGACCCCGCAGGCAGGCAAGGGCATTTCGAAACCGCCCAGGCAGCAACAGACACTAGGGTGGGCCCGCAACAGGGACAATGGAAAGGGGATCGGCAATTCACGCCATCACAAGGAACGATGCGTCCCGCGATGGGACCATTAACACCCACCATCAGAGTGCTTAGAAACAACCAAATGGGCAATCAGAGAGGAATGCCTAGTAACAGTTCCTTTGTTAACAACAATCTCAGCCCATGCTGGGGATGCGGGGGTTGACATACTGCAAAAAGCTGCAGGTTTCAGCAATATACCTGTAGGATTTGTAACGTCAGTGGACATTTGGCCAGGATGTGCAAAAAGGCTGTGGCGAGGCTAATCTGTGAGACAGAGGAACCAGATGAGGGGTCTGCAATGCAGGATGATGCCTGGGGAAAAGCCATGGATGCTGAAATTCAGCAGGTTCACATGGCTGACGTCCACAGCTCATACACTAAAACACCACCCATGATGATGAAAGTTTTATTGAATGGCATCCCGGTGCACAGGGAGCTGGATACGGGAGCTAGCCAGTCACTTATGAGCGCCCAACAATTTGAGAGACTTTGGCCACACAGAGCTAGCAGGCCCAAACTGGAACGCATTGACACGCAGCTAAGGATGTACACCAAAGAGATCATCCCAGTGCTAGGCAGTGCAAGCTTGGTGGTAACACATAATGGATCACAGAACTGGCTACCACTCTGGATCGTCCCGGGGAATGGCCCCGTGCTTTTGGGGAGGAGTTGGCTAGCCGAGATGAATTGGAAATGGGGGGATGTGCACGGCATTTCATCTGTGGAGCGAAGTTCATGCTCACAGGTCCACAAAAATTCGGGTCACTGTTTCAACCCGGTGTCGGAACGTTCAAGGCCACTAAAGTAGTGATACGCATCACTCCGGATGCCAGACCAGTGCACCACAAAGCCAGAGCGGTGCTGCATATGATGCGTGAGAAAATTGAAAGTGAATTGGGCAGGCTGCTCAGAGAGGGCATAATTTCGGCCGTTGAATTCAGCGACTGGGCAAGTCCCATTGTTCCTGTCCTTAAAGTAGATGGCTCGGTCAGGATTTGTGGCGACTACAAAGCCACCATCAACCGAGTGTCGCTGCAAGACCAATACCCGCTCCTCAGAGGGAGGACCTTTTTGCCACTCTGGCAGGTGGCAAGCTGTTCACGAAGCTGGACCTCACTTCGGCCTACATGACTCAGGAACTGGCTGAAGAATCCAAGCTTCTGACCACCATCACGACGCACAAGGGATTATTTATCTACATCAGATGTCCATTTGGCATTTGTTCAGCGGCTATCTTTCAGCGGAACATGGAAAGCCTGCTCAAATCCATTCCTGGAACAATCGTATTCCAAGACGACATCCTTATAACGGGTCGAGACACCGAGGAATACCTCCACAACCTGGAGGAGGTGCTATGCCGACTGGACCGGGTAGGCTTGTGGCTGAAAAAGGCCAAGCGTGTGTTTTTGGCCCCAGAGGTCGAGTTTTTGGGCAGGAGGGTTGCCGCAGACGGGATCCGGCCCACTGAATCAAAAACGGTGGCGATCTGCCGTGCGCCCAGGCCTGGCAACACGTCGAAGTTGCGATCATTCCTGGGACTTTTGAACTATTTCGGGAATTTTCTGTCGAACTTAAGCATATTGTTGGAGCTGTTACACACGCTCCTGCATAAAGATTTTGAATGGCTTTTGGGGGACTGTCAAGAACGGGCTTTCAATAAGGCGAGGAACCTGCTGTGTTCCAACAAACTGTTGACTTTGTATGACCCCTGTAAAAAACTGGTTTTAACGTGCGATGCATCGTCCTACGGGGTTGGGTGTGTGTTGTAGCAGGGTAATGACGACGGCCGACTCCAACTGGTGGCTTATGCCTCCAGGTCACTCTCCCAGGCAGAGCGTGGATATGGCATGGTCGAAAAGGAAGCACTCGCTTGTGTTTACGGTGTGAAAAAGATGCACCAGTAATTTTTCGGTAGATGGTACGAGCTAGAGACGGACCACAAGCCGCTAACATCCCTGTTGTCCGACAGCAAAGCTGTCAATGCCAATACGTCAGCTCGCACACAGCGATGAGCTCTCACGCTGGCTGCGTACGATTACACCATACGGCACCTGCCAGGCACCGAAAATTGCATTGACGCGCTCAGCAGGCTCCCACTGGCCACCACTGAGGGGGCGTCGGAGCAGAGCGCCGAGATTGTCATGGCCATTGAGGCTTTTGACACCGCAGGCTCCCCCATCACAGCCCACCAGATCAAACTCTGGACCAACAGAGACCCCCTCCTATCCATGATAAAGAAATGTGTTCTGACTGGGGATTGGGCGCCCACACACAGGGCGTGCCCCGAGGAGGTCAGACCGTATCAGAAACAAATGGATGAGCTCTCGATCCAAGCCGACTGCCTGCTATGGGGCAGCTGGGTAGTCATGCCCCAGAAAGGCAGGGAAACGTTCATCAGGGAACTCCACAGCGAGCACCGTGTTAATGAAGGCCATTGCCCGGTCACATGTATGGTGGCCGGGGATTGACTCAGACCTGGAACACTGGGTTCGCAGGTGCACGAAGTGTGCCCAGCTGGGCAATGCCCCCAGGGAGGCCCCACTCAGCCCGTGGCCCTGGCCCACCAGGCCATGGTCACGTATTCACATAGACTACGCGGGGCCGTTCATGGGAAAAATGTTCCTGATCGTTGTCGATGCATACTCGAAATGGATCGAGTGCATCATATTAAACTCGTGCATGACATCCATCACTGTGGAAAGTCTGCGTACGGTTTTCGTGACCCGCGGTTTGCTGGACATTCTGGTCAGCGACAATGGCTCGTGTTTCACCAGTCATGAATTCCAGGAGTTTATGTCGGGCAATGGTATCAAACATATCCGGACAGCGCCGTTCAAGCCGGCTTCCAATAACCAATCAGAATGGGCGGTCCAAGTCATAAAACAGGGCATGCTACGCATCCAAGCATCCTCCCTTCAGTACTGCCTATCGCGCCTCCTGCTGGCCTACAGGTCCCGCCCGCACTCGTTCACGGGAGTCCCGCCAGCCGAACTCCTCATGAAACGCATGCTTAAAATGCGGCTATCCCTCATTCACCCAGCCCTGGCAGACATTGTCGAGGGCAAGCGCCAGTCCCAAACCGAGTTTCACGATTGAAACTCAAGCGGGAGGTGTATAGAAATAGATGACCCGGTATTTGTTCTTAACCATGCTTTGGGACCCAAGTGGCTTGAGGGCACAGTAATTGTCAAAGAAGGGAATAGGGTCATAGTGGTCAGACTAAACAATGGGCAGATATGCCGCAAACACTTGGACCAAGTAAAGAAAAGGTTCAGCATAGACACGGAGGAACCTGAAGAAGAGCATGAGATGTCCCCCACACCACTGCCAGTGGATGAGTAATGAGGACAATCCTCAGCATGCACAGTCCCTGCGGCCAGCCCGGACAAGCCGGAATCACCTCAGGTGACAGAGACGCATGCCAAGGCTCAGCCACCAGAACCACAACTGCGGCGCTCCACGAGAGAGCGTCGGCCACCTGAAAGACTTAACCTTTGACACAAAAAGACGTAAGGGGGGAGGTGATGTCATGTGTGTAACCATCATGCAATGGTAATCTTCATGTAACTGTAACCCTCATGCAACTCCTGTACACGGTACTTATACCCTTGAAGTGCACACCCTGACCACAGGGGGTGAACTTGTGGGAGACACTCCTCACCTGGGTTTCCAGGTATAAAAGGGGAGGTCCCACCCAGGGTCAGCACTCCTTGGTCCTGGGAATAAAGGTTAAGGTCACGTGTAGTGACTGTGTAGTACATGCCTCGTGTGAGTTTGTAGTACAGTGCAGGACACCACAGGAACGGTGATGACATCAGTATGCGTGTGCACCATTGTGTCTCTCCCCTCATTTAAAGGGGAGAGAAGCAACAATTGTTTAGGTTTAGCCCATTGGGTCAGCGGCTTGGCAGCCAAGAGGGGGTGCCAGGCTGCGCGCTGGTGACCCGGCCGAACCCGGGGGAATAATTGTCCGGCCGATCAGGAAGTCGCCCATAAAAAAAAACATGGTGGTCATGGCAATGCGCCCTCCCCTTGAAGGGCCGCCGTGCTGCCATGGCTCACACAGTAAAAGGAAGGTGCACCGACAGAAAAAGCTGTCGGGGGCACTGTGCGGAGGATTTATGATTTTGCAACTAAATTTTGTGGGCCATGCGGGAGATCGGCGATGCAAGCTTTGATGATGCACTTAGGATGGTCGGCAGCAGTGGGGCAGAAAGTGGGAACCACCAGAAAAATCCCCAAGCAGAATTTCGTTGGTGGCGGCCATTGGAAGGGACTCCGCTGCTTGGCCGCCGCTTTCTGGCGATAAGTGGCCTTTTTGGGGAGCTGAATTTCGGCCCCTGTATTCTTCATGAAGGAGGAATGTGTATCGAGAATAGAAGCAGTGTTAATATATTATTTGTGAATCGTTGTCAGTTGGAAAGCAATACAAAATCTTAATAAATATCTGTGCCAATTAGGAAAGGTTACCTGATAGGCTTTGATGTAGTACTTGTTAAACTGACAGATCTGTGGGTACAGTATGTATTATTTTGCTATATGTAATTAATGAATTGCTGAAAGTGTTCCATTTTCAGGCCTAAAGTGCAGCATTGCTATTCAAAGATATCTGGCAAGGTTGATGCAAGGAAAGTTAGGTGCACTGTGAATGTGGACTGCAGTACAATCAAGAGTATACATTTAATACATTTAGATATTTCCAGCATTAAGATGAAAGAAGCTGTTGCTCAAATGTTGATTGCATAATTTTCCCAAAATCTGACATTGCTCCCACAATTATGGCATGTTTCTGAATATTATTTGTCATTTTAACCTTTAATACTGTGTTGTAGTGCTGGGCTATGGGGCAATCTAAACATCCTTGATTGGGTTCACTTAGCAACTTTACCTTCAGTATTAATTAGCCTCTTCAGGGATTTCCCTATTAATAGACATATCCTAATGTATTAAAGAGAGACCAGTTACCAGAAAAAAATTGTGCTCGTGACATGTCTATTAATCACAGAATTTTGCAATTAACTAACAAATTATTGGTTATTACGTAGAAGATATTATAGTTGTTTAATGTCTTAATGATACTAATATTGATAAAACAGTACTTTCTTTATGTCATCTATTAATAGCTTCCCTCATTATATATATTGTGTAATGTAGGTTCAACCAATCCATACAATTTAGTGTCAAATACCAAAGTACAGTCAGGCGTTTTAGCTCAGTGTAATATGAAGTGACTTCCCTATAAAACAGCATGCAGGAAAAATGAGACCATAAAATAACTCTAGTATGAAGCAATGTAAATGTTCTTTTTTAATTATGGGCCGACTGTAATTATATACAGATGAATCTAGATTCTAAATCTAGAATACTGACAAGGAAGAATATTGGTCTGATTTTTTTAATGTTCTTAACAAAGCGAAGGTACAGCTGTTAATGCTACTGGAAACACTGCTCAATTTATTTTACCCCTAATTTTCCAAGAATATTGCTCTGCTGTTTTCTCAATGAATATCTAATGACTCATGGGAGAAGAAAATGGACAGGCAGCAACATCCTTGCGCAGCTTCTCATTCTTCACTGCGATAACGCAGGGAATACGGTACAGTCCCACAGCTCTAATCTTTATTGATATACAATCAGAATAATCTTGAGACTGGTGGTAAAACATGTCTGGATTTTAGCAGATTCAAGTCGCCGCACAGTCCAATTAATATATTATAAATGATAATATTTTAATAGCAAGAAAATGAAAGCAGAGCATTTTGTTTAAATTCTTAATGTGGCACAGTGCTTGTTTTGGCAAATTAGCAGTTCCCCAGTTGTAGTCCGGTAACATATTTCACTGCACTATGCTCATTTTTATGACAGAAGGAAAAGGTTTTCTTACTAAATTATAGAGTTAATTCCTCGATCAGGGAAAAAATAAAATGACTCTATTCTTTGCAGCTGCATGTGCACCCTTACTGCTGCAGTGGTCTGCTGACCACAGTCACTTTAGTAAGATCAGTCGATTGAAATAAATTAAATAGCAGTCTGTGTAGCTTCAGTCTTGTGCAAGGAGCATTCTACAGGGCGGCCTACACAATTGGGAGGAAAAAAGCAGTGCACAAAACTGAAGGTGAAGATGAATCTAATGTTGAGGCACCAAATGGAGTCTCTGAGCATGTGGTGGAGTGATGCAGTCCTTGATCTTACATTGACGACTAGTGAAAGGAACAGGCATGAGGTGGGTGCAAGTAGCTTGCTCTGATTGGCACTCAGGGTACCCTCCCCAGAGGACAGCACCAAGCCTGGCAGGAGGGGATAACTAGACTACATGCTGACTACAGCATCCACAGTGCCTAGAAATATATGGGGGAGGACAATAAACTTTAGGGGACATGGCAAGGCAAGATAAATCAACAATATCATGTACCATGTACGAGGTAGATAGCACATGCTGCAAAGAGTTGTTTGTCAACTCGTTCCTTGTTTACTGATCACCCATGCCAAGCCTTCATACACCCTTACAGACCTTTCATTGTATACCAATATCTCAGCAAGATACACAGTCTAGGCACAACGTTTAAGAAAAGCCTGGCCACGCTCACATCATCTAAGGTTGGATAAATGGCAGCCATCAGTGACTTGCCTGCACTTTCGGAACTGCATTAATGTGATAGTCTTGAGCATACATGTCATGGTATTGAGTAGGAAAGGACATAAAGGTGCTGGACATTTTGACCAATATACCATTCACCTTTTTGATGCATTTGTGGCCAGCACCTGACATTGCTGGCTGGGATCAATTGTTATAAATAACATCCAATAATAATCTAAAAGGAACAGCCATAATTCGATGGATTGATGGGCAAATGCTTTTTGACGCTCAAGATCTTTATGATTCACTAAAAATGAACTATGGTTTTATGCACGATTTGCAGTTGTTTACAGGATCATGTCTTAAATCACTTTGAATATCTTTCCTTCACGGTATCAGGAGATGTGAAATGCATTTCCTGGGTATTTTCTGGATTGTCTAAATTATATAAAAACTCATTTTATTTTGACATTTTTCACTAGAGCAAAGAATTATACTGATGGGCTTTCACACTAGTTCTAGCTAGGGTGACATTCTATTCAAGAATGACTGAAAGTACAGGGCAATTTTCAATGCAGAAGTAATATTAAATTACATAAAAACAGTTAAGGCCATTCAGCCTCTTGAGCCTATTCTGCCATTCAATTAAATCATGACTGATCTGTACCTTAACTCCATTAATCTGCCTTTGTTACATATCCCTGAAACCCTTACCTAATGCAAATCTATCAACCTCAGTCTTGAAAATTCCATTTGACCCAGTATCCACAGCCTGTTCACCTAGCTGTAATTTTAAGATTGTGCTCCCTTGTTCTGATTTCCTCCACCAGAGTAAATAGTTTCTCTCTATCTACCCTATTGAATACGATAATCCTTTTAAATACCTCGATTAGATCAATCTTCAGCCTTCTAAAATCAAGAGAATACAAGCCAAGTTTATGCAACCTTTTCTCATAATTTAATTGTTTAAGCTCTGGTACCATTCTGATGAATCTGCGCTGGACCCTCTCGAAGCCCAATATATCTTCCCTGAGGTTTGGTGCTCCAACTCAATGCAGTACTCCAGATGGGGTCTGCCCAAGGCTTTCTGTTCTTATCCACACAACTTACTCTGCCTCCTAACTTAATGTCACCTGCAAACTTGGATATTTAATTCTCTGGGGGAGAAATTGCCCCTTGCCCCGATTGGGGGCGGTAACCTTCCGGGGCCGGGACTTTTATCACCCGGCTTGGAAGTCCTACCCCCGATGCGGAATTGGGCCGTGTGCCCCTCAAAGGAAGTGGAGCGCTGTCTCCGGCACTCCCTTTCCTTAGAGGGGTGCTATCGGGGCGGCAGCGCACTGACGAGGCCAATGCAATGCAGAGCATAAAGGGGAGGGCCGCTGCACACTCTGCAGGCCTTTTGGTACATGGAGCAGCAATTGCGACAGTTGAACAAGAACATGCTTGCTGTGAACACCAGATTGCAGATGTTCATTGACCTTATCTCGAAGAGGATACCAACATAGACTTGAGCGTTAATCGCCCAACTGATGTGCAGCAAGGTGCTCTCCAGCTGCTTGCTAGCAGGGAAGTGCGGTTGGCCCGTGAGAGGGATGATGGTGAGAGGGGACATGGAAGTGGGGCTCTTCTCAAAGCTCTCCCACTTCTCCCCCATTGCCTTCCCTGCAGTCAGAGCTCCACATGCTGCCTCGCTTCGCGATGGCCAAATCTGCCCCAGCACATTTACAGGAGGAGCAGACTTTGGCGGGGCCATCAAGGGCCGTAAAACCCAGAGGACATCCACCAAAAGTGTCAAAGCAGTTGCAACAGGAAAGTGAGCAGCCTGCCTCTACTTCTGCTGAAGCCACAGGGATTGCACGCGGAAAAGAAAAAAGGTACATTCATAGATGCACAAAGGTATGCACATGGGTGTTTGCTAAAATGTTAGTGTCAAGTATAGTTCTATTTATGACACACATAAATTTATTTTTTTGCAGTACTTTCCCACCTTGTCCATTTTTGTCTGCTACCTGGAAAGTGGCTTTGTCACTTGGAGTGAATGGTAAGACAATACTGAACCTCGAGCAATGGGGGTTGGTTGACAGGAATGGCTTGGTCATTGTAAGATTGCTTTGTGGCATTGTTTGGAGGGGTGGGGTAGGGGGAGGGAAAGTTGGTACAGCATCTGGGAGCCATATGGGTGCATTGGTACAAGTTCAGTAAACTGGGCCATTATGAAGCCATCCTGGGCCACCCGGGCAGCAATGTACACTGCTGCTGGTGCCATCTCCACCTCGGGTTCTTCCTCCTGCGCTCTGTGCTTTGCTCTTCATGTAACTCCAATCCTTGCTGCTGTGCTATGCTGTGCAGTGCATGCAGCATACAATGATGATGTGTACTCAAGAGCTGCTCCAGATCTGTCAAATCATCTGAAGCTCATCTTCAGCATGTCGATTGCTTGCTGTATGACACATCTGGCGGACATGTGGCTGTCATTATAATGCTCCTTGGCCTCATTGCTTGGCCTCCTCAATGGTGTGTTCAACCATGTCTTCAGTGCACAGCCCTTGTCTCCAAACAACCAGCTGGTAAGTCTGTTTCGAGGTGCAAAGAGCTGAGAGAGGGTGAACTGGTGCAGCATGAAACAGTCATGACAGTTGCCAGGGAATCTGGCACACACATGCACGATGATCTTATTATGGTTGCAGATGAGCTGCACATTGAGGGAGTGGAAGCCCTTGCAGTTCACAAACACTCCTGGGTGATGTGGAGGTGCCTTGATAGCCACATGTGTGCAGTCGATGACGTCCTGCACACGTGGGAAGCCAGACAGAGCCATGAAGCCGACGCATGCTCAGTAACACTGTCTTCATCAGTGACAAAGTTTAAATAAGTGGCTGACTTGTGAAACATGGCATCGGACACCTGGGTGATGCATCTGTGTATGGCCGACTGCGAGATCCTGCAAATGTCTGCTGCAGATCCCTGACAGGAGCCTGAGGTGAAGAAGTTGAAGGCAGTGGTGACTTTGACAGCCTCTGTTAAGGCGTGTCCTCCAGGACCTCTGGGCAGCAGGTCTTGTTCCAGCAAGCTGCAAATGTTTACCATGATCTAGCATGACAGCCTGAGCCTCCTGAAGCACTGTTGCTCAGCCATGTACAGGAAGTTCATTCTCTGCCTGTATACCCTCTGTTGGGGATATCACCTCCGGCGCAGCGCACCCCTGTGCTGATCCCCTCTCTCCTGTGGTGCATCAGGTCGGTGGGGAGAAGGCTGATGTTGTTGCTGCTGCTGCTAGTGTGGGTGGTGTTGTTGGTGCTGGGGCTCATCTTGGTCCGATTCTGAGGTTCAAGGTGGGGCAGCATAAGCGGACCAATGCTGATATAATAGATGCCAGGTAAAGCAGAGATCAGAGGCGCAATCTTCCAATGTACTGAGAGTGACTACCAATGTGACTAGCGCACCACGGACTCACTCGGGAGAGGCGACTGACCTCATCAAGATTGTGAACTGCTCATTTACAGAGCCTTGACTGCTTTTTTAACATCAGGTTTGAACTTTTGCTGGTTGCGCACAGGATTCCCACACCTCAGGAAGCTTGCCTGTGAAGGGGAGGCGGAAGCTCAGCGATCACATGCAAGTTCATTAAGTGACAGGTGGAAAAAGAACATTAATATTCACACCTTACATTTGCTTACTTGGCTCTTGCTGACAGCACTTTGTGCAGAGATTTTGAGGGAGAAATTGTGCAATGCCCCGTTTAGAGCGATAACCTTTGCGGTAGCGCAAAAGTATCGCCAGGCGCTACGCAAGTGAAGCCGACGCAAACTTCCGGTTTAGCACGCCAAGAAGGAAATAGAGCGCTAAATCAAACGCTATCACCTCCCTTGGAGCACAAAAGCCGGCAAGAGGGGTGGTAACGGTGCAGTGCTGCCCAATGTCAAGTGCAGCCCTGCCTGGATCCGAGGCTCCTTTCCTCCCTTAAAGCGAAGGGCCATTGCTGCACGTTCTGCATTTCAATGATGTCCCCCATTGCCAACGACAGCCATGGTCTGTGATGATCAGCCCCAAGCACTCTAACAGTGTGCAGGGCTGATCAATCGCGACAGAGCAAAATGGTGAAAAAATAACCAAAGAGGTGAAAAAAAATGTTTTATTGACACAAGCGGCCTTGCCTTTAAATACCGCTCCCCAAGCGGCTGGCCTCCCTAACAATGCCTCCTGCAGCTGCCGGTGTTGTCACCTGGTGATGCTGCAGGGAGCGGAACCAAAGTTCGGATCTGTGGCGTTGCTGGGGAGATGCGCAGCCGGATGACATCACAAGCTCCGAGGCTCAGGAGATCATGGCGCTATGGGTTACCGTCGCTGCAATCCTCCACAGCAATTTCGCGGGTGTCAGTACTCTCACTGCACCCGGTCGCAGAGCTGGTAGCACCCCGTTATTGCACCCCCCCCCAGAGGCGCTAACGGGGGGCACAAAGGAGGCCAATTTCTAGCCCTTAGCTTTTAGGAGTTTGCAGGCAATTTCTGAAACCTCGGAAACCCTGGCTGTTTATGTCATTTCTTCAGGGGATCCATTGATCCTTGGCTGAAGTTAAGGTGGGAGAACAGGGAACCCCCACGGAAATTCGATCCTAGTCTGTTCATAAAGAAAGTGTTAAAATTAGTTCATCACTCATCGTTAATCATTTTAAAAATAGCACTTTGAAATTGTTAAGATTTGTGTGTAAATTTTAGTTACTACGGCCCCAAGTTTCCACACGCGGCGAAAAAGGCGCACCTCAGAGCTGGGCGCCTGTTTTTCACGCCGAAAACAGCGCCGGAAAAAAAGTGCGGTGTTCTCGAGCTCCTTGGAGCTCGATGTCTGCTTGGCGCGGCGCACAGGGGGCGGAGCCTACCACTCGCGCCGATTTTGTAAGTAGGAGGGGGCGGGTACACTTGAAATGAGGCTTCTTGGTGCCGGCAACCCTGCGCGTGCGCGTTGGAGCGTTCGCGCATGCGCAGTCTGAAGTAAACATTGGCACTCGGCCATTTTTAAAAGTACTGCAGAAAAAGTGAAGATTTGTTTCTTGGACCCCTGCAAAGGCTTGTATTTTAATTTTCTTGATATTTCTGCGTGTGAGGGAGTGCTTTTAGCAGCACTGCTGAATAAATCACCTACTGAAATCAGTGAGTTCAGCTTTTCACTGCTAAACTTGCAGAACCGGTGCCTGCAAATTAAGGACTGTGTGTTTGGAGAAATGAAAGTACCAATTCAACTTTGCAATGGATCAACGTCCACCAAGAACAAAGAATTTCTTGCATGAGGAAGCAAACCATTGCATAATATGTGGTGTTGACAATGCAGCACCCATTCTGCAAATTTAAATATAAAGATGTCGATGTGGCTGCCTCTCCCTGTCCAAATGGCCTCAGTCAGTCCCCCTCACAGCTCGAATGCTGCTGCTGTTCTTTCTTCGGCTCCTGGCCAGCCACTGACGCCGCTGCAATCCCATGGCCGAATGGCCTCAAGTCCGTCCGGGTGCTGCATCTTCGCGGGGAATGAAGGCCTGCCTCAAGCACTGCAGCTCAGCTCGAAGGCTGCTTGCTGCTTGCCGCTGGCGTCGAGACGAGACACTGACACCACACCCCTACCTGTCTCCAACATGAAAGCCCTGCCTCAAGCACTGCAGCTCAGCTCGAAGGCTGCTTGCTGCCTGCCATCGAGACACTGACGCCACACCGCTGCCTGAAAGGCCTGCCTGAAGCACTTTCACACAGGTAGGAACATGGTTTATTTAATCTTTTCTTTGCTTATAAATTTTTATTCAGGTTGGATTTATTTGTATAATATTTGTATAAGTATAACTAAGGATTGATTGTAGAATTTAATGACTTCCCATCCCCCCCCTCCCCCCCCACCTCATTCCCTAGGCCTAATTTGTAACCTGCGCCTGATTTTTTAAAGTGTAGACAAGGTTTTTTCAAGCGTACAAAAATCTTCACTTACTCCATTCTAAGTTAGTTTGGAGTACATTTTCACTCACGAAACTTTGAAATCAGGCGTCAGTGGCCGGACACGCCCCTTTTGAAAAAATAATTCAGTTCCAAAGTGAAACTGTTCTATCTGACTAGAACTGGAGGAAACTAAATGTGGAGAATTCCGATTTCTAAGATACTCCGTTCTACACCAGTTGCTCCTAAAAATCAGGAGCAAATCATGTGGAAATTTGGGGCCTACATCAGCAATACAATTACACTGACTGGTCCACATCATATGGACAGTGGTTAATGGCTCAGAATAGCAGCACTCAGCACTCAAAAATGTGGATTTTCCTTGAAATTGTATTGTGTAATATCCCAACGCAAGCATCCCCTCAACCCAATAATTAATATATAACAGCAGACATTTATCTGGGAATGACTGCTTAGATGTCAAGTGGAAATTTCTGCATCAACTTCAATTCCCACTCTGACAAAGCGCAGCCTTGAAGGCCATCAACAGGCCAATTCAAATTAAGTATTGTGATGTGAGAACTGGAGACTTGTATTCAGACCTAGCCCTGAGGATTTTTCAAAAGCTCTGAAATTGCTTTATTATTCCCTAGTATACTTTTGAAATGATTTAATCTATGACATGATCCAACAACGTGTCTGGCACCACTGTAACATAGTGGCCTGATCTAGAATCACTTTGCAGGATTATATTTCTGATTTCCTTAACTCTTTTAGAGGCAGCTGATCGTTGGGATTCAAAAGAAACATAGGGATAAAACTAGACTTAGTAATGTGAGAACACAGGAGTAGGCCATTTAGCCCGTTGACCCTGTTCTATCAGACCATGGCCGATCTGGACCTCAACTCTATTCGCCTTTTCTCCATATTCCTTGATGTCTTCAACCAAACAAAAATCTATCTAATTTGGTTGGATGCATGTGTAGCAATGCCGATTACAAAATTGTGACATGTTGGAAATAATTTAATGCACAGAACCTATTTAACCCCAACATTTTGGATCCATCAGATATTATAGATGCCAAGGAAAATAACAGTCACTGTATTTCCTGTAATTTGGTATCCTTGGTGCTCCAAGCATTGTCACCTTAATACTAGTACTTTGGCTGTTGAGAACTTGATGCAATTAAGCATTCCCTTTAATCTTGAAAATATTTCCTTCTCAATGGTAAGCACAGGGGATGGAGGCCATTTGACCCATCCAGTTATTCCTTCCCCAGAAACCCACAATCTCAAATAAACTATTAAAAAACGAACGATAGAATCCTAGGATCGTAGGGGCCGAAATTACCCTATTGTGCACCTCCCGTTAGCGCCTCTGGGGATGCTAACAGGGCACGAAGGTCTTTCCGCTCAGGGAGGATGTGACTGGCTCCCACAAAATTGCGCGGGAGTTAGCGGAAGCGCGAATTACATCATCACCGAGCGCGATGACCCTTTTTTGCCCCAGGCTTGGCCTTCATTGCCAAATCAACCCCACTCCTCTGGTACATTCTATTCCTTACCTTCTTCTATCCCTCATGCCTTCCTGCCTCAAGCCTCATCCTCTCTAACTCCCGCTTTTATCGACACCAACACCTTGGCTCCCCGTGCTTGCAAACATCGCACCACCACACTTACGCCGAGAATATGCAGTCTCCAGAGAATATAACTGCTACATCAGCAAAGACATGCTGATCCAGGCTGACTTGAACAACCTACCACCAACCCGCCTCAAATCTAGAATGCCATTTTGGACCATCGCTGAAGCCCTTCCGCAATCTCCCCTCAGCCTTGATGACTGATGGCAAAATGCTTGGAAGAACTGTGACATATGGAATAGATTCCTTACAGAGGACCCCACAGTACAATCTGTAGGATCAAACCTTCCTCTCAAACAGTGGACAACTATCAGAACTGGTCATGGTAGATGCTGCGACCTTCTCCATAGATAGAAGATTAAAACATCCCCATCATGCGACTGTGGAGCTCCTAATCAGACCCTGGAGCATATCATTGAGCACTGCCCTCAGAGGAAATTTGTAGGCAGCTTACAAGATATCCACGCTGTTACACCGGAAGCTTTGGCCTGGATATCCAACTTAGATATTGACATTTGATTTGCTTTGCCACTACCATACAAAAGAAGAAAGCTCCCATGGCTCTTATTTGCCCAAGGTCTCAACCTTCAACAAGGCTTTCTTTGATTTCTTCTTTGATCCGTTTCCATCCACAACCTTTTATCCTCCTCAAATCCTACCATTCTTACCCATGAAAATGTTTTCCCAGCCCCCTTATAGGCTTAGTTTCAAATTCCTGACTCCATCGCCTTTTGCTTTCTACTGTTCTTGACTTTCTTAAATATTTCTTTGCCTTTGTCTGCGGTGCTCTTGTTCACAGCAAATCAACCAATCTTCTACCCCTGTAATTCTACCATGGAACAACCCACACCTCTGCTCTCTCAAGTCAGAGGGGTACAAAGTTGAATGTACCTGGTACATAACTAGCCAAATCATTCATCGGCAGATCTAATTCGCAAATGTGAAGCTATGCTATGCTTTGCCTACCTCAGCCAAAACCACTTACTGCTCTGGAATTATCCTGGAGGGCTAGAAATTGACCAAATAGCGCTAGCACCGTTTTTTTGGCGCTAATCACGGTTAACATCTTTTTTTTGGCACCGAAATAGTGTCAAAAAATAAACACGCAAAATTGGCAAAATGCTTTCTGGCGATCACTATAGCAGTAAAATTTGCGCTGTTTTCAAAAACTTTTTTTGCGTAAAACTCAATTTTTCGGTGGTAAAAATAACGCCCGTTCTGCGCATGCGCAAAAAAAATGTTAGTTTTTCATCTGTTTTTTTCTTCCAATCCTTCTGACACCTTCCAGGTCATGTGCAGGGTGTGAGAGGGATTTAAACATCAGCAGAGTTCAGCACAGTTCATCACACTTCATCAAAAATTAAAAATGCAGGGTGATTCAGCAAGGAAGAGGGCCAGGAAATTCACTCAAGATGCAATTGAGGCACTCATCATTGCTGTAGAAAGCAGATGGGGGGAGATCTCGAGGAAGGGTCGTGGAAAGCTACACCCATCTGCTATAAAACGTGGGTAGAAAAGTGTGGCTGAGCAGGTTTCCTCAATGAACTCTATCCAGAGGGACCATGTCCCGTGCAGGAAGAGGTGGAATGACCATTGCAGGGTCGTCAGAGTAAGTAATGTTTTTATTTATGCACTCCAATTACTTAAATTGTAAATATGACACATGATGGTATCGCTAGGCTTTAGTGCTGAACCTCATTTGCCATGAATGATCGTCATACATTATAAAGACTGCTTTTTGACATCTTAAACGTTGTTTCTGCACTTCGATGTTTTCCTGATGAACCATGTGCAACTACCAGTGTCATTAAACAGAGCACTGTATTAAATGCACACAGTATGGTATAAGTGCTTTGATGACTATCTGTGTGTGCCACAACAGCAGAAGGGCCCTCTGTTAAGAATTTGTATTGTCATCTTTGCAGGGAAGGTTGTCCCACAATCACCGAGAGCAGCTGAAAGCAGGTGGTGGTCCGGCAAGACTGTTTCCACTCACCCACCTTGAAAGTCACGTGGCAGGTCTGATGGGTGCCTCACAGAGATCGACTACCCGTGGGGTACTGACTCCACGTTGGAGAGTGAGGGTAAGTCCTGCAAAATCCACAGTCTGGATTGGCTCAATGTTATGTAGTGTCTATAGGCTAGGCTTCGATTTATGTGATGTACTGATCTGCGGGCTAGGGTTCAATTAATGCAATGTACTGTCAGTCGTTGACATGTAATGCAGCAGTGGTGGTCCTTCAAATGAGCCTGCACTATGTGAGCTCACTGGTGTCACCCTGTCCCCTCCTCTGCTGCTAACTAGTCGCCTGTTGTTTTCTATTTTACAGATGTGGATTCCGAGTCATCAAATGCAGCAGAGGAAGCCCCCAGCTCGACAGATGCCATGGTCAAGGTCACTGACCTCAGCCCTGCAGAAGAACCTCCACAGGAGGAGGCGCAGGAGGAGGAACAAAGTGATTTGGGGTGGGGGGGGGTGGGGGTGAGCCCATGCAGGCACTAACCACTCCAGCTGCAGCCACCAGTTCATCGGATGAGGACACCACATTCCCCGGTTATCCAGCATCCGGGGCCCCGGGTCACAATGAGTTACAGCAAAGCAAATCCAGGGCAGAAGCCCATCTGCCGTCTGTGCGAAGGCTGAGTTGGCAAAGCCACTCTGCCGAAAGGCAGGCAGATAAGCCAATGGAGTTGGTGGGACCGTCTGGGGAGAGCATCCAGCTCAGCCGACAGCTCCTCGAGGTCATGGGTGGGATCTCGGGAAACATTGCAGCACTATCTGTGGACATAAGGGAGGGTTTTTCACAGCTTGTAGTTGCAACGTGGGAGAACACCGAGGCTGTCAATGCCCAGCGACAATTGACGGTCTCGACTCATGGCACTCCAGTCCCCAGAGTCATGACACCCAGACCGAGAGCACGAGTGAGTGGAAGGCTGAGCAACAGCCTTGTCACTCAGAAGCCGGGCCTTCCACAGCCCAGCTTCTCCAAGGGGTCCAATGGCATCTCCTACGTCTCTCCCCCAACAACAGTAGTGCCCTGTCTGCGCTGCTAGTAAACGTCTTGGGACCACTGGGGGTTGGGGTAGGGGCAAGGGCAACAATCAACGGGGACAAGGGCATTCAACTTAGGGAGGTAAAGGTGGCTGCAGCTGAAGGATGTTTGATGCAGGGGGGTTGTTCTTTTGTTGTTCTTTTGTTGTTGTTGTTTTGTTGTTATTTAAGTAATGTTTACATTTCAAAAGTTTTAACATTCAAAAATGTTATTGAAGTAACTAAATTAACGTTTACAAAGTTTCATTAATGTACAACTGTACAAATGTTTAAAACATTTAAATGTCTTTTTTCACCTAAAGCAAACTTGTGCAGTTTCTCATTTGCAGATTAACAGGGGGAAATAGTCAACATGGCGGGATAGAGTGGGCAGTCGATGATGAAACGTGCCGTTCAGCCTTCATGCAAAGTGTTGAATTATCAGCTGCTGACGTAAGGCTTTTGCAGTGGGGGAAGCTCCACGAGGCCTGTCATCGTGGGGGTGGTGGTGGCATGGGTTCCTCCCCCTCGTCCTCCTTCTCCTCCTCCTCCTCCTCCCCCCTCTCTCCTGAGGTAGTTCTGCAATCCCGAGTGGCCAATCCTGTCCCCTCATGATGGCTAAGTTGTGTAGCATGCAGCACACCACAATGAACTCAGAGACCCACTGAGGGGAGTATTGTAGGCAGCCTCCAGAGTGGTCCAGGCATTGGAAGCATTGCTTCAGCACTCCAATTGTCTTTTCGATGATGTTGTGTGTGGCTATATGGCAGATATTGTAGTGATGCTCGCTTTCTGTCTGAGGGTTGTGGAGGGGGGTCATGAGTGAGGTGCGAGGCCGTAACCTTTGTCCCCGAGCATCCAGCTCTGGTCTTCTGGCTGTTGCTCAAACAGCTCTCATGCAAGATGAAAGCATCATGGATCCTCCCTGGAAATTGTGCATTTACTGCCATGATGTGCTGAGTATGGTCACACACTATCTGCACATTCAGCGAGTGGAATTCCTTTTGGTTAAACCTCTGGATCCTCAAAGGTGCTCGCAGGGCGATGTGCGTACAGTCAATGGCAGCCTGTACCTTGGGGAAGCCAGCAATTCGTACAAAGCCAAGAGCCCTCTCATTCTGTGCCTCCCTGGTCACTGGTAAGTTTATGAAATCCTTCCTACATGCAAACAGTGCAGCAGTCACCTGGCGAGTGCAGCGATGTGTAGCGAACTGCGAGATGGAGCATATGTCCCCTGCTGATGCGTGAAAGGAGCCAGAGGAATAGAAGGCAAGTGCCGCAGTCACCTTCACCTCGACGGGCAGTGCAGTCTTCCTCACGCTTGTAGGCTGCATGTCTGCCTTTGTGAGCTGACATATCTCTGTGCCCACCTCTTTTCGAAAGCACAGCCTTCTAATGCTCTGTGCCTCAGACAGGTGCAGGTATGAGCGCTGTTCCCTGAAAACTCGTGGGGAGTAAGGCCACCTCCTCATAAGTCTGTGAGCTCTTTGATTGCGCTGATAATACTGTTCAATAAGCCTTCTTCCAGGTCTCTGCTCCATAGAAAAAGCAGCCAGCAATAATGGCAGAGATAGTATAGGCCCCATTTTTTTAAATGTCCTTAAACGTTCTTAAAAACAAAGTATAAACTCACAAAACACTCAAAGTGTAAAATGCAGTCTTCCCTCCAAATGAGTTCATTCACTGAACTGCAGCTCCGTTTTTCAAGATGGCACCGTTAGTGCCGGTTTTGTCGTGAATCTGACTTGGTAAGACCTGCATTTTTTGGGCGTTATTTAAAAATGACAGTATTGGGCAATTTTTCAAAAACGGCGGTATCGGAGTATTTGATGCCGAGTCACGTCAAAAAAATGGTCAAAAAAAAGGCGGATGGTATTTTTTACCGCCGGCAGTAAACCACTGGGCAATATTGGAAAATGACAGAGAAATCTTTTAGCGCCAAAAAAAACACACTTTTACCGTGTAAAAATGGCGGTAAAACGGGCGCAATGCTGATCAATTTTCTAGCCCTAGGCTTCTTTATATTTTCATAACCAACCACTTCCTTAAACCTTTGTTCACTACCCCCTCCATCCTCACTTCAAACACCAAGTGCAAAGAGCACATGGATTTCTTCACCTCTGAAATTAGGGCCATCCAGTCATCTCCTCTATGCCCTCCCCTCACTCTTAACCACGTCGCCATTTTCCCCCAGTATTCTAACCACTCCAACCCAAACTCCCATCTTTCAGTAGTCTGACTCATACAGTGAGAGTCAGAGTAATACAGTGAGAGCCAGAGTAATACAGTGAGAGCCAGAGTGAGAGTCAGAGTAATACAGTGAGAGCCAGAGTGAGAGTCAGAGTAATAGTGAGAGCCAGAGTGAGAGTCAGAGTAATACAGTGAGAGCCAGAGTGAGAGTCAGAGTAATAGTGAGAGCCAGAGTGAGAGTCAGAGTAATAGTGAGAGCCAGAGTGAGAGTCAGAGTAATACAGTGAGAGCCAGAGTGAGAGTCAGAGAAATACAGTGAGAGCCAGAGTGAGAGTCAGAATAATAGTGAGAGCCAGAGTGAGAGTCAGAGTAATTCAGTGAGAGCCAGAGTGAGAGTCAGAAGTGATTGTAAGAGCCAGAAGAGACATACTAGGGCCAGAAGCGATAGAGCAAGAGCCAGAAAAATGAGAACAGAGAATAGAAGAAATACAGCAGGACCAGAAAAGATACAATGGGTGCCAGATGAGCCATGGCGGGAGGCAGGGGTGGTGCAGTGAGACAGAGCAGAAGCAAAGCTGTCATTGTAAAGTCACTGGCTTTCACCCATCAACCCAATTTTATTGAATGCAGCAGTGTAGGAATTTTCTTCAGCTCAGTTAAGTTGGCCAATTGCAGCGGAAACGTTCTCTGATCTTTGAAAGTTGCTAACCAGCTGCAGAGAATGCCCGATAGGATGTGGCATTCATGTTGCACAAGTGAGGCAGCTCTTTCCTGGGAACCTGAATTGTAAGGTCTGGAAATGTACAGAGCCTCTGATATGAGGATTGAAGAACAGCTCTGTGGAGCTCCGACAGTAAACACTGTCAGCATTGAATCTTAAAACTCTCGCTAGGGAGTCTCAACACTCCTATTCTGCTGCCAAACACGAAGAAGGAATGCCCAAGATGCCAAGAGCTAATAAGGCAATGACTCTAGCAGTCATTTTAAACAGAACAGGTGATTTTTTTTTGGGGGGTGGCAAATTCACGTTGTTGTTTTGGAAATTTGCAAAAAAAAACAGTGAATTTGCAAGAAGATAGCCATTCTTAAATGCTCTTAAGTGACCCCATGCATACAAAGATTACAATGCAGCTTTGGCTTTTATACCTTCACTTTGGTTAACTGAATGAGGTGTAACATGTAGCAAAAAAATCGCTGTGTAAACAGGTGAGCAAGATGGGAAGTAACCGTCCCTTGGCAGCACTCACACTCAACTAACTAGCAAGGCAAGTTCATTCATTTTAGTGTATATTTTACTTAACTCATTCATATCCTTGAAAAAAAAAATAACATTATAACTTCAAAATCCATATATATCCATCTTTTCCATATTACTCATGACTGACCCTGTCAGATGCAACTTCGTTCATTTCAATTTGCGAGCTGCTAGCGTGAGTCAAGTTGAAGCTGCCAGTGCATATAGGATTGGGTGATGGTTGCCAGCAAAAATCAGGTCAAGTTGGAGCTGACAGTAGGAGTTCTGTAAATCCTGGGTACAAGACTCACGCCGAGTCAGGGTTGCCAGTGTGAGTCAACTCAGGTCAGATCAAAGCTGCTCGCAGGAATCCGGTCAGGTCAGGTCCTGACTGTGAACCGAAGATGGGTTAACTCTTTTTATAAAATGCCAATTAGGACGACGTGTCATTAAAAGAAAACTACAAAAGTTAGCAAAAATGCCCCTTTTTTAAAGGGCCGCAAACAATAAACTGTAAATTATAAATAAAAACAAAAGGAATCTTCTCAAATTAAATCAAAATGTTGTTGCCATGTCGACGATGCAATCCAGTCCCACCGGTCGCGGAAGGCCTCAAGTGTAACCGGCGGACACCGCATGCTCCCTCTCCAGAGACACCCGGGTGCGGACATAAAGAAAGAAAAGAAAGACTTGGATTTATATAGCGCCTTTCACGACCTCGGACATCTCAAAGCGCTTTACAGCCAATGAAGTACTTTTGGGAGGGTTGCCACTGTTGTAATGTGGGAAGGGAGGCAGGCAGTCAGGCTGACCCTCGACTGCACGCAGCCTGGACCTGTGAATGGCCATCTTGGTCAGGCCCAGGAGTAGGATTTCTAATATTTATAATTTATAATGTTTGGGCACATTGATTCATTGAGGAAAATCTCGTGCCCACTTGAAATGAGGAAAGAGGACATGTTCACCTCAGCTACCTGGCGGGACACTGATGGTATTGGTTAGGTCGCATGTTTTATATCCGCCCGACTCTACTCCCTATTGATGGGGGGATAAAACGAGCAGACAACCTGATTCTGTCAGCTTGCCGCCGGGTAGCCTGGGTTAAAATGACCCCAATAACTTTTAACTAAATTCTCTATCCTGTTCTTCCCCCAAAAATCTAAAGCTATGTTGTATTAAAGTTACTCATTCGCCATCCCTTTGAAGTCTAACATGCTAAACCTTTGTGTGGAGGCAAAGTTGTCCAGGTTATGTGAGTCATGTGAAAACTCTGGGAAGATAGCGACCATATTGGAGGTCAATCTCTTGCAGATTCATGGGCTAGAAGTGCTTTCTATTTTAGAAGACCTCATTGTGTGCAGGTGGTCCAAGAACTCACATGTGCACAGTTGATTAGCCCCAGGACATTAACAAATTCTTTTCATGCTTGACTTGATGCTGCTGTGCAATTCTCAGAAAACAGATAGAACAATTTCTGTCAAATAATACAGCCAGTCCTTGTGCCGCACACTGAGATGTAAATGGCTAACTTATCCCTTCTATGTTTGGGGCTAGGAAATATTGAAGCAATAGCCTCAGTGGGAAAATGACTTGAACCAATATTGGCATTGCACAACTTCAGGCAATGCTGTTCTGAAGATCATTGTTTAATACATTACAGAGAGACAGTACTGTCTGCTTACTTATCCATTACCTCTGTATTAGTTGCGTTGACTCATTTTGAGCAGCCTTTTCCTAGAAAATTGATTTTTCCTAGTATGACAACATAAAAGGACCCAATGTTCCCTCTAATTTTTCGGGGGGTGCATGGCCTCTTTAACTGGCAGGACCTCCAGACCGCTGCACAGCCGTGAGGTAGCATAATGGTTACCTAAACAATAACAAACACCGTATTTCAAAGTAATTCATTGTAGGTCTACCACTTTAAGAAGTTTCTGGGAAATGTGATAAGGTAATATATAACTGCAAGTTTTTCCTTCTTGTGGTATTTATATAAGTTGACATAGATTACTCTCTTACAAAAGCTCCTGTAATTCTATTATCAATAAAACGGTTTAAGGATTAGACCCCACATAACTGGCACATCCACTTTAATGTTTAAATGAGGGGATGCAAAAGAATCTCAGAAACTGGATGATGTTTCTGCTATGCTAAAGTTTACAAATAACCCAAATGTGCAAATGTTCTTCAAATCAAATTTGTCAGAAAATTGGTGAAAAACATAATTTTACTGATTCACAACATTTTAGTGAAATGGCTGACTTTTAAAAGGGGGAAAAGTGATAGGTTATATACATGCTCATGAAAGTAAAGTTTGAACTCAAAGACAAACACAAATTAACCTAAAGAACATAAAGAACATAAAGAAACCTGTATAAAACAAAACAGGGGGTGAAATAGTTGCTTTTTATAGCCCCGTTAGTGCCTCTGGGGGCGGGGGGGCGGGGGTGCTAACGGGGCGCAATGGCATTTTGCCCAGGGGAGGGGGGCACTGCCACCTCCCCGGGAAATTGACCCGGATGTTTGGGGGAGTCCCTTGCTGGCGAAACTGGCGGCCATCCACTGCTGGGGCACCCCTTAAAGGGGAGGCCTTTAGCGCCCCGGGCCGTCATATTTATTTGGCGGGCCGACTCATGGGTTGGCCCGACAATGGCGGCCCTCGGGTCGACTGAGCCGCCATCGTGCAGTCCGGCACTCTGTTTTGGGTGCCGAGCTGCTGGCCCGGTCGATCGTGTCCCTGGTGGCCCAGTGGCGGTCCACAAAAGAGCCTGCAGAGTGAGCAGTGGCCCACCCCTTTAATTGAAGGGGAGGGCCACTTCCTTGTCTCTCTCTTATTTCTCATCTACCTGCTACCCCTTGGTGACATCATCCAAAAACTCAATGTCAGGTTCCACATTTATGCTGACGACACCCAGCTCTACCTCACCACCACCCCTCTCGACCACTCACCTGCATTTACATTTTCAGACTGCTTGTCTGACATCCAGTCCTGGATGAGCAGAAATTTCCTCGAATTAAATATTGGAAAGACCAAAGCCATTGTCTTCAACCCCTGCCACTTACTCCATTCCTCTCCCTGGCCACTGTCTGTGGCTGAACCAGACTATTTATAACCGTGGTTTATATTTGACCTTGAGCTGAGCTTCTGACTCGTTGGGGAAAAAATTTGGGGTGTTTGCACCTCTCGTTGGCGCGCTAACAGGGTGCAAACGACTTTTCGCCTGGGCGCAGTGCCACCACCGACTCCTGGGAAATTCCGCGGGAGTTTAGCGGCGGCAGTAACCAATAGCACCCTGCTCCGCTGTGATGATGATGCAATTTCATCCTCCATGTCCTCTCAGTTGCCAAGACCACCTACCTCCACCTTTGTAACATCATCCATTTCCACTGCGTCTCAGCTCATCTGCTGCTGAAACACTCATTTATACCGCTGTTACCTCCAGAGTCAACTATGCCAAGCTGTCCTGGCCAGCCTCTCACCTTTCACCCTCCATAAACTTGAGCTCATCCAAAACTCTGCTGCCCATAGTCTAACTCGCACCAAGTTCACCCATCACCCCTGTGCTTTCTGACCTATATTGGTTCCCAGCTGGCAATATCTCAAATTTAACATTCGCATCCTTGTTTTCAAATCCCTCCTTGGCCTCGTCCCTCCTTATCTCTGTAACCTCCATCAGCCCCACAACCCTCTGAGATCTCTATGCATCTCCAACTCTGGCCTCTTGCGCATCCCAGATCTTCATCGCTCCATCATTGGCGGCCGTGCCTTCAGTTGTCTTGGATTTCCTCCTCGCTACCTCTCTCTCCTCCTTTATGATGCTCCTTAAAATCGAGCTCTTTGACCAAGCTTTTGCTAACCTGTCCTAATATCGCCTTTTGTGGATCGGTGTCAAATTTTCTTTGATAATCGCTCCCGTGTTGTGCCTTGGAACATTTTGCTAAATTAAAGGCACTATATAAATGCAAGTTGTTGTTTTAAATTACCTCACTTCCTTCTCGATGTCCATCTCTCCTCCTTGTAAAGAGGTCTCACAAATTGACCTACACAAGGCTACACAAACATACGGTTGTGTTGAACAGACTACTATTTAGGATCCTGGTAGAGGATTTGGTAAACTTGGTCTGGTAGCTTCAGACAAATTAGTTTTAGTTTACATTTTACTGTAGCTGAGGGAATACTGGAACGTGTGAGCTGCAAACCACGATCATGCTCCCATTTATTACTGATTGAAACACTTCTAACATTAAATATTATGAATGTATAATTTCACTGCTAAGTGAAATTTGTATGCATTTTACTCCAGAAAATGCTTGCTTTGGCTTACCATGTCCAAATCCCCTTGTGGTTGTGTCTTGTGCCTTTCATAGGGTTCAATTTTAATTGCACATTAGCCAGCTTCCAAGTTAGCCCAACAGGATTGGAGATCGTAGAATCATAGAATCATAGAAATTTACAACACAGAAGGAGGCCATTCTGCCCATTGTGTCTGTGCCAGCCAAAAAAGAGCTATCCAGCCTAAGCCCACTTTCCAGCTCTTGGTCCGTCGCTTTGTAGGTTATGGCACTTCACGTGCACATCCAAGTAATTTTTAGATGGGATGAGAGTTTCTGCCTCTACCACCCTTTCAGGCAGTGAGTTCCAGACCCCCACCACCCCCTGGGTGAAAAAAGTTCTCCTCAACTCTCTAATCCTTCTACCAATTACTTTAAATCTATGCCCCCTGGTCCCAATCTATCTAGGCCCTCATAATTTTATACACCTCAACTAAATCTCACCTCAGCCTCCTCTGCTCCAAAGAAAACAACCACAGCCTATCCAATCTTACCTCATAGCTAGAATTCTCTATTTCTGGCAACATCCTTGTAAATCTCCTCTGTACCCTCTCTAGTGCAATCACATCTTTCCAATAATGTGGTGACCAGAACTGTACACACTACTCTAGCTACGGCCTCACTAGTGTTTTATACAGTTCTAGCATAACATCCCTACTCCTATATTCTATGCCTCGGCTAATAAAGGAAAGTATTCCATATGTCTTCTTAACCACCTTATTTACCTGGCCTGCTACCTTCAGGGATTTGTGGACATGCACTCCAAGATCCCTCTGTTCCTCTATACTTCCCATATCCTACCATTTATTGTATAGTCCCTTGCCTTGTTAGCCCTCCCCAAATGCATTACTTCACACTTCTCCGGATTGAATTCCATTTGCCACTTTCCATTTTCTGCCCACATGGCTAGTTCATTGATATCTTTCTTCTTCACTATCAACCACATGGCCACTTTTTGTATTGTAATTTTGGAGAAACTGTCAAATGGCACAGAGATGTTTTGCTTATTTTCATGTTGTGAACCAATCTCTGATCAGAAATCCTTTCAGACAACCTGTGCTGTATGTGCGATTCCTCTTGTTTCCTGTAGATGGCAGCATCTCCCCAGTATAATGAAGTTTTGCCTGAAATACAAGGGGGAGACAATCTGTGAAGGCTTATCTGATGCATTCAAATTATTTCTACCAACCTGGAACCAACCACCCCATGTTTTGGTTTCTGAGGAAACAAAACATTTTACATTATAGTGTAAAGTCCCACTGTTCAAGATTACTGTTAAGTTGCACCATTGAAGGTAGAAAGAAGGACATACAACTTACATCAATTTATGTTCTGGTACTCCATCTATGAGACCTTGCTGAGACTTGCCTTGCTACATGTGTTACTGTTTAAGATTAACAAGAGTTTCATGGTATGAGAATATGTAAACCTTAATCCAGAACCAACAAAAGTTGTACATATTCCTGGAGGACTCAAAGTTACGGCTCAAGTGATTGTCAAGTAGGAAATTCAAGTAAAGCTAGGCTGAGATGAATGGGACATTATGATACTGATACCTACAGAGAACAAGACCTCAATATTTGATGGTGCTGCTTGCTGGATTGCTGCCTCCCCCACCCCGATCACTGCGCACCCCTCACCTCCAACCCCCCCACCCCGGCCCCCACCCCGATCACTGCCCACCCCTCACCTCCACCCCCCCATCCCGGTCACTGCCCACCCCCCACCCTGATCACTGCCCACCCCTCACCTCCACCCCCCCATCCCGGTCACTGCCCACCCCTCACCCTGATCACTGCCCACCCCTCATCTCCACCCCCCCACCCCGATCACTGCCCACCCCCCACCTCCACCACCAACCCCTCACCTCCACCCCCCTACCCCGGCCCCCCCCAACCCCTCACCTCCACCCCCCCATCTTGGTCACTGCCCACCCCTCACCCCGACCCCCCACCCCGATCACCACCCACCCCTCACTTCCACCCCCCCACCCCAACTCTCCCCACCATTTGGATAGGTCTTGTGGGCGGGGGGGTGGGAGTGGAGTGCAAAGTGGACATGGATGCGCCCGAGCTGGCAGTGGCCGCAGTATCTGTGTGGAGCCAGGAGGAGCACTCCTGCGACCGCTGCACTTGCATTACAGGTTATCGATATGCAGCCTGAAGTTTGTCCCCCTATCCATTCATTTTACACCCGAGAAAGAGGTAAAATGCAGGTATATATCTCCCCTTTAAATTTCAAAATGTCTCCATGCCGCCATAATCTTAGCCCAACACTTAAGGGCAGTACTAAGGGAATGCTGCACTGTCGGAGGTGTCGTCTTTCAGATGAAGCATTAATCCCAGACTCCAACTGCCCTCTTGAGTGGCATTAAAGACCACACAACACGATCTGAAGAAGAGCAGAGGAGTTTTCCTGGTGTTGTGGCCAACGACCAGCACTTCTAAAACAGATTGTATGGCCATTTATCTCATTGCTGTTTGTGGGACCTTGCTGTGCACAAATAGACTGCTGCGTTTCTCTATTATAACAGTGATTACACTTCAAAAAGTACTTCATTGACTGTGACTGTTCTGGTTATATCCCGAGGTCATGAAAGGTGCGATATAATTGCAACTACATTCTTTCTTCTTAAAATTCAGCCGCCCATGTTTGGGTTCATACAGGAAGAATGCCAAATCGTGCAGGGCACCTCCCATCCATGAAACTGTGTCCAAATAAGAATATTGCTTTCAGGAACAGAAGAATACAGAGAAAATAACAAAACAAAACAAAAATAAATAAATATGCAGAAAGCAATTGCTGCAGATGTTGATCACATAATCCACAAAAGTGTGAATGATATGAAAGCTGCAGAGTTCATGAGGCACTCAGCTCAATGGGCTCATTTATTATAACCCAGTTGTTTGGGACACAGGAAAGGACAGTCTAATAAAACAATCACACAAAAACACATGAGCTGTGTGAATTCAGCTATTATGGGACCAGAATCCTGAGCAGATTTGACCACACACACACAAAAGTGATATTTTGGCTTTGTCAGTGAGACACTGCAAACTAGTAAACACCCATCAATCTAAATCTCCCCTCCACCTAAATTGTCGGCTGTCACAGCTCTTAGATGCAGATTAAAAAAACAATTGAAATAGAGAAACACTGAGGGTGATATTGGATAGTGGCAGCCTGCCAGCACCAGCTGGGCACAGGAAGCGAGCCCTGCGGAATGGGTAGGATCAAGGCAGACTCGATATTGGGCCTGGGACCTCATTTGCATTTGATGGGTGGGCCTATGGAAGAAGGCTGATGGGTATGCACAATGAAATGCTTGGTGCATTGGCAGGCCTGCCAAAAAGCCTGAATGCAATGTCACGGAGCATGGAGGAGGCCGGCACCAAACTTGCACATGGCTTTGCAGCAGAGCTTGGAGCCCATCCTTTCCAGCATCGAAGATCAGGTGAGTCAGAGGAGCAACACATGCCGGGAGATCGAGGCCCTGGTAAAAGGGCGCGGGAAGTCTGAGGAGCAACACACGCCGGGAGATGGAGTCCCTGATAAAAGGGCGCGGGGAGTCGGAGGAGCAACACACGCTGGGAAATTGAGGCCGAAAGTGAAACAAAGAAGTAAAAAGAAATCGAAGTGTGATGTCACAGCCAAGTGGATAAGTGATTAGCTGGTTGATTGGTGAGTAGGTTTTTTTTTAAATCTTTTTCTTATCAGTAAGAAAGCTTTGGCATTGTTGCCAAATTAAGTTAATTTAAGGGTTAATTCATAGCAGGAGAGCCCAGACCTATGTCATGCTCCTCCTGTGCTACGTGGGAAATCAGGGACGCTTCCAGTGTCCCTGACTACTATGTGTATCCAGCTGCAGCTCCTGTCAGACCGCATTGCAGTACTGGAGCTGCACATGGATTCACTCTGGAGCATCCGCGATGCTGAGGATGCCGTGAATAGCACGTTTAGTGAGTTGGTCACGCCATACTTAAAGGGTACAAAGGCAGATAGGGAATGGGTGACCATCAGGCAGAGCAGGAGTAGGAAGGTAGTGCAGGGGTCCCCTGCGGTAATCTCCCTCCAAAGCAGATATACCATTTTGGCTACTGTTGGGGGAGATGGCCCATCAGGGGAAGGCAGCTGCAGCCAAGTTCATGGCACCATGGGTGCTCTGCTGCACAGGAGGGCAGGAAAAAGAGTGGGAGAGCTATAGTGGTATGGGATTCTATTGTAAGGAGAATAGATAGGCATTTCTGCAGCTGCAATCGAGACTCCAGAATGGTATGTCACATCCCTGGTGCAAGAGTCAAGGATGTCTCGGAGTGCCTGCAGGCATTCTGGAGGTGGAGGGTGAACAGCCAGTTGTCGTGGTGCATATAGGTACCAACGATATAGGTAAAAAATGGAATGATGTCCTACAAGTTGAATTTAGGGAGCTCGGAGTTAAATTAAAAAGTAGAACCTCAAAGGTAGTAATCTCAGGATTGCTACCAGTGCCACATGCTAGTCAGAGTAGAAATAGCAGGATAGTTAAGATGAATTCGTGGCTTGAGGAATGGTGCAAGAGGGAGGGATTCAAATTCCTGGGCCATTGGAACCGGTTCTGGGGGAGGTGGGACCAGTACAAACTGGACGGCCTGCACCTGGGTAGGACCGGAACCGATGTCCTCGGGGGAGTGTTTGCTAGTGCTGTTGGGGAGGGTTTAAACTAATATGACAGGGGGATGGGAATCTATGCAGGGAGATAGAGGGAAGTAAAATGGGGGCAGAACCAAAAGGTAGAAAGGAGATAAGGAAAAGTGGAGGGCAGAGAAATCAAAGGCAAAAATCAAAAAGCGCCACATTACAACATAATTCTAAAAGGACAAAGAGTGTCAAAAAAAACAAGCCCGAAGGCTCTGTCTCAATGTGAGGAGCATTCATAATGATGTGGATGAATTAACTGCGCAGATTGCTGTTAACGGATATGAAGTAATAGAAACATAGAAACATAGAAAATAGGTGCAGGAGTAGGCCATTCGGCCCTTCTAGCCTGCACCGCCATTCAATGAGTTCATGGCTGAACATGCAACTTCAGTACCCCATTCCTGCTTTCTCACCATACCCCTTGATTCCCCTAGTAGTAAGGACTTCATCTAACTCCTTTTTGAATATATTCAGTGAACTGGCCTCAACAACTTTCTGTGGTAGAGAATTCCACAGGTTCACCACTCTCTGGTGGAAGAAATTCCTCCTCATCTCGGTCCTAAATGGCTTACCCCTTATCCTTAGACTGTGTCCCCTGGTTCTGGACTTCCCCAACATTGGGAACATTCTTCCTGCATCTAACCTGTCTAACCCCATCAGAATTTTAAACGTTTCTATGAGGTCCCCTCTCATTCTTCTGAACTCCAGTGAATACAAGCCCAGTTGATCCAGTCTTTCTTGATAGGTCAGTCCCGCCATCCCGGGAATCAGTCTGGTGAACCTTCGCTGCACTCCCTCAATAGCAAGAATGTCCTTCCTCAGGTTAGGAGACCAAAACTGTACACAATACTCCAGGTGTGGCCTCACCGAGGCCCTGTACAACTGTAGCAACACCTCCCTGCCCCTGTACTCAAATCCCCTCGCTTTGAAGGCCAACATGCCATTTGCTTTCTTAACCGCCTGCTGTACCTGCATGCCAACCTTCAATGACTGATGTACCATGACACCCAGGTCTCTTTGCACCTCCCCTTTTCCTAATCTGTCACCATTCAGATAATAGTCTGTTTCTCTGTTTTTACCACCAAAGTGGATAACCTCACATTTATCCACATTATACTTCATCTGCCATGCATTTGCCCACTCACCTAACCTATCCAAGTCACTCTGCAGCCTCATAGCATCCTCCTCGCAGCTCACACTGCCACCCAACTTAGTGTCATCCGCAAATTTGGAGATACTACATTTAATCCCCTCGTCTAAATCATTAATGTATAGTGTAAACAGCTGGGGCCCCAGCACAGAACCTTGCGGTACCCCACTAGTCACTGCCTGCCATTCTGAAAAGTCCCCATTTACTCCTACTCTTTGCTTCCTGTCTGACAACCAGTTCTCAATCCATGTCAACACACTACCTCCAATCCCATGTGCTTTAACTTTGCACATTAATCTCTTGTGTGGGACCTTGTCGAAAGCCTTCTGAAAGTCCAAATATACCACATCAACTGGTTCTCCCTTGTCCACTCTACTGGAAACATCCTCAAAAAATTCCAGAAGATTTGTCAAGCATGATTTCCCTTTCACAAATCCATGCTGACTTGGACTTATCATATCACCTCTTTCCAAATGCACTGCTATGACATCCTTAATAATTGATTCCATCATTTTACCCACTACCGATGTCAGGCTGACCGGTCTATAATTCCCTGTTTTCTCTCTCCCTCCGTTTTTAAAAAGTGGGGTTACATTGGCTACCCTCCACTCCATAGGAACTGATCCAGAGTCAATGGAATGTTGGAAAATGACTGTCAATGCATCCACTATTTCCAAGGCCACTTCCTTAAGTACTCTGGGATGCAGTCCATCACGCCCTGGGGATTTATCGGCCTTCAATCCCATTAGTTTCCCCAATACAATTTCCCGACTAATAAGGATTTCCCTCAGTTCCTCCTCCTTACTAGACCCTCCGACCCCATTTATATCCGGAAGGTTGTTTGTGTCCTCCTCAGTGAATACCGAACCAAAGTACTTGTTCAATTGGTCCGCCATTTCTTTGTTCCCCATTATGACTTCCCCTGATTCTGACTGCAGGGGACCTACGTTTGTCTTTACTAACCTTTTTCTCTTTACATATCTATAGAAACTTTTGCAATCCGTCTTAATGTTCCCTGCAAGCTTCTTCTCGTACTCCATTTTCCCTGCCCTAATCAAACCTTTGTCCTCCTCTGCTGAGTTCTAAATTTCTCGCAGTCCCCGGGTTCGCTGCTATTTCTGGGCAATTTGTATGCCACTTCCTTGGCTTTAATACTATCCCTGATTTCCCTTGATAGCCACGGTTGAGCCACCTTCCCTTTTTTATTTTTACGCCAGACAGGAATGTACAATTGTTGTAGTTCATCCATGCGGTCTCTAAATGTCTGCCATTGCCCATCCACAGTCAACCCCTTCAGTATCATTCACCAATCTATCCTAGCCAATTCACGCCTCATACCTTCAAAGTTACCCTTCTTTAAGTTCTGGACCATGGTCTCTGAATTAACTGTTTCATTCTCCATCCTAATGCAGAATTCCACCATATTATGGTCACTCTTCCCCAAGGGGCCTCGCATAACGAGATTGCTAATTAATCCTCTCTCATTACACAACACCCAGTCTAAGATGGCCTCCCCCCTAGTTGGTTCCTCGACATATTGGTCTAAAAAACCATCCCTTATGCACTCCAGGAAATCCTCCTCCACCGTATTGCTTCCAGTTTGGTTAATCCAATCGATGTGCATATTAAAGTCACCCATTATAACTGCTGCACCTTTATTGCACGCACCCCTAATTTCATGTTTGATGCCCTCCCCAACATCACTACTACTGTTTGGAGGTCTGTACACAACTCCCACTAACGTTTTTTGCCCTTTGGTATTCTGCAGCTCTACCCATATAGATTCCACATCGTCCAAGCTAATGTCCTTCTGAACTATTGCCTTAATTTCCTCCTTAACAAGCAATGCTACCCCACCTCCTTTTCCTTTTATTCTATCTTTCCTGAATGTTGAATACCCCTGGATGTTGAGTTCCCAGCCCTGATCATCCTGGAGCCAAATCTCCGTAATCCCAATCACATCATATTTGTTAACATCTATTTGCACAGTTAATTCATCCACCTTATTGCGGATACTCCTTGCATTAAGACACAAAGCCTTCAGGCTTGTTTTTTTAACACCCTTTTTCCTTTTAGAATTTTGCTGTACAGTGGCCCTTTTTGTTCTTTGCCTTGGGTTTCTCTGCCCTCCACTTTTCCTCATCTCCTTTCTGTCTTTTGCTTTTGCCTCCTTTTTGTTTCCCTCTGTCTCCCTATTGGGATTACGGAGACATGGCTCCAGGGTGACCAAGGCTGGGAACTCAACATCCAGGGGTATTAAATATTCAGGAAGGATAGACAGAAAGGAAAAGGAGGCGGGGTAGCGTTGCTGGTTAAAGAGGAGATTAATGCAATAGTAAGGAAGGACATTAGCTTGGATGATGTGGAATCTGTGTGGATAGAGCTGCGGAATACCAAAGGGCAGAAAACGCTAGTAGGAGTTGTGTACAGACCTCCAAACAGTAGTAGTGAGGTTGAGGGTGGCATCAAACAGGAAATTAGGGATACGTAGAATAAGAATACAGTAGTTATCATGGATGACTTTAATCTACATATAGATGGGGCTAACCAAACTGATAGCAATACTGTGGAGGAGGATTTTCTGGAGTGTATAAGGGATGGTTTTCTAGACCAATATGTCGAGGAACCAACTCGAGAGCTGGCCATCCTAGACTGGGTGTTATGTAATGAGAGAAGATTAATTAGCAATCTTGTTATGCGAGGCACCTTGGGGAAGAGTGAGCATAATATGGTAGAATTCTTCATTAAGATGGAGAGTGACACAGTTAATTCAGAGACTAGGGTCCTGGACTTAAAGAAAGATAACTTCGATGGTATGAGACGTGAATTGGCTAAGATAGACTGGCGAATGATACTTAAAGGGTTGACGGTGGATAGGCAATGGCAGACATTTAAAGATCACATGGATGAACTTCAACAATTGTACATCCCTGTCTGGTGTAAAAATTAAATGGGGAAGGTGGCTCAACTGTGGCTAACAAGAGAAATTAGGGATTGTGTTAAATCCAAGGAAGAGGCATCTAAATTGTCCAGAAAAAGCAGCAAATCTGAGATCTAGGAGAAATTTAGAATTCAGCAGAGGAGGATAAAGGGTTTAATTAGGAGGGGGAAAATAAAGTATGAGAGTAAGCTTGCAGGGTAGATAAAAACTGACTGCAAAAGCTTCTACAGATATGTGAAGAGAAAAAGATTAGTGAAGACAAATGTAGGTCCCTTGCAGTCAGAATCAGGTGAATTTATAATGAGGAACAAATACTTTGGTTCTGTCTTCATTCAGGAAGACACAAATAACCTTCCGGAAATACTAGGGGACTGAGGGTCTAGCGAGAAGGAGGAGCTGAAGGAAATCCTTATTAGTCAGGAAATTGTGTCAGGGAAATTGATGGGATTGAAGGCCAATAAATCCCCAGGCCTGATAGTCTACATCCCAGAGTACTTAAGGAAGTGGCTCTACAAATAGTGGATGCATTTGTGGTCATTTTCCAACATTCTATAGACTCTGGATCAGTTCCTATGGACTGGAGCATAGCTAATGTAACCCCACTTTTTTAAAAAGGAGGGAGAGAGAAAACAGGGAATTACAGATCGGTTAGCCTGACATCAGTAGTGGGGAAAATGTTGGAATCAATTATTAAAGATGTAATAGCAGCGCATTTGGAAAGCAGTGACAGGATCGGTCCAAGTCAGCATGGATATATGAAAGGGAAATCATGCTTGACAAATCTTCTAGAATTTTTTGAGGATGTAACTAGTGGAGTGGACAAGGGAGAACCAGTGGATGTGGTGTATTTGCACTTTCAAAAGGCTTTTGACAAGGTCCCACACAAGAGATTAGTGTGTAAAATTAACGCACATGGTATTGGGGGTAATGTATTGACGTGGATAGAGAACTGGTTGGCAGACAGGAAGGAAAGAGTAGGAATAAATGGGTCCTTTTCAGAATGGCAGGCAGTGACTAGTGGGGTAGCGCAAGGTTCAGTGCTAGGACCCCACCTATTTGCAATATACATTAATGATTTAGACAAAGTAATTGAATGTAATATCTCCAAGTTTACAGATGACACTAAGCTGGGTGGCAGTGTGAGCTGTGAGGAGGATGCTAAGAGGCTGCAGGGTGACTTGGACAGGTTAGGTGAGTGGGCAAATGCATGGCAGATACAGTATAATGTAGATAAATGTGAGGTTATCCACTTTGGTGGCAAAAACAGGAAGGTAGAATATTATCTGAATGGTGACAGATTAGGAAAAGGGAAGGTGCAACGAGACCTGGGTGTCATGGTACATCAGTCATTGAAAGTTGGCATGCAGGTATAGTCGGCGGTGAAGAAGGCAAATAGAATGTTGGCCTTGATAGCGAGGGGATTTGCGTATAGGAGCAGGGAGGTCTTACTGCAGTTGTACAGGGCCTTGGTGAGGCCACACCTTGAATATTGTGTACAGTTTTGGTCTCCTAATCTGAGGAAAGACATTCTTGCTATTGAGGGAGTGCAGCAAAGGTTCACTAGACTGACTCCCGGGATGGCAGGACTGACATATGAAGAAAGACTTGATCAACTAGGCTTATATTCATTGGAATTTAGAAGAATGAGAGGGGATCTCATTGAAACATATAACATTCTGACGGGATTGGACAGGTTAGATGCAGGAAGAATGTTCCTGATGTTCGGGAAGTCTAGAACCAGGAGTCACAGTCTAAGGATAAGGGCTAAGCCATTTAGGACCGAGATGAGGAGAAACTTCTTCACTCAGAGAATTGTGAACCTGTGGAATTCTCTACCACAGAAAGTTGTTGTGGCCAGTTCGTTAGATATATTCAAAAGGGAATTAGATGTAGCCGTTATGGTTAAAGGAATCAAAGGGTATGGAGAGAATGTATGAAAGGGGCACTGAAGTTGCATGATCAGCCATGATCATATTGAATGGTGGTGCAGGCTCGAAGGGCCGAATGGCTATTTCAGCATCTATTTTCTATGTTTCTATGTTTCTATCCATTAATGCACTGGTGTCCTACTTCTGATGGCTGAAGTCTCAGCTTTCATTGCAGCACAAGCAGAAGCCACTCGATGTCTGATTGCTACAATGGAAGCTCAGACAGAAGTCATGCAAGCTCTGCTTGCTGCCACTGAAGCACAGACTTATGCCATCATGGCTGGGATTATCAGTGTTGAAAGGAGCTTGCAGGGTGTCACAACAGTCCAGCAGTCTGTACTCCATCAGATTACTAGGATTACCGAGGGGCCGTCCCAGGGGTGGCAATGGATCGTGGAGGACGACCCTCTCTCAGGATGACAGCATTCATCCTCCTACTGCTGCCACTGTGCCAGTGCCATTGCTGTTGCCTGTCAGCCAGCCAGCCCAGACTACTGCCGCCCATGCCGAGGTGATGCAGTCCAAAGGTTTGGTTGCTAGGCCCAGAGCTCCTCGAGGTCATCCTGCAAAGCTCTGTGTGCTTTGAAGAGGGCGTACAATCAAGTACCAACAGATCCATTACAGACCCAATCCACATCTGGACCGGGGTCAAGCAGGGCTTCGTCATCGCCCCAATCCTCTTCTCAATCTTCCTCGCTGCCATACTCCATCTCACAGTCAACAAGCTCCCCGCTGGAGTGGAACTAAACCACAAAACCATTGGGAACCTGTTCAACCTTCGCCGTCTCCAGGCGAGGTCCAAGACCACCCCAACCTCTGTCGTCGAGCTACAGTACGCGGACGACACCTGCATCTGTGCACATTCAGAGGCTGAACTTCAGGACATAGTCGATGTATTTACTGAGGCGTACGAAAGCATGGGCCTTACATTAAACATCAGCAAGACAAAGGTCCTCCACCAGCCTGTCCTCGTTGCATAGCACTGCCCCCCAGTCATCAAGATCCATGATGCGGCCCTGGACAATGTGGACCACTTCCCTTATCTCGGGAGCTTCCTATCAACAAGAGCAGGCATTGACAACGAGATCCAACACTGCCTCCAGTGCACCAGTGCAGTCTTCGGCCGCCTGAGGAAAAGAATGTTTGAAGACCAGGCCCTCAAAACTGTCACCAAGCTCATGGCATACAGGGCCGTAGTAATACCCGCCCTCCCGTATGGCTCAGAGAATGGACCATGTACAGTAGACACCTCAAGTCGATGGAGAAATACCACCAACGATGTCTCCGCAAGATCCTAGAAATCCCCTGGGAGGACAGATGCACCAATGTTAGCGTCCTTAACCAGGCCAACATCCCCAGCATTGAAGCATTGACCACACTTGATCAGCTCCGCTGGGCAGGCCACATAGTTCACATGCCAGACACGAGACTCCCAAAGCAAGCACTCTACTCAGAACTCCTTCACGGCAAACATGCCAAAGGTGGGCAGAGGAAATGTTACAAGGACACCCTCAAAGCCTCCCTGATAAAGTGCGACATCCCCACTGACACCTGGGAGTCCCTAGCCAAAGACCGTCCTAAATGGAGGAAGTGCATACGGGAGGGCGCTGAGCTCCTTGAGTCTCGTCACTGAGAGCATGCAGAAATCAAGTGCAGGCAGCGGAAGGAGCGTGTGGCAAACCAGGGTCCCTGCCCACTCGTCCCTTCAACCATTGTCTGTCCCACCTGTGACAGAGACTGTGGTTCTCGTATTGGACTGTACAGCCATCTAAGAACTCATGCTAAGAGTGGAAGCAAGCCTTCCTCAATCCCGAGGGACTGCGTATGATGATGACAATTAAGCGGCGATTTCCAAAATAACAGATTGTGCGTCAAATCAGCATTGCATGCTGATTGACGTCACGATCTGTCTCATAAGAATTCTTCTGGCAAACACTGACAATGGCCATGCCACTGACCTGCCCAAAATGGCGGCCGCTGCGTTCCATGCCAGAATTGCTGAAAGTGAGGTGGCTGCCATTTTTTGCCCAAACTGGTCTTAACAACCAGCACTAAGGTGCCGAATTTCACGGCCTAAATCTTTTCTGTGTTGTTACTGGAGTAAATGATATTAGTACAAAGGCTACAGGAATGTTATTTATTTTTAGGGGCAGTAGTAACACCATGGAAGTGTCATTCAAACAACTTTTACAATAACCAAAGTTCTAAAGCTAAGATACTAAATGACGGGAATAGGCTCTGAATATTGTAGATACAAATATAACGGCCCAGAATTTGTGGTTGGATTGATGGCGAACTGGCAGCGTCCGCTGTCATTCCACCTTGGAAACTGACTGCAACTTCGGGATTTGAAGCAGGTGCATGCGTATGCAGAAGTCCCGAAGTTACGGACCGCCACTGACCGCACCAAACGGGCTGCTCTGTGCCCCTACCCACCCCTCAAACAGCAAATTATTGAAACTGAGGAAAAATTTGGCTCTTCTGCAATAATAGCACTGTTAAACTCCCCACTAAAGGTTAGACCCAAAGGGATTAGGTGTAACTGCGGTTTTAACAGCGTTATTAGTGCAAAACAAATGTTAAGGGCCTGGATAACTAAATTTAATTTTGTGTAGTGTGAAATGTGTCCATTTTAATAAAAATAAAAGATTTTAAGAAACTTAAAAAATATATATTAAACTTTTTTTTTTTAAGTTTGTTCATCTTGATTTCAGGTTTGCCTTTTTCCCACGTGAGAGCCCCAATTTTTCTTTTGCTCTCTTTAACATTTTAAAAAAGTTAGAATTTTAAGAGCTCACTCACTTCCTTGTTCGCTGTCTGTGAGAATTCTGCCATTTGATTGGTTGCTTCAACAGCCTGTTGACATCACAGCAGTTCATACAAGGGGAGCCCCACCAATGTTGCCCCTAATTTTTGGGGGGTGCATGGTCCCTTTAAGTGGATGTGCAACCAATTCACAGTTTCACGCATGTGCGACATTTAACATTGGAAAGGTCAGTCCTGGGCTGTGCGGGACCGGCAGACAGCTTAAAGGGAACGTTGTTCTCCACTACAGTTTGTTGATTTGAATTGAAGGTTGGAAAACCCGAAGTTCTCAACACAGGGATCGGGAGATCCGTGTGCAAAGCATACCTCGGGGCCAGCAGCAAACACCTTCACTTCGCTGCTGACTGCAAATTCTGGGCATTTATTTTTTTAATTTTTATTGTACATCTCAATTCAGTTCAATTGTTTTTTTAACAATCTTGGCCATGGCGTTTATTTTGCTGTATTTGACCACCTTTATTCAGTTATCTTGAGAAGTGTAAGTTGATGAATCTACTCATCTTCTACTCTTTGTAAGTCCCTTTATGGTGTAATTATGATTGAGAATTATGTGGCTGTTGAGTAATTATACATTACTTTTAGAACTTCCTTACAGTGGGGTTGGGGAATCAGTGAAGGCAAGTGAAGAATAAAGGATAAATAAGAAAAAGATGAACATTTCCTTTAAGGGTTCAATCATAAAAGTGACATTTGGTTACATTAAAGAATCATGGAAGTGTGTTCTGCATGAGAAACCTTAATACAATCCTGCAAATCATTATAAATGATCGCAAAATAATTAAAATGTATTGAAGCAGGGTTTGATATTCACAACAATATGGTAGCACCAGACTACCAAAATATTAGCTTGTTCTGCTACATTTCAAAGCAGGGCATCCGAATCATTATGTGTTGAGATAGTGAAATACGTCTTTCATCCCCACTCTGTAATCATAGTAAAACCTTGCTGATGTGAGTCATATCGCTAGTGATTCAGATCATCCCAAAGAAATTGTGAAGGACTCCATGCCATATCATAGAAACATAAGAAGGGGAATAGGCCATTCAACCCTTTGAGCCTGCTCTGCATTCAAGTAGATCATGGCTGATCAATCAAGTGAACTCTATCGAGTGAAGCTCACTGCATGTAGCCTCCCCAGGACACCAGCGCAGCCTGGTTGCACATTGACAGCAGGGCACAAACAGGGATGTCGTCAGGAGGACCTGGCTACAGTGGAGCAAACCTTTCAATGATCTCAGTGGATCATGAAAAGTTATTGCAAAGCCACACTCAACCTCATCCTGCTGTGCCACTCATCACATCCCCATCACTCTGCCTTCCCTACCCTACTTCTGCACATCCTTACTCACACCAACTTATCTTGCACCTGCACCTATCCCTCTCTCTCTATCTACATTATCACATCCCCATCTCACTAGCCACCCCTCACACTCACCCTCATCCTTGTCCAATCATACCAACTAAAATCACGCAAGGGTAGGCACTTGGGTCCTTTAGCCAATGTTCATGTAGAGTTTCTGCTAATGTGTTGTTAAACATTGAAATCTTTATTTTGAACACTTTGCCATCTTGGACAGATTTGTGTGCTCCTTTGGAAGTGGCTTAGTGAGTTGTAGTGAATGGTGAGACATAATGGTATCCCACGTAATGGTGATGAGTATGAAAGGAATGGCTTGGGCATTGCAGGGATGCTCATAGTGCTGGTGTGGGGTGGTGCCAACCTGGCACAACCTGTGACAACCAGGGTATACAGCATCGTGAAGTAAATCTGGCCATGGCGAGGCCAACCCTGGCATCCCGGGCAACTATGTGGTCGGGTGCTGATGCCCTTTGTCCTGTGCAGCATCAGGTGATTGTGGAGAAGGTTGGTGTTGTTGTTGCTGGTGCTGCTGGTGTGCCTGGTGATGTTGGTGTTGGGGCTGATTTGATTCTGAGGACCAAGATTTTTTTCAAGGACACCGATGCTGCTGGTACAGATGACAGCTGAAGTTGAGATGACAGAAGCGATCTGTCAATGGAGAGATATGTTATTCCAAGGAAGTGACAATGAATAGAGAGTTTACTGCAAACACTTCTAAAATGCATAAAGTTGAAAAGTCTCTTCCAAGTGCTGAAGGCTCCAGCTTCTAAGATTGGAAAGTGAACAGGTATGAAATGGTAGCTTTTATACCACTTTTGCAGCTGTCACCTATTCAAAGCAATAGAGAGTCATTGAAAACCCGACCTACTTACCTGATGTTGTATCCGAGCGACGTGGACCTCGTGAAAATGTTGGAAAAATGGTTTGTTGGTGATAAAATGCTGTTCAACTACCTTTAATTACCTTCTTAACTATTTCAATTGGCTCACCCATTGCTCAGTGCCTGGCCTGTAAAGTGCAGGCAGACGTGGCAATTGGGAAACTTACATGGAGGCAGGTTCAGAACAGGATACCACCCCGCTGTCAATCTTTTAGATTTTGACAGTGGACCCACCTCCGAACCCGCCCTCTGAGCACCGGCAAAATCCAGCCACAAGCATCTACTGCCTTCGCTTAATCCCCTGGTTGTCCTTCTGTGTGTTTCCAACTTTTTCTGGTTTTCTTTCCGATTCCCAGTATTTTGCTTTGAAGCTGATGAATAACTAGGCTGGTTTATTACCAGTGGAAAATAATCTGTATTCATTGTAAAGAGGAAATTATGTCATCAGAAGTTCTTTTTTAATCTATAGACTCCTGGGGGGCTGAAATTGCCTACCGCTGGAAACACAGCGCATCCACCGTGTTCTGACCGTTTTTACCGGCGCGGTGGATGCGGTGCCCTCCTGAGCGAAATTCCGCTCTTTGGCTTTTTTTCAGCGGACCGGAAGTCGGTCATAATGGGGGCGGATGTGCGGCGGTAAGTGGAAGTTCGCACACTAGAGGGCAGACTTTGAGGACGGAGGAGTGTCCGTCGCTGGCAGTCATCATGGTGCCACATCACCACATCTCTCCCCTTCACTTAAAGGGGCGATTCTTCAAGTTCGGTCCACTGGGCCACCAGGGAGGGTTTTGGCCGGGCCAGCACTCAAGAGGGGATGCCAGGTTGCCTGTCGGTGGCCCGGCCGAACCCTGGGGCAGAATTGACGGTCCGACATAGCAGTCGGTTGGCAAAAAAAAAGACGGCGGCCGCGGCAATTTGCCTTCCCCTTTAATGGCAGCCGCACCATCATTTCGCAAGTACTCCAAGCACAGTGAACCGGCAGAAAAAGCTGCCGGTGGCACCGAGCGGCGGGAGGATGATTTTCTGGGTGGAATTTCGCAATCGGGGGGCGGGGGGGGAACATCGCCGGTGCGCATTCTGTTGACGCACTTAGTACAAATCGGCAGCAGTGGAGCAATAGTGGGGGGAGCGGGTCACCGCCGGGATACCACAGGAGCGGATTTTTCAAAATTGCGGCCATTACATGAAAAATCAGCGGCTGTTGCACTCCGCAGCATGGCCACCGATTTCTGGTGGTAACAGGCCTTAAGGAAAGGGGCAATTTCAGCCTGACCTCTTTACAATATTTCTTAGCAATGGGCTGACTGTAAAGAGTTCAAAAAAACTGCATTTAACCTTCACTAATTCTTAGCTGCAGGCTCCACAAGCATTTTGCAAAGGTTTGAGACAGATTTTATAACAACAATAACAACAACTTGTATTTATATAGCACCTTTAATGTAGTAAAACTTCCCACAATGCTTCACAGATTTGTAAGACCACAAATTTGACACCAAATCGCATAAGGAGAAATTAAGGCAGGTGATCAAAAGCTTGGTCAAAGAGGTAGGTTTTAAAGAGCGTCTTAAAGGAGTAAAGAGAGGTAGAGAGGCTGAGAGGTTTAGGCAGGGAATTCCAGAGCTTAGGGCCTAGACAACCGAAGGCATGGCCACCAAAGATTGAGTGATTATAATCAAGGACGCTAACGGGCCCAGCATAAGGAGTCCTGTTTGCCCACATTGTTTGCTAAAACTATACAAAAGGTCGAATAGCATCACAGAGTCAGAGACATTTTCGTGCAGAAGGAGCCCATTCAGCCTATTGTTGTAGCACTAGCTCTGTATTGAAGATATCTACTCTAATCCCATTCCCTTGTTCCTTCTCCGTACTTTTAATGGGGGTAAAAATCGACAACCTTTCCAGGATACTCTCATGATAACTTTGATGGAAGTACGGGAAGGTCAGATATTGGTTGGGACTCAATATGCTGGGTCCCAGCCTGATGTCAAAGTATCCACCCACCCCAAACATGGCTATCCACATAGGAAGTGACAGGGCTAGGACTCCTTATGTTGGGAGTTTTATCAACCATGCCCTCAAAGGGACCTGGCATAGGATTAGTGCAGGTATGCCTGTTGCCAGGTGAGCTGGCTGACCCAGTGATGGTTGTGGGCTCTCCTGGGTATCCAGGCTGGGATTGTGGCCTAGGCCCCAAAGATTTGGCAATTTCATTTTATTCTTTAAAAGTTAATAATGGGGCCCCCCATACTGCACTGGGCACAATAACACGATTCTAGGGGAAGGCCCATCAGCACCCTCCTTGGCCTTATGTCTCAATCTGCTTCACAAGGTGCATGGCCTACATGAGGTTCTAGTGGCATGGATGCCCACAAATGGTCTCCAAGTTAAGAGATAGAAACATAGAAACATAGAAAATAGGTGCAGGAGTAGGCCATTCGGCCCTTCGAGCCTGCACCGCCATTCAATGAGTTCATGGCTGAACATGCAACTTCAGTACCCCATTCCTGCTTTCTTGCCATAGTAGTAAGGACTACATCTAACTCCTTCTTGAATATATTTAGTGAATTGGCCTCAACAACTTTCTGTGGTAGAGAATTCCACAGGTTCACCACTCTCTGGGTGAAGAAGTTTCTACTCATCTTGGTCCTAAATGGCTTACCCCTTATCCTTAGACTGTGACCCCTGGTTCTGGACATCCCCAACATTAATAAGAACATAAGAACATAAGAACACAAGAATTAGGAACAGGAGTAGGCCATCTAGCCCCTCGAGCCTGCTCCGCCACCCAACAAGATCACGGCTGATCTGCCCGTGGACTCAGCTCCACTTACTCGCCCGCTCCCCATACCCCTTAATTCCCTTATTGGTTAAAAATCTATCTATCTGTGATTTGAATATATTCAATGAGCTAGCCTCAACTGCTTCCTTGGGCAGAGAATTCCACAGATTCACAACCCTCTGGGAGAAGAAATTCCATCTCAACTCGGTTTTAAATTGGCTCCCCCGTACTTTGAGGCTGTGCCCCCTAGTTCTAGTCTCCCCGATCAGTGGAAACAACCTCTCTGCCTCTTTCCTGTCTATCCCTTCATTATTTTAAATGTTTCTATGAGATCACCCCTCGTCCTTCTGAACTCCAATGAGTAAAGACCCAGTCTACTCAATCTACCATCATAAGGTAACCCCCTCATCTCCGGAATCAGCCTAGTGAATCGTCTCTGTACCCCTTCCAAAGCTAGTATATCCTTCCTTAAGTAAGGTGACCAAAACTGCACGCAGTACTCCAGGTGCGGCCTCACCAATACCCTGTACAGTTGCAGCAGGACCTCCCTGCTTTTGTACTCCATCCCTCTCGCAATGAAGGCCAACATTCCATTTGCCTTCCTGATTACCTGCTGCACCTGCAAACTAACTTTTTGGGATTCATGCACAAGGACCCTCAGGTCCCTCTGCACTGCAGCATGTTGTAATTTCTCCCCATTCAAATAATATTCCCTTTTACTGTTTTTTTTCCCGAGGTGGATGACCTCACATTTTCCGATATTGTATTCCATCTGCCAAACCTTAGCCCATTCGCTTAATCTATCTAAATCTCTTTGCAGCCTCTCTGTGTCCTCTACACAACCCACTTTCCCACTAATCTTTGTGTCATCTGCAAATTTTGTTACACTACACTCTGTCCCCTCTTCCAGGTCATCTATGTATGTCCCAGCACCGATCCCTGTGGCACACCACTAACCACCGATTTCCAACCCGAAAAGGACCCATTTATCCCGACTCTCTGCTTTCTGTTAGCCAGCCAATTCTCGATCCATGCTAATACATTTCCTCTGACCTTTATCTTCTGCAGTAACCTTTTGGAAATCTAAATACACCACATCCATCGGTACACCTCTATCCACCATGCCCGTTATATCCTCAAAGAATTCCAGTAAATTAGTTACACATGATTTCCCCTTCATGAATCCATGTTGCGTCTGCTTGATTGCATTATTCCTATCTAGGTGTCCCGCTAATTCTTCCTTAATGATAGCTTCAAGCATTTTCCCCACTGCAGATGTTAAACTAACCGGCCTATAGTTACCTGCCTTTTGTCTGCCCCCTTTTTTAAACATAGGCGTTACATTAGCTGCTTTCCAATCCGCTGGTAACTCCCCAGAGTCCAGGGAATTTTGGTAGATTATAAAGAATGCATCTGCTATAACTTCCGCCATCTCTTTTAATACCCTGGGATGCATTTCATCAGGACCAGGGGACTTGTCTACCTTGAGTCCCATTAGCCTGTCCAGCACTACCCCCCTAGTGATAGTGATTGTCTCAAGGTCCTCCCTTCCCACATTCCCGTGACCAGCAATTTTTGGCATGGTTTTTGTGTCTTCTACTGTGTAGACTGAAGCAAAATAATTGTTTAAGGTCTCAGCCATTTCCACATTTCCCATTATTAAATCCCCCTTCTCATCTTCTAAGGGACCAACATTTACTTTAGTCACTCTTTTCCGTTTTATATATCGGTAAAAGCTTTTACTATCTGTTTTTATGTTTTGCGCAAGTTTACATTCGTAATCTCCCCCTTGACCCCATATGACCTTGGAATAACTTTAGGGATCACCAGACCTTGGATTTTTAGGCCCAATATCTCTTTTTTTGAAGTGCTGATCTAATTCCTTCTTAACTGTCATGATTGCTACTTGTGCTAACGTATATCATATTTTAATAATCTCTTGTATGAAAAATTGCTTCTAACTTCCTCTTCTCTGCTTATACTGCTAATCCTGAATAATAATACATTTTATTACTAATGCGTAGACCAGTGGAAATAACAGTTTACTAATTATCCTCTTAAAGCCTTTCATCATTTTGAACACACCCATCTCCTCAACCTTCAATAAATACACAACCGGATTATTTTGAAAAACTGTTTTAATGAAAAATTGTCATAAATTATATATCAAATATATCAAATTCAATCAAAACATCAAAGTTGCTTTTGATGTGCTAATAGATGAAACCCGCAAATGTGTCCGCACATGCTGCCCACAGCCTTTCAGATTGCTGCTGTAAGAGTCATCTACTCATCCACTCATTCACCAACTCATTTTTATTAAATATATAGTAAGTATTTTCAGAAATTTTATTTATAGACTGATATGTTTGGTTCAGCATCAGAGTACATGAACTGAAAGCTTACAAAACAGCATGGTTCAAGAAGAGAAGCAATTTCACTGGACCTGAAGAAAGTTTAAGGTTTAAGAATGAAAGAAAAATCATCATTCCAAACAATTATCCTCAATTTTAAGCTTCTTAAGGGAATCGGTAAGTTGAACCTTGCTCATGGCTGGGATTTTGGAGGCGGGACAGATGGCAAATTTGAAATATCTTGCAGCGGGTCAGGAACCTTCTGTCATCCCGATCCCATGCGCCTTTCCCTTGGCTGTGTTTGCCGACGCGGCAGCGACCAGAACGGCAGAGGTGGGCCAGCTCATTTAAATCATTATGAGATACTTAAAAAGTCAAAGAGAAAGGAGAAGGTAATAGTGCAGGGTAACAATAGAGGTAATGATAACCAGTGTATGACAGGAAGGGACAGAGCATCATAAGACATAAGAGTGCATCAGAAAGTGGGGTCAGAGTAGGGAAAAATGGTAAAAAGACAAAATTAAAAGGTCTTTATCTGAATGCACGCAGCATTCATAACAAGATAGATGAGTTGATGGCACAAATAGAAATAAATGGTTAAGATCTGATAGCCATGATAGAGCTGAGGTTGCAAGGTGACCAAGGCTGGGAACTGAATATTCAGGGGTATTTGCCATTTCAGAAGGATAGACAGAAAGGAAAATGAGGTGGGGTAACTCTGTTAATAAAGGATGAGATCAATGCAGTAGTGAGAAATGATATTGGCTCAGAAGATCAAGATGTAGAATCAGTTTGGGTGGAGATAAGAAATAATAAGGGAAATAAGTCACTGGTGGGAGTAATCTATAGGCCTCCTAACAGTAGCTACACTGTAGGACAGAGTATAAATCAATAAATAATCGAGGTTTGTAGGAAAGTTACGGCAATAATCATTTAGGGCTCCGACTTGGGGGGGAGCGGGGGGGGAATGAGGAGAAGTGTGACGGCTTGAGAGGAGCTCCCAATTCCCTGTTTCCTCTCACCATCATCCCTCTCATGGGCCACTTGCACTTCCCTGCTAGCAAATAGCTGGAGAGCACCTTGCTGCACAACAGTGGGGCCATGAGGACCCACTTCTACATTGACATCCCTCCTAGAGAGGACGATTATGAGCTTCTGCCATCTATTCTCCATAAATAGCCATCTATTCTCCATAGAGACAATGTGCTCCTGTGAGTGGTGCATTAGCTACTCCATGCAAGTGGCCATCCTATCCAATGGAAGAGCCGAGAGTCACTTTCGCCTAGGACACAGTGGTGCTCATGGTGGAGATGGACTCCTCCATTCTCTAGACATGTGCAGACATTACAGTTGCAAAACCTGTCAAAGTCTCCTGCACTTCTTCCTGCATTTCCAGGAAAGCCCTCTTTCTGGATGGCCCCTGAGGGTCAGCGTCTGCTGTCGCTGTCTCCACCATCTCCTCTTGTTCACATGTGAGTTGGCTCCCATACGAAACTGGTGCGAATGACGTCTGGGACCTAGAGTCCTCCACTCCCCCACCACCACCATCGTAATCCCCTGCCTGCACCATTCCTATAGTTGGAAAATTTAAAATCAACCCCAATTTATCTAAAGTAGTTCTTCTAATCTCATTGCTGGTTAAATAAAAGTATTAATAAACAAAAATAAACAGACATGAAGAAAATGCACCTTGAAGTTATTTGTAATTCTCCGGGGCAGTTTAGTGGAGAAAATCAACAAAGAAGAAAGAGAGAAAATGAGAAAGAGTCAAGGAAGAAAGAAAAGTAAGAAAATGTGTTAGAGAATCTAAAGAAAATTTAACCAGAGTAAGAGGATGTGGTGGGGACAGAGCAATCAGCAAGTTAGCAGGAAAACAAATGCAATATAAATTAAAAAAAATAAGCAGACCAAAAGCTAGAAAGAGAAAGAGAGAATAAAACATGGATTTGAAAACTGCAAATGTAGCACCCCTATTTAAAAAAGGAGGCAGACAAAAAGCAGAAAACTATAGACCAGTTAGCCTAACATCTGTGGTTGGGAAAATGTTGGAGTCCATTATTAAAGAAGCAGTAGCAGGACATTTGGAAAAGCAAAATTCAGTCAGGCAGAGTCAGTATGGATTTATGAAGGGGAAGTCATGTTTGACAAATTTGCTGAAGTTCTTTGAGGATGTAACGAACAGGGTGGATAAAGGGGAACCAGTGGATGTGGTGTATTTGGACTTCCAGAAGGCATTTGACAAGGTGCCACATAAAAGATAAAAGTTCACGGGGTTGGGGGTAATATATTAGCAAGGATAGAGGACTGGCTAACTAATAGAAAACAGAGAGTTGGGATAAATGGTTCATTCTCTGGTTAGCAATTAGTAACTAGTGGGGTGCCACAGGGATCAGTGCTGGGACCCCAACTATCTACAATCTATATTAATGACTTGGAAGAAGGGACTGAGTGTAACGTAGCTAAGTTTACTGACGATACAAAGATGGGAGGAAAAGCAATGTGTGAGGAGGACACAAAAAATCTGCAAAAGGACATAGACAGGCTAAGTGAGTGGGCAAAAATTTGGCAGATGGAGTATAATGTTGGAAAGTGTGAGGTCATGCACTTTGGCAGAAAACTATCAAAGAGCAAGTTATTATTTAAATGGAGAAAGATTGCAAAGTGCCGCAGTACAGCAGGACCTGGGGGTGCTTGTGCATGAAACACAAAAGAATAGTATGCAGGTACAGCAAGTGATCAGGAAGGCCAATGGTATCTTGGCCTTTATTGCAATGGGGATGGAGTACAAAAGCAGGTAAGTCTTGCTACAGCTATATAAGGTATTGGTGAGGCCACACCTGGAATACTGTGTGCAGTTTTGGTTTCCATATTTACGAAAGGATATACTTGCTTTGGAGGCAGTTCAGAGAAGGTTCACTAGGTTGATTCCGGGGATGAGGGGATTGACTTGTGAGGAAAGGTTGAGTTGGTTGGGCCTCTACTCATTGGAATTCAGAAGAATGAGAGGTGATCTTATCGAAACGTATAAAATTATGAGGAGGCTTAACAAGGTGGATGCAGAGAGGATGTTTCCACTGATGGGGGAGGCTGGAACTAGAGGGCATGATCTTAGAATAAGGGACCGCCCATTTAAAACAGAGATGAGGAGAAATTTCTTCTCTCAGAGGGTTATAAATCGGTGGAATTCGTTGCCTCAGAGAGCTGTGGAAGCTGGGACATTGAATAAATTTAAGACAGAAATAGACAGTTTCTTAAACGATAAGGGGATAAGGGGTTATGGGGAGTGGGCGGGGAAGTGGAGCTGAGTCCATGATCAGATCAGCCATGATCTTATTGAATGGCAGAGCAGGCTCGAGGGACCATATAGCCTACTCCTGTTCCTATTTCTTATGTTCTTATGTTCTAAACCAATGGAAAGAGGAATACAAAGAGAATAGAACAGCAAAGTTAAGGTGACAGATACTTTTCCTGCCTGCTATGCTTTTTCTTGTGTCTCCTTGACTGTGTCGTTGTATACATGTACCTTGATCTGAGGATAGTTTAATTGTTTCCATGCTGTGCTCCCAATTGTGTACGTAGAAAAAAAAAATCACAAAAAAGCAGGAAAAATATAACTGGTGAAAAATATGCTGCTTGCAGGAAAGGTCACGACCTGAGATGGCTCTGGTAAAGTTGTGATGAGTTGTGATGTGATTGTGAGTTCACGTTCAAGCATAAGCTGTAACTAGGAACACATTTTATGCGGTGATGTCATTTCAACACCAACTGGGCTAAGGTTTCACTTGCGGCAATAATTAAAATGTGATTAATCCTTTCACAGTGGTACAAAGCTGTGCTAGTGCATACCATTCATTCTATGATTCAACTCACATCACTCTCAGGTGATAAATTTGCTATTATATTTCAGCAGCACAGTGAGGAATGGTAACCCTTTCCCTCATAATTATTACATTTTATCTTTAGGGCAAAAGCTTTTTCCTTGCCAATTCCTTTGAAGGCATTGGGGTTGATTTTCTTCTTTATTGCCTGGCTGTGAAGTATCGCCCGGGCAGAGCACTGAAGGGAACACCTGGCGGGGAGAATTGTGCATCCCTTAGAGAACCAGGTGGATTATCCGGCAGGTGAACCAATGCAAAATACTGTGAATGCTGGAGATCTGAAATTAAAACAGAAAATACTCAGCAGGTCAAGCAGCATTTGTGAAGAAAGAAACAGAGTTAACGTTTCAGGTCGATGACCTTTCAATCAGAATGAATTTTCCAGCAGGTTCTGATAGCGCTATGCGATCCTATCTGCCAGACGTTTTGTTCTGTGCACCACCCAGATGATGCTTAATGCCCTTGCTCCATGGATGAAAATCAAATGATAGATTCTTATTCCAAAGAGAAAAGGAGTCTGGGATAAGGTCATTTTTGTCATTTATGTTTTTAAAAGGAGAAAGGGAAGACAGTTAAGGCTGCAACATGGCACCATGACACTACATCAGGGATTTGAGGTGGTGATTGGGAGGAGTCGAGGCAAGGAGGGGGGTTGAGGCGGTGATTGAGAGGGGGTTCAGGCGGTGAGTGAGAGGGGGTTCAGATGGTGATTGAGAGGGGGTTCAGGCTATGATCGAGAGGGGGTTCAGGTGGTGATCGGGAGGAGTCAAGGCAGTGATTGGGAGAGGGGGTCGAGCAGTGACCAGTAGCGCCCCATAGTCTTAATGTGGTGTGAGGACGAGTACTCCAACTAAAGAAGATAAGAATTAGGAGCAGGAGTAGGCCATACGGCCCCTCAAGCCTGCTCAATCATTCAATAAGATGATGGCTGATCTTCAACCTCAACTCCACTTTCCCGCCCAATCTCCATATCCCTTGATTCCCCTAGAGTACAAACATTTATCTATCTCAGCCTTGAATATGCTGAACAATTCAGCCTCCACAGCCCTTTGGAGTAGAGCATTCCGAAGATTCACAAGCCTCTGCGAGTGAAGAAATTCTTCCTCATCTTAGTCTTAAATGGCCGACCCCTTACCCTGAGACTATGTCCCTTAGTTCTAGACTCTCCAGCCAGGGGAAACAACCTCTCAGCATCTATCCTGTCAATCCCCCCCAGAATCTTATATGTTTCAATGAGACCACCTCTCATTCTTCTAAACTCGGGGGAGTATAGGCCCAATCTACTCAACCTTTCCTCATAGGACAACCCTCTCATTCCAGGAATCAATCTACTGAACCTTTGTTGCACCCATTTTAAGACAAGTATATCCTTCCTTGGGTACAGAGGCCAAAACTGTGCAGAGTACTCCAGTACAATTGCAGCAAAATTTTTTTACTTTTGGGCTCTGCATGAAATGTGCTGTTAACGTTGTGTTCTGATTTTTAAAAACTGGGCTTGTCTTCCATTTGTGAGATCATGTAAAAGATTGCTTGTTATATTTGGCAGGCTTTGTACAGTGTGATCCAAGCCACACTGCATACCACTTGTTGAAAACTGACCAGAATGCTGTCAAAGTCAGGCATATTTCTATACAAACCTATGTGATGGAACAGGAGGCCTCTGCCAGGCTGTTAGAGCAATAGTTTAAGGAAATAGAGGATCTCACCTCAGAGTAAACTACCAACACTGTTCACCTTGTCCTGATTCCTTTTTTCTGAAGTTACATTTCTGGTTACTTTTTGGGTTCATCGAGATGAGCGTCTGTCAGTGTCAAAGAATAGAACACTTTTCTCAATCATATTACCCAATGGTAGCAGTCGAAGATCATATAAGCTCCTACTACTCTGCCGCAACAAGGGTGCTTTAACCCTAAGCAACCAACAGCAACCTCTACTGCACTTGGGGGATTGTTTTCTTGACTCCTTCAATGTTAATTTTCTCTCTGTTCTTCTCACCATTATTGTTACAATGACTTAATGTTTAGATTAGGCCACCTTGTAGGGTGCTTGATGTTTTGTAATTAATGCCAATTATTTACAACAACCCAGTCCATGGGTAAAACGAACAGAAAGAAAGAAAGACTTAGATTTATATATCGTTTAATGTCTCATCTGAAATATGGCACCTCAAACAGTGCAGCGCTCCCTCTACTGCACTGGAGTGTCAGCCTGGATTTTATGCTCAAGTCTCTGGAGTGGGACTTGAACCCACCATCTTCTGACTGAGGCGAGGGTGCTATTACTGAGCCATGGCTGATACCTATGCTACAAGACTTTGGCTCTTGATCGAGCTAGAGCCAAATAATTGACAGGTTGTTTTTTGCAAAAAAGAAAAGAAAGACTTGCATTTAGATAGTGCCTTTCATGGTCACCGGATGTCGCAAAGCACTTTAAAGCCGATGCAGTATCTTTGAAGTAGTCACTGTTGTAATATGGGAAACACAGCAGCCAATTTGTGCTCAGCAAGTTCCCACAAACAGCAATGTGATAATGACCAGATAATCAGTTTTTTTTAATATTGATTGAGGGCTAAATATTGGCCAGGACATCAGGGATAGCTCCCCTGCTCTTCAAAATAGCGCCATGGGATCTTTTACGTCCACCTGAGACCTCGGTTTAACATCTCATCCGAAAGATGCACCTCCGACAGTGCACACTCCCTCAGTACTGCACTGGAGTGACAGCCTAGATTTTTGTGCTCAAGTCTCTGGAGTGGGACTTAAACCCACAACCTTCTAACTCAGAGGTGAGGGTGCCACCAACTGAGCCACAGCTGACACAGCTGTCATGAGGGAAGAAAGTAGATTAAAAACAAAATCTCCAGTCACTGGTAGATATTTTCTGAAAATGTTAAATTAAAAATGATGTTAATAAAACCACAGCCTAGAACAACACTGCTTACAGCAAACGCTTAATACCAGCATGCATAGCGTTACCACTGATGAATGGCAGCCAAATTAAACATAAAGACCTATAATCAGAATCTCGGTGGCCCCATCTTGCTCCACTTTTGGCTTCTAACTGCACTGCATCAAACTTTCATGTGCACGAACAGCTGACTTACATCTAATCAGCACTCTGTCTCTTCCACAAGCACATATTTAATGCACTGCAAAGTCAGACTGGATGCTCAGCAAGCTCTTTGTGCTCTTCTCTTTGCTGTAGAGATCTGTGAAATAAAGCCACATTATTTTCCTTCTGTGATTTTTTGATTAAAAGACATTTTAAACACATGCCATGTTAACTCCCCATGAAGTCTTGTTGCTTTTCAATCCCATGTTGGAATAAACGTGTTAGCTTTTGAAGAACACAAGCAAAGTGTCACAGCGTGGACCGGAGTTTTAAGCGAGCTCTGGTTCATTTCTGTGACACAGCCAGTTCTAGGCAATTTGCCATTTATAAGCAGCCAAATTAATCATTGTCCTGTGATTGTTGGATTTAACAAAACTTTAATGGGAAAAATATGCAAAATATTTTAACAGTCACACTTTCTTAGAAGTGTAAAGTTAACAGGACAAATTTGGACTTCATTGCGCCTGTTTCCCAGATGGAAAACTTGAGCACAGAGGGCCAATTTAGTGAGCCAACCTCTCGCACTTGAAACATGTCCGACGCCATATTATTTAAAGACTGTAGAGGTGTCCCTGGCATCAGCCTAATATAGGTTTCTTGATTATGCTAATAATGGGCTTAATACTTGTTTTAGGACCCTTTTCCAAAATGGTCAAAAACTAGGCAGAGCATGCACAGTGCATGCTCTACTAGATTTTCTAGTTCTAAAGCAGCCTAACCAGAGGTCCTGAAAGGGACCGCTCGAGGTCGCCAAAGACCAGGTAAGTTTCAACTTTTTAACTTTTTCAAACTTGCTTTAATGTGGAGCAAGGAAGTACAGGAATGCTCCTCCTGCCTCCCTAGTAATGCTGCTGGTCACTGCCAGCCCATGCTTGGCCCCCTCCTGATCGCCTGCCCATCCCTCAGACCTACTCCGATTACAGTGGCCGTAAATGCATCTCCGCTTCGCTGGTGAGCTGCCTGGGTATGCGTAGTAGACATCCGCAGCTTGTAAAACATATTAAAATTATGTCTGAGACCCAATATCGATCGGGTCTATTTGTTCCAGCGCAGGGATTGTTCCGTGTACCCAGTTTGTGTGGGGAACAGAAGTTAGGGACACCTCTAGAACGCCTGATCCAACATGGCATCAGATGTGTTTCTGATGCTGCTCACGCGCGGGAGTTTGCCACCCCTGTTTTCTGCCCGGACGCCTTTTAGGCGCAACACATTGGTCCCGAAATTATCCCTGCTTACCTCCATAGAATGAGAGCAACAAAATTCAATTTCTACCCCACATTGTTCAGTGTATTCATTTACATCCACATTGTGAACCCATGACCATAATGCTTTAAATCATATTATGCAGAATAAACTAAACTTCATAGTACAACTAATAAGATGATTGGTGTTTTAAAGGTTGGCATGAGCTTATAAAGTGCTGCACAAGTAAATAAAAATGAACACGAATGAGATCTCCGCAGATTTTCCACCTCCCAATCTTTATACAATATTATTCACAGGCGAATAGATGTCAGTGACACGTGCATTTGAGATCAATGATATGGCTACAATATTGATGTGTTTTAATTCAAAACTAGAAGTGAAATAAATTGCACTTTATTTATCTGTGTTGGCCAAAAACAACTTGTGTGGATATGGCTAAACCTGATTGAAGAGAAATTACTCCTGTTCAATCCAAACCATGTTAATAGTTAGGAGTAATGTTTCCTACAGCTACATTGTGTGTAGTTTTGAGTCACAACCCTGCTTTTCTTTAATTCAGTAAAGGAAATAAAGTCTGTTCTTCCATAAAATGTTCTTAAGGTGTCGGCATGTATATTTTACTCTTTTAAAAAAATGTTTATTACTTTCTTAACGTGTTGATTACTGTTTGGCAAGTTTCCTTTTACTTGGCTTGCTAGGCAACATCTACATAGCACACAACAGACATAATACTCCATGAGGATCATTGTGCAATGCTTGAGAGCCAAACAGCAGGGAGCACTCTCTACCAAGCCTCGAACAATAGTCGATCATTCTTAATACACCATTTTCTTGGCTGGAACAATTTTTATTGCAATCTCCAAGCACAGCTGTTCAGTATTTTACCACCTTTGTTAGACTGGCTATGCTGTAACACTGTCAGCGTCAGTGAGGAGTGTTGAATTATCTGGCATTACATGGGCACAAAACATGTCTGTATTTAACACATAAATGGGTAAATGTTGTGAAGTGAGGCACCCGGCATGGAGCCTTGCTTAATGGGATGCAAAATGATGAGTTAAAGTACCAATTTTGTCCGCTCATAGTTTTCCACAGATAATTTAAACCACCAGAATAGTATACCAACAAAGGTGGCATGATTTCTTGTAAAATATTTTGACTTCAACAACTACTAACTATTGTTTATTTTCAATGCTTGCAGTATTTGTTATTGTTGGAAGACAAGAGGCACTTTTACCAGTCCGCACTGCTGACAGGGAGCCTAGCCTTCTGACAACCTATATCAGAAACTAATAGTCAGAAAATCATGGACAGCACGACCCCAATTTCTAACATGGGCTGCGAGACTGCCCTCTGATTAACCTCAGCAGTTTATAAGGAGCTCTGATTACCCAGGGCAGCAAAGGAAATAGAAACCTGAATTGCTAAATCACTTGCAAGATGAGCTTCAGGCCATGATGCTGAAGTTGTCAAGTTGCACCTTGACTATTGCATTCAGTTTTGATCACTGAGGCACAAGGGGGATGTTCAAGCTTTGGAAGTGGTGCAGAGAAGAGACAGGAAACTGAGTGTCAGAGGATTCACTCATGAGGAAAGGATTGAAAAATGTGAATCTTTAGCTTTGAAAGAAGGAAAACTACAAGGGATTTTAAAGAGATATATAAGTGCAATTGGTATAACATATCTTCACATGGTGGTATACTGTAAAGAACACACCATGCTTTCTCACATCACTGGCTCGTCTTACTTGACTTAACCAAAGATAGATTTTAACTGTCACTGTCAGGGAGAAAACTGGTGGCAGTGGATTGGGCACTCATTAATAAACCCATCCAATTTTCCTGAAAGGCCTTGTAGCAATGGCGGGGGCTCTGCCCCACAAGACCATCTTGGTAACTTGTGTTCTGACTAAGTTTGCAGCTGTTCTGCTGACTCTGATTGGACTTATGGTAGGAGTCCACCAGAACAGCCATGAGATTTCAGTGTCTTGATATGTTTCACCTCTACAAAGAGCTTTGGGACATTTTCTATGCTATCAGTGCTTTATAAATGCAATCTGTTGTTGATGACTTCTATCAGTCTCAGAGCTCTGAGGTAATTTAGTTGCCTTGCATTATGATAAAGGACCTGTAACAATGTTTCCATTGTCTTGGTAAAATTCTAAATTGTGATTTTTCATTTAACTAATGGGAAGAGACTGGTGATAACTTTTACCATCTTTGGTACCACGTCTCTGGCTCTTTTTACAAGATGGGCGCAATTTTTGACTTCCACCAGAAATGCATGAAGCTGGCATCTTGAGGCCTGAACCGTTTTCGGGTTCAGGACTCATTTGAACAACATCAGCGAGCTATGGATACCAAGTGGGCACCTTACTGTAACTCACCGATTGTGGGAGGGCGCAAAGTTGACAGGAAGGTCAGATCTGGGAGGTAGGGAGATGCCGATCCGAGAGAGGGTCGAGCACGGGCCAGCAGTGGCCAACAATGGAGCTTGGAGATGCTCAGACTGACCCCACAAAAGTTCTCCCGAAAAACATTTGGGTCGTTTTCTTGAATGGCGACCAGTGGTCACTTTAGTATATTTATGCAGCTTCCTGCTGGAAACAGGCAGATGTGTTGCTCTCTCATTTATGGGCTTGACTGAAAATTGTATCCAGCAGGCCTTGGACATTAACGGGGCAGCCGAGGTGCCTCCCCCTCCCCCCACCTGACTTTCAACTGCTAGCTGCCTATTTCTCAGGTGATAAATGTGCAGCTGACAATTAGAACATAAGAACATAAGAAATAGGGGGAGGTGTAGTGCATACAGCCCCTCGAGCCTGCTTTGCCATTTAATATCATGGCTGATCTGATTTTGGCCTCAACTCCACTTTCCTGCCTGTTCCCCATAACCTTTGGCTCCTTTATAGTTTAAGAATCTGTCTATCTCAACCTTGAATATATTCAATGTCTCAGCTGCCACAGCTCTCTGGGGTAGAGAATTGAAAATCATCTCTGGTTTCTCAGTTATCTAAGTAGGGATAAGCATATAAACTAGTAATCCCTTGAGCTGCAGCTGGGTAGCAACCAAATCATGGAAATCATAGACACCAGTGGAGGAGTTGATGAGCCTATCATTGAATCGTTTAGAATTGTCCACACAAGGTCTGCTTCTCAGATTTCTCATTGTAATATAGAGCTCCACCTAGTGGACTACTGTGGTAATGCAACTAATGCTGTAGATAATAAAAGGGTCATGTGACAGGTCACATGACAAGTTCATGTAGAGCCACGTGTGTGTGCTTTAGTGATGTCGTAAGAATATATCACACTCATCCAACTTAAAACATTTATCCCAGGAAACCTACAAACCTTTTCAAAATATCTGAATCAGATTGATTATAACATTTACACTTCAATAATAAAGGGCAGCTAGAGACAACTATAACCAGGATAGATATCTTATTAACATTGACCCTGGTATTGCTGAGAGTGCAAAAATAGCTTCAAGAACCTACATCAGGTTTCTGAGTAGTTTGCAGATTTCCCATAGCTAAATGCATATTTCAGCAACCCTAATCCAACAAGTGAATTTTAACTCTGCATTGGTTCCACAAACACTTGGGGTTATTCACCTTCACTATAAGACATATTAGCATTATATTTGCTAAAGAAGAACTGTCTTGGATTGATGCCATAGGCAGTCTCCTCAAACAATGATGCTTTGCCCTTCTCCAATGAATGCCACTCCAATACATTTTCTCACTTGGCCAGCTATGCCTCAGATAGTTTAGAAATGGAACACTGGTATATTCGCCATTGAGAAGTTAGGTACAGTTGCCAACTTCAATGGAACTGTTGTTAATGTTGATGTTGTGTAATACTGGATACGATAGGACACAAAATTTTAGTTAACTTTATTCCATAGTGTTTAATTATTAAGGTACTGAAATTTGGAATCAGATAGGCAACTATTAATCGAGCTTGAGTGAGTTTCCAGATCTGGATAGGGCCATCAATGACAACCTCATTCCCTTGGATGAGTTAATAAATAAGATAGTTTGATCTTTCTGTTATGGAGGGACCGCAGACAGGTAGTCATTTGAGGACTGTACTGTGTTGGGGTCCAGTGACTAAATTCCAGCATACAGAAGAGCAACTAAGTCACTGGAAACTTACAAAATGTTCTGTATTGAAGGCTGGAGTATCAGTTAATCTCATGATACTCCTGTCTGAATTCATGTGAGTTAGTACACCTAGAAGAATTTAGGTATTTTTTATGAAAGTGCTTACTAGATGCTTATTTTTCTTTCTAAAATAGAGTCATTAGAATTCTAAGGAGGAAACCCAAGAGCTATATGTTAAACCAAAGAATTTAATTTCCCTGAATTTTTGGTTGATTTCACAAGGTAGTGAAAGTAAAGATCGGCAATTGAAGAGGTAGACTTGTGACTAAACTTGTGTTTCATGTGTCTGGCAATGCTAGCATCAACAATCTTAGATTAATTGAGTTTGGGATGTATGAATCCTGGACTCTTGGTTATTTTGGACTTTTCCTGGAAGCACCAAGAGAGTTAAGACAAGACAAAGTCACACTCGAGTGAAAGATCTCTGAAGGCACTTTTCATTTGCTGCCATTGATGCATTTTAATGTTAGAAATTTACATAAATCAAGAAAATAATGAATTGAATTTCATGCTAGAAACAATTCTCCAGGCCACAGTCTAAAAAAAACACAGATAAATCAATGTAGAGAAAAGACTTATCTTAAGCCAGTGAGAATATTTATAGAAATAACAAAAATAACCCTGAATATATCATTAAGGTGTTATAATATATCAATATAATTAGGCATAGGGGTTTGGGCTGAAAAGTTTGTTCAAGAGATAAATGTCTGTGATTTCCCAGATTACATTACCTATACCTACAGGAATGGGAATAACCTTATTCTCTTGCACTCCACTTCATGGAACAACTTCAAAAATTACACTTTACCATGTCTCTTTTGACAAGCAAAGCTCCCTGCTATAACCCACATGCAGTTAAGGCCCATATGCACAAGCTATTCCTGTCTTGAAATGGTCCTGGAAGCAGGTACCTACTTATATAAACTGGTGCTGATGGTCACAAAATGAGCTGTGTACTGAGAGAGTGGAATCCTTTCCTATTCATGTTGCTGTTGACATTGTGTACAGGGGGTTAATCCTTGCCACTGGATAAAGGCCTAGCTCTGTCAAGCCTGTGTGGTGGCTGGTGTGCACCGGTCACCACACGTTAAAAAAATCCATGCACGGGCACCTTCCACTCGACAAAATTTAGTTCGGGACCTGGAATTTTAGGTCCTTAATTGAAACACCTGTGAACTTTTTGACGTGGAAGCAAGTCATCCTCGGTTCGAGGGACTGCCTATGATGATGATGATGATGCAGGAGTACGTAAACTCACACAAGTACAATCTATAACCCCATGACTTTCGGGATAGCTGCTCTATAAAATTGCAAAACCAGTTGGGCCCAGAGAAGGCTCGAATAACGAATGCATCTGTAACTTGCTTCACGCTTCGAAGCACTGCTGATTGGTTAATGTTTGCGATATCTGCAATGGAAACTTGAAATTATTCCGACGCTTAAAGGTTGAGTGCGGTTGGTGGAATTTGGCTGAAGGTCTGCATGCAGCATGTGGCCGAACTCTGTCGCTGCTTCCCTGTTAAACAGATGGCTCTTTACACACTGCTGCTCTAGAGAAGTCGAGTAATGTGCACCAGTGCCTGTATAATCTGGTGAGGGGATGCGGAGAGACTCTGGTGCAGTCTGAACTCCCTAGAATCTCTCGGTTGGCCTTCTTCTTCTTCCTCCAAAACACAGAGACAGAGGGAAATTCCATGGGGAAACCCATTGTAGCATTATAAAAGTGAGAGTAAAAACAAGGCAACACTACAGCCATTGCCACAAAGGCTCTTGAATGGACTGACAAGGTGGCAATATGGTCTGTTTAAACTGACTTCCATATGGACTTCAGTGCCAAATAACCCTGAACTCCAAGTTTATATGGATGGGTAAAGGGAAGGATTTAAGTTAGGAATGTGATGTCATCATGTTATTATGCACACATTAACATGTATCTACCTACAAACTGGCAGGAGTTTTCTGCACCAATTAAAATCCCAATTGTAAAATCAGGATCAACACAAAACAGGCAGTGATAACAGAGACAGAGGGAAATTTTCTTGGGAGCAAGCACATAGAAACATCGAAACATAGAAAATAGGTGCAGGAGTAGGCCATTTGGCCCTTCGAGTCTGCACCACCATTCAGTATGATCATAGCTGATCATTTTTGCAATTTTAGTACCCCATTCCTGCTTTCTCTCCATAACCCTTGATCCCTTTAGCCGTAAGGGCCACATCTAACTCCTTGCTTTGTGCTGCCTGCTAATTATAATGGTTGCAGCACACAGCCTAATGCTGAACGCACTGTTGACAAGCTGTGCACTCAGCAGGGGGCTGAAGTATTTGAGGTTCGAACGAGGTTAGTTTTACTTAAAGCTAGCCGGTGCCTCTTAAAGGCAGTCCGCACCTCTTAAAGGTGATCTTCCTTCTGCTGGTGAAAAATAGTAAAGTGCTTCAGCACTAAAAAAATAGCTCAACAGGCCAGGGAAAGGGCACCCAGATTCTCGGATGCAGCACTCAAGCTTTGTGCAGGGGGTCAACACTGGAAGAGAGGTCCTCTATCCACAGAGGCCATGAGGCTGTACAGAAAGAAGGATGTAGGATGAGCATGCCGAGACAGTCACTGACAGCAGTGTTGCCCCATGACCTGGCTCCAGTTCCCATAGAAGTTTCATGACGTCAGACCAGTGGTCAAGGTCAGTGAATGCATCTTTAAAAGCTGTCTCCTACAACTGTACCACTAATTTCATGCACAGCTCAATGTACGACCCCCTATCACTCACCTGCCAACAAACTGTACCAAACATGAGGCACACCTCAGATTTCTATCTTCATCTCACTCCCTTGGAGTAGATGGTGTTGGCCATTCTTGGCAGGGTATGGCAGATTCCTTGACCAGCTGAAAGAATACAAGATGCCGGTATCTTCATACATTATCCTCCTTCTCACATCCCACTCCCCCTCATCCCACAATATCTTCTGATTAACAAGCTGCACATGATGCAAGGCAAGCATGCACCTCTAGCTTTAACCCCTCCCATCACCACAACCCCACCCTTGTGCCTTCTCATTTCAGACACCCAAGAAATACAGCCTACCCAGCCTGTGGTTGACCAAGAAGAGGGAGAGGAGAGTGAAGATGATGAAGAAGAATAAACACCATCACTCGATTGGACACTCCCAGCCACCAATTCCTCGAGGCCATCTGCAGTGTTCCCCACTGAAAGTCAGTAGCCTTCCACCAGCCATGCTGCAGCCACTGGGGTAGCACTGTGTGACATCACTAGGATAGGCAAAGGCACATGCAAGACACTCACTAAGGGAATGCACAAGGGTGATGAGTTGATTTTTTGATGTAATATTGGATGCATATAAGGATAAAGTTGGATTGGAAAGTTTGCTTTGTGGTGGCTTTTATTTCAGCATTGAAGATGCTGTGATGGTCAGTAACAGGGGGAGGGTAAGATGTGGGACAAATGTTGAAAGGGGAATTGGGGTTGTGTTCACTGGTACAGCAGGCGGATGATTCGATCCCAGATATCCCGGCCAGAAAGGAGCTGTCTGGGTTGCCTCCCCACTTCTGCATCCTTCTCTTCAGCTTCTTCCTCTTCCTCCTCCTCCCTCTGTGAGCAGTTTGTCCCCTTTGCTGCCTCTGCTCCATCTCCATGTTATGCTGTAGCCCAAGGGGGACTGCAACTAGAAACCCCAGGACTGGGAGCAAATGGTGTTCTTAGAGGCCTTCCTTTAAGAGCCAAAGCCTTGTAAACATCCAGTAGCACTCTCTTCAAACTTTAACAACTTTTTAAATGTATTACACCAAGCCACTACTCCAATAAAATGTAAAAAACCAGTACAAATGCAAAAATTTAAACTTACCTGAAAGTTGTGTGTGTCCTTTTAAGAAACACTGGTAGGTGGTCCGTCTTACAGCTGCACGCACGTTCTGTTGTTAAAAAGAATGTTAAAAAGAGCAAAGTCCAAAATAGAGGATCGTGCATCAATTCAGTGGTGCAAGCTGATTGACGTCATGATCTGACGCATTTCCATAACTGGAGCAAACACAGGCAATGGCAGCACTGCTGACTTGCCCAAAATGATAGCCGCTGCAATCCGTGCCGGAAGTGGACGGAAGCAAGGCGGCCGCCATTTTTTCAGCCAAACTGGCCTTAATGGCCGATGCATAATGGGCCAAATTTCACGGCCTAGCTGTTTGCGTTTGGAAAATCTACCCTAATGAGAGATATTTGAATAACAGTTAGTTCAACAATCTTGCTGGGCAATGTGGAGTTTTACTACATATTCTGCTCCTGTTGTGTACAGGCACAATAGAGGGACGATCAAGAGCAGATCTGTTTTTTGTGTGTTATTGGCAGCAAAATTTCATTAAGTACAGGGACATGTGAAAGAGATAAATATTACTTAGAAAGTGGCATATCAAGAAATGAATATAGATGGTTGGGATTGTGGTATTTGTTATCACATAAATGAGAAAGGTTACGTATGCTGCATGCTTGAAAATCATTCTGCACTACCAATGAACTACAGTTCTATTTATCTATATTGCATGTGATTCAAAAATTCCTCAATATTTTATCTTCACTGTATTTTTCTGTAACAGAAAACCAGTGCTTTGATGATAATAGACATAAAATCATTAGCCAGTGAAGATTCATGTGTTAATGTATAAGTGTTAAATATTTGTATTTCACCAGTGAAAATGACCTTATAACTAACAAGGAATGTTATCAGGGGCAAATGTTATAATATTTTACACTTATCCAATACGTGTTTCTATATCTAGTCAGTGAGATAATCATTTTTTTTTGTCCACTGCATCACCACAGCATTCTGTTACAAAAACATGCTGATAGATCGACTCTTCACTTCTTCAATATAAGTCCTGTTCTACTCAGCTGGTTTGCAATAAGCATCTTAAATAAACTTGCTGCCTGAATCACAATTAAAAATGTGACCAAAATGCAATTATGGTCACCAAGGGCAATACTTTCTTCTATGGACAAAGCTCAGTGCAAGTGTAAGCATGGAGGAAGGCAGGTCAAAAGTGCAAACAGGTTTTTCTTATGATTGAGCACTAGTCAAGAGTCTTGGTCACATGATAAAATGTGTTTACAAAAAATTAACCCTTCAAAACATTGCTTGTGAAGACCATAAAAGACTTGAAGGCCAGCCAAGAGAAGCTTAGGTAGAAATGTTGGGGAAAAATAGAAATGAAAATTGCCATGTAGGTGTGCCCAGGCTTGTAGGTGGTATATTGATGGATGCAGGCAGTCTACTGATTGTTTTTCGTGGTGTGCCTTCCTTCATCTTTTAACACTTCAAGCATTAAAAACTCTGTTTGGGACAATTTAAAAGTAAATCCTATATTTAATGGTAAATTCCATTGGCAAAAAATGGCCACCCATTAAGAACCTCCTTCCTCACGATAAGAATTCTGCTTTCCTTGATTACAACAGTGAATACATTCCAAAAGCACTTCATTGGCTGTGAAGCGCTTTGAGATGTCCGGTAGTCATGAAAGGCGCTATTAAAATGAAGTCTGTCTTTTTTTCTTTTTGCCTTTCACACCTGCTTTGAATGGGTGGGTTTAATACTGCAAGCACTTCCATGTTAAATTCAGAAGATGGGGGATGAAGACCTATGCCCCTATTTAAATGCATGTGTATGAATAATGAATCTCTCACACATTCCATACAAGTATATGTCCATCGTAAAGGTAGGGCAGGAAATTACACGGTGCACATTTGGAAGAGACCTGCTGAATTCTTGAAAGAATAATTTCCTGGTCTTCACTTGCCAGAATGCTCTCCTGCATTTGAATTTTTAAATGTTATATTATTAGAAGAGGTCACGATTGAACAATCCAATAATTTGGATATAGTTAACTGGAATAAAAATAGAATAACCCTATAAAGTTAAACGCACATTGAATGTATGTGTAATAAAAGTATGCAAAATATATACATAGTTTCAACAGGCCAGCCTGTCAGAATCCGCTTTCACTGCAATAGAAACAAATAGCATTTTGCTAAGATTGCATGACATTGGTAACTCTGTTTACCATGAAGTTACTGTAACTGTGCCTCATTTTATGAAAACTAACAAAAGTAAATCAAGATGGCAGATGTGCCTCATTTTATTCCTCATGTTTCTGTACAATCTGAATTTGATAGCAATTACAAAAGAAAACCAGGGTCAAATCTAGCAGTTCCCCAACATTAAGTGTAAATGTTCTAACTCTTTATAGGACTGCCTTAGTCGGAGATTTTCCAGTCAGTTTGGAACATTTAAAATGGATGAGAGCTTGAATAAAATATTAAACTAGATTTAATTGGGTGCACCTACAAATTCCTGGCATGTGTACTAGGAATGCAACGTATGTAGAGGCAGCCATATAAAACAGGGGTTCCAGGTTGGAAGTCAGTACTTTTAAGGGGAGCCACTATTTTATGAGTTAACTTTTTGGAGGCTACATGAGAGAAATATTGTTGCTTTATAAAATTTGGATATTTATTTTGAGACAGTTTCTGCCAGATTTTGGCACTTCTATTTTCAGTTAATGCAATTTATATTAATACCAGGGATATTTCATGTGGGAATACCTTTATATTTATGTTATTTGGAGGAAGAAGAGGAGTAAATGAGGGATGCTAGGCAAGTGAGATTGTACCAGAGGTGGTGAGCCCACACCTGCTGTTACCCTTGACCCCAGATATACAGAGAGAGGCATATTTAACAGGATTTGTGAGAGAAACTCTGGAGCTGTATTTCCTTGGCTCATCCAGTGCATTCCCATCATAACTTCAAGAGTGTGGCTGAAGGAACAGAAAATAAGCTGGGACCAGGATATGTCAGGTGACAGAGTTGGGAGGAACTCCCTATGTTGGGAGTTCTTACCACCTCGGCCTAGGAAGAAGTCAAGGCATCTTTAGGCAATATGCCCAGAGGAAGATGCTTAACAACCTTTTCAATGACGGTTGTTGGGCCTGACTTGGGGGTCCAGATAGGGGCAGTAGAATTGTTTTTTGTGTAATGTGGCCCTTACAAAGGGGGCCACTGAGGGCCGATTCTGAACCAAGGTGGCATAGATGCCTACTGTCCATATTTAGAGGTGATATTAAATGTGATATAGAAACATAGAAACATAGAAAATAGGTGCAGGAGTAGGCCATTCAGCCCTTCAAGCCTGCACCACCATTCAATATGATCATGGCTGATCATTCATCTCAGTACCCCTTTCCTGCTTTCTCTCCATATCCCTTGATCCCTTTAGCCGTAAGGGCCACATCTAACTCCCTCTTGAATATATCCAATGAACTGGCATCAACAACTCTCTGCGGCAGGGAATTCCACAGGTTAACAACTCTCTGAGTGAAGAAGTTTCTCCTCATCTCAGTCCTAAATGGCCTACCCCTTATCCTTAGACTGTGTCTCCTGGTTCTGGACTTCCCCAACATCAGGAACATTCTTCCCGCATCTAACCTGTCCAGTCCCGTCAGAATATTATATGTTTCTATGAGATCCCCTCTCATCCTTCTATTCCAGCAGGGTCCATGGCAGAAATCAACAGTGGGTGGAAACCTTGCACAATTACTAGGATCAAGTCCCTAAGGGTGGTGAGCAGGCAAATAGCCAACCACCAATCTGAACTTGGGCCAGAACCTGGGCATGCTGGGATTCCATCTTATTTCTGTGGATTACAATTTTCTGGTGAGGAGGGGAAGGGGGTTCTTGCAGGCTTTCGGGTTCGGCAGTTCATTCTGATCCTATTCTCCCAATTTGGCTTGGGATCAATGACCTTGTGCTTGGATAGACAGGAACCCCCGAAATTTCAAACCTTATCATTCCAAACGCAGATGCACAAGATCCAGATCCATAGGCTCTTCGGTCACGGGGCTATGTATGCAACCTGATCCCTCAGATAACAAAGCCTTCCTTCTGATGGCTGTCAGCAGCTGTCCCAGTGCATTCTTTACTGGGTCACTGTCCTCCATGGTGGCTATCTCTGACCTGGTACTGTGAAGGGATGGAGAGAGTGACATTGTGTGGTGTGAAGGGGTGACAGAGTCAGATGTACTGAGAATGCCTTGTTCTTCTACAGGCATGTCTAGAGCAGGAACATAGATCATAATGGTTTCCTGATGATCAAATTGATGTAAAACTTACGATAAGAGTGATATGAATGTTTTATGATATGGTTTGCTGACAGTTAATGCAGGATTACATCAAGGGTATGGTAGCATAATGGTTATGTTACTGGACTAATATTCCAGAGTTCAAATCCCATCATGGCAGCTGGGGAATTTAAATTCAGTTCATTAAATAAACTTAGAATAAAAACAGCTAATATCAGGAATGGTGACCATGAAACAATCAGATTGTCCTTTAGGGAAGGAATTCTGCTGTCCTTACCTGGTTTGGCCTGTACGTGACAGACTCACCAGAGGTGGTGGGACAGGAGTATACAGTCGGGAGGGAGTGGCCCTGGGAGGCCTCAACATTGACTCCGGACCCCATGAAATCTTATGGCCTCATGGGCAAGGAAACCTCCTGCTTATTACCACCCACCGCCCTCCCTCAGCTGATGAATCAGTACTCCTCCATGTTGAACACCACTTGAAAGAAACCCTGAGGATAGCAAGGGCACAGAATGTATTCTGGGTGGGGGACTTCAATGTCCATCACCAGGAGTGGTCGGTAGCACCACTACTGATGAGCTGGCCGAGTCCTGAAGGACATAGCTGCCAGACTGGGCCTGCGACAGGTGATGAGAGAATCAACATGAGGGAAAAACCTACTTGACCTCGTCCTCACCAATCTACCTGTCACAAATGCATCTGTCCATGGCAACATTGGTAGCAGTGATGACCACACAGTTCTTGTGGAGACAAATTCCCATCTTCACACTGAAGGACACCTTCCATTGTTGTGTACAACGACCACCGTGCTAAATGGGATAGATTCAGAACAAATCTAGCAGCTCAAAACTGTGCATCCATGAGGTGCTGTGGCCAGCAGCAGCAGCAGAATTGTATTCCACCACCATCTGTAACCACATGGCCCGGCATATTCCTCACTCCACTATTACCATCAATCCAGGTGACCAACCCTGGTTCAATGAGGAATGTAGAAGAGCATGCCAGGACCAGCACCAGGCATATCTAAAAATGAGGTGCCTACCTGGTGAAGTTCCAACACAGGATTCTAAGCAAGCTAAACAGTTGACAGAGTCAAGTGATCCCACAACCAACTGACCAGATCAAAGCTTGGCAGTCCTACTACATTCAGTTGTGAATGGTGGTGGAAAATTAAACAACTAACAGGAGAAACATAAGAACATAAGAAATCGAAGCAGGAGTAGGCCATTTGGCCCCTTGAGCCTGCTCTGCCAATTACTAAGATCATGGCTGATCTGATCTTGGGCGCAGCTCTACTTCCTGGCTTGCTCCCATAACCCTTCACTCCCTTATCGTTAAAAATCTGTCTATCTCCGTCTTAAATATATTCAATGACCCAGCCTTCACAGCTCTCTGGGGTAGAGAATTGCACAGATTTATGACCCCCTGAGAGAAGAAATTCCTCCTCATCTCTGTTCTAAATGGACGACTCCTTATTCTTAATCTATGCCCCCTAGTTCTAGATACCCACGGGGGGAAACAACCTCTCTGCATCTACTTTGTTGAGGCCCCTCAGTATCTTATATGTTTCAATAAGATCACCTCTCATTCTTCTAAACTTTAGTGAGTACAGGCTCAACCTGCTCAACCTTTCTTCATAAGTCAATCCCTTCATCTCAGGAATTGACCTAGTGAACCTTCTCTGAATTGCCTCCAATGCAAGTATATCCTTCATTAAATACGGAGACCAAAACTGTCCACAGTACTCTAGCTGTGGCCTCACCAATACCCTGTACAGTTGCAGCAGGACTTCTCTGCTTTTATACTCTATCCCCCTTGCAATAAAGGCCAACATTCCATTTGCCTTCCTGATTACCTGCACTTCCGCCCGCCCGCTGTCTGGAACGGCTTCCTCCTCCCCCCCTGCTGTCGGGCGGGCGGTCGGGCGGTCCCGCACTCGGGAACGGCTTCCTCCTCCCCCCCTGCTGTCGGGAACGAACGAACGAACTTGTGAGGCTGGCTGAAGCACTTTCACACAGGTAGGAAGATGGTTTATTTAATCTTTTCTTGGCTTATAAATGTTTATTCAGGTTGGATTTATTTGTATAATATTTTTGAAGTATAAATAAGGATTTATTGTCGAATTTAATGAGTTCCCTCCCCCCCACCTCGTTCCGGACGCCTAATTTGTAACCTGCGCCTGATTTTTTAATGTGTAGAACAGGTTTTTTCAGTTCTACAACAATCTTCACTTGCTCCATTCTAAGTTAGTTTGGAGTACGTTTTCACTGTGGAAACTTTGAAATCAGGCGTCAGTGGCCGGACACGCCCCCTTTTGAAGAAAAAATTCTGTTCCAAAGTAGAACTGTTCTACCTGACTAGAACTGCAGGAAAAAAAATGTGGAGAATTGTGATTTCTAAGATAGTCCGTTCTCCACCAGTTGCTCCTAAAAATCAGGCGCAAATCATGTGGAAACTTGGGCCCTTTGTGTTTCACGCACAAGGACTCCAGGTCATTCTGTACTGCAGCACTTTGTAATCTCGCTCCATTTAAATAATAATTTGCTTTTTTATTTTTCCTGCCAAAGTGGATAACCTCACACTTTCCCAGATTATACTCCATCTGCCAAACGTTTGCCCACTCACTTAGCCTGTCTATATCCCTTTGCAGATTCTTTGTGTTCTCCTCACAACTTGCTGTCCCATCCATCTTTGTATCATCAGCAAACTTGGCTACATTACACATCCCCATCCCCATCCTCAGTGAATGCAGAGCCCAGCATGTGAATGCAAAAGACAAGGCTAAAACTTTTGCAAACTTCGTCAGCCAGAAGGCATTCTCCTGAGGACCAGACCATTACAGCAGCCAGTCTTCAACCAATTTGATTCACTCCTCATGATATCAAGGTACAGTTGAGTGGACTAAGTACAGCAAAGACACTTACTCACCAATAACCTGCTCTCTGATGTTCAGATTCGGTTCTGCCAAAACCACACTCCAGACCTCATTACAGCCTTGGTCCAAATATGGACAAAAGAGCAAAATTCCAGAGGTGAGATGAGAATGACTGCCCTTGACATCAAGGCAGCATTTGACTGAGTGTGGCATCAACGAGCCCCAGTAAAATTGACGTCAATGGGAATCAGGTGGAAAACTCTCCACTGGCTAGAGTCATATGTAGCACAACAGAAGATGGTTGTGGTTGTTGGAGGCCAACCATCTTAGCCACAGGACATTGATGTAGGAGTTCCTCAGGTCAGTGTCCTAGGCCCAACCATCTTCAGCTGCTTCATCAATGACCTTCTTTCCATCATAAGGTCAGAAGTGGGGATGTTCGCTGATAACTGCACAGTGTTCAATTCCATTCGCAACTCCTCAGATAATGAAGCCATCTGTCCCCTTATGCAGCAAGACCTGGACAATATTCATACAAGAAGATTAGAAGGAGGAGAAACAGACGGGCATCATAAACACACAACTGACGGATGTTTTTTTACTTCCCTGCCTCCAACATGCTTAACCATTTGAAACTCTGCTTTGTGCAAGTTCAGAGTTCAGAGGTTTAGTTGGAGGATGGGGGGTTACTCCCCTCTTTCATATTATGAGCTGTTTTTTCCTTGAAAAAGAATACAAAATGTAAGAATTATTTTTGGTTTCCATGACATGCAGGCAACCATATACGCGAGATGACAACAAACAATGACTTTCTGCGATAGATGTTTGGTGGGAATATAGGACAGGACGAAGCCATTCAGCCCCTCGAGCCGTTCAATGAGATCATGGCTGATCTGTACCTCAACTTCATTTACCCAGCTAAGTTCATATCCTTTGATACCCTGATCTAACAAAAATCTTGAACATTTCAATTGATCCAGCATCCAGATTTCCACTACCCTTTGTGTGAAAACAATGCTTTCTGATTTCACTCCTAAATGGCTATTTTAAAAAGGATTCCCCCTTGTCCTGGATTCTACCACCAGAGGAAATCGTTTATATGTATCTACTCTATTGAATCTCATTATCAGTTTAAATGCCTCAATTAGATCACCCTCAACCTTCTAAACTCAAAGCAATACAAGCCAAGATTATGTAACTTGTCCTCATAATTTAACCCTTTAAGTCCTTCCAAGTACTGCTTCCAATGCCAATCTATCTTTCCTGAGAACCGGTGCCCAAAACTGAAGGCTCTGTACAATTGAAGAAAAATCTCCTCAGTTTTGAATTCCAGCCCCCTTATGAGTGAAGGAACTCCAAGATGAAGAGTACGGTTGAAAAGGACACTGCACTGCCTCATGAGCATTGATAGTAAACAAGTTAACATTTCAACAGAGTGTGACAGTGAACTCATTTTAAATCACAGAGATTTTTAGTACAGTGCATTCTTGGGAGGTGTGGATGGCTCCTCATACATTTCCTAACATAGAAAAGTCATTAAACCTTTTTTTGCACTGTTTGGCCATGTACAGGGCAGTTGAATTGATACTGATAGCCCTAACCATATCCTTCTATTATACTTGTGCAGTGCTCCTTGGAACCCTGCTCTGTGCCAACGAGAATTGCTCTCCTGGGCCCGAGTTCCTGCAACAACAGTGCTACTGCTGCATTTGTGAACCTGAAACTCTCTATCTTCCTGTAGAGCTTCCAGACAGATACTCTGAATTTTTTCTGCAGCAAAAATTATTATGATGAAGCCTAACCCTTTAAACTGCTGCAGACCTTTAAATCCTGCAGCAGCACACAACTGACTGTTGCCAATGTGAAACTTCCAAATTATAGGTATTTCTGATGCTTAGAGTTTGGTCACAATATTATAATAGGGCTGACCTAGAAATAATGGCAAAGTCAGTCTTCAGGATATCAGCTGAACATTAATGCTCTTTGTCCCACTTCTTGTCAACTTATGCCCGAACAGAAAGTTCAGGCATTTACACCTAAACAAAAAAAGAAATATATTATATATATAAAAAAAATAAATTACATTGAGACAGTGCCTTTCAAAGCTAGACGATCCCGAAGTGCTTAACAATGAATAAAATACTTTTGAGATGTCGTCACTGTTATAATGTAGGCAAACATGGCAACTAATTTGCATATAGCAAGGTCCTGCAAACACACAATTAGAGGGATGAGCAAATAATCTGTTTAGTGATGTTGGCTGAGGGATAAATGTTGGTATGGACATCGGAAGCACGCCTTTGCTATTCTTGAATTAGTGCCCGAGAATCTTTTAATGTCCGCCAGGTTTAATGTCTCATCTCTGCATACATTAAATAATAATAAATGTCTCATCCGAAAGATAGCATCAAAGACAGTGCAGCACTTCCTTAGTACTGCACTGATGTGCCAGCCTAGATTATGTATTGATCTTGAATTCAGACACATATAGATGTCTGAACAAAGTGACAATACCACCAAAGAAAATTTTACAAAATCTAATTATTTCTTTTGAAGACACATGATTCATTGCATTTGCTATCTGCATTATCATGTATCTGCATTCCTAGATTTTCCTGTTGCTCCACATTGCTAAGATTAGAGTTAGAGAATACTAGGCTAAAATTCAGCTGCACCAGAAAGCTAGCATACCTGTGAGTTTTTAGTTCGTACTCACCACTGGAACTCCTGGTGTGGTGAGTAGATCCATTTTCAGGACTTTGAACAGGAAATGGATCATAATGGCCTTAGACTCAAAGCCAGGCTGACTGGCTGAAAATGGGCCGGTTGGGCCATCCACCGCTGTCAATCAACATGGTGATGTCACAGCGTGTGTGCGTCACCAGGCTCTCTCTCCCCTCTGCTAAAGGGGAGATATTCTATCATTTTTTAACTTTGGCAACTGGGCCACTAGGGAGGGTTTCGGCCGGGCCAGTGGCCTGGCATGCAAGAGGGTTCTGTTGGTGGCCCGGCCAAACCTGGGGCCAGTATTTTGACGGGCGATCGACAAAAATTTGGCATTGCGGCCGCGGCAATGAGCCCTCCCCTTTAAGAGCGGCTGTGCTGCTGGCCGCACACAGTCTTCAGAGGCTGCACAGGCAGAAAAACCTGCCGGAGGCACCGTGTGGCGGGGATCGACGAATCAATGGATAGGTAAGTATTTATTTTATTTTAATTTGGCGGTGCATCTATTTGGGCAGGATGGGGTCCAGGCCAAAAAATCCCTGACCTGAATTTTGATCGGGTCGGCCTGATGACCCCAAAGCGGCGGCCATTTGATTTTTAGGAATGGCCGCCACAAACGGGCATTAACGGGTCTCTTTGAGACCCTGAATTTCAGCCCCACATCTTTTTACTATTCTTGTTGTCAAAATGCATCTCATGTTGCTCAACATCGATTTACATCTGCCACCTATCTGCCCACTGTAACATCTTCTTCCAAGCTCCTGCATTCTTCTTCACAGTTCCTCATGCTCCCTAATTTGGTATCATCAGCAAACTTCAGCATCATTCCTCGTGTGCCCATGTCCAAATCATTTATAAAATGGAAACATTTCATTGCAATTAAAGATTAAAAGAACTTATATTTATATAGCAACTTTCAAGTACTCAGGGTGTCCCAAAGTGCTTTACAGCCAATTAAGTGCTTCTTAAAATGTAGTCACTGCTGTAATGTAGGAAACATGGCAGCCAATTTGCACACAGCAAGCTCCCACATGAGATAATGACTGGATCATTTATTATTGTTGTTGGATGAGGAATAAATATTGGCCAGGACATCTCCACTACTCTTCTTTGAATGGTGCCGTGGGATGTTTTACATCCACTTGAGAAAGCAGACAAGTTTAAGTCTCATCCAAAAGATGGCTCCTCCAACAGTGCAGCACTCCTTCAACATAGAACTTCAGCGTCAGCCTGGATTATGTGCTCAAGTTGCTGAAGTGGGATTTGGACCAATAACCTTTTGACTCAGAGGGGAGAGTGCTGCCAACTGAGCCACGGAGAGTGAGACCGCTTTGGGGGGTGGGGGAGGTGAGATCACTGCAAGGCGTGAGATAGACTGGGGTGGGGGGGAAGAGACTGGGGGGTGAGAGAGACTGGGGGGTGAGAGAGACTGGGGGGTGAGAGAGACTGGGGGGTGAGAGAGACTGGGGGGTGAGAGAGGCTGGGGGGTGAGAGAGACTGGGGGTGAGAGAGACTGGGGGGTGAGAGAGACTGGGGGGTGAGAGAGACTGGGGGGTGAGAGAGACTGGGGGGTGAGAGAGTCTGGGGGGTGAGAGAGACTGGGGGGTGAGAGAGACTGGGGGGTGAGAGAGACTGGGGGGTGAGAGAGACTGGGGGGTGAGAGAGACTTGGGGGGTGAGAGAGACTGGGGGGTGAGAGAGACTGGGGGGTGAGAGAGACTGGGGGGTGAGAGAGACTGGGGGGTGAGAGAGACTGGGGGGTGAGAGAGACTGGGGGGTGAGAGAGACTGGGGGGTGAGAGAGACTGGGGGGTGAGAGAGACTGGGGGGTGAGAGAGACTGGGGGGTAGGAGAGACTGGGGGGTAGGAGAGACTGGGGGGTAGGAGAGACTGGGGGTAGGAGAGACTGGGGTAGGAGAGACTGGGGTAGGAGAGACTGGGGTAGGAGAGACTGGGGTAGGAGAGACTGGAGGGAGGAGAGATGGGGGAAGAGATGGGGTGGGGGGGGAGAGAGACTGGGAGGGGTGAGAAATGGGGGGTGAGAGAGACTGGGGGGTGAGAGAGACTAATGTGAGTGAGACTAGTGAGTGAGAGAGACTGAAGGAGTAAATAAGGCTTTATTAGACCATTTATATTATTGCCTAACACTAGAAAATACTACAATCCATTTAAAAATATATCAAACTGTGAAGAACTTTAAAGATCCGTGTAATATCAAACGAACCCGTCAGATCTGTGTCTATACCGCCCATTTAAGATCCACTTAAGATCCAGTAAGACCTGCTTTTTCAGGACGGTATTAAGGTCTGGTGGTAAATGGATCTTAATGATGAAACTCCCATTTTGAGCAGTATTTGGATGGTAATAAATGGGTGGACAGTATCGAATACTGCCCGGCGGTAATGACTGTGGAATTTACCGCTGGGTGGTATCTGGGCAGTAAATGTGTTTTTTTTGATTAAACTTGTATTTCTGGTGGTAAATGGGTGGTAAATGGGCGATTTGAGGGGAAACTCTAGCCCATGTGTGTGTTTTCACCCCCCCCCCCACCCTCACCCCACCCCCGAGTAGCACTTTCGTACTGCACCACTGTTTGAAGATCAATGTAGTTTGATGTGAGTGCCAGCATTATACAGCTGCAGAGATTCTTCATCAATTAGCATATCACGATTTCTTAAAATTGTGGCAAATGGGAATTGTTCTCAATTTTGCTCAGGTTTTGCTATTAATTAGGTTCCCTAAGCTTCAATATTATTGTATCGTTTTGCAGGAAATCATTTTCAATGATGAAAAAGGTTTCTTTCTTCAAAGCCAAAATAGTTCTTCCTATTTCAAAAGATTACGTAAAACTAAGTAGAACGAAGGCTTTAAAGCTTTGATAATATTTATTCAAATGGGTGGACCATGCACCTATCGATTCACTTGCACATGTGGTCATCTATCAAGGCTGTTTTATATTTCCTCAAGAAAAAACACACTTCAATGTCCCAGCAATTAAAGACTGCTGACATTCATACTGGTACGGCTGTGTTACAATGAGTGACTTGACCACACATGCTCAGGGAAAGAAGTGCAAGGCCAATAGTTCACTGCAGCATGGCCTGTTTGTAAACAGTCTGCACTGTAAAGTAAAACATTCAGAAGATTAAGCAGAGCAGGAACAGAAATCTGATTAAGGCACTATTTTCAGAAACTCTTCCAGCATCCCTAACCCTTTTTACGTGGATCTGGATGTCATTTCCATGTTCTACATTATAACCGTGATTACACTTCAAAAATAATTTATTGGCTGTAAAACACTTTGGGACGGTACTGTGATCCTGAAAGGCACTGTATAAATGTAAATCTTTCTTTCTCTTTTTCTGAATCCTCGCATTGAATTTCATGGCTGTGCCACTTTGGATGGCAAGGTCAAGATATTTCATCATATTTTACATATTTCAATACATTCCACAACATAAATGCATAATTTTTTCCACTGCAATTTGAATAAATGATTATCTGTTAAATGTTAGGCTCACAAAATGAGTAGGAAGTCTTTAAAGGCTGCCAAAGTTGGATGATGAAAGTGTTTTGTTCAAAAATTAATAGATGATATGTGTAAAATAAATGTGGAGTAGATAAGATATCTGACCAATATCATTAGCCCTCTGGACACGACGGATTATATTTCAAAACATGGATCATTAATGCTAAATCTTCTGCCAAAATGATGAGGAAAAGCTAGAGAATAATAAACCATTTCTTTATTTGCGGTATTTAAAAAAAAATACTGAATTAGAAAAGAAACATAGAAAATAGGAGCAGGAGTAGGCCATACGGCCCCTCGAGCCTGCTCCGCCATTTAACACGATCATGGCTGATCCGATCATGGACTCGGGTCCACTTCCCTGCCCGCTCACCATAACCTCTTAATCCCTTATCGGTTAAGAAACTGTCTAACTCTGTCTTAAATTTATTCAATGACACAGCTTCCACAGCTCTCTGAGACAGCGAATTCCACAGATTTACAACCCTCAGAGAAGAAATTCGTCCTCATCTCAGTTTTAAGTGGGTGGCTCCTTATTCTAAGATTATGCCCTCTAGTTCTAGTCTCCCCTCAGTGGAAACATCCTCTCTGCATTCACCTTTTCAAACCCCCTCATAATCTTATACGTTTCGATAAGATCACTGATATGTCCTTACTATATAGTATAAATGCACACGAGGCCCATACTTGAGAGAAGGTCACTCTGTGACCAGTTACCTTGATTACCAAGATCTCAAGAGAGAGACGGTGGGTGGAGCTTCCCCTTTTATTCCTGAAAGTCCAGATTAGGAGTGTCTCCCACAAGTTTGCCCCCTGTGGTCAGTGTGCTCAAGGTGTACAATTTAGGTCAGCTTATACATGGGTTACAAAGACAGTTGAATACATGACATCACCTCCCCCCCAAAGTCTTATTGGGATCACAGGTTAAGTCTCTCTGGTGGTTTACGCTCTCTTGTAGAGCGCCTGAGTTGGGGCTCCGGTTGTTGGGCACTGGCCTGAGTTTCTGCTGTTTGCGGTGCCTCAGGCCTGTCCGGACTGCCCACAGTGACTGGGCTCTCCTCCACTTGGTTCCGGTGTTCGGTCACCTGTGGTGGAGTAAACTCTATGTCGTGTTCTTCCTCTGCTGCTTCTATGGGGTTGCTGAACCTACTTTTAGTTTGATCCACGTGTATGTGGCAGATTTGTCCATTGGTAAGTTTAACTACCAAAACCCTATTCCCTTCTTTGGCAATCACAGTGCCTGCAAGCCATTTGGGCCCTGAAGCGTAATTAAGGACAAAAACAGGGTCATTGACATCAATACATCGCGCCCTCGCATTCCTGCCATGGTAGTCACATTGTGACTGACGCCTGCTCTCAACAATTTCTTTCATAGTAGGGTGTATAAGGGATAACCTGGTTTTAAGCGTCCTTTTCATTAGCATCTCTGCGGGTGGAACCCCTGTGAGTGAGTGTGGTCGGGATCTATTGGCCAACAGGAGGCGTGATAAGCGGCTTTGTAGGGAACCCCCTTGGATTATGAGCATCCCCTGTTTGATTATCTGCACTACTCGTTCCGCCTGGCCGTTTGAGGCTGGCTTGAACGGTGCCGTTCTGACATGGTTGATTCCATTGCCTGCCATGAAGTCCTGGAATTCAGTGCTTGTGAAGCACGGGCCATTGTCGCTGACCAAGACGTCTGGTAGGGCGGCGAACATTGCCCGTAGACTTTCTACCGTGGCAGAGGATGTGCTTGAATTTAAATGGCACACTCAATCCATTTGGAGTAGGCGTCTACTACAAACAAAAATATTTTTCCCATGAAAGGACCTGCGTAGTCCACATGGATGTGTGACCATGGCTTTGCGGGCCAGGACCAGGGGCTAAGGGGGGCTTCCCTGGGTGCATTGCCCAGCTGAGCACACGTGTTGCACCTGTGAACACAAAGTTCCAGGTCTGCATCTATCCCTGGCCACCAAACGTATGACCTGGCAATTGCCTTCATCATGACAATGACTGGGTGCTCATTGTGAAGTTCTCTGATAAACACCTCTCTGCTCTTCTGGGGAATAGAAACATAGAAACATAGAAAATAGGTGCAGGAGTAGGCCATTCGGCCCTTCTAGCCTGCACCGCCATTCAATGAGTTCATGGCTGAACATGCAACTTCAGTACCCCATTCCTGCTTTCTCACCATACCCCTTGATTCCCCTAGTAGTAAGGACTTCATCTAACTCCTTTTTGAATATATTTAGTGAATTGGCCTCAACAACTTTCTGTGGTAGAGAATTCCACAGGTTCACCACTCTCTGGGTGAAGAAATTCCTCCTCATCTCGGTCCTAAATGGCTTCCCCCTTATCCTTAGACTGTGTCCCCTGGTTCTGGACTTCCCCAACATTGGGAACATTCTTCCTGCATCTAACCTGTCTAACCCCGTCAGAATTTTAAACGTTTCTATGAGGTCCCCTCTCATTCTTCTGAACTCCAGTGAATACAAGCCCAGTTGATCCAGTCTTTCTTGATAGGTCAGTCCCGCCATCCCGGGAATCAGTCTGGTGAACCTTCGCTGCACTCCCTCAATAGCAAGAATGTCCTTCCTCAGGTTAGGAGACCAAAACTGTACACAATACTCCAGGTGTGGCCTCACCAAGGCTCTGTACAATTGTAGCAACACCTCCCTGCCCTTGTACTCAAATCCCCTCGCTATGAAGGCCAACATGCCATTTGCTTTCTTAACCGCCTGCTGTACCTGCATGCCAACCTTCAATGAATGATGTACCATGACACCCAGGTCTCTTTGCTCCTGCCCTTTTCCTAATCTGTCACCATTCAGATAATAGTCTGTCTCTCTGTTTTTACCACCAAAGTGGATAACCTCACATTTATCCACATTATACTTCATCTGCCATGCATTTGCCCACTCACCTAACCTATCCAAGTCGCTCTGCAGCCTCATAGCATCCTCCTTGCAGCTCACACTGCCACCCAACTTAGTGTCATCCGCAAATTTGGAGATACTACATTTAATCCCCTTGTCTAAATCATTAATGTACAGGGTAAACAGCTGGGGCCCCAGCACAGAACCTTGCGGTACCCCACTAGTCACTGCCTGCCATTCTGAAAAGTTCCCATTTACTCCTACTCTTTGCTTCCTGTCTGACAACCAGTTCTCAATCCATGTCAGCACACTACCCCCAATCCCATGTGCTTTAACTTTGCACATTAATCTCTTGTGTGGGACCTTGTTGAAAACCTTCTGAAAGTCCAAATATACCACATCAACTGGTTCTCCCTTGTCCACTCTACTGGAAACATCCTCAAAAAATTCCAGAAGATTTGTCAAGCATGATTTCCCTTTCACAAATCCATGCTGACTTGGACCTATCATATTACCTCTTTCCAAATGCACTGCTATGACATCCTTAATAATTGATTCCATCATTTTACCCACTACCGATGTCAGGCTGACCGGTCTGTAATTCCCTGTTTTCTCTCTCCCTCCTTTTTTAAAAAGTGGGGTTACATTGGCTACCCTCCACTCCATAGGAACTGATCCAGAGTCAATGGAATGTTGGAAAATGACTGTCAATGCATCCACTATTTCGAAAGCCACCTCCTTAAGTACTCTGGGATGCAGTCCATCAGGCCCTGGGGATTTATCGGCCTTCAATCCCATCAATTTCCCCAACACAATTTCCTGACTAATAAGGATTTCCCTCAGTTCCTCCTCCTTACTAGACCCTCCGACCCCTTTTATATCCGGAAGGTTGTTTGTGTCCTCCTCAGTGAATACCGAACCAAAGTACTTGTTCAATTGGTCCGCCATTTCTTTGTTCCCCGTTATGACTTCCCCTGATTCTGACTGCAGGGGACCTACGTTTGTCTTTACTAACCTTTTTCTCTTTACATATCTATAGAAACTTTTGCAATCCGTCTTAATGTTCCCTGCAAGCTTCTTCTCGTACTCCATTTTCCCTGCCCTAATCAAACCCTTTGTCCTCCTCTGCTGAGTTCTAAATTTCTCCCAGTCCCCGGGTTCTCTGCTATTTCTGGCCAATTTGTATGCCACTTCCTTGGCTTTAATGCTATCCCTGATTTCCCTTGATAGCCACGGTTGAGCCACCTTCCCTTTTTTATTTTTACGACAGACAGGAATGTACAATTGTTGTAGTTCATCCATGCGGTCTCTAAATGTCTGCCATTGCCCATCCATAGTCAACCCCTTCAGTATCATTCGCCAATCTATCCTAGCCAATTCACGCCTCATACCTTCAAAGTTACCCTTCTTTAAGTTCTGGACCATGGTCTCTGAATTAACTGTTTCATTCTCCATCCTAATGCAGAATTCCACCATATTATGGTCACTCTTCCCCAAGGGGCCTCGCACAACGAGATTGCTAATTAATCCTCTCTCATTACACAACACCCAGTCTAAGATGGCCTCCCCCCTAGTTGATTCCTCGACATATTGGTCTAAAAAACCATCCCTTATGCACTCCAGGAAATCCTCCTCTACCGTATTGCTTCCAGTTTGGTTAACCCAATCTATGTGCATATTAAAGTCACCCATTATAACTGCTGCACCTTTATTGCACGCACCCCTAATTTCATGTTTGATGCCCTCCCCAACATCACTACTACTGTTTGGAGGTCTGTACACAACTCCCACTAACGTTTTTTGTCCTTTGGTATTCTGCAGCTCTACCCATATAGATTCCACATCATCCAAGCTAATGTCCTTCCGAACTATTGCCTTAATTTGCTCCTTAACCAGCAATGCTACCCCACCTCCTTTTCCTTTTATTCTATCTTTCCTGAATGTTGAATACCCCTGGATGTTGAGTTCCCAGCCCTGATCATCCTGGAGCCACGTCTCCGTAATCCCAATCACATCATATTTGTTCACATCTATTTGCACAGCTAATTCATCCACTTTATTGCGGATACTCCTTGCATTAAGACACAAAGCCTTCAGGCTTGTTCTTTTAACACCCTTTGTCCTTTTAGAATTTTGCTGTACAGTGGCCCTTTTTGTTCTTTGCCTTGGGTTTCTCTGCCCTCCACTTTTCCTCATCTCCTTTCTGTCTTTTGCTTTTGCCTCCTTTTTGTTTCCCTCTGTCTCCCTGCATTGGTTCCCATCCCCCTGCCATATCAGTTTAAATCCTCCCCAACAGCACTAGCAAACACTCCCCCTAGGACATTGGTTCCGGTCCTGCCCAGGTGCAGACCGTCCGGTTTGTACTGGTCCCACCTCCCCCAGAACCGGTTCCAATGCCCCAGGAATTTGAATCCCTCCCTGACTACTCAGTTTCCCCACAGTTGGCAATCGGCCTGAATCGAGAGTTCATCCCTGCGCCTATGAAACGGTTTAAACTCCTCAATGCATGCCCCGTACGTGACTGCCCAGTCACTATTCAGGACACATTTCTTAACTAAAGACAGTAGCGGGTCTTTATTTGTCCAGACTTTAATCTGACGGGCTGTCACAGGTGAGCCTTCACTTTCGAAAGCTTCAACAGCCATGACCAGTCTGTGCCGAATTGTGTATTCATAGGCGGCTAACGTAAGTGCCCACCTCTCTGTATGCGGGCCGATGCATTCGCATTTATGGCCTTGGTGTCGGCCAAAAGGGGTTTGTGATCTGTCTCCAGCTCAAACTTTCTGCCAAACAGGTACTGGTGCATTTTTTTTACTGCATATACACATGCTAGCGCTTCCTTTTCGACCATTCCGTAGCCCCTTTCTGCCTGGGACAGACTTCTGGAGGCATAAGCTACCGGCTGTAACTGACCATTGGCATTCACATGCTGCAACACACACCCGACCCCATAGGACGACACATCGCACGTTAAAACTAGTTTCTTACACGGGTCATATAACGTTAACAGTTTGTTGGAGCTTAACAAATTGCGTGCTCTATCTAAAGCCCTTTCCTGGCTGTCCCCCCAGACCCAATCGCAGCCTTTGCGTAGGAGCACATGTAGCGGCTCTAACAGCGTGCTCAATTTGGGAAGAAAGTTACCAAAATAGTTCAGGAGCCTCAGGAACGAACGCAGCTCCATCGTGTTACGGGGTCTGGGTGCTCTCTGGATCGCTTTCGTTTTGGACGCAATAGGTCTGATCCCGTCTGCTGCTACCCTCCTCCCCAGGAATTCTACCTCTGGAGCTAAGAAGACGCACTTCGCCTTTTTCAGTCGCAGCCCTACCCGGTCCAGTCTGCGTAGCACCTCCTCCAGGTTGTGGAGGTGTTATTCAGTATCGCGACCCGTGATGAGGATGTCATCTTGAAAAACCACCGTCCTTGGTATCGACTTGAGGAGGCTTTCCATATTTCGCTGAAAGATCGCGGCGGCTGAACGAATCCCGAACGGACATCTGTTATACTCAAACAACCCTTTGTGTGTCGTGATGGTGGTCAGCTTCTTCGACTGACTCGCCAGCTCCTGGGTCATGTAAGCTGAGGTCAGGTCCAAATTTGAAAAAAGTTTGTCGCCGAATAGCGACGCAAAGATGTCCTCCGCTCTCGGTAGTGGGTACTGGTCTTGGAGTGACACCCAATCGATGGTGGCCTTGCAATCACCGCATATCCTGACCAACCCATCCGCCTTGCGCACCGGCACAATCAGGCTCACCCAGTCACTGAATTCGACTGGCGAAGTGATGCCTTCCCTCAGCAGGCGGTCCAATTCGCATTCTGTCTTTTCCTGCATCACGTACAGCACCGCTCTGGCCTTGTGGTGTACTGGCCTGGCGTCCGGGATTATGTGAATCACTACCTTGGCCCCCATGAAAGTGCCGATGCCGGGTTGAAATAATGAGTTAAATTTGTCCAGGACCTGTGAGCATGATACTCGCTCCACAGAAGAAATTGCATTGACATCGCGCCATTTCTAGTTCATGACAGCAAGCCAACTCCTCTCCAGTTGTGCGGGACCATCCCCCGGGACAATCCAGAGTGGCAACCTGTTCTCCGAATCTTTTTGGGTCATGACTACCGTGGCGCTGCCTAGCACCGGAATGATCTCCTTTGTATATGTCCGTAGCAGTGCGTCAATCAGCAATAATTTTGGCCTCCTGGCCTTGGACACCCACAACCTTTCGAACTGTTTGATACTCATCAGGAACTGGCTGGCCCCCGTGTCTAGCTCCATTAATACTGGGATGCCATTGAGAAGCACTTTCATCATTATCGGTGGCGTCCTGGTATATGAACTGTATATCCGCTCCACATGAACTCGCTGTACTTCAGCTTCCCGCGATTTCCCCCAGTATTCATTTGGCCTCATAGGGCTTACATCGGGCCCGTCCTCCTCGTACATCAACCTGGCTGCAGGCTTCCTGCACATACGTGCCAAGTGACCGCTGACGTTGCAGTTTCTGCAGGTATATTGCTGATACCTGCAAGCGATGGCTGGGTGTTTGTCTCCACACTTCCAGCATGAGCTGGAGGCCCCAATGTTGGAAACAAAAGGTCCATTACCCAGTCGATCGTCTCTGACTGTTTCTGTAACTGTCCTTAAGCACACCATTAACAGGTGTTGATGGCCCCATTACTGGCCACATTTTCCATTGTGATGGCATGAATCGCTGTTCAGCTAGCTATTGTCTCTGTTGAATTCCCCCTTTGGGGTCGACTGCATGCTGGGGCATGTCCGATTGCCCTTGTCTGCCTAGAGAACTGTGTGCCGCGTTAACAAGGTTAACTCCCTAGTCGTTTGTCGCATTTGAGCCAAGATATTTGCCATAAATCATTCTGGTCTCTTCCTCCCCTGAAATAATTGTCTGAGCTATCAGAGCCGCCGCATCCAAGGTCAAGTCTTTGGTCTCAATCAGTTTCCTGAAAATCCCAGCGTGCCCGATGCCCTCAATAAAAAAGTCTCGCAGCATCTCCGCTCTGCATACATCTGGGAACTTACATAGGCTTGCCAGTCACCGGAGATCTGCCACGAAGTCTGGAACGCTTTGCCCTTCTCGCCGTCGGTGCGTATAAAACCGGTGCCTCGCCATGTGCATGATGCTCGCCGGTTTAAGGTGTTCCCGATCAACTTACTGAGCTCTTCGAATGTCTTGTCTGCCGGCTTCTCTGGCGCTAGAAGGTCCTTCATCAGGGAGTATGTTCTGGATCCACAAACCATCAGGAGATGAGCCCTGCGTTTCTCGGCCAAATCCTGTCCCAACGATTCCTTCGTGACAAACCTTTACTGTAGTCTCTCAATAAAGTCATCCCAATCATCACCAACACAGTACCTCTCTTCTGTGCTGCTAGTGGCTATGCTCGCGTGGTTTAAATCCAAGTTTCTCGTCGCCAAAGATATGTCCTTACTATACAGTATAAATGCACACGAGGCCCATACTTGAGAGAAGGTTACTCTGTGGCCAGTTACCTTTATTACCAAGACCTCAAGAGAGAGACGGTGGGTAGAGCTTCTTCTTTTATACAGGAAAGTCCAGGTTAGGAGTGTCTCCCACAAGTTCGCCCCCTGTGGTCAATGTTCTCAAGGTGTACAACTTAGGTCAGCTTATACATTGATTACAATGACAGTTGAATACATGACAATCACCTCTCATTCTTCTGAATTCCAATGAGTAGAGGCCCAACCTCCTCAACCTTTCCTCATAAGTCAACCCCCTCATCTCCGGAATCAACCTAGTGAACTTTCTCTGAACTGCCTCCAAAGCAAGTATATCCTTTCGTAAATATGGAAACCAAAATTGTACGCAGTATTCCAGGTGTGGCCTCACCAATACCTTGTATAACTAGACTTCCCTGCACAAGCACCCCCAGGTCCTGCTTTACTGCAGCACTTTGCAATTTTTTTCCATTTAACTTGCTCTTTGATTTTTTTCTGTCAAATTGTATGACCTCACACTTTCCAACATTATACTTCATCTGTCAAATTTTTGCCCACTCTCTTAGCCTGTCTATGTCCTTTTGCAGATTTTTTGTATCCTCCTCACACATTACTTTTCTTCCCATCTTTGTATCGTCAGCAAAATTGGCTACGTTACACTCGGTCCTTTCTTCCAAGTCGTTAATATGGATTGTAAATAGTTGGGGTCCCAACATTGATCCCTGCAGCACCCCACTAGTTACTGATTGCCAACCCGAGAATGAACCATTTATCCCGACTCTCTGTTTTCTGTTAGTTAGCCAGTCTTTATCCATGCTAATATATTAACCCCAACCCCGTGAACTTTTATCTTGTGCAATAACCTTTTATGTGGCACCTTGTCAAATGCCTTCTGGAAGTCCAAATACACCACATCCGCTGGTTTCCTTTTATCCACCCTGTTCGTTACATCCTCAAAGAATTCCAGCAAATTCAAACATAACTTCCCCTTCATAAACCCATGCTGACTCTGCCTGACTGAATTATGCTTTTCCAAATATCCTGCTAGTGCTTCTTTAATAATGAACTCCAATATTTTCCCAACTACAGATGTTAGGCCAACTGGTCCTCTATCTCAACACCATATTCCCGCTTTTCCCCATATCCCTTGATGCCTATTGTGTCTAGAAATCTATCTGTCTCCTTCTTAAATATATTCAGAGACTTGGCCTCCACAGCCTTCTGTGGTAGAGAATTCCACAGGTTCCCCACTCTCTGAGTGAAAAAATGTCTCCTCATCTCGGTCCTAAATTTCCTACCCCATGTCCTGTGACTGCGACTCCTTGTTCTAGACTTCCCAACCAGGGGAAACATCCTCTCCGCATCCAATCTGTCCAACCCCGTCAGAATTTTATACGTTTCAATGAGATCCCCTCTCATTCTTCTAAACTCTGGTGAATACAGGCCTAGTCGATCCAATCTCTCCTCATACGGGTGTCCTGCCATCCCAGGAATCAGTCTGGTGAACCTTCGCTGCACTCCCTCTATGGCAAGTATATCCTTTCTTAGGTAAGGAGACCAAAACTGCACACAATACTCCAGGTGTGGTCTCGTCAAGGCCCTGTATAACTGTAGTAAGACATCCTTGCTCCTGTACTCAAATCTTCTTGCAATGAAGGCCAACATACCGTTTGCCTTCCTAACTGCTTGCTGCACCTGCATATTTGCTTTCAATGACTGGTGTACAGGGACATCCAGGTCCCTTTGCACATCGACATTTCCTAAGCTATCGCCATTTAAATAATACTCTGTCTTTATGCTTTCCCGACCAAAGTGGATAACCACATTTATCCACGTTATACTGCATCAGTCATGTGTTTGCCCACTCACTCATCCTCACAACTCACAATCCCACCTAGTTTTGTGGCGTCAGCAAATTTCAAAATATTACATTTGGTTCCCTCATCCAAATCATTTATATATATTGTGAATAGCTGGGGCCCAAGCACTGCACTGGTACCCCACTTAGTCACTGCCCACCACCCGGAAAAAAACCTGTTTATTCCTACTCTGTTTCCTGTCAGTTAACCAATTTTCAATCCGTGCCAATGCATTACCCCCAATCCTATGTGCTTTAATTTTGCGCACTAACCTCTTATGTGGGACTTTATCAAAGGCCTTCTGAAAATCCAAATACACTACATCCACTAGTTCTCCCTTATCTATTCTGTCAGTTACATCCTCAAAAAACTCCAGTAGGTTTGTCAAACATGATTTTCCTTTCATAACTCCATGTTGACTTTGTCTAATCCTGTTGATATTATCTAAGTGTGCCGTTATCACATCCTTTATAATAGACTCTAGCATTTTCCCTACTACTGATGTTAGGCTAACCGGTCTGTAGTTCCCTGTTTTCTCTCTCCCTCCTTTTTTAAATAGTGGGGTTACATTTGCCACCCTCCAATCTGCAGGAACTGTTCCATAATCTATAGAATTTTGGAAGAGGACAATCAATGCATCTACTAGTTCCATGGCCACCTCTTTTAGTACTCTGGGATGCAGATCATCAGGTCCTGGGGATTTATCGGCCCTCAGTCCCATTAGTTTCTCCAGCACTATTTTCTTATTAATAATCATTTTCTATAATTCCTATTGCTCACTAGACCCTTGGTTCCCTCGCATTTCTGGAATATTATTTGTGTCCTCTTCCGTGAAAACAGAACCAAAGTATTTATTGAATTTCCTTGTTCCCCGTTATGAATGCTTCCATTTCTGTCTGCAAAGGACCTACATTTATCTTCACTAATCTTTTTCTTTTTACGTACTTGTAGAAACTTTTGCAGTCAGTTTTTATGTTCCTTGCAAATTTACTGTCATACTCTATTTTTCCCCTCTTAATCAATCTCTTGGACTTTTTTTGCTGAATTCTAAACTGCTCCCAATCCTCAGGCTTGCTACTTTTTCTGGCATCTTTGTATAGCTCCTCTTTGGATCTAATACTAGATCCAAAGAGGATCCTTAATTTCTTTTGTTAGCCATGGTTGGGCCACTTTTCCTTTCGTGTTTTTACGCCAGAAAGGAATGTGTAACTGTTGCAACTCATGCATTCATTCCTTAAATGTTAGCCATTGCCTATCCACCGTCATGCCTTTTAATGAATCTTCCCAATCTATCACAGCCAATTCATTCCTCATACCTTCGTAGTTTCCTTTGTTTAGATTTAGGACCCAAGTTTCAATTGCATTATTTCACTTTCCATCTTAACAAAGAATTTAATCATGTTATGGTCACTCTTCCCTAAAGGACCCCGCATAACAAGACTGTTGATTAACCCCTTCTCGTTACACAATACCCAATCTAGGATAGCCTGTTCCCTAGTCGGCATTACATCTATAAGTGTTAGTTTGGCTCAAAATACTCTTGCAAGGTTAGAAAAGTTAATTTAACAGTGGATGTATTATTTATAGCAGATCAGACAGGTGTCATGGTTCATTATCTTTGTAGTATTTAGCATAAACTAGCCCAGAAGTGGTCTAGGACAGCAAGTTCCTCGGTCTGGAGAAGGCACTACGTCTTCTGCAAGGTAATTTACAAACAAGGAATGAGAGTGGCAGATTTAAGTCACTCTTCTTATATTGTGTGAGATTTGTGCTGGTGGCACTGCCACTCCAAACATAGGTCTTGCCCAGCTTGCTGCAACACAAAAGTAAATTTACTCGGATTCACAAAGGGCCAGGTAAAAAAAAAATCAGTCCTCCCAGCCATTAGCCTTAGTAAATCCTGACATGTTTACCTTCCGCCAGCAGCATCCGATGTCAGTAGCTGTGCCACTAGCACAGGTCTTAGTGTTAAATAGAAGCAGCTTTCCATTCCTTCAGCTCTGGTTTAACTCTGAAAGTGAATGTTGAGTTTATCCAGTAAGTAACCGAGTCATACAAACCACAAAGTTTCCAGGTTCTATATTGAGTCAGCTGACCTCAGCCAAGTAACCAGGGGAGGTGCTACAGTTGATTTTGGTGCCTACCGAATTAGTGAGGAGAAAATCAGGCAGAGTTCAAGTTCCTGATCACTATCCAATGACCGACGAACATGAAGTCTGACTCCTATATGATTCAGTGTATCTGTGCCTAGACATGAACAGTGGTGCTTCAGGTTTTGGAGGAAGCTGGAGCATTAAACTATGTATAGCTCATGTAACCTGTTGTGACATTCAGTACAAATAAGTAACAATGATCACTATCCAGTGACTGATAATGGAAATGCAATTGTAATGCATTAACAAGGGCAAATAAAGGGAGTCAACTGTATTTCTTAGTCAAATCTAGCTTGTAAATGTAGAATATTGTATCAGCGTCTCATGTGATTTCTACACTGTGTGAAGGACCCATCAGTCATGAGTGCAGCAGTTATTGAGCCATGACATAATTTTTCACATAAGCGAAGGTGTTTGTGTATTACACTGTCAGTGGCACGATGCTTTTGTTTACTCTGTTAGTTTGCTTTTAAAATTCAGGTGGCTAGGTGATAATTAATTGCAGTTAACATTTTCATTTTCACTGTAGTTAATTATCAAATCCATTGACTGTAACACATTACTAACACTTACATAATAAAGTAACCACACACTGTAACACTCTTATATTTCCATCTTTGTTAAACACTTCGGGACATTCACTACATTAAAGGTGCTATAAGAATGCACGTTGTTATTGTTTTTAATATCGAACACATATCCAAAACATTCTATAATTCACCTCTTCTTACAGCAAGCTTTATTGTCTCTCCTAAGCAAGGACAAGTGTACTTAGAGTTTACCTGAAGTATATTTAGAGTAACAGCTAATGTATTACAGGTGCAGTGTCAAAAGTCCGGAGTTCCGGAATCTGGAATGTTCCGGAATCCGGACTCTGGGACAATCCGTGGCAGGGTCGTCCAGAATCAGCAAAATGTTCCGGAATCCGGACACTCTGCCATACCGTTACCGCCGCCAGCCAGGCCCAGTGAAAAGTCAAAAAATGAAATCCAACTACTGTACAGTGACAAAAATTGCAAGAATAAAAACGCCAATCCTACCTGTTCCAGGTCAGGTCTTCACAGTCATCGCACCGTTGCTCCTGGCTCTGCACAGCACACAAGTCCCTTCAGCCAGAACCAACCAAGCTCCTGTGTGCAAGTCCCCTCCCAGCCAGAATCAAACTCTGCACAGCACACTGCAGCTCCCCAAAGCAGCAACCCGCGTGATCAGATCGTAATGCCTCATGACTCTGAGCGGAGTTGACCCGACCTCACCTGAGTTGACCTGACCTCACCCGACCAGATTTCGATTTTACGTTTGCACACGTGTACCTGTGATAAAAAAATACTACCTGTACCTGCACCTGGCTGTACATGAACTTTTAAATTCAGCATTTTAAAAAAATAGTGGTATTAAACATTATAGGGCTACCCAGCTGACCCACCTACATCCCATGATCAGACCCCACCCAACCTGACTCCATTTCTGTTGTGCTTTTCCCGATTTAAAGATCTGCACAGGTAAAGATTGGGAGTTTGTGTTGTGTCATTGCAAACATGTCAAAATGGCCAACAGATACCCCAATGGGTTCAGATAAAGGAAAGAGGGAGTATAGTTCACTTTCAGTTGCCAAGAAAGTAGAGTTACTCCAGAGATTAGATAGAGGTGCTTCAGTGAGAAGATTGAGTGAAGAGTATGGTGTTGGACTCGCCACCATCTATGATATCAGAAAACAGAAAGAATAGCTCATGAAGTTTTATGCGGAAAGTGATGTTCATAAGGAAATGAGTAAGAGAAAAAGTATTCATAAGCCGAAATGTGATGATGTGGATCGAGCAGTGATGGAATGGTGGTGACAGAGGCGAAGTGAAAAGGTTCCTTTGTCTGGCCCAATGGTGATGCAACAAGCTAAAATATTCCATGCACAACTGGGGATTGAAACTCCATACGAGTACCCTTCTGGTTGGCTAGCCAAATTTAAAAGGCGTCATGGCATCAGGCAACTGAAAATATGTGGTGAGAAAGTCTCAGCAGATCATGAGGCAGCTGAAAATTATATTGATAAGTTCATCAAACTAATTGCTGATGAAAACCTTTCGCCTGAGCAAATGGACAATGCTGACGAGACAGCACTGTTTTGGCGCTACGTACTGCGAAAGACATTAGCAGCAGCAGAAGAAACGCAGCCAGCAGGTGTAAAAGGCACCAAGGGTAGGTTGACTGTGCTTTTTGCTGCAAATGCGGCTGGGACACATAAGTGTAAGCTTATGGTCATTGGGAGAAGCTGGATCCAAGATGTTTCAAGGGTTTTTAGAGTATTGCCAATGCATTATTATGCCAATAAGAAAACATGGGTAACCATGGTAATCTTTCTGAACTGGTTTGAGAAGCATTTTGTCCCTCAGGCAAGTGCTCATTGCACGGAAGCTGGCCTTGAGGAAAACTGCAAAATATACTTGCTGCTAGACAATTGCTCAGCACATCCCGATGCTGAGCTTTTGGAAAAGGATAATGTCCATGGAATCGACTTACCTCTAAATGTTACATTGTTGATACAGCCTGTCATGTATCTCACATTACTGTATATAACTGCATCTTACCATGCTATACATGACTGTAACTGGATATGACCTGTAACAATAAGCATACCTTACCACCAGGGGTGCACTTGCAGGAGACACTCCATACCTGTCCCACTGTGGTATATAAAGGGAGGTTTCAGGCAAGTGCAGCACTGGGAGTGACCTTGACTTCAGCATGTGTCTTGTGTAAGTCGGTACATTAGAGTCAGGACTTAACAGTGGCGACGAGTTACGGGATCACAGAATCCACAGAATGGCTACCAACAGCTCAGATGAGAAATACAGTGCTGGAGACAATTGGGATGACTTTATAGAAAGGCTCCAGCAAAGCTTTGTGACCAAAGACTGGCTGGGTGATGATAAGGCAGACAAGGGAAGAGCCCATCTCTTGACCAGCTGTGGCTCGAAAGCATATGCTTTAATGAAAGACCTGCTGGCACCCGAGAAACCAGCAAGCAAGTCGTTTGAGGAGTTGAGCACACTGGTGAGAGACCACCTGAAGCCAGCGAGCAGCCTACACATGGCCAGACACAGGTTCTACAACCACAGACGATGTGTGGGCCAAAGCATACCCGACTTCGTGGCGGAACTTCGGAGGCTGGCTAGTTCATGTGAGTTCCCTGATGAACTAAGGAGAGAAGTACTGAGAGACTTTTTTATTGAAGGAATAGGCCACGCAGGCATATTCTGAAAGCTTATAGAGACTAAGAACTTGACTCTAGAGGCAGCAGCACTGGTCGCACAGACGTTCTTGGCAGGCGAAGAAGAAACGAGGCTGATCTATACTTCGGGTACGACAACCAACGAGGCATCGGAACAAGGGGTTCACATTGTGAAACAAACCGCTACCCCCACACACAGACAAAGGCAGGAGAGCAGGCCTTCAGCAGCAGACAGCGGTGCCAGAAGCCATCAAAATCAAGGGCCACATGAACGGCTGATCACACCTCATCAACCCACAATGCGAGCAATCAATAACAGATTGAGAGAAGCTCAAGGGAGATTAGCCAGATGCAGCTCATCCTTCGGAAACAATGGAAACGGTCTGTGTTGGAGATGTGGGGGAAGGCACTCAACCAGGGTGTGTCGATTTCAGCATGCCATTTGCAGAAATTGCAACTACACAGAGCATCTGGCTCGCATGTGCAGAAAAACAGCAGCTCAGCTGGTATATGAATCGGAAGGGTCGGAAAGCGGACCAGAAGATGGTTGGAACAGTGCACGGGACGCCGAGGTACAGCGGGTTAACACGATCAATGTTCACTGTTCTTACACCAAGACGCCTCCAATTATGATGAGGGTTCTACTCAACGGGATTACCCGTCAACATGGAACTGGACACGGGGGCCAGTCAATCCCTCATGAGCGTTCAACAATTTGAACAGCTGTGGCCACACAAAAGCAACAGACCAAAACTCATACAGATCGACACCAAACTAAGGACCTATACTAAAGAAATCGTCCCAGTCCTTGGCAGCGCCATGCTCTCAGTCACACACAAAGGGACGGTGCGCTGACTATCCCTGTGGATTGTCCCCGGGGATCTCCCAGCCCTGTTGGAGAGAAGCTGGCTCGCAGAACTTAATTGGAAATGGGATGATGTTCACACCATGTCGTCAGAGGAACGGACCTCCTGCTCAACAGTTCTAAGCCGTTTTGAACATCTCTTTCAGCCAGGTGTAGGCACCTTCAAAGGGGCTAAAGTTAAAATCTACATCACACAGAATTCCAGACTGGTCCATCACAAGGCTAGAGCTGTGCCTTATGTGATGAGAGAAAAGATTGAAAATGAACTGGACCGGCTTCTGCTGGAATTCAGCGACTAGGCAAGTCCCATCGTCCCCGTCATGAAGTCTGAAGGATCCATGCGAATCTGTGGGGTTTACAAGTCTACCATAAACAGAATCTCCCTACAGGACCAATACCCGCTGCCCAGAGCGGAGGACCTATTTGCCACGTTGGCTGGAGGAAAACTTTTCTCGAAACTTGACCTCACATCTGCATATATGATGCAAGAACTGACCAAAGAGTCTAAGCTACTCACCACCATCAACACACATTGAGGCCTTTTTGTGTACAATCGATGCCCATTCAGCATCAGGTAGGCAGCTGCTATATTCCAGCGCAACATGGAAAGTCTGCTCAAGTCCATCCCGGGGACGGTTGTGTTCCAAGATGACATACTCATCACGGGCAGGGACACCGACTCTCATTTCCGCAATCTTAAGGAAGTACTAAGTCAATTGGATCGGGTAGGCCTAAGAGTTAAGAAATCCAAGTGTCTGTTTCTTGCGCCTGAGGTTGAATTTTTGGGCAGAAGGATTGCCGCTGATGGAATCCGCCCAACCGAATCCAAAACCGAAGCGATTCGCCTGGCACCCAGGCCCCAGAATGTCTCGGAACTGCGCGCCTTTCTCGGGCTACTCAATTACTTTGGGAACTTTATGCAGAACTTGAGCATGCTGCTGGAGCCTCTCCATGTGCTACTCAGAAAGGGGTGCGATTGGTTTTGGGGGGACGCCCAAGAACGCGCCTTCAATAAGGCACGCAACCTTCTATGTTCCAAGAGTGTTTTAGCCTTTTTTGACCCAGGTAAAAAGTTAGTCCTTACGTGTGATGCATCAGCATACGGGGTCGAGTGCGTTTTACAGCACGTCAATGATGCGGGTAAATTGCATCCCGTTGCTTTTGCCTCCAGGTCACTTTTGCGGGCGGAGCGCGGGTACGGTATGGTTAAGAAGGAGGCGCTCGCGTGCGTGTACGGTGTCAAAAAGATGCACCAATACCTCTTCGGGGCCAAGTTTGCATTAGAAACTGACCACAAACCCCTCACGTCCCTACTATCCGAGTGCACGGCAATCAACGCCAACGCCTTGGCGCGCATTCAGCGGTGGGCACTCATGCTGGCGGCTTACGACTACACGATAAGGCACAGACCAGGCACAGACAACTGTGCCAATGCACTTAGCAGGCTACCCCTGGCGACCACAGAAGGGTCTGACGAACAGGACTGTGAGATGGTCATGGCAATCAATGCCTTTGAATCCACAGGTTCGCCCATGACGGCTCGCCAAATCAGAGCCTGGACAACCAGCGACCCCACGTTATCTCCAGTTAAAAGATGCATTTTAACCGGTGACTAGGCAGAGGTTCGTGATGCCTGCCCCGAGGAGGTCAAACTCTTCCATAGCCGCATGCATGAACTCTCACTACAGGCAGACTACCTGATGTGGGGCAGCCGAGTAGTTATGCCCTTACGAGGCAGGGAGGCATTTGTCCGGGAGCTCCATCACGAGCACCTGGGGATCGTCCTTATGAAGGCCATAGCCAGATCTCATGTCTGATGGCCTGGCATTGACACGGACTTGGAGCTCTGCATCCGTCGGTGCCCCTTTGTACCCAGCTCAGTAATGCCCCCAGAGAGGCCCCTCTAAGCCCCTGGCCTTGGCCCACCAAACCGTGGTCGCGGGTGCATTTAGACCATGTGGGCCCATTCATAGGCAAAATGTTCCTCGTAGTCGTTGATGCATTTTCAAAATGGATCGAATGCACCATGTTAAACTCGAGCACCACCTCCACCACTGTGGAGAGCCTTAGAACCATGTTTGCAATACACGGCATTCCTGACATATTGATCAGTGATTATGGTCCGTGCTTCACCAGCGCAGAATTTCACGATTTTATAGTTGACCACGGTATAAATCACATTACGACGGCACCTTTTAAGCCAACTTCCAATGGCCAGGCGGAGCGAGCAATGCAGATCATTAAACAAGGCATGCTCAGAATCCAAGGTCCCACGCTGCAGAGCCACCTGTCGCGACTGCTGCTGGCATGCAGATCTCGATCACATTCGTTGACTGGGGTTCCCCCCGCGCAACTATTGATGAAATGGACCTTAAAAGACTAGGCTCTCGTTAATCCTCCCAGACATGCATGAAATTGTTGAGGCAAAGCGCCGGAAGCTTATTGAGTACCATGACCGAAATTCGAGGGGGAGGTGGAATGAGATAGGGGACAAAGTGTTTGTGCTAAACTATGGCTGGGGTCCCAAATGGCTTGCAGGGACAGTAACAGACAAAGAGGGAAACAGGCTACTGGTTGTACAAATGGACAATGGCCAAACCTGCCGGAGGCATGTAGACCAAGTAAAAGGTAGATTAATTGATAACACTGAAGAACCAGATGCAGACTACAATGTGGAACTCACACCACACCTGGTGGACAGACAGGTGTAACAACCTGAGGAAAGGGCAGTCTCAACAGACAGCCTAGGCGAGATACCAGCAATCACACCGAACGAAACAGACAGCCCAGGCGAGATACCAGCAATCACACCGAACAAAAAACAGGCACCAAGGCAAACAACTGAACCACTACTAAGATGCTCCATGCGAGAGTGCAGACCACCTGAGAGACTGAATCTATAAAGGCAATAAGACCTTGGGGGAGGGTGATGTCATGTATCTCACATTACTGTATATAACAGTATCTTACCATGCTATACATGACTGTAACTGGATATGACCTGTAACAATAAGCATACCTTACCACCAGGGGTGCACTTGCAGGAGACACTCCATACCTGTCCCACTGTGGTATATAAAGGGAGGTCTCAGGCAAGTGCAGCACTTGAGAGCTGGAATTAAAGGTGCAGGTCCTGAGTGACCTTGACTTCAGCATGTGTCTCGTGAAAGTCAGTACATTAGAGTCAGGACTTAACACAGCCAATGGACCAAGGAATTTTATCATCGATGAAGTGTCTCTACAAAAACAAGTTTATGAGGTGTTTTCTTAATGCCGTGAACACAGGCATGGGAATAAAAGCATTCTCAAAAGCTTTCTCTATCAAGGACACCATACGGGCAGCTGTGGATACATGGAACTTGGTAACTGCAGACACCTTGGTCAATGCTTGGCATAACATTTGGCTAGCAACTATGTTTGCTGACGATGATGCTGATGATGCTTCTCAGGACTTTCAAGGCTTTCGTGCATCCAGGGAGAAAGCAATGATTGCTCAGCTTTTAGATTATGCAAGAGGGCTGACTTGCGAAGCTGTGGAGGAATTGAATGAGGACGATGTCGCAAAAGTCATGGACATAGACAACGATGCTTCCATTGTGCATGCAGTAACAGATGAAGAAATCATACAAAGGGTTTTACATCCGGAAGAAAAGGATGAAAGCAGTGAGGATGATGTTGATGCCTGTGATCAAGTCGAAAAAGTGCCGATTGACAAAGCAATCAAGCCTTGTCAAGAATTAATTCATGTCTTAGAGCAATGAAGCTTCATAAGTGAAGAAGAAATACTGCAGGTCTACAGAATTCGGGAAAGATTAGTGAAAGAAAAGCCCAAATTATTTAAACAAACAACAATATTAAATATCTTTCAAAAGATATTGCATCAGAAGGCCCAGACATCATAGCCGAGCCCTCTGCCTCAAGCACAATCTCCAGCCAATTGTAACTGTTTATTTTTACACTGTTTACCAAATAAAAGCCTTCATTTACTGTTTTATATTTCATAACTTTACTGTTTTACAAATAAAAACTTTTATTATATTTCATGTTTTGAGTACTGTACATTCCTTTTCAAATTTGAAGATGGCAGCAAAAGATACAGGCCAGGAAGCTCACATTAAGTATGGTGAAAATAGAAGCCTCTTTTACCCTAGGGGATGTTCCTACGAACTTTGCATTCAAGTACTGTACTGAACAGTCGACAGCTACAGGGGTACAGGGACACAGGGCATCAGACTACCTTCCAAAAGATACAGGTACAAAAACAAGAGAGGGAGGCTTACCATGCGTTGCGAAGACGCGAGCACTACAAGGCCTGTGAAGAGAAGAACTACAAAATGATGTTGAAAAACCGGAAATATTGGAACCTGGGCCCAGGCATTTCCGGACTCGGGACACGCTTCTGGCGTTCCGAAATCCGGAAATACCCAAACCTGGGCTCGGGCGTTTCCAGACTTTGGACATCAGAAACACGTTCAAAAGTCAGGGAAAAACGAAGTCCAGAACAGCTTCAGTCCCAAGGGTTCCGGATTTTAGGCACTGCACCTGTAAAATAATTAGACACAAGGGGCTGGATTTTACTTTTAAATCGCCCCGTCCGATCCTTAGTGGTGTTCCGGCGGTTGCGTCTTTTTCAACCACCGGAATGCCGTTGGTGTGCGCTCCCGCGGTTTTCGGGTGCTCCATGTCAGCGCCGGCAAAGCGGTGCGGGAGCGAAGTGGAGCGGGCGGTGTGCGGCAGAGGAGGCCTAGCAACTCGAGAATCTTCGGCTCCCAAGTTGTCCGCATGCGCCGTGGCTGTCAAGCTCCGCCCTCCCTCCAAGAGGCACCGACAAGAGGCCAGAGACTGCCGGCCTGAGATCGCTGTGGGGGGGGTGGGGTAGGGAGCAAGATCGCTGGGGGCGGGGGCGGTGAGATTACTGTAGAGGGTGAGATAGACTGGGAGGTGAGTTAGACTGTGGGTTGTGGGGAGAGACTGGGGGTGTGAGAGAGACTAGGGGGAGGAGAGACTGGGGGGGGAGGAGAGAGACTGGGGGTGAGAGAGACTAATGTGAGTGAGAATAGTGAATGAGAGTGAATAAAAGAATAAATAAGGCTTTATTAGACCATTTATATTATTACCTAACACTAGAAAATACTACAATCCATTTACATCAAACTGTGGAGAAATATAAGGATCTGTGTAATATCAAACAAACCTGTCAGCTCTGTGTCCATACCGCCCACTTAAGATCCACTTACGATCCAGTAAGACTTGCTTTTTCAGGACAGTATTAAGGTCTGGTGGTAAACGGATCTTAATGATGAAACTTCCATTTTGGGCGGTAATATATGGGCGGACAGTATCGAATACCACCCGGCGGTAATGACTGTGGAATTTACCGCCGGACGGTATCTGGGCGGTAGATGTGTTTTTTTCGACAAAACTTGTATTTCTGGGCGGTAATTGGGCGGTAAATGGGCAGTAAATGGGCGATTTGAGAGGAAACTCTAGCCCAAGGTTCATTAGTAAAAAATCACCAGGAACTGCCAAGATCATACTTATAATACCAAGGTTTTAATCATAATCGACAAATACACATGGATTCTATGAAAAACAGAAAACCACGTTTTCTTTTTCTTTCAGTTTTCTCCCCATTCTCCCCTTTTTCCTAAAACAATGTGAACTATTAGAGATTTTACAGACCAGTTTGTGTATTTTAGACTCTATCTGCATTTTAGCTATTTAATACAGACAGCACTGCTCCAACTCCTAATACACAAATTGCTAGAAGCAGCATGTAGTCTGCAGTGCTTGCAAAATAGATGTGCTTTCTCACTCATTAATCAAAAATCTGAATCTCACTGCTCGACATCTATCACCTTCATTCACAACCCACTGCATCACTTGCGAAATTTCACGAGCATGTATTTCAGTTTGTTTTTAAATGACTTCATTTGATATACAGACTGTGCAGCCACACTGTGATAAATTGAATGTTTTCAGTGGCTGAACTCTTGACAGCAGTAAGAACAACAAATCACAATCTGCATACAGGGATCTGATGCGACAAAAAGGAGAATTTTTAAACATTGTATACTATTGAAGCAATGTGCAAATTCAGGTTTTGTAGTAGTTCTTAAAATAATACTGCTCCCCTTACTTACACACAAACCAATTCCCACAAGTACAATAAATGGTACACTAAATATCAATCTACTACTTGCAGGACATGAAGTCATAATGAGCCACGCTGCTCTTCCCAATCTACATGAAAATTAAAGTTGTCCATTAAAACAACTTTATTTTTGCTACAGGCCTCCCTAATCTCTGAATCAATACATTCTGCCACTTTGTTGCTGCTATCAGGAGGCCTGTAGACAACTGTGGGGAGGAACATCGACAGGGCTCTGGTACAGCAGAGGAGTGGGAAGGTTGTGGCGGACGTGTGATGAGTGATCGGGGCGGAGGAGCGATGAGGGATTGTGGCTGAGATTTGGTAGTTGATCGTGACGGAGGTTCGCCGAATGTTTGGTGCAGAGGTGCGGCAGGAGATCGTGGCGGAGGTGCGGCGAGTGTTTTTGTGGTGGAGAAGCGGTGAGGGATCGTGGCGGAGGGCGGCGAATGTTTGTGGCGGAGGAGCGGTGAGAGATCGTGGCGGAGGTGCGGTGAATGAGAGTACGGGGCCCAGAAGAGCCCAGAGCCCAGGGGCAGCATGGGCCTGCCCACACTGCGATATGTGTGCACACTAGGTCTGTGCAGCAGAGCAGGTCTCCAGTTGTCCTGGTTAACCCTTGCCACTGGATAAAGGCCTAGCTCTGTCAAGCCCGTGTGGTGGCTGATGTGCAACTGTCAGCACACTTTAATAAAATCCACCCACAGGCATCTTCCACCCCCCAATTGGAGTTCAGGACTGGAACATTGGGTCCTTCATTAAAACATCTGTGAACTCATGTGGAAGCAAGTCTTCCTTGTTCGAGGGATCACCTATGATGATGATGATGACATTTTTGAGATAAATGCAAAAAAATCAATTCATATTCCGACACTAAATTCTGTTATTTCCAGCATAATTACTCATAAAAATAGAGTTCATTTTTAAAAAATAAATCAATATAATTTAGAGATTTAACACCATATGCAATAATAGGGCAGTAGATAGTGCTTTAAAATAATGAGGGGGGTTGGGTAGGGTGGGTGAGGTGGGAGGTTCAGGAAAGTAAATTTAAAAGCAGCAAGAGAAATGTCAAGATTCTAAAACAGAGCAGAGTTTTGGGTAAAAATAAGCGGCGTGGGTCAGGAAGGGACAAAGAGAGTAACAAAGATAATCATCATCATAGGCAGTCCCTCGAAACGAGGATGACTTGCTTCCACGCCAAAAAAGGATGAGTTCACAGGTGTTTCAATGAAGGACCTAATATTGCAGGTCCCGAACTACATCCTGAAGGATGGAAGATGTCTGTGCGTAGATTTTTTTAACGGGTGGTGGCCGTTGCACACCAGCCACCACACGGGCTTGACAGAGCTAGGTCTTGGTCCACTGGCAAGGATTATCCAAGATAATAGGGCATCAGTGACTAAGGTGACATTAGCGAAAAATAGAAAAATGTCAAAGCAAAGTACTATGTCTAAATGCGCGAAGCATTCGCAAAAAAAGAGATGAATTAATAGTGCAGATAGAAATTAATAGGCTTGATCTAATAGCCATTATAGAGACATGGTTGCAAAGTGACCGAGATTGGGAAACTACATTTTCCGGGATACTTAACTTTTAGAAGAGATAGGCAAAATGGAAAAAGAGAAGGGGTAGTCCTGATAATGAAGGATGGGATAAAGACAGTAGAGAGAAAGGATCTTAGCTCGGAACATCAAGAAGTAGAATCAGTTTGGGTGAAGCTAAGAAACAGCAAGGGGCAGAAAACATTGGTGGGAGTTGTTTATGGGCCCCCAAACAGTAGTTGTAATGTAGGGCACAGTATAAATCAGGAAATTAGAGGTGCATGTAACACAGGTAATACAGCAATCATGGGAGACTTTAATCTACATATAGACTGGGCAAACCAAATTTGCAGTAATAGTGTGGAGAATGAGTTCATGGAATGTATACAAGATGGTTTTCTCGATCAGTATGTTGAGGAACCAACTAGAGTACAGGTTATTTTAGATCTAGTATTGTGCAATGAGAAAGGGTTAATAAATAATCTTCTTGTAAAAGGACCTTAAGGGAAGAGTGACCATAATATGATAGAATTTTATATTGAGTTTGAAAGCGATTTAGTAAAGACCAAAACTAGGGTCTTAAACCTAAACAAAGCAAACTATGTAGGTATAAGGGGCAACTTGGCTAAGGTAGATTGGTAACTACGTTAAAAGGTTAAAAGTCAATGGCTAGCATTTAAAGAATTAATACATAATTTACAACAAATATACATTCCTTTAAGGAACAAAACCACACGGGAAAAATTGACCAACCGTGGTTAACACGAGAAGTTAAAGATAGTATTAGATCAAAGGAACAGGCTTATAATGTTGCCAAAAAGAGTAGTAAGCCTGAGAACTGAGAGGATTTTCGAACTCAGCAAAGGAGCACCAAGAAATTGACATGGAAAGAGAAAAAAAGAATACGAGAGTAAATTAGCAAGAGACATAAAAACAGATTGTAAATGTTTCTATAGGTATGTAAATAGGAAGAGATTAGTGAAAGTAAACGTGGGCCCATTAGAGGCAGAGATAGGAAAAATTATAATGGGGCATAAGGAAAAGCTAGAGACATTAAGCAAATACTTTGTATCTGTTTTCATGGTAGAAGACACAAAAAACATTCCAGAAATAATCGAGAAGCAAGGGTCTATAGAGAATGAGGAACTTAAATAAATCAGTATAAGTAAAGAGATAGAGGAAGGTTTTTCATTTTGATTGCTCCTCTGTTAGTGTCCCGGCGGGGCGGTAGTGTGTCTGGTAATGATTACCGTCTGGGTGGCCAGCTTCCAGCACCACGCTGGGAAATTTGGTGCCAGTTTTGTGCCGGTGTGCAACGCCCCTGTTATTATCCCGATCTTAACATTTGTTTTGCGCTGACCCCATAGTGCCCCATAGCCGACCCGTCAGAGAAAGCTAGCGGTCAGAGCTGTACCAGCAGCGGTGAGGGAAGGAATGACTGCATGAGGTAAGTGTGATTGGGTTTTTTTGTTTTATTTTGCGATTTATCTTTATTTGAAGAGAGCAATATATTGGAAATGTTTTTTGTGCGATTTTTTTTTCCAGGGAGGGCTCTCTTACCTAATGTCTAGCCTAGCTCACCTGGCCGAGCACCCTAAGAGAGATGTGGAATGCCTCCCTTAGCACTCCACTCCACTCTCAGGGCGCAACAACTGAATTTGTTGGCTGCCGTCGCAAACCATTTCCAGTGCAAAATTTACCGACCCGCCGCCATTAGCGGCCTAAGAAGCCTCCAGTCCATAGTACTGGAGAAATTAATGAAACTAAGTGGTGATAAATCGCCTGGACCTGACGATCTGCATCCTAGGGTTTTAAAAGAGGTAGCTGCAGAGATAGTGGATGCATTGGTATTCATCATCCAGAATTCCTGAGATTCTAGATCAGTCCCCAAGGATTGGAAATTAGCAAACATATTTAGCTATTTAAGAAATGAGGAAGAGAAAAAACGAGGAACTATGGGCCAGTTAGCCTGACATCAGCAGTAGGCAAAATACTAGAATCTATTATTAGGAATGTGGTAACAGGATACTTAGAAAATCGTTATGGCCCTGAAATCCCGCCGTCCCCGGGTCTATCCGGAGTGTGGGACCTGGGGAGGCATCGCAAAAGACAGTTTTCGACGCATGATGCGCATGCGCCGAAAACCGGCTTTTCTGATCTGTCAAGTTTTAGCTTGACAGATCGCACGCATCTCGGCAGCCAGGACATTCGCATGGGCAAGATTGCGGTATTTGCCCATCTCTTGCCCTGTGAATGTCCTTAAAACTCTTGCACATGGTAAAAGCAGGTGCATAGCCTACTTTTAACAGCCTAAGAATTTTAAAACATACAAAAACAAATAAAAATAAAATGTAAAAAACACATTTTAATGTTAACAAATCTGCCCACTAAGGTAATTTTATTTTAAACCATAATTGAAAAACTTTAAAAAAAATAAAAAAAAACATTTATTAACTTTGATTGTAATATATGTGATATTTTTTTCTATTTTTTATTGGTGTTTTGGTGTTGGGGGGATGTTTCTCATCATAATAATGAGAACTTCTACTTACGGAGTTCCCATTATTATGAATGAGAAAATACTTAACCTGGATTGGCTGCCCAGTACCATGTGACTCCAGCTCCAGCTCCACGTCCATCCAGATGTGCACGCGCTCCGATGCGCAGGGAGAGGAGGCCTCAGGACCGGAATCTCTGGTGGGCGCAGCAGCAAAAGGTAAATGTGCATCTTTTCTCTCGAATTTAGTCAAACGCCCGCAGGAAGAAGGAACAGGAATTTCAGGATCCATATGATTAGGCAGAGTCAACATGGTTTTATGAAAGGGAAATTGTGTTTGACAATTCTGTTAGAGTTTTTTGAAGATGTAACTAGTAGGATGGATAAGGGGAAACAAGTGGATGTGGTGTATTTGGTTTGCAAAGAGCATTCGATAAGGTGCCGCACAAGAGGTTTGTACACAAAATTAGGACTCATGGATTGGGGGGTAATGGATTGGCATGGATTGGTTAATGGACAGAAAACAGAGGGTAGGAATAAACAGATCATTTTCGGGTTGGCAGGCTGTAACTAGCAGGGTACCGCAAGGATCGGTGCTTGAGCCTCAGCTATCTACAATCTATATTAATTACGTAGATGAAGGGACTGAGTGTAATGTATCCAAATTTGCTGATGATACAATGTTAGATGGGAAAGTAAGCTGTGAGGACAATGCAAAGAGGATTCACAGAGATATAGACAGGTTGATTAAGTGGGCAAGAATATGGCAAATGGAATACAATGTGGGGGAGTGTGAAATTATCCACTTTGGTAGGGAAAACAAAAAAGCAGGATATTGTTTGAATGGCGAAAGACTGGGAAACGTTTGCATTCAGAGGGACCTGGGTGTCCTTGTACTTGAATCACAGAAAGTTAACATTCAGGTACACTAAGCAATTAGGAAAGCAAATGGTATGTTAGCTTTTGTTACAAAAGGATTAGAATATGAGAGTAAAGAAGACTTACTACAATTGTACAGAGCATTGGTGAGGCCACACCTGGAGTACTGTGTGCAATTATGGTCTCCTTACCTAAGGAAAGACATACTTGCCGTAGAGGGAGTGCAACAAAGGTTCGCTAGATTGGTTCCTGGGATGAGAGGATTGCCCTATGAGGAGAAATTGGGTAGACTAGGCCTATATTCCCTAGAGTTTAGAAGAATGAGAGGTGATCTAATTGAAACATATAACATCCTTAAGGGGCTTGACAGGGTTAATGCTGAGAAGATGTTTCCCCTGGCTGGAGAATCTAGAACACCGGGTCACAGTCTCAAAATCATCATCATAGGCAGTCCCTCAGAATTGAGGAAGATTTGCTTCCACTCTTAAAATGAGTCCTCAGGTGGCTGAACAGTCCAATATAAGAACCACAGTCCCTGTCACAGGTGGGACAGATAGTCGTTGAGGGAAGGGCTGGGTGGGACTGGTTAGACACACGCTCTTGCTGCTGCCTGCACTTGATTTCTGCATGCTCTTGGCGATGAGACTCGAGGTGCTCAGCGCCCTCCCAGATGCACTTCCTCCACTTAGGGCGGTCTTTGGCCAGGGACTCCCAGGTGTCAGTGGGGATATTGCACTTTATCAGGGACGCTTTGAGGGTGTCCTTGTACATTTCTCTGCCCACCTTTGGCTCGTTTGCCATGAAGGAGTTCAGAGTAGAGCGCTTGCTTTGGGAGTCTTGTGTCTGGCATGCGAACAATGTGGCCTGCCTAGCGGAGCTGATCAATTGTGGTCAGTGCTTCAATGCTGGGGATGTTGGCCTGGTCGAGAATGTTAATGTTGGTGCGTCTGTCCTCCCTGGGGATTTATAGGATCTTGCGGAGACATCGTTGGTGTATTTCTCCAGTGACTTGAGGTGTCTACTGTACATGGTCCATGTCTCTGAGTCATACAGGAGGGCAGGTATTACTACAGCCCTGTAGACCATGAGCTTGGTGGCAGATTTGAGGGCCTGGTCTTCAAACACTCTTTTCCTCAGGCGGCCGAAGGCTGCACTGGCGCACTGGAGGCAGTGTTGAATCTCATCGTCAATGTCTGCTCTTTTTGATAAAAGGCTCCCGAGGTACGGGAAATGGTCCACAATGTCCAGGGCCGCGCCGTGGATCTTGATGTCTGGGGGGCAGTGCTGTGCGCTGAGGACAGGCCAGTGGAGAACCTTTGTCTTATGGATGTTTAGCATAAGGCCCATGCTTTCATACGCCTCAGTAAATACGTCGACTATATCCTGGAGTTCAGCCTCTGTATGTGTGCAGATGCAGGCGTTGTCCGCGTACTGTAGCTCGACGACAGAGATGGGGGGTGGTCTTGGACCTGGCCTGCAGATGACAAAGGTTGAACAGGTTCCCACTGGTTCTGTAGTTTAGTTCCATTCCAGCGGAGAGCTTGTTGACTGTGAGGTGGAGCATGGCAACGAGGAAGATTGAGAAGAGGGTTGGGACAATGACGCAACCCTGTTTGACCCCAGTCCGGACGTGGATTGGGTCAGTAATGGATCCATTGGTAAGGATCATGGCCTGCATGTTATTGTGGAGCAGGCGGAGGATGGTGACGAACTTTAGGGGGCTTCCAAAAGGGAGTAGGATGCTCCATAGACCCTCGCGGTTGACAGTGTCCAAGGCCTTTGTAAGGTTGAAGAAGGCCATGTATAAGGGCTGGCGCTGTTCCCTGCATTTTTCTTGCAGCTGTCACGCTTCAAAAATCATGTCCGTTGTGCCCCGTAGGGGACGAAATCTGCACTATGAATCCGGTAGGAGCTCCTCAGCCACAGGGAGAAGATGGTTGAGGAGGACTCGAGAGACGACTTTCCCAGTGGCTGATAACAGGATGATTCCTCTGCAGTTGCCGCAGTCGAACGTCCCCTTTTTTAAAGATGGTCACGATCACTACATCTCTGAGATCTCCCAGCATGCTCTCCTTCCTCCAGATGAGAGAGATGAGGTCATGTATTCGCGCCAGTAGTGCCTCTCCACCATACTTTAGTGCCTCAGCGGGGATTCCATCCGCTTCCGTAGCCTTGTTGTTCTTAAGCTGTCTTATGGCTTTTTCTACCTCGTGCAGTGTTGGGGTTTTACTGAGGTGGTGGCAGATAGCATGCTGCGGGATGGAGTCGAGAACACTCAAGTCAAAGACAGAGTCTCGATTGAGGAGATCTTCGGAGTGCTCCTTCCAGCGGGGCCTGATTGCCTTGGTGTCCTTGATGAGTGTTTCCCCGTTTTTGGCCAGCAGTGGGGTGGGGCCTTGAGTGTTTGGACCGTAGGTGGCCTTGACTGCGATGAAGAATCCTCACACATCATGGTTGTCGGTCAGCTGCTGTATCTCCTGTGCTTTCTCCATCCACCACCTGTTCTTTAGGTCCCGGTAAGGCCAAGGTAAGATGGCCGCTCGGGTGGCAGCTCCCTAGGGAGCTCCCCTGCTAAACAACTCCAATCTTCTACCATCCGGCAACTTTCCACCCTCAACCTCCCCCCTCCCACTGTCTAAACTTCCCCTAGCCCTAATAGACCCTAATAGGGGGTGCATTCACTTAAACCCTTACTTTAAACCCAACCCTGCGAATCCCACAAGTTCGGGCCTACCTCAGGCTTCCCACCGCACCACCCATCAGCGACGATGACCGGGCCTCCTGCGGCGGCGACCTGGATCTCTTCCCCCCTTTGGCAGCTCCTCCTCAGCGTCGACTCACCTACCTCACCCGATCCTTGATCCCCGACGACATCCGGTGAGCCAGGTGAGCCTCCGACAGGCGATCAGGCCTCCAGCCCTCCAGCGGCGATCGGGCATTCACCCTTCAAGCGGCGATTGGGCCCCTTCCCGCACCAGCGGCGACAGATGGGCCTCTCTTCCACGACGGCACCTGGGCCTCCTCGACAACAGCTGGACCTCTCCTTCCCCACAGGTGACCTCCTCCTCAATGACGACCGGGTCCTCCTTTCCTACGGTGGTGGTTGGCCTCCCCTCCTCCTTCAGCGATGACTTTCCCCACCTGACCTGGCCTCTTCTCCTCCTCCAGCATGTGGTGGGTACCATGGCTGTGACCCCCCCTGACCTTCCATTCTGAACCCCATTGGGCCACTGAACCTCCCAATGCCTGCCCCCAACCAAGCCTCGTACCACCTACCATCAAGGGCACTACTCAGCTACCCTGCGGCCAACATCTCGCCACAGGCAACTAAGCCCATATAGCAGTGCCTGGTCTCCAGTCGTCTTGGACCCCCTTGCCACTGGATCAAGACCTTGCTCAGCTAAGCCCGTGTGGTAGCCGGTGTGTAACGACCACCTCACATTAAAAGAACTCATGCACAGACATCTTCCAGTCCTCTAACATGAAGTTCGGGACCTGGAACGTCAGGACCCTCATGGACAACTCCAGCAGCAACAGGTCGGAATGCCACACCGTCATAGTTTCCCGGGAACTTAGATGCTTTGATATTGACATCACCGCCCTAAGTGAGTCCCGGCGGGCAGGGGAAGGCCAGCTCAAGGCTCAAGGAACAAAGCTAAGAGAGCCCTATACAGTCAGCGCCTCACAGCTAACCTGGCGTGCCTTGATGACACCGAGACACAGAATGCCCACAGCGCTTGGTCTGCCCTCCAGGCCTCCATAACCATTGCCTGCAAAGAGACACTCGGTCACTCAACCAGGAAACACCAGGACTGGTTTGATGACAATGATCAGGAGATCCAATAGCTAATAGATCGCAAGCGCAGGGCATTTCTGTGCCTTAAACAACAACCCAACTCGGGAGCAGCAAAGCAGCATTACAGACGCTCAAGACTGAGGTCAACAAAAGTCTGAAAATAAAGGGTCGGCCATTTAGTATTGAGAGAAGGAGAAATTTCTTCACTTAAGGGGTTGTGAATCTTTGGAATTCTGCACTCCAGAGAGCTGTGGATGCTCAGTCTTTGAGTATATTCAAGACAGAGGTCAATACATTTTTGGGAACAAAGGGAATTAAGGGATATGGGGATGGTGCAGGAAGGTGGAGTTGAGGTAGAAGATCAGCCATGATCTTATTGAATGGCGGAGCAGGCTTGAAGTGTCAAATGGCCTACTCCAGCTCATATTTCTTATATTCTTATGTTCTTATGATAGTCTCCTTGAAATATTTTTCAAAAAGATACCATCATATTTGGAAGAAACAAGTTGTCTGAAAATAAAAGAAATTCTGCAATGAAGTCACGATGGAAATAAAAATCAGGAGCGATGCAAAATTGGCTACAAATTTGTTTTTCCACTACCGTACAAAGTCATGATCTACCCCACTGAATGGGCCAGATACTAGTAGGGTTGTTTGGGTAGGGAATATGAGAGAGGATGAACTGGCTGGGACCCAGTACAGTTGATGTTCAGAGAGGATGGGAGAAAGCAAAGTGATGGGTTGTCACAAAACCTCAACACAAATAATGTAATAATTTACAAATCATGCTATGAAGAATTAAAATATGGAAAGATAAAAAAATGAAAATGAAGCAAAGAATTACAAATAAGAAATGTTAAAAATAATGGAAAATATGAGCAAAAAGTAAAAATGAAAAAGAAATGCTCTATGGAGAACAACCCCAGCATCTTCAGTATCTCCACATAACTGAAGTCCCTCATCCCTGGTATCATTCTAGTAAATCTCTTCTTCACCCTCTCTAAAACTATAACATCCTCCCAAAAGTGTGGTGCCCAGAATTGGACACAATACTCCAACTGTTTTATAAAGGTTTAGCATAATTTCTTTGCTTTTGTACTCTATGCCTCTGTTTATGAAGCCAAGGATCCTATTAACAGCCTTCTCAACTTGTCCTTCCAGCTTCAAAGATTTATGTACATACAACCCCAGGTCTCTTTGTTTCTCCACCCCCTTTAAAATTGTATCATTTTGTTTATATTTCTTCTCCTCATTCATCCTACCAAAATGTATCACTTCACACTTTTCTGCATTATATTTCTTTGACCATGTGACTTCCCATTTCACCAGTCTGTCTGTGTCCCCCTCGCTGTAAGCTACGTTTCCGAGTTTTGTGTCATCTGCAAATTTTGAAATTATACCCAAGTACAGGTCATTAATATTTATCTACTTCTTTGTTTTGGTGTAGATTTTTGTCTGATTATATTTCTGTAAAGCACCTCTGGCCATTTGTCCAGGATAAATGTGCTACATAAATACAAGATGTTGCAGCTGTTGTTGAACATTCCTTTTTTGAAAAATGTAAAATTAATACAAAAGCAGGAGGAATGGGACCAAAATTACTGGGAATATAATTCATAAGTAAATAAGAAGATAGGAATGGCAATAAAATAATGAGTTCTTGCAAAATCTAATATGGAAAAGAAAATTGGACGGAGTCTAAAACTCAATGCACCATCTCTTGTTTGCGCTCCCGCCCAAGATAAATTTCACCTCCAATTTCTCTGTATTGATCCTATCGAATCCCTTTATCATTTTACACATCTAGGTTAGATCACCCCTCAAACTTCTAAACTCAAGGAAATACAAACCAATGCAACCTGTCTTCATAATTATTCTGATGAATCTGTATTGTGCCCCTTTCAAGGCCCGAATATCCTTCCTGAGCTTTGGTGCCAAAACTGAACGCAATATTCCAGATGCAGTCTGGCCAAGGCTCTGTACAACTGAAGCATCACATCATCACTTTTGTATTCCAGCTCCCTTTAAATAAAGGCCAACGTTCCATTAGCCTTTTTGATTGTTTAATTTACACATGCACTAGCTTTTAGTGATTTGTGTACATGGACATGTACATTTGTCTACTGCTCCTAGTGTCCTGCCATTGCATAAATATTCCAAATTGCCTGACCTTCCTGAAGGAACATGGTGATATTAACATGCAAGTTTACCAGAAGTGCCTGCAAGTGACAATTTACATAGTACTCTCAATTGTATTGGGCAGCAAAGTTTTCTTCTTAGGCAGTCCCTCAGAGTCAAAGATGACTTGCTTCCACACTAAAAATGAGTTCTCAGGTGACTGATGAGTCCAATGCGGGACCTACAATCTCCGTCACAGGTGGGGCAGACGGTGGTTGAAGGAACAGGTGGGTGGAGTGACATGCACTCCTTCTGTTGTTTATGCTTGGCTTCAACTTGCTCCCAGCGAAGAGACTCAAGGTGTTTGGCTCCTTCCCGGATGCTTTTCTTCCACTTTGAGCAGTCTTGGGCCAGGGATTCCCAGGTGTCGGTGGGGATGTTGCAATTTTTCAAGGAGGCTTTGAGGATGTCCTTGAAGTGTTTCCTCTGCCCACCTGGGGCTCGCTTGCCGTGTCGGATCTCCAAGTAGGGTGCTTGTTTTGGGAGTCTCGTATCGGGCATGTGGACGATGTGGCCCGCCCAGCGGAGCTGATCGAGTGTAGTCAATGCTTCAATGATCGGGATGTTGGCCTAAGCGAGAAATTGGTGCGCCTATCCTGCCAATGGACTTGCAGGATATTGTGGAGGCAGCATTGGGGGTACTTCTCCAGTGCTTTGAGGAACCTGTTGTACATAGTCCAGGTCTCTGAAGCATATAGGAGGGCGGGTATCACTACTGCTCTGTAGACCATGAGCTTGGTGCCGGGTTTGAGGTCCTGGTCTTCAAATACTTTCTTCCTCAGGCAACCAAAGGTTACACTGGCGCACTGGAGGCAGTGTTGGACCTCGTCATCGACTTCTGCCCTTGTTGACAGTAGGCTCCCGAGATATGGAAAATGGTCCACGTTGTTCAAGGCTTTGTCATGGATTTTGATAATTGGGGAGCAGTGCTGTGTGGCGGGGGCATGTTGGTAGAGGACCTTTGTCTTACGAATATTTAGTGCAAAGCCCATGCTCTCATACGCTTCGGTGAAGGTATATTAGCATTAACAACACATGCCTTTATTAAGTCGACAAGCAAGTTCACAAGATTAAGAGATACGCCGTGAGTTGTGAGTCTCCCGAACTTGTTGGTCCATTCACGCTGCTCAGCGTTTTGTTTCACTCAAACGGTATCTTGCCCTTAGCCTCCCTGTTATTTTTAAGAACTTGCTTGATTTGCACATTAATTGGCCATTAAACTCGCTGCAGAAAGTTAGGGCTGGTGATCACGAGTGTAAGTATCGTTTTATTGCCATGATAATTGTTAATGCAATGCCAATCAACCTCTGTGGCCCAGAAAGGGAACAATGTAAACTGTTCAATCTGTTTCCTGCAGGTAGTTATTTCTTCTTAGAGATTTAAAACATTTCGAATGTAATTTAAAAAAAATTATTTTCTTACTTTTCCTTTCTGTCTCTTTTTTTCCTCTCTTAATCCAATCTTTCTTTCCCTCTCTTTATTTCCCTTTCTGTACCTGATTTAACACTAATGTATCCTCTTTCTCCATTGTCTCTCTGTTTCTTTCTCAATCCTAAAATCTCATTGGTTAAGGAGATGCACTGTTGGTCCTGCTGTTCACTAAGGTCCCAGATGTTCCATTGCCCTCATTGCGCCGTTATCAGCTCACACTTCCAGCAAATCATGGTAGAAAAATAATTTGAGCTGAAGGGTGCAGGAAAAAGTCTATCGGCATATGCCCTGCTCCAGGAAGATTTAGCCCAATATGTTTTTGTGCCACCTCCGACAAGATTGTCTGCAATCGAGTTAGCATGGTTGAGAATAAAGAATCTTGAGAACCACATTCAGCATGGCTTTTGCAAGAGCTCATTATTTTTTATGCACTCCTGGGCCCAAATTTGGCGAGGAGTTGCTCTGTTTTTTTTTGAGCAACTTGATTTTTTTTGGAGTATCTTAAAAATCGCAACTCTGCACATTTAATTTGCGCCAGTGTAAGTTAGGATTTTTTTTGTTTAGTTTTTTTTTCAAAAGGGGGCGTTACCAGCCACCTATGCCTGTTTTTGCCAGTTAAACTAGTTTGGACAGCTAATAGTTGCTCCAAACTAACTTAGGCCAACGTTTGTGGCCACTTGTGGCCTGCACAGAAAACCTTTGCGGAGAGTTAAGAAATCAGCACAGGTAAGTACATTTAAAGCACCAAGCACTAAACAAAGCACAAAAATAAGCATCCAATAACAAATAAAAAATACAAGGAAGCTGAGAGGACTTGCACCTAGCACCAAGACTTACAAAGCACTAAACAAAGCACAAAAAGTAATAAGCAATTAATTAACAAATAAAAAATAGAAGGAACCCTGCACCTAAAGCACCAAGACCAAAGTAATAAGCAATCAATCAATCAATAACACAAAAAATAGAAGTCCTACCTTTATGTGAAGGGAAGGCAGTGTGCCGTCGATTAGGAGGAGCCCATGCGATGCGCTTCGGGCCCCTCCCACACAGCCTGTAGCACACACTCACAGATTCTGGGGGCGAGGAGCTGCTGCGCATGCGCGCACACTCTAGAACGCATATGCAGAGGTCCTGGCACTGCTTTCAGTGCCGGGACCTGGCTCCGCCCCCGAATCCAGTTGCCATGCTGCGCCACCATCGAGGAGGCGCTGGGGAGCGGCCAAACTCGGCCCGAAGATTTTTGGCGCCCTTGGAGTTCTACAAAAGCGGCACACCTCTAGTGAGTGCGCCAGAAATCTGTACTGGCCAAATTTGGGCCCATAACTGTGGGGTAATTGCAGCTTTAACTCCTATCCTATTGAATAAACAGGAGCTCCAGCTAGTGAGCACAGCAAGCATCGTGACTAGCGCTTCAAGAGTTAATGTCAAAGACATACAAGAAAGGTAATCACAGAAATAGGTCTGTTACCAGTGAATGATTCCAGCGATTAACTATACTACAGTGTTGCAGATTAATGATGCATTATTATTTATTGTTAAGCAGGAAGATTTTCCATCTTACTGTTGTCAGCTTCTTCCCCACCCACTCAGCACAAAATGTACCGAAGTGCTGCAGTCTTCATTAATCATTTATTGCTTTCGACAGTATTTACAAATGCCTCAAGTAGACAGCACAGCAGTATGTAATTCTTGCAGTCTTTAATTTATAGTACTGGTACACTAAATACTGCAATGCTTGTTGTTTATCTGAAATAGGGCAGGGACGATGAAATACCGGGTTCAAGAGTTACGAGACCTTGTGAATATTTCCATTGATATCAAATAATTCTCAGAAGAGGTATAAATTCAGTGACTGCCTTTCATGTTGACTGAACATAATAAACTGTTTTTACTTCTTCCATTATTTTTAAGGACACAACAGCAAAACCAGTTAAATGAAAATGAAAACATTGTCCCGTAAAGGAGAAAGTTAGATTCTACCTCAAACCACTGAATACATTTCTGTAAACGAATTATAAAAGACTGTAAAGAGGTGAAATTGGGTAAAGTTCAAAAATGGGCAGGGAGAGTGTGAAGCACGATCTGAACACGCCTGTTCAAAGTGGTGCAGGCAGCATGTATAATCTGGGCTGGTGCAGGATGAAGGCTTCATGACTGCTGCCAGGATAGCAGGCATTCACCATCATGATGCGCTGGGCGTGGTCACACACACAAACTGCACATTAAATGAGTGGTAGTCTTTGCGTTTGTATATATCAGGATTGATATGTGGTGCCCATAAAGCCACATGTGTGCAGTTGAGAGAGCCCTGTACCCTGGGGAAGCCCAATACCCTGGAAAAGCCATATGCGTGCTGCTCCTGTTTTCTCTGTTCAGAGAGAAGACAATGAAGTCCCTTCTCCTGGAGTACAGAGCCTCTGTGACTTCCTGGATGCAGCGATGGACGACGAACTGGGAGATGTTAGCTATGTCTCCTGCTCCAGACTGGAAGGATCCGGTGGTGAAAAAATTGAGGGTCACAGTGACCTTGAGGATCACTGGTAGCGCTGTCGTTGCCCTGCTGTGAGGTACAGGTCTGGTTCCAGCAGGTGGCAGAGTTCTGTGACCACTCCTTGGTGAAGTGGAGCCTTCTAATATACTGTTCCTGGCTTAACTGTCGGTAGGAAAAGTGCTCTCAGGAGACCCTAGGTAGTTAAGGTTGCCTGCTGAGAGCCCTCCTGCACCCTCCCCCCCCCCCTTCTCCTCCATCTGTGAACAGCTTGTCCTCTTCTTTGCTGCCTCTGCTCCATCTCCCTGTCATACTTGAGTGCAAGGGGGACTGCAAGTAGAGCCCCCGTGACTGGGAGCAAGTAGTCTGAGCAGAACTCTTTAAATCAGAAGCAAGGCGTTCTCCATTTGCAGCACCACTCCCTACCACCTCACTAACTTTAAATAATTGTAGAAAGCTCCAAACTGTTGCACAAACTTATACAGAGCCAGTAGAAATCAAAAAGCAAGTCACCTAAAAGTTGTTGCTGATCCCTTTAAGTAGCACTGGTGGGAGGGAGTCTTCCTGCTGCTGAACACATGTTCAGCTATTCGTGCTTTGGAGAGGGCGTTGTTTGGAGCGTCAAATCAGCAAGTGAGTGCAGGCAATGGCTGAACTGCTGACCTGCCCAAAATGGTGGCCGCCGCTGGACCCACTGGAAGTGGACGAAACCAAGGCAGCTGCCATTTTTTCTCTGGAACTGGCCTTATCAGCCGGCGCTAAGGTGCCTAATTTAATGGCCAAGTTGTTCAATTCATTATTTTTTCAACAAAGTAAGAGTAACAATGCTTCTTTAATAATTAAACTATGAAGAAAAATTCAGCAATTAAACTGAAATAATGCACTGATTTAAAGTACAATATTTTGTTGTTGTATACAAATGATCCAATGGAAATAAGGGTGCCTTTTCTATTTGCAGCATAAATCACTAACCTTTTTGACCCATTAGTGCTTTTGGCCCATTTATGTGTGAGACTGACAAATTGGATCTGAGCAAGTCTCTGTTTCCGTTTGCACTTGCATTTTACCTGTGCCTCTCTGTGTGTACTACTCGTTTGTCAATATTTTTAAACGTATTAATAGTATAAGTTCATACTGTTAGTACAGTAAAGAAGAGGTGATACTTTGTGAGTTTCCTCAAGATTGGTAGTGAACTAGGGCAATTTTTAGATTTGTTTATGAGAAATTGGTGTGAATTAATTCTTTATAAAGTTCGTCTATGGCACGGGAGCAAGTGTGAGATAAAGGTGTGTGACTTTAAAAACAGTTTTGTGATGATCCCCTGCTTGAAATTGGAATAAAGCATCTGAATCCAAAGAGTAAATAAAAGCATCACGGCAAATGTAACTGAGAAATAAGAGCCTAGTAATGAGCAGCTGCAGGAAACCACTGAAAGACAAATAGCTCAGATTAACCAGGGCTTTCTGTTGAATTGCTGTGAGAAAGGACACCATCATGACAAATCATTGCAAGAAACTAGAGTCCCACAGTAACCCTAACAATAAACAAACATGTTGAAGAAATGTAATTGAGAAACTAGGGCACCTATCTTGGGATCTATAGCATAAAACTTAAAGCATTACAATATATTGAAACAAGGCCACCTCTGCTATCTCCTGGTACAAGGGGCAATTGGATTTTTCCACCGGTGTCATTCAAACATTTTTTTCTCCAGCAATAATGAACACTGGCACCAGGAACACTTAGCAAAAATATCCAGTCCAGGAAGTAAGAATGGACCAGACATGTTTGTATTTCGGGCAGAATTCCAATGGTGCCAACCACCCATGATTCTCTTGCCCAAGCAGCCATTCTCCAGAAATAAAAATAGAAAATGCTGGAAAAACTCAGCAGGTCAGGCAGCATCTGTGGAGGGAGAAACAAAGTTAACGTCCTGACGATGCAATGATTTGCATCGACCTGTAACATTAGCCAGAATTTTCTGTACCTGGGTGGGTCGGATGCGGGCAGGAGAGGGCAGTCACGACCCCATTGCTGCTTCCATCCTGCTGCAGAAAACGACTTTGCGATAATGGTCCTATTAAGCTCGGCCTGCGCGTTACCCGACCCAATTAAATGATGCGGATCTGAAGGTGTTATCCTTGAAGCAGTTTCAGCCTGGATTTTTAAAGGAGCCATGGCCACATTGAAATTCACGGTTCATCTAAGAGTGTGCAGGCAGCACACTGGAGGTTTTCATTGCTCCAAACAATGGAGAGATGACTGCACAGAGGCAGAGGGCTACACCCAGGTTCTTCGATCACTCTCTCCATATCCTTGTGGAGGGAGTGAGAGCATGCAGGGAGGTAATCTTCCCTTCGAATGGGCGGAAGAGATCTCCCTAGGAGACAAAAAGAGCCTGGCTCCAAACTGCAGTTGAGACACAAGCAGGGTTGAATTCAGGAGGACCTGAGAGCAGTGCTGCAAAAGTTTCAATGATCTCATTAGATCTAAAAAGGTGATCACAAAGCCACACTCAACTTCATCCTGCTGTGCCTCTCATCGCATCCCTATCATTCTGCCTTTCCTACCCTACCCCTGCACATCCTTACTCACACCAACTTACCTTGCACATCCACCCATCCCTCTCTCTATCTACATTATCACATCCTCATCTGACGAGTCACACCTCACACTCACCCTCATCCTAATACAATCATACCAACTAAAAACACGCAAGGAGGCAACTTGGCATTGCCACCCCACTCCATCATAGTCTCCCTCTAAAGATGTAACTCCATCCATTCCTTACACTCATTCCATCACTCTCACTGAAGCTTCTCTTCTTTCCCTCCTTGCAGGAGAAAAGAGAGCCCACAATAAGAGGGAGAGGGAGAGAATTAGAGGTGGCTCTCCATCATTTGCAACCCTCACAACAGCAGAGGAGGTTCCATTGGAAGTCTCTGGAGTGGCTGAGCAGCTGGAGGTGGGAGATGGAGAAAGGGGGACATCTTAGCAAACTGGTGGCACAATTACATATCATACAGCTGCATGGCATTCAGCAGTCACTCATATGGGGACTGATGTCAGCAGCCACTGAATGGTCATCATGTGCATAATGGTGTCTGCAACCATTCTTCATATGACATATCTAACTTATCTCTTTACTCTCCCACAGGTCCACCCTCGCCCCTCCCCACTGTCCAGCATGAAGAGGAAGATGACTCCTCAGCGGAGCCTCCAACCTCTGAGGGCACAGTGCCACCAGACATAAGCACACCCAGCACCACACGCACACCTCGGTGGATCCAACGCGAGATAGAGTAGTGTTGTCACCTGGTCTGTCACAAGTCACAAGTGAGCAAGAGCAGATGATGGAGACAGGGACAGCAGTAGCTGGAGGGATGCAGGATGCTCCCAGTTCTGCTCAGCTGCATGCAGATGTTGAGCCTCGGGAGCCATCCAGAAAGAGGGCGATCCTGGAGGTGCAGGAAGAAGTGCAGGAGGCTTTTAATGGTTTTGTGAGCACGATGTCTGCAAATGAGTGACTGATGCTTGCCACGTTCAGAGAGTGGAGAAGTCTATCTCCAACATGAGCACCACTGTATCGCAGGCGATGGTGACTGTAGGCTCTTCCATGGATAGGATGGCCATCTGCATGGATCAGCTAATGCGCCACTCACAGGAGCACGTGCTATCTACGAAGAATAGATGGCTATTTATGGAGCATAGATGGCAGATAAATTAGACCTCCTATCTCGGAGGGATGTCAGTGTAGACGTGGGGCCGCATGGCCCCATTGATGTGCAACAAGGTACTCTCCAGGGAGGGATAACGGTGAGAGGGGAGAGGAAAGTGAGGGCTCCTCTCCAAGCATTCACACTTCTCCCCTGTTGCCACCCCCTCAGTCATCATAGGCAGTCCCTGAAAATCAATGAACAATTGCTTCCACTCTAAAAGTAAGTTCTCAGGTGGCTGTACAGACCAATGTGGGAATTACAGTCTCTGTCACAGGTGGGACAGACAGTCATTGAAGGAAAGGGTGGGTGGGGAGCTTGGTTTGCCGCACGCTTCTGCTGTCTGCGCTTGGTTTCTGCATGTTCTTGGCGACGAGACTCGAGGTGCTCACCGCCCTCCCAGATGCTCTTCCTCCACTTTGGACAGTCTTTGGCCAGGGATTCCCAGTTGCCGGTGGAGATGTTACACTTTATCAAGGAGGCTTTGAGGGTGTCCTTGAAGCTTTTCTGCTGCCCACCTGGGGCTCGCTTGCCATGTAGGAGCTCCGAGTAGAGCACTTGCTTAGGCAGTCTCGTGTCGGTTATGTGGACGATGTGGCCCACCCAACAGAGTGTAGTCAGTGCTTCGATGCTGGGGATATTGGCCTGAACGAGAACACTGACATTGGTGTGTCTATCCTCCCAGTGGATTTGCAGGATCTTGCGAAGGCAGTGCTGGTGGTACTTCTTCAGTGCTTTGAGCAGTCTGCTATATATTGTTGACGTCACTGAGTCATATAGGAGAGCAGGTATCACTACTGCCCTGTAGACCATAAGCTCGGTGCCAGATTTGTGGTCCTGGTCTTCAAACACTCTCTTCCTCAGGCGATTGAAGGCTGCGCTGACAAACTGGAGGCGGTGTTGGACCTCGTCATCGATGTCTGCTCTTGTCCAAGGTCGCGCCATGGATTTTGATGACCAGAGAGCAGCGCTGTGTGGTAGGGTCAGGTTGGTGGAGGACCTTTGTCTTACAGATGTTTACCATAAGGCCCATGCATTCATATGCCTCGGTGAAGGTGTTGACGATGGCTTGGAGTTCGGCCTCTGAGTGTGTGCAGATGCAAGTGTCATCCGCGTACTGTAGTTTGATGACAGAGGATGGGATGACCTTGGATCTGGCCTGGAGGCGATGTAGGTTGAACAGGTTCCCATTGGTTCTATAGTTTAGTTCCACTCCAGCGGGGAGCTTGTTGATAGTGAGATTGAGCATTGCAGCAAGGAAGATTGAGAAGAGCATTGGTGTGATGATGTAACCCTGTTTGACCCCGGTCCGGACGTGGATTAGGGCTATGATGGATCCATTGGTCAGGATCAAGGCTTGCATGTTATTGTGGAGCAGGAGGAGGATCGTGACAAACTTTTGGGGACAGCCGAAATGGAGGAGGACACTCGATAGTCCCTCGCGGTTGACAATGTCAAAGGCCTTTGTGAGGTCAAAGAGGCCATGTACAAGGGTCGGTGTTGTTCCCTGCATTTCTCTTGTAGTTATCGCATGGTGAAGATCATGTCCGTTGTACCCCTTAGTGGATGGAATCCGCATTGTGACTCTGGGAGGAGCTCCTCAGCCACAGGGAGAAGACGGTTGAGGAGAATTCTTGTAATGACTTTCCCAGTGGCCGACAGCAGGGACAGTCCTCTGTAGTGGCTGCAGTCGGACTTGTCCACTTTTTTGAAGATGGTCACGATTACAGCATCTCTGAGATCTCCAGGCATGCTCTCCTCCATCCAGATAAGGGAGATGAGGTCATGCAATCATGACAATAGTGCTTCTCCGCCATACTTTAGTGCCTCAGCGGGGATTCCATCTGTTCCTGATGCCTTGTTGTTCTTGAGCAGATGGATAGCTTCCACCTCATGCAGGATTGGGATTTTGCTGATATGGTGACGGGTAGCATGCTGCGGGATGGAGTCGAGGATACTCGTGTCGAAGGCAGAGTTTCGGTTGAGGAGATCTTCGAAGTGCTCCTTCCACCGGGCCCTGACTGCCTCGGTGTCTCTCAGTCAGAGCCCCAGATGTCTCCTCGGATCACGGTGCCCAAGTCTGCCGCTGCACAGTCACAGGAGGAGCAGACTTTGGCGGGGCCATCACAGGCTCCAAAACCCAGAGGATGTCTGTCGTGTATGCAGCACACAAATCACTGACTCCACATGGTCTGGTGTTAATCTAACTGCTGTGACCTTCGTCCTTTATTGAACAGCCTCAGAGTGACTCTCAGGTGTGGTGGTCAGCCTTTTATACTGCCTCTTGCAGGTACTTTCAGGTTTCCCACCACAGCGCCCTCTGTGGTGTACCATTGTGCTTATTATACATTTAAGGTACCAAGACGATACACACATTAATACATAACAATGTCCATCTAGGGTTGCTAAGCAGTCGTAGCAGGTGAAGTGAGCAGGCTGGTTCTACCTCTGCTAAAGCCACAGGGGTAGCACCTCATAGAAGCATGCATAAGAGAAAGATGGCACACAAGGTGATTCTCAAGTGAAGCCACTTGGGTATTTTATTCAATGTTAAAGTCACGTTTCCGTTAATGTGATCTCAAGCATAAAATTTTTTATTTTCACCACTTTCCAGTCTTGGACAGATTTGTGTGCACCTTTGGAAGTGGCTTAGTGAGTTGCAGTGAATGGTGAGACATAACGGCACCTCCACCAATGGTGAATGGCTTGATCATTGTGGGGTTGGTGTGTGGTGGTGCCGACCTGGTGCATCATGTGGCAGCCAGGATGTACACCATAAAGTAAAGTAAATCTGGCCATGATGAGGCCATCCCCGGCCTTCTGGGCAGCAATGTGTTCGGGTGCTGATGCCCTCTGTCCTGTGCAGCATCAGGTGGTTGGGGGAAAGGTTGGTGTTGTTAGTGGAGCTATTGGTTTGCCTGGTGCTGCAAGTTTTGGGTCTCATCATGGTCCGATTCTGAGGACCAAGGTGAAACAGTATAAATGGCACCCATGCTGATGGAATAGATGGCAGGTCAAGTAGAGATGACAGAAGCGATCTGTCTATGTTGAGAGAGGTTCTTCTAATGAGGTGACACTGGATGGAGACTTTGCTGGAAACACTTGCAGCCTGCAGAATGTTAAATCTGTGCTGGCAATGCAGTCAGCAATAGCTTCTGCCTGAGCAAAGTGATCAGCTGTGAGGAGCTTTTATCGTACATTTGATGCTGTCAAGTAATCAGCTGGAGCAATTGCCACTCAACTCCCGCATCAGGCTGCATGAATTCTGTGGCCATGCAGTAACATTTGAAATCTAGGGGGAAAAAGACTATTAAGTGTCTGACAACAAGCTGATAATGATTTCAATTAGGTTGCCCGTCTCTGCCGGTCGGGTCGATGCCACACCGGCAAACGTGCCCGAGGGAAAGGCATGCAGGCACGGGATGATGGCAGGTTACTGACCCGCTCTGACTTTTTTCAAATTTCCCACCTGACACACCTCTGATCGCGCCTGCACAGACCCCAGAAAATTCCAGCCATTAACTCTGTTTCTCTCTCCACAGATGCTGCCTGAACTGCTGAATAATTCCAGCATTTTCTGTTTTTATTTCAGATTTCAAACAGCCACAATACTTTGCTTTTGAGCCATTCTCCAGAGGTTGGGTGTCAGCAGGCTATTGGTGACTGTAACGTCTGTAAGCTTGTAATGCTTGTAGCTCCACACTGTGGATGTGGATGTATTGTGTACTGCAGCTGCATAGTTAATCATTAAACAACAGGCAGCTTTCCGGAGAGTTCCGAGAGAGCAGCCTGCATGTTAGGAAGTTGTGTGTGATGTGCTCTGTGAAGATATCACAGTTGGCAGCGAGAGGGATATTTTTCGGATGTTTAAAGCTTAAATTTTGTTGGTGAAGGATTCAGCCAGCCGACAGAAGACTTTGGAAGTTTCTGTCTTTGAAAAAAAAGCTACAAAATCCAAGGTAAAATACAGCACATGGTGTGAACAGCTAGAGTTTAAAATGGCAGGTGTAATCGGATATTTGGGTGAATATAGACATGCCCAGGAATGTTTTAAAGCATATGTGGATCGGCTAGAAATTTATTTCACTGCAAATAACATAATCGAAGTTCCAGACATTGCAGTCCAGAACCAGGCTGTGTTGGAACGTAAGAAAGCGATCTTCTTATCAGTGGCAGGTCCGGCATTATACAAAACCCGTGTAAATCTGTTTGTGCCTGACGAGCCAAAGGACACAACGCTTAAAGAGATTTTAATGAAGCTGGAGCAGCACTATAACCCCAAACCATTAGAAATTGTTGAAAGCTATCGTTTCGGGATTTGGAATCAAAAGGCTGATGAAAGTATCAGTGATTACATCATACATTAAAACAGCTATCGATGCACTGTAATTTTGGAAACCTTCAAAGCCGAGCATTACAGGATCATTTTGTTTGTGGGGTGAAAAATGATGCGATCAGAAGGAAGTTATTGACGAAGGATGACTTGACTTTTGAGATTGCTTGTCAGACAGCGAAGTTGATGGGCATGGCTGAACAATATTCCCGAGAATTAAATAATAATTACGGTTGTCAGTCAACCGAGGTAAATCACCTACAGGTTCAAAGTAAAAGACGGCCATGGCCGAAAGTCTCAGAAACTGAAAATTCTACCAGAGCGTCGAAGCCGTGCTATAGATGCCTGGGACAACACATTGCTAAAGGTTGTCCATACGTGAAGGCAGTGTGTTTCTTCTGCAGAAAGACTGGGCATCTTGCTAAGGCATGCCGACTGAAGGGTAAATCAGCTTTAAAAGCTATGAGTCCAGCGTTCAAAGCTATGAGTAGAAATCCCAAGAGACTACATAGCTTGGAAGAACAACAACAGGACGAGGAGATGTTAGAGTTACACGTCATCAGGAGCACGAGGTTTACGGACAGCAATTTGGAAAGCATCAAAATCCACATAGATGTTGCGGGATTCAAGATACCAATGGAAATTGACATGGGTGCATCCGTGAGTGTAGTACGGAGTCGCTGTACCTCGACAAATTGCGCGATTTCCAACTGGAGAAATCCAAGATAGAGCTGCGAGGCTACTCGGAAGAGAAAATTCCTGTGGTAGGTCGTATCACCATACCAGTGAAATATAAAGATCAATTTCAGAACTTGCCTCTAATAGTAGTGAAAGGAGACAAGCCTGCCTTACTAGGAAGAAATTGGTTGAGCTCACTGAAGCTGCATTGGAGTAAGATTTTCTGTGTGGAAGCGAGATTTTCATCAACGGATGAGGTTATCAAGCAGTATCCGAAGGTGTTCTGTGAAACGGGCAGTCCAATCCAAGGCTTCAAGGCGAGTGTCAGGGTACAGAAGGACGCTAGGTCGGTTTACTACAAGCCACGTTCCATACCATATGCACTCAAGGAGAAAGTTGAGCAAGAACTCAAAAGACTAGAGACCGATAACATTATTTGTAAGATAGATCGATGTAATTGGGCTACACCCATTGTTGTTGTACCTAAGTCCGATGGTAAAGTAAGATTGTGTGATGATTATAAAGTAACCGTAAACCAGGTTCTAGAGGGTAATGTCCCCAATACATTGCCGAATAGAGAAGATTTGTTCACAACACTGACAGGTGGTCAGATTTTCTCAAAACTGGATCTTACGAATGCCTACTTACAGCTTGAACTAGATGAGGAGTCCAAGTCATGTTTGACTATAAATACTCATCTAGGCCTATATCAATTTAATAGGCTACTGTTTGGAGTGTCTTCTGCCCCTGCCATATTCCAAGGGGTGATGAATCAGATTTTGCAAGATATTGAAGGGTAGTATGTTATTTGGATGACATACTAATTTCAGCACCGAATAGGCAAATTCATAATAAAATATTGAATGAAGTCCTCAAACGGCTAGAGAAGCACAGAGTACGAGTGTCTGCTCATAAGTGTGAGTTATTTAAAAACTCAGTGGAGTACTTAGGGTACAGAGTAGACAAAGATGGTTTACATCCAACCATGGAAAAATTGGATGCAATTAGAAATGCACCCACTCCCAGGAATGTTACTGAACTTCGTTCATTCTTGGGTCTTTTGAACTATTATGGGAAGTTCCTACCAAATTTGGCTACAGTATTACATCCACTGAATGAACTTTTGAAAAAACAGGTCCAGTGGAAGTGGTCAAAAGAATGCGATTCAGCATTCAAGGAGCGTAAAAACAAATTAGTAGAGAGCACCATGTTAATTCATTATGACATATCTAAGGAGTTTAAGCTAGGATGTGATGCTTGGGAGTGGGAGAGAATGTCTGGTGTGGTTTAATCCTTTTGCTCGAATGCAGTTGACCACTTGCAGAACAGTATCCATGACATTGCTAGTGTTAGAACACTTCTACAGAATAACGTAAAGTAGAAATATAATTTTCTGTTTTGGACTTGTTTCTCTGTGTAATATAGAGCTCCCCCTAGTGGACTATTGCTCCACATAGTGGACTACTGTGATAATGCAACTTTTGATGTAAATACAATAAAGGATCACATGACAAGTTCCTGTAAGAGCCATTTTGTGTATGTGTGTGTGTGTGTGTGTGTGTGTGTGTTTGTGATGTTGTAAAGAATATATCACATTGGCAACGTAGGATAGGATAATTGGATTCCCTAGCTGAAATTTATGTTGGTGGATGTTTCTGCCAACCAACAGAGAGACTTTGAGAGGTTCTTTGTTTTGCAGAACAGTTAAAAATTCAAGGTAAATTACAAGCACACTTGACTGAACTGAAGAGTCCAGATGGCTGTGCCTATGGGAATAATGAGGCACTTGGGTGAGTTCCATCATGACCGAGAGATTTTCGGAGCGTATGTGGAGCGGCTGGAAATTCATTGCAAATAGTCAAAGTCACCAAAGATAAAAAACTGTAACCGGTGGTGTTAGAAAGAAAACAGGCTATTTTCCTGACCGAAGCAGGCCCCAAGGTGTATGAAACCCTGAAAAATGTGCTTGTTCCCAACACGCCGAAGGACACATTACTGATGGAGAATCTAACCAAGTTAGAACAGCATTACAGTCCCGAGCCCCTGGAAATTGCTGAAAGTTATTGTTTTGGAATACAAAATCAATTAACTGATGAGTGTATCAGTGAGTATATTGTCGCTTTAAATCGCTATCCATTCACTGTCATTTGGGAAACTTTCAGGACCGAACATTGCGTGGCCACTTTGTTTGTGGGATGAAAAATGAAGCAATCAGAAGGAAGTAGTTGACAACCCCTAACTTGACTTTTGATTTAGCTTGTCAGACAGCTATATCAATGGATATGGCCGACCAATATTCCTCAGAATTTTGTGCTATTTCCAGTCATCAGCCAACTGAGGTGAATCGCCTGCAGGTTAGAAGTAAAAGGCAGTTGGGCCCCAAGGCCTCAGTGACTGGCCATGGTAACAGCGCATTGAAGTCATACTATCAGTGTCTGGAAACTCATTGCTCAAAACTGTCCATATGTGAAGGCAGAGTGTTCCTTCTGCAAGAAAACTGGGCATCTTGCAAAGGCATGCCGACTGAAAAATAAACCGATGTTCAATGCTAGAACTAGAAATCACCAGAGACTACATAGCATTGAAGAGAAGCAAGAGGATGAGGAGGTTCTGGAGATACACGTCATCAGGAGCACAAGGGTACCTAACAGTCATTCGCAATGTATTTCCATCCAAAGAGATGTTGCAGAAGCCAGGATACCCATGGAAATCGACACTGGTGCATCCATGAGCGTAGTACCAAAATCGCTATATCTCGATAAGTTGAGTGATTTTCCACTGGAGAAGTTGAAGATAAAGCTGTGAGGCTATTCAGGAGAGCAAATCCCTGTTGTATGACATATCACCGTACCGGCAAAATACAAGGATCAGTTTCAGAGTTTGCTTCTCTTAGTAGTGGCAGGAGACAAGCCTGCCTTAATAGGTAGAAATTGGTTGGGATCACTGAAGCTGGATTGGAATGAGATTTTTCATGTTGAAACAAGATTTGCATTGAAGGATGATGTCATTAAGCAGTATCCGAAGGTGTTCTGCAAAACAGGCAGTCCACTCCAAGGGTTTCAAGGCAAGTGTCAGGGTACAGAAGGACGCTAGACCAGTTTACTGCAAGCCACGTCCCATACCATATGCACTCAAGGAAAAAGTTGAGCAAGATCTCAAAGTACGAGAGACTGAGAACATTACCTCTAAGGTAGATCTAATTAATTGGGTTACACCCATTGTTGGTGTACCTAAGTCAGATGGTAAGACGTGAGTCGGGGGTCGGCGAGAGGCGTCAGGAGGTGCGTCGGAGCGACGTGAGTCCGGGTCGGCGAGAGGGCTACAAGAGGCCACGAGAGGCGTCGGGAGGTGCGTCAGAGAGACGTGAGTCAGGGGTCGGCGAGAGGCCTACAAGAGGCTACGAGAGGCGTCGGGAGGTGCGTCGGAGAGACGTGAGTCAGGGGTCGGCGAGAGGCCTACAAGAGGCTACGAGAGGCGTCGGGAGGTGCGTCGGAGCGACGTGAGTCCGGGGGTCGGCGAGAGGCCTACAAGAGGCCACGAGAGGCGTCGGGAGGTGCGTCGGAGAGACGTGAGTCAGGGGTCGGCGAGAGGCCTACAAGAGGCCACGAGAGGCGTCGGGAGGTGCGTCGGAGAGACGTGAGTCAGGGGTCGGCGAGAGGCCTACAAGAGGCCACGAGAGGCATCAGGAGGTGCGTCAGAGAGACGTGAGTCAGGGGTCGGCGAGAGGCCTACAAGAGGCCACGAGAGGCGTCGGGAGGTGCGTCGGAGAGACGTGAGTCAGGGGTCGGCGAGAGGCCTACAAGAGGCCACGAGAGGCATCAGGAGGTGCGTCAGAGAGACGTGAGTCAGGGGTCGGCGAGAGGCCTACAAGAGGCCACGAGAGGCGTCGGGAGGTGCGTGGAGAGACGTGAGTCAGGGGTCGGCGAGAGGCCTACAAGAGGCCACGAGAGGCGTTGGGAGGTGCATGGAGAGACGTGAGTCAGGGGTCGGCGAGAGGCCTACAAAAGGCCGCGGGAGGCGTCGGGAGGTACGTCGGAGAGACGTGAGTCCGGGGTCGGCAAGAGGCCTACAAGAGGCCGCGAGAGGTGTCGGGAGGTGCGTCGGAGAGACGTGAGTCTGGGGTCAGCGAGAGGCCTACAAGAGGCTCAGCCGGTGCAGCTACAGGGAGAGGGCAAAAAAGAAGTAGAGAGAAATAGAAAGGTGACGTCACAGCCAAGGGGGTAAGCGATTGGTTGGTGATTGGTGAGTAGTTTTTCTTTTTTCTTTTCTGTATCAGTGAGTAACTTTCAGCATTGTTGTTACCAATTTAAGTGTATCTAAGGGTTAAGTCATGGCAGGAGAGCTCGGTCACATGTTATGCTCCTCCTGTACGATGTGGGAAATCAGGGACGCCTCCGGTGTCCCTGATGACTACGTGTGCGGGAAGTGTATCCACCTCCAGCTCCTGACGGACCGCGTTGCGGAATTGGAGCTGAAGGTGGATTCACTATGGAGCATCCATGATGCTGAGAATGACATGAGTAGCGCGTTTAGTGAGTTGGTCTTACCGCAGGTAAAGGGTCCACAGCCAGATAGGGAATGGAAGACCAACAGGAAGAGCAGTGCAAGGAAGGTAGTGCAGGGATCCCCTGCGGTCATCCCCCTGCAAAACAGATACACTGCTTTGGGTACTGTTGAGGGGGATGACTCATCAGGGGAAGGCAGCAGCAGCCAAGTTCATGGCACCATGGCTGGCTCTGCTGCACAGGAGGGCAGGAAAAAGAGTGGGAGAGCAATAGTGATAGGGGATTCAATTGTAAGGGGAACAGACAGGCGTTTCTGTGGCCACAACCGAGACTCCAGGATGGTATGTTGCCTCCCAGGTGCAAGGGTCAAGGATGTCTCAGAGCGGGTGCAGGACATTCTGAAAAGGGAGGGTGATCAGCCAGTTGTCGTGGTGCACATTGGTACCAACGATATAGGTAAAAAACGGGATGTGGTCCTATGAGACGAATTTAAGGAGCTAAGAGCAAAATTAAAAAGTAGGACCTCAAAAGTAGTAATCTCAGGATTGCTACCAGTGCCACGTGCTAGTCAGAGTAGGAATCGCAGGATAGCTCAGATGAATACATGGCTTGAGCAGTGGTGCAACAGGGAGGGATTCAAATTCCTGGGGCATTGGAACCGGTTCTGGGGGAGGTGGGACCAGTACAAACCGGACGGTCTACACCTAGGCAGGACTAGAACCAATGTCCTAGGAGGAGTGGTTGCTAGTGCTGTTGGGGAGGAATTAAACTAATATGGCAGGGGGATGGGAACCAATGCAGAGAGAGACAGAGGGAAACAAAATGGAGACAGAAGCAAAAGACAGAAAGGAAATGAGTAAAAGTGGAGGACAGAGAAACCCAAGGCAAAAAACAAAAAGGGCCACTTTACAGCAACATTCTAAAGGGTCTAAGTGTGTGAAAAAGGCAAGACTGAAGGCTCTGTGCCTCAATGCGAGGAGTATTCAGAATAAGGTGGACGATGTGGTTGGCATCACGGAGACATGGCTCCAGGGTGACCAAGGCTGGGAACTCAACATCCAGGGGTATTCAACATTTAGGGAGCATAGACAGAAAGGAAAAGGAGGCGGGATGGCGTTGCTGGTGAAAGAGGAAATTAATGCAATTGTAAGGAAAGACATTAAGCTTGGATGATGTGGAATCGGTATGGGTGGAGCTACGGAATACCAAGGGGCAGAAAACGCTAGTGGGAGTTGTGTACAGACCTCCAAACAGTAGTAGTGATGTTCGGGAGGGCATCAAACAGGAAATTAGGGGTGCATGCAATAAAGGTGCAGCAGTTATTATGGGTGACTTTAATATGCATATAGGTTGGGCTAACCAAACTGGAAGCAATACGGTGGAGGAGGATTTCCTGGAGTGCATAAGGGATGGTTTTCTAGACCAATATGTTGAGGAACCAACTAGGGGGAAGGCCATCTTAGACTGGGTGTTGTGTAATGAGAGAGGATTAATTAACAATCTTGTTGTGCGAGGCCCCTTGGGGAAGAGTGACCATAATATGGTGGAATTATACATTAGGATGGAGAATAAAACGGTTAATTCAGAGACCATGGTCCAGAACTTAAAGAAGGGTAACTTTGAAGGTATGAGGCGTGAATTGGCTAGGATAGATTGGCGAGTGATACTTAAGGGGTTTTTAGTGGATGGGCAAAGGCAGACATTTAGAGACCGCATGGATGAACTACAACAATTGTACATCCCTGTCTGGTGTAAAAATAAAAAAGGGAAGGTGGCTCAACCGTGGCTATCAAGGGAAATCAGGGATAGTATTAAAGCCAGGGAAATGGCATACAAATTGGCCAGAAATAGCAGCGAACCCGGGGATTGGGAGAAATTTAGAACTCAGTAAAGGAGGACAAAGGGTTTGATCAGGGCAGGGAAAATAGAGTACGAGAGGAAGCTTGCAGGAAACATTAAAATGGACTGCAAAAGCTTCTATAGATATGTAAAGAGAAAAAGGTTAGTAAAGACAAACATAGGTCCCCTGCAGTCAGAATCAGGGGAAGTCATAACTGGGAACAAAGAAATGGCAGGCCAATTGAACAAGTACTTTGGTTTGGTATTCACTAAGGAGGACACAATCAACCTTCCGGATATAAGAGGGGTCAGAGGGTCTAATGAGAAGGAGGAACTGAGGGAAATCCTTATTAATCAGGAAATTGTGTTGGGGAAATTGATGGAATTGAAGGCCGATAAATCCCCAGGGCCTGATGGTCTGCAATCCAGACTACTTAAGAAGGTGGCCTTGGAAATAGCGGAAGAATTGACAGTCATTTTCCAACATTCCATAGACTCTGGATCAGTTCCTATGGAGTGGAGGGTAGCTAATGTAACCCCACTTTTTAAAAAAGGAGGGAGAGAGAAAACAGGGAATTATAGACCGGTCAGCCTGACATCGGTAGTGGGTAAAATGATGGAATCAATTATTAAGGATGTCATAGCAGCGCATTTGGAAAGAGGTGACATGATAAGTCCAAGTCAGCATGGATTTGTGAATGGAAAATCATGCTTGACAAATCTTCTGGAATTTTTTGAGGATGTTTCCAGTAGAGTGGACAAGGGAGAACCAGTTGATGTGGTGTATTTGGACTTCCAGAAGGCTTTCGACAAGCTGCCACACAAGAGATTAATGTGCAAAGTTAAAGCACATGGGATTGGGGGTAGTGTGCTGACATGGATTGAGAACTGGTTGGCAGACAGGAAGCAAAGAGTAGGAGTAAATGGGGACTTTTCAGAATGGCAGGCAGTGACTACTGGGGTACCGCAAGGTTCTGTGCTGGGGCCCCAGCTGTTTACATTGTACATTAATGATTTAGACGAGGGGATTAAATATAGTATCTCCAAATTTGCGGATGACACTAAGTTGGGTGGCAGTGTGAGCTGCGAGGAGGATGCTATGAGGCTGCAGAGTGACTTGGATAGGTTAGGTGAGTGGGCAAATGCATGGCAGATGAAGTAAAATGTAGATAAATGAGAGGTTATCCACTTTGGTGGTAAAAACAGAGAGACAGACTTTTATCTGAATGGTGACAGATTAGGAAAAGGGGAGGTGCAACGAGACCTGGGTGTCATGGTACATCAGTCATTGAAAGTTGGCATGCAGGTACACCAGGCGGTTAAGAAAGCAAATGGCATGTTGGCTTTCATAGCGAGGGGATTTGAGTACAGGGGTAGGGAGGTGTTACTATAGTTGTACAGGGCCTTGGTGAGGCCACACCTGGAGTATTGTGTACAGTTTTGTTCTCCTAACTTGAGGAAGGACATTCTTGCTATTGAGGGAGTGCAGCGAAGGTTCACAGACTGATTCCCGGGATGGTGGGACTGACATAACAACATAACATAAGAACATAAGAACCTAAGAATTAGGAACAGGAGTAGGCCATCTAGCCCCTCGAGCCTGCTCCGCCATTCAACAAGATCATGGCTGATCTGGCCGTGGACTCAGCTCCACTTACCCACCCGCTCCCCGTAACCCTTAATTCCCTTATTGGTTAAAAATCTATCTACCTGTGATTTGAATACATTCAATAAGCTAGCCTCAACTGCTTCCTTGGGCAGAGAATTCCACAGATTCACAACCCTGACATATCAAGAAAGACTGGATCAACTTGGCTTATATTCACTGGAGTTCAGAAGAATGAGAGGGGACCTCATAGAAATGTTTAAAATTCTGATGGGGTTGGGTTCGACAGGTTAGATGCAGGAAGAATTTTCCCAATGTTGGGGAAGTCCAGAACCAGGGGTCACAGTCTAAGTATAAGGGGTAAGCCATTTAGGACCGAGATGAGGAGAAACGTCTTCACCCAGAGAGTGGTGAATCTGTGGAATTCTCTACCACAGAAAGTTGTTGAGGCCAATTCACTAAATATATTCAAAAAGGAGTTAAATGTAGTCCTTACTACTAGGGGGATCAAGGGGTATGACGAGAAAGCAGGAATGGGGTACTGAAGTTGCATGTTCAGCCATGAACTCATTGAATGGCAGTGCAGGCTCGAAGGGCTGAATGGCCTACTCTTGCACCTATTTTCTATGTGTTTCTATGTCCAGGTTGCCAACCCCATCACAAGTTACACTCAATAGGAAAGAAGTGTTCTATTATTCATACATTGATAAACTGCCAGTCACAGCTCAAGAGATTGATAGAGCAACCAAATGTGACCCAGTTATGTCAAAGGTGTATGATTACTTTTCAAATGGCTGGCAAAACCAGGTATCAGAGGACGATATTCATCCATACTTCATTCATAGGAATGAATTACTAGTGGATAAAGATTATATCATGTGGGGTGCAAGAATAGTTATTCCAAATAAATTCAGATCTAAATTATTAGGCAAACTTCATGACCAGCACCTGGGAATGTGCTCGACCAAGAGTTTTGCATGCAGTTACTTATGGTGGCCAGGTTTAGATAATGATGTAGAGTACATCGTTAGTCAGTGAATAACATGTCAATCGGTAAGCAAGAAACCACCATCAGTACCATTACAGCCATGGAAATACCCTCCCAGGGTGTGGCAACGCTTACATATAGATTTTGCTGAGCTAGAAGGACAACAATTGTTCATTGTGATTGATAGTTATTCAAAGTGGGTAGATGTGTTTACAATACGGAAAATAACAACAAGTAAAACAATAGACAATTTGCGAAGATTGTTTTCTTCCTATGGCCTTCCGGAAGAAATTGTGTCTGATAATGGGCTGCAATTTTGTTCAGAAGAATTTGTACAGTTCATGAGCAGAAATGCTGTGCAACATACCAAAGTTCCACCGTACAACCCTGCTTCAAATGGTGCAGCAGAGCGCACAGTGCAAATTGTAAAACGTGCCCTCTTCAAACAAATGTTGGATTCAAATCCAAAGAAACGGCAGTTGTCGTTGGGCCACAAAGTGGTAAATTTTATAATTACTGATCATAATACTCCTCATACAACTACTTGTAGAACAGCAGCAGAGTTGTTTCTCAAACGACAGCCATGAACCAGGTCCTTGTTGTTAAAAGCCGAACTTGGCACAGTCAGTAGAAGAGAAACAACTAAGACAGAAAGAGAGTCATGATAGAGGTAGAGTAAGAGAGGGAAGTGTGAAATTGAATCAGAAGGTGAGAGTGAAGAACCACCACCATAAATGGTTGAAGTGGTTACCACGAAGAGTGGTGAAGATATGTGGTCCTCACACATATTTGGTCAAGATGTTTGATTATGGAAAGGCTAGGTTTGTTCACATTGATTATATTTTACCAACAGATGTGGAAGGAGTTGAATGTTGGGATGATTGGATTATTTCTGATGAGTCAGATAGTCTTGTTACCAGTAGCAAATCCTACATCAGATGTATTCGAAACAATTCCAAGAGAAAGTCAGAATTTAAGTCGAAGTCCAAGTCAGGCAGACAAACAGTCTGAAGTTGTAGAGTCCAAATGTAGATCAAGGGTTGCCCTTGGAGAAAGATACTCCTCAGGCTCAGCCTAGAATTAGTCTAAGTTCTACACCAAGTTTGGAAGGTTCTGTCGAGAGCAAATCCTCTTCAAAACAGAAAAACAATGGGTTAAGTTTGATTTGTAAATATAGCGAAATAAGTCCCTGGGCTAGACTTTCGCCTCCATTTTCGGCAGTTTTCTCGGCGGCACAGCTGTTTTTTGATGAAAAACCGTCCAACAAAAGTTTCCTCTTTATTTTTTAAAGAGTTCCGCCCACATTTTGAAAATACCGCCGGGGAGCCCACATGCATCTGCGTGCACCGCCGAGAAAACTGGCAGGATCTAAGTTTTGCCTCAACGGGGACCCATATGCACTGCATAATAAACCGCCCATGAAAAGCTGCCTGAAACAGGGCGGTAGGTGAGTTCCCTACAAAGAAAGGTAAGTTAAAGGTTTTTAAAATTATTTTTAAAATTCTATAAAGGCGATTATGTTAAAAAGTGCCTTGAGAATGTTTTTGTTTAATTGAAATTTTTTGGGGGGAGTTTTCACCCCTCCCTAGGCCAAACCACAAGCTCGGACTAAATTTTAAGTACTTACTGTCGTTTTACCTAGTTTCGCCTTTATCCGCCGAGAGACTGCCGAGAATCTTGGTGCAAGATCCATTTTGTTGCCGGGTGATATTTTTTACCTTTATTATGGAAATATTCACCAGCGTTAGTTGCAGAACGTTCACGGTGTTTCTGGACGGCGATCGGGCGGTGAGGGGATATAGGCAAAGTCTAGCCTCATATCTTTTGTTGTGTATAACAATGCAAGTTATGTATAATGATTATTTTGTTATGATTACTTCTTCAATAAGGAGGGAGAAGTGTAATAGAGCTCCCCCGAATTGACTATTGCTCCACCTAGTGGACTACTGTGGTAATGCAACTGCTGATGTAAATACAATAAAGGATCATATGGCAAGGTCACATGACAAGTTCCTGTAAGAGCCATCTTGTGTGTGTGTGTTTGCGATGTCACAAAGAATATATCACACTCTGACTTAGTCTCGAATTCTTTTCAGTAATGAAACATATTTACCTGTCAGATTTGGGCTTCCATCGGTGGTAACACTTGGCAATTTTTTCCACTCCACTCCTAAATTTGACGCACTGATTTACAGCTTCCAATAAATCTTTTCCTGTTGGCGTGTCTTTTATTGACTGCATTGATGCCAGTTTTTTGGAGAGCGCTTAATTCTCGGTGGTAGTTCGAATAAAAATCAACAACTGGGCTGTGTCTTTGTCAAGTGGCAGTGCAAAATACGAGAAATTGTTTACCTTACTTTTCAACTGCAGATCCAGGTTCTCAGAGATATCCTCGACACACCTCACAACAATTTGCCTCAACAAGCAAATGTTCGCGAACTGCTTTTTCTTGTCGAGGCACAAAATCACAGCAGATTCAACCATTCATTACTTTATACAGTCAGAGAACAATTTGTTGTTCTTGCCGATTTTGTGTGCAATCATTGAGCGCGTTCTCGTAATTCCATCCTGTGTCGCTGATAGTTTGGTGAAAACAGTTTGCTCTTCTTTCATACGAGCAACAATGTCATCAGCTCCCTTTGCTTTTTCTTCAGCAGGCAAGTTTTTATATTTTGATGCATGTTTACTCTCAATACGCCGATTCAAACTATATTCTTTGAGCACTGCCACACTTTCTTCGCAAATTAACCACACAGGTTTTCCACCTGCACCGGTAAAAAAATATTTAGAAGTCCATTCTTTGTTGAATATTTGGCATTCAGCGCCTACCTTTCCCTTCGTGGATGAGCTCATTCCTGAATTTGGGTTAGGGTTCGCGTGTATTTTTCTGATCAGACCTGGCAACACTGTAACAGTCACATCAAAATTAATGAACCCCAGCGAGGCCCAAATTGTGCCCAAATATTGTAACCCAGAGAGACACTTTTATTACTCACATGTGCCTTGGGACGTTTTACGTTAAAGGCGCTATAGAGTTACAAGTTGTTGTTGTTACAGCTTCTGCTGGTTATAATGATAACCCAACTACTACTTCTACCAACTACTACATAGTCTACTGCATGTAAGCTCAGGCAATCTGACACATCTCCAGTATCCATATGATCCACTTTTAAGTTTCATGTCTTTTGATGTGTATTATGGATGGTTTTCTAGACCAATATGTCGAGGAACCAACTAGAGGGCTGGCCATCCTAGACTGGGTGACACAGTTAATTCAGAGACTAGAGTCCTAAACTTAAGGAAAGGTAACTTCGATGGTATGAGATGTGAATTGGTTAGAATAGACTGGCAAATGATACTTAAAGGGTTGATGGTGGATAGACAATAGCAAACATTTAAAAATCACATGGATGAACTTCAACAATTGTACATCCCTGTCTGGGGTAAAAATAAAATGGGGAAGGTGGCTCAACCGTGGCTAACAAGGGAAATTAAGGATAGTGTTAAATCCAAGGAAGAGGCATATAAATTGGTCAGAAAAAGCAGCAAACCTGAGGACTGGGGGAAACTTAGAATTCAGCAGAGAAGGGCAAAGGGTTTAATTAGGAGGGGGAAAATAGAGTATGAGAAGAAACTTGCTGGGAATATAAAAACTGACTGCAAAAGCTTCTATAGATATGTGAAGAGAAAAAGATTAGTGAAGACAAACGTAGGTCCCTTGCAGTCAGATTCAGGTGAATTTATACTGGGGAACAAAGAAATGGCAGACCAGTTGAACAAATACTTTGGTTCTGTCTTCACAAAGGAAAACACAAATAACCTTCCGGAAAAACTAGGGGACCGAGGGTCGAGTGAGAAGGAGGAACTGAAGGAAATCCTTAATAGGCAGAAAATTGTGTTCGGGAAATTGATGGGATTGAAGGACGATAAATCCCCAGGGCCTGATAGTCTGCATCCCAGAATACTTAAGGAAGTGGCCCTAGAAATAGTTGGATGCATTGGTGATCATTTTCCAACAGTCTATCGACTCTGGATCAGTTCCTATGGACTGGAGGGCAGTTAATGTAACACCACTTTTTAAAAAAGGAGGGGGAGAGAAAACGGGTAATTATAGACTGGTTAGCCTGACATCAGTAATGGGGAAAATGTTGGAATCAATTATTAAAGATGAAATAGCAGCGCATTTGGAAGGCAGTAACAGGATTGGTCCAAGTCAGCATGGATTTATGAAAGGGAAATCATGCTTGACAAATCTTCTAGAATTTTTTGAGGATATAACTAGTAGAGTGGACAAGGGAGAACCAGTGTATGTAGTATATTTGGACTTTCAAAAGGCTTTTGATAAGGCCTCACAGAATAGATCGGTGTACAAAATTAAAGCACATGGTATTGGGGGTAATGTACTGACATGGATAGAGAACTGGTCGGCAGACAGGAAGCAGAGAGTCGGGATACACGGGTCCTTTTCAGAATGGCAGGCAGTGACTAGTGGGGTGCTGCAGGGCTCAGTGTTGGGACCCCAGCTATTTACAATATACATCAATGATTTAGATGAAGGAATTGAGTGTAATATCTCCAAGTTTGCAGATGACACTAAGTTGGGTGGTGATGTGAGCGGTGAGGAGGATGCTAAGAGGTTGCAGGGTGACTTGGACAGGTTAGGTGAGTGGGCAAATGCATGGCAGATGCAGTATAATGTGGATAAATGTGAAATTATCCACTTTGGTGGCATAAACACGAAGGCAGACTATTTCTGAATGATGGCAGATTAGGAAAAGGGGAGGTGCAATGAGACCTGGGTGTCATTGTTCATCAGTCATTGAAAGTTGGCATGCAGGTACAGCAGGCAGTGAAGAAGGCAAATGGTATGTTGGCCTTCATAGCTAGGGGATTTGAGTATAGGAACAGGGAGGTCTTACTGCAATTGTACAGGACCTTGGTGAGGCCTCACCTGGAATATTGTGTTCAGTTTTGGTCTCCTAATCTGAGGAAGGACATTCTTGCTATTGAGGGAGTGCAGCGAAGGTTCACCAGACTGATTCCGGGATGGCAGGACTGACATATGAGGAAAGACTGGATCGACTGGACCTGTATTCACTGGAGTTTAGAAGGATGAGAGGGGATCTCATAGAAAATTATAAAATTCTGACAGGACTGGACAGGTTAGATGCAGGAAGAATGTTCCCGATGTTGGGGAAGTCCAGAACCAGGGGACACAGTCTAAGGATGAGGGTTAAGTCATTTATGACTGAGATGAGGAGAAACCTTTTCACTCAGAGAGTTGTTAACCTGTGGAATTCTCTACCGCAGAGAGTTGTTGATGCCAGTTCATTGGATATATTCAAGAGGAAGTTAGATATGGCTAAAGGGATCAAGGGGTATGGAGAGAAAGCAGGAAAGGGGTACTGAGTTGAATGATCAACCATGATCTTATTGAATGGTGGTGCAGGCTCAAAGGGCCAAATGACCTACTCCTGCACCTATTTTCTATGTTTCTATGTCTGTCTGCAATAATTCAAGGTCTCACCTGCCTGTGAGAACTGCCCTGAATCAAACTATTTTGCAGAGATGAGGTCCTTGACTTATCCTCCTGAATCCAGAAATGCCTAAATTTTGGAATTACTTTTGGAAAAAAAATGTCGTTTTGAGGTGAAATGAAAGGAGGTGGATTAACAACTCAATTCTTATGAATCCAGCCTTCTCGTCCCAAACATCCCATCCTCTCGCTTACTGAGAGCAATAACACAATAGCATTTCCTTATTAAACACCTCTGACTTCTCATGGACAACACAATCAAAGATCAATTAGTATATACTGCAGAAACTCTAGAGTAGTATCAGAAGTTCAGGGGTACAATTAAAAAAGATAGCAGGAAAGCAAAGAGAGAGCATGAAAGAATGTTGGCAAGTAAAATCAAGGAAACCCAAAGATGTTTTATAAATACATTAAGAGCAAGAGGATAACTAGAGAAAGGGTGGCACCTATTAGAGACCATAAAGGAAATCTGTGTATGGAGGCGGAAGATGTGGGTAGGATTCTTAATGAATACTTTGCATCCGCTTTCACAAAAGATAGGGGCGATGCAGACTTTGCAATGAGGGAGGAGAAGTGCGAAATATTGGATGAGATAAACATAGTGAGAGTAAGTATTAAGGGGCTTAGCAGCTTTGAAAGTGGATAAATCCCCAGGTCTGGATGAAATGTATCCCAGGCTGTTAAGAGAAGCAAAAGAGGAAATAGCCGAGGCTCTGACCCTCATTTTCCAATCCACTCTGGCTACAGGTGTGGTGCCAGAGGACTGCAGGACTGCTAATGTTGTACCTTTGTTTAAAAAGAGAGAAAAAGATAGACTGAGTACTTACAAGCCAGTTAGCCTAATCTCACTGGTGGGAAAATTATTGGAAAAAATTCTGAGGGACAGAATAAATCTTCATTTGAAAAGACATGGACTAATAAAGGACAGTCAGCATGGATTTGTCAAGGGAAGGTCATGCCTGACTAACTTGATTGAATTTTTTGAGGAGGTAACCAGGACGGTCGATGAGGACAGTGCATATGATGTAGTGGATATAGATTTTAGCAAAGCTTTTGATAAGGTCCCACATGGCAAACTGGTCACGAAAGTAATAGCCCATGGGATCCAGGGCAAAGTGGCAAGTTGGATCCAAAATTGGCTCGGAGGCAGGAAGCAAAGGGTAATGGTTGATGGGTGTTTTTGTGGCTGGAAGGCTGTATCCAGTGGGGTTCCGCAGGGCTCAGTGCTGGGTCCCTTGCTTTTTGTGGTATATTTCAATGACTTAGACTTAAATGTTGGGGGTATGATTAAGAAGTTTGCAGATGACACTAAAACAGGCTGTATGGTTAATAATGAAGATGAAAGCTGCGGACTGCAGGAAGATATCAATGTACTGGTCAGGTGGGCAGAACAGTGGCAAACGGAATTTAATCTGGATGTGTGAGGTAATGCATTTGGGAAGGTCTAACAAGGCAAGGGAATACACATTAAATGGTTCAACACTGAAAAGTGTAGAGGAACAAAGGGACCTTGGAGTGCAGGTCCACAGATCCCTGAAGGTTGCAGGCCAGGTAGATAAGGTGGTTAAGAAGGCATATGGAATACTTGCCTTTATTAGTCAAGGCATGGAATACAAGAGCAAGGAGATTATGATTGAACTGTATAAAACACTGGTTAAGCTGCAGCTGGAATACTGTGTGCAGTTCTGGTCACCACATTACAGGAAAGATGTGATTGAACTGGAAAGGGTACAGAGGAGATTTACAAGAATGTTGCCTGGACTAGAGAATTTTGGCTATGAGGAAAGATTGGAGATGCTGGGTCTGTTTTCTTTGGAACAGAGGAAACTAATAGGAGACCTGATTGAGGTGTTTAAATTATGAGGGACCTGGATCGAGTGGTTGGGAAGGACCTGTTTCCCTTGGCAGAGAGGTCAACAACCAGGGGGCATAAATGTAAACTAATTGAGGAGAGGTTTAGAGGAGATATGAGGGGAAATTTCTTCACCCAGAGGATAGTGGGGGTCTGGAACTAACTGCTTGAAAGGGTGGTAGAGGCAGGAACACTCACCACATTTAGAAGATACTTGGATGTGCACTTAAAGTGCCGTGACCTACAGGGCTATGGACCATGAGCTGGAAAGTGGGATTAGGCTGGATAGCTCTTTGTCGGCCAGCGTGGACACGATGGGCCGAAATGGCCTCCTTCCGTGCTGTAAATTTCTATGATCTCTATGATAAACACTCTTGCCTTGTGCATAGTGCACATTACAATCTGCGCGTATCCCTTGCACAAATAATAATAGGACACACTTTTATGAGTGGCTCAAATTTCCCATGAAGCAGGTCGTAAAACACTTTGCCATCATTCACTTACTTCATTGGTTCTTAATACACATCTCAGAAACTTCAACTTGCCTAAATCTAGGAGCCCGCGCTCCCGCCCCCGACTTGTGCAAGCATGGAAAATATGCGCGATTCGCTCGTGTGCAAATTGGCGTAAAATCTCATTAATTAGGCATTCCATTCAGAACCACTTTGTGGGCCAGATTGAATCAATTGGCAGGCTGGATACTACCTGAAAGCCGTATTTTGTCCACCATTGCTCTATGGTCTCACCCCACCCTACTTCTGCAAACTCCTCCAGCCTTACATGCCTTCCTGCATTCTTCAGTCCAACAACTCTGGCATTTTATGCATCAATGCTCTCCTCATGACTCATTGGTGACAGAGCCTTGGCCCAACATTCTGGAAGCCCCAACCTAAACCCCTCTCTGCTTCGCCACTTCTTTTTTCTCCTTTTAAAATCTCAAAACTCACCTTTTGGCTACCCCCTCCATCCTGTTCTGTATGGCACAGAAATATACCATGCAGTGCATTAACCACTGTCATCCTCGTTCGAGGGACCGCCTATGATGATGATGATGACCTATTGGGAGAGCCATTTGTGGATTATTGTGAAAAACTTGATTGAAAAACAAGTTAATGATAAAAAGGAGATGCTCCAGGCAAATTACTGAGGGGAAAGGGCAGCGTCATAGCAACATCCTGAGAGAAATGAGAAAGTAGTGGCAAATCAGTGTGAGAAAGTAGACCACTATGAAAAAATAGTGCAGGAAATTAAAACATTGCAACAAATTCCTTTGAAAAATAGGACATCATGAAAAGTTCCTGGTGGAGACGAGAACATTGTACTGAGATGTGGTGAAAAGACAGTGTGATCCTCAACCATTATGAGAAGTGAAAGCATCCTGACAAATTGCTGAAGAAAACAAGCCCATGACAGGGACTCTCTCATAAACTGTTGTCTATGTATAATATAAATATACTCTCTGTACACTCAATGTACAGTTACATAAGACTACTGAATGTACCTTCACACTGTATACACTATGCCTGTACCACCAGAGGGTGCAACTGGTGGAGACCTAGGGGTCACCTGTACACGACAGGTAACCAGGTATAAAAGGGAGTTCACCATGCTGTACCCTCACTCAGGAGCTGTAATAACTGGACTAAGGTCACCACAGTTCAAGTACAATACCTTTCCTTGTGGAGTCATTACTAGAGTGCTTACAGACACAATAACTGGCGATGAGATTATGAATTTCCACGCGAAAAATGGCTAACCTTGGCACATTTCAACAATTTGCCAATAGGGAAGATTGGGAGGCCTTTGTGGAAAAGCTCAAACTCTTTTTCATTGCGAACGACCTGGTGGGAGACACACCGACCTCGCTGGCCACTTGTGTGTGTGTTGGGGGGTCAAAAAAGGTAGAGTCTATTGTGGCTTGTTCTGGATAGTCCGTGAATCTGAGTTTGGTTTGGTCCAAGGGTTTTCTGCAGGTGAGTCCATTTGAAAGTTTGACCAGAAACACCCGACTCCCCTCTTTGGCCACGACAGTGCCGGGAAGCCACTTGGGACCTTGTCCATAGTTCAACACAAATACAGGATCATTTATCTCAATTTCGCCTGCCACACTTGCGCGATCATGATATGCATTCTGTTGAAGCGGCTTGATCTCTAGCTGTTCATGTAGATCAGGGTGGACTAACGAGAGCCTTGTCTTAAGTGCCCTTTTCATGAGCAGTTCAGCAGGGGGAACCCCAGTGAGCGAGTGGGATCTTGTGTGGTAACTAAGCAGGACTCGGGATAGGCATGTCTGCAGTGAGCCTTCAGTTACCCTCTTCAAGCTCTGCTTGATTGTTTGCACTGCTCACTCTGCCTGACCATTGGACGCTGGTCTAAACGGGGCAGATGTGACATGTTTGATCCCATTGCGGGTCATGAACTCTTTGAACTCAGCACTAGTGAAGCATGGCCCATTGTCACTCACAAGAACATCAGGCAGGCCATGCATGGCAAACATGGTCCGCAGGTTTTCAATGGTGGCAGTGGACGTGCTTGCCGACATTATGTTACATTCAATCCATTTGGAGTACGCATCTACAACCACAAGGAACATTTTTCCCAAGAATGGGCCTGCAGAGTCGACATGGACCCTGGACCACGGTTTGGAGGGCCAAGACCATAAATTTAGTGGCGCCTCCCTGGGTGCATTGCTTAACTGCGAGCATGTGTTATATTTGTGCACGCAGGACTCTAAGTCTGCATCAATACTGGGCCACAACACGTGGGATCTGGTTATCGCTTTCATCATTACAATGCCTGGGTGGGTACTGTGGAGGTCACTAATGAAAGTGTCCCTGCCATTTTTTAGAACAATTACCCGATTACCCCATAGGAGGCAGTCTGCCTGTATAAACATTTCATCTCTGTGCCGCTGATACGGCTTTATTTCTTCCTGCATCTCTAACGAGACACTAGACCAACTCCCGTGGAGCACATAGTTTTTTACTAAGGACAGGGGTCCTGGCTCGTCCAGGTTCTAATCTGTCGGGTGGTAACAGATGATTGCTCACTCTCGAATGCTTCCATTACCATAATTAAATCTGTGGACTGTGCCAGCTCCACCCCTGTGGTGGGCAATGGCAGACTACTGAGAGCATCGACACAGTTTTCTGTGCCTGGCCTGTGTTGGGTGGCGTAGTTGTATGCGGACAACGTGAGTGCCCATCTCTGGATGTGGGCTAATGTATTCGTATTTATCCCCTTACTTTCAGAAAAGAGGGATATAAGTGGCTTATGGTCGGTTTCCAATTCAAATTTGAGCCCAAACAGATATTGATGCATTTTCTTTAACCCATAAACACACGCTAACGCTTCTTTTTCGATCATGCTGTAGGCCCTCTCAGCCTTAGACAGACTTTTGGATTCATTAGCAACCGGTTGCAATTTCCCATTAGCTTGTTGCAATACACACCCGATACCATATGACGGCGCATCACATGCTAGTACCAAACGCTTACATGGATCATACAACACAAGCAATTTGTTTGAGCATAACAGTTTCCTAGCTTTCTCAAAGGCATTTTTTTTGCTTTTACCCCATACCCATTCATCTCCTTTATGCAGTAAAGAGTGCAGTGGTTATAACAGTGTGCTAAGACCCGGTAAGAAGTTACCAAAGTAGTTCAGGAGTTCTAGAAATGACCGCAGCTCCGTCGCGTTCTGTGGTCTTGGTGCATTCCTGATTGCCTCCGTATCGCATCGGTGGGCCTGATACCGTCCGCCGCTATTCTTCCCCCCAGCAACTCCACTTAAGGTGCCAGGAAAACGCACTTCGAGCGTTTTAACCTGAGCCCCACACGATTAAGCCGACTAAGAATCTCCTCCAGGTTCTGCAGATGCTCGACGGTGTCCCGACCTGTAACCAAGATGTCGTTTTGGAAGACCACGGTGCACGGGACCAACTTCAGCAAGATTTCCATGTTGCTCTGGAATATCGCTGCAGCCGATCGAATCCCAAACGGGCATCTGTTGTAAATGAAGAGACCTTTGTGTGTGTTGATGCAGGTGAGGCCCTTCGATGATTCCTCCAGCTCCTGCGTCATGTAGGCCGAGGTCAAGTTCAGCTATGTGAACATTTTTCCTCCCGCCAGCGTCGCAAATAGGTCATCTGTCTTTGGTAGCGGGTATTGATCCTGCAGTGAGAAACGATTGATAGTTCCTTTGTAATCACCTCAGATTCTGACGGTGCCATCTTCCTTGAGGACTAGAACAATCGGACTGGCCCACTCATTGAATTCTCTTGGCGAAATGTTGCCCTCTTGTTGCAGCCGGTCCAGCTCGATCTCCACCCTCTCTCTTGTCATGTATGGTACCACTCTCTCCTTGTGATGGATGAGTCACACCCCCGGAATCAAGTGGATCTGCACTTTTGCTCCTTGGAACTTCCCGATGCCTGGTTCGAACATCGAGGGGAACCTGGGCACATGAAGTGTTATCGACGGACGAGAGCGCTTGGATGTCATCCCAGTTCCAGCGTACCTTTCCCAGCCAGCTCCTGCTGAACAGCATGGGGCCATCGCCCGGTACCACCCAGAGTGGTAAATTGTGCACCGCTCCATCGTAGAGACCTTTACAGTAGCACTGCTGATTACGGGAATCAGTTCCTTTGTGTACGTTCTCAGTTTAGTATGAATGGGAGTCAGGACTGGTCTTGAGGCCTTGCTGCACTACAATTTATCGAAAGTCTTTTTTTTCATTATGGACAGGCTCGCGCCTGTGTCCAGCTCCATTGACACCGGGAGTCCATTTAATTCAACCTTCAGCATTATCGGGGGACACTTTGTGGTAAATGTGTGCATCCTATATACCTCTGCCTCCTCAGTCTGAGGCTCTGGTTCGTCGTGATCCACCATGGATCTGTCCTCCTCTGCAACATGGTGGTTTGCAGATTAGCAGGGTTTGCAGCTCACCTGCACATACATTGAAGGTGTCCCATTGTTCCACAGACCTTGCAAATGTATCCTTTGAAGCGGCATGAATGGAAATGATGATCACCTCCACAGTGCCAACAAGGTGTTAATGGCCTTGCATTCACCACCCTTGATGGTGGACTCTGAGACATCTGCGGACGTGCAGCTGCAGGCATGTGAGTTCTGCCCTGTACGTTACGATTTGAAAACAACATTACTTTGTTCACAGTACTTGCAGCAGCACTCGTGTGCTGAGAAATTTGTTTGGTATTGTCACTGGTGGCGATGAACGCCTGGGCTATCGCTATGGCTTTACTCAAGGTTGGGGTCTCTACAGTCAGAAGTTTGCGAAGTATTACTTCATGGTCAATGCCAAGTACAAACAGGTCCCTGAGCATGTGCTCCAAGTGTCCTTCAAATTCGCAATGTCCTGCAAGGTGCCTTATCTCAGCGACATAGCTCGCCACTTCCTGGCCTTCAGACCTCTTGTACGTGTTGAACCGGTACCTCGCCATCAGAACGCTTTCCTTCGGGTTTAGATGCTCCCGGACCAGTGTGCACAAATCATCGTACGACTTCTCTGTGGGTTTCGCTGGAGCGAGCAGATTTTTCATGAGGCCATACGTTGGTGCCCCACAAACGGTGAGGAGGATCGCCCTTCGTTTGGCAGCATTCGCTTCTCCTTCCAGCTCGTTGGCCACGAAGTATTGGTCAAATCGCTCCACGAAGGTTTCCCAATCATCTCCCTCCGAAAATTTCTCCAGGATGCCCACGGTTCTCTGCATTGTTGTGGTGGGGTTCGTCATCTGTATCTCGTCGCCAGTTGTTATGTATTGAATAAAGAATCTGACCAGATACTGTAAGCTTAAAGTAATGTGTGACCGTAGTCCTTTATTACAGGTCTCCAGAATGCCTCTCTAGCCTGTGAGGCCCCCTTATGTACAGGTGCTCCCAAGGGATTGTGGAATCCCTTGGGACACTAGGGGATGAGCCCTCTGGTGGTTAAACAAGGTATTTACAGGTTTACATATATAACAGTTAGTATGCGAGTGCAGCAAGTGATCAGGAAGGCCAATTGAATCTTGGCCTTTATTGCAAAGGGGATGGTGTATAAAAGCAGGGAAGTCTTGCTACAATTATATAGGGTATTGATGAGGCCACACCTGGAATACTGCGTGCAGTTTTGATTTCCATATTTACGAAAGGATATACTTGCTTTGGAGGCAGTTCAGAGAAGGTTCACTAGGTTGATTCTGGAGATGAGGGGGTTGACTTATGAGGAAAGGTTGAGGAGGTTGGGCTTCTACTCATTGGAATTCAGGATAATGAAAGGTGATCTTACCGAAATGTATAAAATTATGAGGAGACTTGACAAGGTGAATGCAGAGAGGATGTTTCCACTGATAGGGCAGACTAGAACTAGGGGGCATAATCTTAGAATAAAGGGCCGCCCATTTAAAACTGAGATGAGGAGGAATTTCTTCTCTCAGAGGGTTGTAAATCTGTGGAATTCGCTGCCTCAGAGAGCTGTGGAAGCCGGAACATTGAATAAATTTAAGAAAGAGATAGACATTTCTTAACCGATAAGGGATTAAGGAGTTATGGTGAGCGGGCAGGGAAGTGGACCTGAGTCCATGATCGGATCAGTCATGATTGTATTAAGTGGTGGAGCAGGCTTACTCCTGTTCCTATTTTTTATGTTCTTAAATACTTTTAATTTTTAATAAGAAAGAAAGACTTGCATTTATATAGCACCTTTCACAACCTCAGGTCGTCACGAGGTACTTTACAGTCAATTAAGTACTTTTGAGGTGCAGTCACTGTAATAATATTGGAAACGCGAAAGCCAATTTGCAAACTGATATGTTTTTAATGATGTTGGTTGAGTGATAAAAGTAAGTTGGCCAGGACACAGGGGAGAACTCCCCTGGCCTTCTCGAAAAGTGCCATGGGATCTTTTACATCCACCTGAGAGGGCCGATAGGGCCTCGATCTATCGTCTCATTCGAAATTCAACACATCTCTTATCCCATTCTTTTCCACTTTGATGTTGTTCTTCTCTATGATTCTTCACCTTACACCTAAATTTATCAATACAGGGTATAACAGTTACAAATGTCATATTAAAACTTATTGAAAGTAGTTTTCATTTGTTTAGTAACACTACACTACAGCTGTGGTCAATGCTACTCAGCATTCCCCTGCAGTGTGAAACGAGGGGAGAAAAACAGCTCAACAGTTGAAGACACATGGGACAACATTGTCTTTAAAAATCTCCCATTGTACTCATGCCTGAAACCTGCTTGAGTTGATTTTCAAGTGAGGCTTGACATGGATGAACAGTGTGCCTGTCCAAAATAGGTGGGAGCCTTAGTTAAATATTAAAATCAAGGGTCTTTGCCAATGTTAGGGCCCTGATGCAATGTTCAGGTCCCAATGAGTGGAGTGCGCGCTGCACACATTCTATCTATTACTACTGGACATAAAGTGACCTAACCAATGGTCAATAGAAAAGTGGGAGACAGAAAGTTAGCCCACCCTCCACCTACTCCACTAGAAAATAGCTAATTGAAAAATATAAGATTGAATTCGAACAGAACCAGGTTTCAGACCATTTTTCAGACCATGCCAGGAATTCTGCCTTGATCCCAGTCAGAATTTTGGAGACTGATTATTATTTTCAGGATAAGTCCTTGATTATTACAAGTGAAACCATCTCTGCTTGATCCTTATTCTGAAACGGAAATTTCTACTTCCCTCCTCTAGTGTCTGGATGTATACAATACATTCCTTCCTTTCTTTAAGAAATCCTGACAGCATTGCCTTGAAATTCCTGGTGGACCACTGCACTACGAGCAGTGTGGTTGAGCGGGACTACCAGCTGCCAGCCAGGTCCAGCGCTAGCCCTCTTCCAAATCCCAGGAGTAGGGTCATTGACATAAAGGAGAGTGGGAAGCCATGCAATTTGGGGCATTCTCTAAATATCCACTTTGCAGGAGAAGGGGAAGAGTTTTGGAGTGGCACCTTACTGCTCTATGGGCCATTCCAGCCAAAGATATTAGGCGAGAAATTGGGCTCGGTAGTGCTTGTTTTTTGGGTGCTAAAGAGTGCCATTAGAGATGGCATCCGTGGCGTAAGCACACACTTCTGGCACGAAGTGTGCCGGACACCATCTTTGTAAAGGCGTTAGCGTGTGCAGTTAATGTGCATCAGATATATGGAGAGTAAACAGATCATGACGTCAATCGGCATGCAACCCTGATTTGATGCCAGCACCGCTATTTTGGAGCTCCACGAGCCAGCCGACATCCTCTCTTATGCTCACACAGGTGAAAAGGCACTAAGCAGCAGAAAGAAACCCCCACCAGTGCTATTTAAAGGGATCATACGAACAGGTTAGTTACTGATTGATTTCTTCTGGCTGTTGCTACAATTCTACATGTTTTTCGTGTTTTCCAAAGTTGTTTCAAGTTTCAAAAGTCTACAGGGAGTGGTGTGACAGGTGCTGATGTACTTTTTGCTGACTTCAGGGCTTCTGCTCAAAGCAGTTGCTGCCAGACATGGGAGCAGTCATCGGCATTCCTCTTGGAATCGAGCATGACTGGGAGAACGAGTAGAGGCCACGCAGAGCAGGACAAGCTGCTAGAAGAGTGAGGAGGAGAAGGGCTCTCAGCAGGAGGCCACATCCGCCCAGGGTGTTCAGGGAGCAATTCTCTTACCTGAACTTCAGCGACGACCAATGTTTGAGACATCTGCGCTTCACTAAGGAGGCTGTCACTGAAATCTGCCAACTGCTGCAGCCACAACTCTAACCTCAGAGCAGGGCAATGGCCATATTGCCAGTGGCTGTGAAGGTGGCTATGAACTTTTATGCATCTGGCTCCTTCCAGGCTGCTGCTGGAGATATTAGCAACATCTCACAGTTTTCAGTCCACTGTTGCAAAAGGGAGGTCACTGAGGCTCTCTCTTCAAAGAAAGATAACATCATGTCATTCCCTCTTATCAGAGAGAAGTTGGCGGAGCAAGCACAATGGTTTGCAAGGTTTGTGGGCTTCCCCATGGTGCAGGGTGCCATTGACTGCCACACATTGCCTTGCAGGTGCTGCACGCCAACTGTGCCATGTACCTGACCCAGAAGGGATTCCACTCCTTCAACGTGCAGCTGGTGTGTGACCATACGCAGCACATCATGCAGGTTAATGCCCGGTATCCTGGCAGCAGCCATGATGCCTTCATTCTGCGGCAGTCCTCTGTGCTAGCTGTACTTCAGCCACCACTGCAAACCAAAGGGTGGCTACTGGGCAACAAGGGCTATCCGCTGATGACATGGGTCATGATTTTTGTTCGCAACCCATGCACACAACGAGAGCCAAGCTGCCACAAGATTGTGATAGAACAGACCATTGGCGGGCTGAAGCAATAATTCTGCTGCTTGGACCGCACTGGAGGAGATCTGCAGTACTCGGCTGAGATAGTCTCAAAATCTGTGGTGGTATGCTGCTTGCTGCACAACTTTGCCATCATGAGGGAACAGCCCTTGCCATCACATAACAGGTGAGAAACTGAGGAGCAGCAGCACGAGAAGAAGGAGGAGGAGGAAGAGGAAGGGAGGCTGCAACCTAGACAGCCCTTTCTGCCCTGGTTGTAGGTGAAGAACTAATTCAAGTGTGACACCAGTAATCTCAACCCCAATCCCCCAATTCCCAACAGTCCCACACTCCTCACCTTGACTCTGTTACTGACCATCACATTGTCCTCTTGGCCACAATGCAAAAGTAAAAGCCAACACAAAAAATAAACATTCCAAACCAAATTTATAAATGACATCATGCCATGTTGCATACAAACTTAACCGAACCCTGCCCTGGGTGCAGGGTACTTGTGCCCGGTGTTTCATCATGTGCAGACCCGCCCCTATGCTATCCTCTAAGATATGCACAGTGTCAGTATCTGAGCTGGTGGCTGCAAGTGTGAAATCAAGCATTCTTCCTCCACTGCCAGGCCAGGTTGCACTTCTTGGGTATTTCAAAGGAAAAAGACACAATGTTGAGATTGGGGCGAGGGGAGGGAGAAGATAAGATGTGCATGCTGACACCATCTGCAGCTTGTAAATCAGAAGAGATTGTAGGATGTGGGATGAGGGGGAAGTGGGATGTGGGAAGGAGAAGGATACCGTCATCATCAATGGATTCAGCACCACCGCTGGCCACAGCCTCATCAATGGGCCTTCCAATAATGACCAGAACAATCTCCTCCATGAGGTTAGAGCATGCAGGCATGCCTCTCCCCTTCGGTTGTGCATCACCTTCTCCTGCAAAAGAGAGGGAAGTGTGTCAGTGAGTGTCCTGCAATATGTTTGACTGATGTGGCTGTCACGGTTGAATAGTTGGTAGTGTATGCAAGTTGTGAGGTGTGTGTGTGAGGCTTGCAACAGTGCTAAGTGTGTGAAGGTGAGATGAAATATATGAATGTTAGTTATGAGTCCTGATTGATAGAGATTGGTAGGTGAGTGATGGGGGTGTGTTGCATTAAGCAGTGGCTAGTGATGCAGTTGGTACGATATGGCATTTAAAGGTGCATCCAGTGACCTTGACCACTCATGTGAGGTCATTAAACTTCTTGCGCCACTGCATCCAGGTTCTTGGAGCTGCACTCCTGGCATTGACCTTTATGGCTATCTGCTCCCACTGCCTTTTTACCATGTGTCTGGAGGGCTTCCTGGCCTCCTGCAGATACAGGACATCTCTCCTCCATTCCACATCTTCCACCAAGACCTTCAGCCCATGTTCAGCTATTCTTCTCTCTTTCCCAGGTCAGATGCAGCTCACAAAGGACTCCCAGCACCTGCTCCAGCCACACTGCACCTCTCCTTTAAGAGGCTAAATTTAAGCTGTGCATGCTAGCTTTAAGTAGTACTCCCAAGTCATGGTTTTGGGCTCCCTGCTGATGCATGCTGCCAATTAACAGCACGGTTAGCTCTGGCTACACACAGAAATCATGTCTGCTTTACATCGAATGGGCACAGGGTAATCGCGAATTGTGATCCCCGCGCCTGTTTTCGGGGGCTTTCTAATATAGCCCGCATTGATTTTTTAAATGTGATTGAACATAAGAACATAAAAATTAGGAGCATGGGTAGGCCATTCGGTCCTTCGAGCCTGCTCCGCTATTCAATAAGATCATGGCTGATGTTCTACCTCAACTCCACGTTCCTGCTCTATCCCATATCCCTTGATTCCCTTAATATCCAAAAATTGATCGATCTCTGTCTAGAATATACTCAAAGACTGAGCCTTCACTGTGTGACATTTACCAGTATCTAAATGGTAGTGATGATCCTGCTTCCACCAGGATGTCACCCTGGCAATCAAAGTACATCTTCACAATATAGACATTAGGGACAAAGGTGTTCGACCTTCGGAAAGATTGAAGAAGTGGACTTGAGCGTGAACGCAAAAGATACTGGCCCTGAATTTAATGATACACTGCCATAACTTCATTGAGACATTGACGAAACCCGGAGAGAAATGGGATAAATTACCTTTTTGTTAGCCATTTACACTGTTTCTCTAGGGATTCCTCTGATGTCCCAGTGGAGAACCCCTATAGAAATTCAAGTTCAGAACACAAGAGTGTACTTCTGTTACATGCCTGGGCTAGCTGTCATATAATTAGATTCTGGGCAGTACAGGCACACTCCTGAACATAAGATGCTCAGACCACTTACGGGAGTAATCATATGATCTTTACCTGAATGAATATCAGAGGCCAACCCAAGACTTACAACAGTGACTTTAATAATTTGGAAGATTGCAATACATTGCCATCCCCAGGCTAGAGGCAGTCAGTTAGGTGTGCCCGAGAGCTTGAAAATTAGTTCCCTGCACCTGTTCCTAGAAACCACCTTTTCATGCAGTTCACTTTTTGAATGCTTGTAATTATTTTTATTTTCAGTAGATGAAAGCCTTTTTGACAGCCTCAAAAAAGCAAAGGAGGGAAAAAATTACTGTTGATAATAATAATGGATAAATACATTCACATGATATTCCTCAATCCATTATTTTAACAGAGTGCCTGTAAATTTGTACTGACGTCTATATAACTACTTTATTTGGATACTTGAAGTATGTAGAACCTTTCCAGATGAAATTGTTTTGTGGTTGAATAGCAGAATTATAATAGAAAATACAGAACATAAAGTATGAAAAGTCAAAACCTTCTGAAGAGGAAGAAGGATAGCTCCTCAGATCCCCTTGAACATAAATTTCATATTTTCAGCACGCTTGTCCTTGGTAATTTCTACAGTTACCATTGCTGCAAACTGATTTTGTATATTTTTGTGTTCCTATAGTAAAAGTGATCAAATATTGAGTTTACCTGTAACTTAAGTTATGAGTGGCCCATGTCCCACTGCACTCTGAGTGCAATCCTTCATCTTCACATGGCAAAAGACCTATGTTCAGGGCTGTATTTGAGCTGTCAGCCTTTGTAAAGCTGTTGGTCGGGGTTTACTAATTTTCTAGGTTGGTACGTCATCCAATGACTATCTATTTGAAATAATAAAATCTACAATTAATCTAATCTATTATTATTGGCTACTAATCTCTAATGCTAAATGTTTCCTTAAACCCCTCTCCCCTGTCTCCACCACACTCACCTCCAACAACAAGTGTGAGGAGCTCATGGACTTCTTTGTCTCAAAGATTGAGACCATCCGATCAGCTGCCTCTGTGAGTTCCCTTCCTTCACCTAGCCCACAGGGCTAAACTTCATCTGAGGCTCCCACCTGCCCCAGCTCTAAACTCATATATTTCTCTAGTTTCTCTTTGATCTCCCGTCTTGATTTCTCCAAACTCATCTTGTCCATGAGACCGACTTCCTGCTCTCTTGACGCTATTCCCACTAAACTCCTGACCATTCCTTTTTTAGCTCGCATGTTAGCCGACATTGTTAATGGTTCTCTCTCCTCAGGCACTGCTTGTCATCCAGACACGTTTACTGCTTGTACTATTACATATGATGTGCCACCAGAGGGCACTACTATGGGAAACTTGTACACCAGCTGTATGGTCACTAAGGTGTGCCAGGCCTAGTATAAAAGGCAGTCCACCATGTGTGATCATCACGCTGGAGTTATATTAGATGGACAAAGGTCACTGCAGTTCAAGTGCAATACTTTGCCTCGTGGAGTCATTATCAGAGCATCTAAAGACATAACAATTGGTGATGAGATTACGGACTTCCATGCGAAAATGGCTAACTTTGGTACGTTGCAGCAGTTCACCGATGGGGATGATTGGGACGCCTTTGTGGAGAGGCTCAACCATTTCTTCACAGCAAATGACCTGACAGGCGATGATCCAGCCACATTGGCTGTTAAGTGCAGAGCTATCCTGCTAACCAGTTATGCACCCACCGTCTATGGCCTCGTCAGGAACTTGCTGGCACCAGCGAAGACAACGACCAAGACGTACGAGGAGCTTGTAACGCTGATCCAAGAACAACTCAAGCCCAAAGAGATCATCTTCACAGCCAGACACCGGTTTTATACACACCGACGGCCCGAAGGCCAGGAAATCGTGAAACATGCTGCAGACCTCAGGAGGCTGGCGGCACCGTGCGATTTCGGCGAACTCCTCACTGAAGCACTGCAGTATATCTTTGTCATCGGAGTCGGCCATGAGGGCCTTCTTCACAGGCTACTATTTGCGGATACCACAGTCACATAGCAGAAGGCCATCACCATGAGCCAGTCATTCATGACCTCGACCTGTGGCTCTAGGCGGATGACTAATCCTCAGGTCTCAAAACCGGCAAGTACTGTACACAGACTGGCGCTTTTTAGAGGCTGGACTGTAGAATGTGAATCTCCTCAGTGGAGAGAGAACAGGCCTTCGAGTCCCTTAACTCTGAGTCCGCCAAGGGGGGCTAATCGGTTAGCACCATGCTGGTGTTGCAGAGGAAATCATCAGGCTCACCAGTGCCGTTTTAAAGACTATGTGTGCAAAGGGTGCAGCACAAAAGGCCACCTCCAGCGAATGTGTAAAAGAAATAGGACTCACCGTGTTGATGAAGAGTCTGCAGAGGGCCATGAATCCAGCATGGATTATGAAGAAGTGGTCAGAGAGGCAGCTCAGCCCCACGATGAGGTGTACGGAATGTTTACCTGCACCACAGAATATTCACCGTTGAGAAAATAAGTCGAGATAAACGGCGCTCCAGTCTTCATGGAAGTGGACATGGGGGCGAGTCAGTCAGTAATGAATCAAGAAGCCTTTGAGAGGCTATGGGACAATCAAGCTGAACGATCCAAGTTGGTCCCGGTTCAGGCAAAGCTGCGCACCTACACCAATGAACTTATCCCAATGTTGGTAGTGCAGATGTAAAGGTACTCTATGATAGCGCAGTGCACAAGTTACCATTGTGGATTGTTGCAGGTGATGGACCAATGCTACTCGGAAAAAGGTGGATGGAGAAATCCATTGGAGCTGGGAAAATTTCATCCCTCCAGCGATCGACGTCCCCCATGCTCAGAGGCAAAGCAAGCCCCCACCTGAGGTTGGATCCGGCACCAGAGAGAAGACCAGCACAGCACCCAAGGCACAGACCACTCAGCATGACTGCGTGGAGATGATCCAGCTGAGACAACCTGAACGCAACTTCCAGGCTGCAGTGGCAGGACTCCGGAGGAAGAAAATTGGATCCAGAGGCGACTTTCCAGCTTCGGTGGCAGAACCCGGGGAGAAGAGGATCTCAGCAGTCGACATCGTGGATGGAAGAAAGATAGTGCCGAAACCACGAGGTGAAGCGCTGAAGAAAAAGATGGCGGCAGCCAGACCACGAGGTGCAACGCTGATGGAGCAACACGTGGTACCAAGCGAAGAAGAGGATTGGGGTAAAGATAGCAAGGTTCTCTGAAAGGAGGCCAGCAACCCACCACACTTAAAGGGACAGTTCCACATTCTCAATCAATATAACAGCAACTGTGAGTTAAATGTAAAGTTTGTAATTGATGATCAGAGTTTTATATCCTTAATAAGCAAAGAAAAGTCATGCGATTGCGATCGCAGCTACAGTTTATCTACAATGAGCAATGAAACGTTGTGCGATGCAGGATTTCAACTGTATTCAGATAATGTAGTGGGCAAACACCCATTGGGAGCTCACAGGTCCAGCGGGCTACCTGATGTAGCCTGCATTCCTGGGACCAGAGTGATGCACCACGGAGTGTGGCCACAAGCAGCTAATATAGACAAGCTGCAGAGCAAGCGATCTCAGGAGGGCAACGGCACCAGTATTGATACCCTGCCCCTGATCGGCTCCACCTCTCAGGCACAAACCGCCACGAGCCTGAAAGAGCAAACTGTGCTAAGGTGCAGCCCCCAGACCCTATCGCCACCAAGGCTACACCAGGGAACAAAGGGTCACCCGCAACGGTTCTCCCAAATGGGACCAGGACCAGCCAGGATCCCAAAGCAAATAACGCCCAGGCAAGCGAGTCAGCAGTTCCCTGTACATTGCTCGATGACTACTCCTCAGGGAGCAGCAGCGACCCGGGGCTTAAGGAAAGGACAGGGAGGTCACGGGCATCTGTGAACCTGCCCGATGCTAGAAGCAACAGCAAAGGCCCCGAGAGCAGGCAACTTGAGCCAACCGGGTTCCCACTGCCAGCAATGGGCACCGTGCTACCACCAGATTGCCTGGGCACCATCCAGCAGTTCTGGTACCAGCTTGTCCTTACGCACCGATGCTGACACCAGTACTGATTCCAAGTATGTATCAAGAATGTATCTCACCAGTCAAATGTACTTGCCTCACAACTGTACCACAAATGTAATGATGTAAATGCAAATTTATTTTCTGGACTTGAATATATATGAATGTAATGAGCCACCGGCATAATCTATATGTGGGGGGGAGAGAATGGAGTGGTCATGGACTCACAAACAGAAACCACCAGCACCTCTACTGACAAGGAAACACCACCTACTCACCCAAGATGAAAATGACCCTCCAAGGGTCAACCAGATAGAGCTAAGCCCAGAGCACAGTCAATGCATGAAGGTGATTTGCACTCAGGACTTGGGGGAGAGTGATGTCACGTTTACTGCTTGTACTATTACATATGATGTGCCACCAGAGGGCACTTCTATGGGAAACTTGTACACCAGCTGTATGGTCACCACGATGTGCCACCAGAGGGCACTGCAATGGGAGACTTGTAGGTTACCTGTACAGGTGTGCCATAAAAGTATAAAAGGCAGGCCACCATGTGTGATCATCACTCTGGAGTTATAGTAAATGGATTAAGGTCACTACAGTTCAAGTGCAATACTTTGCCTCGTGGAGTCATTATCAGAGCATCTAAAGACATAACACTGTTCCCCTCTCCTTCAAATCTGCTGTCATTGCCCCTCTCCTCAAAAAACCAACCCTTAACCCCACTTTGCTTGCTAGCTATCGCCCCATCTCCAACCTCCCTTTCCTGTCCAAAGTACTTGAACGTGTTGTCCCCTCCCAAATCCGTGACCATCTTTCCATGAATCCAACGTTTGAATCCCTTCAATCTGGTTTTCACCCCTGCCGCAGTATTGAAACAGCTCTCATCAAAGTCACAAATGACATCCTTTGTGAATGTGACAAAGGTAAACTATTCTTCCTCATCCTTCTGGACCCGTCTGTAGTCTTTGACACAGTTGACCACTCCATCCTCCTCCAATGCCTCTCCATCAACGTCCAGCTAGGTGGGACTACACTCGCCTAGTTCCATTCATATCTATTTAATCTTAGCTAGAAAATCTCCTACAATGGCTTCTCTTCCCACTCCCACATTGTTACCTCTGCTGTCCCCCAAGTCCTTGGCCCCCTCTTATTTTTCATCATATGCTGCCCCTTGGAGATAGCATCCGAAAACACGGAGTCAGTTTCCATATATATGCTGACGACACCCAGCTCTACCTCTCCACCACTTCTCTCGACCCCTGTTTGGAATCTAAGTTTTCAGATTGCAAGTCTAACATCCTGTACTGGATGAGCAGAAATGTTCTCCAAGTAAATATTGGGAAGACCGAAGTCATTATCTTTGGTCCCCACCACAAACTGCGTTCCCTAACCACTGACTCCATCCCTCTCCCTAGCATCAATCTGAGGGTGAACAACCCAGGTCTCATACTTGACCCTGAAATTAGTTTCCAGCCACATATCCTCAGCATAACTAAAACCACCTTTTTTCACCTCTGTAACATTGCCTATCTCCGTCCCTGTCTGCTGCTGAAACCCTCATTCATGCCTTTATTACCTCTAGACTTGACTATTCCACTCCTGGCCGTCCTCCCACATTCTACAATACGTAAACTTGAAGTCATCCAAAAGTCAGCAGCCCATGTACTAACTCGCATCAAGTCATGATCACCTATCACCTCTGTGCTTTCTGACCTACATTGACTCCCGGTTAAACAACGCCTCAAAATTCTCATCCTTGTTTACAAATCACTCCATGGCCTTGCCCCTCTCTATCTCTGTAATCTTTTTCATCTCTCACAATCCCACAAGATGTCTGCGCTCCTCAAATTCGGGCCTCTTGAACATCCCTCATTATAACTGTTCAACAATCGGTGGCCTTGCCTTCAGCTGTTTGGGCCCTAAGTATGGTGTATGAAATGATACAATGAACTCCGTACTGAGCCAGTGACCAGGTGTGACCTGGTCAGTCTTTAATGGCTTCCAGAAGTGAAGATACAAAGGTGAAGTTCAGGTTATATACCGGGCTCAGCACGAGTGTACCTATGACCCTAGGACCTCCGACGGTAAGGCCCTCTGGTGGTGGGCAGACCTTATGTACATACATTACATCATTCCCCCCTCGTCCAGTTCTTGGCACAAGTCCATATTACAAGTTCAGATGGTCTGGGGCCCTTCGCTCCCTGGTTGACTGTCTCAGTACAATCCCAGTGCTTTCCGAGTCTCTCACGACTTGGGGCTGGGTGTTGACCACAGTGGTTTCTTCTGATGGTTGGACGTGAGTTGGTTGGTCATCTCAACTCGCGGTGTCTTCTTCCAACTGTTCCGGTTCGTCAGTGTGTCTTAGCTTGATTTGATCAATGTGTTTCCTGCACATCTGCCCATTCTTGAGCTTAAAAATATATACCCGGTTACTCTCCTTATCCCTATCATTGCCGGGAGCCACTTGGACCCTTGACCATGGTTAAGTACATACACTGGGACATTTACAGATATGTCGTGTGACACTGCGGCGCGGTCGTGATACCACTGCTGGCGTTGACGTCGGGTTTCGACATGATCGTTAAGGTCAGGATGGACTAGAGAGAGCCTCGTTTTGAGGCTTCTCTTCATCAATAGTTCCGCAGGCAGGACCCCGGTGAACGTGTGTGGCCTTGTCCTGTAACTGAGCAGTATGCGTGACAAGCGTGTCTGCAAGGAACCGTGAGCTATGCATTTCAGGCTCTGCTTGATGGTTTGAACTGCCCGCTCTGCTTGACCATTGGACGCGGGTTTGAACGGGGCTGACCTCACGTGTTTTATGCCGTTGTGTTTCATGAACACTTGAAAGTCCATGCTCGTGAAACATGGTCCATTGTCGTTGACAATGATGACTGACAGACCATGTGTGGCAAACATGGCTCTCAGGTTCTCAATGGTGGCAGTGGAAGTGCTGGATGATACGATCACACATTCTGTCCATTTGGAGTATGCATCCACCACCACAAAAAACATTTTACCGAGGAAGGGGCCCGCAAAGTCGATGTGGATTCTAGACCACGGTTTGGATGGCCATGACCACAGACTGAGCGGAGCTTCCTTTAGGGCATTGCTTAACTGCATGCAAGTGCTGCACTGATGCACGCATGACTCTAAGTCCGAGTCAATGCCAGGCCACCAAACATGGGACCTGGCGATGGCCTTCATCATGATAATACCGGGATGCGTACTATGTAACTCCCATACAAATCTTGCCCCACCTTTCTTGGGTATTACAACACGATTACCCCACAGTAAACAGTCAGACTGGATGGTTTGGTTTCATCACCCTTTTCCTTGGGGATGGTCGACCAGTCCCCGTTAAGAACACAACATTTTACAACTGATTGGGTCAGATCCTGGCTGGTCCAGGTCTTAACTTGTTCAGCAGTGACAGGTGACTCTTCACACTCAAAGGCATCCATGACCATGAGTAGCTCTGCAGGCATTGGCGTTTCCACCTCCTGTGTGGGCAACGGTAACAGCGCAGTTGTCGGTGCCTGATCTATAGTGAATGACATAATAATAGGCAGATAATGTCAGCGCCCACCTCTGGATGCAGGACGATGTGTTGGTATTGATACCTTTATGTTCTGAGAACAACGATATAAGCGGCTTGTGATCGGTGTCCAGCTTGAAGTGAAGCCCAAACAGGTACTGGTGCACTTTTTTTAACCCCATAAACACATGCTAAAACCTCTTTCTCTACCATGCCATAGGCTCTTTCTGCCTTGGACAGGCTTCAAGACGTGTATGCAACTGGTTGTAGTTTGCCTGACTCATGGCTTGCTGGAGTACGCAGCCGACCCCATAGGACAACGTATCACAGGTCAAAACTAGACGCTTGCTTGGGTCATACAGTACCAGTAGCTTGTAGGAACACAACAGATTTCTAGCCTTCTCAAAGGCTCTGTCTTGAAGTTCACTCCTTTCCTGAGCAGCTTGTGCAAAGGCTCTAATACTGTGCTCAATTTGGGTAAGAAGTTATCGAAGTAGTTGAGAAGATCCAGGAACGAATGCAGCACCGTCACATTCTGGGGACTGGGCGCATTTTGATGGCCCCTGTTTTCACATCTGTAGGCCTGATTCCGTCTGCAGCAATCTTTCGTCCAATGAATTCGACCTCTGGTGCCATGAAAACACACTTCGAACGTTTCAGCCTGAATCCCACTTTGTCCAGACGACGCAGAACCTCTTCCAGATTCTGCAGGTGCTCGGCGGTGTCACGACCTGTGAATAGGATGTCGTCTTGGAATACCACGGTCCTGGGGATGGATTTCAAGAGGCCCTCCATGTTTCTCTGAAATATGGCTGCCGCCGAACGAATGCCAAAAGGGCACCTGTTGTAAATAAACAGTCCTTTGTGCGTGTTGATGCACGTAAGTTTCTTTGATGATTCAACCAGTTCCTGTGTCATGTAGGCCGACGTTAGATCCAATTTGGTGAACGATTTTCCTCTGGCTAGCATTGCAAACAGTTCATCAGCGGGTACTGATCTTGTTTCGAAACTTGATTGATCGTAACCTTGTAGTCTCCACAAATCCTGACCGTGCCGTCGCTCTTTAACACCGGAACAATGGGACTGGCCCATTCATTAAATTCGACTGATGAGATGACCCCCTCGCGTTGTAGCCTGTCCACTTCGAGCTCGACCTTTTCTCTCATCATGTGCGGGACCGCTTTGGCTTTGTGATGGATGGGCCTTGCGTCTAGGCCAAGGTGAATCTGCACCTTGGCTCTCTTGAAGCTGCCAATTACCAGTTCAAACAGTGAGGGAAATTTGCTCAGCACTTGAGCACACAAATCATCATCCGCTGATGACAAAGCTTTGATATCGTACCATTTCCATTTTATTTTCTCGAGTCAACTCCTGCCAAATAACGATGGGCCATTGCCTGGGATAATCCATAATGGTTGATCATGAACTGCTCCCTTGTACGATACTCTTACTGCTGCACTGCCGATCACTGGTATGAGCTCTTTGGTGTAGGTACGCAACTTCGCATTTATCGGACTCAGCTTGGGTCTCTCTGCCTTGGTCTCCCATAGCTTTTCGAAAGTCCTCTGGCTCATTATCGATTGATTCGCACCCGTGTCTAATTCCATGGATAGCGTCACACGGTTTAATTTTACCTCCATCATTATCGGTTGGCTCTTTGTTAGGAATGAACGTACACTATACACTTCCTCCTTGGAACTCTCAAATGCCTCAGGCTGCATCACCAGATCCACGCTGGATTGATCATCATCCACATGGTGTGTCGCAGCTCGCTTGCTCCGCTGTGGACATGTCTGCTGAAGATGCCCCGTCTTTGCACACCCTCTGCATACATACTGCCTGAAGCGGAACTGATGGAGTCGGTGATTGCCTCCGCACCGCCAACACGTTGAGCTCGGATTTACACCCAATGGCGGGCTTTGAGTGGCTCCCGTTCTCGCATACGCAGTCGAGTAGGCCCTCGATGGCAAACTTTGAGCTGCTCCCGGTCTTGCAGATGCAGTCGAGTAGGCCCTGCCATGTGCAACTCCGTCGGCCATCGATCTAATTTTGTACACAGTACTTGCCGTGGAGTTCCTGTTTTGTCCCGATATCTGCTTCGTGAATTTCTGCGTGGACATGCAAGCCTGGACTATGGTGATGACCTGCTGAGGTCCGGCGTCTCTGCAGCCAGCAGCTTACTTAAGATCGCCTCGTGGTTGACTCCGATCATGAAAAAGTCATGCAGTATGTCTTCCAACGCAGGTCCAAATCTGCAAGGCCCTGCAAGATGTCTCAGGTCGGCAACAAATGCCACTAGGTCCTGGCCTTCTGGACGAACGTGCGTATAGAAGCGATATCTGGATATGAGGATTCCTTCCGTGGGTTTAAAGTGTTCCCGAACTAGAGCACACAATTCTTTATAATTCTTTTCTGTAGGAAGAGTGGGTGAGAGCAAATTCTTGATGAGTGCATAGATCGTGGGGCCACAGACGGTGAGAAGAACTGCCCTGCGCTTCTCTGCATCCTCGTCTTTGTTTAAGTTGTTAGCCACGAAATACTGGTCAAGACGACATGTGAAATCTCCCCAATCCTCTCCCTCATTGAATCGCTCGAGAATTCCAACAGTACTTGATCGTGCTGTGCTCGCCATACTTTTGCGTGGGTTCGTGTTTGCCTCGTCACCAGGTATAACCTGGTCAGTCTTTAATGGCTTCCAGAAGTGAAGATACAAAGGTGAAGTTCCGGTTATATACTGGGCCCAGTACGAGTGTACCTATGACCCGAGGACCTCTGGTGGTAGTGCCCTCTGGTGGTGGGCAGACCTTATGTACATACATTACACTAAGCTCTGGAACTCCCTCCCTCAACCTCTACGCCTCTCTACTTCTCTTTCCTCCTTTAAGGCACTCCTTAAAACCTACTGTAAAGTCCTTACACAATACCACAAATCCACACAAGGCACATTCTATGGACAAGGTCACTCTGTGACCTGCACCTTTATTCACAGGACCAAGAAGTGATGACCCTGCGTGGGACCTCCCTTTATATACCTGGATGACCAGGTGAGGAGTGTCTCCCACAAGTTCACCCCCTGTGGTCAATGTGTGCATTTTTTACATATATACAGTATTGCAGTGGTGTTACATGAAGGTTACATACATGACATCACCTACCCCCAATGTCTTATTGGCATCACAGGTTAAGTCTTTCGGGTGGTCTGCGCTCCCTCGTGGAGTGCCGCAGTTGGGTCTCTGGCTGTTGAGCCTTGGCCTGCGTGTCTGTCCCCTGTGGTGATTCCGGCCTGTCCGGGCTGACCGCAGGGACTGTGCATGCTGCTGAACGTTCTTGTTGCTCGTTCACTGGCGATGGTGTGAATACCATCTCATGATCTTCCTCAGGTTCCTCAGAGTCCTTGCTGAACCTTTTTTTTGCTAGGTCCAGATGCTTGCGGTATATCTGCCCATTGTTAAGTTTAACCATGATGATCCTATTCCCCTCTTTGTCTATTACAGTACCTTCAAGCCATTTGGGCCCCAAAGCGTGATTGAGAACAAATATGGGGTCACCAATTTCTATACATCTCCCCCTTGAATTACAGTCATGGTACTCATTTTGGGACTGGTGCTTGCCTTCAACAATGTCGGACAAGACAGGATGAATGAAGGACAGCTGAGTTTTGAGTGTACGTTTCATAAGGAGCTCCGCGGGTGGGAAACCCGTGAGCGAGTGCAGTCGGGACCTATAGGCCAGCAGGATTCGCGATAGGCGGCATTGAAGGGAGGGACCTTGAATCCTGAGCATGCCTTGTTTTATGATCTGGACCGCACGTTCCACCTGGCCATTGGAGGTCAGCTTGAACGGTGCTGTCCTGACATGGTTGATGCCATTACCCGACATGAACTCTCGGAATTCGTAACTAGTGAAACATGGGCCATTATCGCTAACAAGGATGTCCGGCAAACCGTGGGTCACAAAGACCGCACGTAGACTCTCCACAGTGGTGGATGTCGTGCACGAATTCAAAATGATGCAATCAATCCATTTCGAGTACCCATCTACCACAATAAGAAACATTTTCCCCATGAACGGACCCGCGTAGTCTACATGAATGCGTGACCATGGCCTGGTGGGCCAGGGCCACGGGCTGAGCGGGGGCTCCCTGGGGGCATTTCCCAGCTGAGCACACATTGTGCACCTGCGAACACAGTGTTCCAGGTCTGAATCAATTCCCGGCCACCAAATGTGTGACCGGGCAATGGCCTTCATCAGCACAATGCCTGGGTGCTTGCTGTGGAGTTCCCTGATGAATGCCTCCCTGCCCCTCTAGGGAATGATTACCCAGCTGCCCCATAGTAGGCAGTCGGCTTGGATGGAGAGCTCATCCACCTGCCTGTGGAAAGGTCTGACCTCCTCAGGGCATGCTCCGTGTGCGGGCACCCAATCCCCAATCAGGACACATTTCTTAATCAGAGATAGGAGGGGATCTCTGTTGGTCCAGATTTTGATCTGGCGGGCTGTGATGGGGGAGCCTGCGCTGTCAAAGGCATCAACAGCCATGACCATCTCAGCGCTTTGCTCCGCTGCCCCCTCAGTGGTGGCCAGTGGGAGCCTGCTGAACGCCCGCCAATTTTCAGTGCCCGGCCGGTGCCGGATAATGTAGTCACACGCAGCCAGTGTGAGAGCCCATCGCTGTATGCGAGCTGACGCGTTGGCATTGACAGCCTTGCTGTTTGACAACAGGGATGTTAACGGCTTGTGGTCCATTTCTAATTCGAACCTCCTGCCAAAAAGGTACTGGTGCATCTTTTTCACCCCATAGATACATGCGAGTGCTTCCTTCTCAACCATCCCATATCCACGTTCTGCTTGAGAGAGCGACCTGGAGGCATAAGCCACAGTTGTCCCTCAGCATTGTGCTGCTGCAACACGCACCCAACCCCATAGGATGATGCATCACATGTCAAAACCAATTTCTTACAGGGATTGTACAGGGTCCACAACTTATTTGAACAGAGTAGGTTACGTACCCGATTGAAAGCCCGTTCTTGACAGTCCCCCCAAAACCAATCGCAACCCTTACACAGGAGCAGGTGTAGCGGCTCCAACAGTGTGCCTAAGTTCGGCAGAAAGTTCCTGAAATAGTTCAAGAGTCCCAGAAATGAATGCAACTCCGATGTGTTGCAGGGCCTGGGCGCTCATCGAATCGCCTCTGTTTTGGATTTGGTAGGCCGAATCCCGTCTGCAGCAACCCTCCTGCCCAGAAACTCGACTTCGGGAGCCAAAAACACACACTTAGGTTTCTTGAGTCGCTGGCCTACCTGGTCCAGTCGGCGTAGCACCTCTTCCAGGTTGTGGAGGTGTTCCTCGGTGTCCCAACCTGTGATGAAGATATCGTCCTGGAATTCGATCGTTCCAAGAATGGATTTGAGCAGGCTTTCCATGTTTCTTTGAAAGATCACGGCCGCTGATCGAATGCCAAACAGCCACCTGTTGTAAACAAACAGTCCCTTGTACATAGTGATTGTGGTCAGTCATTTGGATTCGTCGGCCAGTTCTTGGGTCATGTAGGCTGAAGTGAGGTCCAACTTGGTGAACAGCTTGCCGCCTGCCAGCGTGGCAAAAAGATCCTCCGTTCTCGAAGTGGGTATTGGTCTTGCAGGGACACCCGGTTGATAGTGGCCTTGTAGTTGCCACAGATCCTGACCGAGCCATCCGCTTTTAGGACGGGAACAATGGGGCTCGCCCAGTCGCTAAATTCAACGGGCGAGATGATGCCCTCTCTCAGCAAACGGTCCAATTCGCTTTCAATTTTCTCCCGCATCACATACGGCACAGCTCTGGCTTTGTGGCGCACTGGTCTGGCGTCCGGGGTGATGTGAATCACTACTTTGGTACCTTTGAACGTCCCGACGCCAGGTTGGAATAGTGACTCAAATTGCTGTAGGACCTGTGAGCATGAACTTCGCTCCACAGATGACACTGCATGCACATCCCCCCATTTCCAGTTCATCTCAGCTAACCAGCTCCTCCCCAACAGTACGGGACCATTGCCCGGGACATTCCAGAGCGGCAGCCGGTTCACTGATCCATTGTGTGTGACAGCTAACATTAACTGCCTAGCACTGGAATGATTTCTTTGGTGTACGTCCGTAATTGAGTCTCAATGCGTTCTAGTTTGGGTCTGCTGGCTTTGAGTGGACAAAGCTTTTTGAATTGTTGAACGCTCATGAGTGACTGGCTGGCCCCCGTGTCCAGCTCCATGCGTACCGGGATGCCGTTTAATCGGACCTTCATCATATAGGTGGTGTTTTGGTATATGAGCTGTGAATGTTTGCCACATGAACCTGCTGAACTTCAGCGTCCATTGATTTGCCCCACGCAGACCCCTCTTCTGGTCCATCCGCCTCATAAATTAGCCTGGTCACAGACTTCCTGTACATTCTGGCTAAATGGCCAGTGAGGTTACAATTTCTGCAGACGAACTGTTGAAACCTGCAAGTCCTGGCAGCATGTCTGCCCCCACACCTCCAGCATGAACTGAGATTCCCATTGTTGTGAACAAAAGAGCTGTTACCAGGCATTCCTCACTGATTGTCCCTTTGACTGCTCTTGAGCACCCTGTTAGTGGGTGTCAATGGCCCCATCCCAGAATGCATTGTCCACTGGGATGGCGTAAATGTCCGTTCAGTCTGCCATTGTCTGTGTTGTAAACCTGTTCTGGGGTCTATTGCTGCCTGGGGTGTGTTGAACTGCCCTTGCCTGCTTGCTGGGCTCTGAGTCGCGTTTATGATATTGACTTCCTTGTCCATCACCACGTTGGAGTCAGGGTTGCGCGCGTATATTATCTTGGTTTCCTCCTCCCCCGCCATAAAAGTCTGAGCCAGCAACGCCGCCGCTTCCAAGGTCAAGTCCTTGGTCTCGATTAACTTTCTAAAAATCCCGGCATGACCGATGCCCTCAATAAAGAAATCCCTTAGCATGTCCTCCCTGCAGGCGTCTGTGAACTTACAGAGACTGACTAAGCGCAGGAGGTCCGCAATGAAGTCCGGTATGCTCTGTCCTTCCCGACGTCGGTGGGTATAAAATATGTGTCGGACCATGTGTATGCTGCTTGCCGTTTTGAGGTGCTCACTGATTAGCTTGCTGAGCTCTTCAAAGGTTTTGTCCGCCGGCTTCTCGGGTGTGAGCAGGTCTTTCATGAGCACGTAAGTCTTAGATCCACAGCTGGTCAGTAGATGAGCTCTTCGCTTGTCGGCCGCTGCATCTCCCAGCCAGTGCTTCATGACAAAGCTCTGCTGGAGCCTCTCAATGAAATCGTCCCAGTCCTCATCAACACAGTACCATTCCTCTGTGCTACTGGTGGCCATTCTCGTGGGTCGTTGATTCCCGTTTCCTGTCGCCACTGTAAAGTCCTTACACAATATCACAAATCCACACAAGGCACATTCTATGGACAAGGTCACTCTGTGACCTGCACCTTTATTCACAGGACTAAGAAGTGATGACCCTGCGTGGGACCTCCCTTTATATACCTGGATGACCAGGTGAGGAGTGTCTCCCACAAGTTCACCCCCTGTGGTCAATGTGTGCATTTTTCAAGTATATACAGTATTACAGTGTTGTTACATGAAGATTACATACATGACACCTACCTCTTTAAACAAGCTTTTGGTATCTGCCTTAATTTCTTCTTCTGTGACTTGGTGTCATATTTATCTGTTTTGTCTTGTAACACTTGTGAAGTGCCTTGGGACAATTTACTACGTTAAAGGCGCTGTATAAATAAAAGTTATTATTAGTTATTATTAATCTTTCCATGCTTTTAAAAACCTCAGTCATATCCTCCCATAGTCAATGGAGTACATTTTCATCTTCACTGCATGAGTGGTAATCTGACAGAAGAGATCTCAATAGAATGAAAATTGGGTAGTTTCTATATGGGCTAGGCAATCCTCTCTGGCAGACTACTGCGCAGACCAAAATTTACCTCAATATTTCTCCAATGGGATAGCAAGGCCTTAGAGAGTGTGCAGAGGAGATTTACTAGTATGGTACCAGGGGTGAGGGACTTCAGTTATGTGGAGGAGTGAGAAAAGCTGGGATTGTTCTCCTTAGTTTTCCACATTACAACAGTGACTACACTCCAAAAAGTACTTAATTGGCTGTAAAGCACTTTGAGACATCAAGTGGTCATGAAAGGCGCTATATAAATTCAAGTCTTTCTTTCTTTAGAGCAGAGAAAGTTAAAGGGAGATTTAATAGATTTATTTAAAATAATGAAGGTTTTTTTTGTAGAGTAAATAAGGAGAAACTGTTTCCAGTGGCAGAAGGGTCAGTAAACAAAGGACACAGATTTAAGGTAATTGGCAAAACAGCCAGAGGTGAGAGGAGAATTTTTTTTTAAGCAAGTTATCATGATATGGAATGCACTGCCTGAAGGGGTTGATGGAAGCAGATTCAATAATAACTTTCAAAAGGGAATTGAATAAATACTTGAAGGGGAGAAAATTACAGGGCTATGGGGAAAGAGCAGGGGACTAATTGGATATCTCTTTCAAAGAGCGGTACAGGCACAATGGACTGAATGGCCTCCTTCTGTAGGCCATTCTGTGCTGTAGGATGCTATCATTCCAAGTGAATAATCCTAATTATCTAAGCTTAGCCCTTTAGCTAAAAAATCACTATAGAGTCTCAAGATCCATCACCGTATTTGTGGTCCAAAACCAGGCATAATACTAAAAGTAAGAATGAACGGTATAACCCAAGTCCAGTGATCTTACTTTTGTGTAGTATTGACTTACTAATAGTTCCAAAACTCTATTAGCTTTCCCTATTAAATATTGGGAAGACCAGCAGCACAACAACACCACCAACCTTCTCTTCAATCACCCAATGCTGCATAGGACAGATCTGTGAACGCAAAGTGTTAAAAATAAAGATTTCATTGTTTGACAGCACATTAACAGAAACTACACATGAACATTGGCTAAAACACACAAGTGCTTGTGTATTGTTAGTTGGTATACTTAGACAAGGGTGAGTGTGAGGGGTGGCTAGTGAGATGGGGATGTGATAATGTAAATACAGAGAGAGGGAAGAGTGGAGGTGCAAGGTAAGTTGGTGTGAGTAAGGATGTGCAGGAGTAGGGTAGGGAAGAGTGATGGTGATGTGATGAGTGGCACAGCAGGATGAGGTTGAGTATAGCTTTGCAGTAATCTACTGAGATCATTGAAAGGTTTGCACCACTGCAGCCAGGTCCTCCTGACAACATCCCTGCAATATGCAACCCGGCTGAGTTGGTCTCCTGGGGTGGACTGTTCCGCCTATTGGAAGGGAAGAGAACCTTCCTGTGTATGGTGATTCCCTCCATAAGCATATAGATGGAGTCATGGGAGAGCCTGGGTGCAGCCGTGCACCTTAGTGTAGTGTTTGTCAGTGTTTGCAACACCTCAATGCTGTAGAACACTGACACCACAAATGTCAAAGTAAAGTTGGCCATGGTCCCTTTAAGGAAATCAGCTGATGATGCATCATCAAATGACATCGTCAGAGCCGCTTCTTTGAATTGGCTGGGAAACTCGCAGGGCGGATTTAACAAGCCCAATCAGGGGAAAGTCAAGTCGGAGGCCCGGATGGAGCCAGCAACGAGACTGCGACCCACCGAGGTAGGGAAAATTGCGGCCATTTTTCGGTCCCCGCCACAAACTCCGTTCCCTAGCCAATGACTACATCCCTCTCCCTAGCATCTATCTGAGGCTGAATCAGACTATTCACAACCTAGGTGTCATATTTTGACCCTGAAATGAGCTTGTGACCACATATTCGTGCCATAAATAAGACCATCTATTTCTACTTCCGTGACATCGCCCAACTCTGCCTCAGCTGATCTGCTGCTGAAATCCTCATCCATTCCTTTGTTACCGCTAGACTTGACTATTCCACACACTCCTCTCAAGTTCTACCCATTATAACCTTGAGGTCATCCAAAATTCTGCTGCCCATGTCCTAACACCAAGCCCCATTCATCCATCACCCTGTGCTTGCTGATCTACATTGGCTCCCGGTTAAGCAACTCCTCAATTTTAAAATTCATAACCTTGTTTTCAAACCCCTCCATGGCCCTGCCCCCCCCACCTATATAATCTCCTCCAGCCCCACAACCCCCGAGATGTCTGCGCTCCTCTAAGTCTGCCCTCTTGAGCATCCCTGATTATAATCGCTCAAGCATTGGTGGCCAGGCCTTCAGCTGCCTAGGCCCTAAGCTCTGGAATTCCCTGCCTAAACCTCTCCACCTCTTTATCTCTCTTTTCTCCTTTGACGCTCCTTAAAACCTACCTATTTGACCTGCCCTAATTTCTCCTTTTGTGGCTCAGTGTCAACTATTGTGTTATCGTGCTCCTTGAAGTGCCTGGGGACGTTTTTACTACGTTAACGGCGCTATATAAATACAAGTTGTTGTTACAAATACTTCACATTGCTTGTGAACCTTTATGACTGGTCAAAAACCATGGTTACATGTTGAAGACTTGCAACTGTGACAGCATTATCAAGTTCTTCAAAATCTCTGACTATAACATTTTATATCAGACAAATACAAATAGCGCTCATTTTCTGTGCAGAGATAAATGATTAATTGAATTTTATTCAACTGAAAATAGTATTTGTTTACAGTTTTCCCTGTGCACAATGCTGATATTCAGCATTTGATAGGATTCTGGTGCAATAAGGATGCCATGGGGGTCTGGATTTTGCGAGGCCATAGACTGAATTGGTCTCTTATTTTCTGGTTGGCCAAACAGGACTTCCTCTTCCACCAGGCTGCATTCACCCATCTGCCAGAGTAATGCACAACTTTCCTCACTATCCATTTCATTCACTAGGCAGACAAAATAGGGATTGTTGTAATATTTTCTATCAGTAGAATTTAGAATACTATTTAAAACACTCTGTTACTATTTTCCAGTGAAATACATGAATTCTGGTACATTAATAAATAACTTGTTTTGAAATTTTTTAATGGTAACGAATGTGCATATGCCTCCCACACATGACTCCTTAGTGACATCATAAGCAATGTCCCTTAACAACATTGCCAATCAAAGAGAGATAACAAATAATATTTAAAGGTCATGAAAGCAAATTAGCATTAAACATAAAAATTTAATTTAGCAGGGTTATAAAATATTTACCAGTGTTGTCTTATTCTGAGACCCAACTTTATTGTATTTCAATTTTATAAAAAAAACTTTTCACCATTAAATCTTAGCTGAGCTATTCTCAATACCAGGGAAAAAAGTTTCTCTCTTCTCTATTTGTAGCAAAACCATAAATATATTCTATCTGCTTGCAATTTCATAAATGCGTTCTTTATACTTGCTTTCGTGAATTTACACTAATAGCAACAGAGATAACCGTCCTCCAATTCTTATTTAAAGGAAATAATTAATTAAAAATAACAGCTCCCTCTAGGTGTTTCAATTTGTTCAAATATCTTCTTTTATTTCATTTTTACAGCCTTAGCAATTAAGGCTGTAAACGCTGGCCATTTTGTTTTCCTTTTGTTTAGATTGGGAATTCTGATGCTAACAGTAGAATCCATGTGGTGCATTTCTCCATTAAGCCATCAAGGGGACTTCCTTTTGTTAAAATAAAACGTGTTAGGGAATTTTCATGCTCATCAAAGTGGCGATGTCACAAATACAATATTTTTCCACTTTTGACATTCATTGCCAACATCAGCACTCCCAGGTCAGTCATAGTATGAGCATGAGCACAATATTGGCAGTGAAAGCTCCCTTTACAATCTATGAACAATGCCCTTTATCTCTAACCACAGAAAATATTATTGCATCAATGTAAAGTTATCCATTTCACCGCCAGCTAATCTGAATTAAATTGCCAATTTATTTCAAACTATATATAGTTTTTCATTGTGGAATTGTACCAGCTAAGAACAGCATTGGATGTCGCACTTGTTTCACAAAGAAGCCTTACAAGTAGCAGATGTCAAAAGATGAAGTCATTAAAAGAAAGGTGCTATATAGCCACTGGTAAATTTGTCATCAGAGGAATTAAGCACAGGATAAACCAAGAGGTTTACCCAATTTATTACAACTTTTCTCAGCAATTCTTCGAAGTGACTGCTACAGAAAATAAAGATCACTAGACATACTATAAAACATAACCTTCATTTAATCTTTCAAATGCAATTTAATTGAAAATACCTTACTACTGTTTTGTTCACTGTATAACATTTGTGCAACATCTTACTCTGGGGTAATATTAACCTAACTCGCACGGCGGGAACCTGATGGGATCGGATTAGCCGCCTGTTTTACTCTCCGCCTGATTTTACCTTCGACTAAATTAATTAGAAAATTAAATTAGGCGGATATAAAAGGGGCGACTGATGCAATTCTGTCAGTTTCCTGCCAAGCGCTTAGGTTAAAAGTACCATCACTGGCTACTCAACTACCATCTTGTTCACAGTTATTTTGGATGATACTGGCAGCTGTTATCTTTTGTCACTTTTGAAACTCATACATCTTATGATCCCTTGGGCCTCATTATAATTTTGCAATTTCTGTACTGAAATTGCAACTACGAAATCCTATGATTAGCAAGATCACCCACTATCTCTGAGGGAGATACGCAAGTGACATTTTATTTTCTATTCCAATTGCAAATTGCCACTGTCAGTAATCATAGGCAGTCCCTCGGAATTGAGGAAGACTTGCTTCCACTCCAAAATTGAGTCCTTAGGGGGCTGAACAGTCCAATACGAGAACCACAGTCCCTGTCACAGGTGGGATAGATAGTCGTTGAGGGAAAGGGTGGGTGGGACAGGTTTGCCGCACGCTCTTTTTGCTGCCTACGCTTGATTTCTGCATGCTCACGGCGATGAGACTTGAGGTGCTCAGCACCCTCCCGGATGCACTTCCTCTACTTAGTGTGGTCTTTGGCCAGGGACTCCCAGGTGTCAGTGGGGAAGTTAAGTAGGCTTTCAACTAAACTTTTAAATAATGTTATTTTTTACTTCAGAAAGTGTTACAATTTGAAAACAAATGACTGTTTAAAGATGTATTTGTACAGCTGCAGTGAAGCACTAATCATTTACCATTGAGTAGAAAATCTTGGAAGTAGAGCAAGATACGGTATTTGTTGTAATCAGGTTTTTAGTCCAAAAGTTACTTTCGGGACTTTTTTGACATAATTACAGGTAGTATTTCTGATTGACAGCAAGACTGGCCATTTCTGAGGATGCTGGTTTGACGCTCCACCCCTTCCACCCAACGATGATTCAAACTGAACATTTCATCTCCCAGTTCTGCCAAACCACAGGACCCACCGTCATAATGCCAAAGCCCAGCATGCCCACTCCAGTGGTACCAACTCCAGGAACACCAAACATTAGGAACATCCTGCCACTGCCAACAAAGCTCAGGTCTATCCAGCTGCTAAACGCCACCCCAATACTGCTAAATACTGGGCACACAGCTCTAACTTGGAATATATTATATCCTGCTATGTATCCTTGGTTTTTAAAATGGTAAGAGATTAAAATTAAATACACAGGTAAAGGAAAATGATATATGGAGAGAGAGAGAGAGTGAGAGAGAGAGAAAGATAGAGGGAGAGCCAAAAGACATAATTCTGTGGATGAGATGTCTGCCCTCTCAAGTGGATGTAAAGTATCCCAGAGCTCTATTTGAAGAAACATCAGGATGTTCTTCTGGTGTTGTGTCCAATATTTATCGATCAATTAACATCACTAAAAAAAGCACATTATCTAGTCATGTATTTCATTGCTGTTTGTGGGACCATACTTACTATGTGCAAATAATGTCACATTTTCCTACCTTACAAATGACAATACTTCAAAAGTACTTTATTGGCTGTGAAGTGTTTAGGACATCCTGAGGTTGTGAAAGGTGCTATATAAACGCAAGTTCTTGCTTTCTTATTAATTTATGGTTTTAGAATATGAAGTAATGGTTAAAGCAGGCAGAAGCCTAAAAGCTGAAAAACAATTTTGTAGGTCAGGGCAGTGGTAAGTTTTGGGGAATGAGAAAAAATGGCTAAACCAAAGGCTGGCAACATGCCTTGAACAGCAGTGGGAAGCCTCAGAACACCATTAATCATGGTAGGAAAGCTCAACACAATTGAAAATGAATCTTCTAATAATTGTGATAAAGTTATATAATATTGTAATCGTGCTGGCTTGGGTTGCTATTCTAAGTTGTTCAAGTAGAGCTAGCTTTTAATGAAATTGGGACCAAGAAGGGTGTTGATCATATGGAAAAATTCGAGCAATGAGAATTTAGGATTTTAAAAGATTGTATAAATCAATTATTTTCAATGTAAGAAGTGTGACAGCTATCATTGACATATAGGCTGGAGTCTTCTACTTCTGCATTTGCAACACCAGAATTTTTTATCTATTTGCTATAGAGGATGGAAAATGACATGCTGATGAGCAGCGAAATGGAAAGCCCAGCTATAGTCATGTTGGAAATGCAGACATTACTCAAAATCATGCTAGAGGAACTAAGATGAATGTGTGCATGAATTGTACTATTTGCAAAACATTTCATATAATGATTGATATACAAACATTAGCTATTGTGAAAAGTAATAATGTATGTTTAAATTCATGTACAAAATAGTGAGCAAAAAGGAGCAATTGTTAACAGGAAACAATTTTGAGGATGGGGTCATTGACACTGTGGCTTAATAACTTTCGGCATTTGGGTTTGAATCCAATTCAGGCCAAAGGGGAATTTGTCTTCTCGCTCTACTCCTTTTATTGGAATGGGTTTATGCAGCCTGGAATAAAGCAAGATTGCCAATCTTGATTAGTGGCTGCCACTTATGTTGACAATATACTACTCCTCGGTGCTAAAGTCATCTCTTCTGAATCTTCAGCTGTCTGGATATTTTATATCAAAACTACTCGGTGCAAGCTGATGAAATGCAAGCTTTTACCTCAGTCTATTGTCTGTGGAATGCATCTTTGTCAGCTAGACTAAAGAATTTCAAACAGGGAGTTGTGGCGAAGGGTGGACATGGAGCTGGGAGATGATATGTTCAAGAAATTTGGAGGTTGCAGATGGGGTGGTAGTTAGAGAGTGGTTCTTGATATCACTTAAATGTTCTAGCTCTAATTTTAAGATTGTGTCCCCTTGTTCTTCATTCCCCCATGGAAAGAAATAGTTTCACTGCATCTACCCTATAAGAACATAGGAAATAGGAGCAGGAGTAGGCCATACGACCCCTCAAGCCTGCTCCGACATTTATTAAGACCATGTCTGATCATCGACCACAACTCTACTTTCCCGCCCAATCTCCATATCAATTGATTCCCAATGACTCCAAAAATCTATCTATCTCAGCCTTGAATATATTCAGAGACTCAGCATCCACAACCCTCTGGGGCAGAGAATTCCAAAGAGTCACAATACTCTGAGTGAAGAAATTCCTCCTCATCTCTGTCTTAAATGGCTTACCCCTTATACTGAGACTGCACCCCCTTGTTCTAGACACTTCAGCCAGGAGAAACAACCTCTCGGCATCTACCTTGTCAATTCCCTTCAGAATATTTCAATGAGATCACCTCTCATTCTTCTAAACTCCAGAGAGTATAGGCCCATTCTACACAATATCTCATCATAAGAACATAAGATCATAAGAACATAAGAAATAGGAGCAGGAGTAGGCCATTGGCCCCTCGGGCCTGCTCCACCGTTTAATAAGATCATGGCTGATCTGATCATGGACTCAGTTCCACTTCCCTACCTGCTCCCCTTTATTCCGTTATTGCTCAAAAATCTGTCTATCTCCACCTTAAATATATTCAATGACCCAGCCGCCACAGCTCTCTGGGGCAGAGAATTCCATAGATTTACAACCCTCTGAGAGAAGAAATTCCACCATTTCAGTTTTAAATGGGCGGCCCCTTATTCTGAGACTATGTCCCCTAGTTTTAGTTGCCCCTATGAGTGGAAATATCCTCTCTGCATCCACCTTGTCGAGCCCCCTCATTATCTTATATGTTTCGGTAAGATCACCTCTCATTGTTCTGAACTCAATGAGTACAGGCCCAACCTACTCAACCTATCTTCATGTAATGTCTGTTTGCTTGTAAAGTTTGTAGCTCCACACTGTGGATGTGGACGTATTGTGTACTGCAAGTGCAGGATTAATAATAAATAGAACCAGGCAGATTTCCGGAGGCTTTCGAGAGAGCTGCCTACCATGTTGGAAGCTATGTGTGTGTTGTGCTCTGTAAATATATCACATTTGGTGGTGAGATGGGATTTTTCCGGATGATTTAAAGCTTAAATTTTGTTGCTGAAGGATTCAGCCAGCCGACAGAGAGAATTTGGAAGTTTCTGTCTTTGGAAAAAAGCTACAAAATCCGAGGTAAAGTACAGCACACGGTGTCAACAGCTAGAGATTAAAATGGCAGGTGTAATCGGACATTTGGGAGGATATAGAGACGACCGGGAACGTTTTAAAGCGTATGTGGATCGGCTAGAAATGTGTCTCACTGCAAATAACATAATCGAAGTTCCAGAAAATGCAGTCCAGAATCGGGCTGTGTTGGAATGTAAGAAAGTGATCTTCATATCGGAGGCGGGTCTGGCATTGTACGAAACCCTTGTAAATCTGCTTATGCCTGACGAGCCAAAGGACACAACGCTTAAAGAGATTTTAACGAAGCTGGAGCAGCACTATAACCCCAAACCGTTAGAAATTGTTGAAAGCTATCGTTTCGGGATTCAGAATCAAAAGGCTGATGAAAGTATCAGTGATTACATCATAGCATTAAAACAGCTATCGATGCACTGTAATTTTGGAAATTTTGAAAACTGCGCATTACGGGATTGTTTTGTTTGTGGGGTGAAAAATGATGCGATCAGAAGGAAGTTATTAACGACGGATGACTTGACTTTTGAGATTGCTTGTCAGACAGCGAGGTCGATGGGCATGGCCGAACAATATTCCCGAGAATTAAATAATAATTACGGTCGTCAGTCAACCGAGATAAATCACCTGCAGGTTCAAGGTAAAAGACGGTGGGGGCCCAAAGTCTCAGAAACTGGAAATTCTAACAGAGCGTCGAAGTCGTGCTATAGGTGCCTGTGACAACACATTGCTCAAAGTGGTCCATACGTGAAGGCAGTGTGTTTCTTCTGCAGAAAGACTGGGCATCTTGCTAAGGCATGCCGACTGAAGGGTAAATCAGCTTTAAAAGCTATGAGTCCAGCGTTCAAAGCTATGAGTAGAAATCCCAAGAGACTACATAGCTTGGAAGAACAACAAGAGGACGAGGAGATGTTAGAGTTACACGTCATCAGGAGCACGAGGTTTACGGACAGCAATTTGGAAAGCATCAAAATCCACATAGATGTTGCGGGATTCAAGATACCAATGGAAATTGACATGGGTGCATCCGTGAGTGTAGTACGGAGTCGCTGTACCTCGACAAATTGCGCGATTTCCAACTGGAGAAATCCAAGATAGAGCTGCGAGGCTACTCGGAAGAGAAAATTCCTGTGGTAGGTCGTATCACCATACCAGTGAAATATAAAGATCAATTTCAGAACTTGCCTCTAATAGTAATGAAAGGAGACAAGCCTGCCTTACTAGGAAGAAATTGGTTGAGCTCACTGAAGCTGCATTGGAGTAAGATTTTCTGTGTGGAAGCGAGATTTTCATCAACGGATGAGGTTATCAAGCAGTATCCGAAGGTGTTCTGTGAAACGGGCAGTCCAATCCAAGGCTTCAAGGCGAGTGTCAGGGTACAGAAGGACGCTAGGTCGGTTTACTACAAGCCACGTTCCATACCATATGCACTCAAGGAGAAAGTTGAGCAAGAACTCAAAAGACTAGAGATTGATAACATTATTTGTAAGATAGATCGATGTAATTGGGCTACACCCATTGTTGTTGTACCTAAGTCCGATGGTAAAGTAAGATTGTGTGATGATTATAAAGTAACCGTAAACCAGGTTCTAGAGGGTAATGTCCCCAATACATTGCCGAATAGAGAAGATTTGTTCACAACACTGACAGGTGGTCAGATTTTCTCAAAACTGGATCTTACGAATGCCTACTTACAGCTTGAACTAGATGAGGAGTCCAAGTCATGTTTGACTATAAATACTCATCTAGGCCTATATCAATTTAATAGGCTACTGTTTGGAGTGTCTTCTGCCCCTGCCATATTCCAAGGGGTGATGAACCAGATTTTGCAAGGTATTGAAGGGGTAGTATGTTATTTGGATGACATACTAATTTCAGCACCAAATAGGCAAATTCATAATAACATATTGAATGAAGTCCTCAAACGGCTAGAGAAGCACAGAGTATGAGTGTCTGCTCGTAAGTGTGAGTTATTTTAAAACTCAGTGGAGTACTTAGGGTACAGAGTAGACAAATATGGTTTGCATCCAACCATGGAAAAATTGGATGCGATCAGAAATGCCCCCACTCCTAGGAATGTTACTGAACTCCGTTCATTCTTGGGTCTTTTGAACTATTATGGGAAGTTCCTACCAAATTTGGTTACAATATTACATCCACTGAATGAACTCTTGAAAAAACAGGTCCATTGGAAGTGGTCAAAATAATGCGATACAGCATTCAGAGAGTGTAAAAGCAAATTGGTAGAGAGCACCATGTTAGTGCAAAGAACCATCACCATAAATGGCTAAAGTGGTTACCAGGAAGAGTGGTGAAGAGATATGGTCCTCGCACATATTTGGCAAAGATGTTTGATAATGGACAGGTTAGGTTTGTTCATATTGATCATATTTTACCTACAGACATGGAAGGAGTTTAAGGTGAAAATGATTCAATTATTTCTGACTCATCAGATAGTTTTGATACACCAGTAGCAAATCCTAAATCCAATGTACTGGAAACAAATCCAGGAGAGAATCAGAATGAAAGTCCGAGTCAGGAAAACAAAGAGCCTGAAGTTAGATAGAGTGAGTTCAAATGAAAATCAAGGAAATTCCATGGAGGAAAACATTCCTCAGGGTGAGCCTCGAATGAGTGTGAAATTGACACCATGTTTGGAAGGTTCTGTTTGAGAGCGAATGTATCCTCTTCAAAACAGAAAACAAGTGATAAAAAACAGAAAACAAGTGATAAAAGTAAATTTGTAAATATGGAAAAAAATAAGTTTATATCCTGTGTTATGTATAAACATGAAAATTATGTATGATGTTTATATAATAACTTCTTCATTAAGGAGGGAGAAGTGTAATGTCTGTAAGTTGTAATGTTTGTAGCTTCACACTGAACCAGGCAGATTTCCAGAGGCTTCCGAGAGAGCTGCCTGCCATGTTGGAAGCTGTGTGTGCTTGTGCTCTGTGAATATATCACACTCATCTCCAGAATCAACCTCGTGAACCTTCTCTGAACAGCCTCCAATGCAAGTACCTGTATATCCTTCCTTAAATAGAGAGATCAAAACTGTATGCAGTACACAAGGTGTGGCATCACCAATACCCTGAGCAGTTGTAGCAGGACTTCTCTGCTTTTATACTTTATCCCCCTTGCAATAAAGGCCAACATTCCATTTGCTTTCCTGATTACTTGCTGTACCTGCATACTAATTTTTTGTGTTCCATACACAAGGACCCCAAGGTCTCTCTGTGCTGCAGCACTTTGCAATTTTCTCCATTTAAATCATAATTTGCTTTTCTATTTTTTTCTGCCAAAGTGGATAACCTCACATTTTCCCACATTATACTCCAGCCCTCTCATCCCAGAAATAAATCTAGTGAACCTTCATTCACCGCCTCCGAGACAACTATATCTTTCCTTAGATAAGGAGACTAAAACTGTGCACAGTACTCCAGGTGTAGTCTCACCAAGGACCTGTACAAATGTAACAAGACTTCCTTACTCTTATACTCCATTCCCCTTGCAATTAAGGACAACATGCCATTTGCCTTCCTTATTGGTTCTGTACCTGCATGCTAGCTTTCTGTATCATGCGTAAGGAAACCCAAATCTATCTGAACAACAACATTTAAAAGTTTCTCACCATTTAAAAAATATTCTGTTTTTCTATTCTTCCTACCAAAGTGAATAACCTCACATTTCCCTACATTATACTCTATCTGCCACCTTACTGCCCACTCACTTAGTCTATCTATATCCCTTTGCAGACACATTGTGTTCTCCTCACAGCTCGCTATCCCACCTAGCTTTGTATCATCAGCAAACTTGGATACATTGCACTCGGTCCCTTCATCTCGGTCATTAATATAGATTGTAAATAGCTGAGGCCCCAGCACTGATCCTTGCGGCACCCCACTAGTTACAGCCTGCCAAGCTGAAAAAGACCCGTTTATCTCTACTCTCTGTTTTCTGTCCATCAACCAATCCTCTATCAATAACTTTTTATGTGGCATCTTATCGAATGCCTTTTGGAAATCCATATATACTTCATCCACTAGTTCCCCATTATCAGCCCTGCTAGTTACATCCTCAAAAAACTCTAATAAATTTGTCAAACACGATTTCCCTTTCATAAAACCATGTTGACTCCGCCTAATCATGTTATGATTTTGTAAGTGCCCTGATACCACTTTCTTAACAATGGATTCCAGCATTTTACTGACATAGAAACATCGAAAATAGATGCAGGAGTAGGCCATTCAGCCTTTCGAGTCTGCACCACCATTCAATATGATCATGGCTGATCATGCAACTTCAGTACCCCATTCCTGCTTTCTCTCCATACCCCTTGATCCCTTTAGCTGTAAGGGCCACATCTAACTCCCTTTTGAATATATCTAACGAACTAGCCTCAACAACTTTCTGGGGTAGAGAATTCCACATGTTTACAATTCTCTGAGTGAAGAAGTTTCTCCTCATCTCGGTCCTAAATGGCTTACCCCTTATCCTTAGACTGTGACCCCTGGTTCTGGACTTCCTCAACATTGGGAACATTCTTCCTGCATCTAACCTGTCCAATCCCGTCAGAATTTTATATGTTTTTATGAGATCCCCTCTCATTCTTCTAAATTCTAGTGAATATAAGCCTCGTCGATCCAGTCTTTCTTCATATATCAGTCCTGCCATCCCGGGAATCAGTCTGGTGAACTTTCGCTGCACTCCCTCAATAGCAAGCATGTCCTTCTTCAGATTAGGATTGTGCGCAGTCGAAAACTGCACACAATACTCAAGGTGTGGCCTCACCAAGGCCCTGTACAACTGGAGTGAGACCTCCTGCTCCAATACTCAAATCCCCTCGTTATGAAGGCCAGCATGCCATATGTTTTCTTTACTGCCTGCTGTACTTGCATGCCGACCTTCAATGACTGATGTACCATGGCACCCAGGTCTCGTTGCACCACCCTCTTTACTAATCTCTCACCATTCAGATAATAATCTGCCTTCCTGTTTTTGTCACGAAAGTGGATAACCTCACACTTATCCACATTATACTGCATCTGCCATGCATTTGCCCATTCACCTAACCTGTCCTCGACCCCCTGCAGCCTCCTAGCATCCTCCTCGCAGCTCGCACTGCCACCCAGTTTAGTGTCATCTGCAAACTTGGAGATATTACATTCAATTCTTTCGTCTAAATCATCAATGTATATTGTAATAGCTGGGGTCCCAGCACTGAATCCTGCGGCACCCCACTAGTCATTGCCTGCCATTCTGAAAAGGACGCGTTTATTCCCACTCTTTGCTTCCTGTCTGCCAACAAGTTCTCTATCCACGTCAAAACATTACCCCCAATACCATGTGCCTTCATTTTGCACACTTATCTCCCATGTGGGACCTTGTCAAAAGCCTTTTGAAAGTCCAAATACACCACATCCACTGGTTCTCCCTTATCCACTCTACTAGTTACATCCTCAAAAAACTCTAGAAGATTTGTCAAGCATGATTTCCCTTTCATAAATCCATGCTGACTTGGACCGATCCTGTCACTGCTTTCCAAATGCGCTGCTATTACATCTTTAATAATTGATTCCAGCATTTTCCCCACCAGCGATGTCAGGCTAACCGGTCTATAATTCCCTGTTTTCTCTTTCCCTCCTTTTTTAAAAAGAGGGGTTACATTAGCTACCCTCCAATCCATAGGAACTGAACCAGAGTCCATGGAATGTTGGAAAATGACCACCAATGCAACTACTATTTTTAGGGCCACTTCCTTAAGTACTCTGGGATGCAGACTATCAGGCCCTGGGGATTTACTGGCCTTCAGTCCCTTCAATTTCCCTAACACCAGTTCCTGACAAATGAGGATTTCCTTCAGTTCCCCCTTCTCGCTAGACCCTCAGTCCCCTAGTATTTTCGGGTGGTGATTCGTGTCTTCCTTAGTGAAGACAGAACCAAAGTATTTGTTCAATTGGTCTGCCATTTCCTTGTTCCCCATTATGAATTCACCTGATTCTGACTGCAAGGGACCTACATTTGTCTTCACTAATCTTTTTCTCTTCACATATCTATAGAAGCTTTTGCAGTCAGTTTTTATGTTTGCTGCAAGCTTCCTCTCATACTCTATTTTAACCCCTCCTATTTAAACGCTTCGCCCTCCTCTGCTGAATTCTATATTTCTCCCAGTCCTCAGGTTTACTGCTTTTTCTGGCCAATTTATATGCCTCTTCCTTGGATTTAACACTTTCCCTAATTTCCCTTGTTAGCCACGGTTGAGCCACCGTCCCTTTTTTATTCTTACGCCACACAGGGATGTACAATTGCTGTAGTTCATCCATATGATATTTAGATGTCTGCCATTGCCTATCCACTGTCAACCCTTTAAGTATCATTCTCCAATCTACCCTAGCCAATTCACGTCTCATACCGTCGAAGTTTCCTTTCTTTAAGTTCAGGACCCTAGTCTCTGAATTAACTGTGTCACTCTCCATCTTTAATGAAGAATTCTATCATATTGTGGTTACACTTGCCCAAGAGCAGATTGCTAATTAATGCTCTCTCGTTACACAAGACCCAATCTAGGATGGCCTGCTCTCTAATTGGTTCCTCGACATATTGGTCCAGAAAACCATCCCTTATACACTCCAGGAAATCCTCCTCCACAGTATTGCTGCCAGTTTGGTTAGCCCAATCAATATGTAGATTGAAGTCACCCATGATAACTGCTATACCCTTTTGCACGCGTCCCTAATTTCCTGTTTAATGCCATCCCCAACCTTCCTACTACTGTTTGGTGGTCTGTACACAACTCCCACTAACATTTTCTGCCCTTTGGTGTTTCGCAGCTCTACCCATATAGATTCCACATCATCCACGCTAATGTCCTTCCTTACTATTGCATTAATCTCTTTAACCAGTAATGCTATCCCATCTCCTTTTCCTTCCTGTCTGTCCTTCCTGAATATTGAATACCCCTGGATGTTGAGTTCCCAGCCTTGGTTACCTTGGAGCTATGTCTCCGTAATCCCAATTACATCATATCCGTTAACAGTTATCTGTGGAGTCAATTATTATGAATGCTCCTCACATTGAGACTCAGAGTCTTCAGGCTTGTTTTTTTAACACTCTTTGTCCTTTTAGAATTATGTTGTAATGTGGCCCTTTTTGATTTTTGCCTTTGAATTCTTTGCCCTCCACTCTTGCTTTTCTCCTTCCTACCTTTAGCTTCTGCCCCCTTTTTACTTCCCTCTGCCTCCCTGCATAGATTCCCATCCCCCTGCCATTTTAGTTTAAACCCTCCCCAAGAGCACTAGCAAACACTCCACCTAGGACATCAGTTCCAGTCCTCCCCAGTTGCAGACCGTCCAGTTTGTACTGGTCCCACCTCCTCCAGAACTGGTTCCAATGTCCCAGGAATTTGAATCCCTCCCCCTTGCATCATTCCTCAAGACATGTATTCATCTGAACTATCCTGCAATTCCTACTTTGACTAGCACGTGGCACTGGTAGCAATCCTGAGATTACTACCTGTCATGTATGTCACACTACTGTATATAACTGTATCTTACCATGCTATACATGACTGTAACTAGATATGACCTGTAACCACAAGCATACTTTACCACCAGGGGAGCACTTGCAGGAGACACTGCATACCTGTCCCATACAGGTATATAAAGGCAGGTCTCAGGCAAGTGCGGTACTCGAGAGCTGTGAAATAAAGGTGCAGGTCCAGAGTGACGTTGACTTCAGCATGTGCCTTGTGTAAGTCTGTACTGCAGGGTCAGGACTTTACACTACCTTTGAGGTCCTACTTTTTAATTTATATCCTAGCTCCCTCAATTCAGCTTGTAGGACCTCATCCCATTTTTTACACATATCGTTGGTACCTATATGTTCACCCTCCCCCTCCAGAATGTGCTGCAGCTGCTCCGAGACATCCTTGACCCTTGCACCAGGGAGGCAACATACCATCCTGGAGTCTCGTTTGCGGCTGCAGAAACGCCTATCTATTCCCCTTACAACAGAATCCCCTATCACTATAACTCTTCCACTCTTTTTCCTGCCCTCCTGTGCAGCAGAGCCACCCCTGGTGCCATGGACTTGTCTGCTGCTGCCTTCCCCTGATGAGCCATCTCCCCCAACAGTACCCAAGGTGGTGTATCTGTTTTGGAGGGAAATGACTGCAGGGGACCCCTGCACTACCTTCCTTCCACTGCTCTGCCTGATGGTCACCCATTCCCTATCTGGCTGTGTAATCTTTACCTGTAGTGTGACCAACTCACTAAACGTGCTATTCACGACATCCTCAGCATCGCAGATGCTCCACAGTGAATCCATCCACAGCTCCAGTGCTGCAATGCAGTCTGTCAGGAGCTGCAGCTGGATACACTTCCTGCACATGTAGTTGTCAGGGACACTGGGAGCACCGCTGACTTTCGTCAATTGATATCAGCCTATAACCGGCCTATAATTCCGTTTTCTCTCTCCCTCCTTTCTTGAATAGCAGTGTTACATTTGCTTCCTTTCAATCTGCTGGGACCATTCTAGAATCGAGGGAATTTTAAAAGATTTGAAAGAATCTATTAAATCCCTTTGTCATTTTCAAATTCAACCTAATTATATGCGTACTTGGACAGTAGCCCAAAACTTAGCCTAAAGAATGGAACTGTTAATGAAGTTAGAGTACCAGGTAGGGCTGATAACCAGCTTTAAAATCAGTATTTACAGCACTGGAGACCACTCAGCACTTCGGCCTGTGTTGGAGCTAGATTTTCAACTGGAGCCATCTCTACTACACTAATTTCTCTGCCCTTTCCTCAAATTTGTCCTCTTTTAAAAATGTTTATCCAGTTCTATTTTAAATTATATAATCTCTGCCTTAATAACCACTTGTGCTAAAGCATATTTTATCTAATGACTGAAAAACATTTTGTATTTCCCCTTCAGTACCTTAGTGATAATCCGTAGTTTACACCCATGTCACCGATTTCACCAACTAGTGGAATTCTTATCATTTCTTCTGTCAAAATCATTCAACATTTTGAAACCCCTTACTGGCTTAACCTTCACCGTTTCAATAAAAAATCCCCACTTTTGAAATTTTTCTTCATAATTGTAATCTCGATTTTAGTATCATTCCAACTGATCATCACTGTACTCTTCTTGGTTCTGATAGCCTTTCTATAATGGGGTGCCTAGAACAATCCACCTGTGACCACCTAATGTCATGTACAAACTCAATGTATCCCTGCTTTAATATTCAATTTCCCTGTTTAAATACCCAGAAGCACATTTGCAACCCTACATTAGGTTCATTCCTTTTTTTTGCAGATAAGAATTTATCCAGATACATTTTTTCTCCATTAGGTTAGCTGCATGGAAACTTGAGAGAAGAGCCAAGTAAACCATGTGAGCTATTGAAAGTAAAATGAAACAGAAATGAAAGGTGGATATAAACCGTATGCTTAACAAAGACCATAGAGGCTGGCCAGGCCTTATAAACAGAGCAGATGATGATGAGGGAAAGTCTGGAGACTCAATACTGTATCAAAGCAAATTTAAAAAAATTCCATCTCTGGATGTGGGAGTCACTGGCAAGGCCAACATTTATTGTCCACCGCAAGTTTTCTTGAGAAGGTGGCAGTGGCTCACCTTGAACTACTGCAGCACATGTGGGGAAAGTACTCGCGGTTTGCTAGGCTACTTCAGAGGACAGTTAAAGTGTCAACCATGTTGTTGTGGGACTAGAGTCACATACAAGCCAGACTGGGTAAGTACAGCAGGTTTCTCATACCATCAAAGTTATCTTTCTTTAAGTTCAGGACCCTAGTCTCTTGAATTAACTATGTCACTCTCCATCTTAATGAAGAATTCTATCATATTATGGTCACTCTTCCCCAAGGGGCCTCGCACAACAAGATTGCGAATTAATCCCCTCTCATTACATAAGATCCAGTCTAGGATGGCCTGCTCTCCAGTTGGTTCCTCGACATATTGGTTTAGAAAACCATCCCTTATACACTCCAGGAAATCCTCTTCCACAGTATTGCTACCAGTTTGATTAGCCCAATCTATATGTAGATTAAACTCACCCATGATAACTGCTGTACCTTTATTGCACGCATCCCTAATTTCCTGTTTGATGCCATCCCCAACCTCACTACTACTGTTTGGTGGTCTGTACACAATTCCCACTAACATTTCTGCCCTTTAGTGTTTCGCAGCTCTACCCATATAGATTCCACATCATCCAAGCTAATATCCTTCCTTACTATTGCATTAATCTCCTCTTTAACCAGTAATGCTACCCCACCTCCTTTTCTTTTCTGTCTATCCTTCCTGAATATTGAATATCCCTGGATGTTGAGTTCCCAGCCTTGGTCACCCTGGAGCCATGTCTCCGTAATCCTAATTGCATCATATCCGCTAACATCTATCTGCGCAGTTAATTCGTCCACCTTATTATGAATGCTCCTCGCATTGAGACTCAGAGTCTTCAGTCTTGTTTTTTTAACACTCTGTTCTTTTAGAATTATGTTGTAATGTAGCCCTTTTTGATTTTTGCCTTTGATTTCACTGCCCTCCACTCTTACTTTTCTCCTTCCTACCTTTTGCTTCTGCCCCCTTTTGACTTCCCTCTGCCCCCCTGCATAGATTCCCATCCCCCTGCCATATTAGTTTAAACCCTCCTCAACAGCACTTTCGAACACTCCGCATAGGACATCAGTTCCAGTCCTGCCCAGGTGCAGACCGTCCGGTTTGTACTGGTCCCACCTCCCCCAGAACCAGTTCCAATGTCCCAGGAATTTGAATCCCTCCCCCTTGCACCATTCCTCAAGCCACGTATTCATCTGAACTTTCCTGCTATTCCTACTCTGACTAGCACGTGGCACTGGTAGTAATCCTGAGATTACTACCTTTGAGGTCCTACTTTTTAATTTAACTCCTAGCTCCCTAAATTCAGCTTGTAGGACCTCTTATGGCTAAAGGGATCAAGGGGTATGGAGAGAAAGCAGGAAAGGGGTACTGAGGTGAATGATCAGCCATGATCTTATTGAATGGTGGTGCAGGCTCGAAGGGTCGAATGGCCTACTCCTGCACCTATTTTCTGTGTTTCTGTGTTTTCCTTCCCTAAAGGACATTATGGAATCAGTTGGGTTTTTACAACAATCTGACAGCTTTGTGGTCACTTTTACTGACACCAGCATTTTTTAATTTCTAGATTATTTGAAAACCGAATTGAAATTATTAAATTGCCATGGTGGGATTTGAATTCACATTCTTTGTCTTATTAGTCAAAACTTCTGGATTGTTGGTCTAGTAGCATAACCACTACCCTACCATACCCAATAGAGAATCATAGCTAGACTTTCCATTTTCTACCGTTTCCGCCCGTATCTCGGTGGTAATCAGGTGATATGAACTTACTGAGTTTTCAATACCGCCCGATTATCGGCAAGAGCAAAAGCCGCTAGTTTCAGCTTTCTCCCCTCCTCGCCGGTCCAGTGGTAGCAGTAGCACGCGGTAGTGGGCGGTATACATCCCTTGTGTAAGGCCGGCTTCTGTTGCAATGTCCTTACTGCGCATACACGTTTTTTTCCCCTGCGTTTCGGGGATGCGGGGCGCAGTTGAGGAAGGGTGGGGTAGAGAGAGAGGGAGAGGGAGAGGAGAAATCGCCACGGAGGGAGGAAGAGGGCAAAAAGATTCACTGTGGACGCCAAGCTGCCTTGGTCCACGAAGTGGAGGCACAGTGGGACCAATTGACCCGGGGTGGTCGTGGCAAACCCAGCCTCCCCGTTTATCAGCGAACATGGGCAGAGATTGCCGAGGCAGTGTCCTCGGTTGCCCAGGTCCATTGAGGACCAGTCCATGCCACAAGCGCTGGAATGACCTTGTTTCTGCCGCGAGAGTAAGTAATAACTTTAATCATGTACTGACTCATTACTTAAAATGTAAAACTGCCATATTGGGATTTTGTAATGCTTGGTAAACTTGGTGTTACACATTATTACTATAAACATATTATATTGTTTTCCTATAATTAATAAGATGTGCTTATCATGCATCTCTTGAATGCTAATGGTGCATTAATGGGACAGTGTTGAAAGGCATTGGGGGTGGGTACTAGTACCTGGGCAATTATCTTATACCATATCATACTATTGTCATTTTTTTCAGAAAAAAAATTGCTTTCAATACAGGCGAGCGTCGGCACACTGGAGAAGGGCCTGCAGAGCTGGAAGAGCTCATGGACCTGGAGGAGTGGGCCGCAGCCCTCACAGGGGCACATGATCGCTCGGCCACCCGTGGGAGTGCAGATCCGTTGTTGGTGCCACGTAAGTCACGCATAATCTCCGGGCTGTGCATAGTCATGTGAACATAATGTATAAATTATGCCAAGTGATGCAATGTAATGCTGGGACTATTATGAACTATTATTATAATGCCATGCAGTCTCTGTAAATTCTGATCATGTTCATTCCATGATCTCTCAGTGATATATAATGCAGTAATGTCGCTCCTCTTCATATGCCTGCGCAATGTAAGCGTTAAAATGTCACCTTGCCCCTCCCTTCCTCGCCCTTCTGCTTACCTTTTCTGCTATGTTTTCTAGCTGACCAGGAGCACGCCGATTGTCATACTTCTTAGCGGAAATTATACCAAAGATCAGGAGGAGGATGATGATGAAGAAACCATTCGGCTTTCCGACCCACCCCAAGATGCACCATTGGAAATAGAAGGGGGGTGGAGGGGCGGCTACTGAAGGGTCCTTCATTCCTGCGACCACCTCTTCCTCAGCCGGATCCACATTTCATGGATTCGGCTCCGAGGAAGTGGCGGATCAAGCGGTGTGCAGCAGGGCACACCGAGTGGTACAGCCCCCGTGTCTAATCCGCGGAGGCTAATTCGGCAGGGGAGGCGTGCTTGAAGACAGGCAGACGCCGACCTACACATGGTTGCATAGGTCGAGAGCTCCTCCAGGCAATAGGTGGACTAGCCAGAAACATCGCAGCGCAATCAGCGCGCCATTCAGAGGACACGGCGGCGCTAATTGCGGTGATGCGGCGAATCGCCGATTCCATTGATGCCATGCGGCAGCCACTGGAATCGGTGTACGACACTGAACCCCAAGGTGTAGCACCACCACTGCCGACAGCACATGGGATTCAAGGGCATGACGATACTTCTAACTCTGAAGATGGGTCGTCAGACCCTCCATCTTCTCCAGATTCCCCACTGGTGGCGCTGCCACAGTCACACCCCCTACAGCAGCAGCGCTTGGGGCGCCCTGCTGCACAACGCACTGGTCTCAACTTGGGCAGGGGTAGGGGTGATGATAAAAACATTTGGGGGTGAGGTGGAGAAGTGGTGGTCACAGGTAGATTTGTTGACAGGTTGGGGGGTGGGGAGGCGGAGGGGTTGTTTATTCAAAAATTGTTTACTGTTTTGTTTATTGTTTGTGTGGGGGCGCTGTGGGTGTTTTTTAATGAAAATTTGTTTACTGCTTTGGGGGGGGGGGCAGGCATTGTGGGTGTTTTTTTAATGAAGAATTGCTTACTGTTTGGGTTTAAGATTTAAAGTTTAATGTTTAATTTTTTCAATCTTGCAAATTTTTAAAAAATTTGTTTCAAATTTACTTTTAAAAGAATGATTTATTTGACAAAAAAACATTTTTCAAAATTTGTAACATTTTATTGAACTTAACAATTATTGTGCAGTGTCTCACTCACTTTTACAAAATGAGGGGTCAACAATCAACACATGGGTTGCAAACAATGGCCATTTTAAAGTTTAAACTTAATTCTTAATCGTTCAACCAAAGCGTTCATTTATGAACTGCTGACGTAACAGTTTTGCTGCAGCGTAACTATCACGGGGCCTCTCCTGCGGTGTAGGGGTGGGTGGTGTCATGGTTTAATCACCAGACTCCTCCTCATTCTCCTCTTCTGCTTCTTCCTCTGCCTCATTCACTCTGTCCTGAGGTGGTCCTGCAGTCCCCTGTGGTATTTCCTGTCCCCTTCTGATTGCCAAGTTGTGCAATATGCAACACACTACAACGAACTTCAGCACTCCAATTGTCTTTTCGACTAAATTGCGTGTGGCTATGTGGCCGTTATTGTATTGATGCTCAGCATCTGTTTGAGGCTTATGGAGGGGGGTCAAGAGCCAGGTGGCGAGGCTGTATCCTTTGTCATCAAACATCCAGCATTGACCTTGTGGCTAACTCTTAAAGCAGTCGGAGACAGTGCTCTCTCGCAAGATGTGTGCATCATGAATGCTCCCTGAAAAATTGGCATTTACTGCCATGATTATTTGCTTATGGTTGACAACAAGCTGCATGTTCAGGGAGTGGAATCCCTTTCGGTTCCGAAACACCTCTACATCCTCTAAAGGCGCTCACAGGGCTATGTGCATACAATCTATTGCACCCTGGACCTTAGGGAAGTTTGTTATTCTCAAGAAACCCAAAGCCCTCTCACTCTGCATCCTCTAAAGGCGCTCACAGGGCGATGTGCATACAGTCTATTGCACCTTGAACCTTAGGGAAGTTTGCTATTCTCGAGAAACCCAAAGCCCTCTCACTCTGTGCCTCCCTGGTCATTGGGAAGTTTATAAAGTCAAACCTTCATACGTAAAGCGCTTCTGTCACCTGCCGAATACAGCAATGTGTGGCGTGCTCAGAGATGCCGCAAATGTTGCCAGCTGATGCTTGAAAGGAGGCCGATGCATAGAAGGGCTGCAAGATCCTAAAACTCCCCTGGGAGGACAGACGCACCAACGTTACGTCCTCGACCACGCAACACCCCTAGCACTGAAGCACTGACCACACTTGATCAACTCCAGTGGGCAAGCCACATTGTTCACATGCCAGACACGAGGTTCCCAAAGCAAGCGCTCTACTTGGAACTCCTTCACGGGAAGCGAGCCAAAGGTGGACAGAGGAAACGTTTCAAGGACACCCTCAAAGCCTCCCTGAAAAAGTGCAACATCCCCACTGATACCCAGGAGTCCCTGGCTAAAGACAGCCCTAAGTGGAGGAAGTGCATCTGGGAGGGCACTGAGCACCTCGAGCCTCATCACCGAAATCAAGCGCAGGCAGCGGAAAGAGCATGAGGCAAACCAGTCCCACCCACCCCTTCCCTCAACGACTATCTGTCCCACCTGTGACAGGGACTGTGGTTCTCATATTGGGCTGTTCAGCCACCTAAGGACTCGTTTTTAGAGTGGAAGCAAGTGTTCCTTGATTCCGAGGGACTGCCTATGATGGCGATGATGATGATGGTAGGCTGCTTTGGGCACATAATGTTCTTCAATAAACGTTCTTCCAGCTGCATTCTGTAATTAGTTAGCATTGGCTGAGAAATTGCAGGCCCCATTCTTTTAAAAGTCCTCTAAACTGTCAAAAATTATTCCATTTTCCTTGAACAATCAAAAAATTAAACCAGATACTCTACTATACCCTCAGATTCTAAGCATTGATTTTAAACACCCTTTAAAATACACTCATGAATGATTTTAATGCTCCCTACAAGTAGAAGCAGCCTTTTCTTCAAATACATCCATTTTAAAACATGGCATCCATACTTCTGGGTTAGAGTCAGGTAGGCGCAGCCTTTTCAGAGCGGTAGAAAATCCCAGTGGTAATCTGGGCAGTATTTTGGCGAAATGCTGAAATTAGCGCCCGGTGGTAATATGGCCGGTATTTGGGCGGTGCACATTGAAGTGCATGGAAAATCACCTGCAGCTGATGGGCGGGCGGTTCCACTTACTGCTGGTGGTAATAGGCTGCCTAAATTACTGACGGCGGGAAATGGGCGGTAAGTGACTGCTAGTTTCCACTAAAAGCGAATAATGGGCGGTAATGGTCTAAAAAAACGGAAAATGGGCGGTAAGTTGCGGAAAGTCTTGCACTTTTAAACCCTTCTCCCCAGTTTCCACCCTCACCTGCGACAATAAGTATGAGGAGCTCATGGACTTGTTTGTCTTTAAGATTGAGACCATCTGTTCGGCTGCCTCTGCCTCATCTCATCCTTCCCCTAGTCACCGGGCCAAACTTCCTCTAAGGATGTCCCCTGCCCTAGCCCTGACCTCACATATTTCTCAAATTTCTCTCCGATCTCCCCTCATGACCTTTCTGAGCTCATCCGATCCATGAGACCAACTTCCTGCTCCCTTGAACCTATTCCCATCAAACTGCTGACCACCCAATTTCCTTTTCTGGCTCCCATGTTAGCTGACATGGTTAACGATTTGCTCTCCTCAGGTATTGTTGCCCTCCCTCAAATCTGCCGTCATCACACCTCTACTCAAAAAACCAACCCTTGATCCCTCCGTACTTGCAAACTACCGCTCCATCACCAACCTCCTTTTACTCTCCAAAGTCCTTGAATGTATTGTCGCCTCCCAAATCCATGCCCATCTTTCCTGCAATTCCATGTTTGAATCCCTCCAATCCGGTTTCTGCGCCTGCCACGGTACCGAAACGGCTCTCACCAAAGTCACAGATTACAACCTTTGTGACGGTGACAAGGGCAAACTATCTATCCCTCCTCGTCCTTCTGACTTGTCTGGAGCCTTTGCCCACTCTATCCTTCTCCAATGCTTCTCCACTGTCATCCAGCTGAGTGGGACTGCACTTGCCTGGTTCCATTCTTATCTACCTAATCATGACCAGAGAATCGCCTGCAACCACTTCTTTCCGCCCCTGCATCATTACCTCTGGTGTCCCTCAAGGATTTATCCTTGGCCCCCTATGTCTCATCTACATGTTGCCCCTTGGCAACATCATCCAGAAACACAGCGTCAGTTACCACATGTATGTTGATGACACCCAGCTCGACCTCACTACCACTTTTCTCGACCACTCCACGCTGGTCAGACTGCTTGTCTGACATCCAGTTCTGGCTGAGCAGAAATGTTCTCCAATTGAATATTGGGAAAACCAAAGCCATTGTTTTTGGTCCCTGCCACTGTTCCCTAGACACTGACTCCATCCCTCTCAACTCCTGTCTGAGGCTGAATCACATTGGTCGCAAGCTTGGTGTCATATTTGACCCTGAATTGAGCCTTCGACCACATATCCGCTGCTTAACAAAGACCGCCTATTTCCCCCTCCATAACATCGCCCGTCTCCGCCCTTGCCTCAGCTCATCTGCTGCTGAAGCCCTCAACCATGCCTTTGTTATCTCTAGACTTGACTATTCCAATGCACTCCTGGCTGGCCTCCCACATTATACCCTACGTAAACTAGCGGTGATCCAAAACTCAGCTGCCCGTGTCCTAAGTTGCACCAAGACCTGCTCACCCATCACCCCTCCGCTTGCTACCCTACATTGGCTTCCGGTTAAGCAATGCCTCGATTTAAAAATTCTCATCCTTATTTTTAAATCCCTCCATGGCCTCACCCCTCCCTATCTCTGTAATCTCTTCCAGCCCGCCCCCTCCCCTCCACCCAAGATGTCTGCACTCCTCTAATTCTGCCCTCCTGAGCATCCCTGATTGTAATCGCTCCACCATTGGTGGCGGTGCCTTCTGTTGCCTAGGCCTCAAGCTCTGGAACTCCTTGCTTAAACCTCTCCGCCTCTCTACCTCCCTTTCCCCCTTTAAGATGCTCCTTAAAACATATCTCTTTGATCAAGCTTTTGGTTACTTGTGCTAATTTCTGCTTATGCAGCTCAGTGTCAAAATTATTTTTGGAATCAGCTTTCACCACCTTTTCAGGTACAGCATTCCAGATCCCAACAATTCTGAGTGAAGAAACTGTACATCCCAGTCTGGAGTAAAAACAAAACGGGGAAGGTGGCTCAACCGTGGCTAACAAGGGAAATTAGGAATAGTATTAAATCCAAGGAAGAGGCATATAAATTGGCCAGAAAAAGCAGCAAACCTGAGGACTGGGAGAAATTTAGAATTCAGCAGAGGAGGACAAAGGGTTTAATTATGAGGGGGAAAATAAGAGTATGAGAGGAAGCTTGCTGGGAACATAAAAACTGACTGCAAAAGCTTCTATAGATATCTGAAGAGAAAAAGATTAGTGAAGACAAATGTAGGTCCCTTGCAGTCAGAATCAGGTGAATTTATAATGGGGAACAAAGAAATGGCAGACCAATTGAACAAATACTTTGGTTCTGTCTTCACGAAGGAAGACACATATAACCTTCCGGAAATACTAGGGGACCGAGGGTCTAGCGAGGAGGAACTGAAGGAAATCCTTATTAGGCAGGAAATTGTGTTCGGGAAATTGATGGGATTGAAGGCCGATAAATCCCCACGGCCTGATAGTCTGCATCCCAGAGTACTTAAGGGAGTGGCACTAGAAATAGTGGATGCAGTGGTGATCATTTTCCAACAGTCTATCTACTCTGGATTAGTTCCTATGGACTGGAGGATAATTAATGTAACACCACATTTTAAAAGTGGGAGAGAGAAAACGGGGAATGATAAACCAGTTAGCCTGACATCGGTAGTGGGGAAAATGTTGGAATCAATTATTAACGATTAAATAGCAGCGCATTTGGAAGGCAGTGACAGGATTGATCCAAGTCAGCATGGATTTATGGAAGAGAAATTATGCTTGACAAATCTTCTAGAATTTTTTGAGGATGTAACTAGTAAAGTGGACAAGGGAGAACCAGTGGATGTGGTATATTTGGACTTTCAAAAGGTTTTTGACAAGATTCCACACAAGAGATTAGTGTGCAAAATTAAAGCACATGGTACTGGGGGTAATGTATTGACGTGGATAGCGAACTGGTTGGCAGATAGGAAGCAGAGAGTTGGGATAAACGGGTCCTTCTCAGAAAGGCAGGCAGTGACTAGTGGGGTGCCGCAGGAGTCAGTGCTGGGACCCCAGCTATTTACAATATACATCAATGATTTAGATGAAGGAATTGAGTGTAATATCTCTAAGATCGCGGACGACACTAAGCTGGGTGGCGGTGTAAGCTGTGAGGAGGATGCTAAGAGGCTGCAGGGTAACTTGGACACCCTGGTTAGGTGAGTGGGCAAATGCAGTATAATGTGGATAAATGTGAGGTTATCCATTTTGGTGGCAAAACAGGAAGGCAGAATATTATCTGAATGGCAGCAGATTAGGAAAAGGGAAGGTGCACAGACCTGGGTGTCATGATACATCAGTCATTGAAAGTTGGCATGCAGGTACAGCAGGCAGTGAAGGCAAATGGCATGTTGGCCTTCATAGCTAGGGGATGAGTATAGGAGCAGGGATGTCTTAATGCAGTTGATAAGGGCCTTGGTGAGGCCTCATCTGGAATATTGTGTTCAGTTTTGGTCTCCTAATCTGAGGAAGAATATTCTTGCTATTGAGGGAGTGTAGCAAACGTTCACTCGACTGACCTGGCAGGACTGACATATGATGTGACTGAATCGACTGGGCCTGTATTCACTGGAGTTTAGAAGAATGAGAGGGGATCTCAGAAACATATAAAATTTTGATAGGACTGGACAGGTTAGATGCAGGAAGAATGTTCCCGATGTTGGGGCAGTCCAGAACCAGGGGACACAGTCCAAGGATAAGGGGGTATGCCATTTAGGACCTAGATGAGGAGAAACTTCTTCAATCAGTGTTGTTAACCTCTGGAATTCTCTACCGCAGAGTTGTTGATGCCAGTTTGTTAGATAGATTCAAGAGGGAGTTAGAGATGGCCCTGCCAGCTAAAGGCATCAAGGGGTGTGGAGAGAAAACAGGAAAGGGGTACTGAGGTGAATGATCAGCCATGATCTTCTTGAATGGTGGCACAGGCTCGAAGGGCCAACTCCTGCACCTATTTTCTTTGTTTCTATTTCCTCTCTAGATCTTTTTCCAATGATTTTGAATCAATGACCTCTAGTTATTGACCCACTCACCAGAGGAAGTACAATTTCCCTATTTACTCTATCAAAACCTCTCATCAGCTTGAAAACCTTACTTACGCCACCTCTTATCCTTCTCGGTTCTGAGAAGTCCTATATTTTCCAAGCTCTCCTCATAACTGAAGTCCCCTTCCCTGGTAACATTCTGGTAAACCTCCTCTGTACCATTTCTAATGCCTTTACATCTTTTCTGAAGTGTGGTGTCCAAAATTGTCCCCAATACTCCAGCTGAGGCCTAACGAGTGATTTATAAAGTTCCAGCATGATCTCTTTCTATATTCTATTCTTCTATTTATAAAACCAAGTAACCCATATGCATTTTAACTACCCTGCCATCTTTAAGGAATTGTGTACATGAATACTAAGATCTCTCTGCTCATCTACACTTTAAAAAATCATGCCATTTATGTTATACTGTCTTTCCATATTAGTCCTCCCAAAGTGCAAAACTTCACACTTCTCTGCATTGAACTCCATCCACCATGTTTCTGCCCATTTCACCAAACTGTCTGGTCACTGAAGCCTATAGCTACCATAACCTACTACTTTGCCAAGTTATGCATCACCTGCAAACATAATGAATGTTGCTCCCTACACCAGTCTAGCTGATTTATAAACTTAGCAGAGTAATGGACCCAACGAATCCTTGGGGAACACCTCGCTAGTCGGAAAAACATCCATCACCCTGTTTCCTGTCACTCAGCCAATTTTGTATCCATAGCACTACAGTCCCCTTAATTCCATGGGCTTCCATCTTAATAAGCCTCTTGTGTGGCACTGTGTCGAGCACCTTCTACAAGTCCATATATACATTTACTGCAATACCTTTATCAACCTTCTGTTTGCTCAAAGAATACAATCATGTTAGTCAGACACAATTTACCTTTAATTAACCTATGCCGTTCCAAATTAATGTTTATTTTGTCCGCGCTAATGGTTTCCAGTAACTGCCACACCATTGATGTTAGGCTGACTGGCCTGCAGTGTTCTGATTTATCCCTCTCCCCATTCTTTAATAGCAGTATAACATTAGCAACCTTCCAATCCTCCAGCACTACTCCTGTATCTAATGAGGACTGAAAGATTGTGAACAATGCCTCTGCTGTTTCTACCTTTGCTTTTTTAGCAACCTAGGATGCATTCCATCGGGACCAGGTGAGTTATCAACTTTCAGTAATGCAAATACTATCCATACATTATGAGGATCACCAATATTAGATGAGCTTTGATAGAAATTACAACACGGCAACAGGCCATTCAGCCCAACCAGTCTGTTGACACTTGCCTTCCACACGTGTAGTTCTAATCACATTGTTGCACCGTATTCCCATCTCTATTTCCTTTTCCTTCATCCACCCATCCAATCTAATCCAGAATGTTGAATTTCTGCCTCACCAAATGAGCATTCACAGTAACCATTTACACCTCCTCTGGATCTATTTTTTCTTTCCAGGTTTTTCTCATTACGTCCTTTTGCCTTGCACCATCATCCCCATCGTCATTTAATCACTTCTGCATCCCATCCCAAAAAAAAGACTTGCATTTATATCGAGTCTTTCACGATCTCAGGATGTCCAAAAGCGCTTTACAGTCAATGAAGTACTTTTGAACTGTAGTCACTGCTGTAATTTAGGCAACGCGGCAGCCAATTTGCACAAAGCACTGATAATGACCAAATCTGTTTTTACAATGTTGATTTGAGGAATAAATATTGGCCAGGACCATTTCAACAGACTTTAACCATTTTAAAATAAAAAGGCTAATACTTAGTCTTTTCTCCAGCTAGGATGAAGGAACTATATTGCAGACATCTCTATTTCCAATATCAGCATCATCCTGCAGCTTTTATTAATGAGATGATGTGTGATGGGGGAAAAGAGTGCAGGTAAAAACATTATAGATTGTGTTCATCCTATTGACACGAGACACAAGTTTCAGGCTTAAACCTCAGTAATTCTGGGGCTTCTAGGTTAGCCTGCAGAAACAAGACAAAAGTTAGTCCTAACAAAATCTGGCACATGTCAAGACCTAGATCAAATTCTAGCCTGGTTAGTGGAGTTCTCAATGGAGTCTGATATGTACAAATCTTGTATGCATTTAATATTAGTTTGATGTGCACATTGAGGCAGTGGAAGATAAACAATCATTACATTGCAGTTAATCTATTGCTCAATGTGGCTGACGAACAGTTGTACCAACAGTTACAGATAACACTCCGAATCCAAGCACTGTTCCCCAGGCCTCACACTATGGAGCGGTCGAAATAATCCCTTTGGGAGAAAGGAATAAAAGTAAAGGAAAGAAATAGAAAAGTTTGCACTCAGTGAAATTCATGACAATGAAGTACAAATTTAAAAAAAAAGAAGAAAATATTTAATTTGGTAATACTTTATTTACAAGAACACCTCACTGGATTCACAATAGTCTCTCATGGGGATTTAAGCTGCTCAGCAGACATCACACCACAGTTGAGATGGAGTTCCAGCTGGAGAGAAACAAAAACAAGTTTAGAAGCAGGAATATAAACATACAAGTCAATTAACAAATCTAAGCACAACATTTTAAAGTTATTTTAGACAACAGGGGGAAGATATCTTAAGTGTAGAAACCAAAAAAAAAAATTGTTCATCCTACTACCAAGCAGTAGACAGGTCACATTTCCAAGATATACCTAAAAAAGATTATGGATTAACTGAAAATGCAATTAAAAAATGGAAAATGTAGAAGTATGGCTAGAGAAGTTGCTCCACATTTCAATATAAATGAAATTCTGCCAGTAGAGAAGAACATTATTTGCACTGATTTATTATTGAGTTTTAAAGAAACTAAAGATCACCCTGAACTGCTATTGATCCAGGCAAGGGGGATGGAGAACATGTAGAGGAAGAGAAAAACACACTTATTTGGGTTAGAAAAAAAAACAAATCTCATCCTCCATTGCTAATGCCAAACCTTGGAAGGGAGAGGAGAATGAAAAACTTAATTTCCTTGTTGAATCTATTTAAAGATATACTGATTAAAAAGGGACAGACTCCAACATAACATTTCCCAATAAATCTAATGGAGGTAATGTGACACATCAGTGTGAGCTCACACAAAGAACTACTCCATAAAATCAACAGCATATTAAACAATTTTAAGGTTGTGACCCAATCACCAAGACGAGCACATGCCCTAGAAAGGTTTGCTTTTCCAGATTGTTGATACTTCATTAAATGTAAAGCAGATTTTGATGCTATGACCACCATCATCCTGTTCCCCAAACCCAGATTGCACTCCCTTAACTGTGAACTGAAAGCACAGGCTGTTAAATCCAATTTCTACTGCAAATAAAATTTTACTGAGCGGATAAATTTAAAAAGATCCCCAAAAGACATGAATCCAGATTAACGTGCTTAAGTAAAATATTTAGCATACAAATGGGCCGTGCCACACAAGTTAACTGGTTATTTAAAATGGTGACTCAAATGATGTTAATTATTGCAACAGTACATCAACATCCCACATTTGTTCAAGCTTTCTCATGCAGGGTTAGACTCCCAACTAAAAAGGAAATGCTGCCAGTAAATGTTAGTCCTGTTTTTACCCATTATATTTTAAAGCTAGGAATCAGATTTTAATGAATTAAATTAAATAAATTCAGGTCCTTTGAAAAATAGCACATTAAAACAATGAGATTAGTTTCCATGATGCACAAAGCATACTTTAAACTTGTGAATGTATAAATTTAGTAGTAAACCATTTACTTCCCTTTTAATACATTAATTGGCTCACATTTGACAAAAAGTGCAGAGAAATCACTAAGCATTCTTGTCTTAGAGATGAAAAGCAAAGCTAATCCTTTTTTGGGCAATTTTAATGCAGAATGAAGCACAATGATATTTTGACAAGTGCTTTCTGTACTACATGTTTTAGGTTTAATTCATTATCACTGTTCCAAGAAAAAAGTAATCACCAACCCTGATCACAAAATGGTGCAAATAGACTTATCTTATAACATTGTTGGCCAGTAGCTACATGCAGAATGCCAATTAATTACCGAGAGTCTGGATACTTGCAAATTGACATTCCACATTGTTAGCGTAAACAATTTATTGGTTCTGGTACATCAGAAAGCGTTTACAGTGTCATCGTATCACTCATTCCACATAAATTTACATCATATGTACCAGATATGCCAATAAAAAGAAAATATGCACTTTTGAGTTTAAGCATTCTTGTCTTTAAGATGAAAAGCAAAGCTAATTCTTTTATGGGCAATTTTAATGCAGAATGAAGCATAATATTATCTTGACAAGTGCTTTCTGTACTACATGTTTTAGGTTTAATTCATTATCACTATTCCAATCTTAAATAGGGCAATTTGTCACTTACAGAATATGGTCTCATTTCTTGAGGAATTGGTGCCAGACTAAAACAAATGGACCCGCAAAGCCAGAGCCAAAGAACACCGCCATCATTCCCAAGAGCCTCCACTTGTTCTCTACGGAGAATGGCAAGTTCTGTTAAAATAAAAAAGGCCAATTATAAAAGAATTGATTGTAAGTCATTTACAGACAAATAAATTATTGTAAATTATGAATGGCTCTGGTAAATCAGCAAGCGTTTACAGTGTCACAGTATCACTCAATACAAGAAATTCACATCATATGTACCAGATGCACCAAGATTTTAAAAAACATCCCACTGGGTTACAGCTTTCAGTACAAAACATTAAGTGTTATTAAACTTTATATCAACAGCCATTGATCACAATTTACAGAATCCAGTCTGCACTTCAACATACATGATTTTTATGAAATAAACTCATTTAATCTCAAGACAGCACAAAAGTCAAGGTTGCTGCAGTAATGTAATTGTTAGAATGGAGGAATCTGCTATTTTAGCAGAATATCAGAGGGAGTCTTTCCATTAAGACCCTTTCCAAAAAGTAATTCAAAAATGTTGTTCAGTAACCTTTTCTATTAATTATCCAGTAATTAAACATGATGTTATTGAATGGTGGAGCAGGCTCGAAGGGCCAAATGGCCTACTGCTGCTCCTAGTTCTTATTTGATTAAATGATTTTAAATTCTGAAATCAGTGTACTAGTTTAATCCTTCCAAGCATCTAGGATATGTTTACTCATCAGGTTATGGTTGGGGCCAGCAATGCATTTACTTGTTAGTAATGGTATTTCCTGATTTTGACAAATGTCATGATAAAGACTTTCCTGATCTGGCCCTTGATTGGCTAGTTGACTTACAGCCATTGAAAATTATCTTGCCAAAACATATTCACCTCTAAAGAGCAGGTAAGCAGAGGAAAATGCATGATTTTAAAGTTTCTTGGAAAAAGTTGCATTTACATAGCAAATTTTATGTCTTCAGTGCGTCGCAAAGCATTTTACAGCTCTTGAACTACTTCTGAAGTGTAGTCACTTATGTAGGCAAACTCAACAGCAAATTTGCAGAGCAATAGGATAAAAGGACCAATTCATCTGATTTGAAGAGCAGCAATTAATTAAGCATGAATAAAGTCTTGTGTGCAAATATGCTACTGAATTTCCTATATTACAAGTGAGTACACTGTAAAAGTACTTCACCAATTGTGAATCTATTTGAGATACCCACAAGGACATGAAAAGTATTTACATAAATTATAAGCATCAGAGGGAGAGGGGTGGGGAGAGATGGATAATGCACCAGAGTCACAGAAGATATCAGTTTAGGAGCAGAGAAAGGGTGTAAGCTAGTGAAGAATAGGGAGATGGATAACCTAGCTGTAAGGCAAAACATTCAAGGACCCAAGAGAGGAAAGGGTGGCTAGAGGTGGGGGGCAAGTGTGAACTGATAGATGGCAGGTTTATTAAGGGGAGGCAATGACAGCACATTAGAGGATGTCACATGGGCAGGATGACACCCGCACCAGAAGGTTGTGGGGTCCAGACAAAGTTTAATTTGTTTAAGTTTGTTGGCTTTAGTGCCCCCACTTCACACCCCTCCCCTTTAGTCAGGGGGCACTTGTTTTTCGAGGGCACCAAAAATACAAATTATACAAGGGGGCACTTGATTTAAAGATTATGCTTTACAGATACAACTCAAATAGTTGTGGGGTCCAGAGACTTGAGCACAAAAGCGAAGCTGACACTCCAGTGCAGTACTGCACAGGCGCTGTCTTTCAGAAGAGACGTGACACCGTTGCATGTTCAACCATGAACTCATTGAATGGTGGTGCAGGCCTGAAGGGCCTACTCCGGCACCTATTTTCTATCTGCCCGCTCAGGTGGAGGGAAAAGATCCCACGGCAGTGACATTGAGGGACTTCCGCATCACTCAGCAACATGGCGGCGGTGGGCACAGGCTCCCGCGGGCGATAGGCCGCGCCTCCAGCCCTCAAACTCGGCGGGGCCCGGTCCGAATAAAATTAAACCGCCTCCGGTAAACGGGGCCGGACCGCTCTCCCACCCCACCCCCCAAGGCGCTGTGTCCAGGGTAGGGAGGGACACACTCCCGGGGCGCCCAGCTCCCACACAGCCACCATGCCCGGAATTGGGCCGCCCAGCACAGCGCAGCCCCCTTTCATCCCTCCCCGAGCCGTACCTTCCCCGGGCCCTCCTCATAGTGCGCTCTGCGGATGAGCGAGGTGCTGAAGTTGCGGACCGCGCGTCTCCACATCTCTCCCGGTCAGCGGCGTCTCGAACCTTCCTCTTGACCTTCGCCCGACCGCCAAGTACGTAGCGACCGGAACTGACGCTCCAACCGCAGGGTGCTGTGGGTAATCGCTGGGCGAAGGACTACAAGTACCAGAATGCACTGCCCTCACCGCGCAAGCGCAGTACCCGAGGCTGGCCTTGAGGAAGATTGGGTTATTTGTACACCTGCCTGCGGGTTTCGTCAGTTACATTTAAATTGGGGGGCAGGAACCGCCTGGCATAATGGATGAGGCGTTTGAATTCGATTTTAACCGCGACTTTATCTCAAGATTACATTTAAATTGGGGTCGCAATAGTTTAATGTGTCCTCCAGTTTACAAAATATAAGGTAGCCATTCCAAAACCTTTCCAGTTTTTAAGTTGGTTGCTTGGAAGAGTTTGAAATATAAACTGAACTGCAAAATTGAGGTTTTTAAAACGTCCATTTTATCCCACTAACATTTACCTTCCATACAATTTGCAGTCCAGAAACATGCCATTAGCCCTACTGGTCTGTGCCCAGTATTTATGCTTCATACGAGCCTCCTCTCACCCGAATCCATCTAACCGTATCTGAATATTCTATTCCTTTTTCTCTTAATTATCAACTGTAGCTCAGTTGGCAATACCCTCACTCTGAGTCAGAAGGCTGTGGGTTCAAATCCCACTCCAGAACTTGGATGCAACAATCACGAGTGCAGTACTGAGGGAGTGCTGCACTGTCTGAGGTGCCGTCTTTCGGGTGAGCGGTTAAACCGAGGCCCTGTCAGGTGGACACAAAAGATCTCATGGCACTTTTTTGAAGAAGAGCAATAACAACAAGAACATAAGAAATAGGAGCAAGAGTATGCCATTTGGCCCCTCAAGCCTGCTCTGCCATTCAATAAGATCATGGCTGATCTGATCTTGACCTCAACTTCACTTCTTTGCCCACTCCCCATAACCCTTGACTTTCTTATCATTCAAAAGCAACAACGACTTGTATTTATATAGCGCCTTTAACATAGTGAAACGTCCCAAGCTGCTTCACAGGAGTATTATGCGATAAAACATTTGTCACCGAGTCGCATAATTTAGAAATTAACACAGGTGACCAAAAGCTTGGTCAAAGCAGTATGTTTTAAGGAGCGTCTTGAAGGAGGAAAGAGATAGAGAGGCGGAGAGGTTTAAGCAGAGAGTTCCAGAGCTTCGGGCCTAGACAACAGAATGCGCGACCACCAATGGTTGAGCGATTATAATCAGGGTTGCTCAGGAGGGCAGAATTAGAGGAGCGCAGACATCTCGGGGGTGGCGGGTTGGAGGCTGGGGGAGATTACAGAGATAGGGAGGTGCGAGGCCATGGAGGGATTTACTAGTGATCCCAAAAGTACATACACGACAATACCCCTCTCTGAGATATTAACACAGTCTTTTACAAATTGAGACAGTCCGGTGTTTTATGCTCCCGGGTTGACCGTCTCAGTTCAACTCCAGCCTTAGGTGAGTGTTCAGAGTCTGTTGTGACTGGTGGCTGGGTAGCTGACCTGGTGGAAGTGACAATGGCCATATCAGGAATTGAAAGTCCATTTTCATTGAACATGTCAGTGATTGAAAGTCCCGATTCACTGATGAGCACTGAGTCCTCTGATTCCTGGGGGTAGGTTGGTTGGTCGTCGATTGTCTTTTCCTCCAACTGTTCTGGTTCGTCTGTGTGCCGCAGCTTTGTCTGATCCATATGTTTCCTGCATGTTTGCCCATTTTTGAGCTTGACAATAAATACTCTGTTGCCCTCCTTGGCCATGACAGTACCAGCGATCCACTTGGGACCCTGACCATAATTCAGAACATATACAGTATCATTTACAGAAATATTGTGTGACACAGCTGCGCGATCGTGATACCCTTGCTGACTTTGTCTTCTATATTCAACATGATTATTCAAGTCAGGGTGTAAAGAGATAGCTTGGTCTTAAAACCTCTCTTCATCATTAGTTCAGCAGATGAGACCCAGTAAGCGTGTGTGGTCTTGTCCTGTAACTCAGCAGTATGCATGACAGGCGGGTCTGCAGTGACCCTTGGGTTACTCGCTTCATACTCTGCTTTATGATTTGGACAGCACGTTCTGCTTTGATACCATGAACTCTTGAAACTCCTGACTGGTGAAGCACAATCCGTTGTCGCTAACAACGATGTCAGGCAGACCATGTGTCGCGAACATGACACTGAGATTCTCAATGGTAGCTATGGCAGTGCTGGATGACACATGATTATACACTCTATCCACTTCGAAGATGCATCCACCACAACTAAAAACATCTTTCCCAGGTAGGGACCTGCAAAGTCTATGTGGATCCTGGACCGTGGTTTGGACGGCTGCGACCACAGATTCAGCGGTGATTCTGCTGGTGCTTTGCTGAGCTGCATGCAAGTTTTGCACTGATGCACACATGATTCCAGCTCAGAGTCAATTCCCGGCCACCATACATGAGACCTGGCAATGGCTTTCATCATTACAATGCCAGGATGTGTGCTATGTAGCTCATGTACAAATCTCTCTCTCCCTTTCTTGGGCATAACAACACGAGTGCCCCACAGTATACAATCCGACTGAATAGACAGTTCGTCTTTGCGACGAATGTAAGGTTTGGTCTCCTCGCACATTTGCTTGGGTATGGCAGACCAATCACCTTTAAGGATGCAACTCTTCACCACCGATAAAATTGAGTCCTGGCTGGTCCAGCTCTTAACTTGTTGAGCCATGACAGGGGTTCCTTCACTCTCAAAAACATCCATAACTAACAATAGGTCCGCCGGTTGTGGCATTTCCACCTCCGGTGTGGGCAACGGCAGATGGCTCAAAGCATCGGCACAATTCTCGGTGCCAGGTCTATGGCAAATGACATAATCATAAGTGGATAATATCAGTGCCCGCCTTTGGATGTGGGATGAAGCATTGGTATTGATACCTTAGTTTTCAGAGAACAGTGAAATGAACGGCTTGTGATCTGTCTCCAGTTCAAACCGAAGACCAAACAGGTACTGATGCATCTTTTTAACCCCATACACACAGCCCAGTGCTTCATTCTCTACCATGCTGTAGGCTCTTTCCGCTTTAGATAAACTTTTTGAAGCATACACGACTGGTTGAAGTTTACCCGACTCATTAGTTTGTTGGAGTACGCAACCAATTCCATATGACGAAGTATCACAGGCCAATACTAAACGTTTACATGGGTCATAATGTATCAGTAGCTTGTTAGAGGAAAGCAGATTCGTGGCTTTCTCAAAACATAGAAACATAGACATAGAAAATAGGTGCAGGAGTAGGCCATTCGGCCCTTCGAGCCTGCACCACCATTCAATAAGATCATGGCTGATCATTCCCTCAGTACCCCTTTCCTGCTTTCTCTCCAATCCCCTTGATCCCCTTAGCCGTAAGGGCCATATCAAACTCCCCCTTGAATATATCCAATGAACTGGCATCAACAAATCTCTGCGACAGGCAATTCCACAGGTTAACAACTCTCAAAGTGAAGATGTTTCTCCTCATCTCAGTCCTAAATGGCCTACCCCTTATCCTAAGACTGTGGCCCCGGTTCTGGAGTTCCCCAACATCGGGAACATTTTACCCACATCTAAGCAGTCCTGTCCCATCAGAGTTTTATTTGTTTCTATGAGATCCCCTCTCATTCTTCTAAACTCCAGTGAATACAGGCCCAGTCGATTCAGTCACTTCATATGTCAGTCCCGCCATCCCGGGAATCATTCTGGTGAACCTTCGCTGCACTCCCTCAATAGCAAGAACGTCCTTCCTCAGATTAGGAGACCAAAACTGAACACAATATTCCAGGTGAGGCCTCACCAAGGCCCTGTACAATTGCAGTAAGGCCTCCCTGCTCCTATACTCAAATCCCCTAGCTATGAAGGCCAACATACCATTTGCCTTCTTCACTGCCTGCTGTACCTGTATGCCAACTGTCAATCACTGATGAACCATAACACCCAAGTCTCGTTGCACCTCCCCTTTTCCTAATCTGCCGCCATTCAGATAATATTCTGTCTTGGCGTTTTTGCCCCCAAAGTGGACAACCTCACATTTATCCACATTATACTGCATTTGCCTTGCATTTGCCCACTCATCTAACCTGCCCAATACACCCTGTAGCCTCCTAGTGCCCCCCTCACAGCTCACACCGCTACCCAGTTTAGTGTCATCTGCAAACTTGGAGATATTACACTCAATTCCTTCATCCAAATCATTGATATATATTGTAAAGAGCTGGGGTCCCAGCACTGAGTCCTGCGGCACTCCACCAGTCACTGCGTGCCATTCTGAAAAGGATCCGTTTATCCCGACTCTCTGCTTCCTGTCTGCCAACCAGTTCTCGATCCACGTCAGTATATTACCCCCAATACCATGTGCTTTGATTTTGCACACCATTCCCTTGTGTGAGACCTTGTCAAAAGCCTTTTGAAAGTCCAAATACACCACATCCACTGGGTTTCCCTTGTCCACTCTACTAGTTACATCCTCAAAAAATTGCAGAAGATTTGTCAAGCATGATTTCCCGTTCATAAATCCATGCTGACTTGGACCTATCCTGTCACTGCTTTCCAAATGCGCTGCTATTTCATCCTTAATAATTGATTCCAACATTTTCCCCACCACTGATGTCAGGCTAACTGGTCTATAATTACCCGCTTTCTCTCTCCCTCCCTTTTTAAAAAGTAGTGTTACATTAGCTACCCTCCAGTCCATAGGAACTGATCCCGAGTCGATAGACTGTTGGAAAATGATCACCAATGCATCCACTATTTCTAGGGCCACTTCATTAAGTACTCTGGGATGCAGACTATCAGGCCCCGGAGATTTATTGACCTTCAATCCCACCAATTTCCCTACACAATTTCCCAGCTAATAAGGATATCCTTTAGTTCCTCCTTCTCACTAGACCCTCGGTCCTCTAGTACTTCCGGAAGATTATTTGTGTCTTCCTTCGTGAAGGAGTGCGAGGCAATTGATAGCTTGTTGGCGCTGTGGAGGTGATCATCGAGCCCATCATAGCTGCTTCAAACAGTATGCGTGCAAAGGCTGTGGAACAGTGGGACACCTCCATTGAATGTGCAGACGAGCTGCAAACCCTGCAAACCATCACGTTGCAGAGGAAGATCAATCCATGGTGGATAAACGGGTCTTTTTCAGAATGGCAGGCTGTGACTCGTGGAGTGCCGCAGGGCTCAGTGCTGGGACCCCAGCTCTTTACAATATATATCAATGATTTGGATGAAGGAATTGAGTGTAATATCTCCAAGTTTGCAGATGACACTAAACTGGGTGGCGGTGTGAGTTATGAGGGGGATGCTAAGAGGCTGCAGGGTGACTTAGACAGGTTAAGTGAGTGGGCAAATGCATGGCAGATGCAGTATAATGGGGATAAATGTGAGGTTATCCACTTTGGGGGCAAAAACGCAAAGACAGAATATTATCTGAATGGTGGCAGATTAGGAAAAGGGGAGGTGCAACGAGACCTGGGTGTCATGGTTCATCAGTCATTGAAAGTTGGCATACAGGTACAGCAGGCGGTGAAGAAGGCAAATGGTATGTTGGCCTTCATTTGGCCAGGGGATTTGAGTATAGGAGCAGGGAGGCCTCACCTGGAATATTGTGTTCAGTTTTGGTCTCCTAATCTGAGGAAGGACGTTCTTGCTATTGAGGGAATGCAGCGAAGGTTCACCAGACTGATTCCCGGGATGGCTGGACTGACATATGAGGAGAGACTGGATCAACTGGGCCTTTATACATTGAAGTTTAGAAGGATGAGAGGGGATCTCATAGAAACATACAAGATTCTGACGGGACGGGACAGGTTACTTGCGGGTAGATTGTTCCCGATGTTGGGGAAGTCCAGAACCAGGGGACACAGTCTTAGGATAAGGGGTAGGCCATTTAGGCCTGAGATGAGGAGAAACTTCTTCACTCAGAGAGTTGTTAACCTGTGGAATTCCCTGCCGCAGAGAGTTGTTGATGCCAGTTCATTGGATATATTCAAGAGGGACTTAGATATGGCCCTTATGGCTAAGGGGATCAAGGGGTATGGAGAGAAAGCAGGAAAGAGGTACTGAGGGAATGATCAGCCATAATCTTATCGAATGGTGGTGCAGGTTCGAAGGGCAGAATAGCCTACTCCTGTACCTATTTTCTATGGTTCTATGTTAGCGCTTGATAGCAGACTCTGCGTCATCTGAGGTCGTGCAGCTGCAGGCGTGTACGTTCTGCCATATGCATTCCTGCCTGAAAACAACATTACTTTGTGTACAGTACTTGCCGAAACATCTTTATGCTGCAAAATTTGTTTGGTGTTATCGCTGGTGGATATAAATGCCTGTGCTATCATTATGGCTTTGCTCAGGTTCGGTGTTTCAACAGTCAATAGTTTGCGAAGGATAACCTGATGGCCAATGCCAAGCACAAAGAAGTCTCTTAGCATTTGCTGAAAGAATCTTTCGAATTCGCAATGTCCTGCAAGGCGCCTTAGTTCGGCGACGTAGCTCGCCACTTCCTAGCCTTCAGACCGTTGACATGTGTAATATCGATACCTTACCATCAGAACGCTCTCCTTCAGATTTAGGTGCTCCCAGACCATCATACACAGTTCTTCATATGATTTGGTTGTTGGTTTTACCGGAGCAAGAAGATTCTTCATGAGGCCATAGGTTGTTGCCCTGCAGACGGTGAGGAGGATCGCCCATCATTTGGCAGTGTTCACACTCCCTTCCAGCTCGTTGGCCATGACGTATTGATCGAGTCGCTCCATGAAGGCCTCCCAATCCTCCCCTTCTGAGAATTTCTCCAGGATACCAACAGTTCTCTGCATTTTCGCGTGATGGTTCGTTATCTCGTTGCCAGTTGTTATTTCTCAAATAAAGCAATGTAACTGAGTACTGTAGACGTGAGTAAGTGTGACCTTAGTCTCTTTATTCTAATTCCAGAGTGCTGGTACAGCATGGGAGGCCCGCTTATATACAGTGCTCCCAAGGGATGCTGGGATCCCTTGGGACTCCAACAGGTATGCCCTCTGGTGGCGGTAGAATGCTGGTTACATAGATTTGCATACATAACAGATGCGAAATGGGCCCAGCGATACAAAATGGGCCTCAGCGATGTGGACGGCAAGGCTTCCCTAGCAATGGCCATCTGCACATACGTTTTTTCTGGCAAACAGGTTTTCCTGCGATTCAGGAGGTCAGGGGTCATCCACGCATGCTCAGAATGCAAAGGGTGGGGGAGAGAGAGGGAGGAGGAGAGCAGGAAAGAGAAAAACAAAGAGAGATAAAGAAAGCGATTACTGTCACTAACAAGAATGTCTGATTTAGACCATAGTTTTCAAGATGTGGAGGGGGGGAGGACGAGGGCCAAACCCTTCTCCGATGAGGCCAACGAGGCCCTCGTCGCAGAGGTGCACTCACGGTGGGCCCAATTAACCTGGGGTGGGCATGGTAAAGCTCCACTCTGGGTCTACTGTAAAAATTGGGGCGAGATGTCGTGGTGTCGTCGGCGTCCCACAAGGCGAGGGGATCCGACCAGTGCCAGAAGCGCTGGAATAGCCTGGTTGCTTTGGCAGGAGTATGTATAGATTTTAAATTGTAATGATGCAAATTGTAATTATAAATCTCCCAGAATGAAATTATGCTTGTTATTCTTGCATAGATTCCCTGCTAAGATCTAGACGTGGCTCGGAACCTGAGATCTTTTTAAGTCTCACTGTGTCAGTCTCTCCGGCTGCTGTCATTTACACAGTGACCCAGCCTGGACTGGGGGAGAGCTGCCCTTGCTCACTGTCTGCCCTGGGACACTTTGAGACATTAGCACCTGTCATTGCCGTGTTCACCAGCTATCCTTATTCCCATCACCCCCGGGGGCCCTTCAATGGAGATTGTAGTCGAGAGAGATGTATGTGTCAAGCATAGATCCTAAACACGATCTTTGTTATAACCATGCATCACTTGTGGATACAACATCGGAAACTGTTGTCTTTCCATGATAGTACCTAGTCAATTAGCTTATGCCACACAGTTGTCACGCTTGCAGAGGAAGATATCTAAGAATCGCTCAGAGCGCAGATGGATGGGAGGAGGCCCTGCCCAGCTGACCATCCTTACCGACTTGGAGGAATGCGTTTCAACACAGGTCGGCAGCCACAGTCGCTCAGCCAACTGTGGTGAGGCAGAGCCTTCCCTTGCGTCACGTGAGTAATGTGTCAAGCAGTGTTAAAGTAATGTAACATCATTTAATTATAATATATGAATGATTTCATGTTATGCATGCAGCCTTTGTGCTACTCTCAGATTAACAACATAAGAAATAAGAGCAGGAGCAGGAGCAGGCCATTTAGTCATCTGTCCCCTTCTCTGTCCACTCCCCACAAACCTTCACTCCCTTATCATTCTGTCTCTCTCTGACTGATCCAGCCTTCTCAGCCCTTTGGGTCACTGAATTTCAACTTGGATGTACTAACATATGTACTACCGTATGATGCATTATTATGTAACATCTTTTGGTCTCATTTATTGTGGTAGTGCTGCTTCTCCTTTGTATGCCAGTGCAGCGCAAGAATGTGTACCCTTCCGTTCTAATAAGCTCAATAAGCTCAATTGTGTTTTGCAGGTCCAACAACACCCATGCGCAGCGAGGCAAGACCTGAACCTGAACCTGCACCATTGCAGGTGGTCCTCACCACAGGTGGGGAGGAGGAGGATGATGATGAAGATGAACAGACAACCGAGCCTGAGGAGGATATCGCTGATATGGAGGAAGATACCCTTAGCATCCCTCTGATGCATCTATCACCTGTGGGACCTGCGGCCATAATGTCGTCTTCGACAGAAGAAGTAGCGGGACCAAGCGGGTTGCAGCTGGTGACGCCAAGGCACATGTTAGTGGTCACGCCGACCCCACGGAGGTCGAGTCAGCAAGGTCAGCACATGCCTACTTTGGCCAATTGCCTCGAAGCCTTGACCAGACTGTGCATGGAGAGTGTCGTGATAAGTCACGATCTCCTCCAGGCATTCATGGTTTACATGAGGGACATGTCCGAGGCGTCTGCTCGCAATTCGGAGCTCCTTACGGGCTGTCCTCACACATGTGACTGTCTGGTCTGGCTCAGCCATCTCTGATTAGTTTAAATGGCTTTCCAATACACAAAACCCATGCGGCAGCACTGAGGGCTTTCACTTTGTTTCTTACAAAACTTTGCCCATGCTGGCAATCTGTGGGCTTCCATTTTATCTCAACACAAAGAGGCCTTTCCATTAATCTACACTTTCAAAATTTATACACACACTTAATCAATTTTAATCATTAATAAACACTTTTATTCTTATAAACTCCCCACCTTGAGGGGAAAATATCCTTATTGACCCCTCATATATCGTAAGTATTGAGGGGGAAAGGTAGAAAAGTGGGTGGCCTGACTTGGTCCCCACCTCGTAAGGTATAGAGGATTTATTATAGTCCAATCACATCTCCAGCGGAGACCCTCCCCATCCCGTATCTTCAGTGCACCATCGCTTCTCGAAGCACATTGATGATTGATGATGTTCGTTAGTCATGCTGCAGCTCCCGCTTCTCCATCTTCCCTCGGCTTCGGTCGTGGCAATCGTGAGGATCCGAAACATGATCTGTGGGAAACAAGATCAGTGCAGTATTTACTCTTTGGCAGTTTTAACTGATTAATGTGAAACCACTTCTTGTACTTAACACCCTTTCCCCCCGGTAACTGAATCAAATAAGCCGCGGGGTTCAATCGGTCTATAATCTTATGCAGTCCCCACCACCCAGGCTCAAAGGCATGCTTCTTTTTCCCATAATTTGGAATCATCACTGAGTCTCCCGCCTCGTATTCAAAGGGATGTACTTTCTTGTCAAAGTACTTTTTAATTTGTCTTTTTGACTTCCCCAATTTGGTGGCCACAAATCGATCGTTCTGATCGGTGTGATCTACCACTTGTTCCAGCCACTTGGAATTACATGTTTTCATTGTCAGGGAACTCATCCCTGTTAGTGTTAGCTGGTCTGGTGTTCTCATGAGCCTCCCCGTCATGACCTGATATGGGGACACCCCTGTTGTTTTATGAGGTGTGGACCTCATTGCCATTAAGCACTTTGGCAGCATGTTAGCCCATTGAGTGGGGTGGTCCGCGCACAAATTTTTAACATTAACTTGAGGGTCCTGTTCCCCCTTTCGACCCCTCCGGATGACTGGGGGAGGTGAGTAATATGTAATTTGTGTTTTATTCCCAACATTTCCTGCAGGTGGTTAAAAATTTTACCGGTAAAGTGTGAACCTTGATCGATGTCCACATGTACTGGTAATCCCCACCTACAAAACATATGATTCAATAGTGTTTTGGCTGCTGTGATTGCAGTGTTGGAGCGGCAGGGGAATGCTTCGATCCATTTAGTGAATTGATCCACCACCACGAGGGCATGCTGAAAATTGCCTTGCGCCTGTGGAAATGGCCCAATGATGTCTATCTGGAGGTGAGTCCATGGCCCTTGAGGTGGGAGTGCACTTTGAAGCAAGGCACGGTTAGTGCATGTGGGAGGATTGTGTTGCAGGCACGGTAGGCATCGTGCCACGTATTGGTCGATTGTTTCCCTCATGGAAGGCCACCAAGCTGTGGATGCTACTTTGTAGAAGGTTACCAAGGCCGAATAGTGCCCTGCTGTGGGGTGGGAGTGAAAGAGGGAAAACAGTTCCTGACCCATCTCTGGTGGAACACACACCACCGAGCAGGCGTTTGGCTTTCTTTTGAACATCAGCAATTGCTTACCTGAGTCCGAGGCAGTGGCTAGTATGGTATTGGGAGCCCAGGCTGTTGGTTGAGGAAGGGGTCTGCCTTCCTCGTGCCAGGCGCTTACAACAGCATATGACCAGCATTGCTGCTGCAGGGATTTTAAATCTTGGTGATCTGTTGGAGAGGCCTTGCTAACAGCATTGCAGGGCTCAACAACTATATCCTCTATCTCCCCTTCAATCGCAGAGTCCTTGGCTGCTCTGTCTGCTCTGGAATTTCCCTCACTATGTGGACCCTCTTTTCTATGGGCTGCTACCTTTCCTATGAAGCAGGGTTGGGATCGCTGTTTAAGGTCTGACCTGAGCAGGCGTAACCAGGGCCCATGGACCAGGGCCTTACCGTCTATCGTACAATAGTCATTTTTGTGGTATCGGGGCAAGGAGAGCATGGTGTTTATAGCATAGGCACTATCGGACCAAATATTCACAGGTCTATCTGAGGTCTCCTTTACAGCAGTTAGAAGTGCGGCGATTTCCGCATATTGTGAAGACTGTCTATTGCATCTTCTCTGGATGGTTCTTTCTGGCAATACCACAGCATATCCGGTGAGAGGGGATCCTTCAGTGTGATATGAAGACCCATCGATGTAGACATCTGGGGCACCCTGTATGGGCTCTTTCTGCATAGGATGTGTCTCAAAGTTAATCAGGGTAACAGACATTCATGTGGATCCCCCTCATAGATCAGAAATTGTGGCAGCAAGGTGGTGGGTTTGGAACTGGTATCAATGTCTCTCCATAAATTCCAACGTCCATTTGCTGAGGCACTGCGAGGAAACTAGCGAATCTCCAGGTTTCATCAGTAGTTTCAGAGTTGTGTGTCCGCTGTGCAGGATTGTAGCCTGTAACCCAGTAATAAAGGCAAAGTGATGTACCGACCAGAAGACGGCCAGTCGGTGGCGCTCGCATGTGGTATATGTCTTTTCTGCCCCCTGCAGGATTCGAGATGCATATGCAATGGGCTGTCGTCGATCAGCTTGCATTTGGCACAGAAGTGCAGTGAGGCTTTGCTCTGTGGCCCCGACCTCCAAATGGAAGGGCTGCGTGGGATCAGGAGGGATCAGACATGCGGCCTGTATCACTGCAGTTTTTAATTTAGCCACAGACTGGATGTGGGTATCAGTCCATGCCTGGTGAATGTCATCATCCTGCAGTTTTATTAAATCATACAGGGGCTTTGCACACTCTGCAAACCCTGGGATAAAGTTCCTTTGGTATCTCACCAAACCCAAGAATGATCGTAGGGCTGATTTGGAAGTGGGTAATGACAGTCGCTGTATTATCTCCACCTTGTGAGAGTTGGGGGATGATCCCTCTGGAGAAATGGACACTCCCAGAAAGATGACCTGTTCTTTTACTACTTGAGCCTTACGGGGATTTACCTTTAGTCCCGCCTGAGCCAACAATGTCAAAAGTTCGTGCAAAAGGGGCAGATGCTCCTCCATGCTGCCGGTTGCCAGCAGTAGGTCGTCTATGTACTGCAGCAAGCAGGTAGGACGGGAAAAGTCTTTTAAAATTGCAGCCATTCTTTTGTGGAATATCGTGGGGGCATTGTGGAACCCCTGAGGCAAGCATGTCCAGGTGTAGCTCTGGTCCTCGAATGTGAATGCAAATTTGTACTGGTCTTCCAATTTAACAGGGATACTCCAGAATTAATTGGCGATGTTGAGGGTCAAAAAGTACTTGGAACCAGCAGGAATTTGAGATAATATGGTAAGAGTTTCTCTTACTACCGGTGAGCAGGCTGGTGTTACAGAATTTAACTTTCTGCAATCAATAGTCAGTCACCAGCTGCTATCAGGCTTTTTAACCAGCCATGCGGGTGAATTGGTCGTGAACATGCCTGTCCTAAGAACACCCTGCTTGACTAGAGATTTTATGTTGTGTCGGATGTAAGGGTGACTCTCCCTTGGGATGGGGTACTGTTTAGTGAATGAATGGGGGGCCCTTCAATAGATTCCTCGCCTGCCATTTTTCCACAGTCATGCTTGCACATGGCAAACACCGCTAGGTGTTCTCGAATTAATTTTGCCACAGCTTCATTTTCGCTCCCTGGAGCGTCTTACTCAGATAGCTTTTTAATAGCAAAAACCGAGTGAGCATCTAAAATTTCTATCATTCCTGCCTTATCTCTCAATTCATCCAAACACAGTCCTGATTGTAATCTATCACCACGCCATACTGATCCAACACATCAATTCCTAAAATTCCCCTTCCGTCGGGGTTGGTCATCAGCATAGTTGCTGGGACCTTACAGGTGAGGCCTCCCAACTGAAGTTCAGTGGCCACCTAACAAAAGACTGCAGCAGACCCAGACCAGCACCGAACCATGATGCAATGCATAGATAACTCCCGCGGGATGAATCCAGCCCTCTGGGACAGATCAAAGATTGGATAAATTGATAACCATTATACAAACCCAAATTGCCATGGGGAGGATGCACGCATTCGCCGATGCACACTCATTCGAGGGACCCATTCAAGGATCGACCCTATGACTGGGTTCGGTCCCCAAAGATTGGTCGGAAGTGGGGTGCCTGGCCTGTGAGGTACCCTGAGTGCTGCAAGAGCACCCCTGGAGAGACTGTGTCCACAGCTTATGAAGGGGGTTTTGAGACTCGTGCATCCCCACAGCTTATGCCTAGCCTGTGAGGCACCTGTGAGTGTCAAACACTCCTAACCCCTTCCCTAGCCTGTGACACACAGTTGAGCATTTTCGAGGCGCTCCTAGCTTCCCTTACAATTTTCTGACATAAGACTCACGATCAGGAGATGTGATACAATAGAACTGAGACAAGGTGATTCCAAGAGGAACTTCAGCTTCCAATTTATTTGACAAGGTGTATCTCAACAAACAGCAATACACCAACAAAAGAATCCCCCTAAATCCCACTAAACGGACACAACGAAAATCTTTACACAAGTTTAGCAGTACAATGCCCAACCTCCCACCTTTCCTGGCCTAACTGACTTGGGAGTTCCGGGGACCAGAGGTTATACTCACTACTGTGCCTTTCTGCAGTCTGGTGGTTTGTTTCTTCTATCTTCGGTGTCTTCGGACACTGGTTTTCCTTCAGTGTCGAGAGGCTTGCTGGTTGTTGGATCACGAGAGCAGGGAACCACACACACGACGTCAGAAACCCCTTTTTATAGCCAGATTATCCAGTCCGCCTCTCCTGCTGAAATCGATTCTTCCCATTGGTGGGCTTTGTGATTTTGAAAAATGCAGCAGTTTTAGATTATTGCGGGTTTTTTCCACTGATGTTAACCTACTCAAGGTTTGAGTGGGTGTTGATTGCGTTGGCCTCCTGTAGCCATTGTGTAGGCCCTCGGGTTGTTTTGGGTTCCCTGGTTTCCAAAAGGTCTGCATAGTGTAAACATGGGGAAGACAATAGCCCGATAATGGCTATGGGTCAGTCCCACAGTTTTCGAGCAAGTGCTCTCCTATTGGCTTGAAAACCACATGCTTCGGGCTGACTCTGTCCCACCATTGGCCCTCCGGTGTCCTCCCCCGTCCAATCACTGCTCTGCCAAGGTCAAACCGTATCGGTTTCAATTCACAGCACAGACTGATCCCACAGCCCTTTTCCTTCTGGGTAAAATGAGGGGGTTTTCGTCCTCCCCTACATAATCCCCCATCTGATACAGTCAGACACCACTTGAGTGTGTCAAAGTTCAGGGTGGTGAGAAAACCCTCGGTCTCCCAAATTGCCCAACTTTCCCCAGTTTAACTCTAAACTGATCCCGTTGATATATATCGTAATTCCTTTTAACGCGGTACAAAGCACAGAATCCAACAGGTTACAATATACGACAGCAATATACATATATGTACTTAAGGTTACAGCAGCAATTGTACATTGAGTCTCATTTCAGTCTTAATCGTAAAACAAAGAAACCTGCCCTGCAAACTCCCCAGGGGCCATGTATGAAAACGCAGTCATCCCTGGAAATAACAAAATCGCCTAAGTGTCGCGGTCAAGCTTTGTTTACACACCTTGAGTGTTTAGCAACGGCTCTCCTGGCTGTGTAGTAGCCTGAGGAACTGCTTTCTTTTTCTTTTTCTCCTGAGCTTACAGCTTGTAACTAGCAGATATGCTACAATCAGGAGTTGGCCGATTACTAAGGCATGCGATCCCACCCGGATCCATGCAGGTATGTCTGCCCGTATTCCCAAATCCCACCATGCCGGGGGTTTAATCTGGGCAGTCTCCCCTGCTAGAATTTGAGTTTTCTGCTCCATGGTGTAAAAATGTTTTTGAGACAAATCCACTGCCTGGAGGAGGGCTGTAAGTTGCTCAGGTAGTGGGGCAATGGGATAGCCAAAATGGGTGACATATTGTTGTAGGTGGCTGAGGTTGTTTTGTACCGTGAGGTGAATCGTGGAAGGTTCAGGGATGGGTGTGATTCTGGTGTGTGCCACTTGAACCTCTGCCCTGGGTTTAAAGCAAAAGCTGCTGTACGGTATTGGACACCACCTTCCCGGTCCGTGTTCATACCATTGGGCACTTGTAGTGACACAATATGTCCCACTGCCTACATATGCTACCTGTGGAGGCATGTGGTTAGGGGCCATTACCTCCATTGTGCAATTGATAGGCTCTGCCCCAGCAGTGCTGCACCCGCATTGTGGCCTTGCAAAAGCGTTCAAGTGCTGGGGGCACAGGATTACCTGTGCTCCCCTGCTCCGACAACCCGAGAGGTCTGTACCTGTTACAGTGTGCTCCTACATTGTGACATAAGGTGGGACCTCTTGGAATCGAACATGCACCCCTCCACGAATGACTCCCACATTCTCCACTCGGTACAGGGGTGCTGGTCGTGGGGAGGAACCCATCACGGGCATCCTGACCACCACACCCATGATGGTATGATTTGACTTTCCACAGCCCACCGGTACCGGGTAGGCTTCCGATGCAACACGAAGTTGGCAAGGACTCAAAACATTATCATAAGGGTGCAGTGCTGCTAAGTGCTGGTTGCTGATCCAGGAGGGGACCTGTCCCTGTCTCAGATCCTCGAGGTTACTCCGTCCCTCTCCCAGCAACCAGGCCCCCATAGAGCACGCACACCTCATTTTGGGCGGCTTGATCGGAGGCATTTCTATCCTCCCGAATCAAGGCGTTTACAGCCCTGGCCTGTGCCTCCAATTGAGAGATAATCTCCTTTAAGTGAACTGTCATTGCCACCTCTTCGTGGAGCGCGGATCCCACTACGGTATTCTCGTCCCCCAGGATTTTACGCAGCTGATTCTTTAACCCATTTATCTGGAGGGCCAGCTGCATGTTATCCAAACTGTTTATGGCGGACGCCCCGGTGTTAAACCACGTGAAAATGTCATTTAAAGTGCCACGCCTCTGCCTGCCCGGTTCGGCCCTATCCCACTGTTTATACAAGTTTGCCACTCTCACATCCCCGAAGTCCAGTTCATAGAACTTCTGGAATATATCCCGCAGCAGAGCCTGGTATAACAGCTCGGTTTCCCGTGGACACCACGTAGGTAGGCGGACTTCTGCCAGATTTAGCACCACTGATGCCACCGCGTAGTGTACCCCCTGATAAAGTAGTTTCTTGGTAGGGACCAACACTAAACCATTCCCCGGCCTCCTGGTTGTTGTCGGGCACCCGTGTGGGACGGTGGGCTTGGCCGTGGGTGGGAGTTTTCTTTCCCGAACTACAAGTTCGGTGGCGTTTACTGGTACCCGGGGATTGGGGGTCACACAAGCCTCCCCGCTGCGATCCCATACCACCCCATCCCTGACATCCTGCCACCACCTATAGGAAGCAATGGAGACCCCCTCTGAACACACGCGAGTGGATCCCCACATACACAAATAAATTCCTTGGTCGTACGCCCACCATTTCTCCCAGCACACCGTTACCCCGCCAGATGACCCGCTGATGGTTCGGTAGGTATCATTATCCAGACATTCCCAGTCCGAGTGTCGGTCTCCCATGTCCCTCTTGAGCTTTCTGAGCCACCACCACCGTCCCAGAGGTATTTCCCCTTGGCAAGTTAGGCATACCTTCCTGCCTTCTGTCACTCTCACTCTGGAAGTGGCCACAGTGATCTCCGGGCAGGGGATGGAGGTCTCTCTGTAGGTAAAGTCCTTCTGGTTGGAGTACTTGGTGGAGTTCGATCCCAACCACCCAGGCCATCTCCCCTCGTGGGAGTAGGTGACCCGGCCATCCGCCGCCGGAGTCCCTTCTCCTGTGGTCACTGTCGGCGCTGTGCCCCGGAGCATCCGAAAACCAGGGAGTCCTCGGTGTCCCCTCGGTGCCCGGTGCAGATCCTTAGCGATACCAGCATCACTAACGTCCAGTTGGGAGGTGTTGACATCTGAAAGGCAAGAAGAACATGGCCTTGCCTTGAGAGACCTCTCCAGGCTCGGCCCACTTAACATGTTCCGAACATAAAATGCTGTACCCAACCGTCACTGCCTTACCTGAACACATATGCACTCAACACAAAGTAACAAAACAGGAAGGGAAAATATATACACAGCCACCCGTCCCCGAGTGGCCAGGCTACATCCTGTCACTGTACAGGCATCGTCGGCCACTCGGCTGACCGTACCCTGGGGACCAGGATGCCCTCCGCTGAGGGGCTCGTATAGTCCCCTTTAATAAGTCTTGTGCTGCCCTCCAAGGCCCTCCCGAGCCCCGGATAATCGGTGGGAGACCCTTGCTAGCGCAACAGAGCACCCTCCCTGTTGTCTTTCACCTTCTCGGTCTGGGGCGGGAAGCTACGTAAACAGGGGACCACGGCGCCCTGGTCTATGGCACTCTGTTACTCCTCCTTACTGTCAGTGCAGAGTCCCACGTTATGGGCTGCAATGCTATCTCCTCCACCTCTTGGGCTAGCCCCAGCTGATCCACCATGGGAGGTTCAGCTTCCCCTTGGACCTTGCTAATGGTAGAGCCTTTCTCCCTACTTCTGTTAGTGGGCTGGGAACCTCTACCCAGTGATGGGATAGCCTTATAGGAGCAGTGAACCAGTCCCGGCTGTAGAGCTTCGGGGCCCGCTGCCTCCTCCGGAGCCTCCAAATCCACCGGGGCCTGTTCTTCCCCCAGTGCCTGATTCCCTTCCCTTGCTCATCCCCTCTGTTTTTTACCTCTTTTGGGGTCAAACAATTTACACTGTTTAATGTGATACCACTTCACCCGGCGAGGTAATCGAACCGCATAGACCATAGGGCTAGCCTTGTCGACTATGCTGTATGGTCCCATATACAGTGGTTCAAATACCCCGACCTGGGCGAAGCTTCTCACCATCACCTGGTCACCCACCTCCCAATCATGGTGACTGCGGGGTTCCAGCAGCAGCCGATTGGCACGGTGCTGTTTACCCATGTTGTTGGCCGCCTGCCAGTGAATCTGTTGAAGCTGTTCAAACAGATTCCTGACAAAGCGGTCCCGGTTCACCTCTTGAAGCTGCCCTTCGGTGAGAACCGGTTCCAACACATGCACTGGGATTCTCATAATCCGGCCAGTCATCAGCTCATGGGGTGAGTACCCTGTGCTCTTTGACTGACTGGCCCGGATTCCCATGAGGACCAACGGTAAGACCTCCACCCACTTGTTCAGTGAGTCTCCCGTCTCCTTGCGCAGCCTTTCCTTTAGGGTCCGGTTCAGGCGTTCTACGGGGCCTGAGGACTGAGGGTTGTAGGCGACATGCTATTTGGCTCTTATCCCCAGCACTTTTAGGGTGGCCTGCATCACCTGGCCGGTGAAGTGGCTTCCCCGGTCGGACGCCACGATTTGAGGTAGACCCCACCGAGAGAACACCTCCCTCACCAGGATTTTTGCAATCCCCACCGCGGTAGCTATTCGGCAAGGGAAGGCCTCCACCCACTTGGAAAACACATCCACCAGGACGAGGCAGTATTTATAACCTCCCTGGGCAGCCGGTAGGGGTCCGATGTAGTCGATCTGGATCGACTGCCATGGTCCCTCTACCCGCCTGACGTGTCCCATAGACACCTTCCTTTTCTGAGGGTCTGGGTTGTTTACAGCGCAAACCAGACAGCCCACACGGAAGTTGCGGACGTCTTCCCGGAGGCCTGGCCACCACCCTGCCTTTTCTACCCGTTGCCAGGTAGATTCCAGCCCAGGGTGTCCCGCATCTGGACCCTCATGGGCCAGCTGAAGGAATTCCCTCCGGTGTTGTGGCGGCACTACCCATTTGTCCCCTTTAAACAACATGTCTTCCCGCACAGCTGTATCTGCAGCGCTGTATGGGCCCTCCGCCTTTTCCCCCTTTTTGATAGCAGCCAAGGCAGCCTTCAGGATTGGATCCTGCATCTGGACTACTTTAAGGTCCGGGGCCGCAGCCGCCCCTACGCTCCCTTGTGTCCCTGGCTTGCTTCTTGCTGCTGCTATCCTGCCTGCATCGTATGGGTCCCATGGGCGACCTGTACGAGCACCTTCCCTTGCCAGCAGGTCTGTCTGCTGGTTACCTTCCCCCCGTGGCTCAGTTTTGGAGTGGGCCTTTACCTTATGGATATATACATCCCTGGTTTCTCCCACTGCAGCCACGATCTTTTCTAGCAGGGGTTTGGTCACAAGGGGCTTCCCATCTGCAGAGGTGTACCCCCGGCATGACCAAATCGCCAGATACTCTGTACACGAATTGCAAGTGAACATGCTGTCCGAGCAAATCGTGTATGGGGTAGGGAATTCCTCGGAGTGTGTGACCACATACATCACCGCCGAGAGTTCCGCCTGCTGGGCCCTCAGGGTGCATGGGAGTTTAAGAGCCAAGGCAATCCCTGCCTTGGGATCCCAAACTCCGCAGCCCGTGAGTCTTCTACCCGCGGACACTGAACTGGAGCCATCAACGTAGATCTCGCGGCCTGTGGGGTGTATCCCTGCCCGAAATCCAAAGTTGATGTCCCATACCCCCTCCACAGAGCATCTATGCGGCTGCCCTGGATAGATTAAATTTGCTGCGAGCCTGGGCTCACAGAGGCCCTTGACCTGTAAAGTCATTTGGGAGAGGAGGAGGGTCCAGCGAGTGATCCTAGCACTGCTCACTGTCCCGTCCTTAATCCTCCCATCCAACAGCATCTGCGTCAGGGTATGATGGGTGAGGAGTGTAATGGGGGACACTCCGGTAAAGATCTGAGCTCTCTTTACTGCCCAGTGGGTGGCCAGCAAGTGCCTCTCACAATTGGAGTATCCCTTTTCTACCTCCGTGAGGACCCTGGAGGAGTACACCACTGGTCTCAGTTGGCCGTTTCGCTCCTGGAGCAACACTGCACTTAAGCTGTCACCACTGGCTGCCACCTCCAGGAAGAATTCCTCCCCCCCATCAATTGCCTCTAGGGCTGGTGCTACCTGCAGGTTTCTCTTAAGATGGACAAATGCTGCCTCACAGCCCTCGTCCCATTCTCACTCGACCCTCTTATGTAGGAGTCTGAGCAGAGGGGCGGCAGTGGCTGCATAGTCCGCGATGAAGTCCCTACAGTAGCCAGTGATTTCCAGGAAAGATCTTACCCCCGACACATCCCTAGGGACAGGGAGTTCCTGCACTGCCTTTCTTCTAGCCTCATCAATGGCCCTTTCTCCTGCCCTTATCGTCAGGCCCAGGAATTTTACTTCTCCTAGACCTATCTGGGCTTTCTTGGGGTTAACTTTAAAACCCCCTTCCTTCAGTAAGACCAACAATTCGGCCAGCAATGGACCATGTTCCTCACTGCTGTCTGTGAACAACAACAGGTCGTCCACATACTGGACCAGCTGGTTTGGTTGGCTGAAGCCTTTTAAGCAGTTCGCCATGCATTGGTGAAAGATGCTGGGACTATTATGAAAGCCCTGTGGGAGGCAGTTCAATGTTTACTGCTGTTCCCGGAAGGTGAAGGCAAACTGGTATTGGTCTTCCCTCCGTACAGGGATAGACCAGAACCCATTGGATATGTCCAACACTGTGAACGTGGTTGCGGATGCAGGGATTTCCCCTATCAGATCCGCAACCGCCGCTACTGTGGGAGCACAAGCTGGGATGTTTTTATTGAGCACCCAATAATCCACCGTAGCCCTCCAAGAATTGTACGGTTTCCTAACCGGCCATTGTGGGGAGTTGACATGGGTGGCTATGGATCTCAAAACACCCTGCTCAACAAGCGAGCTTAAAACTGTCTCCAAGTCTGCTTCTGCCTCTCGGGGAAAGCCATACTGCTTTTGTGGGCGGGACATGGGATCCCCATCTATTCTAACCTCCACTCCTGTGACTCTCCCACAATCGTGTTTATGGGTGGCAAATGCTGCAAGATTTGCTTGCACATAGGCCCGGTACTCGGCCGGGGTGTTACAGACCAGAACCTCCAGGTCGTAACCCCCTTTTGGCTTCATTGTACACAGAGCCCATTTTCCCTGTTTCTTATCAATAACCATGACTTCTCCCTCTGCTCCCGTGCCCACTGTGCCCCATGATAAATCAACCCCCAAGATCCCTTTTCCCACCTGCTCCCAGTTCATCAGGACGCACTTCCATTGTGTTTGGAGTGCTCCTAAATGAACTGCGAGCGGGACTGAGAAAAACCCAGCCTTCTCATTACCTGTGAACCCAACTAGTTGATACGGCACCCCGTTTGATAGAGGTGAGGTTGCGGGGTTCTCCGAATGGACTATCATGCTGGAAGCACCAATGTCCAAAAGGTAAGTACCCAATACAGCCTCAACCTCCATCTTGACCCAGGGTCGTCCCCAGGGGTCGTATTCTAGTGGGCACAGGTATGCAGGCTGGGTCTGGGCTAGTCACGGCCTCTGTACTGGCAGGGTTGCTGGTGCTTCCCTGCCTGTTGCCGTGGCTACCTTCCCAGTCCCCTCCAGCGCTGTCCTCACTGCAGCTACTATCTGGTCAAGGGATGGTGAGGAGCTCGCTCCACTTCCCCCACTCTGGGCGGCTCCTGAAGGACTTCTCCCCCCATATCTCTTTACTGGGCTCCTGCAATCCCTTTTAAAATGCCCAGCTTTCCCGCACCCGTAGCACACTCCCTCCTTATCAGACGAGCGGCCACTCTCCTGGTGCCATTCCCTTTTGGGAATCGAGTTGGGTTTTACTTCATTTACCCGACCTTTGGAGGTTTTCTCCTCCTCCCCTCCTCCATTCCGTTGGACTAGTTCCAGTTGCCTGACCACTGCTTCCTCGGTGAGGTTGGGGTCCCGGAAATCGAACCACAGTTCTGCCCTGGCCTTGAGCCGGGGCAAGCAGTTTGCCACCAGCATCCTCAGCCAGCGGCCAGTCTGTACCGCGGAAAGATTCGCCCGGTCGAGGAGCTCCCCACAGGCTGCGTGGTATACCACCCACAGCCTGTCCGCAAACACCTACGGGGTTTCCCCTGCAAGCTGCCTTGTCTTTTTGACCCGTTCGAAAGGACTGCCGTCATCGAAGCCCATAGCCTCAAGGACGGCCCTCTGGACCTCAGTAAATGTGTGCTGCCCCCTCTGGCATTCTGCCGGTAGGGCCTGGTACAATTTGCTGTCCAGAGAGAAGAGCAGCAGCTTGGCTGTCTCTTCCTCGTCGCACCCATTAATTTCCCCTGTCTGCATCACCTCCATGAAGTGGATAGACAGGTCCCCGCTGCGAGTGAGTTTGGCCAAATGGGCCACCATGGCCCTGAGTGATTGAACTCCATGGGGAATAATAAAGTCACTCTCTCCAGCGCTCCCCGACCTTGTCCACCTCCCTGTGGAGGACCGTACTTGCGCTGCCTGACCGGGCACATCCCCCCTGGTTCAGGATCTTTCTGCGCTGGTCCCTCTACCTCCGGCTGTCCCACCATACCCGGTGCAGCAGACAGTGCCTGGTCGCCTGATCCAGCCTTTAACTGACCCTCGGCTGGAGCCTCACATCCCTGCTGCCAGGCGGGACACATTGGTCTTGCCCCCAGCCCTGGGTATGCTACTTCCTGCGCGCCCCGCTCCTCCTGGTACCCCACCGGACAAACCACCGGTGCCTCAGGAGGTGGTCAGGCGTCTCTTGCCTTTGGATTCTCCTCTACCCACCAATACTCTCCTTTGTCCCCTGTGTACCCTCTGGGTCCTATCAGGGCGACCATCCCCTTTGCCTGGGATAGAGCATGGGTGAGAGTTTTAATCCTCTCCTGGCAGGGACCGTGATCTGCAAACTCACTGCTACTGGTCACTTTATAGACTGCCTGTAAGCCTTTTAATTTATTCTCTAGTTCCAACATTTTCTGGGTGTACCGAGAGTTCTGTTCCCGGAGGGACCCCTCACTACCCTTGGCCTCAGTGACCTGACACTGAAGATAGTCCCGGCTATTTCGGAAGGTCTCCTCCAACTGCTGGTTCCTTTGCTGCTCCTCAGCTAATTCGGCCAGCAGGTTGTCCCCAACCGCAGCCCGGATAGCAGAGAGCTCCTCTGATTTCTGAAGACTCTGTTCCAAGTCCTTCACCCGCTGGTCGAGCTTTCGGATTTGGCGGGTGAAGCAGATAAGCCAGATGGCCTTTTCCACCCTGCAGTTGTGGTCCTTCCCTGCTGTCCACTGAGCAGCAGCATCCACTGGGCGCTCTGCCCGAGTGAGGGCTTGCACCCAAGGTTCACCTTGCCAAAAATGAATGAGGAAATTCTCTCCTCCATTTTAGTTTCCTCTCTTATCACCTCATCTGTTATATTAACATCTCCTGTTTGCTTATGTCCTGCCACGGTCACCATGTTCTGTAAGTGGTATTCAGGGAGTGTTGTTGTGCCTTGGGTGTCTCTCTCTGGGCTTCTGCCTTCACAGCTTATGCCTGGCCTGTGAGGTACCCTGAGTGCTGCAAGAGCACCCCTGGAGAGACTGTGTCCACAGCTTATGAAGGGGGTTTTGAGACTTGTGCGTCCCCACAGCTTATCCAATCTTTGATCTGTCCCAGAGGGCTGGATTCGTCCCGCGGGAGTTATCTATGCGTTGCATCATGGTTCGGTGCTGCACTGGGTCTGCTGCAGTCTTTTGCTAGGTGGCCTACCTTCTTACAATTAAAGCACTGTCCCTTAAAGGGGTAGTTTCGAGATCCCTCCACCGTTGACACTGGTTTATTTGCAGTGGGTGGTGACTTCCCCTTTAACTCGTCTTTTACCATCTCCCAGGCTATTTGAGTGCTGGTCTCTATATCTGTCCACTGATTGGTGGGCCTCATGGTTATTCCCAGGGTGGTTTTAACTAAAGGGTGGCATTGGGTCAGGAACATCGAATTAAATTGTTCCTGATTCTTTCCGACTGTAGCATTTGCAGGTGCCTGGTTCTGCGTACGTTGCTAGACATCATACAGGCGATTACTGAAGGTTCGAGGGATCTCTTTTGGGAGCTGCTTGGTCTGATTAAGCAGAGCCACTAAGTTCAAGTTTTGGATCCCTAAATGGTTTAGGATCCAGGTCATAAGTACATCGGCCGCTGTGCCAGGCTGGAGGTCTGCTTCTGGCAGATTATCTTTTAGGGAAATGGAACAGGCCAAGAAGAGGACTTGTGTTAAGTCTCTCTCTTCCAACTCGGGGTGACCCATCCTGAAATGTGCCCACCTCCTATTAACTTCCAGTGTGTCGTCCCCATCATTAATGGGCCCCAACTTGTGGCTACATGCTGGGGGGTGTTACAATTACAAAAAAAAGTATTTAAATTGTTAAATCATTACAAATTTTTATTGCATTTTACAATTCTTGTGCGGTGTCTTCTAATAATGTAAGGTAAGGTAAAACATGAATACAATTGTTGAAAAACAATGGCCGGACCAGACCAGGCAAGGATGAAACGTAACGCAATGCAACTGTTGTCTTTCCGTAACTGTAACTGTGACTGTCCCCAGTGTAAGTTCATGTAAAACATTCATTTATGAGCTGCTGACACAACAGTTTTGCAGCCGCGTAACTCCCGTGGGGTTTTTCCAGTCTTGCAGGGGGGCTTGGGGGCATGGGTTCATTGCCAGGCTAATTGTCCTCCCTGAGGTCCTCATCAGCCTACTCCTTCTCCTCGTCGTCTGCCTCTTCCGCCTCCTCTCCTTCCTGAGGTGGACCGGCAGCTGTAAGGGGTTTTCAGGGAGTGTTGTTGTGCCTTGGGTGTCTCTCTCTGGGCTTCTGCCCTCACAGCTTATGCCTGGCTTGTGAGGTACCCTGAGTGCTGCAAGAGCACCCCTGGAGAGACTGTGTCCACAGCTTATGAAGGGGGTTTTGAGACTCGTGCATCCCCACAGCTTATGCCTAGCCTGTGAGGCACCTGTGAGTGTCAAACACTCCTAACCCCTTCTTCCCTAGCCTGTGACACACAGTTGAGCATTTTCGAGGCGCTCCTAGCTTCCCTTACAATGTTCTGACATAATACAATAGAACTGAGACAAGGTGATTCCAAGAGAAACTTCAGCTTCCAATTTATTTGACAAGGTGTATCTCAACAAACAGCAATACACCAACAAAAGAATCCCCCTAAATCCCACTAAACGGACACAACGAAAATCTTTACACAAGTTTAGCAGTACAATGCCCAACCTCCCACCTTTCCTGGCCTAACTGACTTGGGAGTTCCGGGGACCAGAGGTTATACTCACTACTGTGCCTTTCTGCAGTCTGGTGGTTTGTTTCTTCTATCTTCGGTGTCTTCGGACACTGGTTTTCCTTCACTGTCAAGAGGCTTGCTGGTTGTTGGATCACGAGAGCAGAGAACCACACACACTACGTCAGAAACCCCTTTTTATAGCCAGATTATCCAGTCCGCCTCTCCTGCTCAAATCGATTCTTCCCATTGGTGGGCTTTGTGATTTTGAAAAATGCAGCAGTTTTAGATTATTGCGGGTTTTTTCCACTGATGTTAACCTACTCAAGGTTTGAGTGGGTGTTGATTGCGTTGGCCTCCTGTAGCCATTGTGTAGGCCCTCGGGTTGTTTTGGGTTCCCTGGTTTCCAAAAGGTCTGCATAGTGTAAACATGGGGAAGACAATAGCCTGATAATGGCTATGGGTCAGTCCCACAGTTTTCGAGCAAGTGCTCTCCCATTGGCTTGAAAGCCACATGCTTCGGGCTGACTCTGTCCCACCATTGGCCTTCCGGTGTCCTCCCCCGTGCAATCACTGCTCTGCCAAGGTTAAACCGTATCGGTTTCAATTCACAGCACAGACTGATCCCACAGTCCTTTTCCTTCTGGGTAAAATGAGGGGGTTTTCGTCCTTCCCCACATAATCCCCCATCTGATACAGTCAGACACCACTCGAGTATGTCAAAGTTCAGGGTGGTGAGAAAACCCTCGGTCTCCCAAATTGCCCAACTTTCCCCAGTTTAACTCTAAACTGATCCCGTTGATATATATCGTAATTTCTTTTAACGCGGTACAAAACACAGAATCCAACAGGTTACAATATACGACAGCAATATGCATATATGTACTTAAGGTTACAGCAGTAATTGTACATTGAGTCTCATTTCAGTCTTAATCGTAAAACAAAGAAACCTGCCCTGCAAACTCCCCAGGGGCCATGTATGAAAACGCAGTCATCCCTGGGAATAACAAAACCGTCTAAGTGTCACGGTCAAGCTTTGTTTACACGTCTTGAGTGTTTAGCAACGGCTCTCCTGGCTGTGTAATAGCCTGAGGAACTGCTTTCTTTTTCTTTTTCTCCTGAGCTTACAGCTTGTAACTAGCAGATATGCTACAATCAGGAGTTGGCCGATTACTAAGGCATGCGATCCCACCCGGATCCATGCAGGTATGTCTGCCCGTATTCCCAAATCCCACCATGCTGAGGGTTTAATCTGGGCAATCTCCCCTGCTAGAATTTCAGTTTTCTGCTCCATGGTGTAAAAATGTTTTTGAGACAAATCCACTGCCTGGAGGAGGGCTGTAAGTTTCTCAGGTAGTGGGGCAATGGGATAGCCAAAATGGGCGACAAATTGTTGTAGATGGCTGAGGTTGTTTTGTACCGTGAGATAAATCGTGAAAGGTTCAGGGATGAGTGTGATTCTGGTGTGTGCCACTTGAACCTCTGCCCTGGGTTTAAAGCAAAAGCTGCTGTACGGTATTGGACACCACCTTCCCGGTCCGTGTTCATACCATTGGGCACTTGTGGTGACACAATATGTCCCACCACCTACATATGCTACCTGTGGAGGCATGTGGTTAGGGGCCATTACCTCCATTGTGCAATTGATAGGCTCTGCCCCAGCAGTGCTGAACCCGCATTGTGGCCTTGCAAAAGCATTCAAGTGCTGGGGGCACAGGATTACCTGTGCTCCCCTGCTCCGACAACCCGAGAGGTCTGTACCTGTCACAGTATGCTCCCACATTGTGACATAAGGTGGGACCTCTTGGAATCGAACATGCACCCCTCCACGAATGACTCCCACATTCTCCACTCGGTACAGGGATGCTGGTCATGGGGACGCCCCCATCACGGGCATCCTGACCACCACACCTATGATGGTATGATTTGACTTTCCACAGTCCACCGGTACCGGGTAGGCTTCCGACGCTACATGAAGTTGGCAAGGACTCAAAACATTATCATAAGGGTGCAGTGCTGCTAAGTGCTGGTTGCTGATCCAGGAGGGGACCTGTCCCTGTCTCAGATCCTCGAGGTTACTCCGTCCCTCTCCCAGCAACCAGGCCCCATAGAGCATGCACACCTCATTTTGGGCGGCTTGATCGGAGGCGTTTCTATCCTCCCGAATCAAGGCGTTTACAGCCCTGGCCTGTGCCTCCAATTGAGAGATAATCTCCTTTAAGTGAACTGTCATTGCCACCTCTTCGTGGAGCGCGGATCCCACTACGGTATTCTCGTCCCCCAGGATTTTACGCAGCTGATTCTTTAACCCATTTATCTGGAGGGCCAGCTGCATGTTATCCAAACTGTTTATGGCGGACGCCCCGGTGTTAAACCCCGTAAGAATGTCATTTAAAGTGTCACGCCTCTGCTTGCCCAGTTCGGCCCTATCCCACTGTTTATACAAGTCTGCCACTCTCACATCCCCGAAGTCCAGTTCATAGAACTTCTGGAATATCTCCCACAGCAGAGCCTGGTATAACAGCTCGGTTTCCCGTGGACACCACGTAGGTAGGTGGACTTCTGTCAGATTTAGCACCACTGATGCCACCGCATAGTGTACCCCCTGATAAAGTAGTTTCTCGGTAGGGACCAACACTAAACCATTCCCTGGCCTCCTGGTTGTTGTCGGGCACTCTTGTGGGACGGTGGGCTTGGCCGTGGGTGGGGGTTTTCTTTCCCGAACTACAAGTTCGGTGGCGTTTACTGGTACCCGGGGATTGGGGGTCACACACGCCTCCCCGCTGCGATCCCATACCACCCCATCCCTGACATCCTGCCACCACCTATAGAAAGCAATGGAGAACCCCTCTGAACACACGCGAGTGGATCCCCACATACACAAATAAATTCCTTGGTCGTACGCCCACCATTTCTCCCAGCACACCGTTACCCCGCCAGATGACCCTATGATGGTTTGGTAGGTATCATTATCCAGACGTTCCCAGTCCGAGTGTCGGTCTCCCATGTCCCTCTTGAGCTTTCTGAGCTACCACCACCATCCCAGCGGTATGTCCCCTTGGCAAGTTAGGCATACCTTCCTGCCTTCTGTCATTCTCACTCTGGAAGTGGCCACAGTGATCTCCGGGCAGGGGATGGAGGTCTCTCTGTAGGTAAAGTCCTTATGGTTGGAGTACTTGGTGGAGTTCGATCCCAACCACGCAGGCCATCTCCCCTCGTGGGAGTAGGTGTCCTGGCCATCCACCGCCGGAGTCCCTTCTCCTGTGGTCACTGTCGGCGCTGTGCCCCGGAGCATCCGAAAACCAGGGAGTCCTCGGTGTCCCCTCGGTGCCCGGTGCAGATCCTTAGCGGTACCAGCATCACTAACGTCCAGTAGGGAGGTGTTGACATCTGAAAGGCAAGAAGAACATGGCCTTGCCTTGAGAGACCTCTCCAGGCTCGGCCCACTTAACATGTTCCGAACATAAAATGCTGTACCCAACCGTCACTGCCTTACCTAAACACATATGCACACAACACAAACTAACAAAACAGGAAGGAAAAATATATACACCACCACCCGTCCCCGGGTGGCCAGGCTACATCCTGTCACTGTACAGGCATCGTCGGCCACTCGGCTGACCGTACCCTGGGGACCAGGATGCCCTCCGCTGAGGGGCTCGTATAGTCCCCCTTAATGAGTCTTGTGCTGCCCTCCAAGGCCCTCCCGAGCCCCGGATAATCGGTGGGAGACCCTTGCTAGCGCAACAAAGCACCTTCCCTGTTGTCTTTCGCCTTCTCGGTCTGGGGCGGGAAGCTAAGTAAACAGGGGACCATGGCACCCTGGTCTGTAGCACTCTGTTACTCCTCCTTACTGTCGGTGCAGAGTCCCACGTTATGGGCTGCAGTGCCATCTCCTCCACCTCTTGGGCTAGCCCCAGCTGATCCACCATGGGAGATTCAGCTTCCCCTCGGACCTTGCTAATGGTAGAGCCTTTCTCCCTACTTCTGTTAGTGGCTGGGAACCTCTACCTAATGGTGGGATAGCCTTACTGGAGCAGTGAACCAGCCCTGGCTGTAAAGCTTCGGGGCCCGCTGCCTCCTCCGGAGCCTCCAAATCCACCGGGGCCTGTTCTTCCTCCAGTGCCTGATTCCCTTCCCTTGCTTGTCCCCTCTGTTTTTTACCTCTTTTGGGGTCAAACAATTTACACTGATTAATGTGATACCACTTCACCTGGCGAGGCAGTCGAACCGCATAGACCATAGGGCTAGCCTTGTCGACTATGCTGTATGGTCCCATATACAGTGGTTCAAATACCCCGACCTGGGCGAAGCTTCTCACCATCACCTGGTCACCCACCTCCCAATCATGGTGACTGCGGGGTTCCAGCAGCAGCCGATTGGCACGGTGCTGTTTACCCATGTTGTTGGCCGCCTGCCAGTGAATTTGTTGAAGCTGTTCAAACAGATTCCTGACGAAGCGGTCCCGGTTCACCTCTCGAAGCTGCCCTTCGGTGAGAACCGGTGCCAACACATGCACTGGGGTTCTCATGATCCGGCCCATCATGTGCTCTTTGACTGACTGGCCCGGATTCCCATGAGGACCAACGGTAAGACCTCCACCCACTTGTTCAGTGAGTCTCCCGTCTCCTAGCGCAGCCTTTCCTTTAGGTCCGGTTCAGGCGTTCTACGGGGCCTGAGGACTGAGGGTTGTAGGCGACGTGCTATTTGGCTCTTATCCCCAGCACCTTTAGGGTGGCCTGCATCACCTGGCCGGTGAAGTGGCTTCCCCGGTCGGACGCCACGATTTGAGGTAGACCCCACCAAGAGAACACCTCCCTCACCAGGATTTTTGCAGTCCCCACCGCGGTAGCTATTCGGCAAGGGAAGGTTTCCACCCACTTGGAAAACACATCCACCAGGACGAGGCAGTATTTATAACCTCCCTGGGCAGCCGGTAGGGGTCCGATTTAGTCAATCTGGATCGACTGCCATGGTCCCTCTACCCGCCTGATGTGTCCCATAGACACCTTCCTTTTCTGAGGGTCTGGGTTGTTTGCAGCGCAAACCAGACAGCCCGCACAGCAGTTGCGGACGTCTTCCCGGAGGTCTGGCCACCACCCTGCCTTTTCTACCCATTGCCAGGTAGATTCCGGCCCAGGGTGTCCCGCACCTGGACCCTCATGGGCCAGCTGAAGGAATTCCCTCCGGTGTTGTGGCGGCATTACCCATTTGTCCCCTTTAAACAACATGCCTTCCCGCACAGCAATATCTGCAGCACTGTATGGGCCCTCCGCCTTTTCCCCCTTTTTGATAGCAGCCAAGGCAGCCTTCAGGATCGGATCCTGCATCTGGACTACTTTAAGGTCCGGGGCCACAGCCGCCCCTACGCTGGCTTGCTTCTTGCTGCTGCTATCCTGCCTGCCTCGTATGGGTCCCATGGGCGACCTGTGCGAGCACCTTCCCTTGCCAGCAGGTCTGTCTGCTGGTTACCTTCCCCCCCGTGGCTCAGTTTTGGAGTGGGCCTTTACGTTATGGATATATACATCCCTGGTTTCTCCCACTGCAGCCACGATCTTTTCTAGCAGGGGTTTGGTCACAAGGGGCTTCCCATCTGCAGAGGTGTACCCCCGCGTGAGCAAATCGCCAGATACTCTGTACACGAATTGCAAGTGAACATGCTGTCCGAGCAAATCATGTATGGGGTCGGGAATTCCTCGGGGTGTGTGACCACATACATCACCGCCGAGAGTTCCGCCTGCTGGGCCCTCAGGGTGCATGGGAGTTTAAGAGCCAAGGCAATCCCTGCCTTGGGATCCCAAACTCCGCAGCCCGTGAGTCTTGTACCCGCGGACACTGAACTGGAGCCATCAACGTAGATCTCGCGGCCTGTGGGGTGTATCCCTGCCCGAAATCCAAAGTTGATGTCCCATACCCCCTCCACAGAGCATTTATGTGGCTGCCCTGGATAGATTAAATTTGCTGCGAGCCTGGGCACTGCTCACTGTCCCGTCCTTAATCCTCCCATCCAACAGCATCTGTGTCGGGGTTTGATGGGTGAGGAGTGCAATGGGGGATATTCCGGTAAAGATCTGAGCTCTCTTTACTGCCCAGTGGGTGGCCAGCAAGTGCCTCTCACAATTGGAGTATCCCTTTTCTACCTCCGTGAGGACCCTGGAGGAGTACACCACTGGTCTCAGCTGACCGTTTCGCCCCTGGAGCAACACTGCACTTAAGCTGTCGCCACTGGCTGCCACCTCCAGGAAGAATTCCTCCCCCCCATCAATTGCCTCTAGGGCTGGTGCTACCTGCAGGTCTCTCTTAAGATGGACAAATGCTGCCTCACAGCCCTCGTCCCATTCCCACTCGACCCCCTTATGTAGGAGTCTGAGCAGAGGGGTGGCAGTGGCTGCATAGTCCTCGATGAAGTCCCTACAGTAGCCAGTGATTCCCAGGAAAGATCTTACCCCCGACACATCCCTAGGGACAGGGAGTTCCTGCACTGCCTTCCTTCTAGCCTCATCAATGGCCCTTTCTCCTGCCCTTATCGTCAGGCCCAGGAATTTTACTTCTCCTAGACCTATCTGGGCTTTCTTGGGGTTAACTTTAAAACCCCCTTCCTTCAGTAAGACCAGCAGTTCGGCCAGCAGTGGACTGTGTTCCTCACTGCTGTCTGTGAACAACAACAGGTCGTCCACATACTGGACCAGCTGGTGTGGTTGGCTGAAGCCTTTTAAGCAGTTCGCCATGCATTGGTGAAAGATGCTGGGGCTATTATGAAAGCCCTGTGGGAGGCAGCTCCATGTATACTGCTGTTCCCGGAAGGTGAAGGCAAACTTGTATTGGTCTTCCCTCCGTACAGGGATAGACCAGAACCCGTTGGATATGTCCAACACTGTGAACATGGTTGCGGATGCAGGGATTTCCCCTATCAGATCTGCAACTGCCGCTACTGTTGGAGCACAAGCTGGGATGTTTTTATTGAGCACCCTATAATCCACCGTAGCCCTCCAAGAATTGTCCGGTTTGCTAACCGGCCAAAGCGGGGAGTTGACATGGGTGGCTATGGGTCTCAAAACACCCTGCTCGACAAGCGAGCTTAAAGCTGTCTCCAAGTCTGCTGCTGCCTCTCGGGGAAAGCCATACTGCTTTTGTGGGCGGGACATGGGATCCCCATCTATTCTAACCTCCACTCCTGTGACTCTCCCACAATCGTGTTTATGGGTGGCAAATGCTGCAAGATTTGCTTGCACATAGGCCCGGTACTCGGCCGGGGTGTTACCGACCAGAAACTCCAGGTCGTAACCCCCTTTTGGCTTCATTGTACACAGAGTCCCTTTTCCCTGTTTCTTATCAATAACCATGACTTCTCCCTCTGCTCCCGTGCCCACTGTGCCCCATAGACAGTGATTCCTCAAGTCTACTAGGATCTGGCGAGCGATGATGAAATCAGCCCCCAAGATCCCTTTTCCCACCTGCTCCCAGTTCATCAGGACGCATTTCCATTGTGTTTGGAGTGCTCCTAAACGAACTGCGAGCGGGACTGAGAAAAACCCAGCCTTCTCATTTCCTGTGAACCCAACTAGTTGATACGGCACCCCGTTTGATAGAGGTGAGGTTGCGGGGTCCTCTGAATGGACTATCGTACTGGAAGCACCAATGTCCAAAAGGTAGGTACCCAATACACCCTCAACCTCCATCTTGACCCAGGGTCGTCCCCAGGGGTCGTATTCTAGTAGGCACAGGTATGCAGGCTGGGTCTGGGCTAGTCACGGCCTCTGTACTGGCAGGGTTGCTGGTGCTTCCCTGCCTGTTGCCGTGGCTACCTTCCCAGTCCCCTCCAGTGCTGTCCTCACTGCAGCTGCTATCTGGTCAAGGGATGGTGAGGAGCTCGCTCCACTTCCCCCACTCTGGGCGGCTTCTGAAGGACTTCTCCCGCCATATCTCTTTACTGGGCTCCTGCAATCCCTTTTAAAATGCCCAGCTTTCCCGCACCTGTAGCACACTCTCTCCTTATCAGACGAGCGACCACCCTCCTGGTGCCATTCCCTTTTGGGAATCGAGTTGGGTTTTACTTCATTACCCGACCTTTGGAGGTTTTCTCCTCCTCCCCTCCTCCATTCCGTTGGACCAGTGCCAGTTGCCTGTCCACTGCTTCCTCGGTGAGGTTGGGGTCCCGGGAATCGAACCACAGTTCTGCTCTGGCCTTGAGCCGGGGCAAGCAATTTGCCACCAGCATCCTCAGCCAGCGGCCAGTCTGTACCGCGGTAAGATTCGCCCGGTCGAGGAACTCCCCACAGACTGCATGGTATACCACCCACAGCCTGTTCGCAAACGCCTGCGGGGTTTCCCCTGCGAGCTGCCTTGTCCTTTCGACCCGTTTGAAAGGACTGCCGTCATCGAAGCCCATAGCCTCAAGGATGGCCCTCTGGACCTCAGTAAATGTGCGCTGCCCCCTCTGGCATTCTGCCGGTAGGGCCTGGTACAATTTGCTGTCCAGAGAGAAGAGCAGCAGCTTGGCTGTCTCTTCCTCGTCGCACCCATTAATTTCCCCTGCCTGCATCACCTCCATGAAGTGGATAGACAGGTCCCCGCTGCGAGTGAGTTTGGCCAAATGGGCCACCATGGCCCTGAGTGATTGAACTCCATGGGGAATAATAAAGTCGCTCTCCAGCGCTCCCCGACCTTGGCCACCTCCCTGTGGTGGACCGTGCTTGCGCTGCCTGACCGGGCACATACGCCCTTGTTCAGGATCTTTCTGCGCTGGTCCCTCTACCTCCGGCTGTCCCACCATACCCGGTGCAGCAGTCAGTGCCTGATCGCCTGATCCAGCCTTTAACTGACCCTCGGCTGGAGCCTCACATCCCTGCTGCCGAGCGGGACACATTGGTCCTGCCCCTAGCCCTGGGTATGTTACTACCTGCGCGCCCCGCTCCTCCTGGTACCCCACCAGACAAACCACCAGTGCCTCAGGAAGTGGTCGGGCATCTCTTGCCTTTTGATTCTCCTCTACCCCCCAATACTCTTCTTTGTCCCCTGTGGACCCTCCGGGTCCTATCAGGGCGACCATCCCCTTTGCCTGGGATAGAGCGTGGGTGAGAGTTTTAATCCTCTCCTGGCAGGGACCGTGATCTGCAAACTCACTGCTACTGGCCACTTTATAGGCTGCCTGTACATCTTTTAATTTATTCTCTCGTTCCCAAATTTTCTGGGTGTACCGAGAGTTCTGTTCCCGGAGGGACCCCTCACTACCCTTGGCCTCAGTGACCTGACACTGAAGATAGTCCGGCTATTTCGGAAGGTCTCCTCCAACTGCCGGTTCCTTTGCTGCTCCTCAGCTAATTCGGCCAGCAGGTTGTCCCCAACCGCAGCCCGGATAGCAGAGAGCTCCTCTGATTTCTGAAGACTGTGTTCCAAGTCCTTCACCTGCTGGTCGAGCTTTCGGACTTGGCGGGTGAAGCAGATAAGCCAGATGGCCTTTTCCACCCTGTGGTTGTGGTCCTTCCCTGCTGTCCATTGAGCAGCAGCATCCACTGGGCACTCTGCCCGAGTGAGGGCTTGCACCCAAGGTGCACCTTGCCAAAAATGTATGAAGAAATTCTCTCCTCCATTTTAGTTTCCTCTCTTATCACCTCATCTGTTATATTAACATCTCCTGTTTGCTTATGTCCTGCCACGGTCACCATGTTCTGTAAGGTGTTTTCAGGGAGTGTTGTTGTGCCTTGGGTGTCTCTCTCTGGGCTTCTGCCCTCACAGCTTATGCCTGGCCTGTGAGGTACCCTGAGTGCTGCAAGAGCACCCCTGGAGAGACTGTGTCCACAGCTTATGAAGGGGGTTTTAGGACTCGTGCGTCCCCACAGCTTATGCCTAGCCTGCGAGGCACCTGTGAGTGTCAAGCACTCCTAACCCCTTCTTCATTAGCCTGTGACACACAGTTGAGCGTTTTCGAGGCGCTCCTAGCTTCCTTAACAATGTTCTGACATAAGACTCACGATCAGGAGATGTAATACAATAAAACTGAGACAAGGTGATTCCAAGAGGAACTTCAGCTTCCAATTTATTTGACAAGGTGTATCTCAACAAACAACAATACACCAACAAAAGAATCCCCCTAAATCCCACTAAACGGACACAACGAAAATCTTTACACAAGTTTAGCAGTACAATGTCCAACCTCCCACCTTTCCTGGCCTAACTGACTTGGGAGTTCCGGGGACCAGAGGTTATACTCACTACTGTGCCTTTCTGCAGTCTGGTGGTTTGTTTCTTCTATCTTCGGTGTCTTTGGACACTGGTTTTCCTTCACTGTCAAGAGGCTTGCTGGTTGTTGGATCACGAGAGCAGAGAACCACACACACTACGTCAGAAACCCCTTTTTATAGCCAGATTATCCAGTCCGCCTCTCCTGCTCAAATCGATTCTTCCCATTGGTGGGCTTTTGTGATTTTGAAAAATGCAGCAGTTTTAGATTATTGCGGGTTTTTTCCACTGATGTTAACCTACTCAAGGTTTGAGTAGGTGTTCATTGCGTTGGTCTCCTGTAGCCATTGTGTAGGTCCTTGGTTTGTTTTGGGTTCCCTAGTTTTCTGAAGATCTGCATAATTTCCTTCCATCGTGTAAACATGGGGAAGACAATAGCCTGATAATGGCTATGGGTCAGTCCCACAGTTTTCGAGCAAGTGCTCTCCCATTGGCTTGAAAGCCATATGCTTCGGGCTGACTCTGTCCCACCATTGGCCCTCCGGTGTCCTCCCCCATCCAATCACTGCTCTGCCAAGGTCAAACCGTATCGGTTTCAATTCATAGCACAGACTGATCCCACAGCCCTTTTCCTTCTGAGTAAAATGAGGGTTTTTTTGTCCTTCCCTACACAGTCCCATCTGGCATTTGTTGTCCTCTCCTTATAGCTAGGCTATTCAACTTGCAGAACACCACAATAAACTCAGCGACCTGGTCAGGATGGTATTGTAGGCTGCCTCCAGAGTGGTCCAGACATCTGAAGCGCTGCTTCAGCATTCCAATTGTCTTTTCGACGATATGTGTGTGGCTATGTGACTTTCGTCGTAACGCTTCTCGGCTTCCGTCTGGAGATTACGCAGGGGGGTCATGAACCAGCTGGCAAAGCCATATCCTTTATCCCCCAGCATCCAAACATGACCTTGTGGCTGACTGTTAAACAGGTCAGAGACAGTGCTCTCATGCAGGATGTCTGCTTCATGGATGCTGCCTGGAAATTTAGTATTTACTGCCATGATTATTTGCTTGTGGTTGACAATGAGCTGTACATTCAGGGGATGGAATCCCTTTCGGTTACAAAACACCTCTGCATCCTTTAAAGATGCTTTCAGGGCGATGTACGTGTAGTCTATTGCTCCCTGCACCTTGGGGAAGTTTGCTATTCTTGAGAAACCCAAAGCTCTCCCGGTCTGTGCCTCCCTGGTCATAGGGAAGCTTATAAAGTCCATCCTGTCAGCGTAAAGGGCTTGAGTCACCTGTCAGATGGAGCAATGTGTGGTGTGCTGAGAGATACCACAGATGTCGCCAGCTGAAGCCTGAAAGGAGCCCGATGCGTAGAAGGATAGTGCCTCAATAACCTTTACCTCAAAGGGCAATGTGGTCCTGATGGTGCTGGTAGGCTGCAGATCTCCCTTGATGCACTGGAATATCTCAGCGATGACCTCCTTTCGGAAGCGCAGCCTCCTAAGGCACATGTTATCAGACAAGTTCAGGTATGATTTATTTTCCTTGTAAGTTTGTCGGGTATACGTTCTCCTCCTCCGCATCAGTCTTCCACCTCTTTGATTGGGCCCTTCACTAAACCCAACTTCAGACTCCAGCATGTGAGCATTTACAAATAATGGTAGAGAAGTTACAGACCCCATCACTATCACTATTGCTATAAATGCCCTTTATACTAAAATAAATAAAAATATAAATATAAATGTGAGTGATCAATCAGTAACTAAGGCCCTTAAATAACGCACAAATTCTAAGCCCCTTCTTTAAGCAGCCTCTCACTTCCTCCAACGTTCAAAATGGCGTCCGTAGTGCCGAGTTCTGTGAACAGTGCTAGGTAGGAGCAGCTTTTCTCCACCGATGTCCAGCGATTTTCTCGGCGAGTGATTAGCCTGGCGATGTGTGGGCGATCACCTCGGCGATGTGAAACGAAAGTTGGGCCAGCAATCTTTGGCTGATGTTCCAGCCCAACTTTCCACTTTTTAGGTAAAATGGGCGATAGCCTCCCTATTTGGCCGATAAATGGACGATAACCCAGCGATCACCAAGTGGAAAATCCAGCCCTATCTACAAAGGCCAAGAAGATATGCTAAACCTATATATGACACTAGTTCGGCTCCAGCTGGAGTATTGTATCCAATGCTGGGCACCACACTTTAGGAAAGACGTGAAGTCTTTGGAGAGGGTACAGAAGAGATTTACTAGAATATTTCCAGGGATGAGTGAATACAGTTATGTGGGGCTAGAAATTCCACATTTAAGAATAGCACCGTTTTTTGGCATTATTTGCAATTAATGGCCCTTTTTTTATGCTGAAATAACCCCCAAAACAGGCTTAAGTTTCACCAAAACTTTAAAAAATTTTGTTGTAGTGATAAAATACCATCGTTTTTAAGGACGGGGATACTTTTTTTTACGTTAAACATAATGCCCGTTCTACGCATGCCCAACACTCGAAGCAGATACTTGAGACTCTAAAGTTAAAATGCAGACGGGGAGATTACTCTGACCGAAAAATTCCTTATTCTCTGCTTTGACACTGGTGAATGGACGGGGGGGCAGTGGGGGGAGTGCAGTTGGGGGGTAGTATAATTTTCCTTAAGAATCGTTTTAAAACCAAGCAATGTTCCTCTCTCCCTCCTGCACAGATGCCGTTCAGAATGCCTCAGAGAAAGCCTGGTCACACGTTTGTAAATCTTATGACTGTCAGAAATTGTCTTAGCTAATTGTTCCTCAGACATTGTTCTTCATGACACTTATTATGTAATAGCTCACTTTCACAATGTATTGTTGATAGGAACAGTATTTGCTATCATAGCTGGCTTTATTCACTGATTCCCACTATTCTCAGGATATACGCTTCACTCTACTTGAACAAAAACCTAATTCTTAGCAATATTTATCTGAGTAAATTTAACCTTCTTCCCTCAACATTTTCTGGGCTTAGCTGGAATACCACGACGATATTCCGATTACCCAGACGGATATACCCTTTGAAATACAGTCTCCTCAATCGGTTCACAGTCGCTGTGATTATATTCTTATTTATCATTTGAGAAGCATTTGCCTCGAAATGAGAAATTGTATGTGTGGAATTACCTCAGAAAACCCCGAATTGGAAGGATTCCCACTGACCCGATTATGGATGGCACAGATTTCGGCCACCACCGAACTGTTCACGTCCCGTCTCCGCTGCTCACAGGGTCGGTGTGCCGGCTGGCAGGATGGATCCCTCTGCCGGACACATGAGCTCGATGCTCGGCTCCCACCTCCCCCCGGGCAAATACCTCTCCTCCTCGGTCACTGCCACTCGGGTAAGTCTTGCCTGCCTCTTCCAATGATTTCGAATAGATTTTATTTTAAAAAGGTGAATATGTGTTACATGTGGGGCCCACCTTAGAGTTGTTGGAAATATTTGTTTAAAAAAAAACAATGATTTTTCAAAACCACGAGAGTTTGTTCAGTACATTTCTGCAGAAGCTCCGTTTCCCAAGATGGTGCCGTTAATGCCGATTTCGATGGAACGCGATCAGGTAAGACAAGCTTTTTCAAATCAGTATTTATCACTGTCCTTAAAAATGTCCTTATTGGGGAAACTCTCAAAAACGGTGTTATTGTGATTTTGACGCCGAGTGATGTCACAAAAACATTATTTTTAATGACGGCATTACACCACTGGCGAAACTAGCAAAATGGCCCTAAATTTATTTAGCACCAAAAAAAACTTTTAAAGCCAAAAAATAGTGCTAAATCGATCGTTATGGTGGCAAATTTCTAGCCTCATATAGATAGACTAGAGAAGCTGGGGTTGTTCTCCTTGGAGCAGAGAAGGCTAAGAAGAGATTTGATGGAGATGTTCAAAATCATGAAGAGTTTAGATAGAGTAAATAAAGAGAAACGGTTTCCAATGGCTGAAGGGTCAATAACAAGAGGGCACAGATTTAAGGTAATTGGCAAAAGAACCAGAGACAACACGAGGAAAACTTTTTTATGCAACAGGTGGTTAGGATTTGGAACACACTCTCTGATGGGATGGTGGATATAGATTCAATAGTAGCCTTAAAAAGGGAATTGAAGAAATACTTGAAGGAGAAAACATTGCAGGGATATGGGAAAAGAGCGAGGGAGTGGGACTAACTGGATTGCTCTTCAAAAGAGCCGACACAGACTCAATGGGCCAAATGGCCTCCTTCTGTTCTGTACTATTCTATGATTCTATGAATTGCAGGCAGTAATTCATGGTAAATTGATATGCTACAAAAAATTGTTACACCTTTGGGGATGTGTACGATGTTTAGCCTTATAGAAGTCCACAAAACCAGTAAGATCCCGCAGGACTGACTTGCTGCGCGCCATTTCTTTCTCATTATTGATGAGCCCTATCACTGTTTTTGAAAAACGTTCTCTGTTTCTGGTATACTATATGGTCAAAAGGCCTGAGGCTGTATTTTCAGCTCCCTTGTGCCTCTGGGAGTGCCCTGGAGGGGCGGTAATGGGTGTTTTCAGGCATAATGGTGGGCATCCAGCTTTTACCGCCCAGTCGGCAAATTCAGCTTCGGGTTTGCGACGGCGCAAAAACTTACAGTCCCACCCTCTAGTTTCAGTAAGATCATGACGTCAATCAGTGTGCAATGCTCCGCTAACGCCCTGGATGTAAAATTAGGCTCTAACGCCCCATTATACACCCACCCCAAGAAACACCTGAAAAACCAGGCATTCCCACAGTCCAGTGGACGGTATTTGCGGCATATATAATTTGAGGGAGGAGGCTCCTACATCATAGGTCACATTGACTGCAACGTTTGCGCACAGTACATTGCGTGAAGCTCTGACTTGAAAGTGGTACTTTTATCTGCCATTACAGTGTCCTTACATCTTCACTGAAAGAATTTAATGGGGGCATTACTAGTTTGCCAGTGTATCATGCTCCATGCTATTGCTAGGCAGCGTCAGGATACAACAAGGGCTCTTGGCCATGTTGGGCCATGGATGAGGAGAGGCCAAAGACATCTGGGGAAGAGGGCTTACCCCCCCCACGGGTTTATAGGCACCAATGCTCATACCTCGAGCTCTCTGAGGAGCAGTGTGTGAGAAGGCTGCGCTTCCAAAAGGAAGTGTTGACAGAGATATGCCACCTCCTACAGGCAGACAGGCAGACAGATGCCTCGACCGCTCTGGAGGCAGCCTTCAATACTCCCCTCAACAGGTATCCGAATGCATCTTGCACAACTTGGCCATCATAGGGGGCTAGGCATTGCCAGTGGGGATTGCAGGTCCACCTCAGGAGGAGGAGGACGACAAAGAGGAGTCTTGCGATGCTCCCATTGGATAGCCACATCATCCACAAGAGAGGCAGCATGGAGATGTTGTCGGACCAAGAGTCGCCCGTCGCCAGCTCATAATGGACCGGTTCTCCTAAATGGAGGAAACTGAGGGAAGGCACATCTTCGGTAAACATTGGAATGATGCACATGCCACCAATGGCAAAGGATCAAACAGACATTTTATTGCAACAAAGCAACAAAATCTCCCCACCAAAATGAAACCATACAATAGACAATGTTATGTTGCAGGGCACTGAGCAACAATGAAGTGCCTTTAAACAACAAAACTATTTATCAGCATCATCAACAATAATCAGGGCATCTGCACAACCTTGTCCTGCACATTATTCTGTCTTGCCCTACGCTTTTATCTCCCTACCCTTTACCCCCCTCCCACGCCTGCTGCTCGTTCTCAATGAGTCCTCAGTGCCTACAGCAAGGCTGCTTGAGGCTGCTGTGCAGACGGCCTAGGAGGATTCCCTGGACTAGCTCTGGGCCTGGAAGGCCCGCCTATGGACTGCTGTGCCTCAGCAATGGCGGTAGCAGTCTCTGATGACTCGGGTATGGACTGCATAAGGTACATGGTAGGAGAGTCAGTGGTGGGAGCCGGAATGCTATCATCTTGAGGACGGGCAGCACTTTCCATTTCCTGGGAACCACTGACACTCACACGGCGCTGATCCTCAGCATCCAGAGCCCTATGTGTCACCACAACTTGCTGGTCTGCTTCAGCACCGTCACTTGCCCGTTGCACAGTGGGGAACACAGAGAGGACGGCAAAAGTCAATGATCGCAAGACATCAACAAGCTGGAGTGTAGCTTGTGCCTGTGATGCAATCGCTGCTGTAACATGATCAATGGCATGCGCCACACACTCTGGCATGCCACTGTCGTTGTTGGAGCTTATCTGCCTCTGTGAGCAGGCAAGGATGGGCTCAGTCGAGTCCTCAGATGCACGGATAGTGCGTGAGGTGGCCTCCGCCACACTCACAGAATATGTGTCTATGCTGTGGAAGACCCTACCCAATGCACCTATAAGAGTTAACTTCAAACCACCACTCGGAGTCCATTAGCCTTAAAGTAAATGCAGTTTTATTAATACAAACCGGCAGGGGAGCTATTCCGTAAGGAATGCTCAGCAAAATGACTGGAGACATTGTCATTTATAGAATTTCATATTAAGTCATTACGTAATTACGCAAGTTACAATTAATACATGATGATTGATTAATACATCGCTGACTAATTTTGGCTTCTACATGCCTTAAATGGTAATTCCGGATATGGTTACTGTCGTTCATTTCTATCCCATCCATATCTTGTTATTCAGTTCAGTTCTATGTTATCTGTCTGTATTCTTGCCTCCCAAGGTCTTTGGTCTATAAGCTGGAAAGTTTTGCTTTCTTATGGAATGTTCGCACAGGTTCCATTTTAAAATAAGTTAGCTCAGTTTCAAAATGGCACAATGTTTTACTATTTTAAAGATTTGTAATTCCCCTCTTCAGTCTCTCCTGTTGGTTCCTGATTATGTCTACATAATCAACTGACCACATATACGTCTGAGCCATCTGCCGGGGATGGTGATCAAATCCATTCCCTTTGGATCACTCGTAGTTCCAACTTTTAACGGAGTCCTTACATGCTATCCCTGACCACTTCCCTGGAATTATTTGCAAGCAAAATATATTTGTTTTTGTACATCAGAGCATAAGCTCGGGGGTCTTAGATGTTTCCCTAACGCGTTACAAAGTCATTCGCCTCCCTATTACACTTACATTACATAGTTAACAAGGCTGTTTGCTGTTCGACTAGAACCACGCGGTTGTATATTTGTATATCCCTCGGATCTTACACATCAGATATAGTTGGATTACAATACATATCCCTACCACTACCATTATTATCACAACCGGGTGCCACATTAATTTGAGGACCGCGTAGACCTTAGGTGACCAGCCCTTAAAAATGTCCCACCAGTGGTGAACCGTGAGGTCACTTAGTTCCTCCGTCACTCGGATAAGTTCTTGTTTTGTGTAACTCATTACGACCTTTTGTCTGAGTAACTGTTCCCTTTCTTCTCCTAGGTACTTGGTCATCTGAATGTGTTTTTTCAAAAAGGCCCTTAACTTTCTCAATCCACTACTGGGGGTAGTACTGATAGTTCTCTGGTGCTTCTATGTTGCGCAATATTCTTCCATTGTCCTATTTGGTAGGACTTGGTCGTTTTAACATCGAAGATGACATACATTTCCTTCCGACACTCATTTACCATAGGTTCCAATCGGTCTGCGTTCAAGTATACTGTGTAGTTACTGGTTACACTTATATAATTTTGTCCGATTTCATGTATTATGGTATCATTTAAGGGTTGTAGCTGCAATTCACAAGCCCCTGCTTTGCCTTCCATGCTGCATGGTTCCACCACTGGTGTATGTAGCGGGCATACTTGCCCGAATGGCCACTTTACACAGTCCATCCCTTCATGTGTTTTGTTCTTCAGGTCTATCCATTTCCTGTAAAACCGTGGCTTCCATAAGTTTTTACCAAATAGCTGTGGTAGGGTTACAAACACTCACCATATCTGACTGTTAGTAACATTAGCCAACAACATAGTCATGTTACATCCCTCTCCATCACATCGTGTATGCTTCATATCTGGCCTGAGTGATAGATTTCATTGGTTAAACTGAAACAGTTTAGCCCATCGTGGGGCAATCCCAGAGAATGCTATCCTTTCTAATTCAGCCCGTTGTCCTTCCTTAATCAGGCCCATTATAAGGCAGTGAGTCTTTATTGGCTTCCTGCATTAAATTGGCTGATACCTGTTGCTGTTCCCAGCTAGTTTTGTTTGCTCACTGCCATATCATTTTGTCTGACAGCCATCCCCGCAGGCTATTGGCCTGTAAGGGTTCCTGCCACACATCTGACAGCCTTATGGCATCTTCAGTCAATTGTCCCGCTTTCTGTATTTTATTCTGCAGTGTCTCAATATCCATTGAGTTTAATGCTCCTAGTCCCTTTCCTAACCCTCCGAGTACTGTATCTAGTATGTTTCGCTGATTACGAGCTTTTGTTATCTTTAGGGAAAGATCCGAGTTCTTATAATACCTGGGTACCATCTTTCGGTCATACTGTATATTTATTGTTAAATTTATTATTGAAGGGGCTATCAGTGTTCTCAGACACGTATCGTGCAGCCTTTGTAAACGTGGCATCCGTTCCTGGTTCAGACGGGGATATTTTACACTTATCATGACCAGCCATGTACCCCTCCTGCCAAACTGTGAATTATTCATACACATCACCCAGTCTCCGTCTCCCAAGGTTGCCTGTCTCCACTCTGTACTATTGGTATACTCCATTTTGTTAGTATTCCAGGCTTCTTTCCGTATTTTGGTTATGTTCTGGTGAGTATTGTCGCAACATTGCTTACACATCAGCCCAGGACCGTCGGCCTCCCATGTAAAGTTGAACATTACATTCTCGTTTTTATGGAGGATCAGTACAAAATTCCCAAAGACTGGTGCTGAATAGGTCCACCGTCTACAGTCAAACGTTATATTAAAAATATGACATTCGCTTCTCATGGGGCATGTATAGTTTCCCTGGGTTACATTTCGTTGGGACTTACACATCATATAACGTTTAAGCCCTTTTCCTTCCAACTGTGGAGGCACTGGGAGGGCCAGAGCGGCCACTAACCCAGTCGCCACCAGCACGATCCACAGGTTCATCCCGTTGTTTTCTGGCTTGCTTCCTTATCGGAAGCTTCCGTGGTCGCCGGGTGCACTGTTACTATGGGTTAAAACAGACGGGGTTGTTTAGTATTATATGACTTTAACTGTGTCCAGTGCTTAGAAACATAGAAACATAGAAAATAGGTGCAAGAGTAGGCCATTCGGCCCTTCGAGCCTGCACCACCATTCAATATGATCATAGCTGATCATTCACCTCAGTACACTTTTCCTGCTTTCCTTGATCCCTTTAGCTGTAACAGCCATATCTAACTCCCTCTTGAATATATCTAATGAACTGGCCGCAACAACTTTCTGTGGTAGAGAATTCCACATACTCACAACTCTCTGACTGAAGAAGTTTCTCCTCATCTCGGTCCTAAATGGCATACCCCTTATCCTTAGACTGTGACCCCTGGTTCTGGACTTCCCCCAACATCGGGAACATTCTTCCTGCGTCTAACCTGTCCAATCCCATCAGAATTTTATATGTTTCTATGAGATCCACTCTCAATATTCTAAATTACATTGAATATAAGCCTCGTTGATCCAGTCTTTCTTCATATGTCAGTCCCGTCATCCCGGGAATCAGCCTGGTGAACCTTTGCTGCACTCCCTCAATAGCAAGAATGTCCTTCCACAGATTAGGAGACCAAAAGTGTACATAATATTCAAGGTGTGGCCTCACTAAGGCCCTGTACAACTGCAGTAAGACCTCTCTGCTCCTATACTCATATCCTCTCGCTATGAAAGCCAACATGCCATTTGCCTTCTTCACTGCCTGCTGTACCTGTATGCCAACTTTCAATGACTGATGTACCATGACACCCAGGTCTCATTGCACCTCCCCTTTTCCTAATCTGTCACCATTCAGATAATAATCTGCCTTCCTGTTTTTACCACCAAAGTGGATAACCTCACATTTATCTACATTATACTGCATCTGCCATATATTTGCCCACTCACCTAATCTGTCCAAGTCACCCTGCAGCCTCTTAGCATCCTCCTCACAGCTCACACTGCCACCCAGCATAGTGTCATCTGCAAACTTGGAGATATTACATTCAATTCCTTCATCTAAATCATTAATGTATATTGTAAATAGCTGGGGTTCCAGCACTGAACCTTGCGGCACCCCACTAGTCACTGCCTGCCATTCTGAAAAGGACCCGTTTATTCCTACTCTTTGCTTCCTGTCTGCCAATCAGTTCTCTATCCATGTCAGTACATTACCCCCAATACCATGTGCTTTAATTTTGCACACTAATTGCAGTGGCTCCTGTCGACAAACACAAGTATCACTTGTCATTAGTACCGAGTATGGCCCCATCTACTGAGCCTCCATTCCCTTTCGCTTCCCTGTTAACTTTATCATGACCTGTTCTCCTATTTTAGGTAGCATTTCGGCTCTCATTCCCTCATTCTGAATTTCTAGATCTCTTATCTGCTGTCTGCTTTTAACTTCTTTATTCATAGCCTGCACCTCTTGGTTTAGCTGAACCAAGTACCGCCTTAGCCTATCCTGAATTGGCTTGACCTGTTCCTCCGACTAAGTTCTCTGGTAGTCTCATAGCCCGTCCAGTCATCAGCTCATAAGGTGTTAGTCCCGTGGTATAATGTTAGTAGTTAGTAGTGTACAGGGCTGTATTAATGCCCGCCCTCCTGTATGGCTCAGAGGCATGGACCATGTACAGTAGACACCTCAAGTCGCTGGAGATATATCATCAACAATGTCTCCGCAAGATCCTACAAATCCCCTGGGAGAACAGGCGCACCGACATCTGCGTCCTCATCCAGGCTAACATCCCCAGTATTGAAGCACTGACCACACTCGGTCAGCTCCGTTGGGCAGGCCACATAGTTCACATGCCAGACACGAGATTCCCAAAGCAAGTGCTTTATGCGGAGCTTCTTCACGGCAAACGAGCCAAAGGTGGGTGGCGGAAACGTTACAAGGACACTCTCAAAGCCGCCCCCCCTGATAAAGTGCGGCATCACTACTGACACCCGGGAGTCCCTGGCCAAAGACCGCTCTAAGTGGAGAAAGTACATCCGGAAGGGCGCTGAGCACCTTGAGTCTCAACGCCGAGAGCATGCAGAAATCACGCGCAGACAGCGGAAGGAGCATGTGGCAAACCAGTCCCACCCATCCCTTTCCTCAATGACTATCTGTTCTACTTGTGACAGAGTCTGTGGTTCTCGTATTGGACTGTTCAGCCGCCAAAGAACTCACTTCAGGAGTGGAAGCAAGTCTTCCTCGATTCCGAGGGACTGCCTATGATGATGACGATGATGTTGACTACAACATTGTGGTGCCACAACTTGCTCCTGGGGATACCATATCCACATGTCACCCTTTTGGTGGGTCCCGTGCTTACTCCATTCACGTCTTTCTTCCTGATCGACACTATGGTGGACCTGTGCTATATTTATGTCTGTCTGAACACTTAGTCGTTACAGGTTGAATTTCAGCCTTAAATGCTGGCTCTGGCTTCCTTTCAACTGCCGCTCGTTTGGCTGCTAGGTCTGCAAACCGATTCCCCAAGGTGGGTAGGTCTTGGGGGTGCGTGTGGCCCTTTCTATTTATATTTGTGTGTGCTTTTACCTTGATGACCGCTGCTTCCCATGGTTCCTTTGCTGCCTTCACTAGCCTTTCTACTAGCCTTCCATGTTTTATCACTTTACCAGTAGATGTCACATACCCTCGTCGTGACCAGGCTGCTATATAGTTGTGAACCACCCCGAAAGCGTATCGACTGTTTGTATATATGTTTACTCACTTTCCTTTAGCTGACTCGAGAGCCTTTATAAAGGCCACCAGTTCTGCCACCTGAGCTGATTTGTCTCCTGGGAGTGCTCCTGCCATTATTGTCTCTCCCTCCTGTGTTACAACCGCCCACCCAGTATGGGGTTCTCCATCAATGTATTTTCTGGATCCATCCACATAAAAAGTCTCATCTGGATTGTCCAATGGCTGTTCCTTTACCCTGCTCTCTGTTTCCTCCTCTACTTGTTCCCTACAGCTATGTTCCTCCCCTTCTGTCAGCACCCCGGTAGCAGGGTTAACTCCATTATGCTATTTTATTATTACTGACTTGTCTTTGGGCATCAATACAGCCTCTCACTTAGCCTTTCGGCTGTCCAAGATCAACCGCAGCTTTCCAGTATTTAATAATTCTACCAGGGTATGTTGTGTGTGCAAAATGATCTGTCCCATCATCACTATCAGTTCGCTGACTTTGACCGCCCAAGTCGCACAGTCCAGGGCGGCCACAAATCGGGGCATACCACTAACCACTGGGTCTTTCTTCGTCGAGTAGTAGGCTCTAGGTCTCTGCCAGCCCCCACGTTCCTGCATTACCATGGCAGAATGGCTTCCATCATTCTGATCACAATATAGGTGGAAAGGTTTATTGGGATCTGGCAATCCTAGGGCGGGGGCCGACATCAGGGCTCTTTTTAGTTCTCCGTATGCCTCTTCCTGTTCCGGTCTCTAATCTATCTTCTGTAGGGGTCCCCCCGTTCCTTTAATTAATTTCTGTATGGGTTCCGCTATCGTTGTGTATTGAAGTATAACACTCTGACTATAATTAAAAACTCCTAATACCTTCCTCACTCCCCTGGTTTACAATGTTCAGGTAACATTTTGTTACCCATTCATCTTGTGGCTTCAAGATAAACGCCCCTGACACTCGGATGCCGCCCCCTAGGGGCTGCTTTATGTAGTTGTTGTACCCTTATATTCTTTCAGCTGGGACCAATGTTTCCATCAGCCCCCACCTTTCATATTTATACATGCACATGTGTCCATGTATCACCACTGATTAGTACTTCATATGGTCCACTCCATCGTGGGGCAAATCCAGGTTTTCCTGGCTATTCTCTAACCATTACCTTCGCTCCAACCTCTGGCACTATCGCCTGGGGTTTTGTCCCTTTATCTTATCTTTGTCCCTTTGTCTATCTCTTACTTCCTGCTGCAGCTCTTTCAGCTGCTTACTCAATTCCATCACATACTTCCTGATTCTATCTCGTAATGGTCTTAATTCTGCCCCTCCTGTAACTATCCCCTCGGGTAACTTCATTGCTCATAGGGGGTTAATCCTGTCGTTCGATTTGATGTAGTATTGTGGGTAGTAATTCTGGCCAAGATTGTCTGCTTTCCTGTATTCAAAACAATGATAGTTTATAAACTATCTTAACATACAAGTGCTCACAATTCAAGTTCTCGCAAATCATTTCTAAGGCTACTTCCATATCTTATCTCATCTCCCCCAAATGGCATTTCTGTCTCTCATCAGAGAAAATGGCATTTTTAGTTTGTTTCCAAAGTTTTTAATTTTTTTTTAAAACTGTTTAGTATTATTTCTTGTAAAAAGGTTTCCAAATCCAAGATTTTCCAAAACAACCAAAATGTTTATCAAGAAGAATCACCTAGAATATCTCAAAATCCCAATTCAAATACTGTACTGCTAATCGTTTATTTAAATCTCTTTACTGAGCTAGAAGCTTTCACGTCATTTAAAATAAAATTCTACACAAAGGAAAACGAGGGCGTAACTTCCCCTAGCTCATAGCCTCGAGAAACCCACGCATGCTTTTTTTTAAAGGCATTACACTCTCCCCTCTCCTTTCTTTATCTCATTCATGGACTAAATTTATTGTCTTTCAACCCAATGTAATCAATGATTATGTGTTTTCTTCGGAATTTTTTTTAAAACGAGACCACGCATTTTTTTTTGTCATCCAATTGGAGTGTCCAAATTTCTCGGCACAAGAGCTGAAGCTTCTGTGTTGGTTCTCTTTTCTTTTTTTTAGCAAGGCTGACGTTTTATCTTTTGCTAAACAAATCCATCCTTTGTGCATTTCATTGCTCCGTAAATCATAATCAAAATAAATCCGCACCTGCGATTCTAACTTAAAATGTATTTCAATTCTTGGTAAACAATGATTATTTTAACACTCAATTCATACTTTCATAAAATTTCCCACATCCATGATAAAAGGGTTAACCAGCTAGCTTCTGCACAAAAGTGGGTGGAGCTTAAACAAACAAAACAGACACTTTTTTTTAAAGACAGACATTCACACCAACTTTTCATTCAACAAAGCTTATTTTCTCTTTTTTTTTATTAGTTTTTTTCCTCAGCAACTTATTTCTGGTTCCCTTGTTTTTCTTTGTCAGTCTCTGTCCCAACCATCCGGCGGGCTTCATTCTCAAATACTCACTTCTACTCTTAACCTCTGTAATTGTAGGCACTGACTTATCATTAATCCTGCTTTGGCAGAGTTCTTATTTTTTTTCTGTTTCTCTCTACACCTATCTTTTCATTCCTCCTTCTTTTCTCCTTGCATTTGTGAAATCTCTATACACACTTTAACCGCCTCCTTCCCTTTGTTTCCCTTTCTTTGCAACCACCAGTTGAGTTTCCGGGGTATCTTTTTTTCTTCATCATATCCTTCCTTAACCATTTTCCTCTTAACCTTTGCATATTTATCTCTCAGAAACTCTTCTGGTAGTTTGTACCTCACCCCTCCAAGGGCCTTGACAGTTTCCTTTGCCCTTTCTCACAACGGGGCATTTTCCCAAGTTCCTGTTTTTCCACCTTTACTGATGCGGAGCTTTTCCGCCTTTACTTATGTGGAGCCTTGCTTCTGGCTGAATAGCTAGTCTGCCCTCGTAAGGATTCCCCGATATCTCGTACAATTAATTATTCTCCCACACACGTATTTACTTACAGTGCCCTGACGTGCTCCTCAACTGGATTTACCGGCTACACAGACTCCGCTTCAGACTCATTGGATCTCTGGCCGGGTCTCTTGGGAGGAGAATTTCTCAAGGCAATTCTCTACTCACTCGGTTTTAGGTTGGTTTGGCTTTTGAGTCGAATTTTCCCGTCCAGCAGACCCTGCTCGCAGCACCAAGTTGTACGGGTTAACTTCAAACCACCACTTGGAGTCCATTAGCCTTAAAGTAAATGCAGTTTTATTAATACAAGCCAGCAGGGGCGCTATTTTGTAAGAAATGCTCAACGAAATGACTGGAGACATTGTCCTTTATACAATTTCAGATTAAGTCATTACGTAATTAAGCAAGTTACAATTAATACATGATGATTGATTAATACATCGCTGGCCAATTCTGGCTTCTACATGCCTTAAATGGTAATTCCGGATATAGTTACTGTCATTCATTTCTATCCCATCCTTATCTTGTTATTCAGTTCAGTTTCTATGTTATCTGTCTGTATTCTTGCCTCCCAAAGTCTTTGGTCTATAAGTTGGAAAGTTTTGATTTCTCTTGTAATGTTCCCACAGTCTGTAGGTTCCATTTTAAAATAAGTTAGCTCAGTTTCAAAATGGCACAATGTTTTACTATTTTAAAGATTTGTAATTCCCCTCTTCAGCACCCATGCATTTCTGTGTTCTCCCTGGACATTACCACCAAGTCCAGGTCCACGTCTTCCTATCCCTGAGCAAGACTACTCTGCCAACTCATCCTCCTTGGAGTTGGCCTCTGAGTCTCCCCTCCCGCTGGGGCCAAGAGCCTCAGAGTCCTTAAACCCCTCGAAGTTACCATCCTCCCCCGATGTTGTGACCCCACATAGTGTCTGACGCTCAGCTAACAAATTGTCCTCCCCTCCCTCATCATTTACCCCGTGGCCAGATGTCAGTGGCTTACAGGTAGGCTGGCATGCTTCTGGCTGGTCATCTGTAAGCACAAAACAACAGAGGTGTGGTTAGCAGCAGTGAGGGGGCAGGCAGATAAGAGGAAGGTAGAATTGGACATGTATATGTAAAGGGGCTGGACCACTTGATATTGGGGGCAAGGAAGTCGCACCAAGCGCCATTCACATTCTGTCACTACCATCGTGCGAACTGGGGTGTCCATGAGGGCCAACACTCTCTGCTCGACCTCTGTCAGCTCCAGCAGTTCAGGCAGTCCGTTTCCGGTGCTATGTGGCTCCCTCCTATTATGGGAAATTTCGGCCTGCAATAAGAGCAAGAAGAAGGATTGAGTAAGTGTCCACCTCTTCTTGTGCCACATCTGCCTTCCATAGTTCAATAGTTGCCACTGTGTGGATGTGAAAATATGTTCAGTTCAGTCTGTGAGGCTGTTAACTGAGATTTTTCAAAAACTGGGAGGAGGTGAGAGCCAGGTAGCATAGCGGCTCAGGGTGACTTTTGGACAATGCATATCAACAGTGGGAGTGGAGTGCGAGGAGGTCTGACAATGATTAGGGGCCAAGAGGCTACATGCATCCTGAATGCAGAGGCCATGGCTGGAGAAGTAAGCCTCCACCTTTCAGGTGTCTTCAACAACCCACACCATGGCCTGTAACACATGGAGAAGGGGCAGCTCCATCAAAGACTTAACATTGTGTGAGACAGTGATCTTGCAACCATGGCAGGCCTACATAAATATGAAGGTTACTCACCCTCATGACCCTCGTGAGGTCATTGAACTTCTCGTGGTATTGTGTGCCAGTTCTGGCCATCATGTGCCGCTGACACCTCCTGGACAATCTCCCTCCATATCCTTTTGAAGATGCTGGGCACGGGCCTCCTTCCACCAACTAGATGGAGTGTAGGCCACCTGCTCTCAATGGCCTGCACTAAAGCCTCAGCAGCTGCTGGAGAGAATCGGCATGCACGTTGTCTACCCTCCTGCTGCACCATCTCTCCCGCTGTGTTGGAAGTGGGCCTAGTCATCTGCGCATGCGCACAGGAAACCACCATGCCCTAAAGTACCGCCTGCGCCTGGGAAAATAAAAACCCGTCTGCGCATGCGCCAAATGTCAAACTTTTTAAATGCTACAATTTTCGGCCGAGACGCCAAAACTTCCTTGTGTAACGCCTGATTTTGCGCCCCTGATCAGGGAACCTCATTTTTTGCCAAATTTTGCAGACTGGCGCAAACTCGCCCCGCCGCCATTACCGCCCCGAAATCTCAAAAGCTGAAAATCCAGCCCTCAGTGTTAATTGGGAACAAAAGCCCTTGTACTATAATAATGGACATCATGATTTTAACTCAGCTTATTTGTCGTAGTCAGCTTTGAACATGGCTTATTACATTGACAGAAAGTGCTTGTCCTTGTTATTCCTTGTCCACCATTCTCTTTCACTGTACTTTGCACAATGCTTGTTAAAATTAGGTACAAAGAACTGCTATGAAATTTTAGATGTACTGAAAAATGTTTATTCAGGTTGGATTTATTTGTATGATATTTGTAGAAGTATAAATAAGGATTTATTGTAGAATTTAATGAGTTCCCTCCCCCCCCACTTCCCCCCCACCTCGTTCTGGACACCTAATTTGTAACCTGTGCCTGATTTTTTAATGTGTAGAACAGGTTTTTTCAGTTCTACAAAAATCTTCACTTGCTCCATTCTACTTTAGTTTGGAGTATGTTTTCACTGTGGAAACTTTGAAATTAGGCGTCAGTGGCCGGACACGCCCCCTTTTGAAGAAAACATTCTGTTCCAATGTAGAACTGTTCTACCTGACTAGAACTGCAGAAAAGAAAATGTGGAGAATTGCGATTTCTAAGATAGTCCGTTCTCCACCAGTTGCTCCTAAAAATCAGGCGCAAATCATGTGGAAACTTGGGCCCTATGAGTGGGCTTGACAAGGTGGATGCAGAGAGGATTTTTCCACTGATAGGGGAGACTAGAACAAGGGGGCATAATCTTGGAATAATGGGCCGCCCATTTAAAACTGAGATGAGGAGGAATTTCTTCTCTCAGAGGGTTGTAAATCTGTGGAATTCACTGCCTCAGAGAGCTGTGTAAGCTGGGACATTGAATAAATTTAAGACAGAGATAGACAGTTTCTTAACCGAAAAAGGATTAAAGGGTTATGGGGAGTGGGCAGGGAAGTGGACCTGATTCCATGATCGGATCAGCCATGATCATATTAAATGGCGGAGCAGGCTTGAGGGGCTATATGGACTACTCCTGCTTCTATTTCTTATATTCTTATGTTTAGTCTATTTTCCCAGTCCACTTTAGCCAACTCTACCCTCATATCTTAGTAGTCTCCTTTATTTACGTTTAGGACCCTGATTGGAGAACCAACTTTCTCACCCTCCAACTGAATTTGAAATTCAACCATATTATGGTTACTCATTCCTAGAGGATCTTTTACTACAAGATCATTTATTAATCCTGCCTCATTACACCGTACTAGATCTAAGATAACCTGCTCCCTGGTTGGTTCCGCAACGTACTGTTCAAGGAAACTATCCCGGATACACTCTATGAACTCCTCTTCAAGGCTACCCTGGCCAATTTGCTTTGTTCAATCAATATGAAGGTTAAAATCAGCCGTGATTATTGCCGTTCCTTTATTAGAAGCCTCCATTATTTCTTGATTTATCCTCAGTCCAACAGTGTAGCTATTGTTAGGGGGTCTATAGACTACGTCCACCAGCAACCTTTTCCCTTTATTATTCCTTATCTCCACCCAAACTGATTAAACATCTTGATCCTCTGAGCCAATATCATTTCTCACTAATGTACTGATCCCATCCTTTAATAACAGTGTTACCCCACCTCCTTTTCCTTTCTGTCTCTCCTTTCGAATTGTCAAATACCCCTGAATATTTATTTCCCAGTCCTGGTCAACTTGCAACCACTCAAGTGCAGTGCATGTCCACTGGTTCTACTGATCTATCACCTCACAATTTTTTTTATTCCAGTGAGAACATGATCAATTGACATAATCGCTCCACATAATCCAATCACTCCATCCCCTCTATTATTCTAGTTATCCTTGTCTGTGTCCATTCAATTGATGTAATATCCTCTTTTGTACTGTGGCTACCAGAATGCACACACTAGTCTATATGCTGTTTATACCAATGATTTATAAAGTAGCAGGATTACGTCACTATTTAGGCTCAATATTGATCTTTTAGTACATTCCAACATCTGATTTGCTTCACTCACTGCTACTGAGCATTGTTGCGATAGTTTCAATTTATTGTCAATCAGAAAGAACCCCAGATCTTACATTTATACATTATACCACGTGTATTTTCTGGATTACGAAGCTAGAATGAGCCAAATTGCCTTATTCATGTCTATCTTGTTATCTTCTGAGTGTGTTATTGTTCAACAAATACAAAGAATAGTCTCCAGACTGCAATTCTACACTTGAGAGAACTCCCTCTATTCAATATCTGACATTTATATAGTACAACAATACAGAGGACATTTTGGGCCTTGAAAACATTATTGTTAGCAATCTGTCTGAGATCTTACATCTCTGATTTGAATGCAAGGATTTAGGTGCATCCCTTTTTAAAAGCAAGTCGAGGCTAGGGCACATTCTGGCATAGACTGGTATAGACTACTAAAAGGAACAAAAAGATCACAAAAATAGATTTGCAGTCTGAGCAGACTCTACTCAAATTCATGTTCTGACACAGAGATAAAATATGACTTCAGACTGCTTTACTGCGGCAAAGATCTCTCAAAAGGACAGTCATCTATTTAATCCATTTTTTCCCTGTATTTCTGCTCACAGAGTTGAGAGTAAATTCCTGCATCATTTTATGATGTTTTTAAAACAGTAATTCAAATCAATCAACCAGCTGTCCACTGGAAGGCATCCCAGAGAATTATTTTGAATTGTACCATGCAACCTTTTGAGTGATATAATAAGGACAGACAGCAATATCAATGTCAGAGTTCTTCCTGAATAGGTTGTACAGATCTCGGCCGCTAAATTCAGCTCCATAACGCATGCATTTTCGGTGCTACGGATAGCATTTTGAATCCAAAATGGCGTCTGCGTACACACACTTCTGGTGCGGGCCGCTGAAGCTGGCATTTTGGATAGGCTGTTAGTGCGGGCACTGTGAGTGTACGCTGGAAGTATGCTGAGTATGCAGATCGTGATGTCAATCAGCATGCAATGCTGATTTGATGCCAATGTTGCCATTTTCTACCTCGCTGCTACAGCGACCTCCCTCTCTTACTCTACGTTCAGCATTTGGTCGGTGTATTTAAAGGGATCATCAACTGCTTTCAGGTTACTTGCTGATTGATTTCTGCTGGCTCTTGGTGAGTTTGTACAAGTGTTTGGTGGTTTGTTATCTGATTTGAAGTTGTTGAAGTCTCCAGGGAGTGGTGTGGCAGGTTATTTCAAGGCTTCTGCTCAGCCCAGTTGCTCCCAGACATGGGTGCAGTAGTAAGTCCTGCATGAGAGAGGGAAGTGTGTCAGTGAGTGTGGTGCAATGTGTTGGGTGATATGCCTGTCATGGTGGAATAGCTGGCAGTATCTGCAAGCTGTGGGTGTGAGGCTTGCAGCAGTGCTAAGTGTGTGAGAGTGAGGTGAAGCTATGAATGTGAGGTATGAGTTGTGATTGATAAAGATTTTTGGTAGGTGAGTGAATGAGGTGGGTGTGGTTAATTGAGCAGTGGCTGAGGCTGATGGTGCAGTTTCTGGGATATGGCATTTGAAGATGAATTCACTGACCATGACAACTCGTGTCAGATCATTAAACTTCTTGCAACACTGCATCGAAGTCCTCGGAACTATACTGCTGGCACTGACCGTGATGACAGAGTTTGGGAGGCCCTGAGAGTTCGGGAGGCCAGAGAGTTCGGGAGGCCAGAGAGTTCGGGAGGCTCCGAGAGTTCGGGAGGCCAGGAGTCCGGGGAGCAGGAGGGTCGGAGGTAGGCGAGGAATTCACTTCTGGCGAGGATCGGAACGTTGAAGGAGCGGGCAGTTTAAAAAGATCGGGAGCTGGAGGAGCAGAGGAGGTTGGAGCGGAACAGGTCGGGAGCAGCGAGGCCCCTAAAAGGGGGTCCAGAGGTCAGAGGAGGCCAGCTGGTGCAGGGGCAAGTACAGAAGGTAAACAAAGAAGCAAAAAGAAATCAAAGTGTGATGAGACATCCAAGGGTGTAAGTAATTGGCTGGTGGATTGGTGAGTATTTAATCTTTTTCTTTTTCTTTTTCTTTTCTGATCAGTAAGAAACCTTTGGCGTTGCTATCAATTAGGTTAATTTAAGGGTTAAGCCATGGCAGGTGAGCCCAGGCCCATGTCATGCTCCTCCACTGCTATGTGGGAAGTCAAGGATGCTCCCAGTGTCCCTGACAACTAATGTGCAGGAAATGTATCCAGCTGCAGCTCCTGACAGACCATATTGCAGCACTGGAGCTGCGCATGGTTTCACTCTGGAGCATCCGCGATGCTGAGGATATCATGAATAGCATGTTTAGTGAGTTGGTCACACCACAAGTAAAGGTTACACAGCCAGATAGGGAATGGGTGACCATCAGGCAGAGCAGTGGAAGGAAGGACAGACAGGAAGGAAAAGGAGGTGGGGTAGCGTTACTGGTTAAAGAGGAGATTAATGCAATAGTAAGGAAGGACATTAGCGTGAGTGAAGTGGAATTTATATGGGTAGAGCTGCGAAACACCAAAGGGCAGAAAACATTAGTGGGAGTTGTGTACAGACCATCAAACAGTAGTAGGGAGGTTGGTGATGGCATCAAACAAGAAATTAAGGACCCATGCAATAAGGGTACAGCAGTTATCATGGGTGAACTTAATCTGCATATTGATTGGGCTAACCAAACTGGTAGCAATACTGTGAAGGAGGATTTCCTGGAGTGTATAAGGGATGGTTTTCTAGACAAACATGTTGAGGAACCAACGAAAGAGCAGGCCATCCTAGACTGGGTCTAGTGTAACGAGAGAGGATTAATTAACAATCTAGTCATGCGGGACCCTTTGGGGAAGAGTGGCCATAATATGGTAGAATTCTTCATTATGATGGAGAGTGACGCAGTTAATTCAGAGACGAGGATCCTGAACTGAAAGAAAGGAAACTTTGATGGTATGAGATGTGAATTGGCTAGGATAGACTGGAGAATGACACTTAAAGGGTTGACGGTGGAAAGGCAATGGCAGACATTTAAGTATCACATGGATGAACTACAACAATTGTACATCCCTATGTGGCGTAAGAATAAAAAAGGGAAGGTGGCTGTTTAAAAAAGGGGGCAGACAAAAGGCAGGTAACTATTGGCCGGTTAGTTTAACATCTGTAGTGGGGAAAATGCTTGAAGCTATCATTAAGGAAGAAATAGCGGGACATCTAGATAGGAATAGTGCAATCAAGCAGACGCAACATGTATTCATGAAGGGGAAATCATGTTTAACTAATTTACTGGAATTCTTTGAAGATATAACGAGCATGGTGGATAGAGGTGTACCGATGGATGTGGTGTATTTAGATTTCCAAAAGGCATTCGATAAGGTGCCACACAAAAGGTTACTGCTAAAGATAAAGGTACGCGGAGTCAGAGGAAATGTGTTAGCATAGATAGAGAATTGGCTAGCTAACAGAAAGCAGAGAGTTGGGATAAATAGGTCCTTTTCAGGTTGGAAATCGGTGGTTAGTGGTGTGCCACAGGGATCGGTGCTGGGACCACAACTGTTTACAATATACATAGATGACCTGGAGGAGGGGACAGAGTGTAGTGTAACAAAATTTGCAGATGACACAAAGATTAGTGGGGAAGCGGGTTGTGTAGAGGACACAGAGAGGCTGCAAAGAGATTTAGATAGGTTAAGCGAATGGGCTAAGGTTTGGCAGATGGAATACAATGTCGGAAAATGTGAGGTCATTCACCTTGGAAAAAAAAACAGTAAAAGGAAATATTATTTGAATGGGGAGAAATTACAACATGCTGCGGTGCAGTGGGACCTGGGGGTCCTTGTGCATGAATCCCAAAAAGTTAGTTTGCAGGTACAGCAGGTAATCAGGAAGGCAAATGGAATATTGGCCTTCATTGCAAGAGGGATGGAGTACAAAAGCAGGGAGGTCCTGCTGCAACTGTATAGGGTATTGGTGAGGCTGCACCTGGAGTACTGCGTGCAGTTTTGGTCACCTTACTTAAGGAAGGATATACTAGCTTTGGAGGGGGTACAGAGACGATTCACTAGGCTGATTCCGGAGATGAGGGGGTTACCATATGATGATAGATTGAGTAGACTGGGTCTTTACTCGTTGGAGTTCAGAAGGATGAGGGGTGATCTTATAGAAACATTTAAAATAATGAAAGGGATCGACAAGATAGAGGCAGAGAGGTTGTTTCCACTAGTCGGGAAGACTAGAACTAGGGGGCACAGCCTCAAAATACGGGTGAGCCAATTTAAAACCGAGTTGAGAAGGAATTTCTTCTTCCAGAGGGTTGTGAATCTGTAGAATTTTTTGCCCAGGGAAGCAGTTGAGGCTAGCTCATTGAATGTATTCAAATCACAGATAGATAAATTTTTAACCAATAAGGGAATTAAGGGGTATGGGGAGCGGGCGGGTAAGTGGAGCTGAGTCCACGGCCAGATCAGCCATGATCTTTTTGAATGGCGGAGCAGGCTCGAGGGGCTAGATGGCCTACTCCTGTTCCTAATTCTTATGTTCTTATGTTCTTCTCAACCGTGGCTAACAAGGAAATTAGCGAAAGTGTTAAATCCAAGGAAGAGGCATATAAATTGGCCTGAAAAAGCAGCAAACCTGCGGACTGGGAGAAATTTAGAATTCAGCAGATAAGGACTAAGGGTTTAATTAAGAGGGGGAAAATAAACCATGAGAGTAAGTTTGCAGGAACATAAAAACTGACTGTAAAAGCTTCTATAGATATGTGAAGAGAAAAAGATTAGTGAAGACTAATGTAGGTCCCTTGTAGTCAGAATCAGGTGAATGTATAATGGGGAACAAGGAAATGGCAGACCAATTGAACAAATACTTTGGTTCTGTCTTCACTGAGGAAGACACGAATAACCTCCCGAAAATACTAGGGGAGCGAGGGTCTAGCGAGAAGGGGGAACTGAGGGAAATACTTATTAGTCAGGAAATGGTGTTAGGGAAATTGAAGGGCCGATAAATCCCCAGGGCCTGATAGTCTGCATCCCAGAGTACTTATGGAAGTGGCCCTAGAAATAGTAGATGCATTGGTGGTCATTTTCTAACATTCCATGGACTCTGGGTCAGTTCCTATGGATTGGAGGGTAGCTAATACAACTTCACTTTTTAAAAAAGGAGGGAGAGAGAAATCAGAGAATTATAGACCGGTTAGCCTGACATCGGTGATGGGGGAAAATGCTGGAATCAATTATTAAAGCTGTAATAGCAGCACATTTGGAAAGCAGTGACAGGATAAACATAGAAACATAGAAAATAGGTGCAGGAGTAGACCATTCGGCCCTTCGAGCATGCACCACCATTCAATAACATCATGGCTGATCGTTCCCTCAGTACCCCTTTTCTGCTTTCTCTTCATACCCCTTGATCTCTTTAGCCGTAAGGGCCATATCCAATGAACTGGCATCAACAACTCTCTGCAGCAGCGAATTCCACAGGTTAACAACTCTCTGAGTGAAGAAGTTTCTCCTCATCTCAGTCCTAAATGGCCTACCCCTTATCCTAAGACGATGTTCCCTGGTTCTGGACTTCCCCAACATCGGGAACATTCTTCCCGCATCTAACCTGTCCAGTCCCCTCAGAATCTTATATGTTTCTATGAGATCCGTCTCATCCTTCTAAACTCCAGTGAATAAAAGCCCAGTTGATCCAGTCTCTCCTCATATGTCAGTCCAGCCATCCCTGGAATCAGTCTGGTGAACCTTCGCTGCACTCCCTCAATAGCAAGAATGTCCTTCCTCAGATTAGGAGACTAAAACGGAACACAATATTCCAGGTGAGGCCTCACCAAGGCCCTGTACAACTGCAGTAAGACCTCCCTGCTCCTATACTCAAATCCCCGCGCTATGAAGGCCAACATACCATTTGCATTTTTCACCGCCTGCTGTACCTGCATGCGAACTTTCAATGAGTGATGAACCATGACACCCAGGTCTCGTTGCACCTCCCCTTTTCCTAATCTGCTGCCATTCAGATAATATTCTGCCTTCGTGTTTTTGCCCCCAAAATGGATAACCTCACATTTATCCACATTATACTGCATCTGCCATGCATTTCCCACTCACCTAACCTGTCGAAGTCACCCTGCATGCAGCCTCTTAGCATCCTCCTCACGGCTCACACCGCCACCCAGTTTAGTGTCATCTGCAAACTTGGAGATATTACACTCAATTCCTTCATCTAAATCGTTAATGTATATTGTAAACAGCTGAGGTCCCAGGACTGAACCCTGCGGCACTCCACTAGTCACTGCCTGCCATTCTGAAAAGGACCCGTTTATTTCGACTCTCTCCTTCCTGTCTGCCAACCATTTCTCTATCCACGTCAGTATATTACCCACAATACCATGTGCTTTGGTTTTGGACACCAAGCTCTTGTGTGGGACCTTGTCAAAAGCCTTTTGAAAGTCCAAATACACCACATCCACTGGTGCTCCCTTGTTCACTCTGCTAGTTACATCCTCAAAAAATTCTAGAAGATTCGTCAAGCATGATTTCCCTTTCATAAATCCATGCTGACTTGGACCGATCCTGTCACTGCTTTCCAAATGTGCTGCTATTTCATCCTTAATAATTGATTCCAACATTTTCCCCACTACTGGCTAACCGGTCTACAATTACCCGTTTTCTCTCTCCTTCCTTTTTTAAAAAGTGGTGTTACATTAGCTACCCTCCAGTCCATAGGAACTGATCCAGAGTCGATAGACTGTTGGAAAATGATCACCAATGCATCCACTATTTCTACGGCCACTTCCTTAAGTACTCTGGGATGCAGACTATCAGGCCCTGGGGATTTATTGGCCTTCAATCTCATCAATTTCCCTAACACAATTTCCCGCCTAATAAGGATATCCTTCAGTTCCTCCTTCTCACTGGACCCACTATCCCCTCGTACATTCGGAAGGTTATTTGTGTCTTCCTTCGTGAAGACAGAACCAAAATATTTGTTCAATTGGTCTGCCATTTCTTTGTTCCCATTATAAATTCACCTGAATCCGACTGCAAGGGACCTACGTTTGTCTTCACTCATCTTTTTCTCTTCAAATATTTATAGAAGCTTTTGCAGTCAATTTTTATGTTTCTCTGCAAGCTTCCTCTCGTACTCTATCTTCCCCCTCTTAATTAAACCCTTAGTCCTCCTCTGTTGAATTTCTCCCAGTCCTCAGGTTTGTTGCTTTTTCTAGCCAATTTATATGCCTCTTCCTTGGTTTTAACACTATCCTTAATTTCCCTTGTTAGCCACGGTTGAGCCATCTTCCCAGTTTTATTTTTACTCCAGACAGGGATGTACAATTGCTGAAGTTCATCCATGTGATCTTTAAATGTTTGCCATTGCTTATCCACCGTCAACCCTTTAAGTGTCCTTTGCCAGTCTATTCTAGCCAATTCACGCCTCATACCGTCGAAGTTACCTTTCCTTAAGTTCAGGACCCTAGTTTCCGAATTAACTGTGTCACTCTCCATCTTAATAAAGAATTCTACCATATTATAGTCACTCTTCCCCAAGGGGCCTCACACAACAAGATTGCTAATTAGTCCCTTCTCATTTCACATCACCCAGTCTAGGATGGCCAGCTCTCTAGTTGATTCCTTGACATATTGGTCTAGAAAACCATCCCTAATACACTCCAGGAAATCATCCTCCACCGCATTGCTACCAGTTTGGTTAGCCCAATCAATATGTAGATTAAAGTCGCCCATGTTAACTGCTGTACCTTTATTGCACACACCCCTTATTTCTTGTTTGATGCTGTCCCCAACCTCACTACTATTGTTTGGTGGTCTGTACACAACTCCCACTTGCGTTTTCTGCCCTTTGGTATTCCGCAACTCCACCCATACTGATTCCACATCATCCAAGCTAATGTCCCTCCTTACTATTGCATTAATTTCCTCTTTAACCAGCAACGCCACCTCCCCTCCTTTTCCTCTCTGTCTATCCTTCCTAAATGTTGAATACCCCTGGATTATCCTGGAGCCATGTCTCCGTGATGCCAATTATATCATATCCATTAACTGCTATCTGCACAGTTAATTCATCCACCTTATTCCGAATACTTCTCGCATTGAGGCACAGAGCCTTCAGGCTTGTCTTTTTAACACACTTTGCCCCTTTAGAATTTTGCTGTAATGTAGCCCTTTTTGTTTTTTGCCTTGGGTTTCTCTACCCTCCACTTTTACTATTCTTCTTTCTATCTTTTGCTTCTGCCTCCATTTTATTTCCCTCTGTCTCCCTGCATAGGTTCCCATCCCCTTGCCATGTTAGTTTAACTCCTTCCCAACAGCACTAGCAAACACTCCCCCTGGGACATTGGTTCCGGTCCTGCCCAGGTGCAGACCGTCCAGTTTATACAGGTCCCACCTCCCCCAGAACCGGTTCCAATGCCCCAGGAATTTGAATCCCTACCTTCTGCACCACTGCTCAAGCCACGTATTCTTCTAAGCTATCCTGCGATTCCTACTCTGACTAGCACGTGGCACTGGTAGCAATCCCGATTGCTACATTTGAGGTCCAATTTTTAATTTAGTTCCTAGCTCCCTCAATTCGTCTCGTAGGACCTCATCCCATTTTTTACCTATATCGTTGGTACCTATATGCACCATGACAACTGGCTGTTCACCCTCCCTTTTTAGAATGATCTGTACCCACTCCGAGACATCCTTGACCCTTGCACCAGGGAGGCAACATACCATCCTGGAGTCTCGGTTGCGGCCGCAAAAAGGCCTATCTATTCCCCTTACAATCGAATCCCCTATCACTATAGCTCTCCCACTCTTTTTCCTGCCCTCCTGTGCAGCAGCACCACCCACGGTGCCATGGACTTGGCTGCTGCTGCTCTCCCCTGATGAGTCATCCCCCTCAAAGCAGTGTATCTGTTTTGCAGGGGGATGACTGCAGGGGACCCCTGCACTACCTTCCTTGCACTGCTCTTCCTGTTGGTCACCCATCCCTTATCTGGCTGTGTACGTTTAGACTGTGGTAAGATGAACTCGCTAAATGTGCTATTCACGTAATTCCCACATCGTACAGGTGGAGCATAACACGTGTCTGAGCTCTCTTGCCATGTCTTAACCCTTAGAATAACTTAATTTGGCAATAACAATGCTAAAAGTTACTTACTGATAAAGAAAAGAAAAAGAAAAGCTACTTACCAATCACCAGCCAATCACTTACCCCCTTGGCTGTGACGTCACCTTTTGATTTCTTTCTACTTCTTTTTGCCTCCTCTCCCTGCTGCAGCTGCACCGGCTGGCCTCTCCGACTTACCACGCTGGTCCCTGAACTGCTGGGCCTTTTATAGGCCGCTGCCGCTCCGACTCCCTCCTCTCCGGCTCACCACGCTGGTCCCCGAACTGCTGGGCCTTTTATAGGCCTCTGCCACTCCGACTCCCTCCTCTCCGACTCACCACGCTGGTCCCCGAACTGCTGGGCCTTTTATAGGCCTCTGCCACTCCGACTCCCTCCTCTCCGACTCACCACGCTGGTCCCCGAACTGCTGGGCCTTTTATAGGCCTCTGCCACTCTGACTCCCTCCTCTCCGACTCACCACGCTGGTCCCCGAACTGCTGGGCCTTTTATAGGGGTAAGCCATTTAGGACCGAGATGAGGAGAAACTTCTTCACTCAGAGAATTGTTAACCTATGGAACTCTCTACTACAGAAAGTTGTTGAGGCCAGTTCATTAGATATATTCAAAAGGGAGTTAGATGTGGCCCTTACAGCTAAAGAGATCAAGGGGTATGGAGAACAAGCAGGAATGGGGTACTGAAGTTGCATGATCAGCCATGATCATATTGAACGGTGGTGCAGGCTCGAAGGGCTGAATAGCCTACTCCTGTACCTACTTTCTATGTTTCTATGTTTCTATGCTCCCTTTGCCTTCTTATAGTTTGTCTGGAGGGCCTCCTGGCCACCTGTGGATAGAGGACATCTCTCATCCTCTCCACCTCCTGAACCAGGACCTCGAGTGCTGCACCAGAAAATCTGGGAGCCCTCTCTCTGCCATGTTGCCTCACCTTCACTCTTCCTGCAGGTCACAAACTCCTCTACAACGACTTCCAGTATCTGCTGCAGACAGACTGCTTTTAGAGGTGCATGCTGGCTTTAAGAAGTGGAGTTTAGCTTTAATAGGTTCTAGCCTTGACGAACTTAGGCCTCCTGCTGAGGTGTTCATTAACAGGTCGCACCAAGTTTTAGTCATGCCTGCATTACTTTGAACAGGTCTTGATTGCGCATCGCGCTCCCTGCGCTCGTTTTTGGGGACAATCAGTGTTTTAGCCCAACATGTTTTGCTGTTGATGAAGCTGTTGTTAATTCTTAAAATAATCTGGCAGCACTTTTGCATTTTTTTTAAAAAATTTAAATTTTAAATTTAACTGAGGAGACCTCCAGCACCGTTAACCTGAGGAAAGACACAAATATCAAGACCCCCATATTTACAGCGAGGCGGGGGAGCGCAGTAGCATGGGGAATATCCATCAAGGGCTGCGACGTGGAGGTCCTGTCAAATTTAATGGCAGGCTCTCATTATAATGTTTTTCTTCCCTTCCCGCCCGGCATCCAGCTAAAACCAGCAGCAGGAGGCCAGGGTCCCTTGGGGACAGTCCCTGGTAATCGGGATGGGGGAGGGAATCAAGAGTGGGGCTTCGGGTGGGTTGTGGGGAGGTTACTTGGGGGTGGGGGCGAAAGTGGCAATCGGGTGGGAGAGAGTGAGAGATCAGTGCTTGGCGGGGGGGGAGGGGGTTCGTGGGGGAGGTTACTGATTACAACAGGGGGGCACGTAAGGCTGTGATCGGCAGAGAGAAGGCCAAAGGCTTCCTTGAGGTGCCGGTGGGAGCACTCCTGCTCCTGGTCCACAAGGAGTACAAACTCAACTTTTTAAATAAATATTTTTGTTTCTCCTGGTGCTGGCAGTTCCTGCCTCCCTTTTACTGCTGGAATTCTCGAGCTCTGGGAAACCCAGCCGGGAACTGTTAAATTTAAATCAGGCACCCAATTGCACTGTGGGAGCCTGATCTAAATATGCAAGCCGGGGAGCATGTACACCATGGCTTGTGGACGTATTCCCCATTTTGTAACTTTTAACTCACACCCACCCCTCCTGGAGGGTTTAATATTGAGGCCCAAATATAGTAAATAAAAGGTGACTGAATATTTCAAAATGTGTTATTTTTAAAACTAAACATAATTATTTTATTTCTACATTTTTTTTGTGGCTGTTATACTGATTGAAAGTTAACTCAACAGATCTCCAGCATCGTGAATCTAGGGACAGATACAGATAACAAATGTAGTTTGTTACACAACATATTTCAACATTATTTGCAGGTTTCCTTTTCACTATTTCCAATCCACAGACAAACTGAAAGATGGCTCGGGCACAATTTGTTATGCATGTGGTATTATTTACTATGGATCCATACTATTTTGCTATATCGCCATCAAGGAATAGGGACCAGAATATAGTGTCTGCATGATCAGAACATCTGTGAAGACATTAAAGTGCATTGGATTCTCTGTAATCTTAAACCTGTTTTTTTAATTTATTTTTTCATTTTAGGAGTACGCCTTAAAATAATGAACACCTAAATAAAATGGCACCAACATTTTTATGGATGAATTAATTATGGTTGAACACAAGAAAGCCATCTGGTACATGACTAGGAGAGCTAATTGAGGAGAACTACTTTGCTTAAAATGCACATGCACTGAAGGTCACCTTCAGTGAATAACCACCTCCACATAAAATGAACTTTCATCCATTTATCTGAGGTAAGGTGCTCCTGCATTAATGCAATGAATCAATTTATAAATAAAAGGTGACTCTATTTCAAAATGTATTATCTTTAAAACGAAACATACTTCATGTATTTTCTGCATTCTTTTTTTGCTGGGCATGACATGAATTACTCTTGAAGTAATGGGACAGACAGATGATCACTTTTTCTTTTATTACTGAAACTACTTTCATTTACTGCCATTCCTTGCCAGTAATATATTTTTCTTCACTTCTCTGACCTTGATATGCAACACAGCAACTGGTATTGTGGGCAACTGCATTGCTCAAAATAACAAAATCGCAATAATAAATAATGTACAAGAAGACTTTATTTGATGGAGTGTAACCTCTCCCCCATCTCTGCCTGCATGCCAATATTTACAAGTGTGTGTACAACCACATAGACATTTGCATGAATGTTAGTAATTTATGATGTGAACTAACCTGAAACACAGGTAAATATTTAGATGGGATTAAAAATAGTTTAGTAACTGGGATGTCGGTTCATTTTTAGGAGACACTTGTTTGGGAGATATATCTATCTGGCGGTTAAATTGTCCTGTTTTGCGATGCCCGTTAGCACCTCCGGGGGGGGCGCTAATGGGGCGCAAAACAGTTTTCGCATGGGGGTGGGGTGGGGGGGGGGGAGGGGGTCGCTACTGGCTCCCGCGAAATTGTGCAGGAGTTAGCGGAGGTGCTGCAGTGGGGTTGCGAAGGGGAGTCATCAGCCAGGTGTAGAGCGGATAGCCCTTGTCTCCGAGCTGCCACCCTGGAGTTTGACGTGGTGGCTGGAAGATTGCTGGCACATCGGACTGCCGCAGAATGAAGGTATCATGAATGCTGCCAGGATACCAGGCATGCAAGAAAGACTGGATCAACTGGGCTTGTATTCACTGGAGTTCAGAAGAATGAGAGGGGACCTCATAGAAACGTTTAAAATTCTGACGGGGTTAGACAGGTTAGATGCAGGAAGAATGTTCCCAATGTTGGGGAAGTCCAGAACCAGGGGACACAGTCTAAGGATAAGGGGGAAGCCATTTAGGACCGAGATGAGGAGGAATTTCTTCACCCAGAGAGTAGTGAACCTGTGGAATTCTCTACCACAGAAAGTTGTTGAGGCTAATTCACTAAATATATTCAAAAAGGAGTTAGATGAAGTCCTTACTACTAGGGGAATCAAGGGGTATGGTGAGAAAGCAGGAATGGGGTACTGAAGTTGCATGTTCAGCCATGAACTCATTGAATGGCGGTGCAGGCTAGAGGGGCCGAATGGCCTACTCCTGCACCTATTTTCTATGTTTCTATGCATCATCATGATATGCTGAGCGTGGTCGCACACCAATTGCACATTAACTGAGTGGTAGCCTTTGTGGTTGTGGTACATCACATTGATATGCGGCACCTGCAAATCCACGTAGGTGCAGTTGGTGGCGCCCTGCACCATGGGCCATAAAAGGAGCGGTGAGCAGCGGCCTGGGAGCAGCGTGGAGGCCCCAACCTGAGTGAGAACACCAGCGGCACGTCGGGGCCATAAAAGGAGCGGTGAACTGCGGCCCGGGAGCAGCCTGGAGGCATACCATTTCAGGGAGCAGTGCGAACTGGTGCAGGAGGGCAGCGAAGAGCGACGTCATCAAGGTCCAGGTCAGTGATTGGAGCATGGACAGGCACAACAGAAGTGGCGAGAGACTGTGGAGGGATGTGATCGGGGCCCAGGAGAGGTGTGAGTTCGGGGCCCTGGGGCAGCACGGGCCAGCCCACACTGCGATATGTGTGCGCACTAGGTCCGTGCAGCAGAGCAGGTCTCCAGTCATCTTGGATAACCCTTGCCACTGGACCAAGACCTGGCTCTGTCAAGCCCGTGTGGTGGCTGGCGTGCAAATGCCTCCACACGTTAAAAAAATTCATGCACAGGCCTTCAGGATGTAGTTCAGGACCTGGAATATTAGGTCCATCATTGAAACACCTGTGAACTCATCCTTTTTTGGCATGGAAGCAAGTCATCCTTGTTTCAAGGGATTGCCTACAATGATGCACCATGGGGAAACCCAATGTCCTAGCAAAGCCACATGCGCGCTCCTCCTGCTTCTCTCTGTTCAGGGGGAAGAAAATGAAGTCACTTCTCTTGGATTACAGAGCCTCTGTGAACTCCCGAATGCAGCGATGATGGCGAACTGGGAGATGGTATGCTGGGATGTCTCCTGCTTCAGAGCGGAAGGATCTGGATGTGAAAAATATTCAGGGCCACAGTCACCTTGAGGGCCACTGACCGCTCTGTTGTTGCCCTGCTCTGAGACTGCAGGTCTGGTTCCAGGAGGTGGCAGAGTTTTGTGACCATTGTAGGCATCAGCTTCCCAAGATTGTTGGACATTATCCGGACATTGCGTTTTATTAGCCCTGAAATTCCGATGTCCCGGGTCCGTACGAAGTTTCTACGGACCCAGGAAGGCATCGGAAAAGTCGGGTTTCAGCGTGCAACGCGCATGCGCTGAAAACCAGCTTTTCCGATCTGTCAAGTTTCTGGCTTGACAGATCTCACACATATCTGGAATGAGGACACTTGTAGGGCAAGATTTCTGATATTTACGAATATCTTGCCCTGCAAATGTCCTTTAAAATCTTGCGCCTGAAAAAGCAGGTGTATAGCCTACTTTTACAGATGCACATGTTTAAAAATACACAGAAACATTTAAAAATAAAGGTATAAAAACACATTTTATTTTTAAAAACCCTAGCCACTACGATAAGTTTAATTTAGGGCTTACCGTATATACTCGTGTATCCTGCGATCTCACGTATCATGCGACCCCTAAATTTTCGTTCCCAAAACATGATTTTATCATATATCTCATGCATCATGCGAGTCACTTTTTTGAGATACCAGATGCCACTAGGCTAGGCTTTCAAACAAGTTTAACAAGTACCCAACACGTAACAAGTACCCTAACACATAACAACGATCGAATACAGACCTTAACAACCGAATCATGAAACATCAAGTGGATTCTGTTGTGAAAGCTGTTCGCGAATCGAACACCGATATAGCAATCATTCCAGCTGGCTTGACTAGCGTCGTTCAGCCACTTGACGTATCCATTAATAAGCCATTTAAAGACAATATAAGAAAGAAATGGAATGACTGGATGATGGAAGGAGAGAAATCATTTACGAAGGGAGGGAATATGAAGGCTCTGGATTTGCCTCTACTGTGTTTGCGGGTAAAAGAAGCATGGGCTGAGATAGATGGAGATTTGATTGTTAAAGCCTCTAATAATGCAGCAAACTTCAAAGGGAGTTGTGGGTGGCGATCTCTAGACCACAGCAAAGATACAGTACAAGTGACAATAGAGGCTGCAATCCAGCCCAGGAGATACCTGCCGAGATTCAGCGTGGATACGGTCTGCTTAACAGCCTAACAGCCTAATCTTGGCCAGCACTTCACACCCGCAAATTTTGTATCTCGCATATCATGCTACCCCCCAAATTTAGGTTACAATTTAGGTCTTCAAAAGTCGCATGATACGCGAGTATATACGGTAATTAAGAAAACTTTTTAAAAAGTCAGGACATTTTTTTTTTATAAGAACTTTAATTCAAATGAATGTTAAATATGTAGTTTATTTTCTATTTTTTATTGTGTTATGGATGTTTGGGGGGGCGGTTCTCATTCATAGTAATAGGAATTCCAGACTTACGGAACTCCTATTACTATGAATGAGAAAATATACTAACCTGATTGGCTGCTGTCTCCAGCTCCTGACCTGCGCACGTCCCCATGTGCATGTGCTGCGACGTGCAGTCACCAGAGGCCTCAGGCTCAGAAGTTCAAACGAGCGCAGCAGCAACAGGTAAGTGCGCATCTTTTTTCCCTATTTCACTTGTTTGCCCACGGGAAGACCTCAATCGGAATTTCAGGCCAATATTTCTCACTGCAGAAAAAAAAGCTGGCAGCCCCTGTTGTGGGAGGGGCCCAGGTATTTTTCCATGTTGTACACAAAATCTGATGGGTGGGGGTGGTCTAGGACACGTTACAATGGCCAGGAGAAGGCAACTCATCACAGGTAATGGGCAAAGATGGAAGATCCATTGTTAAGCAATGTGAACTCGTCAGTGATCAAGCCATTACCTGGATGAGATAACCCCGAGAGGCGGGAAACCAGAACAATAGAAAGCCATTAAACCCCAGACCAATTGGAAGCAAAACCCCATCAACCAGCCATGACTGGAATACCCATGGGCCACTCAGACAGAAGCCTCGAAACAAGGAAAACTTTATTGGGCCAGAAAAGGTAAACAGACTTGGGATATAAAAGGTGCCTGTGTGGCCATAGCTCTCTCTCTCTTTTGCTCTCGCTTGCTTCACCTCTACAAGAACCGAGCACGCCATCTGGGATGGAAAGAAGTACGGATCCAGAAGGGACACGTTTTCACCAGGAGAAGCAGCGAGTAAGCCAATGAATCAGTGAGCACCATCCCTGCCCACGCATCTTTAAGATTACAGCCACGGTGTGAGGAGGTGTCGTGTGTTCTCCCAACCAAGCCTTAGAAGGGTTTTAGTGGGGAGGTTTTGCTGCGAGGACCATAGGGGTACATCCAGCCAGTTGGTACAGATTCGGGGGTACACTGTGGATCTGAGCAGAGGGTTTAGATGTTGGGTACTTCGCGGTAGGGGTAGTTTAGACACACCAGGGTATTGGATTGTATTACATCGTCACTGTGTTTACTTGTAGTTTTGCTGTGTTGAGGTAGCTTTAATAAAGCATTGTCAGTTGAGACCGAGGTATTTGTCAGTGACTCATTTATCTGTTCAGTACAGTAATCACTCCCAGGTCTAGAACTATTGTAACGTGGGGGTACATCGAAAACATCCAAGGAAAACCAATTACATGTATGGGGTGGTCTCAGGGGTCAGGTCCACTTCTGACCTTCTGAGTTGTTCGAATCGCTCCCACTCCCTGGGTTCTAGACTTTGGATTTATTTGGGGATATGACAAAGTACAGCAGACAACTGGTTTTGATGCAAGAAACTTGGATTTTATTTTGGAAAGAAAAACTTACAATCTCTAGAATAAGGAACACTTCATCACACAAACTAAATGGAGTTACAGAAGATAATACACCTCCCACCTCCCAATACCTAAATCTGACTAGGTTAAACTCTAGAGCAACAGGGATAATGCTCACCAATCCTCTTATTCACAGTTAGCGGTGGTTCACGATTTCGGGGTTCGTTGGACTCTGTAGATTCTGCTTGCCGTATCCCGAACGTCGTAGAAGACGTCTTACTGCGTAGTCCTCAGTTGGATGGTGTCCGCTGATGCGGTAGGGCGCATATTAGATTTATGGGGTGAGTACCCACTTTCTTCTGGAGTAGGTTTTTGTTGTGGAAAAATATTTCCGAGACTGTATAATATATAAAGAGAGGTTTATTAAATCGGAGACAAAGCTTTGGGAGAAGTGTTAAAGACCCCTGTCTTTGAACCATCTTCTCAAATTGGTATCTGCAGTGAAGTTCTTTTATCATACAAATTACATCACTTTACAACACATGCTTTAGCACTACAAAGCTTTGACTATCGAAGGCTAAGCTTTTGATATAACCCATCCTGCATTGTGACAGGGCAGTATAAACAAGTGCAGGCTTTTGACACCGGTATAAACAAACATATCCAGCACTTAACTCTCCAGTGTTCATTATCTCACTTTCCTATCTGCATTAACTCAAGGCCAGCATACCTTAAAGTCCAACTGTTTTTTTTTATATCGAGCATAATGCATCAGTATTGTCCCTTACAAAATTCATTCAAAGGGGAAAATAAAACAAATGTTTGGTCCCGTATACTAGTCCAGTATATGTCCAAAAATCCGCTCCAACAATATTCCCCCTTTTGGTCCTGGAGGATGTTTACGAAATCCAGATGACCACAATGATAGTAGCATATATTCGTCCTTTGGGGTATGTTACTTCCCTGATGTTTCGTATGTCCACCTTGCCTGTAGCTCTAGACTACCCTTCAAAGATAGTGGTCGGTGTCATCGTCGTCTGTTTCTTCATCCTTGGTGTCTTCAGGTATTTCCATCAGGTGTGCTTCTTCTTCGACGATTACACTGGCTACTGGCATCAGTCGAGCCATCATAACTTTACAGCAGATATTAAAACACCCGATAATCAGACAGCAAGTAATTATTATTACAACCAGAATAATTACTCCATGCATAAGATAGGACCCCCAGGATCCCCCTAACAGCCAGTCAAACCAGTCAGATCCTCCTGCTGTTATGGATAACTTCTTTACCTCCCTTCTTATGTGATCAGCGAGGTTGGTTATGTTTTCTGAATTATCAGGAATGTAAGTGCAACATTCAGCTCCAATTAAGGAACATTGTGCATATGGCTACCATTTCAGTCTTTATGCCCTCCATTGCTTCAGCAGTGTCATTAACTATCTGTTCCAGTACCCTCTCTAGGTTACGTAATTCATCCATGGTGCGTCCTATCCCGAATGGGAGCATCATGACCCCAAATAGCCTCTCTACCGGGGTAAGATTTCATCTTAGTCGACCTGGTGTCTGTACTTCTGCTAAAGTACGTACCCGTCTGACAAAAGGTACCACATATCCCAAATAACAGGACCCCCTCCAGTTCTGAGGTAACCAGGGGTAGGCCTTATGCCCGCACACAAAATAAGTGCCATTGTATGCTGTTAGATTCGATCCCAATCCTTCTCTCAGCCCCCCGTCACCACCTAATAAACACAAGACATGTACAAAAAGGTATTCACATGTAACTCTCATTTCGGTCTAGCTAGCAGGCCGGACCTAACACGAACTATGATAATCGCACCGATCGCAATATATAGTTTCATCTTATTACTCTATAATTAACAAATAGTCTCTTCCAAGACTCCCGGTCATGGCCTCTCGTCCTGAATGAGACAGGCCATGATGCAACTCCAATAAGGTATTCTGTATGCATTCAGGCGCCATTACCTTGTCGTTTCGTCTCCAAACGTTATCCTTCCCTTGCGTTGCGCCCTGCTTTGTCCACATACCTATTTCTTCCTCAGAAGTGTCCTGGTGTAGTTTCTCAATACTTATCTGTTCGTCTCGGGCCCCAGCGGCACTGACTTAATTTTAATAATTTAAGATCATTATCAATGGAGAGTGTTTTTTTTTCAATTAAACCTATATCTTTTTCACAGCTGATATCAACTGGTATTTAGTAAGTTATGTCTTTATCCATCGCAAACACCCCTTCTCCCCCATGCTGTCATATAATCGTGTACTACCCCGAATGCATATCTACTGTCCGTATAGATATTAACAGTCATATTTTCCGATAATTCCAGTGCCCGGGTGAGGGCTACCAGTTCTGCCACTTGAGCTGACGACCCCCCATTAATTCACCCTGATTCAACTGTCTCTAGATCCTGGTTAACTACGGCCCATCCGGTACGAGGTAGTCCCTCTACGTATTTTTGTGAGCCATCCACAAACAAGATTTGTTCTGCAGTTTGAAGGGGGGTGTCTTTTATTCTATCCTCCTCCATATCCTCACATACCTCTTTGCAAAAGTGGGGTTCCCCTTCACCCATCATACCTTCTGCGGGGTTGTTTCCTACATCCCTAATTATGGTTACCGCTTTGTTGGATGTTAAGAGGACTGCTTCCCACTTTGCCCGTCTCATATTAGATACGGTTCTCAGTTTTCCTGTGTTTAACATTTCTACCAATGTGTGTTTAGTGTGGAGAATGATGTTTCCAGTCATCACCACAGGCTCGCTTAATTTTTACCGCCCAAGCTGCGCAATATAGCGCGGCTATACATCTGGATAACCCAGTCACCACCGGGCTTTCGGTGGTAGAGTAATAGGCTATAGGTCTCCTTTTATCAGGGATAAAGTTCCGGCTGTAATTAAAGAGGCCCAGTACCTTCCTCACCCCCCTTACCGTTACTGGTCTAGGCATGTCCTTGACAGCCTTTTTCCTATCCGAGGGCATTTCTTTCAGCCCCTTGAGAGGCAGTACCCTAGGTACAGGACCTGGGATTTCCCTACCTGGGCTTTTTTGGGGAGTTAGTGGTGCTAACTGTTTCTTTTAAGATACCCTTTTCCACTAGCCCTTTTACTATTTCTACAACCGCTGTTCTAGCTTCAGGTCTTATAGGGTATTGTGGCAAGTCCCCCTTTTCTGCCCTCCTCCTGTTCCCGTGGCAGAGACCTTTTCCTGCTTTATCTTTTTCTTTTCTAAACTGCTAAAGCTTACTGTTTTAGCCTTTTTCAAAAGTCCCTTTTACACCTTCACAGATAGCTCACCACTCGCCCAGGAGTTTGACCTAATCCCTGAAGGTATTTCTAAATTTAAAACTCTTTTTTTTTTACTGAGCTAGAAGCTTTCATGTCAAGGTTTTACACAAAGGAAAATGGGAGCGTTTTAAAAGGCATTCTTTATCTCATTCCTGGACTAAATTTATGTCTTTCAACCCAATTGCATGTTTTCTTTCGACAAGTAAGTGAGCGTGTCAAATTCTTTTTTTTTTACTACCGGGACCATGTATTTTTATCTTTTACTCAACAAACCTATCCTTTGTGCATTTCCTAGCTCCGTAACGTATCATCCGAATATATCCACATCTTCGTTTCTAACTTAAAATGTAATACCATAAGGCTCACAGTTTCTTAAACTTCCCACATACAGGACAACACTACGAAGGGTTAAAAAAAAACATTTCACTCTGTTTGGAAAGAGTGGATGGAGCTAAAACAGGCAGGCAACTCCACACCTTCTTAAAACAGGCTTTCATTCATTCCACAGTCAAAATTACTCGAGTACTCTCTTCATTCAAAATAGACCCTCACAAAAGTCTCTCTTCATTCAACAAAGCTTATGTCTGGATCCATATGTCACTTAAGATAGTCACTATCAGCTTTTTTTATGGCATCACGTAATTACGCAAGTTACAATTAATGATAGGAATTAATTAATGACCCGGGCAGCCCGCGTTTTACATTCCTTTCCTTACCTTCCATGTTCACCAGTCTCGGACGTTTCCCTTTGTTTCTGTAATACTCACGGCCACGACTACTCTGTGGAGACCCTTTGTCTCAACAAAGCTAGTGTGTTTCCTTACCACCGGAGTTTTCGGCTCTAGGTTGGAGTGATCAGTTCCCTTCCGCACTGACCTTATTTACTAAAGGGACAACTCAAACTGGTTAGTCAGCCTCTTCCAGCTATCTACTTACTCGTATCTTATACACTATCCCGATGTGCCCGTACACCTCTCTTTTCAGTCTCTAATACCAGATTCCAGATACTGTCTTAAGTGATCACGTCTGATCAGACAGTATCCTGTCGGCTACGCCATTTTGTTGTGGAAAAATATTTCCGAGACTGTATAATATATAAAAAGAGGTTTATTAAATTGGAGACAAAGCTTTGGGAGAAGTGTTAAAGACCCCTGTCTTTGAACCATCTTCTCAAATTGGTATCTGCAGTGAAGTTCTTTTATCTTACAAATTACATCACTTTACAACACATGCTTTAGCACTACAAAGCTTTGACTATCGAAGGCTAAGCTTTTGATATAACCCATCCTGCATTGTGACAGGGCAGTATAAACAAGTGCAGGCTTTTGACACCGGTATAAACAAACATATCCAGCACTTAACTCTCCAGTGTTCATTATCTCACTTTCCTATCTGCATTAACTCAAGGCCAGCATACCTTAAAGTCTAACTGTTTTTTTTATATCGAGCATAATGCATCAGTATTGTCCCTTACAAACTTCATTTAATGGGGAAAATAAAACAAATGTTTGGTCCCGTATACTAGTCCAGTATTTGTCCAAAAATCCGCTCCAACAGTTTTAAAGTTTTTTTTAGGCAATGTTTTACTCGTTGGTAGCTCAGGGATAGCTTGTAGATTAGAAACAGCTTGTGAATCTTCGGGTTTTCGTCGAGTTAACTTCAGTTTGGAAATCGTTGGTCGTGGTGGCTCAATATTACCAATTTGGTTGCTGGTAATATCTTGGTGGTTGTTTCATGAGCCTCTTGCTGCCGCGACATGCTTGGTGTCCTAGTCGTTTGCGATGCTGTCTTGGTCGATGTTCTGAAGAAACCAGGTTAACGAAAACTGGTATGCTGATCTTGAAGTCTGCCAGGTCTGAAGCATACGAGGCTGGTGTAGAAGCAAGGTGGCTACTTTGGCTGTAAAACAGGGCCTCAATTATACCTTGAGAGCCTTGCTAATCTGCGCGCCAAATCAAACCCGATTCTTTGTCTTAATTTTGGCGGGCTTGGTAATTTTTTGTTGGATTTTGGTGGGCTCATTAACGGTAACTTGTTTTAGGATGTGTCGATCGGTTGAGTTCAAGTTGTGATTGTACGAATTATTTCCGGTGTTTACAATGTCTGCCTAGGCCTGGGTTTTCCATGCAGGCCGGATGGGTGATTATCATTATGCATGTGCTGGATGGGTTTCATGCTTAGAGCTATGGCTGGCTATCTCTGGATCAATTGTTGCTATGTTAATGTCTTCTAGGGAGCAGAATTTTGGAGTTTTACACAATTCCCCAGACAATTTGTTTTAATTCGAATATCCCAGACAGCTCCATTACCCCAAAACTGGTCTTTTCAGAGGTTAATGTTCCCCTGGAGACCCATGCAACCTTTAAAATCCCAAAGTTCATTTTAAGCGAGTCCAAAAATGATCCTTCCTTGGGGTTCTCTTCATACAGAGGGGGAATCTTTGAATTTTGAGAAAACTCGAGTTTTACAGTCCCCCCTGTGATACTCTACATGCTAGAGTGTCATGCTAAGTGAGCAAAATTCCTGATTCCCGAGAGCCAACCTTCCCCTGCATTTACCTAGCTAAAACTAAAACTTACATTCCCCTTTTGAAATGTAATGCAGTTTACAGGCAAATACAGTCATTCTGATTACATTACAGCATAGAGGGGATCCGACGCCCCTCCATTTCTCCGGTGTTACAGAAAATAAAGGTACACAGTCAAAACACATCAGTAACACTCTTACAACACGTGACTTCTGCATTTTTACAGCAGGAAAAATCACAAAAAAACCAAAGTCAGACATTATAATATGGTACTGCCCCTCCCAATGCGATCCCTAAGTTTGGCCAGGGAGCGTACAGCACCGTTTGGTGCTGGACTCAACGGCCTCTGCCTCTCACTCGGCAAGTGATACACCACAAGTAGAGGATAATCGCGAGTTGACAGACAACTAAAATATGGGAAGCTATTCTGACCCTAGCTGGGACTTCTTTGTTTCTGAAAATGTTCCACCAAGGTGGAATTGTGATCTCCAGAATTTTCCTCCCTATCTCAATTGTTGTTTGTTCTAGAGTGTAGAAATGTTTCTGTGAGATTACTACAGCTTCCAGTAGAGCGGTAAGACGTTCAGGTCGAGGGGGGATTTCATAGCCAAAATGTGCAACACAATCCTGCAGGTTTGTGATGTTTTCACATACAGTGAGGTGGACAGTGGAGGGATCAGGAATGGGGACAATCCGTTCCTGGGCCACTTGAACTGATGCCTCGGATTTAAAGCAAAAACTGCTGTTACTCACCGGACACCAGAAGTGTCCATGCTGGTAGTGGGGCTCACTGGTGGTGACACAATATGTCCCACCCCTATGTATGCTACCTGTGGGGAACATGGTCCTGTGCCATTACCTCCATGGTACAGTTAATAGGCTGTGCGCCAGCTGCTTTACACCCACACTGTGGTTTAGAATAGGCATTCAAGTACTGGGGACACAGTATTATGTGTGCACCCCGGCTCCAGCACCTGGAGAGGTCAGTACCTGTCATAGCGTGCTCCCACTTTATGACATATGGTGGGACCGCTGTGAAACGAACGTGTGCACCTCCTTGAATGACCCCAATATTCTCCACCCTGCATACCGGTGCGGGTCAGGCTGACCCACCCATGACCGGCATCGTTAGTACTATCCCCATGATAGTGTGATTAGAACGCCCGCAATCCACTGGGACAGGGTAGCCTTCAGAAGCTAAACGGAGCTGACAGTAGTTTAGTGAATTACTCTATGGGTGGAGGGCTGCGAGGTGCTTGTTACTGATCCAGGAAGGGACTAAACCTTGTTTTAAATCCTCCAGGTTGTTGTGGCCCTTGCCCAACAACCATGTCCCATACAGCACACACACCTCATTCTGTGCAGCCTAGTCTGAAGCATTCCTATCCTCCCAATGAGTGCATTCACTGTTTGTGTGTGCCTTTCCAGCTCAGCAATAACCTCTTTTAAATGGACCGCCATGGCCTGGTCCTTGTGTAGCTCTGAGCCCACCACTGTGTTTTTCTCTTTTAGGATCTTTCTCAGTGGGTTCTTTTGACCACTTATTTGCATTTGCAGTTCTATATTGTCCATACTATTTATCACAGAGGATCCTGTATTGTATGCAGTAAAAATGTCGTTCCAGGTTCCCCTTCTTTGTCTCCCCGTGCCCATGGTGTCCCTAGCGTATAGGGTGTATAAATCTGCTTTATCTACGTTGCCAAAATCTAACTCGTAAAATTTCTTGAACACTTCTCTGAGTAGCGCCTAGTACAGCTGCTCTGTTTCCTTCGGCACCAGTCAGGTAAGTGTACCTCGGTAAGATTTAAAATAACTGAAGCTACCGCATAGTGTACCCCCTGGTATATCACCTTTTCGGTCGATACCAATACCAATACTAATCCGTTCCCTGGTCCCTTGGTGGTGGTGGAACACCTCTCTATTACTGTCCATACTGTTGGGGTCGTGGGCAGGGGTTTCTTAATGCGTGCTACAAGTTGATTGGGCGCGGGGAGTGTGGGACCGCATACCCGCATAGGCTGGAATCCCACCCCATCCCCTTCCCGTCGTCTTGCCATTGCCTGGCGAAGGCGATCGATATGCCTGCAGGACAGATTTTCTCTGATCCCCACATGCATACGTAAATTCCCTGTTCCGACTCCCACCACTTGTCTCAACACACACTCACTCCTCCCTGTGTTCCCGTGATGGTCCGTTAAGTATCGTTACCGAGGCGTTCCCAGTCAGATTCCTGGTCCCCCGCATCCTTGCTCAGCTTCCTGAGCCACCACCATCTATCCAGGGGAAACTGTCCTTTACAAGTCAAACACACATGTTTTCCTTCCGTAACGCTGACCCGCGCAGCAATGAGCTGCATCCTGGGGCATGGGAAGGAGGCTTCCCCTAGGTAAACCCTGCCTGGCTGGAGTATCGAGTGGAGTTCGACCTCATTCACCCTGGTCACCTTCCCTTGTGGAAATAAACGGCGAGCTCTTCCACAACCGGTGTGCCACCCTCTGCAGTTACGATCGGTGCTCTCCCTCCCGAACACCCATAAATGAGGGATTTTTCCACGTCACCTCGGTCACCGATGCTCATCCCCATCAGGGTGAGCAGGAGCAGGATTCCTTTCACGTCAATCTCCTTTCAGTCGGGACACATAAACAGATAGCCCATCCCTGAGAAAAGCTCTCCGGCTTGACAAAAGATGGTCCAGTTCCAACTTAAGCTCATTTCTTTTTCGGAAACTTAATAAAGTCTTTAAACAACTAGGCTGTCTTCATCCCAGTTTCTATCTCGGAACTGGTGTCGGTTTTAACTTCTGTTTCTTTGTTATTTTAATATTTTCGTCTTTGTAGTGCCTCCTCAAATGACTGCAAAGTTGGGGTCTTTTACCCCCAAATACTACCAGGTACATGTCACTAGTGCCACCTTTAATAGCTGTAAAGGTGAATTCTTCTTACTCCCGAATGGGTTCTTACACACCTTCTCAAATACTACCAGGTCTCGGTCACGAGTTGGACACCAGCTGCCGGCCGAAACTCTTTCATAACTGATCCTATTTTTTATATTCGTCTCACTACTTCTACACGCATGGTATCTTCTTGAGGTCGTGGTGACCTGAAATCATTACACTCTTAACTTACACTAAAACTCTTAAACATTCTTAAACTCGTATTGAACTATTATATATATCTGCCACCCGTCTCCGGGTGGCCAGGTTAATCCCTGTTCTTCTCCTTCCTTTTGCGGCCTCTGGGCTGCTTGTATGGCCGGCGGTAAGGCGGTCTACACCGGAGGACCTGGAGTGTTCTGACCGGAGGTGTGCCTGAGTCCCACATTATTGGGGGAATGGCCCCTCCGGTGCTACAGCACACTGCCCCTTTTGCTGTGGCTGTTAGGTTCATTTCATTCCCTGAGGGTTCTGCGCAGCCAGGGGCTGCAGGCTGGGGACTCCCAGTTGGTGGCTGGTCCACCACTACCTCTCCCGTGAGTCCCTCACTGCCGAAGGCTACCGGCTGGGGGCCCCCGTCCGCAGACTGGTCCCTGATCTTGGGTATTCTTTTATGGATGGCAAACCTCCCAGGGCTGACCCACTGAAACTGGGGTGCTGGTGACCACAGTGTCTTTGGCCGTGGTGTGCTCTGGCTACTGGGGGTGCGTCCAAGTCCCAAATGATTGGGGGGATAGCTCCTACAGTAACACAGTTCACCGCCCCTCTAGGTACAGTCTGTGAGTCTGCAACGTCCCCTGTGGGCTTTCTACAGTTGAAGGCTGCTGGCTGAGGATTCCTGTCCCTAGAACGGTTCACTGTTCCTGGCTGCCCCTTGCGCTTAGCAGCTATCCCGGGGTTAAACAGTTTACACAGGTTTATGTGGAACCACTTTGTACGGCGGCGCATCTTTATGGCATAGACCATGGGGCTTGCCTTGTCGACAATGTGTTACGGCTCCATGTACAGTGCCTCAAAAGCCCCTACTTGAGCGTAGTTCCGTACCATGACCTGGTCCCCTATCTCCCAGTCGTGGTGTTTGCGGGGCTCTAGCAGCAGTCGGTTGCTTCGATGCTGTTTTCCCATGTTGTTAGCAGCCTGCCAGTGAATCTGTTTAAGGTGTTCAAACAGATTCCTGACAAAGCTGTCCCGGCTCGCTTCCCTGAGCTGACCTTCCGTGAGTACCGGGGCTAGTACATGGGTGGGGGTTCGCATAGCTCTGCCGGTCATGAGCTCGTGTGGGAAGTACCCCGTTCTCTTTGACTGGCTGGCCCGGAATCCCATGAGGACCAGTGGCAAGACCTCTACCCACTTCTTGGGTGAGTCCCCCCATTTCCTTTCGGATCTTTTCTTTATTGTGCGGTTTAAACGCTCCACAGGCCCAGATGACTGCGGGTTGTGGGCGACATGCCATTTCCCCTCGATGCCGAGCACCTTAAGGGTCTCCTGCATCACTTGCCCGGAAAAGTGACTCTCTTGGTCGGACTCCACATACTGTGGTAGTTCGCATCAGGAGAACACTTCCCTGACCAGGATCCTAGCTGTTCCCAATGCAGTAGGTGTACGGCATGGGAAGGTTTCCACCCACTTAGTGAACACATCCACCAACACTAGGTAGTACTTGTAGCCTCCCTGGGCGGTGGGTAGGGGCCTGATGTAATTGACCTGGATCAACTGCCAGGGTCCCTCTACCCTACTGATATGTCCCATAGACACCTTCCTTTTCTGGGGGTCGGGGTTGTTGGCCGCGCACACCAGACCCGGCGCAGAACTCGCGGATATCTTCCCTGAGTCCCGGCCACCACCCTGCCTGTTCCACCCGTTGCCAGGTGGTTTCAGGTCCAGGGTGTCCTGCTCCTGGACCCTCGAGGGCCAGCTGCAGGAATTATCTCCGGTGTTGTTGTGGTACTACCCATTGCTCCCCCCTGAACAGCATGCCTTCTTTAATGGCAATAGCTGCGGTGTAGTACTGGCATTTACCTTTTCCCCTTTAGCTAGCATGTTCAGGACAGTTTTGAGGACGGGGTCTTGAGTCTGAACCATTTTCAGGCCCAGGGGCAATGCTACCCCTGCCCTCCCTGTCGTCCCAATCCCGCCCCTAACCGTTGCAATGGGGCCTGGGTTGTACAGGTCCCAGAGCTTGCCCGTGCGAGTACCTTGCTTAGCCAACATGTCAGCCTGCTGGTTTCCCTTGCTACGGAGTTCTGTGGTTGAATGTGCCTTCACTTTCCCTTCCTCCCCTACAGCTGCCATGATCTTTTCCAGTAAAGGCTTAATTGCCAGGGGTCTCTGGTCTGCAGATGTGTATCCGCGATGGGACCAGATAGCCAGATATTCCTTACACGAATTGCATGTGAACATACTATCCGAGCAAATCGTATATGGGGTAGGGAATTCCTCGGGGTGTGTGACCACGTACATCACACCGGCAGTTCAGCAAGCTGGGCACTCATAGTACTGGGGAGTTTAATCGCCAGGGAAATGCCTGCCTCCGGGTCATAGACTCCGCAGCCTGTGAGTTGTTCACCCACAAATACTGTGCTTGAACCATCTACATAGATTTCTCGGCCTGTGGGTTTTAACCCGGCCTGAAAGCCTATGTTAATTTCCTATACCCCTTCTACGGAACACCAGTGGGTCATTCCTGGATAGATCATGTTGGCTGCGAGCCATCTGGGAGAGGGGTAGGGTCCAGCGAGCAATGCGGGCACTGCTCACTGTCCCGGCCTTGATTCTCCCGTCCAGGAGCATCTGGGTGGTCATGTGATGGGTAAGGGGCATGATAGAGGACCCCCCTATGAAGATCAGTGATCTTTTCACAGCCCAGTGAGTGGTTAGGAGGTGCCTCTCACAGGTGGAGTACCCATTCTCCATGTCAGTGAGTATCCTGGAGGAGTAGACCACTGGTCTCAGCCGGCCGTGCCGCTCCTGGGGCAGTACTGCACTCAGACTGTCCCCACTGGCTGCTGCTTCCAGGAAAAACTCTTTACCCCCCATCAATAGCCCCTAAAGCTGGCGCGGTCTACAGATCTTTCTTGAATTGGATAAATGCTGCCTCACAACCTTCGTCCCAATCCCACTCCGCTCCCTTGTGAAGGAGTCGCAGCAAAGCTGCTGTGGCTGCATAATCCTCAATGAAATCTCGGCAGTACCCGGTTAGCTCCAGAAAAGATCTTACTCCTGTTACTGTGTTGGGGGCTGGTAACTTCTGCACTGCTTCCCTTCTAGTTTTGTCAATGACTCTTTCCCCAGCTCGCACAGTCAGTCCCAGGAATTTTACTTCCTTCTGGCTGGTCTGTGCCTTCTTGAGATTCACTTTAAACCCTTCCTCCTTCAGCAGCTCCAGCAGCTCAGCCAGCAGTGGGTCATGCTCCTCCCCCTCATCGGTGGTTCGTGATTTTGGGGTTCGCTGGACTCTGTAGGTTCTGCTTGCCGTACCCCGAATGTCGTGGAAGACTTCTTACTGCGTAGTCTTCAGTCGGATGGTGTCCGCTGATGCGGTAGGGCGCGTATTGGATTTATGGGGTGAGTACCCACTTTCTTCTGGTAGTTCTTTTTACCTGTTGGTAACTCAGGGATAGCTTGTAGAGTGGAAACAGCTTACGAATCTTCGGGTTTTTGTCAAGTTGACTTTGGTTTGGAAATCATTGGTCGTGGTGGCTCAATATTACCAATTTGGTTACTGGTAATATCTTGATGGTTGTTTCATGAGCCTCTTGCTGCCGCAGCATGCTTAATGTCCTGGTCATTTGCGATGCTGTCTTGGTCGATGTTCTGAAGAAACCAGGTTAACGAAAGCCGGTATGCTGATCTTGAAGTCTGCCAGGTCTAAAGCATACGAAGCTGGTGTAGAAGCAAGGTGGCTACTTTGGTTGTAAAACAGGGCCTCAATTATACGTTGAGAGCCTTGTTAATCTTCGCGCCAAATCAAACCCGATTCTTTGTCTTAATTTTGGCGGGCTTGGTAATTCTTTGTTGGATTTTGGCGGGCTCATTAACGGTAGCTTGTTTTAGGATGTGTCAATCGGTTGAATTCGAGTTGTGATTGTACGAATTATTTTCGGTGTTTACGTTGTCTGCCTAGGCCTGGGTTTTCCATGCAGGCCGGATGGGTGATTATCATTATGCATGTGCTAGATGGGTTTCATGCTTAGAGCTATGGCTGGCTATCTCTGGATCAATTGTTGCTATGTTAATGTCTCCTAAAGAGCGGAGTTTTGGAGCTTACACAATTCCCCAGACAATTTGTTTTAGCTCGAATATCCCACACAGCTCCAATACCCAAAAACTGGTCTTTTCAGAGGTTAATGTTCCCCTGGTTTTTGCAGTCCTTTTCCCTTGCAGACCCATGCATCCTTTAAAATCCCAAAGTTCATTTTAAGCGAGTCCAAAATGATCCTTCCTTGGGGTTCTCTTCATACAGAGGAGGAATGTTTGAATTTTGAGAAAACTCGAGTTTTACATACACCACCTCCTTAGTTAGTGAAATCTCCGAATACACTGGTCCCGTCTTAAGTGCAAGTAGGAGAAGTGCTCTCGGAAGACCCTAGGTGGGTAAGGCCTCCTGCTGCGAGCCCTCCTGCCCTCCTCCTCCTCCCTCTGTGAGCAGCTTGTCCTCTTTGTTGACTCTGCTCCATTTCCCTGTCATACTCGAGTATGAGAGAGACTGCAAGTAGAGCCCCCATGGCTTGGAGCAAGTGGTGTGTGCAGAACCCGTGAAATCAGAAGCAAGACGTTCTACACTTGCAGCAACACTCCCTGTCATCTCACCAATTTTAAATAACTAGAAATCTCCAAACATTTGCACAAACTTAGACTGAGCCAGTAGAAATCTAAATGCCAAGTCACCTAAAGTTGTTGATGATCCCTTTAAATAGTGCTGGTGGGAGATCTTTCCTGCTGCATGTTCAGCTGTTTGTGGTTTGGAGAGGGCTTTGAATGGAGCGGCGACGTTGAAAATGGCAGGTTTTGCGGCAAATCCTTGTTGCAAACTGATTGCATACTTGACTACATAAGCTTTGCCGAAAATTTTCTTGCAGCTTTTTCCATCCCATCGCCGTTACTTTGGTGGAAGATTCAGCGGCAGAGAGGGAGAAGCTCAGAGGAAATTCCCGCCACTTATTTCCTGTTGTCATTCTTTTGTGTCAATGTTTTTTCATGGTAAATTCCTTGGGTGTGCATGTTTAGAATGGAATTCAGCTGTGTAAACTCGCCCCTTGCAACTGCACAATCTCACCACTAGGCTACTTTTCCAAACAAATAGTTCAAAATACTTTATGAAAATTGTTAATTTTCACAGCTATAATTGGCATCGGTGCCCCTGGATTGGGAAGGAGCAAGGAATTAGCTATGGCTCCTGCTCTTGATCACTTTCCAATGATCCCTGCTAGGCTATAACATCCCTTATGGTGGAGTTGACTGCTGGCATTCATTATCTATGCTCACTTCTGAAGAACTGCAACTTAAATAAGATACCAGAGGGCTGTTGACACACAATCAACTCTACCCCAGTAACAATGAATGCCTACAGGAGGTGAGGGGGGAAAGGGGAGAAAATTAGGGTTGAGGAAAGTATATACCCAACAACAAAACTATTATTCATGGGCTTTTATTTTGAAATTCTTTGTCATTGGACCAGAATATAGTAAGGTAGTTAATAGAATTTGTTCAGCACCAGAATGATAGACAAGCACCGATAAAATATTATGTAATATACTGAAATTACTTTTAAGACAATTGTTGATGAGCCATTGTCACAATATAGATGAAACTGTTAGTTATAGCTATTTCAAGTTGACTAATCTATCATCACAACATCCATACTGGGCTGAGGCTTGCTGCCTTAGTTTTCAGTCTGAAACAGTTTAACTGAATCGACTCAACCTTCTATTCAGTTCAGTGGAATGTTTCAAGCTTGGCTGATTATCTGCTAAACTGATTTGATGCAGCATGACTCTGATTGACTAGACAGTAACAGATTCTGACGGTTGATCATTTTGCGATTTTAGAACCTGTGTAATATTTTAGCAAATGGTAGTTCAAAAGTTGGAAACAATCTGAGAAATAATAAAAAATGAACATGTTGGAAGCCACAGCTAACTTGTTCTGTGAAGGGTCCAACAAATAGCAATCTATTGTTCCTTTTCAAATGCTGACCAATCTGCTGTGTATTCCAACAATTTTTTATTTTTACTTCAGACTTCCAGCATTTTTAGTTTTCTTTTTATCTCTGAAAATCCTTATTTCCCCCTCTGTAACATTGTTCGACTCCGCCCCTGCCTCAGCTCATCTTCTGCTGAAACCCTCATCCATCCCTTTGTTACCTATAGACTTGACTATTCCGATGCACTCCTGGCTGGCCTCCCACTTGCTGCCTTCCGTAAACTTGAGGTCATCCAAAACTCTGCTGCGCATGTCCTAACTCGCACCAAGTCCTGTTTACCTGTTCTTGCTGACTTACATTGGCTCCCGATTAAGCAACGCTTCGTTTTTAAAATTTACATTCTTGTTTTCACATCCCTCCAAGGCTTTGCCCCTCCCTATCTCTGTAATCTCCTCCAGCCCTACAACCCTCAGAGATATCTGCGCTCCTCTAATTCTGGCCTCTTGAGCATCCTCAATTTTAATCGCTCCACCATTGGCGGCTGAGCCTTTAGCTGCCTCGGCCATAACACCTGGAATTCCCTCCCTAAACCTCTCCGCCTCTCTCCCTCTCTTTCCTCCTTTAAGATGAGCCTTAAAACCTACCTTTTTGACCAAGCTATTGGTCATCTCTCCTAATATCTCCTTAGATAGCTCAGTGTCAAATTTTGTTTGATAATGCTTCTGTTAAGCATTTGCAACATTTTACTACGTTACAGGCGCTATATAAATACATGTTGTTATTGTTTTTGTTGTTGTTGTTGTAGTAGTAGACTACTTTCAGCCAGAGACAGTGGAGGAAATAACATCAATTACTGATCAACTATTCCCACACAGACAATATCCCAAATCTTATAGGAATTACTTTCAGAGCATGACAAATTATTGGCAAGTAAAATCAAGGAAAACCCAAAGATGTTTTATAAATATATTAAGAGCAAGAAGATAACTAAAGAAAGGGTAGGGCCTATTAGAGACCATGAGGATAATCTGTGTGTGGAGGGGGGAGATGAGGGTATGGTTCTTAATGAATACTTTGTGTCTGTTTTCACAAAAGAGAGGTGCGATGCAGACACTACTATCGAGGAGGAGAAATGTATCCCAGGCTGTTAGGTGAAGCAAAAGAGGAAATAGCAGAGGCTTTGACGATCATTTTCTAATCCTCTCTGGCTTCAAGTGTGGTGCCAGAGGATTGGAGGATTGCTAATGTGCTACTTTTGTTTAAGAAGGGGGAAAGGGATAGACCGAGTAATTACAGGCCACTCAGCCTCACCTCAGTGGTGGGAAAATTATTGGAAAAAATCCTGAAGGACAGGATAAATCTTCACTTAGAAAGGCATAGATTAATCAAGGACAGTCAGCACGAATTTGTTTGGGGAAGGTCATCTGACCAACTTGATTGAATTTTTCGAGGCGGTAACCAGGAGAGTCAATGAAGGCAAAGTGTATGATGTAGTGTATGTGGATTTTAGCAAAGCTTTTGATAAAATCCCACATGGCAGACTGGTCACAAAAGTAAAAGCCTATGGGATCCAGGGCAAGTGTCAAATTGGATCAAAAGTTGGCTCATACGCAGGAAGCAAAGGGTAATGGAAGGATGTTTCCAGTGAGGTTCCACAGGTTAGGTGAGTGGGCAAATGCATGGCAGATGATGTATAATGTAGATAAATGTGAGGTTATTCACTTTGGCGGCAAAAACAGGGAGGCAGAATATTATCTGAATGGTGACAGATTAGGAAAAGGGGATGTGCAATGAGACCTGGGTGTCATGGTACATTAGTCATTGAAAGTTGGCATGCAGGTACAGCTGGCAGTGAAGAAGGCAAATGGCATGTTGGCCTTCATAGCTAGGGGATTTGAGTATAGGAGCAGGGAGGTCTTACTGCAGTTGTACAGAGCCTTAGTGACGCCACACCTTGAATATTGTGTTCAGTTTTGGTCTCCTAATCTGAGGAAGGGCATGCTTACTATTGAGGGAGTGCAGCGAAGGTTCACCAGACTGATTCCTGGCATGGCAGGACTGACATATGAGGAAAGACTGGATCGACTAGGCTTATATTCACTGTGTAAAGTCCTGTCCCTGTAGTACAGACTCACACGAGGCACATGCTGAAGTCAAGGTCACTCAGGATCTGCACCTTTATTTCACAGCTCTCGAATGCCACACTTGCCTGAGACCTGTCTTTATATACCTGTGTGGAACAGGTATGCAGTGTCTCCTGCAAGTTCACCCTTGTTGGTAAGGTATGCTTGTGGTTACAGGTCATATCTGGTTACAGTCATGTATAGCATGGAAAGATACAGTTATATACAGTAATGTGAGATACATGACATCACCCTCCCCCAAGGTCTTATTGTCTTTATAGATTCAATCTCTCAGGTGGTCTGCGCTCTCGCGTGGAGCGTCTTGGTTGTGGTTCAGTTGTTTGCCTTGGTGCCTGTTTTTCTTTCGGTGTGATTGTTGGTATCTCGCCTGGGCTGTCTGTTTCGTTCAGTATGATTGTTGGTATCTCGCTTGGGCTGTCTGTTGAGATAGCCCTTTCCTCAGGTTGTTCCCTCTGTCTGTCCACCAGGTGTGGTGTGAGTTCCACATTGTAGTCTGCCTCTGGTTCTGCATTGTTGTTGGTGAATCTACTTTTTACTTGGTCTACATGCCTCCGGCAGGTTTGGCCATTGTCCATTTGTACCACCAGTAGCCTGTTTCCTTCCTTGCCTGTTACTGTCCCTGCAAGCCATTTGGGACCCCTGTCATAGTTTAGCACAAACACTTTTTCCCCTATCTCATTCCACCTCCCCTTCGAATTTCTGTCATGATACTTAGTTAACTTACTGCGCTTTGGCTCAACGATTTCATGCATGTCTGGGAGGATTAACGAGAGTCTTGTCTTTAAGGTCAGTTTCATCAATAGTTGCGCGGGGGGAACCCCAGTCAATGAATGAGGACGAGATCTGTATGCCAGCAGCGGACAGCCCTGCAGCGTCGTTCCTTGGATTTTAAGCATGCCTTGTTTAATGATTTGCACTGCTCGCTCAACCTGGCCATTGGAGGCCGGCTTGAACGTTGCCGTCTTAACGTGATTTATGCCGTGGTCAACTATAAAATCTTGGAATTCTACACTGGTGAAGCACGGACCATTATCACTGACCAATACGTCAGGAATCCCGTGCGTTGCAAACATGGTCCCAAGGCTCTCCAGAGTGGTGGAGGTTGTGCTCGAGTTTAAAATGGTGCATTCGATCCACTTTGAAAATGTATCGACGACTACGAGGAACATTTTGCCCATGAATGGGCCTGCATAGTCTACGTGCACCCGCGACCACGTTTTGGTGGGCCAGGGCCAGGGGGGCTTCCCTGGGGGCATTACTGAGTTGGGCACAAATGGTGCACTGTCGGACGCAGAGCTCCAAGTCCTCCTCAATGCCAGGCCACCAGACGTGGGATCTGGCTATGGCCTTCATGAGAACAATCCCCGGGTGCTCGCAGTGGAGCTCCCGGACAAATGCCTCTCTGCCTCGCAGAGGCATAACTACTTGGCTGCCCCACATCAGGCAGTCTGCCTGTAGTGATAGTTCATGCATGCGCCTATGGAAAAGTTTGATCTCCTCGGGGCAGGCATCGCGAGCCTCTGCTCAGTCACCATTTAAGACACATCGTTTGACTAAGGATAACGTGGGGTCGCTGGTCGTCCATCCTGTGATTTGGCGAGCCGTTATGGGCGAACGAGTGGACTCAAAGGCATTGATTGCCATGACGATCTCACAGTCCTGTTCGTCGGACCCTTCCGTGGTCGCCAGGGGTAGTCTGCTAAGCGCATCGGCACAGTTGTCTGTGCCTGGTCTGTGCCTTATTGTGTAGTCATAAGATGCCAGCATGAGTGCCCTCCGTTGAATGTGTGCCGAGGCATTGGCATTTACTGCCTTGCTCTTGGATAGCAGGGACGTGAGGAGCTTGTGGTCGGTTTCTAGTGCGAACTTGGCTCCGCAAAGGTATTGGTGCATCTTTTTGACACCATACATGCACGCGAGCGCCTCCTTCTCCACCATACCGTACCCGTGTTCCGCCCGCGAAAGTAACCTGGAGGCATAAGCTATGGGTTGCAATTTACCCGCACCATTGACATGCTATAAGACGCACCCGACCCCATACGCTGATGCATCTCATGTAAGAACTAGCTTTTTACCTGGATCAAAACACTGTTGGAACACAGAAGGTTGCGTGCTTTATTGAAGGCGCGTTCCTGGGCGTCACCCCAAAACCAATCGCACCCCTTCCTGAGTAGCACGTGGAGAGGCTCCAGCAGTGTGCTTAAGTTCTGCATAAAGTTCCCAAAGTAATTGAGTAGCCCGAGAAAGGCGCACAGTTCCGAGACATTCCGGGGCCTGAGTGCCAGGCAAATTACTTCTGTTTTGGACTCTGTTGGGCGGATTCCATCAGCAGCAATCCTTCTGCCCAAAAATTCAACCTCGGGTGCGAGAAACAGACACTTGGATTTCTTAACTCTTAGGCCTACCCGATCCAACCACTTTCGTACTTCCTCCAAATTGCGGAGATGGGAGTCGGTGTCCCTGTCCGTGATAAGTATGTCGTCTTGAAACACAACCGTCCCCGGGATGGACTTGAGCAGACTCTCCATGTTGTGCTGGAATATGGCAGCTGCTGACCTGATGCCGAATGGGCATCGATTGTACATGAAAAGGCCTTGATGTGTGTTGATGGTGGTGAGTAGCTTAGACTCTTCGGTCAATTCTTGCGTCATATACGCAGATGTGAGATCTAGTTTCGAGAAAAGTTTTCCTCCGGCCAATGTGGCAAATAGGTCCTCCGCTCTGGGCAGCGGGTATTGGTCCTGTAGGGAGACTCTGTTTTTGGTAGATTTGTAATCCCCACAGATTCGTATGGATCCATAAGGCTTCATGACTGGGACGATGGGAATTGCTCAGTCGCTAATTTCCGCAGAAGCCTGTCCAGTTCATGTTCAATCTTTTCCCTCATCACATAGGACACTGCTCTAGCCTTGTGATGGACCGGTCTAGCATCCTGTGTGATGTAGATTTAAACTTTAGCCCCTTTGAAGGTGCCCACACCTGGCTGAAAGAGATGTTCAAATCGACTTAGAACTGTTGAGCAGGAGGTCTGTTCCTCTGACGACATGGCGTGAACATCATCCCATTTCCAATTTAGTTTTGCCAGCCAGCTTCTCCCCAGCAGTGCTGGGAGAGCTCCGGGGACAATCCACAAGGGGAAGACAGTTCACTGTCCCTTTGTGTGTGACTGAGAGCATGGCGCTGCCAAGGACTGGGATGATTTCTTTGGTATAGGTCCTTAGTTTGGTGTCGACCCTTGTGAGTTTTGGTCTGTTGCTTTTGTGCGGCCACAGCTGTTCAAATTGTTGAGCGCTCATGAGAGATTGACTCGCTCCCGTATCTAGTTCCATGTTGACGGGTATCCCGTTGAGTAGGACCCTCATCATTATTGGAGGCGTCTTGTTGTAAGAACAGTGTCCATTGATCGTGTTGACTCGCTGTACCTCGGTGTCCCAGGCACTGTCCCCACCGTCTTCTGGTCCACTTTCTGACCCTTCCGATTCGTATACCAGCCGAGCTGCTGTTTTTCTACACATGTGGGCCAGATGCCCTGTATAGTTGCAGTTTCTGCAAACGGCATGCTGAAACCGACACCCCCTTGATGAGTGCCTTCCCCCACATCTCCAGCACAGATCGCTTCCATTTTTTCCGAAGGATGAGCTGCATCTGGCTGATCTCTCTTGAGCTTCTCTCAGTTTGTAGTTGATTGCTCGCATTGTGGGTTGATGAGGTGTGAACGGCCGTTCATGTGGCCCTTGATGGTTTCTGGCGCCACTGCCTGCTGTTGAGGGCCTGCTCTCCTGCCTTTATCTGTGTGTGGGGGTAGCAGCTTGTTTCACGCTGTGAACCCCTTGTTCCGATGTTTCGTTAGTTGTCGTACTCGCAATGTAGATCAACCTCGTTTCTTCTTCTCCTGCCAAGAATGTCTGTGCAACCAGTGCTGCTGCCTCTAGGGTCAAGTTCTTGGTCTCGATGAGCTTTTGGAATATGCCTGCGTGGCCTATTCCTTCAATAAAAAAGTTTCTCAGTACTTCTCTCCTTAGTTCAATGGAGAACTCACATAAACTAGCCAGCCTCCGAAGTTCTGCCACAAAGTCGGGTATGCTCTGGCCCACACAGCATCTGCAGTTGTAGAACCTGTGTCTGGCCATGTGTAGGCTGCTTGCTGGCTTCAGGTGGTCTCTTACCAGTGTGCTCAACTCTTCAAATGAATTGATTGCTGGTTTCTCGGGTGCCAGCAGGTCTTTCATTAAGTCGTATGTTTTCGAGCCACAGCCGGTCAAGAGATGGGCTCTTCTCTTGTCTGCCTTATCGTCGCCTAACCAGTCTTTGGTTACAGAGCTTTGCTGGAACCTTTCTATAAAGTCCTCCCAATTATCTCCAGCATTGTATTTTTCATCTGAGCCGTTGGTCGCCATTCTGTGGATTCTGTGATCCCGTAACTCGTCGCCACTGTAAAGTCCTGTCCCTGCAGTACAGACTCACACGAGGCACATGCTGAAGTCAAGGTCACTCAGAACCTGCACCTTTATTTCACAGCTCTCGAATGCCACACTTGCCTGAGACCTGTCTTTATATACCTGTGTAGAACAGGTATGCAGTGTCTCCTGGTGGTAAGGTATGCTTGTGGTTACAGGTCATATCTGGTTGCAGTCATGTATAGCATAGTAAGATACAGTTATGTATAGTAATGTGAGATAAATGACACACTGGAATTTAGAAGAATGAGAGGGGATCTCATAGAAACATATAAAATTATGACGGGATTGGACAGGTTAGATGCAGGAAGAATATTCCCGATGTTGGGGAAGTCCAGAACCAGGGGTCACAGTCTAAGGATAAGGGGTAAGCCATTTAGGACTGAGATGAGGAGAAACTTCTTCACTCAGAGAATTGTGAACCCGTGAAATTCTCTACCACAGAAAGTTTTTGAGGCCAGTTCGTTAGATATAGTCAAAAGGGAGTTAGATATGGCCCTTACAGCTAAAGGGATCAAGGGGTATGGAGAGAAAGCAGGAATGGGATACTAAAGTTGCATGATCAGCCATGATCATATTGAATGGTGGTGCAGGCTCAAAGGGTCGAATGTCCTACTCCTGCACCTATTTTCTATGTTTCTATGTTTCTATGTCCCTAGCTTTTTGTGATATACATCATTGATCTCGGCTTGAATATAGGCGGTATGATTAAGAAATTTGCAGATGATACCAAAATCGGCTGTGTGATTTATAATGAAGAAGAAAGCTGCGGACTGCAGGAAGATATCAATCAACTGGTCAGGTGAGCAGAACAATGGCAAATGGAATTTAATCCAGAGAAGTGTGAGGTAATGCATCTGGGGAGGGCTAACAAGGAAACATTTAAATGGTAGGATACTGAGAAGTGCTGAGGAACAAAGGAACCTTGGAGTGCATGTCCACAGATCCCTGAAAGTAGCAGGCCAAGTAGATAAGGTGGTTAAGAAAGCATACGGAATGCTTGGCTTTATTAGCCAAGGCATCGAATACAAGAGCAAGGGGATTATGCTTGAACGGTATAAAATACTGGTTGGACCACAGCTGGTGTACTGCGTGCAGTCCTGGTCACTGCCTTTCAGGAAGGACGTGTTGCACTGGAGAGGGTACAGAGGAGATTTATGAGGATGTTGCTGGGAGTTGAGAATCTAAGCTATGAGGACAGATTAGATAGGCTGGATTTGTTTTCATTGGAACAGAGGAGGCTGAGGGGAGACCTCAATGAGGTGTATAAAATTATGAGGGGCCTAGATATAATGGATAGAAAGGACTTATTTCCTTTAGCAGAGTGGTCAACAACCAGGGGGCATAAATTTAAAGTAATTGGTAGAAGGTTTAGAGGGGATTTGAGGCGAAATTTCTTCATGCAGAGGGTTGTGGGGGTCTGGAACTCACTGCCTGAAAGAGTGGTAGAGGCAAAAACCCTCACCACATTTAAAAAGTACTTGGATGTGCAACTGAAGTGCCGTAACCTGCAGGGTTACGGACCTAGAGCTGGAAAGTGGGATTAGGCTGGATAGCCTCTTGTTGGCTGGCACGGACACGATGGGCCGAAATGGCCTCCTTCCGTGCTGTAAACTTCTATGATTATATGAGACCATTAAATAATAGAAAGTTGCCACCTATTGAAAAAAAGGACACCAGTCTTGAATATCCACGATGTGTTCTGATCTCTTGCCATACTTTCAGCATGAGATTGGCGGAACTTTTGGAGAAACAATGTAAACTATTTCCCCAAGGGATCCACCAATATCCCACCAGAGACCCGCATAGAAATTCCAGGTGATCATGCCAATAGTGGGATGGAGATTCTTCGGTTAGAATGTCCTCGGGACAATTGCTGATCTGCAACTGTAGTGGGAGCGAGATTTCTTGTATGCATTATTAGTCCTAGTAATTCTTGTGCCTCAGTGTCTGAGATGAATGGCTCGATTTTTCTCCATGGCAGGTTTGTCATTGGAAGCAGTCCAAGACTGCACTCACCCTCGCAGGTGTGACTCCACTCTGACTCTGTTGCATTTGGTCTCCTAGTACCATTTGTGCCCTCTATTGGGGGCTTGTCTCTTGCAGAAATCCAGTGCTCTTGCACACATTTAAGTGGCTGCAGCCATTTAACGTTGCAAGCCAGCCATTATTTGGGTGCCAGAAATTGGAAGAGTTGGAAGAGCGGCAGGATT